>NC_138357.1:25178221-26641971 GCF_046562875.1 Panthera onca
ATCACTTCAAATCCAATCAATTTAGCTGTCACATTTTCTGTGGCATATCTGCATAGCTATCTAAATCTCTCCCTCCCTCTTTGTTTCTGTATCATACATAGATGGATATCCACAGATGTAGATAGAAAGAGAGAGAGGGAAAGATAGAGAGGGAGATATAAAACTGCTTGCATCCTAAGGTAGGATATTCTGCTTAAGAAAAATTTAATTCACAGTTGCCTCAAAACATATATGCTATTCATATAATTTTTGTTTATTTGAAAACTCTGATATTTCCATGCTATATTTCATTTTTCTTCTCTTTGTTAACTCTAATTCTCCCTGTTTTACAATTGGGAGAAATTGACTTACAAAGAAATTGAAAAGCACCCAGCAGCCAGCTAGTGACCAGGGGAGAATGTGAAATGATTCCCTGAGCTAAATTCCACCTATTAGCTAGTTCCAAAAGTAAAAGAATTAATGTATTTTTAGAGAAAAATCAAAGAATTAAAATTTATCTTTGTATTTGCCATGAAGAGGAATTCTATGTCTGCCTATACTAAAGCCATCAAAGTGAAACCTTTTGATTGTACAAACACGTTGCACAGACCTGTATTTGCACATATAATAAAGGTCAAAATGGTAACTTATTATCAGAAGTTACTTTATTTGAATAGCCAGAGGAGAAACTGCTTATATTATTGAGGCTTTCTACTAATTTGCTTTCCTGAATGTGAAGCATGTGAAGTGCTATGTTATTTCATTTGAGCAGTTGCAAGAGAAAACAAACTTGTGCCATATATTGGCAGATGAATATGAAACGTCATTAGAAGGGTATTAAATTTTCAAACCAAAGGAGTAATCGAGCTAATTTTCAGTAATTGGTGAGATACTGTTGATTTCTTAGAAAGATATGGATTCAAATCTTGATTGTCATTTATAGAACAAATGACCTTGACAAAGTTAGTTAACCCAATGATTCTAAGAGTTTTAGGTTTTGAGAAACAGTAAAATTAAAAAAAAAAAAGTGTTATAGACTAAAATGGGCATTAAGGAGCACACTTGTTGTGTTGAGCACGGGTGTTGTATGGAAGTGCTGAATCACTACATTGTACACCTGAAACTAATATTACACTGTATTTTAACTAACTGCAATTTAAATAAAAAATTAAAATTATGTTTATAATCCTCAAAGAGTCTAGTGCATGCCTTATATACATGATAAAAACTGAGTTTTATACACTCAATAAATGATTGCTGAAATAATTCTTAAAAAATTAAATATGTAAACATAATTCAACCAAAAATAAATAAATAAAATGCTCCCAACTTCTTATTTCTCCAGGTAAAGATACAATAAAATACCACTGATAAACACATGAAAAACTATCAGTTATCATCACCATTTGTGGAAGATACTGCTAGTTGCCTACCCAATATCCATTTTCCCTTTTTTATCATGTATGGTATCTCAAATTTTGTTCATGGATGCAACACACCCATGGAAAATTAATTTGCCAGTCTCCATTGTGCCTAAGGGTAGCCATAAAATACAGTTCTGGGCAATGAGATATCAGGGGGAGTCTGCTGGGATTTCTGGAAGACTTTTGCATTCCTAATATAGGGGGCCACCTTCCTTGTCATGTCCTTCTTTATTTTTTTCTTACTTGGACATGAAGCTGGGGTTGAAACAGCCATTTTGTGACATGTGATGGACATAAAGAGAAAAAATTGCGTGCTAGGAAGTCAGAGGAGAAGATGAAAAAGAGCATTATCAACAGCATTATCGACCCACCTTATCAGCTTTAATTTACCCACTGCAGGACTTCCATGAGAGAAAGATACTCTACTTTTTAAACCATTATTTTCTAGGTTTTTGTTACTAATGATGAAATGTAATTCTGATGGGCATTTCAGCATTTTGTAAAGTAAAGGATATTTTAATACAAGTGTCTTGCCTTGCTTTCTCTGTAAAGGATCTCTTCTTTTCTCTATATTTTTCCATCCCTAGCATACTGTCAGGGCATTTTTAATTCTGTGCTACCTTGGCAGCTGCTTCTACCTTCTGCTATGGAATTACTTAGGTTTATGTATTATATCTCCTAGATGAGTCTTGCCCTACTTCTAGATATTTCTTTTAGTTGAGCAACCCCCCTCAGGATTTTTCTAAATAGATGTTCCTGTTGATGCTTCCAAACCTGTATTATCATGGGCTAAGAAAGAATGAAAATGTCCTCTGCCATTTGTTCCTTAAAACTTTTCTTTTCCTCTGCTTGAGAATTTTCTAGGTTTTGTGTAACTTGTGAAACAGAATGGAAGAAAGCATCCTTTTACTACTTTTTTTTTCTGAAGCATTAGTATATGCCTTGAGAGTTGAATGCTGATCTCTTATTTCACTACTCCTTTGAAGTAGTCCCAACTGAATTGCATTTCAAAGAGCATTTTATTTTTATATTTTGATTGCAGTTATTTGGAGAATGAAAATTTATGACTGTTATGACCATTATAGTTTCATTGTGGATTGTATCCTTTGTCCAAGAGTTTAAAAAATATGCATTGTTTGGATTCATCATTTTACCTTGAATTATATTTTTTATAATAATAATCTGAATCTCTTTTCTTATGATTATATCTGGCTGATATATCTTTGTCTAATATTTAATTTTAACTTTCTCATATCTTTTGCTTTATAAATGTATCTTGTAAGTATCATATAGATGATACTGTAAGTATCATATAGATGAATTTATCTCTAAATCCAATCTAAGAGTCTTTTTCTTTTAATAAGGTGATTTATTTTAAATTTACTCTGGGAACTAAATTCTTGTTCTTATTTCATTATCTTATTTTGTGTTTTTTCTCATATCTATTTTCTTTTGTAATAGAAAATATTTGCTATAGTCTATCACTTAAAAAGTATGCATTTTGTTTTTATTTATATTCATGGTAAACACTGAGTATTTTAAAACATATTTGAATACTTGAACGTATCAATATTTAATTATCAATGCCATAAATGATATTTATTGAGGTCACCCACATGATAATTATTGTCATATCTTTTTTTTTCTTCTACTTTCTGAAATAACATCTTTCTTCCCCATTTTCCTGATTATTTACTTATCTAGCATGTAAAAAAATGTTTCTACCTCTTAGGCAGCTCCATTTTCACCTCAAACTAACCCAGTTTCATCTCTTTTTATATGTGGTCCATACTTTACAGAATTTTACAAATCAAAAACAGCAAACCAGACGTACAAACCAGAAGCAGATTAACCAAGGAGGAATCTTCTGAATCCATTGCCTATAATACCTAATATTAGGTGTGGAATAATTTATTTCACAGTCCCTTGAATCCAAGGGGAGAATCAAGATGTGTCTGCTAAGCTCTTTCCAAAGGTTCTTGAGTGGAATTCTGGCTAATGTTGAATAAGACCAGAAACATCCCTGGGTGACTATCAGTCATGCTCTTAAACTAAATGTGCTAAGATCATATTAATTAGGCCTCTTATATGTGCTCTGCCATCTACAATGCTCATTCCCCAGATACTTGAATGTTCAGTCTCTCATTTCTATTCATAGCATCACTTAAATGTTACCTCCTCAGAGACATCTCTCCTAATTTCTAATCTCTTATCTCACCTTATTATTTTTCCATAGCTGTTATCATTGCCTGTATTTCTATTATTTATTCATTTATTAATTGTCCATATTCCCTCATTTTGCCTCTTTTCTTATGACTCTATTTCCAGAATCTAGAACAGTTCCTGATACACAAAAAGTACTAAAAAATATTTATAGAACAAACTGATTTTCACTTGTCCCCTGAAGCAGCAAATCCATAAATAGAGGCTTGAATAGGGTAGGAGTGGTAGTGGAAGGATGAAATACAAGGGAAAAAATAATTTCAAAAATAATGCCTTGGCACACCTGAATACTCTGACTCAGTCTATAAGCATCAAATTTTTGGAAACAATTTAAAAATTATAATGCTCGGTGTGCATTACTCCTATAGCCCTTCCGTGCTTAACCTTCTCCTGTGTTTATTTAACATTAGAAGATACAAAACACCTAAGATACTACCTCCTTTACTAAAGTCACATTATATATTTGAGGATTAGAATTCAAGACAGATATGGCTGGGGGAATTGAGTATGGTAGCTGTTGGATACAATATCTTGACATCCCTAGAAAGAAGCTACTGTGAAGTAGAGGATGCTTTCCCTTCTTTAATATTTTTTGAGGTTTATTTATTTTTGGAGAGAGAGAGAGAGAGAGAGAGAGAGAGAGACAGAAACAGAAACAGAGTGTGAGTGGGGGAGGGGCAGAGAAAGAGGGAAACAGAATCCGAAGCAGGCTTCGGAGCTGTTAGCACAGAGCCCGATGGGGAACTCAAACCCACAAACTGTGAGATCATGACCTGAGCTGAAGTCAGAGGCTTAACTGAATGAGCCACCCAGGAGCCCCTTCCCTTCTGAAGACCAGTTATTTCCACTATTCTCTGCTTAAGGACCTCATTTATTAGAAACTACCCCTATTGTGTGACAGAACTTTGACTATCATTCAACATCTGTTGATATGTTGCATCACTTACTGAGATGGGAAGTTTGGGGAATGTGACCACATAAATCTACCAAAATTTTTAAAAGTAGAAATTATGGGGGAGCCTGGGTGGCTCAGTTGGTTGAGCATCCAACTCTTGATTCTTGGCTCAGGTCATGATCCCAGGGTCATGGAATCAACCCCATGTCAGGCTCTGCACTGAATGTGGAGCCTGCTTAAGATTTTCTCTCTCTCCCTCTGCTTCTCCCCCCCACCTGTGCTCTCTCGCTCTCTAAAATTTAAAAAAAAAAAGTAGTAATTTTTTGTCAGATTTTTAATTTATAAAGAACACTCTGGCAGTAGTGTAGAAGGCAAATTCCAAAGAGTTAAAATTAGAGGGAAAGAGATCAGTTAGGAGGCTTTTGCAGTATAACAGAGATGATTAACCTGTGAATTAATGATACCGTAAGAAGAATGGGGAAGAGAGGGAAGATTTGAAACAATTTAGAGGGAAAATCAACAAAAAGTTGTAATTGATTGGATACATGGAAGAGTAAAGGAGAGATAGATTAGTACTAAAAATGACTCCAAATTCATTCTCTTGGAAGACAGGGCAACCAAAAAGGCCAGTGACCTTGTGGAATACATGAGGAAGGGCAGACTTAAGATGAAAATAATCAACGTTATTTCAGATATATTGAGTTTAAGTGTATTTGAAACTGAATTGGATACAGTCAATACATATCTGACTACAGAAGTCTGGAAATGATGGAAAATCTCGAAAAGCAACTATAGAGCTGGAAAATAATTGATGGAAGCAACCATTTTATTGGTTTGCAAGTATACAAATAGTTTATAATTTCAGAAGCACATATCATTGAAAAACTGATGAAATTTGAATAAGAACAGGGGTAAACTTTGGTGTTCTGGCCAATACTGATGTTCAATTGACGCAGGGGTTCTCCCAGGACAGGATAAGCCATAAAGAGCAACACATTCTTTTCTGTGATAGAAGAAGTGGGGATGATATTTTCAGAGGCAGGTGAGCAGAGCAGGGCCAATAACTACTATCTTGAGGTTACTGTAGTATGTGGAGCAAGCATGTTCCTTGCTAATGATGTATGCATGAGAAGTAGAGATCAGACTTCTTTGACAATCCCACGTATTTCTGGGCACATTTGAGACTGCACATAGGAGACCCAAAAGAGCTAGTGGAATCTAAAAGACCAGGCAGGCTTGGAAATGGTCTAAACTTTGAATGTGCTCCTCTACCCACACACAGATTCATTGGCAGAAGACAAAAGCTTTACTATTTCAAGGTTGGCAAACAACCTCTGTAGAATTATTGCCTAACCATTAAGCTATTTAGACACAGGAAGTCCTGTAGATGTGAGAATTAAAAATAAAAATAAGAATATATGTAAGTTATAGACAAATTAATTAATTTAAAAAAATTGAACTGAGACAACAGCATCTGTAAATGGCAGGGAATACAAATGTCATAGATTTAACCTAGACAAGTTATTAAACAAATCAACAACAACAACAAAAACCTTTAGGAGGAAAATCAAGATCCAGATTTGCTATAATATATTACCTAAAATATCTATAACAAAAAAATTAAGAGATATGCAAAGAAACAAAAAAAATGCCCCATACTTAGGAAAAAAATCAGTCAATATAAAACGGTCTCTGAGTGTACCAGGATGCTGTATTTAGCAAACAAGTGTATCAAGACAGCATTTACCAATATGTTTAAACATCTTTTAAAAAGCGTATTTGAATAATTAAAAGAAAATATGACAATAATGATTCAACAAATAGAATTCATCAAAGATATAGAAATTATACAAAAATAACAAAATAGAAATTATGAAGTTGAAAAGTACAATAATTGAAATGCAGAATCCATTAAAAGAAGCAAACATTAGAATAGAGGTAACACGGGGCACCTGGGTGGCTCAGTTCATTGAGCGTCTGACTTTGGCTCAGGTCATGAGCTCACAGTTCATGAGTTCGAGCCCTGCATGGGGGGTTGTGCTGACTGCTCAGAGCCTGAGGCCTGCTTTGGGTTCTGTGTCTCCCTCTTTCTCTGCTCCTCCCCCGCTCACACTCTGCCTCTCTCTCAAAAGTAAATAAACATAAAAAAAATTAAGGAAAAGAATAGAAGTAACAGAAGATTTAATGAACTTGAAGATAGATTAATAGAAATTATCTAATCTAAAAAGCAAAACAAAAGATTAAAAAAATAGAGTCTCATGGGGCTCCCGGGTGGCTCAGGTGGTTGAGCGTTTGACTTCAGCTCAGGTCATGATCTCGAGGTTCCCGGGTTGGAGCCTCATGTCAGGCTCCATGCTGACAGCTCAGAGCCTGAAGCCTGCTTCGGATCCTGTGTCTCCCTCTCTCTGCACCCCTCCCCCACTCATGCTCTGTCTCTGTCTCTCAAAAATAAAAAATAAAAATGTTAAAAAAAAATAGGGCCTCCAAGACTTGTGAAGCAACATCAATTTTACCAAAATGTGAGTCCCAGAAGATAGGAGAGAGAATTATATTAAAAACTTATGCACACAAATTATTATAAATTAGATGAAATGGACAAATTCCCAGAAAGACACCAATTACCAATACAGACTCAAAAAAATACAAAATATGAACAGACTAATAATGAGTAAGGAAATTGAATTAGTAATTAAAAATCTTCTTTAGAAGAAATATTCAAGCCAAGATGATTTCACTGGTGAATTCCATAAAATAATGAAGAAATAGTACCAATTTTCCATAAATTCTTTTGGAAAACAGAGAAGGAAACAATCCATAACTCATTCTATAAACAAAAAAAAATCCTTAAGAAAATTTTAGCCAACCAAAGTCAGCAACATATAAAAAAAGTTTACACACTATGACCAAGTAGAATTTATCCTAGGAAGGCAAAGTTGATTTAACATCTCACAAAAAATAAATGTAATACACTAGAATAAAGGAGAAAAAAATATATTACTATCTTAATAGGCACAGAAATATCATTTAACAAAGTCCAACATCATTTCATGCTAAAAACATTTAAACAACTAACAATAGGAGAATACTTCCTCAACTTAATAAAGGGCATCTATGAAAAAAAAACCCACAGCTAACATTCTATCTCATAGTGAACGACTGAATGCTTCACCCTTATGATTGAGAATAAGACAAGGATATACGCTTTTGCAAGTTCTGTTCCACATTATAGTGGAGATTCTGTCAGTAAAATAAGGCAAGAAAATTAAAGACATCCAGATTAGAAAATAAGTAGTAAAACTGTCTATTCATAGATGCCATGGTCCTGCATATAGAAAATCCAAATGAATCTACCCCACAAAAAACTAATAGGGCTAATAGACAAGTTCACCAAAATCACAGGCTACAACATCACTTTACAAAATCAATTGTATTTCTGTATACTAGCAACAGCCATAAAATCGAGTTAATAAAGCAATTCCATTGATAATAACCTCAAAATAATAAAATACTCAGAAATAAATTTAACATGAACATTTTAGTTTCATGAATTGGGATATTAAATATTATCTGAAGGGCAATTCTGTCCAAGTTACTCCATAAATTTAACAACAACAACAAAAACCCACAGAATTTCATCAGGCTTCTTTGTAGAAATTGACAAGTTAAACCTAAAATTCAAATGGAAATGCAGGACACAAGAATAGCCAATACAACCTTGAAAGAAAAGAACAGTTTGAAGCCTCACACTTCCCTGGTTCATAATTGCCTTTATAACTATAATAATCAATATAATACGGTGCTCTCAAAATTATAGACATGCAACAGAATAGAAAGTCCAGGAAAAATACTCATATTTATGATCAAAGCATATTGGACAAAAGTGTCGAGGCAATAAAATGGGGGAAAAGATAAGCTTTTTATCAAATAATGCTGGGACAATTGGTAGCCACATACAAAAAAATGAACTCACATATTTACCTCACACTCTACACAAAAAATGAACTCAACATGGATAATAGACCTAAATGAAAATGTTAAAACTATATAACATAAGACTAAATATTCACAATCTTGGTTTTCCCCAAGATTTTTTAGATACAACAAAAAATCATGGTCCATAAAATTTTAAAAAATCACAAACTAGGCATCACTTAATTGAAAATGTTTGTGCTTCAAAAGAAACCATTAAAAAAATGAAAAGTCTAGCCAAAACTGGTAAAAAATATTTGCAAATAATATATCTGATAATGGGATTATATCCAGAGGATGTAAATAAGTCTTATCTTAAAAGTTCTCATCTGGCACAAAAAAGGACACTTAGATCAATGGAACAGAATAGAAAACCCAGAAATGGACCCACAAACGTATGGTCAACTAATCTTTGACAAAGCAGGAAAGAATATCCAATGGAATAAAGACAGTCTCTTCAGCAAGTGGTGCTGGGAAAACTGGACAGTGACATGCATAAAAATGAACCTGAACCACTTTCATACACCATACACAAAAATAAACTCAAAATGGGTGAAAGACCTAAACATAAGACAGGAAGCCATCAAAATCTTCGAGGAGAAAGCAGGCAAAAACTGCTTTGACCTTGGCCACAGCAACTCCTTACTCAACACGTCTCCAGAGGCAAGGGAAAGAAAAGCAAAATTGAACTACTGGGATCTCATCAAAATAAAAAGCATCTGCACAGCGAAGGAAACAATCAGCAAAACTAAAAGGCAACCAACAGAATGGGAGAAGATATTTGCAAATGACAACAGATAAAGGGTTAGTATCCAAAATCCATAAAGAACTTATCAAACTTAACACCCAAAAAACAAATAATCCAGTGAAGAAATGGGCAGAAGACATGAATAGACACTTCTCCAAAGAAGACATCCAGATGGCCAACCGACACATGAAAAAATGCTTGACATCACTCCTCATCAGGGAAATACAAATCAAAACCACAATGAAATACCACTTCTCACCTGTCAAAATGGCAAAAATGAACAACTCAGGAAACAACAGATGTTGGTGAGGATGCAGAGAAAGGGGAACCATTGTGCACTGCTTGTGGGAATGCAAACTGATGCACCCATTCTGGAAAACAGTATAGAGATTCCTCAAAAACTTAAAAATAGATCTACTGTATGACCCAGCAACTGCACTTCTAGCTATTTATCCAAAGAATACAAAACTGCTGATTTGAAGGGGCACACACCCAATGTTTATAGCAGCACTATCAACAACAGCCAAAGTATGGAAAGAGCCCAAATGTCTATTGACTGAGGAATGGATAAAGAAGATGTGGTATATATATATATTTTATATATAAATATACATATATATACATATTAATATTATATAATAATATTATTATATAGGTATATATTATAATATATACACATATAATACATATAAATATATAATATATGTAATATATATAAATGGAATATTCAAAAAGAATGGAAGCTTGCCATTTGCAACAACGTGGATGGAACTGCAGTGTATTATACTAAGCAAAGTAAGTCAGAGAAAGACAAATATATGATTTCACTCATATGTGGAATTTAAGAAACAAAACAGATAAACGTAGTGGAAGGGAAGGAAAAATAAGATAAAAACAGAGAGGGAGGAAAACCATGTGAGAACCTTAAATACAGAGAACAAACTGAGGGTTGCTGGGTTGGGGAAGGGTTAAATGGGTGATGGGCATTAAGGAGTACACTTGTTGGGATGAGCACTGTGTGTTCTATGTAAGTGATGAATCATTAAATTTTACTCTTAGAACCATATTACCCTATATGTTTACTAACTTGGATTTAAATAAAATAAAATAATAAATAATAATAAAATAAACAAAAGAAATAAAACAAAACAAAATAAATAAAATAAGGTAAAATAAAATAAAATAAAATAAAATAAAATAAAAGTATTTGGTGAATAATCCTTCAATGATACCCTTTATTTAAAAATTGGCTTATCTTATATATCATTCCTTTAGTTGAACTTGAGGGTCACTTACTTGGGCTTAAAAAATCTTTAACCCACAATGCCTGGATATTCTGATTAGAATTGAATTAATCTTTAATTGTGGAAAAATAGTCATCTTTACATATGGATGTATGGGTCTTCCCAGACACAATTTATTGATTGATAATGTATATTTTTTAGAGAGAAAGAGAGCATGAGCGGAGGAGTGGCAGAGAGAGAGGGAGACACAGAATCCAAGCAGGCTCCATCCAGGCTCTGAGCTGTCAGCACAGAGCCCCACAGGGGCTCAAACCCACACACCGCAAGATCATGACCTGAGCTGAAGTCGGATGCTTAACCAACTGAGCCACCCAGGCACCCCTTCCATACAGAATTTAGTAGATGTCTTTATTTACATTATCAGTACACACAAATTATTTATTTTATTTTTTAAAGTGTATTTATTTAGAGAGAAAGAGAGAAAGTGCGTGTGTGGGCAGTCGAAGGGCAGAGAGAGCAGGGAAGAGAGATTCTCAGCGGGCTCTGTGCTGTCAGGGCTGAGCCCAACGTGGGGATCTAACTCAGGAAACCTGAGATCATGACATGAGCAGAAATCACATCTGTAATGCTTAACCGACTGAGCCACCCAGGCACCCCACGTACAAATTATTTTTATATACTGGGTTATTTGTCTTCATGTAATTTTCTTCATGTAAGTCCTCTTCATTTCCTGTTAAAACATATTCCTAGCTTTTTTCTAATTTTTCTTCTAATGTAAAATATCACCTTTCATTCCATCTTCTAATTGTTAACTATTGAAATATAAAGTATTGATATATATTTTTATTTTTGAGGCCTCATTACTATTGTGTTAATATACTATTATTTTATATTATATATTTATTATATATTAACAATTAATATATTATATATTAAATACATATTATTAACATGCTATTATGTTAGTATACAGTGTAGGGTTTCTGAATACAGATTTTAAATCCATCAGCGACTAGCTCTGCGACATTAAGCTAATCATCTAACCTGATTAGTACTTCTGGTTCCTTATTTGTAAAATGGGAATGCTAATAATCGTATTTGCTTCATAGTTTTGCTATGAGCTTAAATTATTTTATTAATCTAAAGTAGTTAGAATGCTGTGTAGACATTAGCAACTGTTTTTATTTTCCATTTTCAGAGAGGTTCCAGGCACATCTAATTATCTGTAAATACTTTAAAATGTCCTCATTTTTCCATAGTTACACTTTTTATTTATTTAATTAACATCTTAATCACATTCACATTGGACAGAATTTCCCAGCCAATATTAACTAGTGTCTCTTGTTCCTAATTTAGTGGGATTACCTTTATTGTTTCACAGAAAGCGTGGTGTTATCCATTGACATAAGAACTAATCTTTGTCACATTAGTAAGTATTCTTTCTTTAGTATTGGGTATGGAATGGAATTATCAAATACTTGTTCAGTGTCTACTAATATCATATTGAAATTTGACCTGTTAGCATGACATATTTGGAGATTTCTTAATATTAGGTCATTCTTGGTTTTCTAGGGGACAGCATTTTGGTAATTTAAATTTTCCAAAAATAAGCATTCCTTTAAGTGAGATTTTCAAATTTAAGTAGCCTAAGGTGACAGTATAGCTCGAGTCAGACACTTGTATTTTGTGGGGCTTTGTTTTGTTTTGCTTTTGTTCTTTACTTTAGGGAAGTTACTTTTAAACTTAGACTCAGTTCCCTACTGTGTAAAATGGTACCTATCTTACAGGATATTTGTGAACATTAAATGAAATATTTCCTGAAGATTTATCACAACACTTGACACTTAATAAAGAGTAAGTGTTAGTGTTGCAGCATTCTTTACCTCAATACCTGGGATTTGCTTGTCTTGCCACCTAGAGGAATGAAGAGGTGGACACAAAATGAGCAGCAGGCAAAAGTTTATTAGAGTATAAGATCAGAAACTAAGAATAGTATGAAGGCTCTCTTTACAGAGAGGGGGCATTCGAATGTGAATACCCCTGACTATAGGCAAGGGACTTTGTTTTATAGGGTTTTGGTTGCTCCCCACTTCCCTCCCCCCTTGTTCCTTCTCAGGTTCTACCCTTATTGGCTTGATAACTCCAGATGCTGGATTGTCCGTTCCTGACTGGCTCGATTCCATTGTGTGAGGAGTCAGACTATGGTCATACTGTCCCTCATATAACATAAGTTTTATGGTTTATTTATTTTAGTTAGGTATTTTGATTGTCAAATTCCTGAGGGGAACCTGAGGGGGAGTAGGTGGTGTCTGTTACATTCTTAAGAGGAAACTTAGGCCTGAAGGAGTTTGCTCATGGTCAGATGTGTTTTTCCCTACCCAGGAACCTCAGGTCCTAACCTTTCTCTCTCTATCCTATCTTTTCCTTATCATATTACTATTATCCATTCAGGTCTCATATCTTCATCATTCCATGTATGCTTAACTTGTATAGAACGAATCTGTTCTTGGGGTGCTTGGGTGGCTCGGTCGGTTAAGCATCCGACTTTGACTCAGGTCATTATCTCACAGTTTGAGTTTGAGCCCTGCGACAGGCTCTGTGCTGACAGCCCAGAGCCTGGAGCCTGCTTCGGGTTCTGTGTCTCCCCCTCTCTCTGCTCTTCTCCCACTCATGCTCTGTCTCTCTCTCCTTCAAAAATAAATAAACATTAACAAAAAAATTTTTAATAAAAAAATGAATCTGTTCTTTCCAGTCAATGATTTATCACTTTAAATTCTTCTTCATCTCATATTGTGTTTCATCTATTTTATTTGGGTTTGCAATTTTCAAAAAATAATATTTCTGCGTTTATTTTTAGCCTTTTATGTGTAATCCTTACAAATAGTCTTCTGTGTATTTGATATCATTAAGTCTTGTTTTCTACACTTCTGTAACTGATACTTTAAGACTAAAGGCAAATGAAATTATTTATTCAATACGTATATTCTGAATTTTTCTGAACTGACTCTGTCATTATAGGCTTTGAGATTAAGGGGTGATACTACTGAAATATATAACTTCTGTCCTCATGGAGCTTACACTCTGAAATATATTGACCTTACATATATCTACTAACTATTTTTTGTTTACTCTGCCCAATGATGTATTCTGCATAAGGCAGTTGCTTTATGATGATTATGTATGGAAGTAAGAAAATAAAAAGTTACCTAATTTATATATCTGTAATTTGTGTGCATTGATAGTGTAAATACTTTTTATACTTAAGGAGCCTTCATTTAGTCAGATCTAGAAGTTTTGCTGCTCTGCCAACTTTGATGACTTATGTGCAGTGGTTAGAAAAATATTACATCTTACTATAGCTACTTGAATGGAATCTTAGTTAGATATTCCTTTCTGTATGAGTGAATATAAACCTCCCAACTTTAAAATAAAGACCATTTCTCTTCAGTGACCCTGGACATTTTGCAAATCTGTATGAACTCAAAAATCTAAAATATTCTCACTAGTCCTACTGAATTAACAAACTAGAATTTAAATTCTGTTTACAAGAACCATCTACTCTAAAGCCCCCACATTGTTACTGAGAGTTAGATGTTAGCCACCTCCAGTGTCTTTAGAATGAATACATCTAGTCATTATTTTTTTTCTGAAGAAATATCAGTTTCCCTATAAAATATAACCTATTACTGTGACTTTTCTTATTTCACACTGAAAAAAAATGTGTATGTTCTTTAGGAAGGGAAAAGATAATCATAATTGTGTTATTAAAAATATATAGAAAAATGTAGGATTAGGATTTCTAACTTAAATTAAGTGGTTTATTTATATTATATTACAATTCCTTTATGCTCAATCTAGCCTGCCATTTGGCTAAATTACTAGTATAGGGAATTAAGTTAGATAATTCAAAATGACATTAACTCTCAAGCACATGGACTTACAGGGTGGCATTTCACAATGACAGAATCTCATTTTATAAATTTGCTGTGTAGGTGGCTTTCTAGGGATATTTTTCTCATTGCTTCTAAAAATCAAGTTGAGAAGAAGGTCGAATTTCCCACTTCTTATTTTTCAATATTACCTTGTTAAATTAATTAAGTATAACAGATCTGTAATTGCTTAGCAACTAAGCCTAATGGGATTTCTCTCTCCTTTACTTCTTTTCATTTCTGCATCCATGCTTTGTTCTCTCCTCTTCTTAATTTGTTCTTATTTTTCTCTTAGGATGACTTTTACTAAAGTATAATGCTTTATTTTTCTTGCATTTGTTTCTAAATTATATGTAAGATTTTGATATTCAGTTCATGAACTCTCATGACTATCCACATTTCTCACCATCAACAGATGAATAATTTTAGAATAAATTATAGACAAACTGATACCCAAATAATCAAGCTATTTTATCTAAAACATCATTATCTTTCAGTTATGGGCTGAATGTGTGCGTCTTTCCAACGTAAATGTGTTGAAATCTTAACCCCTAATGTGATGGTATTAGGATATGGTTTTTTGGAGGTGATTACAACATAGAGATGGAGACGTCATGAATGGGATTAATGTCCTTATAAAAGACGCTCTGGAGAACTCCCTCTCTCCTGCTGTGTCAGGACACAGTGAGAAGATGCTGTCTATGAACCATGAAGTAGGACCTCACCAGACACTGACTCTTCTGGTGCCTTGATCTTGGACTTTCAGGCCTCTTGAACTTCCACCCAGTCTATGGTAGTTTGTCATAGCAGCCCAAACAGACCAAGAGAGTATATGTATGTATGTGTGTATGTACATACACATATATACATTATGATAAAAATATTTTTATATTGGTTTATAACTTCCAAAGTAATTCCACATATATATTTTATTTATACCTGATAATAGTAAGACTACCTAGTAGTCTTTTAATAAGACAGGTATCATTGGTGCTTTCTTTCATACTAAAAAACTAATTCTCAAAGAAGTTGTGTGTCATGTCAAAGTCCACAGAGCTAGAACACGGGCTGTCTGTTTCCAAGTCTAGTGCCTTTTCCCAAGCTGTAGTATGTTTCCTTATGGTGTAGTGAATATTCATAGGTATGAGAAAGCTGGGTGAAGTAATATTTAAGTGTTTTCTTTCTTATAGAACTATTCAGAGATGTGTTATGTGAATAGACTTTCTAAATCTTCAAGAGGAAGAATGTGTTATACAGCATTTCCCATGTTTATCCAATCCCAGAAACTTTTTTTCCTGTGACACATCTATTAACATATCCCAGAAGAGTGTTTTCTAGATCATGGTTTAATAAACACTTCATGAGGCCAACACTGTCTCCATAATGCCTTATAGGTGTGTGGTACTTAATTTGCAAAGAAGTTTCATACCAATTTTTATCTTTTAAAAAGTTTTATACTCACTACAAACTTATAACAAAGAAAGAGATAACATAGTTGGGACATGTTAGGGATATTTTTTTTCTCAACATCAGCTGGCCATTTCTTCCATAATTATTTGAAATAGTAATTTTCCCATAAACTGCAATGTAGAATGTCAAAAACAATGAACAATATGCATCCTCATCAGCATTCTTCATTTCTGATTGTAATTATTATTAGTTAGGTGTAGTAATAACAATAAAAAATTGTGTTACATAATTGTAGTAGATAAAACTGTACAACATTCTTTCATGAATTAAACTAAACCTTTGAGGTTCAGACAACTCCATTAGGTTCTATGATCTCATTTTTTTCTCAAAGATCTTGTGAGAAATGTCCTTTATATCTCATGTGTTCTGTTTTTATTTTTTTTATATTATTATTGAGGTATAATTGATATAAACTGCATGTAATTAAAATTTAGTGGATTTTGACATAGGAATACACTCATGGAGCCATCACCACAATCAAGATTATAAACATATCCATCACCCCTAAAAGTTTCCACTTGTTCCTTTGTTATTCCTCCCTCCAGCCAAACCCCTACCTTCTGTCTCTAGGTCTCCAGGTACACTGGTCTACTTTCTGTCAACATACATTAGTTCATCTTTCTAGAATTTTATGTAAATGGAGTAATATTCTTCTTGGTCTGGTTACTTTTGCTCCACATAATTATTTTGATATTCGTCCATGTTGTTATGTATATAAATAGCTCATTCCCTTTTATTACTGAGTAGTATTCTATACATTCACCTCTTCATGGACATTTGGGTTGTGTCCAGTTTGGGGCTGTTACAAAGAAAACAACTATAAGCATTTATCCACAAGTGTTTGGTGCAGACATACACTTTAATTTCTCTAGGCTAATTACCTAGGAGTGGAATAATTGATTCATACAGCAGGGGTTTACTTAACATAAGAAACTATAAAGCTGTTGTCCAAAGAGGCTTTACTAATTTACACTCCCACTAGAAACATTTCAGTTCCTCTGCATCCTTGTCAACACTTGGTATAGTAGTGTTTTTAATTTTAGCCATTCTAATAGGTCTTTAGTAATACCTAATTGTGGTTTCATTTGCACTTTCCTAATGACTAATTCCTATGCTTATTTGCCATCTGTATATCTGCTTTAGAGATACATCTGTTCAAATTATTTGTCCTTTTTTCAGTTTATTTATTTTGAGAGAGAGAGAGAGAGTGTGAGCAGGGGAGGGGCAGAGAGAGGGAGAGAGAGAATCTTAAGCAGGCTTCGTGCTATCAGCACAGAGCCCAACATGGGGCTCAAAACCACGAAACATTAGATCATGACCTGAGCTGAATTCAAGAGTCAGGCGCTTAACCAACTGAACCACCCAGGAGCCCCTATTTGTCCCTTTTTAATTGGGTTTTGTCTTCTTATTATTTGGTCACAATAGTTGTTTATATATTCTAGATACAAGTCCTTTTTTTAGGATTGGGATTTGTATCCCAATCTATGGCTTGATTTTTCATTGCTTAATAGTGTCCTTTGAAGAGCAAGAATTTTTAGTTATGAAGTTAAGTTTATTGACTTTTTTTGGTACTCCTACTTGTATGTTATAACTAATAAGCCCAAGATTACTAAGATATTCTCCTGTATACCTCTAGAAATTTTATACTTTTAGCTCTTAAAGTTAGGCCTATAATCCAATTTGAGTTAATTTTTTTTTCGCTTTTTTCAAGTTGAGTTAATTTTAGTACTGAGTGTGAAATAAGGGCCTCAGTTCCTTTTTCTCTCTTTCTTTCTCTTTCTTTCTTCTTTCTTTCTTTCTTTCTTTCTTTCTTTCTTTCTTTCTTTTTCCTTTTTTCATATGGCTATCAAATTTTTCCAGTAATATTTGTTGAAAATAATTTAAAGTCTATTTAAGCTATCTTAACAACTTTGACAAGAATCAAACTGAGCCTCTATGTGTAGGTGTATTTCTGGACTTGATATTCTTTTTTATTGATCTATTTGTCTGTCTATGCCAATACAATACTGTCTTGGTTATTGTAGCTTTATAAGAAATTCTAAAATCAAATAGTGTACATCCTCAAAATTTGTTCTTTTTTTTCCCTAAGGTGTTTTGTTTATTTTAGGACTTTGAATTTCCATATGAATTTTAGAATCCACTTGTCAATTTCTAAAAAATGTCTGTTGGTGTTTTGATTGAGATTGTGCTGAATCTGTAGATCAAATTGGGGAGAATTAATATTTTAACAATATTTGAGTCTTCTAATCCATAAAATCATATTTTTCTATATTTATTTAGGTCTTTTAAATATCTCTGAAAAGTGCTTTTTAGTTTTTAATGTACAGTTCTTGCACATATTTTGTCAACTTTATTACTAAGTATGACTAAATTTATTACTATTATAATTGTTGTGTTTTTGTTTCAATTTATGATTTTTCATAAAATTATATAAAATATAAATTATTTTTTGTCATTGATCTTGAATCAGTTGTGCTTAACTTTTTTGTGACTTTTTGCATCTTTTTTTGAAGACTACAGGATTTTATATATAGATGAACCTATTGTGTGACCATAAAGAGTTTTACTTCTTCCTTTCCAATATGGATGCATTTATTTCTTTGTCATAACCTACTGCATTGACTAGAACTTCCAGTACAATGCTAAGTGAAGTAGTAGAAGTGAACATTCTTTCTTTGTTATCTGATCTTATGAGAAAAGCATTTAGTCTTTCACAATTAAGTGTGATGTTACCTGTAGGTTTTTTGCCAAAGTACATGATAAAGTTAAGGAAGTTCCATTTTATTCCAGTTTACTGAGAGTTTTTGTTATGAATGGATGATAGTTTTTGTCAAAAACTTTCTGCATCTATTGAGATTACCATACTTTTTTATTTTAAATTTCTTAATTTACATTGATTTTTAAATCTTAAATTAACCTTACATTTCTACATTCTCCTTTATATGTATTTCTGGATATGATTTAGTAAAATTTTGTTAATTTTATTTTGTGTCAATGTTGACGAGAAATGTTGTTCTGTGATTTTCTTTTCCTATAATGTGTATAGTTTTTGGTGTCAAAGGTAATGCTGACTTCCTGGAATGAGTTTGGAAATGCTTCCTCTTCAATCTTCTAGAAAAATCTGTGAAAAATTGCTATTATTTATTCCTTAAATGTTTGGCAGAGTTACTAATGTTGCTATTTCATCCAGGAGATTTTCAGTTGTTTGGAAATTAAATAACTCATGTCTAAATAACCCATGGGTCAAAGATGTAAAAAAAATAAATAAAAATCAGTTTTTATTAAAGTAATTAAAATCAGTTTTATTAAAATAAATAAAATCAAATTTTATTAAAATGGAAATGAAAATACCACATATATAATTTTATAGGATACAACTAAAGAAGTAACTTAAAGAAAATGTGTAGCACTAAATTCTTATATTAGAAATAAAGGAAGGTCTCAAATCAACAGCCTTCAATTCTGCCTTAAGAAACTAGAGAGGAACAAATTAATTAAATAGTACAACATATTCCATTATGTCCTTCACCCAGATTCCCCAAATGTTAATGCTTTTAACATACTTGCTTAGCTATTGGTTCTTTCCCTTCTCCTTCTCACTGTAACATTTCAGAGTAAATTGAATACATGATGTCACTTTACCTTTAAAGACTTCAGAGGTAATTCCATCCTTTCAAAAAAAAGGGGGGGGGGACATTATCTTACATAACTACAGCACAATTATTAAAATCTGGAAATTAATGCTCACCTTGTTCAGGTTATTACTGTCATTCTAATGTCCAGGACCCACACAAAAATTACTCATTACATGTAGGGAGCAACATGGTGGAGAAGTAAGGGGACCTGAAGTTCCCTCGTCCTTCAAACACAGCAGTGTTGAGGACAAAAGACTTAGAATTCCAAGAGTCTCGGCTGTAGAGTGACAGAGGCCCAGGAGCCCACAGGGAAAATCTGGCAGACCATAGGTGCGTGATTGTGAACTGGGCTAGAGAAAACCGACAGTGTAGGCATGGAGAGGAAGGATCCCCTTCTGTGGAGAGAGAAAGAGAAGAGAAAGAGAGACTGTGGAAGTGTAGGACTGTATTTGGATGAGAGAAAAACCATGGACCGGGAACGGAGAAAGATCCAATCTCTAACTTTGGGGCTTTCTCCAGGCTGGGGCTGGGGGCTGTGTTTGCGCACCTGTGGAGGAGGGGAGCCAGCCCCAGGCTTGGTAACTAGTTGAGAGGCACAGTCTGCAGTGGGAGAAAGCAATCCCCTCCTTCGAGAGCTGTGGGAAGAAGGTATATAACCATTCAAAGGACAAAGGACCCTGCCTGTGCCTGCCAGCCAGAGGCCATATATGGGGGAGGGGGTGGGCAGAGTGGCATTTCCCCAGAACTGGTGCACACGGAACGGAACCCTTTAAGACACAAGCGTTTAAATCCTAGCTGAGCTCCAGAGAGGTGCAGGAGTCAGCAGAGAGGGACAAACTGCCTTGCTCGTGCCCAGAAGGCACTGTGAGGAGGCCCCCCATCAATGGGGTGGAGTGGCACTTCCCCGGAACCAGGGCGCAGGGAGTGCAGGGAGTGGGACCCTTTAGAAATAAAAAAAAAAAAAAAAAAAAGGCCTGCTCATGCCTACACAGCACTGTGAGGACTGCCTGAACAGAGTGGTTTGGGACACTCAGTCAGGGGAGGAGAGACTGGAGTGTCACCATTTTTCTCCCCATCACCAACAAGGTAGGGCTTCAGGGAAAGGAGAGCCAGTCCACAGTGGAGGCAAGACCCACAGTGGAGGCAGGACCCTCCTACACCAAGCCACACCCATCCACGCTGGGTAACTGGGTATCTACTGGAGCAGGATAGATTCTGAGGAACCAGATGGCCCCTCCTCCAGATTAGTGCTGCCACCAGTTCCAGGCACCGTGTTTTTGCATTTTCTGATTTAATTCTTGGACAATTCTTATTTTATATATATATATATATATATATATATATATATATATATATATATTCTTCCTTTTCTCCTAATTTCTTCCCTCCTCTAGTCTGGTTATTCTGGTTGCTGTTTTGTTTAAGCAGACATATTTAATCCATTCTCTTTATACCTGTTCTATATCTCTTTTATTTTCCTCTCTGTTTCTGGATTAAGACATATAGTTTCCATGTGTGGTCAATTTTCTTTTCTTTTCTTTTTTCCCCCACCCCTGTCATTTCTTTCTTTGTATGGGATAAGGCCTCTTCCACCAACACTGACTCCCCCCCTCCCCCCGCCGCCGTTTTGTTGTTGTTGATGTTTTTGGGTTTTTTGTTTGTTTCTTTTTGTGTTTTTACCCCCAGGGCTACTTTAATGAATAAATCAAAGCACACCTGGTGGAGGGTACAAAACATCACTATGAATATGGAGGTAAAGCAGACAGAATCACAGTAACAGAGAGCAAGTAACACACTCCAAAAAACACCTGCTGAAGGGCCAGGTCCTGGACAGTGTACAAGCCCTCTTTAATACAGTAGTGCTTGCAGGTGCAGGACACAAAACAAGTTTTAAAACACATATGGACAGAAAACTAGCCAAAATGATGAAACAGAAGAATTCTCCTCAAAAGAAATTCCAAGAAGAAATGAGAGCTAAAGAATTGATCAAAACGGATATATACAATATATCTGATCAAGAATTTAGAATAATAGTCAAAAGATTAATTGCTGGGCTTGAAAGAAAGCATAGAAGACAGCAGAGAATCTACTGCTGCAGAGATCAAGGAACTAAAAAATTGTCATGACGAATTTTAAAATGTTGTAATTGAAGTGCAAAATAAACTAGATGTGGTGACAGTGAGGATTGAAAAGGTAAAGGGGAGAATAGGTGAAATAGAAGATAAAATTATGGAAAATATGAAGCTGAGAAAAAGAGAGATAAAAAATTCTAGACCATGAGGGGAGAATTAAAAAGCTAAGTGATTCAATAAATGTAATAATATCCATATCATAGGAGTTCCAGAAGAAGAGAGAAAGGGGCCCAAGGTGTACTTGAAGAAATCATAACTGAGAACTTCCCCAATCTGGGGAAGGAAACAGACATCGAATTCCAAAAGGCACAGAGAACTCCCATCAGCTGTAACAGGAATCCATCTTCTGCATGACATATCATAGTGAAACTAGCAAAATACAAAGATAGAGAATTCTGAAAGCAGCTAGGGACAAATGGGTCTTAACCTACAAGGATAGACACATAAGGGTAGTAGCAGACCTATCCTACTGAAACGTCACAGGACAGAAGGGAGTGGCAGGAAATATTCAATGTCCTGAATAGGAAAAACATGCAGCCAAGAATCCTTTATCCAGCAAGGCTGTGATTCAGAAAAAAAAGGAAAGTAAAGGTTTTCCCAGGCAAACAAAAATTGAATGAATTCATCATCACTAAACCAACCCTACAAGAGATCTTAAGGGGGATTCTGTGAGTGGAATGTTGCAAAGACCACAAAGGACCAGAGACATCACTACAAACATGAAACCTACAGATAACACAATGACACTAAATCCATATCTTTCAATAATCACTCTGAATGTAAATGGACTAAATGTTCCAAATGAAGACATAGGGTAACAGAATGGATAAAAAACAAGACCCATCTATTTTCTATCTACAAGAGACCCATTTTAGATGTGAGGACACCTTCAGATTCAAAGTGAGGGGATGGGGAACCATCTATCATGCTACTGTGGGTCAAAAGAAAGCTCGAATAGCCATACTTAGTCAAACTAAATTTTAAAGTAAAGGCTGTTAGAAGAAATGAAGAAGGGCATTATATCATAATTATGGGGTCTATCCATCAAGAAGAGTTAAGAATTATAAATGTTTATGCACCCAATTTGGAAAAACACACATATATAAAAGAATTAATCACAAACATAAGCAATCTTATTGATAAGAATATGGCAATTTCAGGGGACTTTAATATTCCACTTACAACAATGGACAGATCATCTAGGCAGAAAATCAATAAAGAAACAATGTCCCTGAATGCTACATTGGACCAGATGGACTTGACAGATATATTCGGAACTTATCACTTAAAAGCACCAGAATACACATTCTTCTTGAGTGCACATGGAACATTCTCCAAAATAGACTACATACTGGGTCACAAAACATCCCTCAACAAATATAAAAGAATTGAGATCATACCATGCACACTTTCAGATCACAATGCTATGAAACTTGAAATCAACCATAGGAAAAAGTCTGGAAATCCTCCAAATGCATGGAGGTTAAAGAACATCCTACTAAAGAATGAATGGGTCAACCAGGTAGTTAAGGAATACATTTAAGGGGTGCCTGGGTGGCTCAGTTGATTGAGTGTCTGACTTCAGCTCAGGTCATGATCTCGCCGTTTGTGAGTTCAAGCCCCACAACAGGCTCTGGGCTGACAGCCTGGAGCTTGCTTCAGAATCTGTGTTTCTCTCTCTCTCTGCCCCTTCCCCACTCTCACTCTGTCTCTCTCTCTCTCAAAAATAAATAAGCATTAAAAAAATTAAAGAAAATTAAAGAATACATTTAAAAATTTATGGAAACAAATGAAAATGAAAACACAACAGTCCAAACCCTTTGGGATGCAGCAAAGGCAGTCCTAAGAGGAAAATACATTGCAATCCAGGCCTAGCTGAAGAAACAAGAAAAATACAAAATCTAACAGAACATCTAAAGGAACTAGAAACAGACCAACAAAGAAACCCCAAGTCCAGAAGAAGAAGAGAAATAATAAAGATTAGAGAGGAAATAAACAATATAGAATCCAAAAAAAACAGTTAAACAGATCAATGAGACAAAGAGTTGGTTTAAAAAAAATTGACAAACTCCTAGCCAGACTTCTCAAAAAGAAAAGAGACAGGACCCAAAAAGATAAAATCACAAATGAAAGAGGAGAGAACACAAACAACATCACAGAAATACCAACAGTTATCAGATAATACTATGAAAAATTATATGCCAACAAACTGGACAACCTGGAGTAAATGGACAAATTCCTAGACACCCATACACTACCAAAACTCAAATGGGAAGAAATAGAAAATGGGAAGAAATTTCAATAGACCCAAAACTAATGAAGACATTGAATCAGTTATCAAAAATCTCCCAACAAATAAGAGCCCTTGACCAGATGGATTCCCAGGGGAGTTCTACCAGACATTTAAAGCAGACTTAATACCCATCCTTCTCAAGCTATTCCAAAAAATAAAATGGAAGGAAAACTTCCAGACTCATTCTATGAAGGCAGCATTACCTTAGTTCCCAAACCAGACAGAAGCCCCACAAGAAAGGAGAATTACAGGCCAATATCCCTGAAGAACATGGATACAAAAATTCTCAATAAGATACTAGCAAATCAAGTTCAACAGCATATAAAAAGAATTATTCACCACGATCAAGCGGGATTCATTCCTGGACTGCAGGGCTGGTTCAATAGTCACAAATCAATAAATGTGATACATCACATTAATAAAAGAAAGGATAAGAACCATATGATCCTGTCAATAGATGCAGAAAAAGCATTTGACAAAATACAGCATACTTTCTTAATAAAATTCTCAAAGAAGTCAGGATAGAAGGAACATACCTAAACATGATAAAAGCCATATATGAAAAACTCACACATAATATCATCCTCAATGGAGAAAAACTGAGAGCTTTCTCCCTGAGATCAGGAACACGACAGGGATGTCCACTCTCACCAGTGTTGTTTAACATAGTGTTCAAAGTCCTAGCATCAGCAGACAACAAAATGAAATAAGAGGCCTTAAAATTGGCAAAGAAAAAGTCAAACTTTCACTATTCACAGACAACATGATATTCTACATGGAAAACCCAAAAGGTCCACCAAAAACTTCTAGAACTGATACATGAATTCAAGAAAGTCTCAGGGTACAACACCAATGTACAGAAATCGGTTGCATTTCTGTAC
Organism: Panthera onca; assembly: GCF_046562875.1. Classification (NCBI taxonomy): domain Eukaryota; kingdom Metazoa; phylum Chordata; class Mammalia; order Carnivora; family Felidae; genus Panthera; species Panthera onca. Next base: position 25,203,044 of record NC_138357.1, read on the forward strand.
ACCAATAATGAAGCAACAGAAGAGAAATCAAGAAATCGATCCCATTTACAATTGCACCAAGAACCATAAAATACCTAGGAATAAACCTAACCAAAGATGCAAAATATCTGTATGCTGAAAATTATAGAAAACTTATGAAGGAAATTGAAGAAGACACAAAGAAATGGAAAAACATCCCATGTTCATGTATTGGAAGAATAAATATTTTAAAATGTAAATACTACCCAAAGCAATCTACACATTCAATGCAATCCCAATCAAAATTGCACCAGCATTCTTCTCAAAGCTAGAACAAACAATCCTAAAATTTGTATGGAACCACAATAGACCCCAAATAGTCAAAGTAATATTGAAGAAGACCAAAGCAGGAGGCATCACAATTCCAGACTTTAGCCTCTGCTACAAAGCTGTAGTCATCAAGACAGTATGGTATTGGCACAAAAACATAGACCAGTAGAATAGAGAACCCGGAATTGTACCCACAAATGTATTGGCAACTAATCTTTGACAAAGCAGGAAAGAATATCCAATGGAAAAAAGACAGTCTCTTTAACAAATGGTGCTGGGAGAACTGGACAGCAACATGCAGAAGAATGAAACTGGACCACTTTCTTACACCAGACACAAAAATAAACTCAAAATGGATGAAAGACCTAAATGTGAGACAAGAAACCATCAAAACCCTAGAGGAGAAAACAGTCAACAACCTCTTTGACCTTAGCTGCAGGAATTTCTTGCTCAACACGTCTCCAAAGGCAAGAGAAATAAAAGCAAAAATGAACTATTGGGACCTCATCAAGATAAAACTTCCACACTGCAAAGGAAGCAATCAACAAAACTAAAAGGCAACTGATGGAATGGGAAAAGATATTTGCATATGACAGCTCAGATAAAGGGTTAGTAACCAAAATCTATAAAGAACTTACCAAACTCCATACCCAAAAAACAAATAATCCAGTGAAGAAATGGGCAGAAGGCATGAATAGACACTTTCCAAAGATGACATCCAGATTGCCAACAGACACATGAAAAGATGCTCAACATCACTCCTCATTAGGGAAATACAAATCAAAAACCACACTGAGATACCACCTCACACCAGTCAGAGTGGCTAAAATGAGGAAATCAGGAAATAACAAATGTTGGTGCAGATGTGGAGAAACGGGAACCCTCTTGCACTGTTGGTACGAATGCAAACTGGTACAGCTGCTCTCAAAAACACTGTGAAGGTTCCTCAAAAAATTAAAAATAGAAATACTTTATGACCCAGCAATAGCACTGCTAGGAATTTATCAAAGGAATACAGGAGTGCTGATTCATAGGGGCACATGTACCCCAATGTTTATAGCAGTGCTTTCAACAATAGCCAAATTATGGAAAAAGCCTAAATGTCCATCAGCTGATGAATGGATAAAGAAGATGTGGTTTATATATACAATGGAATTACTACTTGGTAATGAATCACAGGTAGATGAATCACAGGAATCACAGGAATCTACCCCCAAAACCAAGAGCACACCGTACTCTGTATGTTAGCCAATTTGACCATAAATTATATTTAAAAAATTACTTATTACTTTTAGTTGCATGGGTCTTTAGTCTCCTTTAATATAGAACACTTTTTTCTGATTTGTTTTGCATTTTTTGTAAAGGAAGAAACTGAAAGCTCAGTAGAAAGGTTAAATGATTTGCCAAGGTCATAGCTGATAAGCACTAGGTCCAGGGTTAAATTATCCTTTGACTCCTTTTCTGATGCTTTTTTCCCACTGAAATATATTCCCCCAATCTAGTGTGTGTGTGTGTGTGTGTGTGTGTGTGTGTGTGTGTGTGTGTGTGTGATTGAGTGTGTTCTATAGGTTTTTCACCTATGTGCTCAAAGACAGCTATCATATTTTACCACATCACTTAAAAGCAGTGCAATAAAGAAAGCAGTCATTCAATTTTTGCCCACATTTGACTGTAGGTTAACAAACTGACCTACATGCTTGCAATATGACCCAACTTTAATTATAGTTATTTTCATATGTTGGCTGATAATAGTTAACTTCCTCTTCTTCCATTGAAATGATTTCTTTACTAGAAAAAATCCTTGGTGAAATAACTTTATATCTATGTCAAACATAGTTTGCTAACCAAGAGGATGTTATGGCTATATGTCCAATAACTTGTTACCTGACTTAAACTAAATTATGCTTTATCAAGAAAAATTGTTTGCCTTAAGGAACTTACCTGAGTGAGATTGTCCTTATGAGTTTTAAGAGGTGTGATTTCACTGACATTTTCAGTGTTATTTGTCCAAATGAACTTTAGTTTCCTATTATTGAAATGAAGTTATACTTTCCCCACCCTCCCTCCCAGCTATGTAATGGAATGGACAAAAGATATTTGAAATTAAGTGGTCATAAGGAATATATTACTGAAAAAGAAAAATAAAGTCTTTAAAGAAATTTAATTCATACTTCCACACAAACACATAACCCATGCAAATTCAAACTTTCTTGCAATTCAAGTTCTACAATAGAAGAATAAGCCTCTTAACAAGATTGAATTTGCTGTCGTGCATGTTACAAGCTGAACAAACAGAGATTGGGGAAGGCTCTGTTCATTCATGTGCCTCCTTTAAAAAACAAATACCAATTTAATATAAATGGAAATGAGGGCAACATTAGTGTGAACACAAATCTTGATCCATTGTAACCTAATAATGAAAGCCACACTTTTTTAGGGCTGGATAAATGGATAACGTCATCCATTTTGGAATCTGAATCATCACTGTTTTGTTAAAATTTTCTTCTTTTCTGAATTTTACTTTGTGTGCTGGGATAACGATAAACTCTAGCACTGAAAGTCTTGAGTGCTGATATGCACAACTAAAATAGAATGATTGGAAATAATGATGCAAAAAAACTGTACAAAGATTACAAAATAAAACCCAAAGGTTGGCTTTGTAACAATTCTGTCTTTATAATCTTTATATTATCAAAACACCATAGCTAATGGTTGTACTCAAACATTTGCCCTGCTTCAAATGTGTGATTATAGCAGCATTATTACAAAAGTTTTGTTTTGCAAACAGGCAGAACTGAAATGGCTTCCCTTAATTTGGGAGATGAGAATTTCTGAACAGTATGGGGATATGTTTTTTCTTTTTCCTGACTCCAAAGGTAGGACTTCATATAACTCTGTGTCTTAACAGCTTTTAAAAAATGTAAATCAAGGGGGTGCCTGGATGGCTCAGTCAGTTGAGAGTCCGATTTGGGCTCAGATCATGATCTCATGGATTCTGTGATTTCCAACCCCAATTCAGGCTCACAGCTGACATTGCAGAGCCCACCTCAGATCCTCTGTCCCCCCTCCCTCTCTGACTCTCTCACGTTCACACTCTATCAAAAATAAATAAATATTTAATAAACAAACAAACAAATAAATAGGGATGCCTGGGTGGCTCAGTTGGTTGAGCATCCAACTTTGGCTCAGGTCATGATCTCATATGGCTCCTGAGTTCAAGCCCCACGTGGGGCTCTGTGCTGACAGCTCAGAGCCTAGAGCCTGCCCCGCTCTCTGCCCCTCCCTCACTCACACTCTGTGTGTGTGTCTCTGTCTCAGAAACATTAAAAAATTTTTTTTTGATAAATAAATAAAATCAGGGACACCTGGGTGGCTCAGTCAGTTAAGCATTTGGCTCTGGATTTCAGCTCAGGTCTTTTTAAAAAATTAATTATATTTTATTTTTTAATTTTGTTTAAATACAAATTAGTTAATATGTAGTTTAATAGTCATTTTAGGAGTAGAATTTAGTGATTCATCACTTACATAGAACACCCAGTGCTCATCCTAAAAACTGCCCTCTTGGGGCGCCTGGGTGGCTCAGTCGGTTAAGCGTCCGACTTCAGCTCAGGTCACGATCTCGCAGTCCGTGAGTTAGAGCCCCGCATCGGGCTCTGGGCTGATGGCTCAGAGCCTGGAGCCTGCTTCCGATTCTTTGTCTCCCTCTCTCTCTGACCCTCCCCCGTTCATGCTCTGTCTCTCTCTGTCTCAAAAATAAATAAACTTTAAAAAAAATAAAAAATAAATAAATAAATAAAATAAAACCTGCCCTCTTTAATGCCCATCACCCATTTAACCCATCCCCCACTCCACACCCCTTAGCAACCCTCAGTTTGTTCTCTGTATTTAAGGATCTCTGATGGTTTGCCTCCCTGTCTCATTTTATCTTATTTTTCCTTCCTTTCCATATGTTCATCTGTTTTCTTTTTTAAATTCCACATATGAGTGAAATCATATGATATTTATCCTTCTCTGTCTGGCTTATTTCACTTAGCATAATACAGTCCAGTTCCAATCACATTGCTGGAAATGACAAGCTTTTATTTTTTTTGAACATCAAATAATATTCCATCATATATATATATATATATATATCTCACATCTTCTTTATCCATTCATCAGTTGATGGACATTTGGGCTTTTTACATAACTGGGCTATTGTTGATGTATGTGCCCCTTCAAATCAACATTTTTGTATCCTTTGGATAAATACCTAGTAGTGCAATTGTTGGATCTTAGAGTAGATCTATTTTTAATTTTTTGATGAACCTCCATACTATTTTCCAGAATGGCTGCACCAGTTTGCATTCCCACCAACGATGCAAGAGGGTTCCCCTTTCTCTGCATCCTCACCAACATCTATTGTTTTCTTTTTTTTTTATTTTTTACTTTTTAAAATTTACATCCAAATTAATTGACATATAGTGAAACAATGATTTCATGAGTAGATTCTTTAATGTCCCTTACCCATTTAGCCTATCCCCCTTCCCACAACCCCTCCAGCAACCCTCAGTTTGTTCTCCATATTTAGGAATCTCTTCTGTTTTGTCACCCTCCCTGTTTTCATATGATTTTTGTTTCCCTTCCCTTATGTTCATCTGTTTTGTCTCTTAAAGTCCTCATATGATTTTTGTCTTTCTCTGAATGACTAATTTCACTTAGTATAATACCCTCCAGTTCCATCCACGTAGTTGCAAATGGCAAGATTTCATTCTTTTTGATTGCCGAATAATACTCCACTGTATATATATACCACATCTTCTTTATCCATTCATCCATCGATGGACATTTGGGCTGTTTCCATACTTTGGCTATTATTGATAGTGCTGCTATAAACATGCGGGTTCATGTGTCCCTTTGAAACAGCACACCTGTATCCTGTGGATAAATTCCTAGTAGTACAATTTTTAGTTTAACATCCGTTGTTTTCTGAGTTTTTCATTGTAGCCATTCTGACAGATGTGAGGTGATATCTAACCATGCTTTTGATGTGTATTTCCATGATGATGAGTGATGTGTCAGCCATCTGGATGTCTTCTTTGGGAAATTGTCTATTCAGGTCTTCTGCCCATTTTTTCACTGGATTGTTTTTCAGGTGTTGAGTTTGGTAAGTTCTTTATAGATTTTAGATACTAACCTGTTATCCAGTATGTCATTTGCAAACATCTCACATTCTGTTGGTTGCCTTTTAGTTTTCTTGATTGTTTCCTTCACTGTGCAGAAGCTTTTTATGTTGATGAGGTCCCAATAGTTCATTTTTGCTTTTGTTTTCCTTGCCTCCAGAGACATGTCTAGTAAGAAGTTGCTGCAGCTGAGGTCAAAGATGTTGTTGCCTGTTTCTCCTGTAGGATTTTGATGGTTTCCTACATTTGTCTCACATTTAAGTCTTTCATCTATTTTGAGTTTATTTTTGGTTATGGTGTAAGAAAGTGATCAAGGTTCATTCTTCTGCATATTGCTGTCCAATTTTCTCAACCCCATTTTCTAAAGATACTGTCTTTTTTTCTGTTGGATATTCTTTCCTGCTTTGTCAAAGATTAGCTGGCCATACATTTGTGGATCCATTTCTGGGTTCTCTATTGTGTTCCACCGATCTATGTGTCTTTTTTTGTGCCAGTACCACACTGCCTTGATGATTACAGCTTTGTAATACAGGATAAAGTCCAGGATTGTCATGCCTCTAACTTTAGGGTTGTTTTTTTTTTAACATTACTTTCACTATTTGGGGTCTTTTGTGGTTCCATACAGATTTTAGAGTTGTTTGTTCTAGCTCTGTGAAGTATGCTGATGTTATTTTCATAGGGATTGCATTGAATATGTAGATTGAATGGGGTAGTATCAACATTTTAACATTATTTGTTCTTCCAATCCATAAGCATGGAGTGTTTTCCATTTATTTGTGTCTTCTTCAATTTCTTTAATAAGATTTTATACTTTTACAGATACTTGTACATATGTACAAGTACTTGTACTTATACTTGTACAGATGTTTTACCTCTTTGGTTAAGTTTGTTCCTAGGTATTTTATGGTTTTCAGTGCAATTTTAAATGGGATCGATTCCTTGATTTCTCTTTCTACTGCTTTATTATTGGTTTATAGAAATGCTACAGATATCTGTACCTTGATTTTATATCCTGCAACTTTGCTGAATTCATGTATCAGTTCTAGCAGTTTGTGTATTTTTGGTGGAGTCTTTTGGATTTTCCACGTACATTATTATGTCATCTGCGAAGAGTGACAGTTTGACTTCTTCCTTACTGATTTGAATGCCTTTTATCTCTTGTTGTCAGATTGCCGAGGCTAGGACTTCCAACATAATGTTGAACAACAGTGGTGAGATGGACATCCCTGTCGTGTTTCTGACCTCAGGGAGAAAGCTCTCAGTTTTTCCCCCTTTGACAATGATATTAGTTATGTGTCTTTAATATATGGCCTTAATGATCTTGAGGTATGTTTATTCTATCCCTACTTTTTTGAGGGTTTTTATCAAGAAAGGATGCTGCATTCTTTCAAATGCTTTTGCTGCATCTGTTGAGAAGATAATGTTCTTATCCTTTTATTAATGTGATGTATCACGTTGATTCATTTGCAGATATTGAACCAGTGCTACAGCTCTGGAATAAATCCCACTTGATCATAGTGAATAATTCTTTTAATGTATTGCTGGATTCTTGAGAATTTTGCATCCATGTTTGTCAGGGTAACTGGTCTATAGCTCTCCTTTTTAGTGGGGTCTTTGTCTGGTTTTGGAATCAAAGCAATGTTGGCCTTGTAGAATGAGTTCGGAAGTTTTCCTTCGATTTCTATTTTTTGGAACACCTACAAAAGAATAGGTGCTAACTCTTCTTTAAATGTTTGGTAGAATTCCCCTGGGCTCAGCTTTCACTGTGAGTGAAAAGGGAGCCATGGATAGTTCTAAGCAGAGCGAGGGACATGATCTGATTTAGGTTTAACGGGATCCCCCTGATTACTGAGTTGAGAGTAGAATATTGTGGGGCAAGAAAGGAGGGTGTCTGAACATTAGGCAGCTCCTTCAGGAAGCCAGATAAGGCATGGTATAGGCTGGGCACACATCAGTGACAGGGAAGTTATGGCATAGAGGATGTATTTGAGGTCAGATATGCCAGGATCTCCATGTGGTGTGACAGAAAGAAAGGAATCAAGGTTGACTCCGACCTTTTGGGGCTGACCAGCTTCAATGAACAAAGAAAAACAGGTCTGTATTTCTAGCCCAGGAACCAGGAAACTTGAGTTCAAGTGTCAGCTCTGTCAACCTCTTTTTTGGTGATCTTGGGCAAATCTTATCTCATGGTTCCTGAGATTGAGTCCCATTATGGGGCTCTGTGTTGACAATGCAGAGCCTGCTTGGGATTCTCTCTTTCCCTCTCTCTCTGCCCCTCCCTCACTCCTGCTCTGTCTGTCTCTCTTTGTCTCAAAATAAATAAATTCATAAATAAATAAATAAATAAATGTATATATATATATATATATATATATATATATATATATATACACTAACTTCTGATTTGTACAAAGTTTTCATTCCTAAAAGAGATTTTTTTTAATATTTTTGTGACACACAAAAAAAACTTAGATTAAAAAATTATTTAAAATATAAATGTGCAGGGGCATCTGGGTGTCTCAGTCAGTTGAGCATCCAGTTCTTGACTTCAGCTCAGGCCATGATCTCACTGTTCGCAGGTTTGATCCCTGCATCAGACTCTGTGCTAGCAGTGTGGAGCCTGCTTGGGATTCTCTCTCCCTCTCTTTCTCTTCCCTTCTCCTGCTTGTGTGCTCTATCTCTTTCTTTCAAAATAAATAAATAAACTTAAAAAAATAAAACATAAATGTGCCTCAATTTTCTGATTTGACTGTATAAGTAGTCTTTGGAAATGACTGGGGGTGGAACATGGGAGTAATAAAAATGTGAACAGGAAGTTTTGCTAAATGAGTTTGGTCTTCTATAAATGTGACCAATACACCTATATCACTGGATTATTTTGAAGATTAGATTAGATAACAATTGTAAAATACCCACCATAGTGCTTGTGAAGCCAGGGTAAGTATTTGAGAAATAATAGCTCTTTTCATTACTATTATTTGCTAAAAGGGCAAATTTCTTCCTAATTTTCCTCTTTCCTAGACTTATATTCAATAAGTAATTTTGCATTATATTTGAAAACATATAATAATTCCTCATTTTCAAAACTAGAAATAGATTTAATATAAGTAAAATTATACTTGGTTTTGTAGACTGTGAGAGTAGTTTTTTTTCCACTTTCTATATCATTTAGTTTGTAACAAGTTATATATGCTAATATATGCTGGAGAAATATTTAACTGTTTGGGGAAGCCATATTAATTAAGGTAGGATTTATTGCTCTAAATTAGTATAGTAATTTATGAAATGATAATATTTTATGAAAGAACTATATAATGAATGCTGAAGGAAGAGCTTTCTCTATGAGAACATATGGACTGATATGATCTAGAAAAACTAACTTTCATTAACAATTCTAATAGGATATTCACTCAAAATGCTTATCAAATACTGCATTGTATACCATATTTTTACGTGTTATGACAACTATATTCTTATTTGTATGTACTATTTTATTTATTTTTACCTTGTATCTTTCATTAAGGCTTTGAAATAATTTGAAGATACTTAAACAAATAATTTGGCCAATACTTTTTTCTCTTGGATTCAAACAAACATATCCACAAAAGTGGCCCATGAAGAAAAGATCTCAGTATAATTTGTCTGAAAAAAGAATTTGGAAAATTCATCGTCCATCCTAGTATTCACAAGTTCATTATAATTTTGTCATCGGTTGGTTTATACAATATATAGAATTATAAGCTTGTAAAATTGAGCTCAGAAAAATTTCTGAGTTGGCTTTTCCTTCTCCATAATATTACAATCAAAGTAATGTTTGTTTAATCATAATGCATTTTCTAAATGTATTGATGAAGATGCTAAAACCATTAATAATCTAATAGTTATATGATTCTTGCTTTTATTCAAAAGATATTTTGCAAAACAGTTGATAGAAAATCCATTTTTGAAAGTTTACTCTTTTTGAAATAATGTTTATTATAGTTGAAAAATTTTTTCTCACCTTTTATTATCCAGAGATAAACAGATTTCTTAAAGTTTTAGGTTTATATACGAGTATTCTCTTCCTCTTTTTTACCCCTATACTCCTCTCTCATTGAACACTTAAATGAAAAGAAGGACCTTGGCATTTAAAAATAACTCATTGATTTACAAAGTAGTATTTGAGAAAATTTACTTCTGATATCAAAGCATTAATTTTTTGCATGGCACATCTTCTTGTACTTATTTAAGTGAGCTGAATGTTGGTTTACTCTAAAAATCTCAAGGAAGATTATTAAGGAACTGATTAAGTCAATTATACTGGTGATTCCTGACTGCTGTGTTGTTGCTTGCTAGGAATAATAATAAAATAATTAGGATTAATCAAAAATCTGCATGATTGATTAGGATATATGAACTAGCACGTGATTGTCACAACAATATTCTAAACCTGCCAGTGTTACTTTTGATCAATCCATGCTTTCATGATACAATTGGACATTTTCAAAACGTTGCTCAAGTTATGATTCTAGAGCATACATTTCATAATGAGCTTTTCTGATGCTCAGGTTCTCTGACTTGCTTGGGCTAAAAGAGCAGTTCGTTTCCGTGTTCCCTGTTACCTGAGATAAATTTCAGTGCTACAACAAGGCACCTTGGTAGCATGTTTTCATTAGGATGCAAAGAAATGTTCATGCACAAATATGTTCAAACTTCATTTAGAATCTAAACTGCCTACCAAAAAGAACTTAAAAGTAAAACAAGCCAAACCAAACAGAAGAAATCGCAGTAAACTATAAACATAAGCCACCAGGGATTTCGTAGTCTTTTTTCACTCAAATCCTGACATTTTAAAGGATTAACCCATAAATGTCTAGATCTAGGACAATGATGATCTTTGAACACAGTAGCCAAAATTTGACTTGAGGGGTTCTATATCTCATTGTTACGAAGCTTTTCCTCTGACCTTCTTTCAGTGATTCCTTGTGCTAAGTCTCAGCTTTTCTCAATCCACTGTACCCTTGCCCCTAATGATAACCCAGAGATTCTGATCATCAGGTCTAGCTAGATGTTTTTCAGCCTCATTGTCCCTCCTTTCTGCTTGGTTGGATACCTTTAACCTGTATCTGCAGGTTTAATCTCTGACCTGATGTATGAATAATTAGAAAGACATGACACTTTAGTTCCACAAAGCTTAGCATTTAAGATAAATGAAAAAATAATAACAAAGAACACATAAATCCTAACATTCTAATACAACTGAGAGATTTTTACATCAATTTACTCAGTTTACATATTGGTTTTTGTTCTATTATTTCCCCTTAATGCTATATCATAATTATATATATACTTTCACAGTGTTAATGATTAGTATTTAAATGTGTTTTTCCTTTTGACATATTATATACTCAATTTATTAAATAATTTTACTAAATGATTAATTATGCTGGTATTTTTTCTATAAGTAAGTATTTCTTTATTTTTAATTTTTTTAAGTTTAAGTTTTTATTAAAACTCCGGTTAGTTAACAGGTATACAATATACTGATTCAATAATTCCATACATTTCCCAGTGCTCAACACTACAAGTGCATTTCTTAATCCCTATCACCTATTTCCTCCAACCCCCAACCCACACCCTCTCTGGTAATCATCACGTTTTTTTTTTTCTCTATAGTTAAGAGTCTCTTTGGAGTGCCTGGGTGGCTCAGTCGGTTAAGCGTCTGACTTCGGCTCATGTCATGATCTCACAGTTTGTGAGTTCAAGCCCCAGTCCGGCTCTGTGCTGACATCTCAGAGCCTGGAACCTGCTTTGGATTCTGTGTCTCCTTCTCTCTCTCTGCCCCTCCCCTGCACCCATGCTCTGTCTGTCTGTCTGTCTCTCTCTCAAAAAAAAGTCTCTTTTATGGTTTGTCTCTCTCCCTCTTTTTTTCCCCTTTGCTCATTTGTTTTGTTTCTTAAATTCCACATAGGAGTGAAACCATATGGTATTTGTCTTTCTTTGACTGACTTACTTTGTTTAGCATAATACTGTCTAGCTGCATTGATGTCATTGCAAATGGAAAGATTTTATTCTTTTTTATGGCTGAGTAATACACACACACACGTATTCACACACACATACTACATCTTCTGTATTGATTCATCATCAGTCGATGGACATTTGGGTTCTTTCCATAATTTGGCTATTGTTGATAATGCTGCTATAAACATCAAGGTGCATGTATCCCTCTTAATCAGTATTTTTGTATTCTTTGAACAAATACCCAGTAGTGAAATGCTGGGTCATAGGGTAGTTCTATTTGTAGCTTTTCAAGCAATCTCCATAGCGTTTTCCAGAGTGGCTACACCAGTTTGCATTCCCACCAACACTGCAAGATGGTTCCTTTTTCTGCACATCCTCACCAACACCTGTTGTTTCTTACGGTTTTGATTTTAGCCATTCTGAGGCTGTTTTGTAGTTTTTGAGTAGTTTTGAGGCTGTTGGATTTTTAATGAGGATTGCACTGAATTTGTAGAGCACTTTGAGTAGTACTGACACCTTAACAATGTCAAGTCTTTCTGTGCATGAACACAGGATGTCTTTCCATTTACTTAGGATTTCTTCAATTTCTTTTGGCAATGTTTTGTACTTTTCAGTGTCAAATTCATTCACCATCTTGATTATGTTTATCGCTAGGAATTTCATTTTTCTAGATGCTATTGTAAATGAAATTATTTTCTTAATTCTTTTATTCGATTGTTCATTGTTGGTAGAGACACAACTGATATTTATGTGTTTATCTTATACCCTATAACTTTGCTGAAATAATTTATTAGCTCTAATAGCTTTCTTGTGGATCCTTTGGGATTTTCTATACAGTCACCAATTCAGCTGTGAATACAGATAGTTATAATTCTTCCTTTACAATCTGGATGCCTTTTATTTGTTTTTACTGTCTAATTGCTCTGGCTGGAACTTCCAATACAATGTTGAGTAGTATGATGAAATATGCATCCTTGTGGTTCCTGACCTTAGGGGAACAGTTTTAAACCTTTCACCATTGGATAAAATGTTAGTTTTGGGTTTTTCATGAATAACCTTTATCATGTTGAGGAAGTTTCCTTCTATTCCTACTTTCCTGAGTGTTTTTATTGTAAAAACATGTTGGATTTCTTAAATATACTTTTTGTATCAATTTGGAATTTCTGTGTGATATATTGATTGGTTTTCTTACATTGGACCATCATACATTCCTGGAATAAATCCTTCTTGGTCATGGTATGTAACTCTTTTAATACTCTATTGAATTGAGTCTGATAATGAAATACTGAGTTTTTTTACATCTATATTCATAAGACATTTTGGCTTGTAATTTAATTTTCTCACTACATCTTTCTCTGGCTTTGGAATCAGGGTAATGCTGGGCTCATAAAAAGTTTAAGATGGATTTATGTTAACTTTTCTTTAAATATTTGGAAGAATTCACTGGTGAAGCCATTTAGTCTTGCATTTTCTTTATTGGGAATATTTGATTATTGATTCAGTCTCTTAGTTGTTATAGGTTTGTTGAGATTATCTACTTCAATTTCAGTCAGTTTAGGTAATTTGTGTATTTTTAGGAATGTGTCCATTTCATCTAAGTTATATAATTTATCAACGTACAGTTACTCATAGCATTCTGGTATGTCATTTTATTTATGTAAGGTTGGTATTAATGTCCCCATTTTCCTTTGTGATTTTAGTTATCTTCTCTTTTTTTGGTCAGTTTATTTATTTATTTATTCATTATTAATATACTTATTTGATTGATTATAAATATTAATTATACCATATTATTAACGATTTCATTCATCCCGCTAGCTTTATGTTAAGGATTCTCTTCTTTTTCTAGTTCCTCAATATGTAATATTAGATTATTCATTTGAAATCTTTCTTTTTTTAAATGAAAGATTAACTATAAATTCCCTTCTGAGTGTTAACTTCACTGCACCTGTACATTGTGGATGTTGTATTTTTGTTGTTATTAATCTCTAAGTACTTTCTAATTTCTCTTGTGATCTCTTCTCTGACCCACTGATCTTTAAGAGTCAGCTTTAAAATTTTTACATATTTGTGCATTTTCAGTGTTCCTTCTTTTATTGTTTTCAGATTTATTCCATTGTGGACAGAGAAGATACTTTGTATTAAATATTTTTAAATTTATTGAGACTTGTTTTGTGGTATAATATATGATCTATTCTGGAAAATTTTGCATATGTATTTGAGAATAATGTGTATTCTTGTTGTTTGGGTGGTGTCTTAGGTAATTCAGGTTGCTATAACAAAACTATCATACACTTGGTAGCTTAAAAACAACAGAAATCTATTTCTCAGAATTCTGGTGGTTAGGAAGTCCAAGATCAGGACACTAGCAGATTCAGAGACTGCTTGCTGGTGCATAGATGGCTGTCTTCTTGTTGTAACCTTGCATTGTGGAACAGGCAAGGAAGTTCTCTGGAATCTCCTTTATAAGGGTACTAAGCTTCCCAAATGCTTCACTCCTAATAGCATTGCATTAGTTGGTTAGGAATTTTTTAATTTTTTTAAAAGTTTATTTATTTATTCTGAGAGAGACAGTGACAGTGTGAGTGGGGGAGAGGCAGAGAGAGAGGAAGACAGAATCGCTAGCAGAGCAGAGCCTGACATGGAGCTCAAACGTATGAAACTGTGAGATCATGACCTGAACAGAAACCAAGAGTCTGACACTCAACTGGCTGAGCCACCCAGGTGCCCCTGCCAATTTTTTTCTGTATGCTTTACAGATATTTTGGTCCCCCTTTTCCTTCACAACTACATTCTTACACTTTTGATTCCTTTCTAATTTCCTTTTGAGTATATTCTATATGTTTGCTGTTGTCACCATTGGATTTGCATTTAACATCCTGAATGTATAACAATCTAATTTGAATTGATACTGAATTAACTGCTGAATATATAAAAATTCTACTTCTATACACCCTACTTTTTCTCATGTTATTATTGTCACAAGTTACATCTTCATAAAGTGAGTTCCCATAAACTTATTTTTTATTTATTGTCAAGTTAGCTAACATACAGTGTAGTCTTGTCTTCAGGAGTAGATTCCCGTGATTCATCACTTACATACGGCACCCAATGCTCCTCCCAACAAGTGCCCTCCTCAATGTTCATCACCCATTTTCCCCACTCCCCAAGCTCCACCCCCATCAACCCTCAGTTTATTCTCTGTATTTAAGAGTTTCTTGTGGTTTGTCTCCCTCTCTGTATCTTATTTTTCCTTCCCTTTCCCTATGGTCACCTGTTAAGTTTCTCAAATTTTACATATGAGTGAAACCATATGATATATTTCTCTGACTGATTTGCTTAGCATAATATCCTCCAGTTCCATCCAGGTTGTTGCAAATGGCAATATTTCATTATTTTTCATCACCTAGTATTCCATTATGTGTATATACAACATCTTCTTTATCTATTCATCAGTTGATGGACATTTGGGCTCTTTCCATAATTTGGCTATTATTGATAGCATTGCTACAAACATTGGGGTGCATGTGCGCCTTCGAATCAGTACTCTTGTATACTTTGGATAAATTCCTAGTAATGCAATTGCTCTGACATAGGGTAATTCTTTTTTTAATGTTCTGAGGAAATTCCACACTGTTTTCCAGAGTGGCTGCACCAGTTTACACTCCCACAAATAGTGCTAGAGGGTTCCCCTTTTCCCACATCCTTGCCGACATTTGTTGATTCCTGAATTGTTAATTTTAGCCACTCTGGTATGAGGTGGTATCTCATTGTGGTTTTGATTTGTATTTCCCTGATGATGAGCAGTGTTGAGCATCTTTTCGTGTGTCTGTTTGCAATCTGGATGTCTTCTTTGGAAAAGTGTCTATTCATGTCTTCTGCCCATTTCTTCACTGGATTATTTGTTTTGTGGGTGTTGAGTTTGATAAGTTCTTTATAGATTTTGGATATTAATCCTTTATCCAATATGTGATTTGAAAATATATTCTCCCACTCCATCAGTGGCCTTTTAGTTTTGTTGATTGTATCCTTTGCTGTGCAGAAAGAAGCTTTTTATACTGATGAGGTCCCGATAGTTCATTTTTGCTTTTATTTCCCTTGCCTTCAGAGACATGTCATGTAAGAAGTTGCTTTGGCTGAGGTCAAAGAGGTTGCTGCCTCTTTTCTCCTGTAAAAATGGAAAATCTTAATACTATATACATGTGAACTCTCCCCAAATTAATTTATACATTTAATGAAATTTAAATCTATCTCAGTGGACTTTATTGTGTATCTACATAAAATTATTCTTTAATTTACATCAGTTGCCTTTTTGTTTTGATTGTATCCTTTGCTGTGCAGAAGCTTTTTATCTTGATTAGGTCGGAATAGTTCATTTTTCTTCTTATTGTCCTTGCCTTTGGACAAATGTCAAGTAAGAAGTTGTTGCAGCCAAGGTCAAAGATGTTGTTGACTGTTTTCTCTTGTAGGATTGTAATGGTTTCCTGTCTCACATTCAGGTCTTTCATACATTTTGAGGTTACTTTTGTGTATGGTGTAAGAAAGTGGTTGAGGTTCATTCTTGTGCATATGGCTGTCCAGTTTTCTCAACCCCATTTTCTGAAGATACTGTCTTTTTTTTCCATTGGACATTCTTTCCTGCTTTGTCAAAGATTAGTTGGCCTTACATACGTGGGTCCATTTCTTGGTTCTCTATTGTGTTCCATTGATCTATGCGTCTGTTTTTGTGCCAGTACCATGCTGCCTTGATGATGGATTAAAGCTTTGTAATACAGGCTTAAGTTTGGGATAGTGATGCCTCCAGCTTCAGTTTTCTTTTTCAACATTACCTTGGCTATTCAGGATATTTTGTGGTTCCATGCAAATTTTAGGATTGTTTGTTCCAGCTCTGTGAAGAATGCTGGTGCTATTTGGATCAGGATTGCATTGAATATGTAGATTGATTTGCTTTAGGTAGTATCAACATTTTAACAATATTTGTTCTTCCAATCCATGACCATGGAATGTTTTTCCATGTCTTTGGGTCTTCAATTTCTTTCATAAACTTTTTATAGTTTTCAGTGTATGGGTCTTTTACCTCTTTAGTTAGGTTTGTTCCTAGGTATTTTATGGTTTTTGGTGCAATTGCAAATGGGATTGATTCTTTGATATTTTTCTGTTGCTTCATTATTGGTGTATAGAAATGCAACCAATTTCCGTCCATTAATTTTATATCCCACGACTTTGCTGAATTCATGTATCAGCTCTAGCAGTTTTTGGTGGAGTCTTTCATGTTTTCCATGTAGAGTATCTTGTCATCTGCGAATGGTGAAAGTTTGACTTCTTCTTTGCCAATTTGAATGCCTTTTATTTTGTTTTGCTGTCTAATTGCTGAGGCTAGGACTTCCAACAGTGTGTTAAACAACACTGGTGAGAATAGACATCTCTGTCATGTTTCTGATATCAGGGAAAAGCTCTCAGTTTTTCCCCATTGAGGATGATATTAGCTGTGGGCTTTTCATATATGGCTTT
The DNA here is from genome assembly GCF_046562875.1 of Panthera onca. Lineage (NCBI taxonomy): Eukaryota > Metazoa > Chordata > Mammalia > Carnivora > Felidae > Panthera > Panthera onca. The sequence continues at coordinate 25,220,008 of NC_138357.1, forward strand.
TATGACATTAAGGTATGTTCCTTCCATCATGACTTTCTTGAAGGTTTTTATTAAGAAAGCCTCCTGAATTTTGTCAAATGATTTCTGTGTCTATTGACAGGATCATATGGTTCTTATCCTTTCATCTATTAATGTGATGTATCACTTTGATTGATTTGCAAATATTGAACCAGTGCTGCAGCCTAGGACTTAATTCCATTTGATCATGGTGAATAATTCTTTTAATGTACCATTGAATTTGATTTGGTAATATTTTGTTGAGAATTTTTGCATCCACGTTCATCAGGGATAGTGACCCGTAATTCTCCTTTCTAATGGGCTCTTTGTCTCATTTTGGAATCAAGGTAATGCTGTCCTCATAGAATGAGTCTGGAAGCTTTTCTTCCATTTCTATTTTTTAGATCAGCTTGAGAACAATAGTATTAACTCTGTATTAAATGTCTGATAGAATTCCCCTGGGAAGCCATCTGACCCAGGACTGTATTTGTGGGGTATTTTTGATAACCGATTCAATTTCTTCATTAGTGTTGGGTCTCTTAAAATTTTCTTTTTTTTTCCCATTTGAGTTTTGGTAGTGTGTGAGTGTTTAGGAATTTGTCCATTTCTTACAGATTGTCCAGTTTGTTAGTATATAATTTTTCATAGTATTCTCTAATAATTGTTTGTATTTCTGTGGTGGTGGTTGTGATCTCTCCTCTTTAATTTGTGAGTTTACCTATTTGTGTCCTCTCTATTTTCTTTTTGAGAAGTCTGGCTAGGGGTTTATCAAATTTGTTTATTCTTTCAAAAAACCAACTCTTGGATTAATTGATCTGTTCTACTGTTTTTTGGATTCTATATTGTTTATTCTGCTCTAATCTTTATTATTTCTCTTCTGCTGGCTTTGGGTTTTCTTATCTGCTGCTTTTCTAGCTCCTTTACATGTGAGGTTAAGTTTTGTATAGGGGACTTCTCTTGCTTCTTAAGATAGGCCTGAATTGCAATGTATTTTCCTCTTAAGACAGTCTTTGCTGCATCCCAGAGGGTTTGAGCTGTTGAGTTTTCATTTTCATTTGCTTCCATATATTTTTACATTTCTTCTTTAATTTCCTGGTTTAACCATTCATTATTTAGTAGTATGTTCTTTAGCCTCCATGAATTTGGGGGCTTTCCAAATTTTTTCTTGTAGTTGATTTCAAGTTTCATAGCATTGTGATCTGAAAATATGCATATTATGATCTCGACCCTTTTATACTTGTTGAGGACTGTTCTGTGACCCAGTATGTAATCTATTTTGGAGAATGTTCCATGTGCACTAGAGAAGAATGTATATTCTGCTTCTTTTGGATGAAAAGTTCTAAATATATTTGCTAAGTCCATCTGGCCCAATGTGTTATTCGGAGCCATTGTTTCCTTATTGATTTTCTGCCTTTATATCTGTCCATTGTTGTAAGTGGAGTATTAAAGTCTCCTACAATCATGGTATTATTATCTATACATTTATTTATGTTTGCAATTAATTTATTTATATATTTGGGTGTTCCATGTTGGGACATAAACATTACAATTGTTAGGTCTTCTTGATTGATAGACCCCTTAATTATGATATAATGCCATTCTTCATCTCTTGTTACAGTCTTTGTTTTAAAATCTAGTTTGTCTGATATAAGTTTGGCTACTCCAGCTTTCTTTGAAGTCCAGTAGCATGATAGATGGTTCTCCATCCCCTCACTTTCAATCTGCAGTGTCTTCATGTCTAAAATGAGTCTCTTGTGAGAATCATATACATGGATATTATTATTTTTTATCCATTCTGATACCCTATGTATTTTGATTGGGACATATAGTCCATTTACATTCAGAGTGATTATTGAAAGCTATGAATTTAATGTCATTGTGTTACCTGCAGGTTTCGTGCTTGTGGTTATGTCTCTGATCCTTTGTAGTCTTTGCTGCTTTCCACTCACAGAGTGCCCCTTAGGATCTCCTGCAGGGCTGGATTAGTGGTAATGAACTCCTTTAGTTTTTGTTTGTCTGGGAAAGCCTTTATCTCTCCTTCTATTCTGAATGACAGCCTTGCTGGATAAAGCATTTTGCCTGCATGTTTTTCCTATTCAGCACATTGATTATTTCCTGCCACTCCCTTCTGGCCTGCCAAGTTTCAGTGGACAGGTCTGCTACTAACCATATGTGTCTTGTAGGTTAAGACCTGTTTGCCCCTAACTTCTTTCAGGATTCTGCCTTTATCTTTCTTTTTTTTTTTTTGCCAGTTTCATTATGATATATCATGGTGTTGACCTGTTTTGTTGATTTTGAAAGGAGTTCTCTGTGCCTTTTGGTCTTGGATGCCTGGTTCCCCTCCCAGATTAGGGAAGTTCTCAGCTGTAATTTGTTCATATAAACCTTCTGCCCCTTTCTTTCTCTCTTTTTCTTCTGGAACTTCTATGATACAGATATTATTTCATTTCATTGAGTCACTTAGGTCTCTAATTCTCCCTCCATGGTCTAGTAATTTCCTCTCCCTCTTTTTTTTTCAGCTTCATCATTTTACATAATTTTATCTTCAATTTCACCTATTCTCTTCTCTGTTTCTTCCAGCCTCACTGTCATTGTATCTAGTTTATTTTGCATCTCATTTTTAAAATTTCTTAATTCATTGTGACTAGTTCTTAGGTCTTTGATCTCTGCAGCAATAGATTCTCTGTTGTTTTCTATGCTTTTTTCAAGCTTGGTTATGTAGTCTTATTCTAAATTCTTGTTCAGATATATTGCTTCTATGTGTTTTGAACAATTTTCTGGTTATCATTTCTTCTTGGAATTTCTTTGTGGAGAATTCATCCATTTGATCATTTTGGCTACGCTTCTGTCTTTTACGTGTTTTGATAGCTTGTTATGTGTCCTGCACGTATGAAAACTACTATATTAAAAAAGGGTCATATACTGTCCAAGGCCTGGAACTTTAGGAAATGTTCTTGGAGTGTGTTGAATGCACTCTGCTGTTGCATATTTGGCTGCTCTATCCCAGCGGTCTGTCCTCTACAAAGATCCTCTTTACTTGTAGTGGTGGATTGTTTCCACCTTCCACCATGTGTGCTTTGATTTGTTTATTGAAGTAACCCTGGAAGAAAGGAATGGGCAGGGTACCTGATCCTATACAAAGAGAAAAATGAAAGGGGCAAAGAAAGAAAAAAAAGACCAAGCAAAAATCAAAGAAGCTATAAAGCTTAATTCAGAGAGAGAAAGGAAAATAAAGAAGTAGGAGATATAGAAAAGGTGTAAATATAATAGAGTAAAATGCCTGATTAATCAAACAAAGCAGATAATGAAAGAAAAAAAGAATATATATATATATATATATATATATATATATATATATATATATTATATATATGAAGAAGAAGTGTCCAAAAATCAAATCAGAAGCTATGAGCCTGATTCCAAAGGAAAAACAGAAGAAGGTAGAAAGAACATGAAGAGAAAAGAGGAGAAGGAAAGAAAAAGAAAGAGAATTTAAAAGCAACAGACTATTAGCCACAGGTCAGTTTTCTGTTGATGCCTGGGACCAGTGGCTGTGCTGGTATGGAGGAGAGGCCATCTGGTTCAGTCAGTGTTAGTTCGGCTCCAGTAGATAAGCTGCCAGGCACGGAGAGGGGAGGTGGTTTGGTGTAAGCAGGTCCCACATCCCCTGGGGGTTGCTGTTGTTCCCTGAAGCCCCACCGTGTTGGTTATGGGGAGAAAAATGGAGACACACCAATCTCTCCTCCCTGGACCAGTATCTCAAACCAGGCTGTTCAGGCAGCTCTCACAAAGTAGCATGGGTGGCCAGCTTGTCCTGTTCCACAGTCTCCCGCACTTCCAGGTGCTTGGCTGGGATTCAAAACCCAATGTCTTAAAGGATCATTCACCTCATAGACTCGTTCTGGGGTAGTGCCACTCCGCCCTGCTGATATGGCTGATGCCTTCAGGGTCTTTTGTCTTTTGGGGGACAATATACCCTCTTCCAAAAGTACTCAAGGGAGGGGACTTCTCTGTCCCAGTGTGTTCCTGAGATGGCTACAGTGCCCTGGGACCCGCTCTTGTCCCCCCAGGCACATGCACTTGGTGGCGGCTTTGGTCCAGAGAAAGTCACACACTTTTGAAAACTCCAATCAATCTTCAGCTCCTACGGCTGTTTTTCAAAGTAGAAACTGGTACTCTCTGTATTTCTTGTTCTCCAATCTGTGATCTAGGGAGGCTTTTCTCTTGTGCTAACACAAAACCGCAATCCACAGCTTCTGTTTCTCTCTCTTTGGTCTCTCCACAGATGGGAATTCCTCTCCTCCATGCCCATGCTGTTTTATGTCCCCCAATTCACATACATGCCCCTCTGTCCTGTCAAGCTATCTCCCTCCACCTGTGGAGATTTTTCTGTCACTTTTCAGATAGATTTCCTGGGTGTTCCAAGTGTTCTGACTTCAATAAAGCTGTGTTTGAGGAACAAGAGCAATCCTGGTCCCTTTATTCTCTGACATCTTCAAGGAACTTTCCTATTAACTTATTTATAATTTATTATTCTTTTGTCTTTTAAATCATGTTATGAAAAAGTAGTTAGAAACAAAAAATACAGTAATACTGGTTTTTGTATTTGCTCATTTACCTTTTTTGGAAATGTTCATTTCTTCATAAAGATTTGAGTTACTGCCTAATTTCCTTTCATTTCAACCTGAGGAAAACCTTTAACATTTCTTGTAGGACAGGTGTAATAGTAATAAATTCCTTCACCTATTGTTTACGTGGAAATGTATTAATTTCCCACTCATTTTTATTTTATTTTATTTTATTTTATTTTATTTATTTATTTTATTTTATTTTATTATTTTATTTCGTTTGAGAGAGAGTGTGAGGGGGGAAGAGAGGCAGAGGGAGAGAGAATCTCAAGCAAGCTCCATGCTCAATGCAGAACCTAACACAGGGACTGATCCCATGGCCCTGGGATCATGACCTGAGCCAAAATCGAGTTGAATGCTCAGCAGACTGGGCCACCCAGGGACCCCTTCCCCTCATTTTTGAAAGATGGCTTTGCTGGATTTAAAATTTGTGATTGATGGGGCGCCTGGGTGGCTCAGTCAGTTAAGCGGCCAACTTCGGCTCAGGTCATGATCTCGTGGTCTGTGAGTTCAAGCCCCGCGTCGGGCTCTGTGCTGACAGCTCAGAGTCTGGAGTCTGTTTCAGATTCTGTGTCTCCCTCTCTCTGACCCTCCCCCATTCATGCTCTGTCTCTCTCTGTCTCAAGAATAAATAAATGTAAAAAAATTGTTTTTTAATTAAAAAAATAAAATAAAATAAAATAAAATAAAATTTGTGATTGATATACATAGTTCTTTCCTTTTAGCACAGTAAATATGTCTTTCCATTGCCTTTGACCTCCATGGCTTCTGATAATATATGCTATTTGAATTTCTCACCATCGAGTATGGTGTTAGCCATGGATTTGTTATATATGGCCTATATTATCTTTTCCAGCCTTTACTGATTGGTTTTGGCAGGTAAAATCTTCTCTTGTCAGGTCCTTGATCTAATAGAATTTCCCTCAGGAATGTAGTCAAGTGAGGTTGAAGCTAGGTCATATGTCTGCTGCTGGGTCTGCAGTAGGAGTCTACAGTTGTTTCTAGTATCAGGGACTTGGTAAGTATGGCTCTGGTCTTGTCCCTGGATAGAAAGGACTGCCTCCTAGATCTTGGCTAGGAAGACTGATACTGGCTCAGCGTCCACAACAGGGTCCACAGTTTGGTTAGCAGAAGGGTCTGTATCAGGTGTGGCTCCTATCAAGTCCCTGGAAGGGCTCCTGAAGGGTCATTGGGCATATCCCTGGGTATTCAGGATTGGCCCCAAATCGCACTTAAAGCTGGAACCAAGGGTTTCTTCAGGATCCAAAGCATCAGAACTGCTTCTAGAAATATGAATTGGCATATCTCCTTTCTAGTCCTTGAGTAGCACAACTACTCCCAGACTGTGGCTGAGAGGGCATAAAGACATGTTATGGGCCACTTCAGGGTTCCTAGCCAGGACTGAGTTCAGGGAACCTGGCACTTAAGGCACAGGAGGATGTGGTTTCTTCTGGGTCACTTTTTAGATGGTACTTGTGGCAGTACCAAGGCCAAATTGGGTTGTAACTAAATCCACAGGGGGATGCGGTTATTTCTAGGTCTGTATCCAGGACCTTTGTTAATGAGTATGCCATCTGGGCATAGGCTTGACTTTTCAAAATGACCCTCCTTGGTCTTGAGCTCCCTGGGGTTTTGTAACCTCCTACCTATATCCCAGAGCTCCCACAGAGGCACAAATTTTGTGGATGACTGTCAAATTATTTCTTCTGTGGTGGAGTACAACAGGGGATCTCTTATTTCACCTCTCTAAGCTTTTATTTCTTCCTTTGTTTCTTTTTCTTTTATTTTAGAGGATCTCTGGTAATTTTTGGTGATTTGGTGTTGCCAGTTTTTATTTAAAAATGCATCCTAATAAGGTTTTGTTTTGTTTTCGGTTTTGTTTTTTTGTGTTTTTGTTTTGTTTTGTTTTGTTTACCTCACTGCATCATGGTTTTGCTAACATTATCATTTGGTCATCTGGCGTTTTGGGAGGCCCCTACATGCCATTGCCTATAGGTTTTCTCATGTGGTTCGGTTTCTTCACAAAACCATCTCCCAGTCTCCTACCTGTGCATATTAACCTGGCTGATGACATTTTATTGCTGGTTGTGAGAGGAATGAGAGTTCCATCTTTCAGCACGCATGTTTTTATTTCATTCCTTACTTTCCATATGTTATCTCACCCATACCAGAGAATGTATTTTATCTTTCATGGGGGTGAGGATGAAGATATATAGTTATTTGGCAGTGAGAGACAAAAGAAAGGACATATATGTGGGGATAGAATCTAATTTATCTTTTTTTCAGATTTTCAAACACTGTCTTTATTTTCTGTCCTTGTAGTGTCACACATATACTCAGAGATTCCTATGGCTATGAAACATGACCTTTTCCGGAATTTTATGAGAAATTACATCAGATTAGTTTCTCCTCAGTTCTCATCCAACCCAGATGCTTAGGTTTGTCCTGTCTTCTAACGGCTAGTTTTAATACTTGCTCTATTTTTTTAAATGGTTAATACTTTTAGTCTCATTAAAGATTGTATTTCTGGTAGTTGTTGTTGCTGTTATTCCTCTTTTTCTTTTGGAGTGTTTTCTGGAAAAGAGAAACAGAGAAAATTCTTTACTACACCAAAAGTTTCAACTTATAGTTTAAGAGAGTTATATGTGTGAATAACCACAATTATATTAAACACTTACATGATATTTCCCTATATCTGTTTATTATTTTGTAGTTTATTACATAATAGGTACAAAACATATCAGTTAGTTCTATTTAATACTAACATGACTCTATTGATCATTTTTATGTTAAAAGTTTATTTCCTCTTTAAAAGGGTTATTTTTGCCACAACAAACTTATTGATATTAGGGAAAAATTTCACAAACATTACTTGAAATGATTCCTAGTTAATAGGCATTCACTTTGAATATTTCATTGCATTTTTTTTCAATATATGAAATTTCTTGTCAAATTGGTTTCCATACAACACCCAGTGTTCATCCCAAAAGGTGCCCTCCTCAATACCCATCACCCACCCTCCCCTCCCTCCCATCCCCCATCAACCCTCAGTTTGTTCTCAGTTTTTAACAGTCTCTTATGCTTTGGCTCTCTCCCACTCTAACCTCTTTTTTTTTTTTTTTTCCTTCCCCTTCTCCATGGGTTTCGGTTAAGTTTCTCAGGATCCACATAAGAGTGAAACCATATGGTATCTGTCTTTCTCTGTATGGCTTATTTCACTTAGCATCACACTCTCCAGTTCCATCCACATTTCTACAAAGGGCCATATTTCGTTCTTTCTCATTGCCATGTAGTATTCCATTGTGTATATAAACCACAATTTCTTTATCCATTCATCTGTTGATGGACATTTAGGCTCTTTCCATAATTTGGCTATTGTTGAGAGTGCTGCTATAAACATTGGGGTACAAGTGCCCGTATGCATCAGTACTCCTGTATCCCTTGGGTAAATTCCTAGCAGTGCTATTGCTGGGTCATAGGGTAGGTCTATTTTTAATTTTCTGAGGAACCTCCACACTGCTTTCCAGAGCGGCTGCACCAATTTGTATTCCCACCAACAGTGCAAGAGGGTTCCCGTTTCTCCACATCCTCTCCAGCATCTATAGTCTCCTGATTTGTTCATTTTGGCCACTCTGACTGGCGTGAGGTGATATCTGAGTGTGGTTTTGATTTGTATTTCCCTGATGAGGAGCGACGTTGAACATCTTTTCATGTGCCTGTTGGCCATCCGGATGTCTTCTTTAGAGAAGTGTCTATTCATGTTTTCTGCGCATTTCTTCACTGGGTTATTTGTTTTTCGGGTGTGGAGTTTGGTGAGCTCTTTATAGATTTTGGATATTAGCCCTTTGTCCGATATGTCATTTGCAAATATCTTTTCCCATTCCGTTGGTTGCCTTTTAGTTTTGTTGGTTGTTTCCTTTGCTGTGCAGAAGCTTTTTATCTTCATAAGGTCCCAGTAATTCATTTTTGCTTTTAATTCCCTTGCCTTTGGGGATGTGTCGAGTAAGAGATTGCTACGGCTGAGGTCAGAGAGGTCTTTTCCTGCTTTCTCCTCTAGGGTTTTGATGGTTTCCTGTCTCACATTCAGGTCCTTTATCCATTTTGAGTTTATTTTTGTGAATGGTGTGAGAAAGTGGTCTAGTTTCAACCTTCTGCATGTTGCTGTCCAGTTCTCCCAGCACCATTTGTTAAAGAGACTGTCTTTTTTCCATTGGATGTTCTTTCCTGCTTTGTCAAAAATGAGTTGGCCATACGTTTGTGGGTCTAGTTCTGGGGTTTCTATTCTATTCCATTGGTCTATGTGTCTGTTTTTGTGCTGTTTTGTGCTGTCTTCATGATTACAGCTTTGTAGTAGAGGCTAAAGTCTGGGATTGGGATGCCTCCTGCTTTGTTCTTCTTCTTCAAAATTACTTTGGCTATTCGGGGCCTTTTGTGGTTCCATATGAATTTTAGGATTGCTTGTTCTAGTTTCGAGAAGAATGCTGGTGCAATTTTGATTGGGATTGCATTGAATGTGTAGATAGCTTTGGGTAGTATTGACATTTTGACAATATTTATTCTTCCAATCCATGAGCAGGGAATGTATTTCCATTTCTTTATATCTTCTTCAATTTGCTTCATAAGCTTTCTATAGTTTTCAGCATACAGATCTTTTACATCTTTGGTTAGATTTATTCCTAGGTATTTTATGCTTCTTGGTGCAATTGTGAATGGGATCAGTTTCTTCATTTGTCTTTCTGTTGCTTCATTGTTAGTGTATAAGAATGCAACTGATTTCTGTACATTGATTTTGTATCCTGCAACTTTGCTGAATTCATGTATCAGTTCTAGCAGACTTTTGGTGGAGTCTATCGGATTTTCCATGTATAATATCATGTCATCTGCAAAAAGCAAAAGTTTGACTTCATCTTTGCCAATTTTGATGCCTTTGATTTCCTTTTGTTGTCTGATTGCTGATGCTAGAACTTCCAGCACTATGTTAAACAACAGCAGTGAGAGTGAGCATCCTTGTCGGGTTCCTGATCTCAGGGAAAAAGCTCTCAGTTTTTCCCCATTGAGGATGATGTTAGCTGTGGGCTTTTCATAAATGGCTTTTATGATGTGTAAGTATGTTCCTTCTATCCCGACTTTCTCAAGGGTTTTTATTAAGAAAGGGTGCTGGATTTTGTCAAAAGCCTTTTCTGCATCGATTGACAGGATCATATGGTTCTTCTCTTTTCTTTTATTAATGTGATGTATCACGTTGATTGATTTGCGAATGTTGAACCAGCCCTGCATCCCAGGAATGAATCCCACTTGATCATGGTGAATAATTCTTTTTATATGCAATGAATTCGATTTGCTAGTATCTTATTGAGAATTTTTGCATCCATATTCATCAGGGATATTGGCCTGTAGTTCTCTTTTTTTACTGGGTCTCTGTCTGGTTTAGGAATCAAAGTAATACTGGCTTCATAGAATGAGTCTAGAAGTTTTCCTTCCTTTTCTATTTCTTGGAATAGCTTGAGAAGGATAGGTATTATCTCTGCTTTAAACGTCTCGTAGAACTCCCCTGGGAAGCCATCTGGTCCTGGACTCTTATTTGTTGGGAGATTTTTGATGACTGATTCGATTTCTTCGCTGGTTATGGGTCTGTTCAAGCTTTCTATTTCCTCCTGATTGAGTTTTGGAAGTGTGTGGGTGTTTAGGAATTTGTCCATTTCTTCCAGGTTGTCCAATTTGTTGGCATATAATTTTTCATAGTATTCCCTGAAAATTGTTTGTATCTCTGAGGGATTGGTTGTAATCATTCCATTTTCATTCATGATTTTATCTATTTGGGTCATCTCCCTTTTCTTTTTGAGAAGCCTGGCTAGAGGTTTGTCAATTTTGTTTATTTTTTCAAAAAACCAAATCTTGGTTTCGTTGATCTGCTCTACAGTTTTTTTAGATTCTATATTGTTTATTTCTGCTCTGATCTTTATTATTTCTCTTCTTCTGCTGGGTTTAGGCTGCCTTTGCTGTTCTGCTTCTATTTCCTTTAGGTGTGCTGTTAGATTTTGTATTTGGGATTTTTCTTGTTTCTTGAGATAGGCCTGGATTGCAATGTATTTTCCTCTCAGGACTGCCTTCGCTGCGTCCCAAAGCATTTAGATTGTTGTATTTTCATTTTCATTTGTTTCCATATATTTTTTAATTTCTTCTCTAATTGCCTGGTAGACCCACTCATTCTTTAGTAGGGTGTTCTTTAACCTCCATGCTTTTGGAGGTTTTCCAGACTTCTTCAGGTGGTTGATTTCAAACTTCATAGCATTGTGGTCTGAAAGTATGCATGGTATACTTTCAATTCTTGTATACTTATGAAAGGCTGTTTTGTGACCCAGTATATGTTCTATCTTGGAGAATGTTCCACGTGCACTCGAGAAGAAAGTGTATTATGTTGCTTTGGGATGCAGAGTTCTAAGTATATCTGTCAAGTCCATCTGATCCAATGTGTCATTCAGGGCCCTTGTTTCTTTATTGACCATGTGTCTAGATGATCTATCCATTTCTGTAAGTGGAGTGTTAAAGTCCCCTGCAATTACCACATTCTTATCAATAAGGTTGCTTATGTTTATGAGTAATTGTTTTATATATTTGGGGGCTCCAGTATTTGGCGCATAGACATTTATAATTGTTAGCTCTTCCTGGTGGATAGACCTTGTAATTATTATATAATGCCCTTCTTCATCTCTTGTTACAGCCTTTAATTTAAAGTCTAGTTTGTCTGATATAAGTATGGCTACTCCAGCTTTCTTTTGGCTTCCAGTAGCATGATAAATAGTTCTCCATCCCCTCACTCTCAATCTAAAGGTGTCCTCAGATCTAAAATGAGTCTCTGGTAGACAGCAAATAGATGGGTCTTGTTTTTTTATCCATCCTGATACCCTATGTCTTTTGGTTGGTGCATTTAATCCATTTACATTCAGTGTTTTTATAGAAAGATATGGGTTTAGAGTCATTGTGATGTCTGTATGATTTATGCTTGTAGTGATGTCTCTGGTACTTTGTCTCACAGGATCCCCCTTAGGATCTCTTGTAGGGCTGGTTTAGTGGTGACAAATTCCTTCAGTTTTTGTTTGTTTGGGAAGACCTTTATCTCTCCTTCTATTCTAAATGACAGACTTGCTGGATAAAGGATTCTCGGCTGCATATTTTTCCTGTTCAGCACATTAAAGGTCTCATGCCAATCCTTTCTGGCCTGCCAAGTTTCAAAAGAGAGATCAGTCACAAGTCTTATAGGTCTCCCTTTATATGTTAGGGCACGTTTACCCCTTTGCTGCTTTCAGAATTTTCTCTTTATCCTTGTATTTTGCCAGTTTCACTATGATATGTCGTGCAGAAGATTGATTCAAGTTACGTCTGAGGGAGTTCTCTGTGCCTCTTGGATTTCAATGCCTTTTTCCTTCCTCAGTTCAGGGAAGTTCTCAGCTATTATTTCTTCAAGTACCCCTTCAGCACCTTTCCCTCTCTCTTCCTCCTCTGGGATACCAATTATGCGTATATTATTTCTTTTTAGTGTATCACTTAGTTCTCTAATTTTCCCCTCATACTCCTGGATTTTTTTATCTCTCTTTTTCTCAGCTTCCTCTTTTTCCATAACATATCTTCTAGTTCACCTATTCTCTCCTCTGCCTCTTCAATCCGATCTTCTAGTTCACCTATTCTCTCCTCTGCCTCTTCAATCCGAGCCGTCGTCGTTTCCATTTTGTTTTGCATTTCGTTTAAAGCGTTTTTCAGCTCCTTGTGACTGCTCCTTAGTCCCTTGATCTCTGTAGCAAGAGATTCTCTGCTGTACTATACTATTTTCAAGCCCAGCGATTAATTTTATGACTATTATTCTAAATTCACTTTCTGTTATATTATTTAAATCCTTTTGATCAGTTCATTAGCTGTTGTTATTTCCTGGAGATTCTTCTGAGGGGAATTCTTCCGTTTGGTCATTTTGGATAGTCCCTGGAGTGGTGAGGACCTGCAGGGCACTTCCCCTGTGCTGTGGTGTATAACTGGAGTTGGTGGGCAGAGCTGTAGTCCGACCTGATGTCTGCCCCCAGCCCACCGCTGGGGCCACAGTCAGACTGGTGTGTGCCTTCTCTTCCCCTCTCCTAGAGGCGGGATTCACTGTGGGGTGGTGTGGCCCATCTGAGCTACTTGCACACTGCCAGGCTTGTGGTGCTGGGGATCTGGCGTATTAGCTGGGGTGGGTAGGCAAGGTGCACGGGGGGCAGGAGGGGCAGGCTTAGCTCGCTTCTCCTTAGGTGATCCACTTCAGGAGGGGCCCTGTGGCAGCCAGAGGGAGTCAGACCCGCTGCCGGAGGGGTTGCTCCCCAGAAGCACAGCGTTGGGTATTTGAGCGGAGCAAGCAAGTTCCCTGGCAGGAACTGGTTCCCTTTGGGATTTTGGCTGGGGGATGGGCGAGGGAGATGGCACTGGCGAGCGCCTTTGTTCCCCGCCAAACTGAGCTCTGTAGTCCCGGGGCTCAGCAACTCTCCCTCCCTTTTTCCTCCAGCCTTCCCGCTTTCCAAGCAGAGCTGTTAACTTATGACCTCCCAGATGCTAAGTCCTGCTTGCTTTCGGAACACACTCCCTCCGGCCCCTCCGCTTTTGCAAGCCAGATTCGGGGGCTCTGCTTGGCCGGCGGGCCGCCCCTCCGCCCCGGCTCCCTCCCGCCAGCCCGTGCAGCGAGCACCGCCTCTCCGCCCTTCCTACCCTCTTCCGTGGGCCTCTCGTCTGCACTTGGCTCCAGATACTCCGTTCTGCTAGTCTTTTGGTGGTTTTCTGGGTTAGTTAGGCAGGTGTAGGTGGAGTCTAAGTGATCAGTAGGACGCGCGGTGAGCCCAGCGTCCTCCTACGCTGCCATCTTCCGGAACACCAGTGTTTAAAATCTTCATTGTATTTTTATTATCAATGAAACCAATAACATTATCAATAATGTTCTTGAATAAGCATTCCTTTGAATATTTCTTTGAATTTTCCACAGCATCTAGTACAGTTCTAATCACATGGTAGGCACTTATTAACTGAATATTTACTTAACAACTCATATACGCCCATACCCTGAGATCAGTGCTAAAACTATAATGATAGAATGAATTGCACAGATTTCAGCAATACTCTTTGAGAGAGAGGGAGAGACAAGAGATGAAATGGGAAAAGTAGGCAGATGCCAGGTCTTGAAGGGGCCTTTATGTCATACTGAGAATATTAGACTTTATTTTAAATGCTATGGGGTATAATAAACAGCCTTAACCTATGGATTGATGTGGTCATATTTGGATAATAGAAATATCACTCTAGCAACAGAACCAAGGGTGGTTTTGAACAGGACAAGACTTGAAAGCCACCATTGGATTTGACATCTGGAAGGTCATTGGCTACTATTAAAAAATAAAAAAATTGTTTTAGTATAATGATAGAATTGGAAGCCAATTTGAAGTTGTTTGAGAGAAAATGTAGAAAAAATGAATCAACTATTCTTTCAAGAAGGCTGGCTGTGTAATAGAGGATTAAGAAGGAGCATGTAGAACCATGGAAGTTTTGTTTGGCTGTATGTTTATTTGTTTATTTTAAGATTACAAAGACTTGAATATGTCTAAGTATTGTGGAGAATCCTTAGAAAACACTGAAAAGACAGAATATCAGAGTCAGCTAGGTTCCTAAAGAAGCAGGAAAGGATGAAATCCAGATACATTCAAGTACTAGATAAATGCTTATTATTCAATGAAGGATCCAAAATTCTATTGAAAATGTTCTTGGGACACCTGGGTGGCTCAAGTTGGTTAAGTGTCCAATTCTTTTTTTTTTTTTAAATTTTTTAACGTTTATTTTTGAGATAGAGAGAGACAGAGCATGAATGGGGGAGAGTCAGAGAGAGAGGGAGACACAGAATCTTAAACAGGCTCCAGGCTCTGAGCGGTCAGCACAGAGCCCGATGCAGGGCTCAAACTTACAGACCACGAGATCATGACCTGAGCCGAAGTCTGAGCTTAACCAACTGAGCCACCCAGGCGCCCCAAGTGTCCATTTCTTGATTTCAGCTCAGGTCATGATCTCATGGTTTGTGAGGTTGAGCCCTGTGTCAGACTCTATGCTGACAGCATGGAGCCTGCTTGAGAGTCTCTTCCTCCTTCTCTGCCCCTCCCCTGACTGCACACTTGCTCTCTCTCTCAAAATAAATAAATAAACTTTAAAAAAAGAAAATGTTCTGAGGCACCTGGGTGGCTCAGTCAGTTAAGCGACTGAGTCTTGATTTCTGTCCAGGTCATGATCTCACAGAAGTGAGATAGGGGCCATGTCGGGCTCCACGCTGAGCACGGAGCCTGTTTGGGATTCTCTCTCTTTCTCCGTCTGCCCCTCTACCCTGCTTATGCTCTCTCTCTCCAAAATAAAAAAATAAAATGTTATTATTTTTATAAATAACATCAGAATTACAAAAAAGTTGCAAAGAAATATAAAGAACTTTTTTTCCTAAATCAAGAGCACATTGATGCCATGTTACCCAGAAATACTTTGGCATTTATTTTCTACAAATGGAGACATTCTTATTTAACTACAATATAACAATCAAAATTAATAAATAAACATCAATAGGTTATAACTTTTCCGTGTACTCCATTTAAATTCCATCAATTGTTCCAACACTGTCCTTCACAGATAAAGGATCCAAATGGGAGTAATTCATTGCATTAAGTATGTAATTTTCTTTAGTCTTCTTCAATATAGAACAATTCCTCAGGTTCCCTTGACTTTATTAACCTTGACAGTTTTGAAAATTACAAGCCAGTTATTTGGTAAAATATACTTCAGTTTGGGTTTGTCTCATGTTTCTTCATGCTTGGGTTCAGGTTATACATTTTTGGCATGAATTCTATAGAAAAGAAGTTGTGTTTTCTTCAGTATGTCTTATCTTATAAGGTGGTAGATTTCAATTTATCCCTTTACTGGTGATTTTAACATTGATGATTTGATTAAAGTGGTGTCAGCTAGATTTTTGTTATAAGTTACTTGTTCCTTCTGTATTCAACATGTATTTTTGAAGCAATCCTTTGACATTATGTGCATATTCTTCTTCTCATAAACCCTACATCCAGAAGTTTCAGCATCTACTAAAATTTCGTGTCTGAATTATCTCTTTGATGATTGCCAAACAGTGACTTTATAATTCCACCTTTCTTCCTATATTTATTAGTTAACATTCCACTCTATGGTAGAGCTTTTTCCTTCCTTCCTTCCTTCCTTCCTTCCTTATCAATATAGATCATTGGATATTTTATTTATTCTATTTATCCATCTGTCTATCTATCTATCTATCTATCTATCTATTATTGCTAATCTTGAAATTCACATTGTCCCATCTATGGCCAATAAGAGTCCCTGCAGGATAACTTCTGCATCCTTTGAAGATGCTCCCATCATTTGTTCAACTTCCTTACTTTCTGCTACAACAGGATGTTATAGCCTCAGCTTGTACTATTCCATCCCCATCCGTCCCTCCATTTTTCCAAGGAACTCTGGTTCCTTTCATTGGAGGGTCACATTAGAGACCAAAATATGTGTCATTGATATGCTTATTTATTTCAAGACTTCTCACTGGAAAAATTATATATATATATTTTATATTTATATATATTTAAATATATATATTTATATACTTATTTTATATTTATATACATATTTTATATTTATATTTTATATATATATATATATTTCTCTATCTCTATATCTTTTCATTTATTTAAACTTTAAAACCATGGATTTTCTCTAATATCTCCAATTCTAAAACCCAACCACAGTGTTGATTCTTAGCACTCTCCTTTTATTTTCTTATGTTTGTAACTCCCTTCTCTGACAGTGAGAAATCTGAGTCCTGCTTTTCTCTATGTATTTACATATTTTCCTGGTCTACTTGTATGGAACAAATTTCCTCATTCTGCCAAACCACAGCCCCATTTCCTTGTGTTGGACCCAATACCTTCTGGAACAATCCCACCTCAGTGAGCATACCTTCTTCATGCAAACCCAAAAAAATTCTGGTATGTATTTTTCAAGAAGAAATGAAAGAAAAAAGTCAACATAGTTGTTTTTGGGTAATGAGGAATTAACTTATAGAAGTTTTCTCTGAGATTTTAGAGAATGTAAAACAAGCAGTCACAAAACAAATCAAATGGACATGATCCTAGGAACCCCACAATCCATCATCCAAAATTATAAAAATAAAGAAGTGAAATTCCACAACATCATTTTGAACCTATTCTCTATACTAGGCACTTCTGTTTGGAACTAGTGATAAACAAGGATTTCAAATTAAGGCATATGTTTTAGTTTTTAGAAACCTATAGTCTCATAGGAAACAAAGACAAAAACATTTATTCATTAATTTATCAATAGACTACTATGTGTCAGACAAGTTTCTAGATGCCAAGGAAACGATGGTAGATCAGGCAAACATAGATTTACTGTTGTCTAGGTGTTATATTCTAAGGGTAGGGGAGACATACAGTATCCAAAGTGCTCATACTTTGTGATGAGTGCCATGAAGAAAATGGAAGAGGGATATGCTGATGACTGGGTAACTATTTAAGGTGGAGTGGTCAAGAGAGCTCACCCAGATGACATTTAACCAGAGAACTCAATGACAGGAAGCATCAGGCCATGTAAAGATTAGAGAAAATAACATTCCTGGCATGGAGGACAGCTAAAGCAAAAAAGTCCTCCAAATGTGAATGATATTGGTACATAATTAAAGAACAGAAAGAGGAAAGTATGGATGGACTGTGGTAGATTCTGAAGAGGTATGCAAAGGTCAGATTTTGTTAGGCTTTGTAAGCCAGAGTATGAAGTTTGGATTTTATTCTAAACATAATGGAACGTCATTAGAAGTCTTTAAGCATAATATAGTAAATGTTCTAATAGAGGTATCTGAAGGCTGATTTGAGAACACAGCTTAGGAGGAGAGTTGGGGGCATTTAAAGGGAAAGCTGAGCTTGAAATGCTGAAGAGTTAAACAGGTCAGTCACAGAGCCAAAGTGTGGAGGAGGGGTGCAATAAAGTTTGTGTATGTTTGGCAGAGGAGACTGGAATGTTAGCACAGATATAATATTTCAGGGAAAAAAGAATACAATTAATAAAATCCATTAAATCATAAAACATTGTGGTGTATGTTGGGAAGAAAAATCAGGTAGGAAGACCTAAGGCAAGGAGGAGTGAAAGAAATAGCAGCCAATAAGCTGGGGAATCAGTAAAAACTGCAGATGTTATAAGTGAAGCAAGACATGATGAGGGCCCAAATCAGGGCCATAGAAATGGAGATAACATTGGAAGAAAGGATGGATTTAAAAAACATTTAGTATATAAAATTGTCAAGAGTTACTAGTTTATTGTATGTGAAAGTGAGGGAGAGGGAACAAGAGAACTCAAGAATAACTTGTGGGGTTTTAAGCTTGGGTGATATACAGATATCAAATATAGTAAAACCTTGGTTTGTGAGCATAATTCATTTCAGAAACATGCTTGTAACCCAAAGCACTTGTATATCAAAGTGAATTTCCCCATAAGAAATAATGGAAACTCAGATGATTCTTTCCACAACTCAAAAATATTCACATAAAAATAATTACCATACAGTCATATAATTGAAGATAATAAACAAAATACAAAATATAAAGAAAAATAAACAAATTAACCAGCACTTGCCTGTGAACCTTCATGGCTGGTGTGAGGGAGGCAAGAGAGAGGAGGGTTATTGTGTAAGACTAGTTTCACCATCACTAACAGAATCACTGCTATCTATTGGCTCAATGGAATCTTGTTCTGCATGGGGGCCATTGTATACACTCGCACAGACTTTGACCACAGTACAGTATTAATAAAATCTTGTCATATACTGCATTTAATGTAATTGGCAATAAAGCAGCAGAGGAAAGGGTCTATGCTTCGGACAGCCTGACCTAGAATGAAGAAAAGCATTCCTAAGCTTACTCTTGTATGGAAAAGCAAAGGACTGTCCATAGGTACTGTGAAGTGACAAAAAATACATTACTGCCAGTTGTGGGCACCTTCCAAAGTTCTGAAAAAATCACTGATTTCTGCCAAACACCACAGCCTGAAACCAAGCATCTGAGCATGGGTGATGAACACCCACAATCTCGCAGCAAGAGAGAGAGACAAAGAGAGTAGAATCTTTGGCTCAGTTGTGATCATGTGATGTTTGGCACACGTACTACTCTTATTGCAAGACATCACTCATTTATCAAGTTAAAATTTATTAGAAATGTTTGCTCTTCTTACAGAACACTCACAGAACAAGTTACTCGCAATCCAAGGTTTTACTGTAAAAAGTTAACTTTGTTTATGTCTGATTGGTGAGATTATAGAGGTTTTTACTTTCTTGTTTACATCTTCCAGCAATGTTACTACTTGTGCACTTTTTATTGTGCTATGGTGAAACATTTTAGATCCCTCCCCTATTCAATCCTGTGCCATTATTCACCCAGTGCATTGTAGTCAGCTGAAAGTAGTTGCTTCCTCAAAGGCTAAAGTCTTTCCCTGGGGCAGCCCACAACCAATGACTGGTTGATGAAAGGGTTATAACAGTTGGACAACCTTGCCTCCATTTGAGATACCTGCTAGGGCTATGCCAACTCCATAGCTCCCTGTGAGGAAAAGGCCTCTGGTTCAATTGCATGACAGTCCAACTACTCCCTCTGTCTAACCTCCTCCCCTCACTCATAAATAAATGATATTTTTGAGAGCACTTCCCAATAATCATCTGCATGCAAATATGTATCTCAGAGACTGTTTCCAACACTATGGTTTCATAATCTGAAAAACAATTCAACAAAAATGAATCCATTTTTGTTTTGGAAAATAAAGATGTTTAATACTCAGGAAAAGATACTTTGATTTTTTTTCAGTTACTATAATTAATAGCCACCCTTTTGAAGTACCCCTTAAAAATGGTGGACATTTCAAAAAGATGTTCTATAAATAACAGAACATGCTTAGAACCAATTGTAAATGAAGTGGGGTTTTGTACCATTGTACATGTCCAAATGCTTATTGAAACCTTTTGATTAATTTGCATGTATAAAAGAGTAAGGTTAGATTTCTCCAAATGGGCAAAAGATCATTCATTTTTATTTATTATATATTCTCTATTCTCTAATTAACAACCATTAGGCATATAATTTGTTAAAAAATATTCATTATCCATGTTACTACACAATATCTCTATCTCTATTCACAATTCATAATGCCTATTATTCATTACCCTTAAGCACATTGGAGTAAAAGAGTTTAGAATAAACTTCCATGTATTATAACAAAAGGCTCTTGAGGATGAACATTGCACATTTCCACTAATAAGGATTTAATCAACCCTTAAACTTTTTTTTCCTGCTTATTTATAACATCAAGCAACCTGTAAGAATGCCAAAAGGAATTGGAAATGTTGGTTGAATTTTCATCAGCTAGCCTGCCAGTTGGAAAGTTGATAGCTTACCTCAAGTGACATGTGTAAAGTGATAGCAAAATTAATTAGAAATCTTCACTTCTGGAAGGTAGACAAATACATCTTTTCTTATCTTGTCTCTTTGACAACCATCTGCCTTTTGTATATGAATGCTGAATATAAGAGAATACTCTTCGAAACTAAAATTTTATACATACACACACACATCATGAAAAGGCAATTAGAATACACCTACTTTGTATATTTTGAGAATTGTTTATTAATACCAGAAACTTTAAAAAATCTTGTTACTAACAAAATAAATGGTAGAGAACACAGAAAGTGCTGTTAATCTGTTTTTCTACATAATTAATTATTCTTTAGTGGTATTTAATTAACTGGGAGAAGAAATTAGGTATTTCTTCATACTAATTTCAAAAGAAACTGTTTAAAAATTAACTTGGATTATATTTTCCAGAATGAAAACAGCTTAATATTTTCTCTGCTTGTATAAATAGTATATTCTTATTATAAAATATTTGATGTGGAGAAAGTATAAATATTAAAGTAAAATTTACTTTGAATTCTAACTCCTAGAAATAAATAGTATTAACTGTTTTATATCTACCTTTTCATGAATATGTTCTCTCTGTATCTATCTACCTACTTACCTATACACAAATAATATTTATATATAATGAGCAATACTATAATGACTATTTTCACATATCTTTGGTACTCAAGAATTCATGGACATCTTTCTATGTTAATAAACATAGATCTACAATCTAATTTTAAATAGCTTCCTACTTTTCCATTATATGGTCATATCATATATTTTATTCAAGTGATTCCCAAAAAGAGGACTTACACATTGTTCTAGTTTTTGTAATATAAAATAAACTTCACAAAAGTGTAATATGATAAATAAATAGATGACAGATACATAGATAGGTGTATATCTAAACGTCTATTCACTTGTCTCCTTAGAACACTTTGTTACAAGTGGAATTTTGGGGTCAAAGGATACACATTTCTTTTTAACTAAAAGCAGCTTCCATCCATCCATCCATCCATCCATTCATTTTGTTTATAGTCTATTATTTTATGTTAGAATTAGTTACAGTAAAATGTACAAATCCAAAGTGTATATTGCAATGCATTTTGACAAATGCTCTACCCACTCATATCCTACAAAGGTGGAGAACTCAAACATGTAACTCATATTCTTACAAAGACCTGGAGCATTTCTCTCACCCCAGAAGTTCCTTCATATCATTTCCCAATCTCACTACACATAATGCAAGCAAAAGTTTTTCATTTTTTATCCATACATTGGTTTTGTCTCTTCTAAAAATTTCTATGAAAATCATACTATATGTTCTTTTTGTTCACAACTTCCTTCTCTCAGTATAATGTCAGTGTGCCTGATTCATCTGTATTGTGTATATCAGTAGTTTGTTCCTTTTCGTTGTGGAGTAGTATGTTATTGTGTGAATAAGTCGAAATTTGCTTATGCATTCTTCTACTGATGGACATTTAGGGTTGTTTCTCTGAGATTTTTAAGTTAATAATCTAAATATTTTTTTTAATTGTAGCAAAAGATCTATATAGAGAAAAAGTGCTCACATTATCAGATTCTGAGCTTTATTTAAATAATTTCATGCAGTATATACTCTTTTGTCTCTGGCTTTCTTTGCTAAATATTAGTATTTGTAAGATTCATCCATGCTGCTGCATGAAGTTATAACATACATTTTCTTTAGTATGGTTCTTTTTTTTTTTTTTTTTTTGGAAAAAATCCAAAAAAATCTTCCCCTTCTGGATATTTGCTCCTAGAGTCTGCTTTTTAGTACTTTTCAGCATGTTGTGTATATTCTTTGTAGAAATATCCATTCAAGTCCTTTGCCTTTATTTTTAAACTGGGTTTTGATATTTTGTTGTTGTTGCTGAGTTCTTGGATATGGCACCAAAAGCACTAGCAACAAAAGAAAGAAATTGGGCTGCATAAAAAATAAACACTTTTGTACTGGGATTCCTCTCCTTACCTAGATGTGCTTTGATCCTTGGGTTCAGCCCAAGATGAATGGTTGTGGTCTTCTCAGGCTTTTTTCTGGAATGTATCTTGTCTGGGCTTGTGTGGGAGTTTTTCAATTCTCCCATATGCAGGACTACTTCTGAGTATCTTAATTTCCCAAAGCATGTCACACCAGTTTCTCCTTGAAGACTTAGATGGTCTATTGTATGTCTCCATCCATAATCTCTTATTCCAGGCTCCTGCAGGTTTGTAGTCCTTCTTCACCTGTTACAAGCAGTGCTTGATATTTCCCACCACTTTTCTCAGTGTGAGATCCAAGTTAGGTAAAACAGAGACCAGTCCTTTAACCATCCCAGACATATTAGAATGTTGCAAACAAGGTCTGATCTGGTTCTTTCAGTTTAGAGAAATAGGAACTGGGTTGCTGCCTTAGATGGTTAATTAAATGTCTTCACCCAAAATCTCTAGTCCCAGGTATCTGTGGGTCTTAGATTCCCAGCAGTTTTCATAAACAGCACCCAGTGATTTTCCCTGCTTGAGCTCAAAGTTAGGTGAAACGGAGTCAGGCAAACTCCAGGTAAGTCAGAACATTGCTCTGCTTCCTCTGGTTCCAGAGGGAATTGGAAAGTGGGCTGCTGTTTCCTCCAAACTGAGACTATACAGCACCAGGGAAGGAAGTGGGGTAATGGTAGTAAAAACATCAGGGAATTCCTACCATTTGAATTCTACTTTTTCTTGATTGGGCATTCACTTGTTTGCTGTAGACCTTTGATTATTTACCAAAGCTCCTATAAAATTTCTTTAGCCAGCCTTTAGTTTTTTGTTGTTGTTGCTGTTTTGTTTGTTTTGTTTTGTTTTTAATGCTTCCATGTGGAAATGAGGATCTGGAACTTCCTAGTCCACAATTTGGCTGATGTCACCTCTGAATCATTAATTTTTAAACAGACTCAACATAATTAGAAGTTTCACTGCATTGATTATGATTTGATTATTCTTTCATTATTCAAAAGATGCTTCTGAATGTTTTCATACCTGAGAGACATCATTATCAATATCAGTCCATTATCAACATCAGCAGGCTCCTTGATAGGTCAGATTCATTTTATCCTAAGGTATCCCCTCTACCACTTTCATATTTTTTTCAATTATTCCAATAAATTTTTCAAGAAAGGATCTAATATCAGTAATTTATATCTCTGTGTTAATTAAGATTCTTTTCTAATTGTTGAATAGGTGGTTTGTTTCTTGTTAAAAGAACATGAAATATTGGTGAATTGATGAGAGAAATAGATGGAATCATATCATTTAGGTGATTACCTTCTTTCCTAAATACAAGGTACAACTACAAACACAGCTTAGCAGGACATAAGCTGGGTCATAA
This sequence comes from Panthera onca, assembly GCF_046562875.1. Taxonomy (NCBI): domain Eukaryota; kingdom Metazoa; phylum Chordata; class Mammalia; order Carnivora; family Felidae; genus Panthera; species Panthera onca. Next base: position 25,243,518 of record NC_138357.1, read on the forward strand.
ATATATGCTTTACCCATGTATAGGGGATGAGAATTACTGACGAAATTACGGCCCTTCGAAAATTGATATTTTTCACTCGATTACAGTCGGATATATTGCTGCTATTGTCCAAATCATTCTACCAAGTTCTTCCATATCTCCCAGGATCTATATTCATATATCCGGGTAGATGAAATCAATTTGCCACCTGGACTGTATCACTTATTAACATGCCTGTATCATAAGTTCATTATCTGGACCCATAAGCAGAAATGTGCATATTCTTTCACCATATTTTACCCACCTCTTTTCTAGAAATGAATCCCCCATACTTCATATTTCAGGATCTTATGCTACCTCCTCAATTCCATAGAGGATATCATATGCCCAGCTCTCCAGTTCTTTCAACAATTTTTCATCAGGGGCAATTTCATCTAGAAATTGGACATTGTAATAAGCATAAACATAAAAAAGTTTATACTAACAAATTAAGTCATTTAAAATTAGTTTGGATCTCTATCTTAAATTTAAATAGCATCTTAAGAGTATTTCTTTCTTAGCCTATGGAATGTGGCCTTTGTATAATAATAATACAGCTAACACTTTGGATTATTCTGAATATTGGAATATTTCATATGTTCTGAGAACATTCTGTTGTATTTCATTATAAATCTCAAATCTAAGAATAAAGATTTTCGGCAAGTTTCCTGGCCAAAAACATCATATTATCTAATTGAGATCTGGTACTCAGCTTGTCAAATCTAAGTATTTCAACTCTGCTGGAGTGAGTTTTAGTTTGGGCTATATTACACTATCGATTTAGTACTTTGGTTTTAATTAGTTATATTCACTTAATTGTTTCTCCGTCTGTCATGCCATTTAAAAATGGGGTTGTGGATATTTATTTCACACTTTGAAGGCTTTAGTATGTCCTTTTTTTAAAATTCATCACATCTACTCTGAAACTTTGTGTAGAAGCTTTAGTCAAATGAATCTCTTGCAATTGATTTTTACATGTAGATTTGTTTTAGAGAGTGAGTGCCTTCAACAAATTTCTTTAGTTACAGACATAAAAATTGTCATGTGTTGTGGTACAAGAATAGAGTTATGTCAATTGTGTATAGTAATCATTTTCTAGAATTTTAAATGCCACCTATGATGACTGTGGTGGTTAATATTATGTCAACTTAACTGGATCATAGTATGCCTACATGTCTGGTTAAAAATTGTTTCTGGTGTGCCTGTGAGGGTGTTTTCTGAAGAAATTAGCATTTGAATCAGGTAGACTGAGTGGAGCAAATTACCCTTCCCTATGTGAGAGGGCATTATCCAATCCTTTGAGAGCCTAAATAGAACAAAAAGGTGGAGGAAGGGGAATTATATCATTTCCTTGCTGCCTGTTTGAGTTGGGATATCAGTCTTTTCCAACTCTTGGACTGGGATTTATACCATCAGCAACCCTGGTTCTCAGGCCTTTGGACTCAGATTGTAATTATACCACTGGCTTTCCTGGGTTTCCAGCTGAGAAGTCCTGGGACTTCTCCAAGACTCTATAATCATGTGAACCAATTCCTCATAAGTCTCTCTCTCTCTCTTTCTTTCTTTTTCTATCTATCTATCTATCTATCTATCTAAATTTCTCTGGAGAATGCTAATTAATACAATGAGGGAGCAATATATCAATAAATTTTTCTTTGTTCTTCATGTAATAATAATAACAATAATGATAATAATAATAATAAAATAACTTTTTACCATTGCCATTAATATTCATCTATGCAAGATGTTGAATACCAAGCATATAAATTTTAAGTATAATACTTACTGTAGTTTTATACTGTCCCTGACACCCACTTTAGTCTTTTCTAATCCACTGACAGAACCACAAATGTCATGCAATTAAGTTTCTTCTTTGTGTTCACTCCTACTAACATTGTAACATAATGTATTTTACTCAAATTCCCAAAACCTATAGTTGTAATGCCATCCAGGAAGGATATTAGAAGAGCAGCGCATGGCTGACAGAAACTAGTATTTCTCAAAGTGTGTTCTGTGGGAAAGTGCTTAATAGAAAACCAAGTTTGGAAAACACTGATTAAAGTAAAACAGATTTCTTTCCACAGGACTTGTCAGGGACTTCACTCACCATGCATTGTGAATTTCTCTGAATTGAATATTGTGTATACCTATTTGCCAAATGTATTTCATTGCAGAACACACACACATATATATTTTTTAAAGCATCTCACAAATGATTGTTTATAATAGATTTTAGAAATCCTTGCATGGAAAATTGTGAATGCCCTTTTTGGTGCATATCATGAACTGAATGTGTTCTCCCCAAATCCATATTATGATGTCCTAACTCCTAATATGGTGGTATTAGAAGGTGGCACCTTTAGGAGGGAACTAGGTATAGATGAAGTCATGAGGCTGGAGTCCCCACCAGCACTTGACTATGCTGGCACTCTAATCTCACACTTGTAGACCTGAGATGCGAGAAACAAATTTCTGTTATTTAAGCCATCTAGTCTATGATATTTTGTTATGGCAGCCTGGGCTAACTACATGCAGTTGAGGATTTGGGGACAAACTGAATTTTTGATTCATCACTGACAATGGCAGCCTAATTCTGTCTCTTAGTTTTTCAACTCATCTGTAAAGACAAAAATATTCACCCTTCAGGGTTGTTGTAAAGACTGTATGTACATAGCTCATAATAAACTACGATAAATGATGTAATGACAGCTATCATTAATTATTATTAGTCAGTACTGTTATAGGTTTCTCTTACTCAAACTCAGTTTAAAGAGAATTGAAGATTTGGAAGTTTATGAATTAGGCCACTAAGACTGGAAAATTCTGGTCAAAATGCAGTATCCTTTTGGGTCCTTCTGGTGAGGGCAATAACTTAAAATCTGTTGCTGTTAAAACTGGGTCCAGAATAGTTAACCTTGGAGCTTATGGGGTGATAATAGATCAGCTGTTTGAACATTATTAATACCTAGTGATAAACCTAGGTGAGACCTTGCTCTCCTGAGCACACTGATTTTTGATTAATATTTGCTGCTCAGCAGGCCCAATTGGATGAAGTGATGTGTTAGATGCATTAGTTAGGCACTCCGCTGAGCTGTAATACTTTGAGAAATTTTCACTCAACAAACCCCGAGGACTATTTCTGGGCTGTGAATATAATATTTATACTCATAGTACCTCCAGGTGGCCATCACAATACCTTATTTCTTGTGCTAGTTGAAAATAATTCTCATTATCCAATTAACTTTTTTTTTCTTGAAAACCATATTTATCTCTGGTTAGTAATTGTGTTTCATAAAAATTGTGAAAAATGTTCTCAGATCTGGATATACTTTCTTTGAAAGGTCTACCTGATAAGTTAGCTCAGTACCTTAACTCTAAGAAATAAATACATCAATGTTGAAATTTTTGTGGACATTAAATAGTGACGGAAACATGATTTAAGCATTTATTCTGCAACATACCTTCCTTTTAAAATATTATTTTTGGGGGCGCCTGGGTGGCTTGGTCGGTTAAGCGTCTGACTTCGGCTCAGGTCATGATCTCACGGTCCGTGAGTTCGAGCCCTGCGTCGGGCTCTGTGCTGACAGCTCAGAGCCTGGAGCCTGTTTCAGATTCTATGTCTCCCTCTCTCTCTGCCCCTCCCCTGTTCATGCTCTGTCTCTCTCTGTCTCAAAAATAAATAAACGTAAAAAAAAATTATTTTTGGGCGTACCTGGGTGGCTCAGTTGGTTGAGTGTCTGACTTCAGATCAGGTAGTGATCTTAAGGTTCGTGAGTTTAAGCCCCACATCTGGCTCGCTGCTGTCAGCCTAGAGCCTGCTTTGGACACTCTGTCCCCCTCTCTCTCTGCCCCTCCCCTGCTCATGGTGTCTTTCTCAAAAATAAATGTTAAAAAAATAAAAAAAATAGTATTTTTTGAAAATCTAGTTTTACAAGTTAAAAGCATTCGTGCTAGGCATGGTGGGAACATTTTTTTTTAAATGAGTAAACTGGATAAGGCTTCTTCTGCCTTTGGAGACCTTGTAATTTATTACTATTTATGTTTTCATGTGTAGGCAACATATCTATTGAGAGACAAAGAGTATGTTGTACTTGGTTTTATTATATTTTCCAGATTTGCATGCATTCTCTCCCAATGTCTTTTTTAAAATTTATTTTTTAAAAGTTTTTATTTAAATTCCAGTTAGTTAACAAACCATATAATATTAGATCCAAGTGTACAATATAGTGATTCAATGGTCCCATACAACACCTGGTGCTCATCATGACAGGTGCACTCCTTAATCCCCATCACCTATTTCACCCATCCTCCCACCCATCCCCTCTCTGGTAACCATCAGTTTGTTCTCTATAGTTAAGAGCCTGTTTCTTTATTTGTCTCTCTCTCTCTCTCTTTTTCCCTTTGTTCATTTGTTTTGTTTCTTAAATTGCACGTATAAGTGAAATTATACGGTATGTGTTTTTCTCTGACTGACTTATTTCACTTTGCATAATACTCTCTAGCGCTCCATCCATGTCACTGCAAATAGCAAGAATTCATTCTTTTTTTTAAAGTTTATTTATTTATTTTGAGAGAGAAAGAGATTGCATGAGTAGGGGAGGGGCAGAGAGAGAAGGAGAGAACAAATCCCAAGTAGGCTTCGTTCTGTCAGCAAGAAGCCCCACCTCAAGGCTGGATTCTACAAACTGTGAGATCATGACCTAAGCCAAAATCGAAAGTCCGACTGAGCCACCCAGGTGCCCCAATATTTCATTCTTTTTATGTCTGAGTAATATTCCATTGTGTACACATACCACATCTTCTTTATCCATTCATCAGTCAGTGGATACTTGGACTGTTTCCATAATTTAGCTATTGTAAATAATGCTGCTATAAACATTGGGATGCATGTATCCTTTTGAATTAATTTTTGTATTCTTTGGATAAATACCTAGTAGTAAAATTGATGGATCACAGGGTAGTTCTGTTTTTAACTTTTTGAGCAACCTCCATCCTGTTTTCCAGAGTGGCTGCACCAGTTTGCATTCCCACCAGCAGTGCAAGAGGGTTTCCCTTTCTTTTCATCCTTGCCAACACCTGTTGTTTCTTGTGTTGTTGATTTTAGCCTCCCAATACCTTTTTGAATCATTATTTTATTTATCTATGAATTATTATTTATGTATGTATATGAAACTGTGTGTGTGTGGAGAGAAAAAGAGAGATACAAAGATAGATGGACAGATAGATAAATCCCTGCTTCCTATTTTCAATTCATTTCTCCAGAAGATGGCATTTTGCTATGAGGTCAATCAGTCTCTCTTAAACCACAAAACTAATGTGAGAAAATACTACTGATTGGGTCTTCTTTAATTTTTCAGTGGAATGACAATGCTTAGAGGACATTTAGACAAGTGATAATGGGAAAATGTACATGTATTCATGTGAAATTAAAATCAGCTAAATCAAAACACACGTGCAATGCTAGTTTGCTCTTCCAAAATATATTACAAAAGATGTAAAGTTTGGAGATAAATTCATTAAGCTTTTAAAAAATTATAGTAACTAGGAGTCTCATTGTTCATTTACCAGTCAGCTTTATTCTGAATTCCTTTGGGTACTATTATTGCAATACATTGCACTTTTATTTAGTTCAGCTCTGGCTGCCACTCCCCACCCCCTAAATCAGGGTTTTCAAAATTTCCATTCTAGACAAGCTATCTCAAATTCATATTAGTTCATGGTATTTGGTATTTACTTTAAAAAATTTTTAATGTTTAGGTATTTATTTTGAAAGAGAGAGAGATAGAGAGAGAGCAGGGGAGGGACAGAGGGAGAAAGACTCTCAAGCAGACTCCGTGCTGCTAGCCCAAAGCCTGATGCAGGGCTTTGAACTCACGAACCATGAGATCATGATCTGAGCTGAAATCAAGAGTCAGACACTTAACCGACTGAGCCAGCCAAGCTCCCCAGTAGTTGGTATTTAGTACATAAGATTACTGAAACTGAGAATCTCATTGTCTCAGCTCATTTTTTGACCTAGGATACAGTCACTTGTCTTTCTGTGGATTGACTTATCTTCAGCCTAATCTATACTTGGTCCAGTAACCTGGGACCAAGATTACAGGGTCATGTGTTATAAATCATGACCAACAAAAACTTTTTTTAGAACAAGAGCTATGGGTGAGGCAACTTGACATCAAAGATGCTATGGGAAGGCAGGCACCATGCTCTTCCTACTCCTCTGTTCAGGATAATTTAGGAATGAAGGAAATGGGATCTCTATTGATGTGTATTGATCCTATAATTAATTCTATGAGTTAGGAATTAGGGGAAGTATAAGAAAAGAATACTAAAAGTGTTACATATTTCCTTTTCTTTTTATATATTTGAGACTGTGCATTATGCTGTATTTAGATTTTTGAAATGATTGAGACTGACTTGACATGTCCAAAAACTCTGAACAAAGGGAACCAGACATTTGGGTAAGAATTCAATATATCTCTTTTTTTTTCATGATCATGAAAAAGGTTGTGTAGGGTAGAATGAGAGAATCCAAGTAGAGAGACTGGCACCTCATTATATTTTTCCCCTCTCTAACCCTCAAATGTTCTAAAGACCTCAGTCAAGTCAAAATAATTCAATATATCTTAACTTTATTCTAGTAGTTCTCAACAGTTGGTTCAAATTTTTAGCCGAGTTTGTACATTTAGCATTTTATAACTATATTCTACCTTAAAAATAAAAGCAGTACTTTTTATCTTCAAAGAAATAAAATAAGAACCTCACTATATTACTTGTTTTTATAAGCAAAAATTCAACACAGAATATATACTATAGCCTGTGCAGGGCCTTGGGAAACAAGCCAAGATACATTTCAATCTCAGGTCTTTGACCTACTAGCTGTATAAATTTGCTGAGTTGTCTTAAACCTGCTATACCTCCACTTCCTAATATGTTCAATGGGAGAAATAATACTTGCTTCCAGTTGTTGTGGTAGGTATTAAATAAAATAATTTATGTAAATCATTTAGCTTAGTACCTGTCTTATTAATAAACACTCAATAAACAATAGTCCACTAGACCACATCTCCAAAGGAGTGAGTACAGAATAATCCACTGAGGTACCAAAGAAAATATTAGATATTTAATTTGTATATTATTTTATATTCTTTTTCAATGCTTAAATGTTTAATTTTGAAAGAGAGAGAGAGTGCGAGTTGGGGAGGGGCAGAGAGAGAGGAAGACAAAGAATCCAAGCAGGCTTCAGGCTCTGAGCTGTCAGCACAGAGCCCAATGTGGGGCTCGAACTCACGAACCATGAGATCATGACCTGAGCCAAAGTTGGACGCTTAACCTACCAGGCACCCCAGGCACCCCACTTTATTCTATTTTAAAATCATATTTATACATACATAAATACATACATGTATAAAATTTCAAATAAATGTAAATATGTAATTATATAATAAATGCTGAGTTTTGGAAAGTATTTTAATTTTTCCCTTTTTGCTTGTCTCATTCTTATTTCTCTCTCTCCTTCCCCCATATTAGGTCCTTTTCTCCAAGATACACAAATATATTCCAGGTACCCCACTAGAATACTAGTATACATCTGCATTATATTAATTTATTAATTTTTTTTGTTATCAAGAATGTTTAAAGTATAAGGGTATAGTAATGTGTGTGTGTCATATTTAAATAAATGAACTAAAATCAAGTGTACCTGCTTGGATTTTTTTTTTAATGTTGTGAAGTAGAGTCTTCTGCCTACTTTTGTTAAGTTCTGTGAGGATGTGAGGACACTTTTAAATGTCACATTTGAAGCTAATAAAAAGGCAGCCAGATAATATATTAACCTCAACCATCTAACCTGCATGGTTAGAAATGTGTCTGACGCTCTCTGCCTAAAGAATCACGATTTCAGGGGCGCCTGGGTGGCTCAGTCGGTTAAGCGGCCGACTTCGGCTTAGGTCATGATCTCGCGGTCAGTGAGTTTGAGCCCTGCGTCGGGCTCTGTGCTGACATCTCAGAGCCTGGAGCCTGTTTCAGATTCTGTGTCTCCCTCTCTCTGACCCTCCACCGTTCATGCTCTGTCTCTCTCTGTCTCAAAAATAAATAAACATTAAAAAAAATTTTAAAAAAAGAATCACAATTTCAGCACCTTATTGAGGTAGTTAGGTTGCAACCTCTTATGTACATTTACAGGGTGGCTGTCATGCTAAATGTACTATTTCTGCTCAGCTCTATTAGCTGCCTGGTTGTTGTGTATGGTGGGAGAATTGATGCCAAGAAGAGTAGCACCTCACTACATTTTTTCCCCCTCTAGACCCCAAATTTCCTACTGGCCTCTGCCAAGTCAAAAGGCAAGGCTTTCCCAATTAGAGTCTCAGAGTCCAATGTTAATGTTAAACCTATTGACAAAAGAATTCTTATAGTTTCTACATTTAAAAATTTTCCATCTTGACAACTTGTATTTATTTTTTTAAGTTTATTTATTTATTTTGAGAGAAAGAGAGAGAAAATGAGCAGGGGAGGGGCAGAGAGAGAGGGAGAGAGAGAATCCCAACCTGACTCCACACTGCCAGTGTGGAGCCCGATGTGGAGCTCAAACTCATGAACCTGAGCCAAAACCAAGAGCCAAACACTTAAATGACTGAGCCACCCAGATGCCCTTGACAACTTTCCAATATCTATATATGTTTCATGGTTTCTTTCTTAATGATTTTTAGATTATTTTTTTAATTTTGAGATAATTGTAGACTCGCATACAATGATAAGAAGTAATGCAGAGATATTCAGCATACATTTTATCCAGTTTCCTCCAACAAAAAAACTATAGTAAAATATCAAGACCAGAATATTGGCATTGATACAGTCCAGATAGAGAATATTTCCATCACTACAGACCTGCTTTGCACTTTTATTGCCACAGCCACTTCCCTCCCACTCTCCTTCCCATATTTAACTCCTGGCAATCATTAGTCTATGTCACTTCAAAATGTTACATGAATGGAAGCATACAGTTGGTAGCCTTTTGTTATTGGCTTTTTTCGCTCAACATAATTCTCTCAAGACTCAATCAAGTTGGAGCATGTATCAATAGTGTATTCCATTTTTTTATTGTTGAGTAGTGTCCATGGTATGGATGTACCACAGTTTGTTTAACCGTTCATCTGTTAAAGGACATCTGGATTGTTTCCGGTTTTGGCCATTACAAATAAAACAGTAATAAACAACCATGTACAGGATTTTGTGTGAACATATGTTCTAATTTCTCTAGGATAAATGTCCAGAAGTGCAATTGCTTGGTTATATTGTAAGCATATGTTTATTTTTTTTAAAGAAACTGCCAAATTGTTTTTCCAAGTGGCTATACCATTTTACATTCCCACCAAAAATGTATGAGTGATTCAATTTTTCCATATCCTGCTCATATTTTTTTAAGAAACTGCCAAATTGTTTTTCCAAGTGGCTACACCATTTTACATTCCCACCAGCAATGTATGAGTGATTCAGTTTTTCCATATCCTGCTCAGAAATTGGTATTGTCATTATTTTTTCTTTAGGCATTCTGTGTGTAGTAATATCTCATTGTGATTTTAATTTACATTTCCTGATAAGTAATAATATTGATTATCTATTCAAGCTCTTATTTTCCATCTGTGTATCCTGTTCAGTTAAATGTCTATTCATGTCTTTTGCCCATTTTCTAATTGAACTTTTGTTTTAATGTTGAGTTTTGAGAGTTTTTAATATATTCAAGATACTAGTTCTTTGTTGGGTATACAGTTTTCAAAAATTGTCTCTGATTCTGCAATTTAACTTTTATTCCTCTTAACAAAGTCTTTCACAGAGTAAAAGCTTGTAATTCTGATGAAGTTCAATTTATCAGATTTTCCTTGTGTGAACTAAGCTTTTGATGTCAACTCTAAGAACTCTTTGCCTAGCCCTAGATCTCAAAAGTTTTATTTATTTTTTCTCAAAGTTTTATAATTTTATGTTTTAAATTTAAGTACACCAACTTTGAGGTAAAGTTTGTAAAAGGAGCAAGATTTAGGTTGAGGTTCATTTCTTGTCTATAGATGTCCAATTTCTCTAGCATCATTTGTTGAAAAACCATCCTTCCTCTATTGAATTGCTTTTGCGTTTTTGTAAAAAATGAATTAAGCAGGGTCGCCTGTGGGGATCAGTTGGTTGATCATCCAACTCTTGATTTCAGCTCAGGTCATGATCCCAGGGTCAGGCATGGAGCCTGGTTAAGATTCTCTCTTTCTGCCCCTCTGCCACACTTGAATGTTCTCTCTCTCTCTCTCTCTCTCTCTCTGTCTCAAAAAAAAAAAAAAATCAGCTAGGCATATTTGTATAGGTCTATTTCTAGGTTATCTATTCTGTTCTATTTATCAATATACCATCACTCTGATAATATCACACTCTTCTATTCTTGTAGCTATGTAGTAAGACAGTATGGGGTAGTATGATATCTACCACGTTGTTCCTTATTCAAGAATGTTTTAGCTGATCTTGGTCCTGTGCCTTTCCATGTAAATTTTATAGCAATCTTGTCATGTCTCTGAAAATACCTTTCCAAGTATTGCTAGCAATTGTCTTAAAATGATAGATTAATTTCAGAAGTATTGACATCTTCACTATGATGTGTCTTCAAATATATGAACATGGCATGTACTTAGATCTTAGTTGATTTCATGCATTAGTATTTTGTAATTTTCACCAAACATATCCTGTACATATTCTGTTCATTTTATATGTAAACATTTCATTTTATTTGTATGATTTTATTTTATTTTATTTTATTTCAACGTTTTTTATTTTTTATTTTGGGGACAGAGAAAGACAGAACATGAACGGGGGAGGGGCAGAGAGAGAGGGAGACACAGAATCGGAAACAGGCTCCAGGCTCCGAGCCATCAGCCCACAGCCTGACGCGGGGCTCGAACTCACGGACCGCGAGATCGTGACCTGGCTGAAGTCGGACGCTTAACCGACTGCGCCACCCAGGCGCCCCTTATTTGTATGATTTTAAATGGTATTGTGTTTTTAATTTCCGTTTCTATATGTTTGTTGTTGGTATATAGAAATGTAACTAATTTCTGGGCATTGACTTTGCATTATATGACCTTGCTAAACTCAATGACCAGTTATAGGAATTTCTTTTTGTAGATTACTTGGATCTTCTACATAGACAATCATTGCAATGCAAATAGGAACAGTTTTCTTTCTTTCTAATTTGTGGGCCTTTTATTATTTTTTTCCTTGCTTAGACTGGATAGAAATCCCAACACTACATTGGATAAAAGTGGTTAAAGCAGAAACTGTATTTCCTGATCTTAGAGGTAAAGTATCTACTTTCTCACCTTTAACTAGGATGTTTGCTATAGGTTTTTGTAAATGTCTTTACCAAGTGAAGGAAGCTCTCCTAACTTTGAGTTTGCTGAGGTTTTTCTCCTTCTCCTCCCCCTCCTCCTCCTCCTTCTTCTTCTTCTTCTTCTTCTTCTTCTTCTTCTTCTTCTTCTTCTTCCTCCTCTTCCCCTTCCTCCTCTTCTTTAAAATCATGAATGGGGGCTTGGATTTTGCCAAATGTTTTTTTCTGTGTCAGTTTATATGATCATATAGTTTTTCTTCTTTTTTCTTCTGACATAGTGGTTTAACTGTTTGATTTTCAAATACTGCACCAGTCTTGCATACCTTGAATAAATCCAATTTAATAAATCAATGAACCAATCAATCAATCAATCAATCAAACAAGAAGTCTCTTTTGTTTGGCACATACACATTTAGGATTATAATGTCTCCCTTGTGGATTGATGTTTCCAACATTATATAATTACTCTCTTTGCCTGTAGTAATTTTCCTCACTCTAAAGTTTATTTTTTCTGATATTAATATAGTTTCTCCTGATTTTGTATGTTTAATGTTTGCATCTTACATATTTTTTCTACCTTTTAACTTTAAATCTACTGAGGCCATGTTTGAAGGGAGTTACTTGTAGGAAGCATATTTTCAGATCATGTTCTCTTAGTTTATGCTGTCAGTCTTTTGATTAGTGTGTTTAGAACATTTATATTTAAGGTAATTATTGTTATGTTTGGACTTAAGTCTGGCATATTTGTTTTTTGTTGTTTCCTCTGTTTCTGCTTGTTGTTTCTCCTTTCTCACCTTCCTGTGAGCTATTTAAATATTTGAATATTTGTTTATTGAATGATTCCTTATTATTTATTTATTTATTTATTTATTTATTTATCATTGAGAGACAGAGAGAGTCAGAGCATGAGCATGGAAGGGGCAGAGAGAGGGGGAGACAAAGAATCTGAAGCAGGCTCCAGGCTCTGAGTTGTCAGCAAGGAGTCTGATGCGGGGCTCGAACTCACAAACCATGAGATCATGACCTGAGCTGAAGTCAGACGCTTAATCAACTGAACTACCCAGGCACCCCTCATCTTTATTTATTTATAGTATTTTTGAGTATTTCCCTTTGTAAAAATTTCTTAGTGGTTACTCCAGTTATTACAATATGAAGAAATGTAATTTATCATTGTATATCGTTACCAATGCTTTACTACCCTTGAGTTTTCGAAATATAGAAACCTTATTTCCTGTTTTTATATTATTTTTGCTTCCCTTCCCTTATGTTCATCTGTTTTGTATCTTAAATTCCTCATATTAATGAAGTCATATGATATTTGTCTTTCTCTGAGTGACTAATTTCACTTAGCATAATACCCTCTAGTTCCATCCATGTAGTTGCAAATGGCAAGATTTCATTCGTTTTGATTGCCGAGTGATACTCCATTGTATATGTATATATACGTATATACATATATACGTATATATATATATATACCACATCTTTATCCACTCATCTATCGATGGACTTTTGGGCTCAAAACATAAGAGACTCTTAAATATACAGAACAAACTGAGGGTTGCTGGAGGGATTGTGGGTGGGGGGATGGGCTAAATGCATAAGGGACATTAAGGAAGACATTTGTTGGGATGAACACTGGATGTTATACATAGGGGATGAATCACTGGAATCTATTCCTAAAATCATTATTGCACTATATGCTAACTAACTTGGATGTAAATTAAAAAATAGATTAAAAAAAGAAACTTTATTTCCATTAAATTCCCTTTATATTTTAAATATCATTGTCTAAAGTATTGTCTCTATATACCTTAAGTAATGATTTTTGCTTCAACCATCAAATATGATTTAAGAAACTCATGAGAAGTAAGGTAGTCAATTATATTTAATGATATTTTTTTATTTTATCATATTTTTATCCATTTTGGCATTCTTTGCTTTCTAAAATTCCAGGCCTTTTTCTTTTATGATCGCCATTCTGCCTAGAGAACTTTCTTTAGCCATCTTTTAAGGGTAGGTTTTCTAGCAACAAATTCTCTTAGTTTTCCTTCATCTGAGAATGTCTTTATTTCCCCTTTCATTCCTAATTATTTTTTTTTACTGCTATAGAATATTTAGTTGACATTTCTTTTCAGCACTCCTTCTGGCCTCTATCATTTCAGATAAGAAATCTACTGTCATTCAATTTGATTTTCCCCTCTAGATAATGAGTCATTTCTGTTGCTTTTAAGATATTTTCTTTGTCTTTAGTTATCAGAAGTTTAATTATAATGTGTCTTGGTATGGCTTTATTTGGGCTTATGCTATTTGGGTTCATTTAGTTTCCTGAATCTACAGGTATGTTTATTTCACTATTTCTTGGGGAAAAGACTAACCCTGCTTCCTACCCATTTCCTCAGTCTTTTGGCTGCTGAGTGGGTGTAGAGGTTCAGCTCCCCACTAATACCAAGGGTAGGGGGTAAGTGGAGTGCTGACTAGCTCTGATCTCACTGCCTTGCTCAGTCTCATTGATGCTGGGAGCATGTGAAATCTCAGCTCCTCACTGAGCCCTGTTGACACTGGTGAGAAGCAGGGCGGGGTGGGGGGCAGGGTAGAGAGTAAAGCAGAGTGATGATTAGGCCTTCCTTGAAACCCCTCTTTAAGCCCCCTTAATGCCAAATGTGGGTGGAGGTTCAGCTTACCTCAAGACCACATTGACACTACCCCTGTAGGGGAATCAGAATTTAGTATGTGTTTCTGCCATATTGAGAACAGAAAATAAACTCCCCATTCTCCCCCACTGAAACAGTGAGGAGGGGAAAGGTGAGGTGGTTTCCTGTTAGTGTTTGGGTGGATTAGGGTGAGTATTGCCAAAAAGGTTTTCTATTGTAAGGCCTCCCTTTCTCTGATGCTTTGCCTACAGGAAATGGGTTTTTCTTGGAGCTTTTATTATCTGTGCCTGTTGAAGGTTCTGAGTTGGAGTTTCTGCAACTGTCTGGCGTATATGGGACACAATAAGGAAACTCAGGCAACTCACCACCCTGTCTTTCCTCCAATTCTGAGATCCTTAGTCCTTCCCACTTCTTTCCACCTTTGAGAGACTTCATTTATTTTGTTGTGCTATGTCCAGGTGTTTGTTTGTTTGTTTGTTTAGTTCTAAGAGTGAGGACCTGGAAGGAATAGCAATGTTCTATCTTTTCCAGAACTGGAAGTCTCTCTTCCTGTATCTCTGTGATGTTTTAGACAGTTATAATACCCATCCTCCTTACTTCATGCAGACATAATATGGGCATTGCGTTATGACTTGGAGGATGATATGAGCTGTGTAAGAGGTTGCCTCTCTGTCTGTGGTACCATATTCCCCACAGCATACAAAGCCCTCTCCTTGTTTTTGTGAATCCTGGGTAATGGGTATTCTTTAATAAAACATGGGAAGAAGATACAGCACATTTCTTTGTTTTTCTAAACCAGGTTGCCTATGAGTAGGAATTGCACACATCTGGCTGTTAAAAAGTCTAATATCAGTAATTCCAAGGATTTTTTCCCCCCTTTTATGGGATATTACTAGATTTTGATGTTTACTTGGTCCTGAAAAAAAAGAAGATGGATGTAGTCCATCAGCAGGCTCCGGGCTCTGAGCTGACAGCACAGAGCCCGATGCGGGACTCGAACTCACAAACCGTGAGAGCGGTAAATATATATTTATAAATGGTAAATATATACAAATGAGATATATTTTTTTACATATGAGGTATATATATTTATAAACTGGGTAAATATATATATATATTTATATATCAAGTAAATATATATTTATATATTATGATATAAATAGATATATATTGATACATGAGGTAAATTTATGTATACTTATATATATGAAGTAAATAAATATATATTTATATATGAAGTAAATAAATGTATATTTATTTATTTTTTTTTTTTATTTATTTTTTTTTTTTATTTATTTTTGGGACAGAGAGAGACAGAGCATGAACGGGGGAGGGGCAGAGAGAGAGGGAGACACAGAATCGGAAACAGGCTCCAGGCTCCGAGCCATCAGCCCAGAGCCTGACGCGGGGCTCGAACTCACGGACCGCGAGATCGTGACCCGGCTGAAGTCGGACGCTTAACCGACTGCGCCACCCAGGCGCCCCAATAAATGTATATTTATATACACGAGGTAAATATATATTTTTTTTATCTATCAGGTAAATATATATATTTTTATATACATGAGGTAAAGATATATATTTTTATACATATGAGGTAAAGATATATATTTATATATATGAGGTAAATATACATATATTTATATATGAGGTAAATTTATATTTATATAAACAGGGTAAATATTTACATTTATGTCTATATGAGGTGAATATATATACTTACACACATGAGGTAATATATACATTTATATATGGTAAATATATACACATGAGGTAAATATATACATTTATATATATATGAGGTATATATATTTCCATATATTTATATATATGAGGTAATATATATTTATATATGGTAAATATATACACATGAGTTAAATATATATATTTTTATATATATAAGGTATATATACATTTCTATACATGAGGTAATATATAAATATAGTTATGTATGAGGTAAATATATAAACTATATATGACATAAATATATATATATTTACACATGTGGTATATATATTTACATTTGTATACACAATGTAAATATATATATTTATGTATATGAGGTAAATATATATATATATATTTATATACGGGATAAATATTTGTATATTTATATGCCGAGGTAAATATATATATTTTTTTATATATGAAGTAAATATGTATATTTTATGAGGTAAATACATATATATTTTTTATATGAGGTAGATATATATATATATATTTTGTTTGTTTTTTGTTTTGTTTAATTTTTTAATGTTTATTTATTTATTTATTTTTAAATATGAAATTTATTTTCAAATTGGTTTCCATACAACACCCAGTGCTCATACCAAAAGGTGTCCTCCTCAATACCCATCACCCACCCCCCCTTCCACCCCCCATCAATCCTAAACATATATATTTTTATATATATGAGGTAAATATGTATATAGTTATATATATGAAGTAAATATACATATATTTATATATGAGGTAATTATATATTTATATAAATGAGGTATATATTTATATTTACATCTATATGAGGTAAATATACATATTTTTATATATATGAGGTTATATATATTTATACATGGTAAATATATATATATAGGGTAAAGATATATATACATATTTATATGAGGTAAATATTTATATATATATGTAAACAAGATAAATATATGCATATATTTTTATATATATGAAGTAAATATACATATATTTATATGAGGTAATTATATATTTACATAAATGAGGTAAATATATGTATTTACATCTGTATGAGGTAAAGAAAAATATTTATATATATATGAGGTAAATATATATATTTATATACGGGAAATATGTATATATATGAAGTGTATATATTTTTTATATGTATGAGGTAAATACATACCTTATATGTATGAGGTATATTTATATACATGGGGTAAATATATATATATTTATATATGAGGTTAATATATATAAGTATAGAAGGTAAATATATGTATATATTTATACATATGAGGTAAATATATATTTATACATATGAGGTAAATATATATTTTTATATATGAGGTAAATATATTTTTTATACATACAAGCGAAGATATACATATGAGGTAAATATACATATATTTATATATGAGGTAATTATATATTTACATAAATGAAGTTAATATTTATATTTACATTTATATGAGGTAAATGTACATATTTATATGTATATGAGGTTATATATATATATACATAGTAAATATATATAGATGAGGTATATCTATTTTTATATATTTGAGATAAATATATGTAGGGGGTAACTATATATATATTTTTATATAAGGTAAATGTATATGTATATATACAGGGTAAATATATGTATATATTTTTATATAGTTGAAGTAAATATATATATATTTATATATGAGGTAATTATATATTAATATAAATGAGGTAAATGTATTTATTTACATCTATATGAGGTAAAGATACATACTTATATAGATGATCTATATGAGGTAAAGATACATATTTATCTATATATGATGTAAATATATATATTTATATATGGCAAATACACATATATATGAGCTATATATATTTTTTATATATGTGAGGTAAATATATATATTTATGCACATGGGGTAAATATACATATATTTATATATGAGGTAAATATATATTTATGTATTCATGGTAAATATGTGTATATTTTTATATATATGAGGGAAATATATATATTTATATATGAAGTAATTATATATTTATATAGATGAGATAAATATATATTCATATACGAGGTAAATATATATTTATATATACATGAGATAAATATATGTTTATATATGAGATATATATAAGTCAAATATATATATATCTGAGGTAAATATATATTTATATAAATGAGGTAAATATATTTACATCTATGAGGTAAAGGTACATATTTATATATATGAGGTATATATATTTACATATGAGGTAAATATATATGTGTTTATCTTTATATATGAGGTAAATATGTACACTTATATAAATGAGGTAAATATACATATTTTTAATATGAGGTAAATATATATAGCGGATAGTGCAAACTGTTTACGGTAACTGAAGAGGAGCTGAGAGAGAAGTGGCTGCAATACGAACCTAAGTACGCAGGGTCCCCCTGTAGCTACCAAACACTCACATTCCCTCACTAAATTCAATCGCAGCCAAGCGTCTCTCGGGATTGCAGCAAGTGCACATTCGTTTCTTCGTGCAGACAATTGTCTCGGCTCCTTCTAGCCTCGTGGTGGCCTATATTTTAGATTTCAAATTTTATTTAAGTAAGGATTTTAAGAAGGCCGGTTGGCTGCTGCTCTGAGAGCGGTGAAGTATCCGGTGTCATTTAGTGGAGGTCCGGACAGGCGCACCGGACAGCTTGGGGATCTTGGAGCGCAGGTCCCCAGTACAGCCCCGGCCCCACGGGTCCATCCTCCTCCCCCGCACCGAGAGCGGTCCCTCCCACTGCGCCTGCTTGCTCCTTGCCCACGCCTCCCGCTGCCTCCGCCCCCTCACAAGGGGCCCCCCTGCGTGGTCCCAGCCGGCGCTCGCTTCGCCGCCGCCCCGCCAGCCGCACTTCCCGCCCTCGCCTAGATCCACGCCTCAGTTGCCTCACTAGGTCGGCGCTCCGCTCCCGTGGGTCCGCGCTCCTCGCCTCCTTTCCCGCCCTCGCGTTCTGGACTCGGTAGGCTCCACGCCCTGCGATCGCACCCGCCTCTTGGCCCCTGAGAGCACGCGCTCCCCGCTGACGCGGAGGCGCCGCTGTCCCCGCCGCCGCCACGGCCAACACGGGTCCCTCGCGCCGCGGCCGCCGCGGCCGCCGCCGCCGCCGCCGCCGCCGCGCCGCCGATGCCACTGCCACCGCCGCCGATGCCACTGCCGCCGCCGATGCCACTGCCGCCGCCGCCGCCGCGGCCACTCGCCCGCCGCCCACCATGGCCCCGCAGCAAACAGGTAGCAGGAAGCGGAAAGCGCCCGCCGAGAGCTCGTCGTCTCAGGGCTCGGCGGCGGACGCAGAGGGGCCGCTGCTGCCTAAGAAGCAGAAGCGGCCGGCGACGCGGCGCTCGCTGGTGCACTACCTCAAGGACCGCGAGGTGGGCGCTCTGGGCGGCGCCTGGCTGTCGGGCTCGAAGGGCGAATTGCCCGGCTACGCGGTGCAGAAGCTGCCCGAACTCTTGAGGGAGCGCGAGCTGGCCCTGGGCACCCTCAACAAGGTGTTCGCGTCGCAGTGGCTGAACGCCAGGCAGGTCGTGTGCGGCACCAAATGTAACACCCTCTTCGTGGTGGACGTGCACTCGGGGCAAATCACGCGCATCCCCCTGATGCGGGACCGGGGGCCCTGGCTGGCCCGGGCCCAGCCGAGCTGCGGCATCCACGCCATCGAGCTGAGTCCCTCCAAGACGCTTCTGGCCACCGGGGGAGAGAATCCCAACAGCCTGGCCGTCTACCAGCTGCCCACCCTGGACCCCGTGTGCCTGGGCGACCGCCACGGCCATAAGGACTGGATCTTCACCATCGCCTGGATGAGCGATACAGTGGTTGTGAGCGGCTCCCGCGACGGCACTGTGGCTCTGTGGCAGATGGACCCCGACATGTTCAATGGCAGCATCTCCTGGCAGAATGACGCGGGGCTTCCTGTGTACACCCACATCCGTCCTAGGGACATGGAGACCATCCCCAGGTCCAGCACCAGCCCCACTAACCACAAGGTGCGGGCCTTGGCCTTCAGCGGCAAGAACCAGGAGCTGGGAGCCGTGTCCCTGGACGGCTACTTCCACCTGTGGAAAGCCCGGAGCACTCTGTCTAGGCTGCTGTCCATCAGGCTCCCCTACTGCCGTGACAACGTGTGCCTGACCTACTGCGAAGAGTTGTCCCTGTACGCGGTGGGCTCTCAGTCCCATGTCTCCTTCCTAGATCCGCGCCAGGGTCACCAAAACATCAGACCCCTGTGCTCCCGAGACGGCGGCATGGGCGTGCGCTCGCTGAGTTTCTACCAATACATCATCACCGTGGGCACGGGCCATGGCTCCCTGCTCTTTTATGACATCCGTGCCCAGAAGTTCCTGGAGGAGAGGGCGTCGGGCAGCCCAGACTCCTGTCCTGGGCCCTCAGGAAGGAAGCTCAAGCTCACCTGTGGCAGAGGCTGGCTCAACCACGATGACCTGTGGGTGAACTACTTTGGTCGTATAGATGATTTCCCCAACGCGCTCTACACCCACTGCTACAACTGGCCTGAGATGAAGCTCTTCGTGGCTGGAGGGCCTCTCCCTTCAGGCCTCCACGGGAACTACGCAGGCCTCTGGAGCTAAAGATGGCCAATGTATTCTCAAAGTGCCCAGATTTACTTTCCAGTCCCCTCTCACTTTCTTTTTCACGCTGTGTTTTGTGCTTTTTAACTCAGTGTGGCATTTGTCTTCCAGGTTGAAAGTGCCAAATTTGCCTGTCCTTAGTGTATGAGAGAGAGAGAGGTGTCCTTCAGGCAATCAAAACTTGGCTTTAATACCCTTTTACACCTTTGCAAACCATCTTTTTGAATTCACATTACAAAGAGTTTTGGCTAAGTCTTAGTTGTCTTTTTTGAGTTACATATTCTTTTTTTTTTAATGTTTATTTATTTTTGACAGAGAGAGAGAGACAGAGCATGAGCGGGGGAGGGGCAGAGAGAGAGAGGGAGACACAATGTGAAGTAGGGTCCAGGCTCTGAGCTGTCAGCACAGAGCCGGATGCTGGACTCCAACTCACAGTCCGTGAGACCATGACATGAGCCGAAGTCAGACGCTCAACCGACTGAGCCACCCAGGTGCCCCAACATATTCTCTCTTTTTAATGCTATGCAGTCATGGTTTGAGTTCTGTGTATTTTCCTTTTCTTTGTTTTCCATTGTCAGTATTGCAACTATACTGTGTTTAGTTATTTTTCATTGCAGATAGATGGTATATTAAGAACATGCTTAAAAACAGGGTTTCTAATCTGTTCTGGAAAGTTAGCAATCGTTTTATAAAGCATTGTTGCAATTGGAAAATATATTCCAAATTCTACATTATCAACTTTGGAAACATTCCATTTGCAAATTGTAATCGTAGGTGTTTATAGTTTCTAAGTTGTTGTTGCTAAACATACTTTTTAGAAAATTTTTCTCCTTAAAAAAAAAAAAAAGTCATAGAATCTTGTCTTTTTACCAAAATCTCAGTTTGTCATAACACTTTAAGAATGCAAGGGTTTTATTGGTTGAATGTTCAGAATTACTCTGAAAACCCAATTGATCTTTTTCTCCTTCAATCCTTATTTAATTTTTAATGACCTGTTGTTAAATAAATAAACAAATGTGTATTTTTTCACTTCTTGCCTTAGTACTATCAAAATTTGTGAATTTATTTGAATGCTTGTTGTTTAAAGAACTTGCACAGAGTTGAAGTGCCACCATTCAACGCAGGGATTCTAAGTATAAAAATGTAGAATGTATGGCAGGTTGGGGAGAGTGTATACCAATCCAAGATATAGACTGGATATTTTTGCTGTTGCTGTTTTTAATACCAAATATTATATTTCATTATATTTTAAATTTTCTAATTCTGCTGAATAGTTAACACAAGAAAAACTGTAAAGGACAAAAAAATGATCCCAGTCCCTGCTCCTTCTGAAAAAGATGCTTAAGTTTAAAGTCCAGATTAGTAAGATTTTATTTTGTGAATTTCAAAGATTCTTACCTAAAGTAGAAGAAATATATTATTAAAAAGTAGTGATGTTATAGCCCTCAATGTAATAATATACTGCTACCAAGGACACAGGAAGTTTGTTTCAAGAAGGTGGTCTGGAGATTAAAGTAAATGGGATTTGGTTGAAGAAAATTCCTTTGGGATCAGATATAAATGATATTATGTTAAGAAAAATAGTTTGTATTTTTCCATATATGAGAAACTTCCTCAAAACTGGCCAGGTTGTGCTGACCTTGGATTAGTTTTGTGGCATGTCTGTTTTTTCTTAAATGTTTTGGCACTCAGATGCTGCCTTGGTATCCGTTCACTACATGCTGTTCAGTTGCAAATCTGAACCAAGTAATATAGTGAATGGTACTAAAAATGAATTAAGAAATACAGAAAAAATAAGATTTTGTTTACATAGATTGTCTTAGGTTTATATAGTTGTTGTTATATAGCAATAAATTGTATTTGTGTGCATGTATGTGTCTCCAACTCAGTCATAACTGTTTTGAGAGCAGAGAATATAATTGTCATCTTTATATTCTCTCATTTCTCTGGTAATGCCTAACAAATCATAGGCAATCAGTAAATATTTACTGAATGAATGTATTTCCCTCTGGAGACCTAATGTTCAAGACTGTGAAAAATAAATAAATGTATAAACACATAAAT
Organism: Panthera onca; assembly: GCF_046562875.1. NCBI lineage: Eukaryota > Metazoa > Chordata > Mammalia > Carnivora > Felidae > Panthera > Panthera onca. Next base: position 25,265,918 of record NC_138357.1, read on the forward strand.
AAAAGTTTACTCTTAAATAGTATGGGATCCTGTTTTGTCCCCCACCCCCCTTTTTCTTTGCCCTAATACCTTTCCCATTCAGGCCCTGTTGCTTATCTGTTCATAAACTTCTTCATATGGGATAGCAGAAGATAAAGGAAAGTGCATAAATTTTCGATGTTGCTAGAATTTAATATTTTCACTTACAAATACTTAGATTTGAAGTTTTCTTCAAAGCATTCTGTTTATTTTTTTCCCTGGAAATTAGTTTTGAAGCATCATTTTTTGTAGGAATTTGTCTTCTTACCTTACCCAAAAATAGTTATTTGCTGAAAACGTCTTTAAATGTTACCTAACAACTTCACCAAAATATTCATTGTCTGTATAGAGTGTTTTTTATAGTATTTGGTCATTATTTGGGGACATTGGAAGAACATTTTGAGAGGAAATAACACTTTTACATGAGGTGGAGTTTAAAGAAAAAATAGAACATCTCAGATTTGTTCCTGGGCTTGTCCCTTAACTTCATCATTGACTCACTCTTAACTTTCTCATAAATTAGAATATATTTTTTTGATGCTGAATCACATAACTTGCTTTTTAAAAACACTAAATAGCCTAATTATGTATGTATTTATATTATGTAGAAGTTAAATTATTTTGAAGTATTTCCTACTTCAGGGACAAAGTGATCTACAGAAGTACAATTAATTGTGTAGCTTGTGAATGAAATAATTGAAAAAGTAAAGATGCCGGAACTCCAGGAAACCCATAAATGTAGTTCACTTAAAATACACAAGGGATACATATTTTCATGTGCAAATTACCTGTTGTGGTTGTCTGAAAACATTTGTATTATAGGTTTTTATATTTATGTGTTAAAAATGTTAGTTCCATTTATCTAGCTACATATTGACATATTCCTCCTCAAATATATTGTTGACTTGAAAATTTATGTTCTTCGCCTTTACTCTTTGGATAAATTAATCTCTAATTTTTTTGAAGAGAGAAGAAAGAATTGACTAACAAAGGATATCCAGTGAAATAAATTGAGATGAGGACTCTGGAAAAAAATTTATCTGTTAAATATGCTTTAGCACTAATGATAAAATTGGATTCTCCAGAGGTTGACTTTTTTTCTGGCTATACTCAGTGTTGAACAAGTTTTCAAAATTTTTCCATTAATTACTAATTTAGAGTGATTTTACAAAATGATTCACAAAGCCCTCCCGGATGTTTTACTGACAGCTTCCTAATCTCTGCAAGTCTTAGGTAACCCAGCTGCATTAAACTTGTCACTATGTGGGCGGCTCAGGGATGCAGTTCAGTGACAACAACACGTACTGCTGTGAAAGGCTGCATAGGACACAGGTGTTTGCTTTAAGAGATGTTATTTTCAGATCTACTGATAGGGCTGCCTAAAACTATTTCCCACTACTGGCCTGCTGCAAACCCAGAGAAACATAGCTTTGAAGTGTGACATCAGCAAAAGGGCAATGTGATTACAGGAGGTTGCCATGAAACAGGCTAATCTTTAGGAAGAAGGGGTCTTTAACTGCTAGGTGTTGTTTTGCACAGGCAATGGTCTTTGCTTCATAGGCCCTTCCTCCTTTTTTTTTTTTTTTCTTTTAAACCCTGTGATATCCCAGAGTAGTATGCATTTAACTTTTTCATGCTTCCATAGTGAATGTTTTTTTTTTATTATCTTAATAGAGCAGTTATTAGATTGTAATGCAGTGAACTATGTGAGCATCTCACTACCCCCTCCGTACGCCAGTTCGAATGTGAACTCTGTCATCCCAACACCTAACACAATAAGCTGCACGTACATGGCACTGGGAAGTCCAGAGAAATTACTGATACAATGATTTATTGGCATCAATTATTTTATCAGATTAGTTGACCAGAATATTTGCAACTGTAATAAGGATTAGGTTGATGGATGAAGAATATCTTGAAACAGGCCCCATGGTAGTGATCATGGCAATTCATAGCATGGAATAATGTGGGTAGGGCAGCAGAAATTTTGATTACTTAACAGTTTCATAGAGAGATGATAGTGGATCTGGGCCAGCAAGATGAAATGGAATAATATTTTAGAATCACAAAAACCTGGGTTTGAGTCCCAGGTCTATTATTTCCTTACTGAATCACCATGGGTATGTTGCTTAACTTCTCTAAACCTGACCTTATATTACTAATTGTTCAATCCCCGGAATGTAACATGCTGTCTAATACATATAAGCCCTCTACTGATTCTAGTTCTTTTCCTCTGCAGATCCCTACTAATTCTGTTAAAGGTATATGTACTTTTTTACTTAATTATTACAGTTTTACAAGGAAATTTTTGTGTACATTGTGGAAAGTGGGACATATAAAAAAGCAAAATATAAGAAAACAAGAAAAACCTCATTTCTATCAGCCAGAGATTACTACTATTTAACAACTTAGTGTATAACTTTCCAGATTTTTTTCTTTACATAAATGTACCCATCTATGTCGTCACTACTAAAATTTTGTATAGTTTGGTTTGTAATCTTTTTTCAGGTAATGATTCCATCTTTTCATGGCAAGAAATATTCATCCTAATTAATATTCAGGATGTTTTTAATGTGTACAGGTTGAAACTCAAAATGGATGATTTGATGCACCACTCAGGAAATTGTTTTTATTACCAGAAATCATTATAATAGCATATCAGACATTTAACCCAATACAATATCCCCTCTTATCTGAGGTTTGGCTTTCTTTGGTTTCAGTTACTCACCCTCAACCACAGTCAGGAAGCAGATGATCCTCCTTCTGACTTAGTGTCAGAAGGTCAATGGTAGCCTAGTGCTATGTCACAATGCCTACATCATCCACCTCACTTCATCACATCACATAGGCATTTTATCCTCTCACGTCACAGGAAGAGAAAGGATGAGTACAGCATAGTAAGATATTTTGAGAGAGAGCACATTCACATAATTTTATTACAGTATACTTTATAATTATTATATTGGTCTATTTTATTATTCATTGTTAATATCTTACTGTACCTAATTTATAAATTGAACTTTGTCATAGGTATGTATAGGAAAAAACATAGTATATAGGGTTCAGTACTACCTGGGGTTTCAGGCATCCACTGCAAGTCTTGGAATGTATCCCCCTCAGATAAGGGGGTTGATTATATGAGATTGTATACTTACTTAAACCTCAAGAGTTAATCGTAAACATCATGTAGTGATAATCTTTGTCTAGATGCTTAATTCAGTGATTTTCAGATATGGGAACATATCACAGTCATTTGCACATATTTGAAAAGTGAGAGCTGCTCAAGTCTCAATTCAAACCTACTGAAACAGAGTTTCCTTGTAAAAGCACCATTTTGCTTGAGTGTTTTCAAATTAATTCAATCAAAAAGCAAATGAGATAACAACAACAAAGTAGGGCATCTGCCCTAAAGGTTTATGGTGTAGCAGAAGAGAAAGACATCTAATTCATTTATTATAAAAATTCACTAGTGACCAAAAAAGGTAAATACACTAGTAAGGTTATACTAAGCACAATGAGAATATAGAGGGAATAGCAAACGACTCTGCCTGGGAAGGTCATGGACAACTCCCAGAAGAGACAATGCTTGAGCTGGATCTGGAAAGAAAAATAAGAGTGGAGACGGAGTGCTAATACTGGTTTGAAAGTACATTTTGAGTGTATGGAACATAGGAGCACATACATACATACAGGGCTGTTGCAATTTGACCTTGTAGAATTTGAAGTAACTTCTAGATACAAATGTCTGGTTGGTAGTTCGAAATATGGATCTGGAGCTCATGAGAGAGGTTAGGACTAGAGATATAAATGTAAGAGTCACCTCTGTAGAAATGATACTTGAGAGAGGCAGGGAACAGTGTAGTACCTCAGAAGCTAGGTCTTCTGGTTCCCATTCCAAAACCCACATATATTAAATAGGTCTGCATATCAATATATACATGCATTACTATATTCCTGGTACATAGTACGTAATTAATGACTTCTAGGTAGATGGCCAAATGAATGTTTAGTGAATATTAAATACTACTTAGTGGTCCCCAAAAAGTAATATTTCATCTTTTCATGCAGTAATGAACAACTTTTAAATTCACCTACTGCAATCACATTAACTAAAAAAAGATAAATATACCAAATGTTGCCGTTTTAAATAAAGAAATTTATATTTTGGTTAGAAGTGTTTTTGCGTCCTTTGTAGAATATAGGTCATTCTAGAGTTGGGCAAGAAGAAAGCTAAGTATTGATGATACCTTCCTTACAAATTGCTTTTTTGTTTTTCCATTTTGGAGGGTACAGTTCACTGAAGCAAACACATTGATGATGTCAATGAGAGTAATGGTGCTATTTTCACCCTTTCTAATGCCATTATTGTGCCATCCTCTGTTTCAACCTAAGGCATTAATGTTTCATGTTGATTAAATTTTAACATCTAAATTGCCCTTTTATGTTACACACAAATGATAAACTTGAATGTTCCAGTCAGAGGGCAGCAACTTTAGTTTCCTCTAGGCTCCTAGTAAATTCATCAACTAACATCCTCTAGCACCTCAGAAATGGCTCGTTTTTGTTTCCCTTTCTTTACTAACCCAGAGATATAGGGTTGTGTGTGGTTTTTATTTTTGAATTATGCTTCATATGGCTAAAACTAGACCCCATTTTATATAATGGATGCATTTCTTGACATTTGTACATGAAGCACATTTTTGAAAACTGAATCATATATTCCCCCATTGACTTACATTATAATTTCAGAAGTGTCATCCTTATAATGGATTGATTTCCAATTGGCAGTGGTTTCTAACATATCACCACTGTCTCTACTTCTGAGACACGTACTTTTGTCTTCAAATAAAAGCTAAGTGATGTGATGGAATCCCTTATTTCAAAGAATATTAAAGGATACCTTCAGAATGTGATAAATTATGCCCTATTTCATTTGTGTAGAAAATGGGATTTCTTAAAATAGGATATCTTGTAATTTGATTTGCTCTGTATATATTTATCACAAGCCAGAGCAAATTCTGGGATACCCTCATATGTCATGCCTAAAGGGGTTCTCTTGTTTCTTTTCCTCTGGTCTTTATGAATATTGCCCTAAGCAAAGGTGTTTGGCTCATAGATACTCCCAGGGAAGATAAATAATCCTTTGTTTTTCTTCACTATTTTAACTTTTTAAAAACTCATAATATTTAAATCACTTTTTAAAAAAGACTATTTGGGCATCATTATGCTAGACTGAATGTGGCTCCAGAAATAATAAGAATGTAAATATTTCCTTAATTGCCTTCTTAATGATCAGGGGCTTTTTTTTGTTGTTTGTAATTTGAGAGAGAGAGAGAGAGAGAGAGAGAGAGAGAGTACAAGCAGAGGAGAGTGGCAGAGGGAGAGAGAGAGAGAGAGAGAGAGAGAGAGAGAGCATGTTAAGCAGGCTTCACGCTCAGCATGGAGCCCAATGTAGGGCTCTGTCTCACGACCCTGGGATCATGACCTGAGCCAAAAACAAGAGTTGGCCACTCAACCGACTGAGTCACCCAGGCACCCAGGGCTTTTATTTTATGACTTAAAATTTTTTTTCCAATTGTTGTAAAATACACATAACATAAACTTTACCATCTTACACATTTTTAAATGTACAGTTCTGTAGTGTCAAGTATATTCACGTTGTGCAACTGTCTCCAAGACTATTTAATCTTGTAAAATTAAAACTTTATACCTAACAATTTCCCATTTTTTCCCCAGCCCCTGGTAACCACCAGTCTACTTTCTCTGAGTTTGACTATTCTAGATACCTCATAGAAGTGGAATCATACAATATTTATCTTTTTTGTAACTGGCTTATTTCATGGAGAAGAATTTCCTCGAGTTTCATCCATGTTGTAACATGTGTAAAGTTTTCTTCATTTTAAAGGCTGAATAGTATTCCACTGTATGTATATATCACATTTTATTGATCCATCCATCTGTTGATGAACACCTGGGTTGCTTCCACTTCTTGGCTATTGTGAATAATGCTGCTATGAACATGGGTTTGCCAATATCTGTTCCAGACACTGATTTCAATTCTTTTGTATATATGCCCAGAAGTAAACATGCTGAATCTTATGGTGATTCTGTTTTTAATTTCTGTTTTCCATTATGGCTATACCATTATACATTCCTACCAATAGTACACAAGTGTTCCAATTTCTCAACATCCTTGCCAACATTCGTTATTTTCTGTTTTGTTTCTGTTTTTGTTTTTGTTTTTGTTTTTGTGGTAGTTCCCATCCTAATGAGGCATGAGGTGTCAGGGGCTGTTTTTAAACTTGTTTCAATTTAGAATTGATTTGTACAAATATTCTAGTCCAATCCTTAAGTACTAACTGTACACTACACATGGAACAGAATATATAGCTGTGATTATTGTGAGGAGAAATCATGATGATTTAAGTATGGGAAAGGGAGTCTTGAAACATATAAAACATATAGAAAGTCTATTTTCTTGATATATTTTCCTCAAAAAGGTACTCAGTTGGATAATTTAAAAATTAGAGTTAGAATCATCACTTTTTAAAAATCCCCAATACATTTGAGCTCCAATTTATTTACTTGATCAAACCTAGTGTTCCTGACTAGATGTAAGGAAAATTATATTTTAAGTGCTATCCCTGGTGTGTTTTGAGGGGGAAATTCATATATTAAAAATAAAATTTAGAAATAACTAGCAATTATATTCTGCACATGGATATGTCTCTCACATTTGACCTTAGCCTGAAGTCTCTTAGGAGTGGGAAATAAAGTGAGTTATAAATGGAGGATATGTCACTTTCAATGGCAGTTAGATAGAACAAAACGTGACAGAGATGTTTCAGATTAGAGCAAAACGTCATAGAAAACTTGAACACCTAAAACTAATTTTAAACCCAATGTTAGAAACTAATTTTAAATTCAATGTTAGAAAATCTGTTTCAAATAATGAATGGAACAAGCTATGTCTTACTTTGCACTAAAGATTTCAGTAAGATCACGCACATTTCCACTCACTTTCAGGAATGTCAGTACAGTAAAATTAGATATTCATCATATTAATTCCCAAATAGTTGTTCGGCATAGTACTGTGTGTAGTACTGAGAATAGCAATGATATCCTGACATAAAAAGGATGCTTTATCTCTTCCACCTTTATTGGTCCATTTTTGAAAAAAAAAATCATTAGAGTAATTTAAAGAACTAAAATTCCACTGAATTTGACCCTTGATAAATGCATGCTCTCATTTAGCAGAAAGTGGTTTCTATGATTTTCTTCTTTTTGGCATAAATGTGAGACAACCATAAAATGACTGAATCTTTAGAGGAAGTAGTCTACTTTAAACCAAAACTATGGCAATTGAAAAAGTGGCATTTTCACTAGAGTCGTGTGGTTTTGTTATTTCTACAAATTTAAAAACATTATGTATGAATTATTGTACCAGTTCCTACAAGGTGATCAGTTTACTCCTTGAGTGTTAGTTGTAATTGCTTTGAAATGCATGAGATCTTGTATTGCTTCAAGGTCCTAAATAGTATCTCAGTGTTAAGTCTGGGAAATGATGTAGGTTAAGATTACTTTCAGGACTGTTTTATGTAATGCAATCACTGCTAACCCATTTACAGAGGCCCATACACTCATATAATATCTTATGTCTCAAATTTCCATTATTACTCATGGTGACATCACTTAGGCTTTAAGATATGGCCTTACATAGGAATTCTCTAGGTATTTTGTCCATCATGCTAAAAAACATCACAAAATCTGACATCTAGGAGTGGCTTACTCCCCAAAGTGAATTGCAACCATTGTTTTAGATGTGCCATATTCTAATTTTAATGAAAGCTTAACCATTCCATTTTTTTGGCATATCTCACAAGTCAGCATTAAGTAGGCCCCATAATGTAACTCTTATATGTCACTTGTACTTTCAACATCTTGGAATCATATTTTCTCAAAAATAAGTTGAATTTTTAGGGCACCTGGGTGGCTCAGTTGGTTAAGCATAAACTCCAGCTCAGGTCATGGTCTTGCAGTTCGTGAGTTGGAGCACTGTGATGGGCTCTGTGCTGACAGCTCAGACCTGGAGCCTGCTTCAGATTCTGTGTCTCCAACTCTCTCTGCCCCTCCCCTGCTCATGCTCTGTCTCTCTCTCTCTCTCTCAAAAATAAATAAACATTAAAATATCTAAAAAAATAAGTTGAATTTTAAAATTAGATGTAGAGATTTTAAAGTTTTAAAGCATATTTGTGAATGGAAGCCAAGAGTTAGGTAAAATAGGAATGCTGATGTAAGTGTATTTAAAAGTGGGATGGTTATGTAAAATATTTTCATTGGTCTTTACATTGATCTTTATACAGCTTGTACAAAGTGAACATATTTTATAAACTTCTAATGGTGTAAGAGTTGATTCCATATAGAAAATGTTTATGTGCTCAACAGGGCACCAAAATGTGATATAGCAGTTTACTCAATTAAATTAGCTCTCTTCTCAACAACCTCAAAATTAAAAAATTGAGGATGACAGCAAGAAAATAGTAGTTTCAAAAAGAAAGATTGTTTAGAAAACAAATATGATCATATCTAAGTATAAAATTATTAAAATAATTTATGGAAGTATATTTTTTAAACATAAAATACTGGTCATGCTCCCATGGATTTGGAGATACAGAAAACTTGATAAAACATGGTAGTAATTAAAAATGTTTATCATTTTCCAACAGGTCATTTATAGTCATGGCCTTTTCCCGGACATTTTTTCCCTGTCTTTAGTTTCTCTTAAGAGGGTGAATGAGGATGATTTTTTAAGTATCATTTTAAAAATAAAACATGCCTCAGGCAAACATACTAACTACATTTTATTTCTCTGGTTTAATTTTTGCGACTATCTTAAAGATATTGTCTGTGAATCTTATCAGATGAGAAACTTATTTTCCCTTTTGTGCTTTCAAGTGCAACTGGAAATAAAAGCCACAATAAACTTTGAATCACTCATATTTTTCCACAAGTTAGAAGTGAAGATGAATGAAGGAGAAAATGGAGCCTAATACCACCGGTTGTTAGACACTTGCCTCTTTTGTGGAAGTCAGTATTTCCTCAAGTATGGTCCTAGAACTAGCTGCCTAAAGTTATCTTGGATGTTACCAAACCAAATAAAACTAAACCAAATTCAGATTCCTGACTGGGCCCAGAAACACTCATTTAAAAAGTGGTCATCGGAGATTCGGATGCCCTTTTAAATTTTGGAACAACTGGTTTAGTGTTGAGCTTCCATTTATCTGTTATCTCTCAGAGCTCATTTTTTTTATGGTTTGTTAACCTGAGCAAATTTCATGGAGAAGGCCAGGTATGATTTACATGATTAATATAATTTTAGACTCAGGCATTGGCTGCGATGTTCTTATTCCTACTTGCTAATGTGACAGTCTGAGGACTTTATCTCAGTTAAATTTGCCTATGCATTCTCAGAACCTGTAAAAGTACATGAAACACAGTATATGCTTAATTAATTTTAAGTGAAAAATATAAGAAAACTCAAACTTAAATAATAAATTTTATTCTTCTAAAATATAAAAAAAATGTAATGGGGTTGACCACACTGTATATTTGACTTCACTGTCAAATGTTATTTGATTTGACAAATGTTATTTGATTTCATGAGTATTCATTTTTACTCAATAATATAAATTCTTTCTTTTTAATATGAAATTTATTGTCAAATTGGTTTCCATACAACACAAGTGCTCATCCCAATAGGTGCCCTCCTCAATGCCCATCACCCACTTCCCCCCCCCCACCCCCATCAACTTTCAGTTTATTCTCAGTCTTTAAGAGTCTCTTATAGTTTTCCTCTTCCTTCTCTGTAACTTTTTTTCCCCCTTCTCCTCCCCCATGGTCCTCTGTTAAGTTTCTCAGGATCCACAAAAGAGTGAAAACATATGGTATCTGTCTTTCTCTGTATGACGTATTTCACCTAGCATAATACTCTCCAGTTCCATCCACGTTGCTACAAAAGGGCAGATTTCATTCTTCCTCATTGCCAAGTAGTATTCCATTGTGTATATAAACCACAATTTCTTTATCCATTCATCAGTTGATGGACATTTAGGCTCTTTCCATAATTTGGCTATTGTTGAGAGTGTTGCTATAAACATTGGGGTACAAGTGCCCCTATGCATCAGCACTTCTGTACCCCTTGGGTAAATTCCTAGCAGTGCTATTGCTGAGTCATAGGGTAGTTCTACTTTTAATTTTTTGAGGAACCTCCACACTGTTTTCCAGAGCGGCTGCACCAGTTTGCATTCCCACCAACAGTGCAAGAGGGTTCCTGTTTTTCCACATCCTCTCCAGCATCTATAGTCTCCTGATTTTTTCATTTTAGCCACTCTGACTGGCGTGAGGTGATATCTCAGTGTGGTTTTGATTTGTATTCCCCTGATGAGGAGTGGCATTGAGCATCTTTTCACTTGCCTGTTGGCCATCTGGATGTCTTCTTTAGAGAAGTGTCTATTCATGCCTTCTTCCCATTTCTTCACTGGATTATTTGTTTTTTGGGTGTGGAGTTTGGTGAGCTCTTTATAGATTTTGGATACTAGGCCTTTGTGTCATAAGTCACTTGCAAATATCTTTTCCCATTCCGTCAGTTGCCTTTAGTTTTGTGGATTGTTTCCTTTGCAGTGCAGAAGCTTTTTATCTTCATGAGGTCCCAAAAGAGTTATTTTTGCTTTTAATTCTCTTGCCTTTGGGGATGTGTCAAGTAAAAAATTGCTGTGGCTGAGGTCAGAGAGGTTTTTTCCTACTTTCTCCTCTAGGGCTTTGATGGTTTCCTGTCTCACAATCAGGTCCTTTATCTATTTTGAGTTTATTTTTGTGAATGGTGTAAGAAAGTGGTCTAGTTTTATTCTTCTGCATTCTGTCCAGTTCTCCCAGCACCATATGTTACAGAGACTGTCTTTTTTCCATTGGATATTCTTTCCTGCTTTGTCGAAGATTAGTTGGCCATACTTCTGTGGTTCTAATACTGGAGTCTCTATTCTATTCCATTGGTCTATGTGTCTGTTTTTGTGCGAATACCATACTGTCTTGATGATTACAGCTTTGTAGTAGAGGCTAAAGTCTGGGATTGGGATGCCTCCCACTTTGATATTCTTCTTCAATATTACCTTGGCTATTCGGGATCTTTTGTGGTTCCATACAAACTTTAGGATTGCTTGTTCTAGCTTTGAGAAGAATGCTGGTGCAATTTTGATTGGGATTGCATTGAATATGTAGATTGCTTTGGGTAATATTGACATTTTGACAATATTTATTCTTCTAATCCATGAGCACGGAATGTTTTTCCATTTCTTTGTATCTTCTTCAATTTCCTTCATAAGCTTTCTATAGTATTCAGCATACAGATATTTTACATCTTTGGTTACGTTTATTCCTAGGTGTTTTGATTCTTGGTTCAATTGTGAATGGGATCAATTTCTTTATTTGTCTTTCTGTTGCTTCATTATTAGTGTATAAGTACCCAACTGATGTCTGTACATTGATTTTGTATCCTGCAACCTTGCTGAATTCATGTATCAGTTCTAGCAGACTTTTGGTGGAGTCTATTGGGTTTTCCAGGTATAATATCATGGCATCTGCAAAAAGTGAATGCTTGACTTCATCTTTGCCAATTTTGATGCCTTTGATTTCCTTTTGTTGTCTGATTGCTGATACTAGAACTTCCAACACTATGTTAAACAACAGCAGTGAGAGTGGACATCCCTGTCGTGTTCCTGATCTCAGGGGAAAGTTCTCAGTTTTTCCCCATTGAGGATGATATTAGCTGGGGGGTTTTCATAAGTGGCTTTTATGATGTTTAAGTATGTTCCTTCTATCCCAACTTTCTTGAGGGTTTTTATTAAGAAAGGATGCTGAATTTTGTCAAATGCTTTTTCTGCATCGTGCATCGATTGACAGGATCATATGGTTCTTATCTTTTTTTTTATTAATGTGATGTATCACATTGATTGATTTGTGAATGCTGGACCAGAGCTGAAGCCCAGCAATGAATCCCACTTGATCATGGTGAATAATTATTTTTATATACTGTTGAATTTGATTTGCTAGTATCTTGGTGAGAATTTTTGCATCCATATTCACCAGGGGTATTAGCCTGTAGTTCTCTTTTTTTGCGGGGTCTCTGTCTGGTTTGGGAATCAAAGTAATGCTGGCTTCATAGAATGAGTCTGGAAGTTTTCCTTCCCTTTTTACTTTTTGGAAAAGCTTGAGAAGGATAGGTGTTATCTCTGCTTTAAATGTCTGATAGACTTCCCCAGGGAAGCCATCTGGTCCTGGACTCTTATTTGTTGGGAGATTTTTGAAAGCTGATTCAATTTCTTCACTGGTTATGGGTCTGTTCAAGTTTTCTATTTCTTCCTGTTTGAGTTTTGGAAGTGGGTGGGTGCTTAGGAATTTGTCCATTTCTTCCAGGTGGTCCAGTTTGTTGGCATATAATGTTTCATAGTATTCCCTGATAATTGCTGGTATTTCTGAGGGATTGGTTGTAATAATTCCATTTTCATTCATGATTTTATCTATTTGGGTCATCTTCCTTTTCTTTTTGAGAAGCCTGGCTAGAGGTTTATCAATTTTGTTTATTTTTTCAAAAAACCAACCCTTGGTTTTGTTGAACTGCTCTACAGCTTTTTAGCTTCTATAGTGTTTATTTCTGCTCTGATCTTTATTATTTCTCTTCTTCTGCTGAGTTTGGGGTGTCTTTGCTGTTCTGCTTCTATTTCCTTTAGGTGTGCTATTAGATTTTGTATTTGGGATTTTTCTTGTTTCTTGAGATAGGCCTGGATTGCAATGTATTTTCCTCTCAGGACTGCCTTCGCTGCATCCCAAAGCATTTGGATTGTTGTATTTTCATTTTCATTTGTTTCCATATATTTTTAAATTTCTTCTCTAATTGCCTGGTTGACCCATTCATTCTTCAGTAGGGTGTTCTTTAACCTCCATGCTTTTGGAGGTTTTCCAGACTTTTTCCTGTGGTTGATTTCAAGTTTCATAGCATTGTGGTCTGAAAGTGTGCATGGTATGATATCAATTCTTTTATACTTAAAAGGCCTGTTTTGTGACCCAGTATGTGATCTATCTTGGAGAATGTTCCATGTGCACTCGAGAAGAAAGTATATTCTGTTGCTTTGGGATGCAGAGTTCTAAGTCAATCTGTCAAGTCCATCTGATCCAATGTATCATTCAGGGCCCTTGTTTGTTTATTGATCCTGTGTCTAGATTGTTGTAAGTGGAGAATTAAAGTCCCCTGCAATTACCACATTCTTATCAATAAGGTTGCTTATGTTTGTGATTGTTTTACATATTTGGGGGCTCCTGCATTCGGCACATAGACATTTATAATTGTTAGCTCTTCCTGAAGCATAGACCCTGTAATTATTATATAATGCCCTTCTTCATCTCTTGTTACAGCCTTTAACGTAAAGTCTAGTTTGTCTGATATAAGTATGGCTACTCCAGCTTTCTTTTGACTTCCAGTAGCATAATAGATAGTTCTCCATCCCCTCACTTTCAATCTGAAGGTGTCCTCAGGTCTACAATGATTCTCTTGTGGACAGCAAATAGATGGGTCTTATTTTTTTTTATCCATTCTGATACCCTATGTCTTTTGGTTGGAGCATTTAGTCCATTTACATTCAGTGTTATTTCTGAAAGATATGGGTTTAGAGTCATTGTGACACCTGTAGCTTTCAGGCTTGTAGTTATGTCTCTGGTACTTTGTGGTCCTTGCAACTTTTCATTCACAGAGTCCCCCTTAGGATCTCTTGTAGGGCTGATTTAGTGGTGATTAATTCTTTCAGTTTTTGTTTGTTTGGGAAAACCTTTATCTCTCCTTCTATTCTGAATGACAGACTTGCTGGATAAAGGATTCTCAGCTGTATATGTTTTCTGTTCATCACATTGAAGATTTCCTGCCATTCCTTTCTGGCCTTCTAAGTTTCAGTAGATAGGTCTGCCACTACTCTTATGTGTCTACCTTTGTAAGTTAGGGCCTGTTTATCCCTAGCTGCTTTCAGAATTTTCTCTTTATCCTTGTATTTTGCCAGTTTCACTCTGATATGTCATGCAGGAGATCGATTCAAGTTACATCTTAAGGGAGTTCTCTGTGCCTCTTGAATTTCAATGCCTTTTTCCTTCCCCAGATCAGGGAAGTTCTCAGCTATGATTTGTTCAAGTACACCTTCAGCCCCTTTCTCTTTCTCTTCTTCTTCTGGTATTCCTATTATATGGATATTGTTCTGTTTGATTGCATCACTTAGTTCTCCAATTCTCCCCTCATACTCCTGGATTTTTTTATCTCTCTTTTTCTCAGCTTCCTTTTTCCATCATTTTATCTTCTAATTCACCTATTCTCTCCTCTGCCTCTTCAATCCATGTTATGGGCACCTCCATTTTATTTTGCACCTCATTTATAGCATTTTTTAGCTCCTCATGACTATTTCTTAGTCCCTTGATCTCTGAAGCAATAGATTCTCTGCTGTCCTTTATGCTTTTTTCAAGCCCAGCAATTAATTTTATGACTATTATTCTAAATTCTTGTTCCATTATATTGCTTAAATCATTTTTGATCAACTCATTAGCTGTTACCATTTCCTGGAGTTTCTTTTGAGGAGAATTCTTCCGTTTCATCATTTTAGTTAGTCCCTATGGTAGCTCCAAACTGCAGGGCACTTCCCCTGTGCTGTTAGGAGTAACGTGTATTTGTGGGCAGGGCTGCTGTCAGACCCACTGTCTCCCCCAGCCCACCGCTGGGGCCACAATCAGACTGGTGTGTACCTTCTCCTCCCCTCTCCCAGGGGCAGGAGTCAGTGTGGAGTGGTGTGGCACCTGTCTGGGCTACTTGCACACTGCCAGGTTTGTGGTGCTGCTTCGATGGGATCTGGCCAAGGGCATATTAGCCTGGGTGGATCCACTGATACACAGTAGCAAGAGCAACAGGCTTAGCTAGCTTTGCCATGGGTAGTCACCTGTTGGAGCAGCCCTGCAGCACCGGGAGGGAGGCAGGCCCATTGGAGGGACGGATCCACAGAAGCACAGTGTTGGGTGTTTGCAAGGTGCAAGCAAGTTCAGTGACGGGAAGTAGCATGCTTTGGAATTTTGGCTGGGGGATGGGAGAGGGAAATGGCGCTTGCCAGCACCTTTGTTTCCCCACTGAGCTGAACTCTGTCCTTCTGGGGCTCAACAACTCTCCCTCCCTGTGTCCTCTCGTCCTCCCCACTCTCCGAGAGCAAAGCTGTTGACTTTTAACATTCCAGATGTTAAGTCCCACTGGCTGTCAGAATTCACGGTGTCCAGCCCCTCCACTTTTGCAAGGGGCTCTGCCTTGCCCAGCGGGCTGCCTCTCCACTGCCCCAGCTCCCTCCCACCAGTCCCTGTAGTGCACACCACCTCTCTGCCCTTCCTACCCACTACTATGGGCCTCCTGTCTATGCTTGGCTCTGGAGAGTCCGTTCTGCTAGTCTTCTGGCATTTTTCTGGGTTATTTAGGCAGATGTGGGTGGCATCTAAGTGATCAGCAGGACAAGGTGAGCCCAGCCTCCTCTTACACTGCCATCTTCCATGCTTCCTCAATACTAACATTTTTAAAAATTTTTTTTAAATATTTATTTATTTTTGAAAGACAGAGAGAGACAGAGCATGAGCAGGGGAGGGCAGAGAGAGAAAGAAACACAGAATCTGAAACAGGCTCCAGGTTCTGAGCCATCAGCACAGAGCCTGATGCGGGGCTTGAACCCATGAAACATCACATCATGACCTGCACCGAAGTTGGATGCTTAACCAACTGAGCCACCCAGGCACCCCTATACTAACATTTTTTAAAAGTTATACTATTTTACAATTCCATCAGCAATGTAAGGGAGTTCTAGTTGTTCCAAATCCTCTCCAAGTGTTGATTTTGGCCTTTTTTTTCCCCCATTGTGGTATCTGTGCAGTGGTAGTCATTGCGGTCTTTATTTGCATTACCCTAAACAGTGAAAATGTTTCTGACCTGTCCATGTGCTTATGGTCCATTTTGGTTTCCTCTCTTCTCATGTGTCTCTTAAATTCTCTACCCATTTTAAAAATTGAGGTTTTCCTTCTTTAAAGTTATTTGTGGAAGCACTTTATTTTTTCTAGATATGTGAGCTTTGTTAAGTACATGTATTCTGAAATTTTTCTTCATAGCCTACCTCTTCTTTATTTTCCTGATAGTATCTTATGAAAAACAGAAATTCCTACTTTTATTAAGTCAAGTTTAGTAATTTTAAAATTTTATAATTAAAAGTTGTTGTGGTGTGTTAGCATTTTTTCCTTTTCTTTTTCTTTTCAAGTTTTTATTGAAATTCCAGTTAGTTAACATACAGTATAATATTAGTTTCAAGTGTAGAAATTAGTGACTCATCACTTACATACAACACCCAGTAGTCATCATAACAAGTTCCATCCTTAATACCCATCACCCATGTAACCCATCCCCCTGCCCATCTCCCATCTCGTAACCTTCAGTTTGTTCTCTATCGTTAAGTGTCTCTATCGTTCAGTTTTCTGGTTTGCCTCTCTTTTTTCCTCCCTATGTTCATCTGTTTTGTTTTTTTTTTAATGTCACATATGTATGAAATCATATGGTATTTGTCTTTCTCTGACTGACTTATTTCATGTAGCATATACCCTTTAGCTCTATCCACATTGTTGTAAGTGCCAAGATTTTGTTATTTTTTATTGGCTGAGTAATATATACCACATCTTCTTTACCTATTCATCAGTCAATGGACATTTGTGCTCTTTCCACAGTTTTGCTATTGTTGTTAATGCTGCTATAAACATTGGGGTGCATGTATCCCTTCAAATCAGTATCTTTTTTGTATCTTTTGGGTAAATACTTAGTAGGGCAATTGATGGCTTGTATAGTAGCTCTATTTCTAACTTTTTGAGGAACTTGCATACTGTTTTGCAGAGTGGGTGCACTCAACAACAGTGCAAGAGTGTTCCCCTTTCTCTGTATCCTCGCCAACACCTGCTGTTTCCTGTGTTGTTAATTTTAGCCATTCTCACAGGGGTAAGATGATCTCTCATTGGAGTTTTGATTTTCATTTCCCTGATGGTAAGTGATGTTGAGCATCTTTTCAAGTGTCAGCCATCTGGATGTCTGCTTTGGAAAAATGTCTCTTCATGTCTTCTGCCCATTTCTTAACTTGATTATTTGTTTTGGGATGTTGAGTTTGATAAGTTCTATGTAGATTTTAGATACTAACCCTATATCAAATATGTCATAAGAAAATATAATCTCCCATTCTGAAGGCTGTCTTTTTAGTTTTGTTGATTGTTTCCTTTGCTATGCAGGAGTTTTTATCTTCATGAAGTCCCAAGAGTTTATTTTTGTGCTTGTTTCCCTTGACTCAGGAGACATATCTAGTAAGAAGTTGCTATGGTCGATGTCAAAGAGGTTACTGCCTGTGTTCTTCTCTAGGATTTTGACGGTTTCTATCTCACATTTAGGTATTCCATTCATTTTGAATTTATTCTTTTTATGGTTTAAGAAAGTGAGCCAGTTTCATTCTTTGCATGTTGCTCTCCAGTTTTCCTAACACTATGTGTTAAAGAGACTTTTTTTTCCCCCAACGGGTATTCTTTCTGCTTTGTTGAACATTAATTGACTATATAGTTGTGTGTCCATTTCTGGGTTTTCTATTGTGTTCCATTGATCTATGTGTCTGTTTTTATGCCAGTACCATACTGTCTTGATCACTACAGTTTTCAATATAACTTGAAGTCTGGAATTGTGATGCCTCTGGCTTTGCTTTGCTTTTTAAAGATTGTTCTGGTTATTCATGGTCTTTTGGGGTTCCATGCAAATTTTAGGATTGTTTGTTCTAGGCCTGTGAAAAATTCTTATGGTATTTTGATAAGGATTGCATTAAATGTGTAGATTGGGGATGCCTGGGTGGCTCAGTTGGTTAAGCGTCCAACTACGGCTTAGGTCACGATCTCATGGTTTGTGAGTTAGGGCCCCGCATCAGGCTCTGTGCTGACAGCTCAGAGCCTGGAGCCTGATTCACATTCTCTGTCTCCCTCTCTCTGCCCGTCCCCCACTTGAACTCGCTCTTTCTCTCTCTCAAAAATAAATAAATATTTAAAAAATAAATGTGTAGATTGCTTTGCGTAGAATAGACATTTTAATGATATTTGTTCTTCCAATCCAAGAGTATGGAGTGTTTTTCCTTTTGTGTCATCTTCAATTTCTTTCATCAGTGTTTTATAGTTTTCAGAGTATGGATCTTTCACCTCTTTGGTTAGGTTTATTTCTATATATCTTATCATTTTGGGTGGAATTATAAAAGGGATTGGTTCCTTGATTTTTCCTTCTACTGCTTCATTATTGCTTTACAGAAATGCAGCAGATTTCTATATGTTAATTTTGTATCCTGTGACTTTATTGAATTCCTGTACCAGTTCTAGCAATTTTTTGGTGGAGTCTTTTGGGTTTCTATAGAGAGTATCATGGTATCTGCAAATAGTGAAAGTTTGACTTCTTTCTTGCTGATTTAGATACCATTTATTTATTTATTTAGTTGTTGTTGTTGTTGTCATCATCTGATTGGTGAGGGTAGGACTTCTAGTACTATGTTAAATGACAGTGGTATGAGTGGACATCCCTGTCCTGTGCCTGACTTTAGAGAAAAAGCTCTCAGTTTTTTTCCATTGAGGATGATATTAGCTGTGGGTTTTTCATATATGTCCTTTATTATGTTGAGGTATGTTCCCTCTATCCCTACACTGCTGGGGGATTTTATAAAGAATGACTGCTGTTTTTTCTCAAATTCTTTTTCTGCATTTATTGACAGGGTCATATGCTTCTTATCTTTGCTTTTATTAATGTGGTATATCAACATTGATTGATTTGTAAATATTGAAACACCCTTGCAGCCTGGGAATAAATCCCACTTGACCCTGCTGAATGATTCTTTTAATGTACTGTTGGGTTCAATTTGCTAGCATTTTGCTGAGAAATTTTTCATCCATGTTCATCAGGGATATTGGCCTCTAGTTCTCTTTTTGAGTGGAGTCTTTGGTTTTGGAATAAATATAATGCTGACTTCATAGAATGAGTTTGGAAGTTTTCCTTCCATTTCTATTTTCTAGAATAGTTTGAGAAGAGTAGGTGTTAACTCTTCTTTAACTGTCAGTAGAGTTCCCCTGGCAATCCATGTAGTCCCAGACTTTTGTTTATTGGGAGATTTTTTATTACTGATTACATTTCTTCACTTGTTATTGGTCCATTTAAGTTTTCTATTTCTTCCTCTTTCAGTTTTGATAGCTCAAATGTTTGTAGGAATTTATCCATTTATTCCAGATTGTCCAATTTGTAGGCATATAATTTATCATATTATTCTCTTATAATTGTATTTATGTGGTATTTATTGGTTGTTATTTCTCATCTCTCATTTGTGATTTTATTTAATTGGATCCTTTCTATTTTCTTTTTGATAAGTCTGGCTAGGGGGTTATCATTTTTTAATTTTTTTTCAAAGAACCAGCTTCTAGTTTCATTGATATGTTCTGCTGTTTTTATTTTTGTTTGTATATCATTTATTTCTGCTCTAATATTTATTATTTCCCTTCTCCTGGCTTTAGCCTTTGTTTGTTGTTCTTCTTCTAGCTCCTTTAGGTGTAAGGTTAGGTTAGGTATTTGAGATTTTTCTTGCTTCTTGAGGTAGGCCTGTATTCGTACATACTTCCCTTTTAGGACCTTTTGCTTCATCTCAAAGGTTTTGGACTGTCGTGTTTTCATTTTTTCCATGTATTTTTTATTTCTTCTATAATTTCCTGGTTGATTTATTCATTCTTTAGTAGGACTTTCTTTTACCTCCATGTATTTGTGGTCTTTCCAAACTTTTTCTTGTGATTGACTTCAAGTTTCATAGCATTGTGGTAGAAAAACATGCATGGTATGATCACAATCATGTTGTACATATTGAGGCTTGATTTGTGACCCAGTGTGTGATCTATTTTGGAGGGTGTCCCATGTGCACTTGAATGTATATTCTGCTGCTTTAGGATGAAATGTTCTGAATATATCTGTTAAGTCCATCTGGTTCACTGTGTCACTCAAAGCCATTGTTTCCTTGTTGATTTTCTGCTTAGGTGATCTGTCCATTGATGTAAGTGGGATGTTAAAGTCCCCTACTATTATTGAATTGTTATCAATTAGTTTCTTTATGTTTGTTATTGTTTTACACGTTTGGGTGTTTAGATCTTGTTGGATAGACCCCTTTATTATGATATAGTACCCTTATTCATCTCTTGCTACAGTCTTTGTCTTAAAATTTAATTTGTCTGACATAAGTATAGCTACTCTGGCTTGTTTGGGATGTCCATTTGCATGATAAATGTTTCTCCATCCCCTCACTTTCAATCTGCAGATGTCTTTATGTCTAAAATGAGTCTCTTGTAGGCAGTATAGAGATGGGTCTTATTCTTTTTATCCATTCTGACACCCTGTGTGTTTTGATTGGAGCAATTAAGTCCATTTACATTCAGAGTGGTTATTGATAGATAGGTATTTTTGTCATTGTAATACTTGTTTTGTTGTTGTTTCTGGAGATTTTCTTTGTTCCTTTCTAGTCTTTGTCATTTCTGGTCTTTCTTTCTCACTTAAAGAGTCCTCTTTAACATTTCTTGCAAGGCTGGTTTAGTGGTTACAAACCTCTTTAGTTTTTGTTTGTCTGGAAAACTCTATCTTGCCTTCTAACCTGAATGATAGCCTTCCTGGATAGAGTATTCTTGGCTGCAGATTTTTCCCATTCAGCATGTTGAATATATCATGCTACTCCCTTCTGGTTTACCAAATGTCTGTGGAGAGATCTGCTACTACACTTATTGGTCTTCCCTTGTAAGTTAGGGACTTCTTTTGTCTTGATGCTTTTAAGATTTTTTCCTCATCTCTATACTTTGCAGATTTAACTACAGTATGTCTTGGTGTTGGCCTGCTTTTGTTGATTTTGATGGGAGTTCTCTATGCTTCCTGGATTTGGATATCTGTTTCTTTCTGCATATTAGGGAACTTTTCAGCTCTAATTTCCTCAAATAAACTCTCTGCCTCTTTTCTCTCTTTTCTTCTGAGGCTACTATGATATGACTGTCATTTATGTTTGGTGGAGTCACTGAGTTCCCTAAGTCTGCTTTCATGATCCAAAACCTCTTTTTCTTTTTTGTTCAGTTTCGTTATTTTAAAAAATTCTATCTTCTATGCCACTTATTTGTTCCTCCATTTCTTCCATCCTTGTGGGAAATACATTTAGTCAGTTTTGATTCTCAGTTATTGCATTTTTCGTTTTGGCCTGATGGGATTTTAGCTCTTTCATCTCTGTGGTAAGGACTGCCTGTTGTCTTCTATGCTTTTCTCAAGCCCAGCTAGTATCCTTATGATTGTTGTTTTAAATTCTGGACCAGGCATATAACTTATATTTATTTCAGTTAGATTCCTCACCATGTCCTTTGCTTGTTCTTTTGGGATGAATTCCTTTATCTTGGCATTTTGTCTAGGTCTCAGTCTTCTCTGTGTTAGAAAAGCCTACTCCTGAGTGTAATGGTTTTATGAAAAAGAGGTCATATAATGTCTAGGGCTTGGAAATTTAGGAAGTGTCTCTAGTATGTGGTGCATTTACTCTGCTTCTGTGTTTTGGCTGCTCTGTCCTTCAGTTCAGTCTCCTGAACTGTGGAGGGGAGTGTTTGGATCCTGGCCAGAATATAGCAAGTTTTAACTAGGTGTGCTCTGGTCTGCTTGTTAAAAGAGACCTGATGCTATTTCAACTAGAACTGAAGCGTTGTAGAACTCTATAGCCGGTACATATGGTGTGTGTGGGCATTTGTGCTGGTCTTCTGGAGAAGAGGACTGCTGCACTGGTCCTTAGGCAAACGTGCTTGAGAAAGCAGTACAGACAGAGCACAGGGTGGCTGGACTTAGTGTAGGTTAGGTTAGGCAGCTATTTACTGAAGTTGGTTTATGCTGAGGGGCAGGGGAGGTAAGTGGCTCCAGCCCACTCCTTTGTTCCCAGAGAAGGGAGTCTGTGCTTGCTGCTCTCAGATGAGTGAATAATTTCCTCTCGTGCATCACAGGCATTTTTCAGATCATTGTTCTCACACTATCTGTTATGGGTCACTTGCTTTCCTGGAATAGCGGTGCACACCTTGGTCTCTACCCCAACCAGCCTGTTGACTTTTAAATTCCAAACTTCAGGGACCTGTTGTGGCAGGGACCTGTGCTGGTCCTCTGGGAAAAAGTATCACCATGCTGGGACTGATTCAGGTTTGACCCAGAAGGACAGTTGTGCCAGAGCACAGGGTGTGGGATTTTTAGCAAAGCAGGCTAAACATCCAGTGTCTAGGTTATCTGCCCCCAGCAGGAGTCTCTGGGCCTATGCTGAGGGATGGGAGAGGGAAATGGTGCCCACCAGTTCTTTTGTTCCCAGAGAGGTAATGCCACTTCTCACAGATGTGCTCCAAAAATTACAGTTTCTCCCAGTGTGCCATAGATGATCCTCAAGCAAGCCTGGGGACCTCTGAAACTCTAGTCTTTGAGCCCCACTGGTTGCAAAAACTCATGAAAATCAGCCCCTCTCATCTTCTCAGCCCATGGCTTCGGGAAAGTGTTCTCCTTGTGTAGATCCCTGTGCATTCCACTTTCTTTCACCTATCTCTGAAACCAGGGCTCCCTCCCCTCTCCAGTCGTCAGTTTCTCCCCCAAACCATATCTCTGCACTTCCCATCTTCTTCAATGTGGCCCTCCTCTCCCCCTAGTTGTGCAGTTTGTTCCATCAGTTCTGAGGTTGATTTCTTGGGTATTCAGAATGATTTGATAGTATCTAGATGTGTTTGAGGGATGGGGCAGGCCAAGATTTCTCCTACTATGCTGCCATGCTAGATCCTCCTGGAATAAAGGTAAGATATTTTTTATTAGCCCAAGCTTATTTCTTTCCTTTAGAAGTTTTATTATTTCAGCTCTCATATTTAGATATATGATCAATCTCCAATTAATAGGATCAAGTTTATTTTCTGCCATATAGATATCCAATTTACCAAGTGTATTTTGCTTCTTTTTTTCTCAATTAATTACAGTAGAATCTTTGATGAATATCATGTGTGGGCATCAATATGTGGACTCTCTATTCCATAATTTATTTGCTGCCTTTTCACCAACACCCAGCTATCTTAATTACTTTCTTCATAGTAAATCTTGAAATTTGATACTATAAATCCTTGAGGTTTATTATTTTCTGCAATACCATATTGGATATTTTTGGAATTTTGCATATCCATATTTTGAGAAATAGCTTGCCAATTTAAAAAGATATCTGGAGGGGCAGCTGGGTGGCTCAGTTGGTTAAGCATCCTGCTTTGGCTCAGGTCATGATCTTGCAGTTTGTGAGTTCAAGCCCCCAGTCAGACTCTGTGCTGACAGCTCAGAGCCTGTAGCTTGCTTCAGTCTCTGTGTCTCCCTCTCTCTCTGCCCCTCCCCTGCTCATGTTTTGTCTCTTTCTCAAAAAAATAAAGAAATAAATAAATAAACATTTAAATAAATAAATAATAAAAGGAAATCTGGAATTTAAAATCTAGGGTTTTAATTTGAATTATATTACATCTAAATGTTTAGGGATATTTTACATATTTATAATATTGATCCTTTTATTCCAGGAACATATTATATCTCTCTATTTATTTAAGATCTTATATCAATCAGTAATATTTTATAGATTTTAGTAGAGTCCTTACACAACTTCCCTTAGATTTCTTCCTAGGTAATTGATATTTTTATGTGTATTATAAATGACATGAATTTTTTTTCATTTTAATGCTAGTATCTAGAAATACAATTAAAATTTGTGCATTGGCCTTATATGCATTAAAATTGCCAAACTCCCTTCTCATTACTAATACTTGGGGAGGAGGAAGGAGCTTGTGTATTATCTATGTACTCAGTCATATCTGAGAATAAAGACAAGTTTTATTATTCTTTTTCAATTTCAGTCAGTACCTTTTATTTCTTTTTCTGGCTTAACTGCATTGGGTAACACTTTCAATACAATGTTGAATAGAAGTGGTGATAGTCAATACACTTATTTTTTCTCAAATTCAGGGGAAACTTTATATTTCATCATTAAGTATGATACTTATGTTTTTTGAAGAACCCCTTCCAATTAAAGAACTTCCCTCATATTCTTAGTTTGATAAGATTTTTTTAAAAACCTTGGCTGAGTATTGAATTTTGTCAAATGTATTTTATGAATCTATCTAGAATTATCATATGATTTTTTGCAGTGAATTTCATTGATTTTTCAAATATTAAATTTACCTTGCATTTCTGAAAAAAAATTATTGGATTTGATTTGTTAATGTTTGTTAGGGTTTTTATATCTATGATATATATTTCAATTATGTAATTTTGTTGTTCATATTGTTCCTATTCTTACTGATTTACTATCTGCTTGTTCTATTGGTTATTGTGAAAAGTATGTTTGCATCTTATAATGCAATAGTAGATATATGTTTTTCCTTTGAGCATCATCAATTTTTCCTCCCAATATTTAAATCTATATTATCCAGAGCATATACATTTAGATTTTTATTTTTATTATAAGCATAAACTGACTATTTTACCATTTTATTTATTTGTTTGTTTATTATTCTTAAATGTTTATTTTTGAGAGAGAAAGAAACAGAGCGTAAGCAGGGGAAAGGCAGAGAGAGAGGGAGACACAGAATCTGAAGCAGGATCCAGGCCCTGAGCTGTCAGCACAGAGCCCGACATAGGGTTGGGACCCCTGAACTGCGAGATCATGACCTGAGGTGAAGTCAGATGCCAAACCCACTGAGCCACCCAGGCGCTCCCCATTTACCATTTTACAAATGTCCTTCCCCTGACAAGTTTTATTGAGAATTGACGAACATCACTGTATAAGTTTAGGGTTTATAGCATGATGTTTTGGTTTACATATATTGTGAAATAATTACCACAGTAGGTTTAATTAACATCCATCATCTCAAATAGACACAATAAAAAGAAAAGAAAAAAATATTTTTATGATGAGAACTCTTAGGATCTACTTTCTCAATACCTCTTCGACAGATCATACAGCAGTGTTAACAAATAGTCATCATGTTGTGCATTACACCCCTAGTATTTATTTATCTTATAAATGCAAGTTTGTACTTGTTAACCACCCCCATTTCTTTCCGTCTTCATCCACGCCCACACCTACCTCTAGTAACCACAAATCTGTATTTTTTTTTCCTATGAGTTTGGTGGGGTTTTCTTGTTTTTATTTAGATTTCACATATAAGTATTCATCTTTCTTTGTCTGACTTATTTCACTTAGCATAATGCCTTCAAAATCCATCCATGTGGCCCCAAATGGTAGGATTTCCTTCTTTTATCGCTGAATGGTATTCCATTGTATATATACACCACAACTTTATACTTATTTTTCTCAAATTCAGGGGAAACTTTATATTTCATCATTAAGTATGATACTTATGTTTTTTGAAGATAACCCCTTCCAATTAAAGAACTTCCTTCATATTCTTAGTTTGATAAGATTTTTTAAGAAACTTTTATGAGCTCTTTTATGGCTGAATGCTATTCCATTTATAAACTGATGGACACTTAGGTTGTTTCCATGTCTTGGCTATTGTCAATAATGCTGCTATAAACATGGGGATGCAAGTACCTTTTCAAGTTAGTGTTTTGTTTCCATTGGATATATTCTCAGAAGTAGAATTGCTGGATCATATGGTAGTTGTATTTTTAATTTTTTGAGGAGCTTCCATACTGCTTTCATAGTGACTCTATCAATTTACAATGTTACTAACAGTATACAAGAGTTCCCGTTTCTCCACATCCATGCCATCATTAGTTATCTCTTGTCTTTTAATCATGGCCATTCTAACAGGGATGAGGTGATATCTCATTGTGGTTTTGATTTGCATTTCCCTAATAATGACTAGTGATGTTGAGCATCTTTTCATATACCTTTTGGACATTTTTATATCTTCTTTGGGAAATGTCTATTCAGGTTCCTTGCCCATTTTTATTTTTATTTATTTTGTAATTTTTTTAAATGTTTGCTTATTTCTGAGAGACAGAGCAGAGCAGGGGAGGGGCAGAGAGAGGCAGACACAGAATCCAAAGCAGGCTCCAGGCTCTGAGCTGTCAGCATGGAGCCTGACGCGGGGCTTGAACTCACAAACTGTGAGATCATGACCTGAGCTGAAGTCGGATGCTTAACCAACTGAGCCACCCAGGTGCCCCCGCCCATTTTTAAATTGGATTCTTTGGGGTTTTTGCTATTGTGTTGTATGAGTTTATAGATTTTATGTATTATCTTCCTATCATAGGTATCGTTTGCAAATTTTTTTTTTCATCCATTTGGTTGTCTTTTCACTTGGTTGGTCACTTCTTTTGCTATGCAAAACCTTTTTAGTTTGAAGTAGTTCCACTTGTTTGTTTTTTGTTACTTGCTCTTGAGATGTTATTTCCAAAAACTCATTACGAAGATTCATGTCAAGGAGGGTTTGCTTTCCTGTTTTAGGGGTTTTATGATTTCAGGTCTTACTTTTAAGTTTTTAATCCATTTTGAGTTAATTTTTGTGAATGGTATAAGATAGAAGTCAACATTTCATTCTTTTACATGTGAATATCCAATTTTCCCAGCACCATTTTGAAATACCCTTTTTATCTTTAGAAACACTTCTTGTTTTCTTTGTCTAATATTACTGTAGACACATCAGATTTCTTTCAGTAAGTATTTGCATGGCATATTATCGGCAATTTTCTATTTTTCTGTCTTAAAATCTGTCAGCAGCATATAATTGCTTTTTATTTTGTCTTCCAACTTTAGGCTTTTAATTGAAGAATTTAATGTATTATATTTAATGCAATTACTCATTTTTTAATTTGTATCTACCATCTTACTGTTTCATTTCCATTGTATCTCCCTGTTCAATTTTTCTCCCCATACTTAATTTCTTTTGAATTATTCAAATAATTTTATAATGTATAAGATATATGTATCTTCCACTACTCCCCCAATAATACCAGAACCTTAGAACCTGTGAATTCACTTCATTCCCTCCCATGTTTTCTATTATGGCTGTCATGAATTTTAAGTCTTTATATATTTTAAATGCAAGACTTTTTTTGTTATTATATTCAGTTTTTAAACGTTACTCACATACTTACCTTTGATGTATTCTTCATTTATTCATCTTTTGTTTCCATCTGGAATAATTTTATTTCTGCCTCAAGTACTTAATTAAGCATTTTTTTAGGTTAAGTTTACTGGTGACAACATGTTTATCTGGCAATGTCTTTATTTCATCTTTCAAAAGTATTTTCACCAGCTATGAAATTCAAGGATAACATGTATTGTATTTAAATTTTGATATGCCATTTATTCATTTATCATCATTTCCATTGAGAAATCAATTACCAAAGTCATACTATTGTTCTTTTGATTATAATGTACCTTTGCCCCCTCAAGCTGCTTTTAAGATTTTACTTTTTGTCAGTGGTTTTTGTCTGTGTAATCTTGACATGCCTAGATGTGCTTTTTTTATTATTAAATTTATCCTTATTGGGGTTCTCATAAATTTTTGAATTTGTAGGTTTCATCAGTTTTGGAAAATTGCGAACATTATCTCTTTAGATATTGTTTCTGCCTCATTTTCTCTTCTTTCCTTATGGATCACCAATTACTGGTATGTTAGAATTTTTTAATATATCCAATCTGTTCCTTATTCCTTTGTCTATATTTATATGGTTTTCATTCCGTCAATTTACATTGTTTAATCTATTGTTAAACCCATCTGTTGAGATTTTTAAGGCAGCTATTTTATTTTTGTATTTTATATTTTTCATTTTTTACACTTTCTATAGATTTTATTTTCATGGTGAAACTTTTAAACTATTATTTTATTAAACATATTAATTATATTATTAAAAATTCTTTTTTTAATTACAAATATTTGATCACTTGATATGGTTTAAATTTTCCTCTTTTGTTTTTTTTTTTAATTTTTAATTTTTAATTTTTTAACATATGAAATTTACTGTCAAATTGGTTTCCATACAACACCCAGTGCTCATCCCAAAAGGTGCCCTCCTCAATACCCATCACCCACCCTGCCCTCCCTCCCACCCCCCATCAACCCTCAGTTTGTCCTCAGTTTTTAACAGTCTCTTATGCTTTGGCTCTCCCCCACTCTAACCTCTTTTTTTTTTTTCCCTTCCCCTCCCCAATGGGTTTCTGTTACGTTTCTCAGGATCCACATAAGAGTGAAAACATATGGTATCTGTCTTTCTCTGGATGGCTTATTTCACTTAGCATCACACTCTCCAGTTCCATCCACGTTGCTACAAAAGGCCATATTTCATTTTTTCTCATTGCCACGTAGTATTCCATTGTGTATATAAACCACAATTTCTTTATCCATTCATCTGTTGATGGGCATTTAGGCTCTTTCCATAATTTGGCTATTGTTGAGAGTACTGCTATAAACATTGGAGTACAAGTGCCCCTATGCATCAGTACTCCTGTATCCCTTGGATAAATTCCTAGCAGTGCTATTGCTGGGTCATAGGGTAGGTCTATTTTTAATTTTCTGAGGAACCTCCACACTGCTTTCCAGAGCGGCTGCACCAATTTGTATTCCCACCAACAGTGCAAGAGGGTTCCTGTTTCTCCACATCCTCTCCAGCATCTATAGTCTCCTGATTTGTTCATTTTGGCCACTCTGACTGGCGTGAGGTGATATCTGAGTGTGGTTTTGATTTGTATTTCCCTGATGAGGAGCGACGTTGAACATCTTTTCATGTGCCTGTTGGCCATCCGGATGTCTTCTTTAGAGAAGTGTCTATTCATGTTTTCTGCCCATTTCTTCACTGGGTTGTTTTTCGGGTGTGGAGTTTGGTGAGCTCTTTATAGATTTTGGATACTAGCCCTTTGTCCGATATGTCATTTGCAAATATCTTTTCCCATTCCGTTGGTTGCCTTTTAGTTTTGTTGATTGTTTCCTTTGCTGTGCAGAAGCTTTTTATCTTCATAAGGTCCCAGTAATTCACTTTTGCTTTTAATTCCCTTGCCTTTGGGGATGTGCCGAGTAGGAGATTGCTACGGCTGAGGTCAGAGAGGTCTTTTCCTGCTTTTTCCTCTAAGGTTTTGATGGTTTCCTGTCTCACATTCAGGTCCTTTATCCATTTTGAGTTTATTTTTGTGAATGGTGTGAGAAAGTGGTCTAGTTTCAACCTTCTGCATATTGCTCCAGTTCTCCCAGCGCCATTTGTTAAAGAGACTGTCTTTTTTCCATTGGATGTTCTTTCCTGCTTTGTCAAAGATGAGTTGGCCATACGTTTGTGGGTCTAGTTCTGGGGTTTCTATTCTATTCCATTGGTCTATGTGTCTGTTTTTATGCCAATACCATGCTGTCTTGATGATTAGAGCTTTGTAGTAGAGGCTAAAGTCTGGGATTGGGATGCTTCCTGCTTTGGTCTTCTTCTTCAAAATTACTTTGGCTATTCGGGGCCTTTTGTGGTTCCATATGAATTTTAGGATTGCTTGTTCTAGTTTCGAGAAGAATGCTGGTGCAATTTTGACTGGGATTGCATTGAATGTATAGATAGCTTTGGGTAGTATTGACATTGTGACAATATTTATTCTTCCAATCCATGAGCAGGGAATGTCTTTCCATTTCTTTATATCTTCTTCAATTACCTGCATAAGCTTTCTATAGTTTTCAGCATACAGATCTTTTACATCTTTGGTTAGATTTATTCCTAGGTATTTTATGCTTCTTGGTGCAATTGTGAATGGGATCAGTTTCTTTATTTGTCTTTCTGTTGCTTCATTGTTAGTGTATAAGAATGCAACTGATTTCTGTACATTGATTTTGTATCCTGCAACTTTGTTGAATTCATGTATCAGTTCTAGCAGACTTTTGGTGGAGTCTATCGGATTTTCCATGTGTAGTATCATGTCATCTGCAAAAACCGAAAGCTTGACTTCATCTTTGCCAATTTGGATGCCTTTGATATCCTTTTGTTGTCTGATTGCTGATGCTAGAGCTTCCAACACTATGTTAAACAACAGCGGTGAGAGTGGGCCTCCCTGTCGTGTTCCTGATCTCAGGGAAAAAGCTCTCAGTTTTTCCCTGTTGAGGATGATGATAGCTGTGGGCTTTTCATAAATGGCTTTTATGATGTGTAAGTATGTTCCTTCTATCCCGACTTTCTCAAGGGTTTTTATTAAGAAAGGGTGCTGGATTTTGTCAAAGGCCTTTTCTGCATCGATTGACAGGATCATCTGGTTAGTCTCTTTTTTTGTTGTTAATGTGATGTATCACGTTGATCGATTTGCGAATGTTGAACCAGCCCTGCATCCCAGGAATGAATCCCACTTGATCATGGTGAATAATTCTTTTTCTATGCTGTTGAATTCGATTTGCTAGTATCTTATTGAGAATTTTTGCATCCATATTCATCAGGGATATTGGCCTGTAGTTCTCTTTTTTTACTGGGTCTCTGTCCGGTTTAGGAATCAAAGTAATACTGGCTTCATAGAATGAGTCTGGAAGTTTTCCTTCCCTTTCTATTTCTTGGAATAGCTTGAGAAGGATAGGTATTATCTCTGCTTTAAACGTCTCGTAGAACCCCCCTGGGAAGCCATGTGGTCCTGGACTCTTATGTGTTGGGAGATTTTTGATAACCGATTCAATTTCTTCGCTGGTTATGGGTTTGTTCAAGCTTTCTATTTCCTCCTGATTGAGTTTTGGAACAGTGTGGGTGTTTAGGAATTTGTCCATTTCTTCCAGGTTGTCCAATTTGTTGGCATATAATTTTTCATAGTATTCCCTGATAATTGTTTGTATCTCTGAGGGATTGGTTGTAATAATTCCATTTTCATTCATGATTTTATCTATTTGAGTCATCTCCCTTTTCTTTTTGAGAAGCCTGGCTAGAGGTTTGTCAATTTTGTTTATTTTTTCAAAAAACCAACTCTTAGTTTCGTTGATCTGCTCTACAGTTTTTTTAGATTCTATATTGTTTATTTCTGCTCTGATCTTTATTATTTCTCTTCTTCTGCTGGGTTTAGGCTGCCTTTGCTGTTCTGCTTCTATTTCCTTTAGGTGTGCTGTTAGATTTTGTATTTGGGATTTTTCTTGTTTCTGGAGATAGGCCTGGATTGCAATGTATTTTCCTCTCAGGACTGCCTTCGCTGCGTCCCAAAGCGTTTGGATTGTTGTATTTTCATTTTCGTTTGTTTCCATATATTTTTTAATTTCTTCTCTAATTGCCTGGTTGACCCACTCATTCGTTAGTAGGGTGTTCTTTAACCTCCATGCTTTTGGAGGTTTTCCAGACTTTTTCCTGTGGTTGATTTCAAGCTTCATAGCATTGTGGTCTGAAAGTATGCATGGTATAATTTCAATTCTTGTGAACTTATGAAGGGCTGTTTTGTGACCCAGTATATGATCTATCTTGGAGAATGTTCTATGTGCACTCGAGAAGAAAGTATATTCTGTTGCTTTGGGATGCAGAGTTCTAAATATATCTGTCAAGTCCATCTGATCCAATGTATCATTCAGGGCCCTTGTTTCTTTATTGACTGTGTGTCTAGATGATCTATCCATTTCTGTAAGTGGGGTGTTAAAGTCCCCTGCAATGACCACATTCTTATCAATAAGGTTGCTTATGTTTATGAGTAATTGTTTTATATATCTGGGGGCTCCGGTATTTGGCGCATACACATTTATAATAGTTAGCTCTTCCTGATGGATAGACCCTGTAATTATTATATAATGCCCTTCTTCATCTCTTGTTACAGCCTTTAATTTAAAGTCTAGTTTGTCTGAAATAAGTACGGCTACTCCAGCTTTCTTTTGGCTTCCAGTAGCATGATAAATAGTTCTCCATCCCCTCACTCTCAATCTAAAGGTGTCCTCAGATCTAAAATGAGTCTCTTGTAGACAGCAAATAGATGGGTCTTGTTTTTTTATCCATTCTGATACCCTATGTCTTTTGGTTGGCGCATTTAATCCATTTACATTCAGTGTTATCATAGAAAGATACGGGTTTAGAGTCATTGTGATGTCTGTATGTATTATGCTTGTAGTGATGTCTCTGGTACTTTGTCTCACAGGATCCCCCTTAGGATCTCTTGTAGGGCTGGTTTCGTGGTGACGAATTCCTTCAGTTTTTGTTTGGGAAGACCTTTATCTCTCCTTCTATTCTAAATGACAGACTTGCTGGATAAAGGATTCTCGGCTGCATATTTTTTCTGTTTAGCGCACTGAAGATATCGTGCCAAGCCTTTCTGGCCTGCCAAGTTTCAAAGGAGAGATCAGTCACAAGTCTTATAGGTCTCCCTTTATATGTGAGGGCACGTTTATCCCTTGCTGCTTTCAGAATTTTCTCTTTATCCTTGTATTTTGCCAGTTTCACTATGATATGTCGTGCAGAAGATCGATTCAAGTTACGTCTGAAGGGAGTTCTCTGTGCCTCTTGGATTTCAATGCCTTTTTCCTTCCCCAGTTCAGGGAAGTTCTCAGCTATAATTTCTTCAAGTACCCCTTCAGCACCTTTCCCTCTCTCTTCCTCCTCTGGGATACCAATTATGCGTATATTATTTCTTTTTAGTGTATCACTTAGTTCTCTAATTTTCCCCATCATACTCCTGGATTTTTTTATCTCTCTTTCTCTCAGCTTCCTCTTTTTCCATAACTTTATCTTCTAGTTCACCTATTCTCTCCTCTGCCTCTTCAATCCGAGCTGTCGTCGTTTCCATTTTGTTTTGCATTTCGTTTAAAGCCTTTTCAACTCCTCGTGACTGTTCCTTAGTCCCTTGATCTCTGTGGCAAGAGATTCTCTGCTGTCCTGTATACTGTTTTCAAGCCCAGCGATTAATTTTATGACTATTATTCTAAATTCACTTTCTGTTATATTATTTAAATCCTTTTTGATCAGTTCATTAGCTGTTGTTGTTTCCTGGAGATTCTTCTGAGGAGAATTCTTCCGTTTGGTCATTTTGGATAGTCCCTGGAGTGGTGAGGACCTGCAGGGCACTTCCCCTGTGCTGTGGTGTATAACTGGATTTAGTGGGCGGGGCCGCAGTCCGACCTGATGTCTGCCCCCAGCCCACCGCTGGGGCCACAGTCAGACTGGTGTGTGCCTTCTCTTCCCCTCTCCTAGGGGCGGGATTCACTGTGAGGTGGCGTGGCCCGTCTGGGCTACTTGCACACTGCCAGGCTTGTGGTGCTGGGGATCTGGCGTATTAGCTGGGGTGGGTAGGCAAGGTGCACGGGGGCAGGAGGGGCAGGCTTAGCTCGCTTCCCCCTAGGTGATCCACTTCAGGAGGGGCCCTGTGGCAGCGGGAGGGAGTCAGATCCGCTCCCGGAGGTTTGGCTCCGCAGAAGCACAGAGTTGGGTGTTTGCGCGGAGCGAGAAAGTTCCCCGGCAGGAACTGGTTCTCTTCGGGATTTTGGCTGGGGGATGGGCGGGGGAGATGGCGCTGGCGAGCGCCTTTGTTCCCCACCAAACTGAGCTCTGTTGTCTGGGGGCTCAGCAGCTCTCCCTCCCTTTGTCCTCCAGCCTTCCCGCTTTCTGAGCAGAGCTGTTAACTTATGACCTCCCAGACGCTAAGTCGCGCTTGCTGTCGGAACACAGTCCGTCCGGCCCCTCCGCTTTTGTCAGCCAGACTCGGGGGCTCTGCTTGGCCGGCAGGCTGTCCCTCTACCCCGGGTCCCTCCCGCCAGTCCGTGGAGCACGCACCGCCTCGCCGCCCTTCCTACCCTCTTCCGTGGGCCTCTCGTCTGCGCTTGGCTCCGGAGACTCCGTTCTGCTAATCCTCTGGCGGTTTTCTGGGTTCTTTAGGCAGGTGTAGGTGGAATCTAAGTGATCAGCAGGACGCGCGGTGAGCCCAGCGTCCTCTTACGCCGCCATCTTCCCTCCAACCTCCTAAATTTTCCTCTTTTGGACAACAACTGGAAGCTGATCACCCTAATCCACTGAGAGACCAAGATGAGACAAATCTAGGTTGCAGTTTTGGTAAGGCTTAGAAAAACTGGCCATGTGTTTGGTTCCTTAAGTCTCCAATTTTTCACTCCAGTCTTGTGACATGATCAAAAACTACACTGAGATTCTCTCCTCCCCCTCCTCCCTCTGCTCATAGCCATTTGTCCAGGCTAAACTCCAGTTATTAGCCTCTGGTTTATATAAACCAGAATAGGCCAAATTGAGGAAAGTATCTATATAATATCTTCTCACCTCTTCAGGATTTTACTAACTAGAATATTTGCCCTTTTTCTCTTTGTGGCTTCTATAGTACTCTAATGTGTTTGAACTGAGGATTTATCTTGTTTCTTTATTTTCAATCCTGCTTTTTTAGGTGATCTTTGTAGGACAATGGTCCATTCCATCTCACCTGGGAAGTAGAATTCTCTGCATGTTGTTGTTTTTTTTTTTTTTAATATTAACAATATCTAACATGCATTAATCCTCAGAACAACCCTGTGACTCTGGTACAAAGAGAAGTTGAATAATTCCCCAAAGTCACACAACTAGTAAGTAACATAACAAGGATTTAGACTCAGGTAGCAGGGTCTGGAGTCCATACTCTTAACCACAGTGCTACTAAGAATATACCTCTGAAATCTCTCCACATTATGATGATGCCATAGTATTCAAGTGTATAGATTTACTATAATTCACATATGCATTCCTTTACAAATAGATGTTTAGATTGCTTTTAGTTTTTGTTATTATAAACAAAATTGCAACAAAGATATAAGCAATTTTGTTTCTATATAATGTATATATGTAGGGTAAATTCGTAGCAGTGGATTGTTTTGGTCAATCAATATACACATTTTAACTTTGGTATATATCACTAAATTCTACTTTAAAAATATCATACCACTTTACACTTTTAGAATTCTCATCCCCCACAACCTCAACAATACTCACTATTATTGAATTAATTTGGGGGGCACTTGGGTGGCTCAGTTGGTTAAGCATCCAACTTCGGCTCAGGTCATGATCTTATGGCTTGTGCGTTCAAGCCCTGGGTCAGGCTCTGCAGTGATAGCTAAGAGCCTGGAGCTTGCGTCACATTCTGTGTCTCCCTCTCTCTCTCTGCCCCTCCCCTGCTCACACTCTGTCTCTCTCTCGAAAATAAATAAACATTTAAAAAATTTTAATTAGTTTTTTTAAAAAAATGTTTATTTTTGAGAGAGCACAAGCTGAGGAGGGCCAGAGAGAGGGAGACAGAGGATTTGAAGTGGGCTCTGAGCTGCTGACAGCAGTGAGCCTGACGCGGGGCTCAAACTCACAAACTCCAAGATCATGACCTGAGCTGAAGTTGGATGCTCAGCTGACTGGTCCCAAAATTAATTTTTTTGATAAGCATAGAATTTGAAATGGGACTAAAATTTTGAAGATCATTATCTTTCTTATAGTTTCACCATAACGATATTTGTTGAGCCTTATTAATTTGACTTTTTCAGTCTTTTTGTGAATTAGCTTGAGAAAAATCATTAGATCATATTTCATGTTTACCTCCATAGGTCATTTTTCAGTCACTTTTCTAAAGTTCTTCCTTATTTATAAGTACCTAATAGATTCTTTATTATGTTATTGTGTTTCCTGATAAATCATTTTACCATGGTGTATGTATTTCAGTACTAATAAGATTTAATTAGTCAGTATTTAATATCTTCTTTTGAGAATTTTTTAAGGCAGCACTTCTTAATTTGTATCATGTTCCCTTGAGATGTAAATATATGTTATATGAGAAATGGTCTTCTGCGGACAAATTTCATTGAGAAATACTGGGTTAAGCGATACCAAACCACCCCCTTCCTTTCAAGGCTTTCAGGTGGTCATGTGCATTGAAATCTGCAAGAGATAGATATGATATATAGTGTTTCTAAAACGCAATTCACTAGGAAACCTTTTTTTTTAAACAGGTAAATTCATTGGATTTGTATTCTATAAAATATTGTTGAGGAAATTACAATTTTCCTGTATGTGGAAGAATTCTGTATACATCGAAAATGCCTAGAGTGGCCCAAGAAGCATAAGTGGAAATAATGGTCATCTATTTTTAGAGGAAGTCTCCAGATGAGAATTTTTGGAAAAGCTAATGGTAATTGGCCATGTATTAATATGAACTAATATTAATCAATCATGTGACTAGGAATCATTTGAAACTACTTATGACACATCAAAAGGGTTGCTGTCTAAATTTGTTTATATGATTAACAAATTATCTCTATTGAATGGTATCCATATGTGGTATTCCTCAAATCTTCAACTGGTGTATAATTTATATTTCAACTGATCTCAGAACCCAAAGAAAGGAAATAAATACTGAATTATTATCTGCTATCACTTAGCAAAGAATATTTTCAGTGTAATTGATAAGAAGACAGAAATTTTACTCGTGGTGAATCACACCTTGTTTGCAAACTATGGGGAAATTAGGAGAATAGGAAATGGCTATAATTATAATGAAAGTATTCAAAAGAACATCAGGAGTTCTTCTCTTTAATACTCTAAGTTTCTAAGCATATTAATTTTGGGTCTCATTATAATGAAAAACTTAAGAAAGATTAATACAGTTTAAAACCAAATGGCTATCTTTCAAACACATTTAATAGTATTTTACAAGACATTAACAAACTCAAACATATGTTCACTCACCTGAGTAATACTTGATATTGCACCATTTTAGTTTCAAAAAATTTGGATGATCCTTTAATAGTGGGAAATCTGAATATCTGGAATACCTTCTTATTATTTTTTTGTTGCTTCCTCCTGTGTTAGCTGCCTTCATTTTCCTGCTGATTCATTTATTTGGTTTTATTAAAATAAGAGTAATGGTATGGTCTGAAGGTTTGTGACTTCCCCAAATTCATACATTAAAATCCTAACTCCCAAGGTGATGGCATTAGGAGGTGATTATGTCATAAGGGCACACCTCTTGTGAATGGAATTGGTGCCCTTATGGAATAGGCTCCAGAGGGATCCCCAGCCTCCTCTGCCTGTGAAGACAGAGCCAAAAAGTGTCACCATCTGTGAACCAGAAAGTTGTCCACACTCAAAACTGAATTTTCCAGTTCTTTGATCTTGGACTTCCAGCCTCTAGAACTGTAAGGAAGTAAATGTTTATTGTTTATAAACACCCAGTTTGTGGTATTGTTGTTATAGCAGCCTAAACAGTCTAAGACAGAAAATTGGTACTAAGAGTGGAGAAGAGACTGGAAGAGTTTTGAAGTGCATTAGAAAAGGCCTGCATTGCCAGAAGGAACTGCTAACGGAAATTCTGGTGAGGGCTCAAGGATAGGAAGAGAGCTGTACTGAAAGCTTCAATCTTCTTAGAGAATATGTAAGTGGTTATGTTACTGAACCAGGCCTTTGGGCTCTCTAAGCAATAGAAATTGACAAGAGGCCAAATTGGAATTCCAGGCAAGGTTTATATTAGGGTTTATGCTCAAGTACAAAGGAGACAGCACAAAGGAAAGAATCCTCAGGCTGACTCCCCCGGGAGAGCTTTAAAGAGGCTTGGGTGACAAATCAGAAGACTATAGATGCTGGTGAGGATGTGGAGAAATGGCAACCCTCTTGCACTGCTGGTGGGAATGCAAACTGGTGTAGCTGCTCTGGGAAACAGTGTGGAAGTTCCTCAAAAAATTAAAAATAGAGCTACCCTATGACCCAGCAATAGCACTGCTAGGAATTTACCCAAGGGATACAGGAGTGCTGATGCATAGGGGCACATGTACCCCAATGTTTATAGAAGCACTTTCAACAATAGCCAAATTATAGAAAGAGCCTAAATGTCCATTTACTGACTAATGAATAAAGAAGATGTGGTTTATATATACAACGGAATACTACTTGGCAATGAAAAAGAATGAAACCATGCCATTTGCAGCAACGTGGATGGAGGTCTCAGACAGAAATGAGCAGCATATTGATAACTGGAGGAAAGGTGATCCTTGTTATAAAGTGGTAAAGAGCTTGACTTAATTGTGTTTATGTCCTAGTGTTTTGTGGAATGTAGAACTTGTGAGTGATGAAACTGGATATTTGAAGAAATATCTAAGCACATTGTTGAAGGCACAGCTTGGCCTCTCTTTAATGTTCATAATAAAATGTGAGAAGAGAGAAAAGACTTAAAGATGGAATTATTAATCAAAAAGGAAGCAGAATTTAAAAAATTTGGAAAATTCTCAGCCTATCCTAAATGAAAGAAATGAGAAATTTTGTTTCAGAGAGAACACAAAAAGTATAACCAAATTTGAAAGTTAGTATGGATTGACCATCTCAACAGAAGGTAGGACCTACTGTCCAAGACAATGGAAAAATGACCCTGAAGCCAATTCTAAAGTCACTAGGGGCTGTCCTTCTCATCTTGGGTCCAGAGTTCAAGGGCTCAGCTCCCAGCATTCTGGCTCTGAGCATCTCAGCAACACCAGGTGCAGTGTGGGCTGAGGTTGTTGTCCCTCTGGAGGGAACAGGTGGTAAACCTTGGCAGCATCAGCCAAGTGCTGTCTCTGTAGATTGCCCAAGCTGCAGGACATGGCTACCTCCACCTAGATTTCAAAGATGACCCAGAAAGCATCAGAGCCCAAGGAGAGAATGGCCCAGGGAACAGAGTCACCTCAATAAGCCACAAATAAGGCAACATCTTGCTGGGCTGTGGGGGCAGGGCTACTCACTTCATCCCAGATCAGAACCCCAGGCACACTACTTTATTTGCCATAAACTGCTGCTTGAGCTGCATGCAGCAAAACCGGGGGTGGGGGTGCACCAAGCTTCATTATGTCCAGAAGGTGAGACATTAAGTGACATTTACTGTTATTCGCCCTATTAAGTTTTGGCTTTATCTTACCTGTTACATGTTCTTATTTTTTTCCTTTTAGAATCAAAATGTCTACCCTGTACCTTCCCACCATTGTACCTTATAAGCATGTAATGTGTTTGCACATATTCACAGAGAGGAGAGGAATCTGCCTTAGGATGAATCATACCTTGAGTCTTGCACATATCTGATTTAGATGATATTTAGATGAGACTTTGGACTTAGACTTTTGGGTTGATGACATACAAGAACACGAATGGGGCAGGTGGTGGGGCAGCATGATATGGACTGAATGTTTGTATCCTCCCCCAAATTCATATGTTGAAACCTAATGCCCAAGGTGATGACATTGTATCCTCCCCCAAAATCATATGTTGAAAGCTAATGCCAAAGTTGATGGCATTAGGAGGTGAAGTCTTTGACACGTGTTTAGGTCATGGGGGTGGAGCCCTCATGAATAGGATCGATGCTCTTATAAAAGAGACACCAGAGCTCCTTTGCCGCTTCTGCCATGTGAGGTTATAGTAAAAAGACAGCTACCTAAGAGGAAACAGGCTCTCACCAGACACTGAATCTTCTGGCTCCATGATCTTGGACTTCTCAGCCTCCAGCACTGTGAGAAATAAGTGTTTATTGTTTATAAGCCATCCAGCTTATGTTATTTTTGTTATAGCAGCCCAAATGGAGTAAGACCAATACTCTTTAAGTATTTGTGATATCTATAATTGTATGCATAGCTCAGAATTGCAAGTGTATAGCAAGAACATGAGACATCAACTGGAAAGAACTAGCTATGATCTATTTGTTAAGATCCTGTTTATAGTTTCATCAAAATGGTTTCTCACTTTTTAGCTTAAGTATTTGTACCTTGTAAGTACATTCATTTTATGAATAAAAACATTAATAATGGAGGGTCCAAGGTAGGAAAGTAAGCTTGCATACTTAATATAAACTAGTGAAGTGCATAAATACATGACCACACCAGCAGATAGTACTGGCTATAATAAAATAAAAGAACTTCAGTTTAAATAAATCTGTATTATGGTTGATGATACCCTCAGACACACCACGAATTAATTTACTCATAGTTCACTGTACATTTATATTCACATTTAGGACTAAATCCTACCTAATTCAGAATAACAATTTACTACCAAATTCAGAATAACAATTTACTTGAAGATCTCGGAACACTTCTTTACTCAGAGCCACCCATACATAAAAGAAAACATAAAAATAGGGCAGGAAGGAAATAAATACTTCTATTTTAAAATCAGACATTATAACCTTGTTTTCTAAAGTGAACACTTGTAAATTTCTACTCTGTTTTTTCTTTCTGATCTGTCAGACTGCTTATATTTCTTTATTTTAAACTACTTCCATGAGACACACCCCACCTCTAATCGTAACCCTCTGCCTGCTTAGATCTTTATTTGCCATTAGACTTTATACTTCTTTTAGCAGGATTTCCAGTCAGATTCTTGTTTGGCCCAAGTACACCCATGACTTTAAGTAATAGAATCAGATTGGCATCTCCCCTTCTTTGTGTGTGTGTGTGTGTGTGTGTGTGTGTGTGTGTCAATCTGCACACAAGTTTCATAGGGTAACTCATGATCACAATGATAAATAAAGGTCTGGGACTTTAGGACATAGTTCCTGGTGGGGATACTTGGTTCTCCTGTGCCCATATGCTATCTTTTATAAAATAGAGTCAATATTAACTATGTTTTATTTGTCCAGAAAGAATTAATATACATGTAGAGTACTTTAAGATAATATTTTACAGTTTATAAAATTTACTTACATGTGCATAAAATTTACTTACATGTGCATAAAGACAAACTGAGAACAGTTTTTCTCTTTCAAGTAAAACTTGTCTCTAAACAGGTATACAATATAAATTGCCTTACTCTTTACATACCTGTAGCATCATAAAGTCTTTCAATGATAGGGAACAAAGCGGGACAAAAGGGAACAAAAAATATTTTCTTAAGAAGACTTGTTGAGAAAGAAGTGTTCTGTCATTGTAACTCAATCATCATTTTCACCCAATTTTGGCTAAACAAGGACACGATTGTTCAATAATTGCCAATATTAAGACATACCAGTTTGACCTAAGACTTAGGAAAAGGTTAAACAAAATAAAGGCAAAGTGTCATTTAACACAGCAATAAATTGTAATGGCAAGGAAAATAATTTGTTACACACTAAAATGAATATAAAGCACATTTTTCTCTCAGAATTTGGAATATAAGTAGCAAATTATAATGTTTGCTTGCCGTCAGAGTAGTGCTTAATAAATCTAAGAACTTAGGCTACATTTGAATTCAGGGTGAGCAAGGGTTCTTCAATAAAGTTATTGAATGCAGTGCACAAGAAGCATAAAATACCTATCAATAAACCTAACCAAAGATGTAAAAGATCTGCATGCTGAAAACTATAGAAAGCTTATGAAGGAAGTTGAAGAAGATACAAAGAAATGGAAAAACATTCCATGCTCATGGATTGGAAGAATAAATATTGTTAAAATGTCAATACTACCCAAAGCAATCTACACATTCAATGCAATCCCAATCAAAATTGCACCAGCATTCTTCTCGAAGCTAGAACAAGCAATCCTAAAATGTGTATGGAACCACAAAAGGTCCTGAATAGCCAAAGCAATTTTGAAGAAGAAGACCAAAGCAGGAGGCATCACAATCCCAGACTTTAGCCTCTACTACAAAGCTGTAATCATCAAGACAGCATGGTATTCGCACAAAAACAGACACATAGACCAATGGAACAGAATACAAACCCCAGAACTAGACCCACATAAGTATGGCCAACTAATCTTTGACAAAGCAGGAAAGAATATCCAATGGCAAAAAGTCTCTTTAACAAATGGTGCTGGGAAAACTGGACATCCACATGCAGAAGATTGAAACTAGACCACATTTTTACACCATTCACAAAAACAAACTCAAAATGGATAAAGGACCTGGATGTGAGACAGGAAACCATCAAAACCCTAGAGGAGAAAGCAGGAAAAGACCTCTCTGACCTCAGCTGCAGCAATTTCTTACTTGACACATCCCCAAGGGCAAGGGAATTAAAAGCAAAAATGAACTACTGGGACCTCATGAAGATAAAAAGCTTCTGCACAGCAAAGGAAACAATCAACAAAAGTAAAAGGCAACCAATGGAATGGGAAAAGATATTTGCAAATGACATATCGGACAAAGGGCTAGTATCCAGAATCTATAAAGAGCTCACCAAACTCCACACCCGAAAAACAAATAATTCAGTGAAGAAATGGGCAGAAAACATGAATAGGTCCCTCTCTACAGAAGACATCCAGATGGCCAACAGGCACATGAAAAAATGCTCAACGTCGCTCCTCATCAGGGAAATACAAATCAAAACCACACTCAGATACCACCTCACGCCAGTCAGAGTGGCTAAAATGAACAAATCAGGAGACTATAGATGCTGGAGAGGATGTGGAGAAACGGGAACCCTCTTGCACTGTTGGTGGGAATGCAAACTGGTGCAGCCGCTCTGGAAAACAGTGTGGAGTTTCCTCAAAAAATTAAAAATAGACCTACCCTATGACCCAGAAATAACACTGCCCGGAATTTACCCAAGGGATACAGGAGTGCTGATGCATAGGGGCACTTGTACCCCAATGTTTATAGCAGCACTCTCAACAATAGCCAAATTATGGAAAGAGGCTAAATGTCCATCAACTGATGAATGGATAAAGAAGATGTGGTTTATATATACAATGGAATACTACTTGGCAATGAGAAAGAATGAAATCTGGCCTTTTGTAGCAACGTGGATGGAACTGGAGGGTGTTATGTTAAGTGAAATAAGTCATGCAGAGAAAGACAGATACCATATGTTTTCACTCTTATGTGGATACTGAGAAACTTAACAGAAGTCCATGGGGGAGGGGAAGAAAAAAAAAGAGGTTAGAGAGGGAGGGAGCCAAAGCATAAGAGACTCTTAAGAACTGAGAACAAACTGAGGGCTGATGGGGGGTGGGAGAGAGGGGAGAGTGGGTGATGGGTATTGGGGAGGGCACCTGTTGGGATGAGCACTGGGTGTTGTATGGACACCAATTTAACAATAAATTTCATATTAAAAAAAAAGAATGCAGTGCATTGTATTGAAAAGCAAGTATTGGAATTTAATTTTTTCAGCAAGGACAATTAATCACCTATTGAAATGATAATGTTGAGTAATACAGTTGCTAAGAAAAATATTTCTTTTATGAAATGCACTTCCTGATTTTATTTTAGTCAAGAGCCATTGTTCTAACTTTGCCAGGATTATTAATCATTTTTCATAATGTTAATGTTGTCATTATTTATTTATTGACTATTGAGAGGATACTCAATTCTACAAACCTTGTAGTTCAAACTCATATAGGTGCATTTACCATTTTATTCCACATAATCCAGCTACAATGAATAATGTAAAATGTAATGAAGTGGAATTTTTCTTTAACTTTACCTCCACAATGAATCATTCATAGTTGAAAATAGATTTGTCACTGAAAATTCATTTTTTTCATTATTAGAGGTTAATCCAATCTAGGTATGCTTCTATTTGTACCTAATTAAAATATGAAAAAGACATTTGCCATGAGTATCTATAGGGGATGTGAAAATGAAATTGTAAAGGAATATCTACAAGTCATAACATCTTGTTTTTGATTATGTCTGTTATTGTTAAAAAATTTAATAACTAAATAAGAATACAACCTTATTTTTTAAATATAACTTTTGTTGATAAGTAAAATATAGGTGCCACGAAGAAGCATGTTGTAATACTTCCATATAAAGGTCATATAAAAGAAAGTCTTTGTAGAAGTTTATTTTTAGTCGGTGCACGTTTACTTCATGCCCATTAGATGATTCATTACTTCTTTGTACTTTGGTAATGTTCTTTGAAATTATCTCGATAGTCGATAGTCGATATAACAAAGGTGAAACTGCCTTCCTAGTAAAGAATATGTTAAATTTAAGAGAAAGACATCTTTAAAATAATCTTACACAGCATATGTTTGCTATGGTGTCAGGTTAATATACAAACTTAATAATAAATCTGCACAAGAAACGGTATTCTCTAGACAACAAAAAAGCCATTTTTAGTGATAATTATACTTTAGTGTGTTTATGAATATTACCAGATATATAAAAGCTACATGATTTCTGCATATTTAAAATAAAAATGGAAACCTCTTTATGGACTTTAAACAGCTTGATACATTTGTTTGAAATTTAAAAGTTTGTGATGTATCATAGAAATGAAGGTGCTCAATTGATTCTTAATAGACATAAGAAAAGCCCCTTGGTATTATCATTTAGCTTTGAAGAAGTGACAATTTTATCAAAATGCATAGTCTGATTGCCAAAAGAA
Organism: Panthera onca; assembly: GCF_046562875.1. Classification (NCBI taxonomy): domain Eukaryota; kingdom Metazoa; phylum Chordata; class Mammalia; order Carnivora; family Felidae; genus Panthera; species Panthera onca. The sequence goes on from NC_138357.1 coordinate 25,310,290, forward strand.
TTTTACAGTTTATCTATTTGCAAACAAATTTATCTCCTTTCTGGTAAGAGAAGATAAAAATTAAAGGCTGTGTCACAAGTTGCAGCAAAAATTTTAAAAGGTGAAGCAATCATTGTTTAAATCTGAGAAGGTTCCTACTGTTGAATGTTCATTCTCATGCATGAATTCTCACTCAACATACATGTAGCTGTCTTAGATACAGTCTCTGCCTTCCCAGCCTTTCAGAGAGGACTTTGATGAAGAGGTTTTATTGAGATGCCTTTTGAAGAATGAGTGAGAATATCTTAGACAATAGAAGAAGTGCATTCTAGGCATAAATGGTACAGTATACATAGGCATAGAAATGCGAAAAAGCAGCATATGGCATTCATCTATCACCTCTCATAGTTACTTTGTGTTTATGGTAAGAACACTTAAGATTTGCCCTCTTAGAAAATTTCAAGTATACAATACAGTATTGTTAACTAAAGTCACATTGCTGTACATTAGATCTCCAGAACTTATTCGTCTTGCATAACTGAAACTATAATTCTTATAGGATTTAAGTGTAGAGTACTGTCATTCTGCCTTTTAATATTCTATATTATTATGACATTTTCATGTGCTCCTTTAAAGTCATTCCCCAATGAATGATGTACATATTGAAGCAATGTTACACATTACAGGATTTAGAAACAGAGACTTACTTGAAGGCTATTGTTATGTGATGGAAATGAAGGGTGATTTGTGGAAGTGAAGTTTTGGGCCTACCCTACTTGCTTGTCAGTAATTTAAGAAGCAGAATACAGTCACCGTTTCCAAATAAACATTCATCAGCAGACATTTATTAGTTACCTGTCATATGCTCAGCTCTATATACTAGGCTCAGTGAAAAACTCAAAGCAAAGAGAAAACAGCATATGCCTTCATAAACTAGAGAAGCTTATGCACTAGCTGAGAAGACAATATGTTTATTCATGAAAAAGCTCAACAACAACACATGATATGTATGTGAAGTATTGTAGTACAGATCATCCTATGGAAATTTATATAGCTTAATTATTTCATCTATGAACCATCACTTTTCTTCCATTGTTCATCTTTTCATAGAGATAGTGATAATAACCTTACTCCCTTCCTTAGAGGGACATTATAAAGATAAATGAACTAATCTTTGTAAAGGGGTTTGAACTCAAAGAGAAGAAGGTATTAGAAAAGTACAGTGAAAAGGAACTTATCATAAATCAGGGCTGGTTTGGTTATAACAGAAAGACTAATAAATCATTCTTTTGTTTACTTTCATCTTCCATATGTAACAATTAAGCCTTTTAAAATACCTGGTGTTTAAGCTAACAAAAATAACAGTAAATTGCCCTGAAACATCCTAATGCACAAGCTTTTTAAACAAACACAGTGCCTATTTTTAGCCATGTCTTTATTTTAAAAGGGTCCTTTAAAAACCAGCTTTAGCCACTGCTCTGTAATAATAGAGGAAGGCACTGAATGTAACTGTTAATAATTGTAAGGCATAATTTTGTGAGGAGAGCAGAAGAAAATGGATTTTTTGAAGTTTTTATTTAAATTCCATTTAGTTAACATACAGTGTTATATTAATTTCAGGTGTACAATATAATGATTCAACACTTCCATACTCACCTGGTGGTGTCACAGCACTTCTTAATCTCCATCACCTATCCACCCACTCCCTCAAAAATGGACTGGTTTTAAATTTTTTTGAAATTTCTAAAAATAACTTTTCTAGCAGGATACAGTACAAGAGTATTATCTCTACATCTTTTAAATTAATTATATACTGGCTTTTTTCATCCCCAGAGTGGTATTCAAGGACCTAAGCCTAATGTATCCAACAGATCTTTTGATTACTGAAGAAGAACGATTCATCTGAACAGGTATGGGGTTCTGAACTTGATAAACATGATATATATCATATATATAGGCAACATATGTTGTGTGTTCTGCAGACATGCCAACTTCAGGATTCTAAATGATGTTTTTGAGTTGTATATTTTTAAAAAAATTTTTTTTCAACGTTTTTTATTTTATTTTTGGGACAGAGAGAGACAGAGCATGAACGGGGGAGGGGCAGAGAGAGAGGGAGACACAGAATCGGAAACAGGCTCCAGGCTCCGAGCCATCAGCCCAGAGCCTGACGCGGGGCTCGAACTCACGGACCGCGAGATCGTGACCTGGCTGAAGTCGGACGCTTAACCGACTGTGCCACCCAGGCGCCCCGAGTTGTATATTTTTAAACCCAAGGACTTCAATATATGTACGCTGGGACTGGAAAGCCTTTCTTTCTTTGATCCTTCCTTCCTTCCTTTTGCAACTCAAGTAAGGGGTGTCAATTTAATCAAATTCCTTAGTTCACAGCACCTTTTTATTTTATTTTATTTTATTTTATTATGTTTTTTTTTAAGTAGGCTTCACACTCAACACGGAACCCAATGCAGGGCCTGAACTCATGACCCTGACTTCAAGACCTGAACCAAGATCAAGAGTTGAATGCTTACCTGACTGAGCCACCCAGGCACCCAAGTTCACAGCACATTATTAATCACCAACCTGTGTAAAGCTCCTCTTCTGCCTGTTTTTACATTCATTCATTCACTTACTCATTAATTCATTTGTTTTTAATCTTAGTTTTTCACTCCTATTCCTCCTTATTTATAAATAACCACTATAATGTGTTTAATTTGTACTTTTTTTTTGAAGGTATGCTTTGTAGTGTTATTTTGTATGCATGTGTTTTTAATTTATATAAATGGCAGTAATTTTAAATAATTATAGTTAACACTGACATAGCAAATCTCATATACCAGACATTGGTCTAGGCCACCTTGGCTTGTACTAAACTCATATAATCATCACAGCATTATAACAGAAGTATTATTATTATCCCCATAAACAAAGGAGGAAGCTAAGGCATAAAGAGTTTGAGTAACTTGGCCAATGTCATACACACAGCTAGAAAGTAGAAGATCTGGGAACAAAAACCATACATAGGGCTTTCTAATCTACACTCTTAACCACTGTGTCAAACTGCTTCTTGTTATGAATTATTACTCTATTTCTTATTTATTTTACTAATCACTGGTTATAGAATTCGTGTATGTTGCTGTGTATACATCTAAGATATTGTGTGTAACTTCTGGGAGACCACTTTCATAGGTTTAGGTAAGTTTTTGTGTTAGCTGTCATCAAAGGGTCCAAGGAAATCATAAGTGTACTAGTGTATATGGGCCGGGACAGGGATGAAGGTCAGGGTTTAGCAAAAGCGATCCTGGAATCACTGGGATCCTGGGATTCTATTGGAATGTGTCAGTGATATTTCTTAACTTTATCTAAATATGATTATGGCTAATAACAAAGTCATTTTGAAGCGATTTCAAAAAAAGGAAATTTTTCGTAATTTATGCACAACTGAAAAAAACAAAAACAAAACCACCTGAATTAGTTTGCTACGGCTGCCATAACAAAGTACCACAGACTAGGTAACTTTAACAACAGAAATTTATTTTCTCACAACTCTGGAGACTAGAACTCCAAGATCAAAGCACCATCAGGTTTGGTATCTTCTGAAGACTGCAAGGGAAGGTTTTATTCTAAGTCTCTTTCCTTGTGTTGTAGAAACCTATCTTCTCCCTGTGTCTTCCCATGGTCTTCCTTCTGTACATGTCTGTGTCCAAATTTCCTCTTCTTGTAAGAACTCCAGTCATATTGGATTATGACCCACCCTAATGATATCATTTTAACTTAATTACCTCTTTGAAGAACCTGTCTCCAAATATTGTCACATTGTCAGGTACTGGGGATTAGCACTTCATCATTCGAAATTTGAGGGGACATAATCAAGCCCATAACAATATCTAGGGGATATAGTTAGACTATGGATTGACTATGTGCTTAGGCTAATGTTGGTCTTACAAAAAATTATAAGAAGATTATCTCAACAAAAATATACTGGGTATCTATTACATGACAAGAACTAGGGTAAGAAGCCACAGATTAAGAATTTGGTGAACAAGTAATTTTCAGATGGTGAGGACAATTAGATAAATTAAAATCATGTTGGATAGCATTTTCAAAGCAGAATGGATTTTCATTTGGCTGGACATGATTATTGAAGATATCCTAAAAGATGGGTAGTTTTTTTCCCCATGATGCTCTATTTCTTTGAAATCATGTTTTCTCTCTCCTGGATCTTTTTAAACTTAAATTCCTCCTACATTCTGTTCACCACAATAATCCTGAGCTCCAGTCAAATGTCACTCCCTCTTAAATCACTTACTCTTTCCCTCTTACCAGTTGCCCTGGTGGTGGTTGATTAATTCCTAAGCACCCAGATTATACTTATTCTCTGTACCAACAGAAGTATATTGTGTCTAGCCTTTGCACAGTAAAAATGCAAATATGCACCTTAGATCCAAAAGAGTGAAGAGTAAGAGTAAAAGGCTAGACTTGTTTAATATTGTAAGGCAATGAATTTTCACAGCATTTACATTCTAATTTGATTTATGATTCAGTAATTCTGAGGTCAACCAGAGCCATAATTAAGAGAGAGGGTTCATGAGAACTGAAATAATGTGAACTAAGCAGAGTACCTCATAATTGTATATCCTGTAAAGAACAGCCAATCTGCTATTGCCTTAGCTGATCAGCTGAGTGGCATTGCGGTTCTGAAGTTCCACTAGCAAATGTCTGGATTTACCAACAAATTCCTCCATTTCCCACACATTGAAATTTCCATGTGTTTTACCTGACACAAATAGAATGATTGTTCAAATGCCCATGGAGTCAGGATCTTAATTGAAAAAATAAAATATATGCCTATATATAACAATACCAATGCCAAGTTAATTTTTTGAGATTAAACCTAAAGAAAGGTTATTGTCTTCAGAGTAGTGTATTAATTTTTGGCTTTGATATTTCCTGCCAACTTATGAAGAATCCATTGTGAATGCCCTGCTTCTAACTCCTCTCAGAGAGGATTTGCTGCTTGCGCTCCTTTTGCTGGCACTTAGTGTAACTATATTCCATTTAAGAAAGGGTAAGAGAATAAAAGTTTTCCAGCTAAGCAATATTTATAATATGACATGAGTTCAAAGATAAGCAATAATTTATCTGCTTTTTTAATAAAAACGCCTAAAATGAAGCTATTAATGTGTTGTACATCTCAGAACTGGCTTGTTTTTATTTTTATTATTTTCTTTTTTTTTTTTTTTTTTTTTTTTTTTTAGGGTTTTATATTAATTTATTTTTCACTTTATTTTTTTTTTTTTTTTTTTTTTCTGTTTAGTTTTGGTATCTCTTTCTTTTTTTTTTTTTTTATTTTTTTTATTTTTTAATATATGAAATTTACTGTCAAATTGGTTTCCATACAACACCAGTGCTCATCCAAACAGGTGCCCTCTTCAATGCCCATCACCCACCCTTCCCTCCCTCCCACCCCCCATCAACCCTCAGTTTATTCTTAGTTTTTAAGAGTCTCTTACGGTTTGGCTCTCAACCTCTCTTTTTTTTTCCTTCCTCTCCCCCATGGTCTTCTGTTAAGTTTCTCAGGATCCCAGGATCCACATAAGAGTGAAAACATATGGTATCTGTCTTTCTCTGTATGACTTATTTCACTTAGCATCACACTCTCCAGTTCCATCCACGTTACTAAAAAAAGGCCAGATTTCATTCTTTCTCATTGCCAAGTAGTATTCCATTGTATATATAAACCACATCTTCTTTATCCATTCATCAGTTGATGGACATTTAGCCTCTTTCCATAATTTGGCTATTGTTGAGAGTGCTGCTATAAACATTGGGGTACAAGTGCCCCTATGCATCAGCACTTGTATCCCTTGGGTAAATGCCTAGCAGTGCTATTAATTTTTTGAGGAGCCTCCACACTGTTTTAGAACTGGCTTGTTTTTAAACCCAATCATTTGCATATTGCCTATTTCATGCCACAAAAATGCTGATTCCTATAATAGATGTTCTTTCTTGTGTATTCTTTGATTTTAAAGAACTGTATACTTTAAAAATTATTGAGTTATATGGAAGGGTGTTTTCAAACTCTATTAAGAAAATTATAATGGACCAGAGCAGCAGGATGTTGTAATTAAAGGAGCACTTCAATTAAAATTAATTTCCTAATCAGATGTGTAATACTTTTTATTGCAATCCTTATCAGCAATACCTTATAGGTATGAGATAACGATTTGCAAGAGGGATATTAATCATATTGTCAAAAATTATTTTTAATATCTGCATTTAGTAAAAATGATAATAAGCTACATGAAAAATATACAAGCAAAGAAGGAGTTTATAAATATTCTTTTTCTAGCCTTTAATACTTATTTTAATATTTAGCATACTCACTCTCTGGAGTTGGTAATACCTGCTAGAATGGATTAACTGTTATGATTGTTTAAATTGATTTTGCTGTTTATCAGCTCTTATTCAGCAAATGGCAAGTTTGCTGACACAGCAGTGTATCATAGATTCATCCTCCCAGATTCTATCAGTTGCTTAATTCAGTGCAGGTCTATCATTGGCGTTTCAATATGAATACCTTAATTCAGCACTGTAAAACTTCTAGAAATCACATTAGGGACTTTCTGTTGTTTGGGGGCCTTTAAAGTAAAGAACTAGGCAAGAATAAAATGCAAATAGTCTCACTTAGTCTTTAAAGACATATTTACATGACTTTTACCCATGCATAGAATGTATTGGAGTACTAAGGCACACTTATATAACTTTAATACTTCTGAAGGGGTTTATTTTATAAAGATTGACTTCTGTGTAGCTTGTTTGTTATTCTAACGGGTTTTTTGTTTTGTTTTTAGTTCAAAGCAGCCAATTCCTTGTCATCTCTTTTAAAAGTCTGCTTTTGTGTATAAATGTTACCCTTTCTTTCTACTTTATGGGTTATCTTCGCCACTATTCCAGCATAGCCATCTTATGAACCTTACAGTTTGATCATATGGAACACAGATCTTTTGCCTATATTCAAGCTTGGATTCTTCCTACTTCTGCCCTCTGTAAAACAGATAATTGAAAATTGATAATAATAGCATGATACAGTGGACTAGGTGTGACAAAACTTTTAAATAGCTTTACTTTCATCTAGAATGAAAGAGGTGCTGTCTTTTCTATAGATAACTGTTCTTAATGTGCTTTTTTCTAACTTCCTCAAACCTACTCCAGAACTTTAACTGAATTGTTATGCCTTATTTTCAATTTTTTCCTTTCCATTGATTTCCTCTCTTAGACATATAGAAACACATGGGATTGTCCATTTTAGAAACCTCTTCCTCAAGTTAATTCCCTCAATGAAATGCCCTATTTTCCTCTTTTCTTTCATCATCAAAATTTTGAAAGTCTGTTTAGTTCTGGATGACTCCCTGCTTCTGTCCACTTTCCGATCCACTATAATAATTTTCTTTTTAAATTTCAGTATAATTAATACTGAAATTATTAGTGTTATATTAGTTATATACAGTGTTATATTAGTTTCAGGTGTACAGTGTTATATTAGTTTCAGGTGTACAATATAGCACCACCATAGTTTTTGTCCCCACTAGTTTACTGAAACTGTTGAGGTCATCATTGACCTCTTTTTGCTTTTAAGCCAATGACCCCTTGATTGGTAAATCCAGTGGCCCCTTAACTACCTTACTTAATCTATCTTTAGTAGTACAAAAACCCTTTCTTCCAGAGATCCTTCTCTCATATATATATTTTCTCCATGTTACCACTTTCAAACTCACAATCCTACTATCCCATCTTCTCAATCTTCTTTGATTTCTTTTCTTCTACTTTTAAATATTAATGTTTTCTAAAAGTATCACCTTTGGTCATCTCTTCTGTTCAATGTTTTTACAAGTAAATTATGCAACCAAATAACATTATAGACAATTTATACACAGATAACTTTAAAATCTATATCTTTAGACTTGATCTGTGTTTCAGACATATATTTATATGAGCTTACTAAAAAATACCATTTGATCCATTAGGTGTATCAAATGTAGCATATCCTGAATCAAACTTATATTCACCCTGTAATCAAAACCCTTTCTTATTCCTGTATTCCACATCTTTAAATTTTTTTTTTATTTAAAAAAAAATTTTTTTTAACGTTTATTTATTTTTGAGACAGAGAGAGACAGAGCATGAACAGGGGAGGGGCAGAGAGAGAGGGAGACACAGAATCTGATACAGGCTCCAGGCTCTGAGCTGTCAGCACAGAGCCTGATGCAGGGCTCGAACTCACAGACCATGAGATCATGACCTGAGCCGAAGTCGGATGCTCAGCCGACCGAGCCACCCAGGTGCCCCTAAAAATTTTTTTAATCTTTATTTATTTCTGAGAGAGAGAGAGAGAGAGAGAGAGAGACAGAATGTGAGCAGGGTTGGAGCAGAGAAGGAGACACAGAATCCAAAGCAGTTTCCAGGCCCCGAGCCATCAGCACAGAGCCCAACGTGGGGCTTAAACTCATGAACTGTGAGATCATGACCTGATCCGAAGTCGGACGCTCAACCGACTGAGCCACCAGGCACTCCTCCGCATTTTATTTAATATTATCCATTTCTTCCCCTCTCAAGCTCCTAGAATTGCTGTTAAAACAACAACATATTTAATGTCAGACAAAAACAAATGTGTGGTGTCAGAAAACATGAGATTAGCTAGTATGGCCCTGACTCATAAAACATGTGGTTTGGGAAGAGAAAAGATGAAAGGGTAGAGGATGAGGAACTTCTGATTCCTTGGTGGCCATATAGTCACACAGCAGCTGTTCCACAATTAGTCAATAAAAGTTAAAGTTACCAATGGAATTTAAAGATGGATGCAACTTCTGGTGCATCAAGATTCTCCAGAGAGGTCCTGTTTGGACCAATAGACCAGAGATAGATAGATAGATAGATAGATAGATAGATATAAGAGAAGATTATTTATTATAGGAATTGGTTCTCATAGTTATGGAGGCAGAGACTTCCCACAATTTGTCATCTGCAAACTGATGAATGAGGAAAAATAGTGGTATAATTTAGTCTAGTTCCAAAGGTCTGAGAACCAGGGGAGTCAATGGTGTAACTCCCAGATTGAGGCCAAAGGCCTAAGAACCAGGGGGCTGTTGGTATAAGCCCCACAGGCCAAAGGCCAGAGAACCAGAAGCTCTAATGTCTGAGGGGAGGAAAAGATGGATGGAGTTAGCCCTTCCTTTACCTTTTTGTTCCATACAGTCCCCATACAAATTGGATGATGTGGGCCCACACTGATGAGGGAAGATCTCTTTATTTACTCTACTTAATCAAATGCAAATCTCTTTCTAAAAACACCCTCAAAGACTCACCCAGAAATAATGTTTTACCAGCTATCTGGAAATCCCTTAGTCCAGTCAAGTTGACACATAAAATTAACCATTACACCAGGGTGTAGGCTTACTCATTGCATAAGGAAACACAAACTGATAACAAAAAAGTAAAACATAGAAACCTTTGGTTATCGTTATCTGTAATAGTTAAAATGAAATTAAAACAGAGTGCTGTGTTGAACACTGATGCTGAATCAAACTCAGTTTTCAATCAACCTGAGCTTCAGCCACTAGCCTTGAAGCCACCAACAAAAGGAGAAAATATGCAAGGACAAAAGATAGTACCTCTAAGACTCTGGTCATCAAGAAGGTAGCCCATGTGAGGCAGGGGCAAAACCAAGAAACTGTTGAAACCAGGGAGTATCATGTAAAGGAATGGTCTCATTTTACAGATCAGTATCATCAGTTCCCTGAAGAATCTTTACTAAAATGGATTGTGAGAGTGAATAATTTAGAGGCTTTAAATACTGTAGAGTGGAAGGGTATGTATGGTTTTTAAGCAAGACTCACAGTTCAGTATACAACAATTGCACATGGGTATACATGAGCTAAACACGCAGCAAGTGGTATGGCTGAATTGGTCAGGGGCTGCTGACACTTGGAGCTGAGGGGTTGGGACCACTGTGCTAGTGGGCCTAAAAGACAGAGCACTGAGTCAAAGAGAATTATTTTTGAACCTTAATGTCAAATGGGATTTGCCCTGCTAGGTTTTGGACTTGATTGACACTAGTGACTCCCTTTCTCTGCAACCCCGTCGCCATTTCTTCCTTTTGAAATGGGAATGCCTATCCTATGCCTGTCTCACCATTATATTTTAGAAGCAGAAAGCTTGTCCAGGTCATGATAAATTCAGTGGTTAAGGGGGCTTCTTTAGCATGAGCATTCCACATAAACTTACTGCTGCAAAATGGAGCAAAAGTCAGATAAATCTTCTGGGATTCGCTGACTCAGCTTTCCCTTATGGGTCTTACAGATGCTAATAAAAGCATTAGATTAATTAACAAGAAAGTGAGAAGAGGCAGAGGGGACAGTCGAGGGACTCATTCCATCAGGGTGGAAATCTTTAGATGGTTATTAAGAAATGGGATGAATAAAAAAGACATTCAAAAGAACATTTTAACACGGCACTATGGAAGGTTAGGTGAACCAATGAGACCTCCTGCTAGTTCCCTGCATCAAAAGACCCCAATAAATATGCTTTATTTACTCCAGTTTAGAACAGTTTAAAAAGGTGGAAGGCAAAAATTACAAGAAGCCATTCTGGAATTGCTGAAGTGATAGGCAGGGAGAATAACAAAAGGTCCTTTAGCTGGATGTTTCCAGGCTCTCAAACATTATGCACATTAGTAGGTTAAATGGCCAGAGCTGAGAAGAGCTATTTTTGGGACTCTGTGGCATGGGAACCTCATACACTATGGTACCAAAATCTATTGGATAAATCCTAACATAGGCTACAATTAGATTGAGAGACTATAGAGATATAAATGTTCATAGGATTAAGCTGGAAGTTTGGATGGCATCTGCACTAACAGTTAGTGTCAAAATTCAATTCATTTCTGGGACCTCCAGTTAGTCTTGGATAACAGAGCATTATTGAAATGACAAGGTATTTAGTGTCAAATAAAAACAAATAACACTGGGGCACCTGGGTGGCTCAGTCAGTTAAATGTCTGACTCTTGATTTAGGCTCAGGTCATGATCCCATTGGTTAATGAGTTCCAGCCCCACATTGGGTTCTGAGCTGACAGCATGGAATCTACTTGGGATTCTCTGTCTCTCTCACTCTCTGTCTCTCCCCCACTCTCTGGCTCTCAAAATAAATAAATAAAAATAAATAAATAAATAAATAAATATTAAAAAAAAAGAAACCAAAAAAAATCCCAAAAAACAAAAAAAACAAAAAACACTAAACAAGAGACCTCTCTGTGGCACTGTGTCCTCAGTGAAAAGAATACCTAGGGTCCAGTAATGAAGCTGGAGTGGCCCAACATATCATCATTCCCAATGACCCACTGTGAGACTTTGTATTTTCTGTTGCTGCAACTGTAGGATCTGAAGAGACAGTGGTCACAGTTTGTTCCTTCTGGAGGTTCCAGGGGAGAATTTGTTTCTTAACCTTTCCTAGCTATTTGAGGCTGGCAGCATTCCTTTGGTTTCTGTTGTCATATTGCCTTCTCTCCTTCTATACTCAAATCTTCCTCTGCCTTCTTCCTATAAGGATGTTTGTGGTTACATTTAGGACCCACTCAGGCAAGGAAGATAATCTATCCACCTCAAAATTCTTAACTTAATCACCTCTGCAAATTTCTTTTTGGAATATAAGCATAAAATTAGGTTCCAGGGACTAGGACATGGATATTTGGAGGGCCATTACTCAGCCAACCACATTAACCATGAAAGCAGACATCAGACATGGCACCTGGGTGGCTCAGTCAGTTAAGCGTCCAACTTCAGCTCAGGTCATGATCTCACAGTCTGTGAGTTCGAGCCTTGTGTAGGGTTCTGGGCTCTGTGTTGACAGCTCAGAGCCTGGAGCCTGCTTTGGATACTGTGTCTCCCTCTCTCTCTGCCTCTCCCCCACTCACACTCTGTCTCTCAAAAATGAATAAATGTTAAAAAAAAAAGACATCAGACATGTCCCAACTGACAAATATTCTACAAAATATCTGGCCAATATACTTCAAAACTGTTGAGGTCATCAAAAACAAAGTCTGAAGAAATGTCATAGGTTTCTTCATAGGTCATAAGAAAACATGATAACCAGATGGAGTATAATATCCTGGATGGAGTCTCAAACAGAAAAACACCAGGGGATCTTGGGTGGCTCAGTTGGTTGAGTGCCTGACTTCAGCTCAGGTAATGATCTCACTGTTCATGGGTTGGAGCCCTGCGTTGGGCTCCCTGCTGACAGCTCAGAGCCTGCAGCCTGCTTCGGAATCTGTCTCTCCCTCTCTGCCCCTCCCCCACTTGCACTCTGTCTCTCTCTCAAAAATAAAATAAAAACATAAAAAGAGAGAAAAAGACCATTAGCTAAAAACTAAAGAAATATGAATAAAGTGTGATTCAGTTAATAATAATGCATCAATATAGGCTATTAATTGTAAAAAATACTAAAATAAAATGCTAATAATAAGAGAAATAGGGTGTATTGTACATGGGAACTCTAAACTATTTTTGTCTCTTTTTAAATAATGTAAATATATTCTAAAATTAGAAAATTATTTTGTAAGTTAAAAATATGTTATTTATAGTCTAATTTCAATCATGTCAAAAACAATGTAAATCTAAACAAAGTCCAGAAGGAAGCATCCAAAACATTGAGAGCTCATTTTAATTGATGGTTACTAAGACATGATTTTCATATTAAAAGCAAACATGTAAACATTATTAATAAAAATAAACATTTCCTTGAATTTTCAAACCAAAAATGAGGTTCCCATATTCGTGGGCATTGTCCATCTGCTCATGATCATAAATGATTTTGCAACTGGCCACCTTATACTTAAATCTTTGTTGCACTTCAAAGTGTTTCTTTAGGATGGATTCCTAGAAGTGGGTGGAATTACTAATAGATGTGATACTAGATTATAAATATTTATACTCTTATCAGCCATTTCTTTCTAATTTTATCTACTGTTTTTCTGCCTAGCAAGTCTTTCCCAATGCAGAGATGAAATATCTACCTATATTTTTCTTATATTTAAATCATATATATTAACCTTTTCCATCTAGTTAGTCATACAGTAGAATTTTTTAATTTTGGTTTTTAGAAATCATGTAATTTAGGAGAGTAAGATTTTCTTTCCATAATGTTTTGATTATTGATTTACTTACATAAAAAAAATAAAATCATGAGTAGCTTATTTTCTTTGATCTTTAAACTGAAGAGATCACCAAAAGAGCAATTGCAAAGATTAAGGGCTAATTCTAATTTAGGTAACCTCTTCCAGATTAATAATCAAGTACTCATCAGCTGGGAACTAAAAAAGAAAAAAAAATGTATGTCCTTGTGGGAGGAGGGTTTAGGTTCTTATGATAACTATGGAGCTATCTTGATTATGTCTTCAGTATATATGTACCTAAGATATAGGAAAATTTTCTTTTCAAAAACCAATGTGTGTTCTACCACAGTTTATAATGTAAACATTGTATAACCCTTTTGCTTTCAATTCATATTTTTATTTTAGAAAAATTTAGATGTTTGAAGAAATCTTTCTTGGTGTTATTAACAAATCTTGACCTCATGAAATAATTATTTCAGTAAGAGGCCTTGCACAGCTAGAGGACATAGGTGATTACTCATGCTACTAAGAGGGATTGAGCTAAATAACAGTAGGAAATCTCTAAATCACTTTCTTTCATTCTCACTTCTTGTTTTCCTGGTAAGAATAAGAGGTGAAGTTCTCAAGAATCTATTAAAGGTGATAGATTTGTTAAGACTTAATTGACTACTTTCTTATCATGGTACAAAGAAGCAAATTACAGAATCTTAGAGTGGTAATGGGATTCTCCTTTGAAAATGTTACTCACACTTGTTTTAAACTACTTTTATGCAGAAGTTTTAAAAATAACAATTATATTCTGGAAAGATTATCTTATATACTCTTGGGTAATTACAGCAAAGATTATTTGCATGTAAAACAAATGGTAGCTTAATGATATATCATAGTATCAAAATATTATTCCATTCTCACATTGCCTTATTCTCCTAAGTCATAAAAAAAGTTACATTCCATTTTTGCAGGATGGAGAGTGGGGAAAAGCATTATTTAAGAATAAAAACTCAATGTATTTTTTAAGTTAAATTTAATTTTCAAGTATACTGGCTCTCCTCAGTGTGAACAGGATCAAGCCTATTATTTCTGCATTAATTGGTGCTGATATTTCAGGTAGCACTGCATTAATATCCAGAAACTGCTCCAATTCAAAATTTGACATTTTCATGCATAATTATATTCCCTTTTGTTTTCCTTAAATCTAGATTATTGAATGTATTAAATACATCTAGTAAGAGAACATTTTCTTTTCTGTACATTCTTAAAAGCAATATGCCAAAATACTAGTGAACTCAGATTTTGTGTTCACTCCCATAGGAATAGTTGTGATTTGTAAAGGGAATATGAAGGTAGGAGACAGAGTTATTGTCAAAAGAGCCTTAAGACTGCCTGTCACCAACTTTCTGGTTGACTTTGGGAAGGTCACTTAGTCATATGAGTGTTTGTCTCCTCTTTTGGAAAAAAAATACAAGACTTATTTTTTAAGCTTTGTTGTACCTTAAATTCTATATAAACTACCACCAAGATGAAAATACCCTCATTTCTCATCTGGACTACAGAAGTAACCTTCTAACTGATCTCTTAGTATGCTGGTCTGCTCCATTCAGCAGTGGAATGATGTTTCAAATATAAATCAGATAATGTCACTCCTCTGCTTTCTATTGCACTTAGAATAAAATCCTAACCCCTTACCGTAGCCTATGAAATCCTATAGGGGTTGTGCTGCAGACTTCAACTTGTATCCTTCTCCCTGTGTCAGACACATACACCTTTGCCAGTTCCTCAAATGTAATAAACTAACCCAGTTTATGGCCTTGGCAAATTGTGCTTTCCCCAGCTTGAAACACTTTTCTGAGATCTTTTATAAGACTGATTTCTGGTTATTCAAGTCTTAGTTCAAATACAAACTATCCAGAGAGGCCTTCCCTAATGCCCTCTAGAAAATACCTGATCCTAAACCTCTTGTTACAGAATCCTGTTTCTCTCCTTCTGAGCACTTTACCACATGCTATAATTAAGGTACTCATTTTAATTACTTGCATAATTCCTCTCTCCCCCACTAAAATGTAAATTTTTGGAAAGCTAATCTGGCTTGTTTACTAATGTATCAACAGTGACTAGAAGGGTGCTTGGCATAGGGTAAGTGCTCACTAAATCTTTGTTGAATTTGTGAATTTGACCTTAATTAATTAATTAATTAATTATTGCTGCAAAAGTTTTATTGTTTCCATTTGGTCCATGACTTGGGAGAGAGCTCCAAGGGAATTTGACCTTTTTAGCATTATTCTTGTGTATAGAAAAGGATGTAAGTCAGTTTTATTCCAAATGAAAAGAAAATACAGTTCTTGTAATTAAAAAAAAACCTCACAATTAATTTTAATTAATACTTGTAGTTTTAATGTTCATTATTAATGTTTTTAGCTGTAGTCCTATTATTTGAACGCTGCTCATTTCTAATTGCCATTCAGAAAATATGAACACTTTGAATATTAAACTAGTGGAGATTTAAAGCATATACCAAAATGCTATAGCCTTTAGCAAAGCAAAATCTGCATTTATTTATAGTAAGTTACTGATGATATGCCATGTGTTTTTTTCTAACTGTATCCATAATTCATTGTTTCTAAAATATTTACACCTTGCTAATTCTCAATAATATTTCATTTTGGCATGCTAAGAAGAAATGTCATTGAAACCAAATACCTTCCTATATTCAGTATGTTCTGATAAATTTAAATTTAACAAAATATTTTAATCCTGCTCTTCAACTCCTTTAGAACTCTCAACTCTCAGTGTACCTTAATCGTTAAGCATTTCTTATAGCTACATATATATAACTTATATCTATAGCATATGTATATAACAAAACATAAATATATTTTATTATATATAACTTACAACTATAAACATATGTATCAACATTGTATGCAGTTCTAAAATACATTTTATAAACAATATAAATTTATATTAAAGCAAGGAATGTATTATTTGTTAGAGTTTTACTATTGTTGCTATCTTTTACTTATTGATTTCTAATTTATCAGAGAATGTGACCTGTGTGATATGGATTTTTTGAAATTTATTGAAAATTACATTCCATATGTATGCGTTTGAAAATAATTGATGTTTTTTGTTTGCTGGCGTCTATAGGTGCTTATTAGTATAGATAGATTAAGTTTATTCATTGTATTTTGAATAATCTATTTTTACTGATATTTTACTCTTTTCTGGATCTATCTTTTCTTATCAAGGCTGTATATACTTATATTCACATGTTTTTAAGCCAATTTCTTCTTAAAAAACAAAGTACTTACTTCACAACACTCTAATATAGCGGTTCTCAAATGTTAGTGTGTACCAATATCACCTGTACCTCTTGGTAAATCACAGATCCCTATTCTTAAGAGTTTCGGTTTCAGTAGTTTTGTGGTGAGGCCTAGGAATTTGCATTTGTAATAAATTCCTAGGTAATGCTGCTGCTGCTGGTCTGAGACCATACTTTGAGAACCACTGACCCAAAACTGGATTTTTATCCTAGCTGCTTATTATAATCAACCAGGGGGAACTAAACAAAACAAAACAAAACAAAACAAAACAAAACAAAACAAAACCACCAGTGCTTAGGCCCCAAATATGACCAGAAAATTTAAGGGTAGGACTCAGGCTCCAATATTTTTTAAGATTCCCCACGTTAATTCATTGTGTAGCAAGAGTTGAGAACCACGAATATGTTTAAATCAATCTGATTTCACATGATTAATATTCATCAGAGTAGTTCCTCCACACTTGATTACCTCTAATGTGACTAGAAATATCCCTTATTAGGCCCCTTATGCTCACATTCCAATTTCCTGATATTTTTCAGTTACGCAGACTTTATTGAATGGCCAATGCATACAAAACACAATACCAGCTTACTTTGTTTATACCTGTTTTTATGTTACTTTCTCACATAATTCTTTATTCTTATTTCAATTAATTCATTATCATCTGAAAAATAATCATCACAACAGCAATAATAATAATAGTGTTAAATATATACCAGGCACCATTCTAAGTGCTTTACATGTATTAGCTCATTTGCTCCTCATAACAACCCTATGTGGTAGGAATTATTGATCTCTATTACACAGATGAGGAAACTCAGGCAAAGAGATTTTGAGTAAATCAGCCAAGGTTGCCATACTATTATAAGTGGCTGGAGTATGAACTCCAGATATGTAGTCTGGTTTGAGTTATTAACAATCAGAAATTAAAGCATCAGAAATTGAGTCACTGGAAAAATATTAAGTTTATCCAAAAACTGATTTGTAGCTTTGCTTACAATTTATATCTGCCATTGTTTGTCTTAGTACAAATGCTTACAAGAATATCATTTTATTTTTTTTTATCCCATGTCTATTCTGGAGGAAAAGGGAGACCATTATCAATCATAAACTGCATAAATCATTTTCTTTTATTCCATACATTTGAACTGGTAACATACGATTTACTTATATTAATCTGTAAATCAATAGAGTACCATCATATATTCTTATACAGAAATTTACAGAATTTATTATATGACAAATAACTTTACACATAGAACACATATTGTGTAGGAAACAACCAAAGTCTTTGGTTTGTATAAAATGCCTACAACTGTTAGTACCTCTATTAGTCAGCTCAGGATGCTATAACAGAATACCACAGACTGGGTGGCTTAAAAAAACAAAAATTTATTTTCTCACAGCTCTGGGCATTAGAATTCCAAGATCATAGCACAGGCAAAATCAGTTTCTTGTGAAAACTCTTACTGACTTTCAGATGGTTACCTTCTGGCTACATCTTCACATGGCCTTTTCTGTGTATGTGTGGAGAGAGTGCTCTGGTGTTTTTCTCACTTCTTATAAGGACAACAGTCTTACTAGGTTAGGGCCCCATCTTTATGATCTCATTTAAATATACTTACCTCTCTAAATCAGTCACATTAAATATTAGCTCTTCAACATATTAATTTGGGGTGGGGGATACATTTCAGCCCATAAGGGTACCTAAAGCTATTTTTTTGAAAAAAATGTAATGTTGCATGCATTAATAGTTTGCATTCTAAAAACTTGAGAATAAAAATGGAACAAATGATCATTTTGACATATTGAATAGCTTCTGATATAACTAAATTAATCTCCAGATCCTAACTTTTAAAATAAAGCTTATATTACAAACCCAAAATCATTTTAAAATAACAAGCATATAACACGGTGAAATGTAAGGGTTTGTTTAACATTACATTGGGTTACTTTACACATTTGTGAGTATTTGCAAAGAGTCAAAATGTGAGTGTAAACAAAATTAATAAATCAAAGATCTTCTGTAGTTCTTTGTTGTCAGATTATCTAATTTGGGTTTAGTTCAGCATTTGATTTGTTGTTAATTTCAAGGATACTGAGTATATTGAAGAAATAAATGATAAAATAAGGTTTAATTTTTTTAAATAATATTAACAAAGATAAGCATATAGGAAGACTGAACTCCACATGTGTATACATATATCTGAAGAGACAGAAATGTTGTTTATAGATATTGTTAAATTCTATCCTAATAAAATACAAACAATAGATTGTAGTCATTAAGGAGGTGATATATTTCAATATCACTAGAAATCTTAGAAGTTCCATGTTTAATATGACAACATGTAAAAAAAACAATCAAAATAATTCCAAGCCAAGCAATGTATTCGTTGAATGAATTTTTGTCTGGGTTGAAAGTAAGAAGGAAGATAAAAATAAAGAGAGGTGATATACTAGTCATGATAGATTAACAATTCAAATGAAAGCCTGCCATTCAGCTTGGAAATTTGAGAAAAGACCATTTAATTCCTCCCAGCCCAGTCTCAAAATTCCTATTCAAATTACCAAAATATTATAGAATATATAAAAATAGTGTGTGCACCCTACCTGGGACCAATGACATTTATATGCCAGAAATGTCTGAGTCAGGAGAAGCTGGATTGAGAAAAAGGCCCTCCAAAATGTGGTTCACTTAATGTAAAAGGTAAGACTCACTCTTTATCTCCACACCTATATCCTTAGAAACTAATTGGAAGAGGCCTCTTAGCTCAGAATGACTGGATATAGAAACAGGAGATGGCAGGCCAATCTTGATCATGTCAGTATTTCTGGGAAACAGGCCAGGTACACAGATAATGCAGAGAAAGGATCCTGCTTTATACACATTTTGCCAAATCTGTGCTGTTTTAAAGCAAGGACATGCAGGGTAGTAAGAAGTCCCTCGTCTGGCTGACGTTTTGTTGTCCTAAGATACACAGCTACAAAAATTATAAGTTTATCTTATTTCTGAGTGAGTTTTTTACCTAATCCCCATGGGTTTCTGACTTCTAATCTAATAAAAACAATGTTTGTAGGGCTCTATTTTGCATGAAAACAAAACAAAGGCAACTGTAGTGTGTGTGTGTCTCAAAAGATGAATCCCAAACTATAAAAGTTCATTTCTAGATATTGGAGAATAAAGAACACAGGGATTAATGGAATATTAACTTTTTCTATTTCCTTTTTATAGTTCTATATTATACCATTTTAAAAATTGTTTTCTAAAAAGAAAATAAAAAGGAAAAAATAAAATATAAATAAAGTTCATATAAATTTGGAATAGGGAAAAACTTTTTAAGTGTAACTAACATCAATGGTAAGGATGGCATTGATGTTTAACATTTGAATACCTTGACATCAAAAGAAAAATCATTGGGGCGCCTGGGTGGCTCAGTTGGTTAAGCAGCCGACTTCAGTCAGGTCATGATCTCGCGGTCCGTGAGTTCGAGCCCCGCGTCGGGCTCTGTGCTGACAGCTCAGAGCCTGGAGCCTGTTTCAGATTCTGTGTCTCCATCTCTCTCTGACCTTCCCCCATTCATGCTCTGTCTCTCTCTGTCTCAAAAATGAATAAACATTAAAAAAAATTAAAAAAAAAAGAAAAATCATTAAAAAACTGAAAAACCAATGAAGACTTGGGAAAAATTTCCCATGATATGACAAAGAGTTATTTTCCTTAGTATATACAGGGTTCTTATATATGAATAAAGCAACAAATACCTCAGACTAGACTCTAATCTTTGAGGTATAGGACTTTGTCTTAGTTATTGCCTTATCTCTAGCTCTTAGTACATAATGCATACTTAAAAAGTATTTTCTATGCATGAATTTTTCAAAAAGGTAGAGAAAATGAACTCATAAACATACAGAAATATCCAAGATTAATAAAAGTCATTTAAATACAAATTCAAAAAATGCTCTGTCTGGATTATCTTCTGTGCACTTTGAAAATTCCTCAAGCTTCAAGATATAGACCAAGTATCACGTCATCTCTGAAGTCTTCTATTTCCTCTCTACATCATTTTCAGTGCTATCAGGTCATCTTATATATTATCCAATCTTTGAGTTTGTTTTGTTGTATTATAATTTGAGGGCATGTTTGTCTTCCCAGATGGACTTAATTCTCAAGGACAAGGAAAATTCCTTTTTTCCTTTGTTTTTAAAATTGAGGTATAATTGACATACAACATTATATTAGTTTCAGGTGTATAATATAATGATTTGATATATGTATATATTGCAAAATGATAAGAAATTCTTTTTTATATAAAGGATATAAATCCCTTTTTATAGTTCTATATTATACCATTTTAAAAATTTATTTTCTAAAAGGAAAATAAAAAGGAAAAAATAAAATATACATAAAGTTTATATAAATTTAGAGAAAACCTTTTAAGCATAACATCAAGGGTAACGATGACATTGATGTTTAACATTTGAATAACATTTCTTATTTATAGATGTACTTCTAATACCTAACAGCATCTAGATTATGTTAGTTGCTCAATATTTACCATATTGAATAAAATTGTTATACAGAAATGAAATGGAAAATTGAATATTCATTTATAAAGAAAGAATATGAATTATTTTTCTCTATTATAGCCTGCTAGTTTTCTTTTAAAGGTATATATTTTCTTTTTTAAAATTCTATTAGTCTTTACATTTACTTGAGGTTTTAAAATTTATTTTTATATTTACTACTGAACTTTCCATACCATATTCAAAAGTGTGTTAGATTAATTGCACTGAATCTTCTGTCCTCACTATAATCAAGATAGATTGATATTATCCTAAAATCTACACTCAGGTTTCACTATAGAGTTAGAGTGGCAATAGTTGTGGTATTGGCAAACTTTATCTTTGTATGGACTTGCCATGTATGTCCAAGACTGTTATAGATTAACATGAGGAAATCTCCAGTAGAAACCTTTTAAATTCTCAGGGAAGAATTTCAATAGGCCTTTCCCATCAATAATCAATAATGCTTGTAGGATAGCTCTTTGTTTTTAATTTTTTTAACATTTATTTATTATTGAGAGACAGAGCATGAGCATGGGAGAGGCAGAAAGTGGAGGAGACACAGAATCCGAAGCAGGCTCCAGGCTCTGAGCTGTCAGCACAAAGCCTAACGTGGGGCTTGAACCCACAAACTATGATCATGACCTGAGCTGAAGTCGGATGCTTAACTGGCTGAGCCACCCAGGCAGCCCTGGAGGATAGCTCTTTGAGTTATCATGCACTTGTAAGGAGGTCAAGTTCCTGAATTTGGTCCTTTTATTACAAGAGTTGACACTTTTTCCCACAGTATGTCTGGACCCCAACCTCAGTCTTTAATGTTTTTAATTTTATCACAAAAATTTGAAAAGATCAGTCCTCCTTTGATACTGAAAAAATTCAGTACATGTATACTGAATCAGGATAAATTCTCTTTTTCTACAGATAATAGTGTGTATCTACTGTGAAATAAACATTGTTTAATATTTTACATAATTTTAAATGTAGAATATCTATTAAAGTAGGTTATAGATCATAAAGAAGAGTTTAAACACTTAACTGTGAGATTTTATTCTGGTTACTCATTAGACTTTGGGTTCTTGTATGATTTAGTTGTGGTTTTCCTTTCACATTTCAGATTAAAGTAGATTTTTTATATTGGTGTAACTTTAGTATATTTTCAAATTTTCTGTTTATTTTTGATGCTATTTTTGAATTTTTCTCATCTTTTGAAAACAGAACTTGGCTTTCATCTGGTGCATTAAAAACCTTATTTAAATGTTATTAAGTCATTAATATAAATAGTGTATTCACTGTGAATGAGAAATTTTCTGCTCATTGTGCATTTAGTGAATGAATTTGTGACCTGACATAGAACTAAAAATAAGAGAGATGGAAATCACATTTACCTCAAATAATTTTGGTTTTAACTTAATTTATTAAGCCTTAGAAATTTTAATTATGCATATGTATTAAGTACTTAAATCAATATACCAAGATGAAGGGGAAAATGCATATTTATATTATAGCGCAAGTTTCAACTAACATTTGGATGAATTCATGGAAACTTATTTAAACCTACTTGTCAAATTTTCAAGAGTACCTTGGTCAAATGTTAGCTGAATTCAGCCAGAGTGAAAACTCTTGATTACTGCATAGAGGCTGTTGTTGATCACAAAACATCCCTAACATCTCAAGGATCAAAGAAGAAAAGTCAATCAAATTGCCATGTATTTATCTTTTCTCTTGTCACACTGTGGTTTGCATTAAAGTACAATTAGAATGAATTTCCTAGGAAACGTTTCATTGCATAATGAGGCTAATAATTATTCTAGCCCAAACCAACTTATACAACAAGTGTGAGGCAAAATGGCATGTGTATGAAAGCACCTTGAATATTGTTTCATAATTTTAAAATATTATTAAAAATCAATCAGTATCAATAACAAATTATACTTTGAAATATGAATGATATTATTTTTATGAAAGTAGTATGTAATTATTGTTTAGAGAAATCAGTCATTAAAAAGGAAAGGTAAAAAAAATAAAATAAAAAGGAAAGGTAATCCAACCATAAAATACCACACAGATATAAACATTGTCAGTAATCTTGTCACATTCCCTTCTCTCACTCCATTTGTGTGTGGAACCATATTAAACAAAAAACTTCTGCATGGCAAAAGAAATGATCAACAAAATGAAAAGCCAATCTATGGAATGGGAGAAAATATTTACAAATCTTATATTTGATAAGGGATTAATAACAACAATATATAAAGAACTCATACTACTCAATACCAAAAAAAATACCTAGACATTTTCTAAAGAAAACATACAAATGGCTAACAAATATGTGAAAATATGCTCAACATCACTAATCATCAAGGAAATACAAATCAAAACTGCAATGAGATACCTCCTCTCACCTATCAGAATGGCTAATATCAGAAAGACAAGAAATAACACAGGTTAATGAGGATGTGAAGAAAAAGGAATCTTCATGTTGGGGATGCAAATTGGGGCAGCCTCTGTGGAAAACAGTATGGAAGTTCTTCAAAAAATTAAAAACATTGGGGCGCCTGGGTGGCGCAGTCGGTTAAGCGTCCGACTTCAGCCAGGTCACGATCTCGCGGTCCGTGAGTTCGAGCCCCGCGTCAGGCTCTGGGCTGATGGCTCAGAGCCTGGAGCCTGATTCCGATTCTGTGTCTCCCTCTCTCTCTGCCCCTCCCCCGTTCATGCTCTGTCTCTCTCTGTCCCAAAAATAAATAAAAAACGTTGAAAAAAAAAAAATTAAAAACAGAAGTATCATGTGATCCAGTAGTTCCACTACTGGGTATTTACCCAAAGAAAATGAAAGTACTAATTCAAAAAGATATATGCATCCCTATGTTTATTGCAGCATTATTAACAATAGCCAAGGTATGGAAGCAGTTGAAGTGTCCATACATAAATGCATGGATAAAGAAGATGTGGTATAGATATATGCAGTGAAATATTACTGAGTCATAAAAAGAAATATCTTGCCATTTGCAGCAACATGGATGGACCTAGAGGGTGTAATGCTAGGTGAAATAAGTCAGCCAGAGAAAGACAATAACCATATGTTTTCACTCATATGCAATATTTAAGAAATGAAACAAAACAAAGAAAAAAAGAGACAAAAAGAACCAGACTCTCAAATACAGAAAACAAAGTAGTGGTTGTCAGAGGGGAGGTGGGTGGGGAGATGAGTGAATATTAAATAAAGAGGATTAAAAGGACACTTAGCACTGAGTAATATATAGAATTGCTGAATCGTATTTTACACTTGATACTTATATAAACACTGTATGTTAAATATACTTCAATAAATAAATGAGAAATTTAAAATATAGAAGGAAGCAAGTCATAATAATCTCAGCTTCCTAACACATCAGTCATTAGGTTTGTATATTCTATCTATACATATGTTTATATCATAGTAAAAATATCATATTAAGAATTAGTTATATTTTTAGCATTTTGTTAATTGTTATCATAATTTTGTTGCATAATGATTAATCAAATAAAGGTACTATAATTTGCTCAAGGCTAAATTCATATGTCACTATCTTAAGGTTAATTTCATATGTCACTATTATAAAAAAAATCCAGTGGTGACTGTATTGTATATTTATCTATATCTAACTTTTAACTTATTTTCTCAACATAAATTCCATCCTTTTGTTCTAAAATAACAGCGCTGTCTTTAATTGTGATTGGATCAGTTTAAAACATTAGTAGAGGGTTCATAATTTATGTCTACAAGTACCACTGAGTGTCCCATCATTTAATGTTTAGCAGTGAAAATAGGTCTCCAAGGTCCCATCTAGCTTTACCTACCCATGAGTCTACTGAGTTTCATTGGTTCTAAGACAAAACCATTTCTAGGCTAAAAGTATAAATTAGTTCCATAGGAAACTTTCTAATTTTATGAGTTACATCAACAAGAAAAAATGGAATTCACCTTACAAAAATATACTACTCATGCTAGAATGTCTTTTAAATGTAAGGTAGTCATGTTTGCAAACAATTTGTGGCAACATGTCCAAACAATTAACATTTAAAGGAAAAATTATAGCATTTCTCTAGAAATACCAATAGGAAAACAGAGTTTGTTTTAGAGTAGGATTAGTGGCAATTGCTAACCATGAGGATGGGACAAATAGGATATCTGAAGTGTGTCTAATGATAATATTGCCTCTGCTGTTTGCAGCTTAAATTTAGATGAATTTTAAAATACTGAGGAATTATAAAAACAATGCATGTTAGAATTATGCATTGAAATACATAGTATGTATCCAGGTGAACACATTTCTACCTACTCTTCTACAAATAGATACAAAAAGGTTCATATGCCCAGAAAGATAACCTAATTAATAGCTAGGATTTTTAAACTTAAAGTGCCTGGGTGAGCTTCCAACTTCGGCTCAGGTTATGATCTCACAGTGAGTTCAAGCCCCACATCGGGCTCACTGCTGTCAGCATGAAGCCTGCTTAGAATACTCTGTCCCTGTCTCTCTCTGCCCCTCTCCTGCTTACACTCTCTCCAAAATAAACACTAAAACAAATTAAAAAAATTAACTCAAAGCATTAATTTTACCTGAAATTTTATCTGATATATCCATCAGTGTGTATAGAATAAGCAGCTATTATTCCATCCAAGCAATTTTTGATAGAACGTGACTAAGTATATCCTTCATTAAAAAAATACAACATGAATTTCCTTTTGACAATGTGAATCATATTTGATTGAAAGGTACATATTGGCTTCCGTTGTAGGCCTTGTTTTTAAATTTATGGAGAAGTACTACTAAATATTGTACAAGATTAGCTTTATAAAATTCAAATTTAATATGCTATTTTATTACTGAGCTTGTGTTTAGAGAGAATTTTTTAAAAAGGACTGGGGATGGATAAAGGCAACTCTATTTGCTCTTCCACTACTGGCATTTGACTGCACTATTATAATGCATTCACTCAGTCATTCAGTAACAATAGCAATAAAAAGTATGTATTTGGAAAGAGAGATAGATGGAAAGAGGGAGACAGGGAGAGAAATAGAGATTCTGGGGATACTTTGTTGAAAAAATGAGGCATGGCCTCTGCTTACATTGAGCTTAAAATCTAGTTAGATGAAACAGTTAAATGCAAATGTGTCTCTGTGATGAGTGCTGCAAGGAAAATAAAACAGGGTAAGATGATAGTGGTTATGGTGTGAGGGTTGAGTCTGGTAACACAGAAAGAATATTCAGGGATGACCTGAGGTCTTGAAATTTTAAGAAAGATTGACTTAATAATTCAGTGATAAGAATATCTGGGGTGGGGGGGGGGAAACATGTTCCATAGGAAACATTAAGTACAAAGACACTGGGGAAGAAATGAGCATAGATTATGCAAAAAATAGAAAAAAAATCCAGTGTTACTAGAGCATAAAGAAGATGAGGCAGAATGGCAAAAGTAAGGAATCAGATGTCAGTCTTTGCATGCTGTAGTAGGCATTTTGATTGACCTTCCAAGTATATCAAGGTATATGACATATTATCAGAACGAGAATTGTGGTTTCCTAACAGATTATAGTACTACTTTATAGTTATTGCAGTGAAGTCCATATTATGCTGGCATACTTGTATTATTATATTAACGGGATTATTGAATTAAGATTACACATAGAAATCTTTTTCATTTATCAAGGCCTTACTATGTGCAAGTTAAAATACTAAGCATTATGTATATATTTCATTAAGTCATCACAACAGGCTTACTGTAATAGGAATTTATTGTTATTCCCTCGCCCTTTTACCACAGATGAAAAAACTGTAGAAGTTTAATGACTTGCTCAAAGTCATACTAATAAGACATGGATCCTGGATTCTACCAGAATTCTGACTGACTCCATGAATACCACATAATTTGTACAAGATTTTGCGTCCTGAGCGTGTCAAGGTCTGAGTAACTTGCCAGTGATGGTATTCAGCTGATACATTGGTAGCAGTAATATTAATAAATTCAGTGAGCAAGCCTTCTTCTAAGTGCTTTATATGTATTAACTCATTGAAGCCTTACAACAACTTTATGAGGCAAGTGTTATTGTAATCTCCACTTTGCAGATGAGGATACTGAAGCACAGAGAAGTTAAGGAATTCACTTTACTTCAAAAAACTAGTAAAGTGGCAGTGCAAGTATTTGAAGCTAGTAATGATGGTAGACCTTATGTCCTTAACACAACTATTCTTCAAATACTTCTTGAATGTAAACATTAAGGTAAATTTCAAGGCAGCAAGTGAGGCTAATAGACCAAATATTGCTTTGATATTTTGGGCCAGTTTTCAGAGCAAAGAAAGTAATACCTGGAAGACTCTTACAAAGAATGAAGACTTTCTGGGGACCACTGCCCTAAAAAAGCACCAGAGCTAAACAACTATGCCCACATTGTTTTTCTACAGGTATGTAATTGGCATTTTAGGAGAATGATTTCCTTTACAATTGTTTTTTTATGCCATTTTTCTTGTTTCCTTTTATCTTCTCTTTTCTTTTTCCTTCCTTCCTCCCTCTCTCCTTCCCATCTTTGTCCCTCCCTCCTTTCCTTCTTTTTTCAGCTCTTTCTGATATAGTGTAGTGTTTAGCATCCCTGGCTTCTGGGCTCTAAATGACAATAGCACTGCCCCTCTGCCCCCTCCATTCATCTTGACAACTAAAAAGATTTTCAGCAAATTCCAAGGGAAAAAATTGTCAAAGAAGTGGTTTTGCTTGTTTATACCTGATGGAAGGCCATTTAAAAAAATATTTCTTCATTTTTGAGAGACAGAGTGTGAGCCAGGGAGGGGCAGAGAGAGAGGGAGGCACAGAATCCAAAGCAGGCTCTAGGCTCTGAACTGCCAGTACAGAGCCCAACATGGGGCTCGAACTCACGAACCATGAGATAGTGACCTGAGCCGAAGCTGGACACTTAACTGACTGAGCCACCCAGGAGCCCTTGAAAGGTCATTTTTATCTACTAGGGTAGAAGGGACTTAATAATCATTGAATATCAGCTATATCCCAAACACACATTGTCCTAGGCTATGTTTATATGTGTATATACACATCTTTCAAATTTTTATAGTAGTTTTATAACATTGTAAAGTAGGGATATTATCTTCAAGTTGCATATTAGAAAATTGAGAATCAGAGATAATTTACCCAGAGTCTTACAGTGGTAGAGGAGGGAACTTTAACCACAGTCTGAATAACAGAGATGCCTGGGTGGCTCAGTGGTTAAGTGTCTGACTCTTGGCTTGGGCTCAGGTCATGAGGTCACAGTGGTGGGATCGAGCCCCACATCAGGCTCTGCACTAGTCATGGAGCCCATTTAAGATTGTCTCTCCCTCCCCTTCTGAACCTACTTCGCTGGTGCTCTCTCTCTAAAAAATAAATAAATGAAAATAAATAAATAAAAAAGGTCTGAATAACAAAGGCACTGCATCACAATGCCTGAACATGTGCAATGGCTATCACTCTGCTTCAGCTGTCTGGTCATAACAAGACCCCTTGATATTTATCCTAGGTATAGTTTTCCCTTTCAGATGAGTTTCAAGAATGAAGAATGTGGTGTCCATCTTCTTAACACATGGCTAAGTGTTTCATTTGAGAAATACATCTTTAGAAGGCTCTGGCTGGTCAGAGATTGCATTTTCATCTTTAGTAGGTGAATTATTCTTGAGTTCCCATCTTTTCCAGATCAAGAATTCAACACAGGGCCAAGGATTCTGAGGAACTAGTCTCAAAAAAGTCTATGAAACATTCATCTCTAGAAATTTTAGAAAAGAAAATTGTTTTCTACTTTCCCAGATGGCATGACATTTTGATGCCAGGCATGTAACTAGATTAACTAAAATAAATATATTTTTCTGACCATATGATTAGCTAAAAAAAAATAGAGAAAGTAAATTGCTATGTGTTAAAAAAATGTCATTATTTTTTATCTGATACATCTTCCCAATAAACAACTTTTCTGTTAATTTAGATGTTAATTGAACATATTTTCCACTTCATTAACTAGGAGCTAGCAATAGACTAGCTTTGTTTACTTTTAAGAGTAGAATGTTAAATAACGTGATTATTATAGTAATAAAATCATTTTTTGAGGTTTAAAAATGAAAAACCAAAAGGCTAGCATTTAAAAAATAATAAATTACAGAAAACAATCTAATTTTTTTTCAATGTTCTTTCATGCTGATATCATACTCTTAGTCTGCAAATAAGAAACTTTCCTATATTGGCATTGTTTTTATGTTAAGAACCAGTGACTTTGAAGTGTGTACTATTTCTTGATACATATCTCTCATTAATAAGTTTGATTATTTAATGTTCTACCTTTGAAACTCAATCTTATTTGATCATCAATAATAATGATGTCAGGATAATTATGACAATGCTGTAGATTATTTAACTTATGTTGCATAGCTCTTTTATAATGCTTATAAATACTTCCAGATTGATTTCCAAAAAAGTACCAATTTATCCTCCATTTATCTTCGTTCTTGCCAACATTAACATTATGTGTTAAAAAAAAACACCTCTGTCAATGCAATAGAGAAAATTGTATTTTATATTCATAGTTGCATTTCTTTGATGTCTTGTCAACTTTGTACAGTAGACTATTTTTTAAGTTTATTTATTTATTTTGAGAGAGAGAGAGAGCAGAAGAGGGGCAGAGAGAGAGGCAGAGAGAGAATTCCAAGCAGGATTCTTGCTGTCAGCACACAGCCCCATGCAGGACTTAAACTCATAAGCCGTGAGATCATGACCTGAACTGAAATCAAGAGTCAGAAGCTCAACAGACTGAGCCACCCAGATGCCCTGTAAAGTGTAATATTTCAAGTATGTTGAATGGTCTCTTATTTTAGGAATTACATTTTCATGTCTCTAGCCCATTTTGCCCTATTTAGGAATGTTTTTCTCTTATTTAGTATAAGAAATTTATTTATATTAAACATATTAACTTATTTTCCATAATATACACACAATGCAAACTATTTCCCCATTTAGTTCATTAACTTTATTTTTTGTTAATGGCGGGTGTTTATTTTAAAATACACAATGTTCTAATTTGAATGTAGTCAAAGGGACTCCTGGGTAGCTCGGTTGCTTAAGCATCCGACTTCGGCTCAGGTCATGATCTCACAGTTTGTGAGTTTGAGCCCCACATCAGGCTCTGTATTGACAGCTGGAGCCTGGAGACTTCTTTGGATTCTGTGTTTTCCTCTCTCTCTGCCCCTCCCCTGCTTTCACTCTGTCTCTCTCTCTCTCAAAAATAAATAAACATTAAAATTTGCATGTAGTCAAATATATCAACATTTTCAATGTTGTTATTGATGAGGGACCATAAGGCAAGTTGAGGGCCAAGCACAAGCTAGAACAACCCGCCCCCCAACCCCAGGTGGGATGTATGTGATTTTCCTCAGGCACTCCTGGCTGCCCAAGAACAAAGGAAAGGGAAAAAAAAATGGTTGACTGATAGAGATCACAGTCATGCAGGACAGGAGTCTCCATCAGTTTACAAATACCTTAGTAAATTACAAGAAAAAGGCAATCTTCTCAATAGCCTAATCTCGAGAAATCTATGGACTCAGTTTCCTGGAGCCTTAATATCACCTTCCCCTCCATAGTGATGTGGGGAACAAAGGCAAGAAGGAAATGGCAGGTAAAATTAAATTTCTTTATAATCTTCAGCTCATTGACAAATACTTAAGGCAAATACCAGTAAAATATATCTCCAGGAACCCCCTACAGACCTAATGTTAATGCCTTACTAGAGGGAAAACAACCTGAGCATAACAATAGCATGGCCCCTGGCATATTATGAGTTCTCTTTAGCATATCAACGTCCTTCTGGAGGCTTTCCTTTTGACTTTACCTTCACCAACTCCATAGTATATAACCAGTCACTCTTCACAGCCCCAGTGCAGCTCTTTCTGTCCATGGGTCCTGTCTGGTGCTTTAATAAAATCACCTTTTTGCACCAAAGACATCTTCAAGAATTCTTTCTTGGCCGTAGGCTCTGGACCTGCCAACATCACCCCAAAACCTCATCATTATCATTCTATATTTATATCATTTTAATTATTGTAGCTGAATTTTATTAACTGATGGTAAAATCTGGTCATAATTCTGCTTTTTTGGTTACTGATTCCTCCATCTAAATGATGGCATTGCTTTGCCATCTTTTTTTTAAGAAGGAAGGAGGAAGGGAAGATATTTTGACTGGAATTTTATTATGTGCATAATTTTGAGAATTGTGTACCTAAAACATTCACTCTTACCACTTTTCTCTCAATAAATTTACATCTCTTTTTATCTATTTCATTATCAAAATTATTTTTAAGTTCATGCAAATATAGGCACCCTACATTTTCAGTTACAATGATTCCAAGATAATTTATATTTATATTAATGTTGTTACTGCCAATAAAATATGTGTGTGTGTTTTTACTTCCCAACATTTATATCTTTTAAATATTTTATTACTGTGCACCTAGGCCTAGAGTGATATGCTGAGCAAAGTTTTGATAGCTGCCATCCATATCTTATTCCTCATTTTCTTTTTAGTTTCTGTTTTTATTTTTATTTTTTTAACTTGTTTTATTTTTTATTTATTTAAATTTACATCCAAATTAGCATATAGTGCAACAATGATTTCAGGAGTAGATTCCTTAGTACCCCTTACTGATTTAGCCCATTCCCCTTCCCACAACCCCTCCAGTAACTCTTTGCTCTCCATATTTATGAGTCTCTTCTGCTTTCTCCTGCTCCGTTTTTTTATGATTTTTGTTTCCCTTCCCTTATGTTCATCTGTTTTGTCTCTTAAAGTCCTTGCTTTTTAGTTTTCTTGATTGTTTCCTTCTCTGTGCAGAAGCTTTTTATTTTGATGAGGTCCCAATAGTTCATTTTTGCTTTTGTGTCGCTTGCCTTTGGAGATGTGTTGAGTAAGAATTTGTTGTGGCCAAGGTCAAAGAGGGTTTTGGAAGGCCAGTCACTTCTTTTGTGTAATGAAAGAAAATAAGGAATGTATATTGTCACTAAAGCCAATAGAGACAAGTATTCTAATGGAATGGTTAAATTGTCAAATATTTTTATTGCACTAGTTATTTCTTTTCACTTTGCTAGCTCTTCCTTAAGTACCCAATCCCACAACAATGGTGAACCTTAATCTTGAATTCCAGGGACTTCAAACTCCCTTTTCTTTTCTTCTTTTCTTTTCTTTTCTTTTCTTTTCTTTTCCTTTTCTTTTCTCATCTTAAACCTCTCCTCTTTTTAAGTAATCTTACTCATCCATTGGTTTATCCATTGATAACTTGTAAATTCAAAACTATAATCTAGAATTTACACCAGAGCTATAGACATATATACAACTTTCTACTTGACCTCTCCACTTGGACAACTAATGGACAAGACATTGCCAAAACAACTTTATTGATTTCCTAGTCACCAACCTGTTCTTTTCTCAGTATTCCCCATCTCAGTAAATGGAATTATCATCTTCATAGTTGCTCCAACTCAAAATCTACAAATAACTTTTATTCATCCCTTTCCTCAGCAAGTTCTATACTATGTATATCCAGAACATATCTCAAACCAGTCTACCTTTCATCTCCACTAATACTACATGAGAATAAGACATCATCATCTTTTGCATGGACTACTATAATAGCTTCCTCTTGATCTTCCTGTTTCTTCCACTCTTATCTCCTTGCAATCTATTCTTTAGAGAGCAACTAAGGTGATGTTTTTATGTATAAATTAGATCATTGGATTTTTCTCCTTAAAAGCCTTCAATGCTTTCCTATTTTCTATTTTTTTACATAGCTGAAGACAAAATTTTGTTACTGTTTTTTTGCAAACACTTGTTCTTTTTAAAAATTTTAAGTCCAGGATAGTTAACATACAGTGTTTCAGGTATAAAATATAGTGATTCAACAATTCCATACATCTCCCAGTACTCATCACAATAAGTGCACTCCTTAATCCCTTTCATCTATTTCACCCATCCCTCCACTTATCTTTACTCTGGTAACCATCATTTTGTTCTCAAAAGTCAAGAGTCTGTTTCTTGGCTAGAACTACACTACCCTATGATTCAGTAATTGCACTGCTGGGTATTTATCCCAGAATTACAAAAACACTAATTCAAAGGGATACATGCACCCTTATGTTTATAGCAGCATTATTTACAATTGCCAAATTATGGAAGCAGCCTAAGTGTCCATCAATAAATGAATGGATAAAGAAGATATGATATATATCTAGTATTCAGCCATAAAAAGAATGAAATCTTGCAATTTGCAATGACATGGATGGAACTAAAGAGTATAATGCTGAGTGAAATAAATCAGAGAAAGACAAATAGCATGTGATTTCATTGATATGTAGAATTTAAGAAACAAAACAAATGAGCAATGGGAAAGAAAGAGAAGGCAAGAGACAGAGCCATTATTCTTAGAATAAAATCTAAACTACTCCTTGCAGCCTGGAAGACTTTATGTGGTTTAACTCCTGCCTACTTCTCTAGTCTCATCTGATGCTTCTGTTCCTTTTGTTCATCTTGTTTTCATCTCAAGGTCATTTTGCTGTTCTCTAACCTTATGAAGCTTTTCCCTGGCTTCTTCTCATTCTTTCAAGTCTCAGATTAAATATTATCAAAGTTGTCTTTCCCAACTGACTTATTGATTCTATTGCTCCCCATGTCTACACACACTGTTATATTATCCCAATTATTTCCTTCATGGCTCTTAACACAATTTTGGCTCATGTTTTTATTTATGGGTTTACAAGTTTAAGGCCTGTTTCACCACAAGGAAGTAAATCCCATGAAAGCAGGATTATCTGTCTTTCTCACTTTGGTATTTCAAGTGCCTTGTATTGTGTTTTGCTGTTCAATAAATATTTGCAAAGCACAAGACAATGGTCAAAAGCATGGGCTAAGTCAAATGATTGGTTCTATCACTTACTAGGTATGTGATTTAGTCAAGTCACTTAACCTCTCTGAGACTATTACTTCATCTGTAAAATAAAAAAAAATTAGTGTTTATTTCACATTATTATGGAAATTAAATACTTAGCATCAAAATTTGGACATAATTTTCATTCAATAAATATTAGCTATTTTTAATGTTTATTTATTTATTTATTTATTCATTAACTTATTTATTTTTGAGAAGAGAGAGAGAGAGAGCATGGCGATGTTCAAGCAGGGAAGGGGCAGAGAGAGGGAGACAGGGAATCCAAGGAGTCTCCATGCTTTCAGCTCAGAGCCTGGTGCAGGGCTTGAACTCACAAACCATGAACTCATGACCTAAGCCAAAGTCAGATGCTTAACCAACTGAGCCATCCAGGTGCCCTGAAATGTTAGTTATTTTAAACAAATATTTATTTGTTTGTTTGTTTTGAGAGAGGGAGAGAGAAAGAGAGAGAGAGAGAAAGAGAGAATCCCAAGCAAGCTCCATGCTGTCAGCACAGAGCTCCATGCATGGCTAATACTCAGTAGCTGTGAGATCATGACCTGAGCCAAAATCAAGAGTTGGATGCCTTAACTGACTGAGCCACCCAGATGCCCCATTATTAGCTATTTTTAATTGAATTACTAAATAACAACTAACCAGTAATTGTGGATTTTGCTCATGTACCATCTTGGACATCTACTGTGGTGGAGTCCCTCTTTAAGGAATGTGGTGGAAGCCTTCTCAGAACAAAAGAAAGCAAAGTGCAACGTGGCCCAATCAACTCCTATACATGTATGCATCACTCTGACATGACTCTGTAACTTGGACTGTGTCCGTTCAGACTATATGTGTCACCATATATGGGAGACAAAGAAATATAAATTGTATAAAAGGTTACACCCTACTGCACTTGGGGCTCTGCCTTTTTGGGGTCTTAGCCCTTGAGCCCATGCTGGCACGAATAAAGTTGCTTCCTAGCAAGAAGAGACTCAATGTCCCATCTCTCTGTGTGAGACTCCTGCTACATTTCTTGGGGGCTCGCTTCTGGGATTTGGAGATGGTGCATTTCCACCTCCTTTGTCATTGGGGTGCAAACCTTAGAACACCAGGAGAAGTGACCTTGCCTGGCGCCAGCAGACCGCTTGATCTGTAGGAGACTAGCCCCTCCTGGCATGCAGGGGTGAGGGCCCTGGATGCACAACAGAACCCAGTGAGGCCCAGGAGCCAGCTCAGGGAGCACTGCCCATCAGACTGGTAAGAACCTGGGTTCATTTTGATAGACCTGCCCCTAAGAGGCAGAAGGGGAACCTGATTACCTCCCAGAGTTGCCCAAGTAGTTCCATAAGGAATAAGGAATGAGGGGTACCTGGGTGGCTCAGTCAGTTAAATGTTCAACTTCAGCTCAGGTCATGATCTTGCAGTTCATGGGTTTGAGCCCCACATCAGGCTCTGTGCTGACACCTAGAGTCTGCTTTGGATTCTGTGTCTCCCTCTCTCTCTGCCCCTCCCCCACTCGTGCTGTCTCTATCTCAAAAATAAATAAACATTAACAATTTTTTTTTTAAAGGAATAAAGAATGAAACTGCAACTCTAAGGCACAAGGCACTGGGCACTGGGCAGCGGGTTGGTGTCACTGTGTGTATGTGAATGAGATGGACAGTGGAAAGGTTCTGGTTACTCTAAATGTCTGTGGGGGCTCCTCCCTCATTCATTTCCTGGGTCAATGACTATGATGATTAGAGCCAACTGTCTCTAGTCAGTCTACCTCCCAATGGAGACTTTAAGGTATATTCCCAAGCAGCTGCTAAAACTTTTTTTTGTTTTAGGAAATTCCCTGTCTTCTCTAGCCTGACATGGTGCCTAATTCCACTTGGTAGAAAAATCTTCATCTACTAATCTGTCCTACAGGACAGGCTTTAGGACCAGGAGATTTCTTTCTCTGCCCTCTGGCCTTTTATCTGCCTCCAGGCCTGCTGGTGGCCCCTCACCTCTTCTGCCTTCCCCTCCCCATCTGTTTCTGCACCACTTTGGGTGTGGCCTGCATAACAGGTTCCTATACCTCAGTGCCTCAGGCACCATCTGCTCTCCTCCCACCCTCAAAGTCAAAGAGTGAAGAGCACCCCCTTGGACTGCCCACTTCAGATTCCCCACTATTGTTCCAGGTAAAAACTAATAATGGGGAACAAATTGATTGACTTTTCAGTGGGCGTGGGTGGAACATATTTGTATTTACTAATTTAAGTTTATTGGTTTAAGATAGACATGTCTTTAGAGTTATCAGCATTAAATATGAAACTTATTCTACCTGCGTTTGCTAAGGTCAAATAAGTTCATGTTGTCTCTGTTGCAATTTGTTAGTAAAAAGATGACTTAAAATAATGATTAATTTTGCCTGTCTCGAAGTTCTCAAGGCTAATTGTTAAGATAGCTTTCAGTCTTTGATAGCCTAAAACTTTAAAGGTTTGCTTGTGTAATAAATGGAATTGAATTCATTGGACATCTAGGTCTTTTCCAAATAGAATGGAATACTAAAACATTAATTACTAAATATAAGTTTATGCTTTTGGCTTCTTACGGCAAAAAAAAAAGCAACTAAGGATATTTAGATCTGTTAATAAAAACATGCTTTATACTAATGGATTCATAAGTTTGCCATCTAAAATATATTCTTATATAACAGATAGTTCACAATTGGTTACTACTTAGTTTTCACTGGAGACGAAGGTTTCTAAGAGTTAAAATTCTGCTAAATGTAATTAAAACTGATAAAAATAAGGAAAGTAACTCTATATGTAGAAAAGTAGGAGATATGTAAGAAAGATATAAGGAACGGGAATACTTTTTGTTGAAGGTGATAGAAAGTAATTTTGTCCCAAATGAGACTGGTTGTTTAGAGAAAACGGACTTAGGTCAAAAGGAAAGGAAAGTTGTAGAAGGTTTGTGAAGGGAAATCTTTGGAAAGAAATTTTGTGGTCAGGATGGACTAAGGTTAAAATGAATGCATTTTAAAAGTACACTGGTATAAGATTAAAATTCTGCTCTACTCTCTGTTAAAAAGGCAAAGTTTTCTTGGATTGTTAGTATGCTTTTGATTTAAGAAAAGAGGTAAACAAAGGTTTTTTTTTCCCTTTTGTCTGCCTAAAAAGATGGGAAAAAATATGATTTTACCAAAAGGGCAAGACAGCAGGATGGCACACCCTTTTGAGGTTTCTTACACAACACTTGGTTGAAATTGCCCATCCTTTGATCCAAAGGCTGGGGAGTCGGTGATGATGTCCTTGCTGCCAGCCTCCAAATGCTCCACATTTGTGTTGTTTCTGTTTAGAAAAGTAATGGATGTCTTTGCCATATAAGGGATAGATGATTATGATATATAAAAGGATTTTACTGAAATGCATAGGAGCCATTTTGCTATGCTTAGCCCAGTATATGCCAATTTGTAACAACCTAGATACTCTAAAATGGATATTCACATGGCTGGAACATATTTATATGGGTACTGCTGAAAAAAGCAAGGGAGTAGACATCGACTTTGGCCCTTTTAACCCCCTTGACAACCAATTTTATCCTTACAAAAATGGTTTTCACCAGCCTTTTAAAACATATTTGTAAAGACGATTACTGTTGGGCCAAAATAAAATTAGTGCATCCTTCTACAACCAGGGAAGTCTTGCTTGGTCACAGTAGATACCCCCAAAGTCCAGCAGGTGGAAAACGGAGGGATAGGAGAAATCAGGGAAGACAAGGTCAGCTCTCAGAGGGAGGGTCAAGCCTGGATAAGAACGACTACTCCCAGCACATGGTGAGACTTACAAAGCTTTTGGCTGCCAGCCAAATTGCAGGGCCAGGAGATGAGGTTTCTCCTGGCTAACTATTAGGGTCTGGAGATGAGGTTTCGCCTGGCCAGCTATAGCAAATTAAGATAAGGGACACCTCTTCCCCCTTTTATTCCTGTAGATGTGTAATTCCCCAACCAAGGCCAATACTCTTTTGGGGTGCATTCTGAAAAATTGGGATGATTTTGATCCATAAACTCTGAGAAAAAAACAACTGATTAATTATCATGGGGCTGGACGTCTTTTAGGGAATTTCCACTTTCTTACTGGGGCCCAGGTAATTCCATGCCAAGATCCTAATTGGGACTATGACCATCCCATTAAGAAATGGTATTGCCACCACTTCCAAGCTTGTGCTTTAGAGAAATTAAGGAGGTTTAAGGTTAAACCTTTAAATTATGCTAAATTAGCCACTATTTTACAAACACAGAATGAGAGCCTGATGGCCTTCCTGGAGAGGTTGAGGGAGGCTCTCATTAAATATATAGCTATCTCCCCTGATACCCTTAAGGCTGAGATGACTTTAACGGACAAATTGTCACCCAATCAGCCATAGATATTCAGGAAATGCAAAAATTGGCTGTTGGCCTGGGAAGGACCATGGAGGAGCCCTTACAAGCTGCCAATCGGGTATATTACAACAGAGATAAAAAAAAAAAAAAAAAAAGGAAAGTAGCCTTAAAATCTGAAGCCTTAGTCGTGGCCTTATGCACTATGTCAGACCAGACTTCCCGAGGTCCTGGCACAAAATGCCACCTATGTGGCCAGACAGGGCCCTAGAAATGAGACTGCCCTCAGAAGGGACAACAGAACTCAAAGCCCTGTAAGCCATGCCCATTATGTGGAGACAATCACTGGAAGTTTGAATGCCCTCAGGACCTCTATCTGCATGGGCTCAGATGACCAGTGTCCCTGAAAGGGACTGATGGAGCCTGGAGCACTTCAGGGTGGCTCGCTGGAAACAACTGTCTATTGGAAGCCTGGAGCCTCTGGTAACTCTGGGAACCACAGGTTACTAAAAGCCCAGTTGATTTCCTTCTTGATACTGTAGCCACCTTTTCTGTCCTCCTTTCCACTCCAGGCCAACCATCCAAATGCAGCATAATGATCAGAGGCATCTCCAGAAAACTTACAACTAAATTTTTCTCTCAGCCCCTGGGATGCACATGGGGAAAACTAATTTTTTCTTATTTGTTCTTGATAATACAAGAGAGCCTTACTCCCTTGCTAGGAAGGGACAATATAACTAAATTAGAGACTATAGTGCTACTCACTCCAGGACAGATAAACAATTGTGTAAGTTTTGGGGAATTACTGGATATTGTAGGCTGTAGACACCAGGGTTCATGAAAATAGCTTGCCTGCTGTATCAATTACTAAGGGAGACTCAATCCCACATTCTGTCCCAAGAAAATAAACTGGGGTCTGACTCATGGACACTTTCTCCAGCCCTCGGGATGGTTACAAACAGAGCAGGGGCAGTTACTATTACCTAGCTCACAGAGCTAAAATATCATTAAAGCACTGCATCAGGCCTTTCCTTTAGGAAGGGATAAAACTTATTAAATTACTGAAAGGATGTTCACTGGGAAATTTGTCAAGGACAGTTCAGCAAGTAATATCAGCCCGTGAAGTATGTCTTAGAAACAATCCTCTCAACCACAAACTTGTTCTTGTTGATTATTTACTCCTCCTCCATCACCTGGGTTATGAGAGATTCCCTGATGTGTTGTTTCAATATAACTGATAATTCTCACAGTCTTAAAACTGATAGGTGACATTCAGGCATAATTGGACAATCTCCTGGATTATTTGACTGGTCTGGGAACTGGGAACATTATCTTAAGATGCCATCTTTTTTGGTCAATATAATCCTTACTTTGTGTTTTCCTCTTTGTGTCTGCTGATGTTTGTGCCACCTCATGCTTGCCAGCCTTCCTGTAGAACCATACCGTGGACCACTCAACCAACCTTTGGGTAGATTCTAACTGCTGTACCCCCACACCATCTCTTAGCATGAAAAAGCCAGAACAGTCATTGTCCCTGTTCCCTAACGGCAGTTAGGGGCCCTATTCCAGGAGGAGGAATGAATAGGGAAAGGCTTAACATTAGGCAGGGAAAAAGAGATAAGGGACCTTCAGGGAGGCAGACTGCAGCTGCAAGTGGGAGGCTGAAGCAGACAAGGTTCTTCCCTTATGAAATCCTTTATGGGTGCCTCCCCATTATCAAGGGCATAAAGGGGGATCTAAATGAGATACACAATTTAACCCTAAGGCAACAGATGTGACCTTGGCTCTACCCTAACCACCTTTCACCATTGGGTTAGGGAGCGATTACCTGTGAGTCTGACCACAGACGCTCACCCCTTTAAACCATGAGATACTATATGGTTGAAGGAGTGGAAGGTCCAACTCCTAAAACACCATTGGAGGGGCCCATTCACTGTCATTTTGTCCACCCCTACTGCAGTAAAGGTAGCCAAAGTGGGTCCCTGGACTCACCACAGCAGAGTGAAGCTGGCATCTTGAAACTGGGAGTGCTTTCCTGATCCATCAACGCTGTGCAAGCTGATCATATGGAAGGAGCAATCTACAACTCCAGAGGTTCTGGGAGACTGTAGCCCTGCTTTAGTCCCTCTGGAAACTGACCAGTCTACGCACGGCAGAAGCTTGAAGAATCGATGGTCCAGTGGAACATATAGACTGTCCTTATTTTCTATATCTCTTTCCTTACTCTGATGCACTGTAAACTCACAGTTTCTCACTGTTAGTGTGATTCTTGCTCTACTTTTTGCCATAGGATTGGCAGAGGCTGCCCCAGCCAGCTGGAAGTGTGGTGAGAGGTTTCTGTTAGCACACACCTTCCTTTTGTGGATAAGCTGCTTTGTTGGTATTGGTTGCTTCTAATCTAGACCCCTTCTGTAGACCTCGAGTCCTCATCATGTGATCCATGTATTTGCATGACCAGGTCAGGCCAGGGAGTCGCTTGGACCTTACTTGGGTATACCTGCATCTCATGCCAAGGAAAGATCCTGGGAACCTGCATACACAATAAGACCACCTATCCTATCTGCCAACAAGAGAGTCAATACACTTGTTTTGGCCCACAGTACTTCCCAATAGAGGAATGGCTAAAAGTCCAGAGTCACTGGCCCACTGGCATGGGCCAACTAATTAACAAAATTCAAATTACCAATCCAAACCAGATGGTGTCTATATTCCTTAATGTATGTGTAGCCATAGATGAAAAATCTGTTTCTAGCCCTAGCAGAGATTATAGCCCAAACTCTTCTCATTATGTATGTGGGGGAAACAACATGGAGGATAAATGGCCATGGGAGGCTAGAGAATTAGATCCCTGCAAACCTTATAATCGAACAGAATACCCCAGTCCTACTACCAGGGTTTGGCTCCTCAAAACTTCACTTATTAGGGAAAACTGACTTGCTCAGTGGGGAATAAAGTTCACCATCCCTGTTGGAAGCTTAACATGCCTAGGCCAAAGATTTTACAACTCAACTGCCCAGGAAACCCAATGGTGGGGGTCCCCAGATCACCTAGAGGCAGATCTCCAACCCTTGTCTAACTTCTTTCATCTCCAAGGGGCCTGAGACAATGTTGATGCAGCCATCGAATGGCAGGCCCCAGATGGACTGTACTGGATATGTGGAAGGGCAGCCTATACAGTACTTCCCTCAGGCTGGTCAGAGTCATGTGTGCTGGGAACTATTCATCTGTCTTTCTTCCTCCCCTCACTTGCCATAGGGAAACATTTGGGAGTCCAAGTGTATGGGAACAGGGAGACTCAAAGGAAATGACATGCCCTACAAACTGGCAATTGGAAAAATAAAGAACGGCCTCCCATATAATCCAATATTATGGCCCTGCCACCTGGGCAAAGCAAAGGTTCTGGGGCTACCACATTCTCATTTACATGCTAAACCGCATAATCAGACTGCAAACAGTTGTGGAAATTATAACCAATAAAATTGCCAGGGCTCTTAACTTACTAGCCAAGCAACAAAGCAAAATGTGCAATGCTCTCTATCAGAATCCCTTGGCCTTAGATTACTTGCTTGTTTCTGAGGGAGGAGTTTGTGTAAAGTTTAACCTAAGCAACGGCTGCCTACAGATAGATGATGAAGAAAAAGTCATAGAGGAAATCACAGAGCAAATAAAAAAAAAAAGGTTACTCATGTCCCAGTCCAGAACTGGGAAGGTTGGAACCCCAGGGAATTATTTGGAGGATGTTTTTCAACTCTTGGGGGATTCAAAACCCTCATAGATATTATTCTCTTGATTTGGGGAGCTTGCTTAATCCTACCTTGCCTCACTCCCCTGGTCATACGGTCTGTCTCCAGCCTTATTGAGGCAATGGTTGAAAGGAAAATGTCCATGCATGTGATGATGTCATGAAAATATTAACCTCTAAACCAAGATGATTCTCTTTGACCCAAAATAGGAGAGTCCGAGCATCAAAGGGGTGAACGTGGTGGAGCCCCTCCCTAAGGAATGTGGTGGAGGCCTTCTCAGAACAAAGGAAAACAACGTGCAATGTGGCCCAATCAACTCCTATACACGTATGCATAACTCTAACACAACTCTGTAACTTGGGCTGTGTCCAATCAGACTATATGTTTCACCATATATGGGAAACAAAGAAGTAGAAATTTCATAAACGGCTACCCTTCGCTGTGCTCTGGGCTCAGCCTTTTTGGGGTCTTAGCCTACTGAGCCCATGCCAGCACAAATAAAGCTGCTTCCTAGAAGGAAGAGCCTCAGTGTCCCGTCTCTCTGTGCGAGAATCCTGCTATACTACATTGTCTTCCTGGAAAATGTCATTCATACTCATGGCTTCAATTTCTATGTATAAACTAATCCTTTCCAATGCTGCATCTCTAACCTTTTCTCCTAGAACTCCAAATTCCAGCTGCATACTTGATATCTCCACTTGAATGCCCCATACTAAACTCAACCAAAAATGTGAATATATGTGAATCTGACTCATCATATTCCCTGCAAAATCTGCTTCTGTACTCTGTATAATGACCATCATACCATTTGCTTTCAAGTAACAACTTTAAATCCAATCTAGAGTTAATGTTCTTCCTTGGAAAACCAAGAAGTCTTATTCTATATCCACTATACAGCATTATGTATGGCAAATAATTATATCTGGAAGTTATATACATATATGTATACACACACACATATACATACATACACACATATATATATATGTATATATATATATATATATATATATATATATATATATATCTTCAGCAGAGAGGCAGCTCCTTTGAGATAAGATCCTCTCATGTCTCCCAAATTCTCTTTGATGGAGATGAGTGAAGAGTAGCAGAATATGCCACTCTAAAATGTACCATTTTGGTATAAGGATTATTTTAGGTGAAGACAATTGAGAAGAAGCATATAAAAGAAAAGCTCTCTACCCTCTTCCTATATGCCTAAAAGTAGGACATGAATTTGTAAAAGTGCTCTCCCTCTCTACTAGGAAGAACAGAAATTAATTATTGGAGACAACTGTGGACCTTATCAACCCAGAGGCAGTACCAGAGGAATCTACATAACAA
This sequence comes from Panthera onca, assembly GCF_046562875.1. NCBI lineage: Eukaryota > Metazoa > Chordata > Mammalia > Carnivora > Felidae > Panthera > Panthera onca. The sequence continues at coordinate 25,353,723 of NC_138357.1, forward strand.
ACCTTGCTAAATTTCCCCACTTATTTGCCTTCCCATAATTTGCTGCCCCTTAAGACTCAATGTCCTTTTACTTTCTCTTGTCTTGTCTCTAAAAATTTATTGTTCTTTTGTTTAGATGTTGAATAGCCCAAGTTCTAACCACCCCATTTGAGGTATTCCATGAATATACAGGATGAACACATTAATAAACTTCTGTTTTTCTCTTGTTAATCTTTCTTTTGTTACTCTAATTTACAGGGCCCCAGCCAGAGATAAAAGATAAGTAGAGAAAAAATGATTTTTTCCTCCCCTACATACCCAAAGGTATGCTCAACCTAGAGTTTTTTAACCTTTTGACATGTGGCATTAATAATTAGAATTTAGAGAAAAAGATAAACTAGATCAATTGAAGATTCCACTGTTTTCTAGAACTGTCAAGAAGCAATTTGTGTGGAAATACTCCCAAATTAAAGCCTCCTAGAAATATTTAATTCTTTTATTTCCTCTGTAACTATTAGAGTATGCAAGTGAGGTATAAAAACAGTTAAAGTAAAAATGATGAGTAAACTAGATCCAGCAAAGAAAACAAGATGGTAAATGAAAGGAGAGCAATTACATTGACAATATTTTCTCTGTTGTGTCTATAGTTTTCATACCACTTCACTGGCATTAGACATATGACCAAAATAACATTTCAGAACCAATGTTTTTTGTTTTCTTCATGTACATTTTTAGTGAACAAAACACTTAGAGTATGAAATATTATTAATGTTTTGTCATAGCTCTTGACAGCAAAGAACTTAATAATAGTTAAATTTTCAGGCATGGAAAAAATAAATACAGTGCAACTCATTCAACAGTGAAATAAAACTACTGCAGATATAATGTGCTATTGTCATATTAACTTTCCCAAGAGAACCTGTAAAAAATTCTATGACTAGAACAGATTCCATTACCAAGTCATTGCTAAACATTTTTCCTCCACAGACTATTCCCAGTTTAATCAACTTCTGTGCCTGAGGCCTATAAGGAATAAGGGGACACAAACTTCATAACACATACCTATTCTATGTGAATCAGGTCTTACAGAGATGACATTAATGAACAATGGTGCCAATAAAGGCATTCATAAATTTCTTCCTTCTCATACTATATCAACTGCTACTTATAAGGTGTGCGAAAGAAAAAAACATTCAGCTACTCTATGCCTTTTGATATGAGCATTTAATCTATTTAGATTTAAAGTAACAAATGATAGGTAAGGACTTACTAATGCCATCTTAATTTTTTCTGCCTGTTTTGTAGCTCCTTTCTTCTTCTCTTGCTATCTTTCTTATGAATTTATCCAGTTGAAAACTCATATCCACACAAAAATCTGTATATAAAGGTTTAAAACAGCTTTATTCACAATTTCCAATACTTGGAAGAAACCAAGATATTACTCAGCAGGTGAATGAACAAACTGTGGTACATCCAGACAATGAAATATTATTCAGTACTAGAAATAAATGAGCTATCAAGTCTTAAAAATACTTGGAGTAAAGTTAAATGCATATCATTAAGTGTAAGAAGCCACTCCAAAAAAGTTGCATATTGTATGATTCCAAGTATATGACATTCTGGAAAAGGCAAAACTATGGTGGCAGTAAAAACTTCAGTGACTGCCAGAGTGTAAGGAGAGACAGGGATGAATGTGCAGAGCATAGAGGATATTTAGGGCAGTGAAACTACTCTGTATGATACTATAATTGTAGATACATGTCATACATTTGTCCATACTCATAGAATGTATACCAAAAGTGAACCCTAACGTAATCTATTGTCTTTTGATGATAAAGACATGTTAATATAGGTTAATCAATTGTAACAAATGCACCATTCTCATAGGGGATGTTGATAATGGCAGAGGTTATTCATGTGTGTGGGCAGGAGATATATGCAAAATCTCTATGCCTTTTAGTCAATGTTGCTACAAACCAAAAATTACTCTAAAAAATGAAAACCTTTAAAAAATAAAATAAACTTGATCTGTTCAACACTATGTAATTTTTGAATGACAAATGATGACCTGAGGAAAATATTTTTAACAAATAGCAAAAAAATTTTAAATAGAATTAATAAAAATAAAGGATGTGAATAGAAAATTCATGAAAAGAATATAAACCATTATTAAATTATGAAATATATTTGGACTTACTAATAATCAAGTATATACTAGTACAAACATAATTTATCTAAAATATTGGTTAACTTAAAAAATGTTGAAAAGATATAATTAAGTCAATAATGAAGACAAATTCATTTGTACACTGTCAGCAGGAATGTAAGTTGGCAAAACAGTTCTGGAAGGCAGTATGGCAATCATATATAAAAATGTAAAATATGCATAATATTTGTTTTTTAAGCCCTAATATGAAAATTTAGTCTTTTAAGAGTAGGATAATAGGTATGCATAAAGCTGTTTATTGTTACTTTTTAAAGATTAAATATAAGAAACAATATCCAAAAAGAGATGCTGGTAAAGGAAATTAGGATATATGCATATGCATATGGAAATGACAGACTACTGTACAGAAATTGAAAAAAAATGTTGTAGATCTTTATAAACTTGCAAAGATGTTCAAAAATATTTTTATAGACTTGCAAAGATACTGTTGCATACTAAAATCAGGTTTAAGAAGTACAGCATGCTTTTGAGCTCATTTATTTGAAGTTCTGTTTATGTGTCTTTGTGAGGTTTTGTTTTGGGGTTTATGTATCATCATAGAGAGGAAGAATATTTATAAAAATGTTAATGTTTGAAAAAAATTAATATTTGTTATAACTGGGTGTTCAAAATCCAGATGACTGCTGTCTTTATATAATTTTGTATTTGTTTTACAATGAGCATTATATAACTTACAGAACAATTTTAAATATAAAAATTATAGGGGCACCTGGGTGGCTCAGTTAGCATCTGACTTTGGCTCAGGTCATGATCTCACAGTTCCATGAGATTGAGCCCTGCATTGGGTTCTGTGCTGACAGTGCAGAGCCTGCTTGGGATTCTGTCTCTTCCTTTCTCTCTGGCCCTTCCCAGTTCACGTGCTCTCTCTCTCTCAAAATAAATAAATAAACATTAAAACAAATTATAATATTACCATTGCAACTCTATGACAAAAAACTAAACTAATTGAATATTTTTTTAAAAAAATTCTTTTTTTTACCTTTATTTATTTTTGAGAGACAGAGCACAAGTCGGGGAGGGACAGAGAGAGAAGAAGACACAGAATCCCAAGCAGGCTCTGAGCTTCAGCACAGAGCCCCATGTGGGGCTTGGACCCACAAACCGTGAGATCATGACCTGAGCCAAAGTCAGACGCTTAACCGACTGAGCAACCCAGGTGTCCCATTCTTTTCTTATTTTTATTTTTTTATTAAAAAATCTTTTAATGTTTACTTATATTTTTGAGAGACAGAGAGAGACAGAGCACAAGTGGGGGAGGGCAGAGAGAGAAGGAGACACAGAATCCGAAGCAGGCTCCAGGCTTCAAGCTGTCAGCACAGGGCCCGACGTGGGGCTTGAACCCACAAACCGTGAGATCATGAGCTGAGCAGAAGTCAGATGCTTAACCAACTGAGCTACCCAGGTGCCCCAATTGAATAATTTTCTGTGAAAAATTACAGATATTGAATCACAAGTAAAAGCATAAGTAAGTTAATAATGATGGAAGAAATGTAGACCTCTATTGAATGAGCTGGGTTAAAAGATTTGTATGGACAAGTCATATGCATAAGAAACAGATGCATTCTTGCTAATTCAAAGGTTCCTGACACACAAAAAAAGTAGAATATTTTGTCAGAATTTTACAATGTTAATTAACAATGTCCATTCATTTTGGTAACTATCAAAGATCTTTTATTGGGCTTCTTTTTCTTATAATAATTTTAATCATGTTTTGCTGTTTTCTCCAGTGTCTCTCCCCCTGGTGCTGAGACTCTTTCGCTGCCATAACTTTAAGCTGACAGATGATCTTTTCTATTCCAGGAGATTCATATATGCTGTCTACCTTGGATTTGGGTGTCTCTGCCTTTAATAACTGCTACATCCCCAAGGACCAATGTTGACCCAAATATAGGGACATCTCTATGCCCCTATTCAGCAGGAAGAAGTTACAGAAGATAAGCCCTTCCACCTTCAGCAACCTTAAAGATTTAAAGGTCAAAGTTGTTCAGGGGGGAAATGATGAGGAAAACAAAGGCAAGAAAAATGTAGCTCAAATTAAGTCTCCTTACAACCTGCAGCCCACTGATAAATCCCTGAGACATGCAGAGTGTGACATTCCTCAAGGAGCTCATGGCTGCCTTACTGTTGATGTTTCATTAAAGACTAAAAGCAACCTTATCTTAACAATAGCTAAACCTCCAAGGTCCTGGAGACCTTGCTTTTAACATACACAAATTCCTGAGAGACTTAATGTTATCCCAAACCTCCAACTAACTAAAAAATATATAATCAGTTACTCTTTGCAATGCCAGTGCAGCTCTTTTTGCTCACGGATCTTGTCCCTGTGCTATAATAAAAGCACTTTTTTGGGGGGCGGGGGGAGGGGGAAAATGGAGGAACAATCACACTCAAATTAACAGTAGAGGTGAACAAGTTTAAATCGATAATGGGTACCTACCATAAACAAAAGATGGTAAATTCATACGATAGAATAATATTTTACTATTTGACAACAAAAAGGAATGAAAGATACCAACACCTGACACATTGCATTAAGAGTGGGAACAGTGAGTGACTGAGAATGTGCATGAGAGATCTTTGTGGGGTGATAGAAACATTTTAAAATTGGATTGGGGTGATGTCGCACAATTTAGTAAATTTACTAAATAACATTGAATTATACAATTGAAATATGCAAATTTTATAATATGTAAATTGTACTTCAAAATACAGTTTAAAAAATGGTAACAAACATAGTATAACACATGGCAGTGAAATGTTAGCAATATTTCCATTAAAATGAGGAATAAGAGAGAGGAGCCAAGATGGCAGAACAGCATGGAAGTTTTTTGTGTGTCTCGTGTCCATAAAATACAGCCAGACCAACAATAAACCATCATACACACCTAGAAAACTAATTGAAGGATTAACACAACAATCTGCATAACCTGAACCACAGAATTCAGCAGGTACAACGCAGAGAGGTGAACTTGGGGAGAGAGAAGCTGGCAGGCAGGGAGCTGCTTTTGCAGGTGGAGAGAGGACAGAGACTGGGGCCGGTGGGGGGAGAGGGGTGGTGGGTAGAATACAGGAAAAGCACCCCTCCCCAAAAGCAGCTGTAGAGAAAGTGAAAAATTGGAAACAGCCTCAGGAACTAAACTAAAAAGGGAGAAGGGAGAAAGGAGAAAGGAGAGGGTTTAAATCCCATTAAGATTGTAAACAAGGGGAGTGCAAAGTCTGCAACTCTGCAGCTGGATACCTGGTGGTGCTCTGGTGGGAAGGGCAAATCCCCAGGAACAGAGTGGGGTCCGGGAGGTTCTCAGGCCACACAGGGAAAAGTGGTTCCACTGCTGGAAGGACATTTGGTAGAGGCTGTTGAAGCCACCTGGTCCCAGCAGACCCCAGAAAACAGCCACATTTGCTGGTGCTGGAACGAGGTCATTAAGAGTGAAGCCTGGTGCCAGATGTGTGTTGTGATTTTCCATAATCCCTGAAAAGCTGCTGCTACACTATCTCGCAAACTTTTTCTGGGGTGGGCAGGCACTTGGCCGCAGTCTCAGGGCACCGGCAGCACCAGAGTCCAGCAGGCATTCCTGGGTGCAGCCAGCATTTGGCCATTGCTCGGTGAGACCCTCCCACAGAGGGGCGGAACGGGTCAAAGCCACAGTCCTTCAGAAGGGTGGTCCTGGGGAAAACAGCCGCATCTGAGACAAAACTTGGGATAGAGGTACAACCTGGGGCTTGGTCACGGACAGTGAAGAAGCGGGAAGTGGACAAAAGCTGAAGATAAAGGATGGGTGCGTGATTGCTGATTGGAGAGAACAGAGTTCCCATACTAGAGACTGGATAGCTGGGTCACGCCATTTTCACAGCTCCCAAGCATGCGCATAGGCACCTAGGAGCACCGCAGCACTCCACCCCAATAGGCTAGCAGCGCCATCTAGTGGATAATGGAGCTGTTGCACTGAGCCCTGCCAACTGGGCCAACCTCACTCTTCAAGAACACAAGCCTCACCACCTACTTAGTTTGTGGACTATAAAGCACTACATAGTCTGACTTCTAGGGGAAAATGAAGTAATTTCAGTCCTATTCCAATCTGTTAGCAGGTCCATCTATTCAATTTTCTTTTTTTTTTTCCTTTTTCACTTCTTTTCTTTTTCTTGGATACAGAAAGAAAAAGTTCATTTTTATTTTCAATTTTTATTAAAAATTATTCTGTAATTTTGTACCATATATTTTGTGTAAATTTTTTCAAATTCTATTTTACTTCCATCATTTTATTTTAGTCTACTTCAGTGTATACACTTTTACGAATTTTCAAACTATTTCCTTTTTTTCTTTTTCTTTTTCTTTTTTCTCTTTTTTATTTCTTTTTTTTCCTTGAATGCAGAAAGAGAAAAACTTCATTTTTACTTTCAATTTCTATTAAAATATTTTTCTTTATTTTTTTACTATATTTCTTGCTTTTATGTAAATTTTTTCAAATTCTATTTTACTTTCATCATTTTATTTTAGTCTACTATAGAGTATTCACTTATTGAAATTTTCAAATGATTTCTTTATTTTCTTTTTTTGTTTCCTTTCTTTTTCTTAAATACAGAAAGAGAAAAAATTCATTTTTATTTTTGATTTTTATTAAAAATATTTTTCTTTAATTTTTTGTACTGTACTCTTTACTTTTGTGTTAATCTTTTCAAATTCTATTTTACTCCCATCATCTCATTTTAGTCTATTTCAGTGTATTCAGTTTTTCAAATTCTCAAATGATTTCCTTCTTTTCCCCCCTTTTTTTCTCTAATCTGTCAAACCACTTTCAACACCCAGACCAAAACACACCTAGGATCTAGCATCATTTATTAGAGTTTGTGTGTGTGTGTTTAATTTTTTAATTTTAATATTTTTTAATTCTAATTTTTCTACTTCATTAATTCCTCTTCTCCCTTCACAATGAAAAAACGAAGGAATTCACCCAAAAAGAAAGAGCACGAAGAAATGACAGCCAGGGATTTAATCAACACAGATACAAGCAAGATGTCTGAACCAGAATTTAGAATCATGATAATAAGCATACTAGCTGGAGTCGAAAATAGATTAGAATCCGTTTCTGCAGAGATAAAGGAAGTAAAAAATTGAATGAAATTAAAAATGTTATAGCTGAGCTGCAATCACGGATGGATGTAGCAGTGGCAAGGATCGATGAGGCAGAACAGAGATCAGCGACATAGAGGACAAACTTATAGAGAATAATGAAGCAGAAAAAAAGAGGGAGATTAAGGCAAAACAGCACGATTTAAGAATTAGAGAAATCAGTGACTCATTAAAAAGGAACAACAGAATCATAGGGGTCCCAGAAGAGGAAGAGAGAGAAATAGGGGTAGAAGGATTATGTGAGCAAATCATAGTGGAAAACTTTCCTAACCTGGGGAAAGACACAGACATCAAAATCCAGGAAGCACAGAGGACCGCCATGAGATTCAATAGAAACCGACTATCAACAAGGCATATCATAGTCAAATTCACAAAATACTCAGGCAAGGAGAGAATCATGAAAGCAGCAAGTGGAAAAAGTCCCAGCATACAAGGGAAGACAGATCAGGTTTGCAGCAGACCTATCCACAGAAACTTGGCAGGCCTGAAAGGAGTGGCAGGATATATTCAATGTGCTGAATCAGAAAAATATGCAGCGAAGAATTCTTTATCCAGTAAGGCTGTCATTGAAAATAGAAGGAGAGATAAAAAAGATTCCCAGAAAAACAAAAATTAAAGGAGTTTGTGACCACTAAACCAGCCCTGCAAGAAATTTTAAGGGGGGCTCTCAGAAGGGAGAAAAGATGAAAAAATATATATATTTTTGTTTATGGACTATACTTATACTTAGTGTATGGAATATAAAGTATATATATGGACTATAAGCATATATATAGAAATAAATAAATACCAAAAGCAACAAAGATTAGAAAGGACCAGAGAACGCCACCAGAAACTCCAACTCTACAAGCAACATAATGGCAATAAATTCATATCTTTCAGTACTCACTCTAAACGTCAATAGACTCAATGCTACAGTCAAAAGACATAGGGTAACAGAATGGACAAGAAAACAAGATCCATCTATATGCTGTTTACAAGAGACCCACTTTAGACCTAAAGATACCTTCAGATTGAAAATAAGGGGATGGAGAACCATCTATCATGCTAATGGTCAACAAAAGAAAGCTGGAGTAACCATACTTATATCAGACAATCTAGACTTTAAAATAAAGACTGTATCAAGTGATGCAGAAGGGCATTATATCATAATCAAGAGGTCTATCCACCAAAAAGACCTAACAATTATAAACATCTATGTGCCAAATGTGGAGGCACCCAAATATACAAATCAATTAATCACAAACATAAAGAAACTCATCGATAGTAATACCATAAGAGTAGGAGACTTACACACTCCACTCACAGCAGTGGACAGATCATCTAATCAAAAAATCAACAAGGAAACAATGGCTTTGACAGACACACTGCACCAGATGGACTTAACAGATATATTCAGAACATTTCATCTTAAAGCAGCAGAATATATATTCTTCTCCAGTGCACATGGAACATTCTCCAGAATAGACCACATACTGGGACAGAAATCAGCCCTAAGTGAGTACAAAAAGATCGAGATCATACCGTGCGTATTTTCAGACCACAATGCCATGAAACTCGAAATCACCCACAAGAAAAAAATTGGAAAGGTAGCAAATACTTGGAGACTGAAGAACATACTACTAAAGAATGAATGGGCTAACCAAGAAGTTAAGAGGAAATTAAAAAGTATATGGAAGTCAATGAAAATGATAATACCACAACCCAAAACCTCTGGGACACAGCAAAGGCAGTCATAAGAGGAGAGTATACTGCAACCCACACCTTCCTAAAGAAGGAAGAAAGATCTCAGAGACACAACCTAACCTTACACCTTAAGGACCTGGAAAAAGAACCGCAAATAAAGCCCAAAACCAGCAGAAGACAGGAAATAATAAAGATTAGAGCAGAAATTAATTCTATCAAAACCAAAAAAAAAAAAAAAAACAACCTGTAGAACAGATTAATGAAACCAGAAGCTGGTTGTTTGAAAGAATTAACAAAATTGATCAACCGCTAGCCAGTTTGATCAAAAAGAAAAAGGAAAGGACCAAAATAAACAAAATCAGGAGTGAAAGAGGAGAGATTACAACCAACACAGCAGAAATAAAAACAATAATAAGAGAATATTATGAGCAATTATATGCCAATAAAATGGGCAATCTGGAAGAAATGGACAAATCCCTAGAAACATATACACTACCAAAACTGAAACAGGAAGAAGTAGAAAATTTGAAGAGACCCATAACCAGTAAGGAACTTGAATTAGTAATCAAAACTCTGCCAAAAAAAAAAAAAAAAAAAGAGTCCATGGGGCACCTGGGTGGCTCAGTCGGTTGAGCGTCCGACTTCAGGTCATGATCTCGCAGTTCGTGGGTTCGAGCCTCATATCGGACTCTGTGTTGACAGCTCAGAGCCTGAAGACTGCTTCAGATTCTGTGTCTCCCTCTCTGTCTGCCCCTCCTCCACTCATGCTATGTCTGTCTCTCTCTGTCAAAATTAAATAAACATTAAAAAAAAATAAAAATAAAAGTCCATGGCCAGGTGGCTTTCCAGGGGGAATTCTACCAAACATTTAAGGAAGAGTTAACACCTATTCTCTTGAAGCTGTTCCAAAAAATAGAAATGGAAGGAAAACTTCCAAACTCTTTCTATGAAGCCAGCATTACCTTGATTCCAAAACTAGACAGAGACCCCACTAAAAAGGAGAACTATAGACAAATTTCCCTGATGAATATGGATGCAAAAATCCTCAACAAGATATTAACCAACCAGATCCAAGAATACATCAAAAAAATTATTCACCATGACCAAGTGGGATTTATATGTGGGATGCAGGGCTGGTTCAATATACACAAAACAATTAACATGATTCATCACATCAATAAAAGAAAGGACAAGAACCATATGATCCTCTCAATAGATGCTGAGAAAGCATTTGACAAAATCCTGCATCCTTTCTTGATAAAAACCCTCAAGAAAGTAGGGATAGAAGAAGCATACCTCGAGATCAAAAAGCCATATATGAACGACCCAACACTAATAGCATCCTCAATGGAGAAAAACTGAGAGCTTTCCCCCTAAGGTCAGGAACAAGACAGGGATGTCCATTCTTGCCACTGTTATTCAACATAGTATTAAAAGTCTTAGCCTCTGCAATCAGACAACACGAAGAAATAAAGGGCATCCAAATCGGCCAGGAGGAGGTCAATCTTTCACTCTTTGCAGATGACATGATACTCTATATGAAAAACCCAAAAGATTCTACCAAGACAGTGCTAGAATTGATTCATGAATTCAGCGAAGTTGCAGGATATAAAATCAAAGCACAAAAATTGGTTGCATTCCTATACACCAACAATGAAGCGACAGAAAGAGAAATCAAGGAATCTATCCCATTTACAGTTGTACCAAAACCTATAAAATACCTAGGAATAAATCTAACCAAAGAGGTGAAAAATCTATACACTGAAAACTATAGAAAGCTTTTGAAAGAAATTGAAGACACACAAAAAAAAAAAAAAAAATGGAAAAAGATTCCATGCTCCTGGATAGGAAGAAGAAATATTGTTAAAATATTGATACTACCCAAATCCATCTACATATTCAATGCAATCCCTATCAAAATAACACCAGCATTCTTCACAGAGCTAGAACAAAGTTTCCTAAAATTTGTATGGAACCAGAAAAGACCCCAAGTAGCCAAAGGCATCCTGAAAAAGAAAACCAAATCAGGAGGCATCACAATCCCAGACTTCAAACTATACTACAAAGCTGTAATCATCAGGACAGTATGATACTGGCACAAGAACAGACACTCAGATCAATGGAACAGAATAGAGAACCCAGAGATGGACCCACAAACTTAGGGCCAACTAATCTTTGACAAAGCAGGAAAGAATATCCAGTGGAATAAAGACAGTCTCCTCAGCAAGTGGTGCTGAGAAAACTGGACAGCGACATGCAGAAGAATGAACCTGGACCACTTTCTTACGCCATACACAAAAATAACCTCAAAATGGATGAAAGACTTCAATGTAAGACAGGAAGCCATCAAAATCCTCCAGGAGAAAGCAGGCAAAAACCTCTTTGATCTTTCCCGCAGCAACTTCTTAATCAACACGTCTCCAGAGGCGAGGGAAGGAAAAGCAAAAATGAACTACTGGGACCTCATCAAAATAAAAACCTTCTGCACAGTGAAGGAAACCATCAGCAAAACTAAAAGGCAACCGACAGAATGGGAGAAGATATTTGCAAATGACATATCAGATAAAGGGTTAGTATCCAAAATCTACAAAGAACTTAACAAACTCAGCACCCAAAAAACAAATAATCGAGTGAAGAAATGGGCAAAAGCCATGAATAGACACTTCTCTAAAGAAGACATCCAGATGGCCAACTGACACATGAAAAAATGCTCCACGTCACTCATCATTAGGGAAATACAAATCAAAACCACAATGAGATACCACCTGACACCTGTCAGAATGGCTAACATTAACAACTCAGGCAACAACAGATGTTGGCGAGGATGCTGAGAAAGAGATTCTCTTTTGCATTGTTGGTGGGAATGCAAGCTGGTGCAGCCACTCTGGAAAACAGTATGGAGGGTCCTCAAAACATTAAAAATAGAACTACCCTATGACCCAGCAATTTCACTACTAGGTATTTATCCAAGGAATACAGGTGTGCTGTTTCAAAGGGACACATGCACTCCAATGTTTATAGCAGCACTATCAACAATAGCCAAAGTATGGGAAGAGCCCAAATGTCCATCAATGGATGAATGGATAAAGAAGATGTGAGATTATACACACACACACACACACACACACACACACACACACACACACAATGGAGTATTACTAGGCTATCAAAAAGAATGAAATCTTGCCATTCACAACTATGCAGATGGAATTAGAGGGTATTATGCTAAGCAAAATTAGAGAAAGACAAATATCATATGACTTGACTCACATGAGGACTTTAAGATACAAAACAGATGAACATAAGGGAAGAGAAGCAACAATAATATAAAAGCAGGGAAGGGGACAAAATATAAGAGACTCTTAAATATGGAGAACAAACAGAGGGTTACTGCAGGGGCTGTAGAATGGGCATAGGCTGAATGTGTAAGGGTCATTAAGGAATCTACTCCTGAAATCATTGTTGCACTATATGCTAACTAACTTGGATGTAAATTAAAAAAATAAATTAAAAAAAAGAAAACTAGGGGAAAAAAAGAATAAAAAGAAGTGACTGGCTTTCAATAGGAAAAGGTCAACTTTTTACGATATGAAAAGGAAGCTAGAAATAGGAATACTGATGCAGGTGAGTTTGTAGATTTGGTTGTGGGTAAATGATGCAATTCTCTGCTGATGGCTTTTATGATTTCAGTAAAGCATAAGGTGATAGGTTAAGGATAAAGATGGAATGTGCTGGGGGGAGACAATTACTGAACATGATTAAGCAGGAATGGTCCGAGAAATAGGGTAAGAACCAAAAGATACTGTGGAAATTGTTAAAGAAGAGTTTCAGATAAATAGGGACAATCTGTGCTATCACATGTTTTCTAGAAGTTTATTAAGATAAAGATCTTACATGAGAAAGTTATTCCTATTATTAATGAAATAAGATTGAACAGAGTGGTAAAGGTAGAAGCCAGAGTACAGTGGCCTGGGGAAGAGTGCAAGATGAAGAAATAGAAACTGAGAGAGAAGATAGACTTTTAAAGATTAGACAAGAAAACAGGGAAGTGAAAATAGCAAGACAAGGTGACTTCTTTGAGGGAGGGATTTATTTCATGTTATTGTTTAAATAGGAAATGCTTGACCATGTGAATATAGGCTATAGGAATGTATCTTATAAAGAAGGGGAAATTGAGGGGGAGAATGGACAGGGGATAATCAATGGACAGAATCCTGGGGAAAATTACCTGGGATGAGGTCAGGAACACAGGTGGAAGTGATTGTAAATTTGACAGTGTGGTTATAGACTATTCTAAGAACATTTGTAAGAGAAGGTTGACTTCCTGACATTTTCTAAAGTTCCCCACTGGATAGAACCATAATGTATTTTGTATGCTTAAAGGTATTCATTAATATTTCAATGCAGCTGAATGTTTTTATGATTAGGTTGTCTTACACAAAACTGCTTAGGTAACTCCTATTCCCCCCAAAATTTATTCATAAAGGCATATATGTCCCTCTTCTTTAAAGATCCCTCTTTTAATTAGTATTTCTTTCTTATATCCTATTTATGTTATGAGGAATTAAATATTAACATATTATCTTTGATTTAACCTATAGTGAACATAAATGGTACTCTGAAAAAAAAAAAAAAAAAAGAAAAACCTGACTTCAATTTTACTTACTACACCTCTGCTGAGTACCTCATTAGTGCTTTAATGCATGAAGAAAAGGTTAAAATGTATAAAAGTGACAATTCCTAAACGGAAAGCACTGTGCTTCTGGCTCACTCTTGCAGTAAAGTAAAGTACAATCATTCTGGGAAAAGGAAAGTGCTAGGGAAGAGTTGTCAGAATTGGTAGCTGAATTGCGTTACCATGTGGCCCTCTGAGAGGCCGGAACATCAGAAGCAAAAGGACCTGGGTGAATAGGGTCACATTACTTCTCTGAGAAATAAATGAATTGGCTGGAGAGGATGCTATTATGTCCACTTTCACAGGCTCCTATAGAACTCTGTACAACTGAAATATAAATTAAGAGACTGTAATATGGCTGGGCTTATAAATGCAAATTAAAATAAATAATTGAGGGGTAGCTGTTTTTATTCCTCACATTATCTGTTCTCTGGCTAACTGCCTATGTTGGCAACAATGCATCTTCTGAAGAGGAAATCAGAACAACTGAGTATATGCAAATAATCCTGTTTGTATGTTTAAGAAACAAAACCCTTCCTTTTATAGTCACACTTTTGCATGTGTCACATTAGGCCTTCACACCTATGAGAGATGAGGATTGTACACATAAATAAAGAAACCAGAAAATCCAATCCTCCAAAATACTTTCAAGTTGTGTTATCTCTACCTGGCCTATGTGCATAGAACCATTATATTTCTTTTTTTTTAATGTTTATTTATTTATTTTGAGATAGAGCAAGAGAGCACACCTGTGCACTTGTGCATGCAAGCAGGGGAGGGACAGAGAGAGAGGGAGAGAGAGAGAATCTCAAGCAGGCTCCACCCTGTCAGCACAGAGTCCAAGGCTGGGCTTGATGTCATGAACCCTGAGATCACAACCTGAGCAGAAATCAAGAATCAGATGCTTAACCAACTGAGCCACCTAGGGACCTGCCATTGTGTTTCTTTTTAGTAGTTCACCATTTACCCTTCACTATAAATGAGTTAATTCAGTTAAATTTCAGTGTTATAACAAATTTGATAATATTGTACATTTCAAATCACAAAGGAGTATCCCTTCTCCAGTTATTTTCTCCAAATATTGTATTTTCTCTAGTTTTGCTTAACTGAAAAGTTACCCTTTAAGTTCTAGACTATGGGTCCACATGAGTTTTCTCAGTTACCTTTCTGGTAGTACAAACAATGAGGTATATAGGCAGAAGCATTGAGAAGTTATATGGAACACATGTAGTTTTAGTGTTTGATCCAGCTGATAATATTCTCTCTTAGCTCAAATGATATGAGTTCGACACTGATTTTACCATATGGGTAACTAAGCCACGAAATATATTATCTCAACAACAGTATCGTAACATGTTTTAATAAGGAAACCATTCTAGGTTCTGGATCAAACAAAATCATGCAAATATAGTCACTTTCTTCATGTGCAAAGACATCATTTAATTAACAAAAGTATATGTTATATCAATAGATAACTTAGCAAGTTTCAAAGCAACTCATATATATCTACTGAATGCTTACCATAACTGTATGCTGTGGGGATCTGGGAATTAAAATATAATAAGCCAAGCTCAAATGAGAAATTAAAGTGTATTTATAAGTGCACAGTAAAGGTGGTCCATATCCAAGTAAGAGTGCTGAGGTAATTAAGTACAGATTCCTGGGTTCAAAAATGTTTACTCCTAGGAATTTCTCCTATGGAAATACTCATTGTTTTGGAGGATCATTGGCCAGAATTGTAGTAAGACTCTTCTATTTTTTTTTTTTTTTTTTTTTTTTTTTTGCCAAGCCACAAATTTGCTAATAGGTCATGTTTATAAGAAAGTGAGTCAGATTCAAAACTTGAAGAGATGGCATTAATCAAATAGATTTTCCCCAAATAAGTTATTTTCCTATATACTCAGGATTAAATTAAGTAATAATCATATATCTGCTGGCACAATTTTTTTAACTCTTTCATATGTTCAAGTGCACATGCATACACTGCATATTTAAATTCAGTCTTATGAAAGGCTGACAAAAAGATGTTTTTCCATGTCCAACCAATGGGACACAATTTTCTCAGTATTTCCTCTTTTTTCAGTGCCCTGGAAATCTTCATAAGCAGCATGATTAAGAAGACATCCAATGAAAGCTTTATTTTATCAATGTGGTCACTGAAGGGCAAACTTCTTATGTTTGCTTACAGAAATATTACAAAGTTTTAAGCATGTGAAAAATCTCAAATATCTAATGCTGTCTTTTCCTTTTCTTTTGTGTACAAATTATTTCATAGGACTTATAAATATCTAAATTTTGCTATACTAAGCTCTGCTCACAATTTACTAAGTACATATGGTCACATATAAAAGAAGCATTGTCATATGGCAAATAGCCAAGGCTTTGGCCTACAGAGTTGGTGTTGTCCAATTCGATCCCCTTGGCACTCATAAAACTGTGAAAGGATTATACACATACACATGCACACACACACACACACACACACACACACAACTACAAACACTGCGATTAAAATCCTTGTATCCTTATTTATCCAGAGGTCATCTTCATTTGTAATAGCAAACATTGATAGCAGTCTAAATATTTGTAAATAGGGAATTCAATAAATGTAATTTAGCATATAGGTAAACAGAACACTATAAACCTAAAAAAAAAGGAAATCTACATTTACTGAAATGAAAAGATGTCCACAATGAGATAAATATGATATTTTATAAGAAAAAATGTACATATATATCCATATATTTATGGAAAGATGTATACTAAGCTGTTAAAAGTTGTTTATCTTAAGATTATGGTGCAACTTCCAAATTTACTTAGCAGATTTTATGTCTTTATAGTATATATGAATTATTTACTTAATAAGAATAAATATATAACATAAAACAAGTAAATTGAAGGAAAGCCATGTGTGGCATAATTTTACCTGCATAAAACATGTGCATATATGTTTATATATGAATGAAAATTCCAGGAGGATACATACCTAATACTTAACAGGGATTTTCTATTACTATTAAGGGGTGGAGTTATGGTAAGAATTCAACATTCTTTATACTGTTTGAATGTTTTACAACCATTATGCATTACAGAGTAATCTGTACATAGTGACTTTAACCTTAGTTGACTAACTGAAGAAAGAAGTATATATTACATAATTCTTGTGTAATTAAATAGGCATTTCCATATAAATAACATGAAGGGTGTACTTTAGGCAAAGTTTATCTGAAAAACAACTGCAATTATTATCATTAGATTTTTTAATGAAAAAGAAATTTATTGGAAGTCATAAGACTACCATTATAAAACATGATCAAGCTATCAGAAAATGTTTTTAAAAATGATACTTGGGTTAGATGGCCAAACAAAGATGGGTCAGTGAGAGTGGTGGTGATGGCCCCCTGGAGGTGGCAAGAAGGATGACAAGGACAAGAAAAAATTACAAACTTCCTGTACCAACTACGGTGTGGAAAAAGAAGAAAAAGGGACCAGATGCTGCCAGCAAGTTGCCCTTGGTGACACCTCATATTCAGTGCTGGTTAAAATTATTGAAATTAGAGAGAATTAAAGATTATCTTCTCATGGAGGAAGAATTCATTAGAAATCAGGAACAAATGAAGCCTTTAGAAGAAAAGCAAGAGGAGGAAAGATCAAAGGTTGATGATTGAGGGGGACCCGAAAGGTAGGAACATTTGAAAAGATCATTGATGACAACCATGCCATTGTGTCTATATCTGTAGGCTCAGAACACTACATCAGCATTCTTTCCATTGTAGACAAGGGTCTGCTGGAACCAAGCTGCTCAGTCCTGCTTAACCACAAGACATAGAGGTGCTCATGGATGACACAGATCCCTTGGTTACAGGGATGAAGGTAGAAAAGCCCCCCCCCCCAGGAAACCTATGCTGATTTTGGGGGGTTGGACAACCAAATCCAGGAAATTAAGGAATCTGTGGAGCTTCCTGTCACTCATCTTGAATATTATGAAGAGTTGGATATGAAGCCCCCAAAGGGGGTCATTCTAGATGATCTGCCAAGCACAAGCAAAACCTTATTAGCTAAAGCAGTAGCAAACCAAACCTCAGCCACATTCTTGAGAGTGGTTGACACTGAACTTATCCAGAAGTACCTAGGTGACGGGTCCAAACTCATTCAGGAATTGTTTTGAGTTGCAGAAGAACATGCACCATCCATTGTGTTTATTGATGAAATTGATGCCATTGGGACAAAAAGATAAGACTCAAATTCCAGTCGTGAGAGAGAAATTCAATGAACCATGTTGGAACCATTGAAACAGTTGGATGGATTTGATATAAGGGGTGACATGCAAGTTATCATGGCCACAAACTGATAGAAACTTTGGATCCAGCACTTGTCAGATCAGGCTGCATTGGCAGGAAGATGGAGTTCCCCCTTGCCCAATGAAAAGACTAAGAAGTGCTTCTTTCAGATCCAAACAAACAGGCTGACACTGGCCAATGACATAAACCTGGACAACTTGATCATGGCTAATGATGACCTCTCATTGCCAAAGTCAAGGCAATTTATATAGAAGCTCGTCCAATGGCCTTGAGAGAACATAGAATGAAACTAACAAATGAAGACTTAAAAAAATCTAAAGAAAATGTTCTTTATAAACAACAAGAAGGCATCCCTGAGAGGCTCTATCTCTATCAGACCACAGTTAACTTCAGGGAAATGGCTGGGACTGTCCCCACATCTTAGATGGATGAGATTGGGGAAGCTGCCTAGAGGAATCCATGTTCTAGTTGCTCTTTATTAGTAAAATCTCCTTTGTACCTTTTTGAGCATATGTACAGGATACCCAATAGGCTGCCTTTATCTGTTGGTCACATGCAGTACTCTCTCCCCAATAAAGTGTGCCCCTGTCAAAAAAAAAAAATGATACCTAAGGATCAGTTAAATTTAAGAAAACATGGCATACATAGACTATGCTATTTGTGATAAATGGGGGGAGCGTTGTCTGTCTTTAGTGTTTTCCTGAGTTTTCTTCCTTTTTTTTTGTAAACCAGGTGAAGGAAAATAAATTGAAGTAATTTAGAGCCTTTGATGGCAAACAATTTCTTATTGAAAGTTCTGTTTTTTATAGAAATACACATAGTAAAAGTATATTTCACTTTCCTTAACTAGTTTAACAAAATCATAAGACTACATCATTTTTGGTAGGGAAAATCAAGTAACTTTCAAAATTAATGAACATGTAATATTATTCTTACATTTTACCGGATTGTCATTTTGCTGAAGACTAGGTCCATATCTTTCACTAATTTTTCTCAGCACTATATTCATTATGTGTTCAAATTCTCTCTAAAACCAATGGCTAAAATCAAGAAGACAAGAAACCCAAAAGCCCAAGTGTCCATTGACTGATGAATGGATAAAGAAGATGTACATACACATAATGGAATGAATACTACTCAGCCATCAAAAAGAATGAAATCTTGACATTTGTAATGAGATCGATGGAGCTAGAGTGTATTATGCTAAGTGAAATAAATGAGTAAGAGAAAAGCAAGTATCATATGGTTTCACTCATATATTGAATTTAGGAAACAAAACAGATGAACATATGGGAATGGGAAAAAAAGAGAGAAGGAAGCAAACCATAAGAGACTCTTAATGATAGAGAACAAACTGAGGGTTGATAGAGGGAGGTGGGTGAGGGATGGGCTAAATGGGTGAGAGGTATTGTTATGATGAGCACTAGGTGTTATATGTAAGTAATGAATCATTAATTCTACTCTTGAAACCAATATTACAATATATGTTACCTAATTAGAATTTAAATAAAAATTTGTAAGAAGAAAATCATAAGAAACAAGTGTTGGCAAGGATGTGGAGAAAAAGGAACCCGTGTGCACTGTTGGTAGGAATATAATTTAGTACAGCCACTGTGGAAAACAATATGGAAGTTCTTAAAAAATTTAAAATAATACTATATTATCCAATAATCCCACTAGCATTACCCAGGGATAGCAACAACACTAACTTGAAAAGTTATATGTACCTGTATGTTTATTACAGCATTAACAATAGCCAAGACATGGAAACAACCTAAGTATCCATCAATAGACAAATGGATAAGGAAAATGCACACACACACACACACACACACACACACACACACACTCACATAGACAAAATGGAATATTACACAGCCATAAAAAGGGTGACATCATGCCATGTCAACAACATGGATGGACCTAGAAGGTTTTATGCTAAGTGAAATAAGTCAGACTGAGAAAGACAAATACCATTTTATTCCAATCACAAATGGAATAAAAAAACCCAAATAAACAAAAAGTAGAATCAGAACTATAAACACAGAGAACAAACGGATAATTGCCAGGGGTGTAGGGAAAAGGAAAAATGGGTGAGAGGAGAGGGAGATAAAGGCCTCCAGTTATGGAATGAGTAATTCAGTGGAATAAAAAAAAGCATAAGGAATACAGTCAATGATATTGTAATAGCAATGTAATGGGACAGATCGTAGCTACATTTGTGGTGAATATAACATAATGTATAAACTTGTCAAATCAAATCACTAATTTGTTCACCTGAAACTAATGTAACATTGTATGTCAATTATAAATAACTAAACAAACAACTAAATAAGTAGATAAATAAATAAATAAATAAATGTAACAGAATTAACAAAACCAAATTGTCTCTAAAACCAAGACTTTAAGTGGGGTCTATGTCTGCTGTAATGCTAGCTTCACAGAATGAATTTGAAAGCTTTCCTTCCATTTCTATATTTTAGAAACGTTTGAGAAGAACAGGTATTAACTCTTTTTTAAATGTCTGGTAGAATTCTCCTGGGAAGACACGGGGCCCTGGACTCATGTTTGTTGGGAAATTTTTGATAACTGATTCAACTTATTTGCTGGTTGTGAGTCTGTTCAAATTTTCTATTTCTTCCTATTTCAGTTTTGTTAGTTTGTATATGTCTAGGATTTTTTCCCTTTCTTCCAGATTGCCCAGTTTGTTGGCACATAGTTTTTCACAGTATTCACTTATAATTGTTTGTATTTCTGTGGTGTTGATTGTGACTCTTCTCTTTCATTTGTGATTTTACCTATTTGGGTCTTTTGTAATTTCTTTTTGATAAGTATGGTTAGCGGTTTATCAATTTTGTTAATTCTTTCACAGGACCAGCTTTTGGTCTCATTGATCTGTTCTACCATATTTTTTGCTTGTTTGTTTCTATAACATTTATTTCTTCTCTAATCTTTATTATTTACCTTCTGCTTGGTTTAGGCTTTATTTGATGTTTTCTTTTCTGGTTCCTTTAGATGTAAGGTAAGTCTGTGTATTTGAGGCCTTTCTTGCTTCTTGAGATAGGCCTGAATTACAATATACTTTCCTCTTAGGACTGCCTTTGCTGCATCCCAAAGGGTTTGGACTGTCGTGTTTTCATTTTCATTGGCTTCCGTGTATTTTTTAATTTCTTCTTCAATTTCATGGTTAACCAATTCATTCTTTATTAGGATGTTCTTTAATCTCCATATATTTGAGGGTTTTCCAAATATTTACTTGTGGTTGATTTCAAGTTTCATAACGTTGTGATCTGAAAATATGTATGGTATGATCTTGACTTTTTGTACCTGTTGAGGGCTGATTTGTGACCAAGTATGTGATCTACTCTGGAGAATGTTCCATGTGCACTCTAGAAGAATGAGTATTCTGCTGTTTTAGTGTGAAATGTTGTGAATATATCTGTTAAGTCCACCCAGCCCAATGTGTTATTCAATGCTATTGTTTCCTTGTTGATTTTCCGGTTAGATAATTTGTCCATTGCTGTGAGTAAGGATATTAAAGTTCCCTACTATTATTGTATTATTGTCAATGAGTTTCTTCATGTTTGTGATTAACTGATATATATATATCATATATATATATATATATATATAGGTGTTCCAAGTTAGGGGCATAAATTATTTACAATTATTAGATCTTCTTAGTGGATAGACCCCTTAATTATGATATAATGCCCTTCTTCATCTCTTGTTACAGTTTTTTTTTAATCTAATTTGTCTGATAGAAGTATGGCTACTCTGGCTTTCTTTTGACATCCATTAGCATAATAGATGGTTCTCCATTCCTTCACTTTCAATCTGCTGGTGCCTTTAGATCTAAAATGAATCTCTTATAGGCAAATACACATGAATCTTTTTTTTTTTTTTTGTCCACTATAATACCCTATGTCTTTTGATTGGAGCATTTAGTCCATTTACATTCAAGTGATTATAGAAAGATATGAATTTAGTCCCATTGTGTTACCTGCAAAGTTGGTGTTTGTGGTAATGTTCTCTGGTCCTTTGTAGTCTTTGTTGCTTTCGTCTTTTTTTCTCCTCTCAGAGTCCTCCTTAATATTTCTTGTGGGGTGGTTTAGTGGTCATGAACTCCTTTAGTTTTTGTTTGTCTGGTAAATTCTTTAATCTCCTTATATTCTGAATGAAAACCTTTCTGGGCAAAGAACTCTTGGCTGCATATGTTTCCCATTCAGCACATTGAATATTTCCTGCCATTCCCTACTGGCTTGCCAAATTTCAGTGGACCGGACTGGTGCTAACCTTATTTGTGCACTCTTGTAGTTTAAGGGCCTTTTTTCCCTAGCTATTTTCAGAATTCTCTCTTTACCTTTGTATTTTGCAAGTTTCACTATGATATGTTGTCGTGTTGACCTATTTTTGATTTGAGGGGAGTTGTCTGTGCCTCTTAGACTTGAATGCCCATTTCCTTACCCAGATTAGGGTAGTTCTCAACTATAATTTTTTTCAAATAAATCTTCTGCCTCCTTTTCCTGCCCTTCTTCTGGAACTCCTATGATATGGATAATGTTTCATTTTATGGAATCACTAAGTTCCCTATGTCTCCCCTCATAATTTAATAGTTTCCTTTCCCTCTTCTTTTCAGCTTCATTATTTTACATGACTTTATCTTCCATATCACCCATTCTCTTCTCTGTTTCTTCAATCCTCAAGGTAACTGTATCCAGTCAGCTTTGCATCTCAGTTATAGAATTTTTTTTATTTCAGGCTGACTAGTTTTTAGGTCTTTGATCTCTGCAGCTTTTTTAAAGCCCAGCTAGTAGTCTTATGACTGTTGTTCTCAATTCTTGTTCAGATGTATTGCTTATATCTGTTTTGAGCAAGTCCCTGGCTGTGATTTCTTCTTAACCTTTCTTTTGGGGAGAATTCCTCTGTCTTGTCATTTTGGCTAAGTTTCTGCCTTTTGAGTGTTTTAAAAGCTTGTTATGTTTCCTGCACCTGAGTGTGCTGCTATATGAAAAAGGGGTCATACACTGTCAGGGCCTGGCACTTCAAGAAGTGTTTCTGATGTATGCTGCTTGTGCTCTGCTGTTATATGTTGGCTTCTCTTTCCCACTGATCAGTCTTGCATTGGGGATTGATGGACCTTTAACTAGCTGTGCTTTGATTTGTTTGAGAGAATGAGCCTGGAAAAAGGGGGGGAAGCTTGATCCCCTAAAAAAGTGAAAAGGAAAAGGAATAAAAGAAAGAACAGAGAATTAAAAAACTATAAGGCTGATTTCAAAGAAAAAGAAAGGAAAAAAAGAAAGAAAAATAAAAGAAAAATGGAAGTCTTATCCAAAAAGAGAGAGAGAGAAGGAAATGCAACAAACAAAGAAGAAACTATGAGCCTGATTCCAAAAGAAAAAAGATGAAAGGAAAACAAGGAAACAGAAAAAATTAAGCCTGGTCTTATTTCCATAAGAACTACAGGTGTAGTTTTGCAACACTTGGTCTTTAGTAAACCTGGTACATGTGGAGTGGGTGTTGCCTATGCTGGTTTTCTGGAGGAGAGGACCACTGTGTTAACTCACAGTATTGCCCCAGTAAATAATCAGTTTCCAGGCACAGAGGGGCGAGGTTTGGTGTAAACAGGTCCCACCTCCACTGGGGGCCACTGTGCTGCTCTCTGAAGTCCCACTGTGTTGGTGTTGGGGGGAAAATGGTTACATCCCAATCTCTCATTTCCAGACCAGGAATCTCACACAGCCCCATTGTTCATATAGCCCTCAAAGCATAACAAGGTCAGTGCTTGCCCTGCACCACAGCTCTGCTGTGTTTCCTCTTTAGTGCACAGCTGGGATTCAAAACTAGAAGTCTTAAAGAACTTGACACCCTGAAGACCCACCTGCTCCTCTGGAGTAGAGCCTCTCTATGCTGTGTCAGATGTTCTTTGTCCCAGAAAAACAGTCCCATGCCTGCACTGTATGTAGAATCTACAGTGTAGCACCGCCAAAAGCAACAACAAGGCTGTATTCCCTCTGGGTGCACCTCTGTCCCCTGCCAAAGAAAAACCTTTGGCTGGCACCTGCAGGGTCTTTTATCCTTGGAGAAGCAATATACCCTCTTCCATAAGTACTCCAGTTAGGGGAATGTTCTCTCCCAGTGCACCCTAGAGATCCTTACATCATACTGTGCACTCCTAGGCCAGCTTCATCCTTCTCCCCAAGAGCAGGCGCCATAGCTCCACTCCAGGAAAATCTCTCACACTTCCAAAACCTCAGAGTTTGAGTTCCAAATGCTTTTTGAAAAAAAAAAAACTGTGACACTCAATAATTCTTGCTCCCCTGTCCATGGTCTAGAGAGGTTTTCCTCTTGTGCAAACCCAATACCACACTCACTCAACCCCTCTCAGTTTGTCCAAATTATGGAAAGAGCCTTAATGCCCATCAACTTGTGAATGGATAAAGAAGATGTGATATATAAACACACACACACACACACACACACACACACACACACAGAATGGAATATTACTCGAAGATCAAAAAGAATGAAATCTTGCCATTTGTAACAATGTGGATGCAACTAGAGTGTAGTATGCTAAATGAAATAAGTCAGTCCAAGAAAGAAAAATATCATATGAGTTCACTCATATGTGGAATTTAAGAGACAGAACAGATAAATGTATGGAAAGGAAGGGGGAAAAAACAGAAGGAGGCAAACCATAAGAAACTCTTAGAACAAACAAGGTTGCTACAGGGGAGGTGGGTGGGAGGATGGGCTAAATGGGTGCTGGGCATTAAGGAGGCCACTTGTTGGGATGAGCACTGGGTGTCATATGTAAGTGATGAATCACTTAATTCTAGTCCTGAAACCAATACTACACTATATTTTAACTAACTTGTATTTAAATTTTAAAAAAGGAGAGAATTTGTGATGAGCACTGGGTGATATATAGAAGAGTTGAATCTCTATATTGTACACCTGAAACTATATAACACTGTACGTCAACTCTACTGGAATTTAAAAAAAATATCTAATGTCAAATCAATACTGTTATATTGTTAAAAACAAAAAAAATCACCCATCTACCTGGGTGTATATACTTGTAGCTAATTCATCTTGATGGACTCAAGTAATTCTACTTAATCTAACATTGTATACGAACTTTATAGATACTCTGTCAATGTCAGAATTGGTGCCTTGGTAATCTCTTCTATTATAAATTTCCTAGTCAAAGTTGGCTTTTTTTGAGCAGTCACATACAAAGTTTATAATAGAAACAGGCGAACTATGTCCAAATAAGAAGAGTAAAAATAACTAATGAACTGCCATATATTTAGTAATTAATATTATCAGATACAGTGCTAGGGACTTTAGAGAAATTTTTTTATGCAATCATCACAACAACCACAGACTGAGTATTCTTCTTCCTGTGGAGCAGAGGAGAAATTGAAATGCAGAGATTAACAAGCTTACCTAAAGTCACATAACTACATAACGCTTGGTAAAACTAGGGTAGAAACAGAATTTGGCGTATAAAATTCCTTTTTCTTCTCTTTGTAAAAAATGTTTATTTATTTTGAGAGAGAGAGACAGAGAGTAGAGCTTAACACAGGGCCAGATATCATGAACCATAAAATCATGACCTGAGCTGAAACCAACAGACGCTTAACCAACTAGGCGACCCAGGTCTCCTTAATGTTATTTTTAATTAAAAGTTTATTTATTTATTTTGAGAGAGAGAGAGAGCAGGTCAGGGGCAGAGGGAGAGGGAGGGAAAGAATCCCAAGCAGATGTGCTGTCTGCACAGAGTCTGACACGGGGCTCTAACTCACAAACCATGAGATCGTGACTTCAGCTGAAATCAAGAGTCTGATGCTTAGTAGACCAAGTCACCCACGTGCCCCTAAAATTCTTTATCACTGTGATTAAACTCCCTAAATATTAATAGTGGTTCTCTTGATTGAAGATTTTAAAGCTACTTCTTATTATCTCCCTTCACTTTTTTTCTCTATTTTCCAAGTTTTCTTCATTAAGTCTGTATTACATATATAAATATCAGAATTATTTTAAATATTTATTGCATATAACATGGAAGTCTTATAGTAGTATATTGTTTTAGTTTCTCTAATAATATTTTAAAAAAACCTCTTCTCCATTCCATGTATGTCTTCTAGAACTATCATTTATTGTATGAAGGGTTCTTTGCCTCAGGTATAGACCTCTCACTAAAGCCTAGCTAATCAACATATTTCACCTCACAGATAACAGCAATTGGTCCAGGAGTTGGTCCTGTTACCCAGTGTCCTTCCCTAGAATTTATAATATGACTCCAAAATAGAGAAGCTTCTTTCTGCTGTGGTTACACAGTTGGGAAGATATGAATATGAGGCTATTGGAGGCTATCTTCCCTGTAATATGGAGAGGACCTGTCTGTGAAAGGAAGCCAAGTAGAGGGAAGCAGAGATAAGAAATAGTTAAGTTCATAGTAGCAAATCCCAACTTCAGTCCTTAAAGTCATTGTTGCTGTTATTCCCTTGTCTTATCCTGGGATTGAGTCTGGGAATGAATTATAGTGCATTCTTCATCTGTCAGTTTTTCACAAGAACTTTCTCTTAAACATCAGTCACTCAAATGTTCCACAGCAAAAAGAATTTTTTTACTGTTCATTAAAGGGTCTGAGAAGTATTGCAGTAAGAAAACTGATTAATTGTTAAACCCAGTATTTTTCAATTACCATTTTTTCATTAGGTAATTATTAACATACCACATTTTTTGGAAATGCTGACTGATATATTTATATATAATAATTTTCCAAGATTACATTTATTTTAGCAGCTTTACTGTAACTGCAAATTTGTTTATTTCACATGAACTTCTCAATCCTGTGTATGACTGATTAAATCTAAAATCGTATCAGTGGATTACCCTGCATGTTTTACTGTCAAGATAATTTTCAATTTCAGCTGGAATCCACCATGTTACATTTCTTTCCCAGCTTTGGGTTATTTGAACATTTGATAAAGATAACTTCCAAAGCTCCACAAATGTCCTTATTGACTATGTTGGATCAGAAAGTGTTAAGGATAGAGTCTCAAGTTAGTCTGCTAGAGAATATTTTCCAAGTTAACACTGGTTGATTATTTAATATCTTTAATATGAGTTTATTCAACTGCTAATCTACCTTACACATTTATCATTCAGGCCACGTTTTGGTCTTTCAACTACAAGTATGCCAGAAAAGATTGTGTCACTTGGTTTTCTGAAATCAAACTTGATCTTCATACAGAATTTGTTGTCTTATTTTAGTTGAACACCAAAGATATTTGCTTAAAATGTGTGAGTTAGAGACTTTCAGTGGGAGTACAGCCCAAGGACTCTTATCTTTAACTCCGCCAAGACCAAACCAGATTGAAACAGAATATATCAAATTTCATAGAAAAACAAAACAACTTTAAAACAAGATAATGGGTGCCTGGGTGGCTCATTCAGTTGAGCATCTGACTTCGGCTCAGGTCATGATCTCGCAGTTTGTGGGTTCTAGCCCCACATCGGGCTCTGTGCTGACAGCTCAGAGCCTGGAGCCTGCTTCGGATTCTGTGTCTCCCTTTCTTTCTTCCCTTCCCCCACTCATGATCTCTCTGTCTCTCTCTCTCTCAACAATAAATAAACATTTAAAAATTTTAAAAAACAAGATGAATTAATAATTAAAACTTCCTGTTATGCTATACGGTTTTAGAATTGGTGGCTTAACACTTAAAAGGCATTCTTTTCTAGATATTTAAATTTTCACAATTAGAAATAAAATGCTTTGCTCACCTGCAAATATTCCTGTAAAATATCATTGAAAATAAAGTGCAAAGGTTTTTATTAACTTTTAAATTTTAATATATGTAATATAATATAATATATATTATATATATAAAGTCATACATCATATCTTTATAGTTTGAATTATTTTCACAACCTGACATACATATGTAACTAGTACTCAGATAAAGAAACAGAACCCTAGCACTCAGAAATCTTCTTGTAGGCTCCCTTCTACCTCCTATACCTCTAGGAGAAACCACTATCTTAATTTCTAACTTGATAGGTCAATTCTGCCTCCTGGAATGAACAGATCCAGATTTATTAGATAAATTATAGTTCACAGAATTATTCTAAATATTCAAGTTCAAGAAACTCAATATTTCTTTCAGAATTAATAACTTTCCAGATTTTCAGTTTCCTCATTGTTACAAAGAGGATAATAATAGTATGTATCTCACAGACTTGTGAATAGTAAATACTTCATACACACATGCATGCATATGTATTTACATCTATCCATATTTATACAAATATTTGTATAGCATTTTTATACATATATATTTCTGATGTGCAACAGCAAGCACATGGTACACACTCAAATCATAATCATTGTAATTAAGTTGGAGTACTTAGAAATACTCTAAAATATAGAGTTATTTTACTCTATATTTTACTTAGAGTAAATATACTCTAGTAAATATACTAGAGTAAATATACTCTAAAATTTTAAGTTATTATAGTTAATTAAAACCATTGCTAATTAAATCTACTTTTAAGAAACAGACTACTATAATTTTTTCAAATGAAAAATTTTGTTTTTATTGACTTTCATTATAAACACAAAAATAATGAATATCATGTTTTGAATGATTGATTCACCTGTCATACATTTCATTTTGTGGTTACAGTCATTAATTCTAGAGTGTTTGCAAGTTTATCTTCTGTATTATCGTCATTTAAAAATTCCTCACATTGACATGGAAGTATGTCAATAATCCATCATCACATTCATGACTCACATAAAGATATATGTAAAAAGTCATTGGTAGTTCTGAAGCATTTTAGAAAAATATCTGAATGAAACAATAAACCATGAAAGTCACTTTTGTTTTTCAATAGTTTCACTATTTTTCTAATTTTATCAGAATGAGTGTTCTATAATATTTAAGTAATAGTTATCAATAATTAATGTAGGACTTTAGTTCAAGAGGTATGGAATTATGAAATAAGAATGTGTCAAAATTAGATATAATTAAAATAGATATAATTAAAAGCATGTATTTTTTTAAATTTATTTTGTCATTGTTGTTTAGTTTTGCTTTGTTTTCCTGATTTAACAGATTGATTATCTCAAGGCTGTATTTCACTAAAATACTAGAAATCTATGCTGTTATTGACATGGACTTTTTTTTTTAACTTCATTGAAGTAAAATTTACATACAATGCAATTTTCTCATTTTAAGTGTGCAATTCAATGATTTTTAGCATATTAAGAGAATTATACAAATATTACTAAAATCCAGTTGTAGAATATTTCCATCACCCACAAAAGATCCATCATCACTCTTTCCAGTCAATCCATGTTTGTTACTACCAGATGTAGGCAACAACTAATTTACTTTTTGTTTTTATAGACTTGCCTTTCTTGGCCATTTCACATAAATGGGATAATATAGTAGCAAACTAGTATATCAAGTTGTTTTATAATGTTAACTTTCCTATGACCTTGCTGACTTTCTGTCGATAAGTTCTATCCACTAATAAGAGTGGGTCATTGAGGTCTCCGAGTATGATTGTTAAATCATTTACTTCTCCCTTAGTTTATGCCACATTTTGCTCTATGTGTTTGGGACAGTGTTGTTACTACAGACATTGGATTATAAACTTATATTTAAGGCAACAAGAACTTCCAGAAGAGTAAAGTAATGACCTCCAAAAAAAAAATCCACTCCTTAATAAAAGCAACAAAATTAGAGCAAAAACTGTTAAAATAAACTTTTTCAAATATCTAGAAATTAGCCAAAATCTTGGGAAAATGTGAAGATCATTTATTCAAAAATATGGCTAAATCTCAGTAAGAACAGTGAGTTTTTTTTTTTTACATTTTAATTTACCCTATTTCTATCCCCCTCTCCCTAGTTCTGTGATAGACTTGAAAACTTAAAGCATCACACTGAGGTTAGCTGTGAAAACCAGCACATTAATGGGCATAACAGGCTTAGAGCTTTCAAAAATTCCCATCCACAGAGAATTATTACTATTCAACCTGTTTGACAGCTCCCCCAAAGCTCTATTCTCAGTACTTGTTTTATTTGGGCTGGCTTAGACTTCACTCTTCATGAACATACTTAGGATGTGGGAAAAAATTAGTAGCAACTGTTTAACATTTCAGTTGGCTGAAATAACAATACTAGTTGGGCAAACTAGAGGCTACCAAAGAATTAAAAGAAAAGGCTAGAGAATCAGAAATTCATAAAGATTTTTTAAAATTCTGACATATTCCTGGGAATCTAGAAGGCCAAATGCTTTGCTGAGCTGTTTGCATACCCAAGAAAGACCTGAGAAGGACTTAATCTCTTATCTCTGACTAATCTTGAGGCTCTATACAAGCAGGAAATGAAGGTCAACATACATACAAAGGCTCTTGGTAAGGATAGAAGAATTATTGATTCAAAAAATTTAAGTATATCTCTGTCCAATCATTAGTTGAGCACTAAGCTAAATGTGCAAAGATTTAATGAATACAGACTTTACAGAATCATTCAAGGACATCACAGAACAAATAAACAGCAGAGAAACAACAAATTATTTATAGGTTGGCTACATTATTGTGTTTAAAATATACATACAAAGAAATAGGAAAGTATGGCCCATAATAAGGAAAAGGAAATGAACATAAATTGTCACTGAGGAAGGACAGAATTTGAAATTTCTAGACAAAGACTTTAAATCAGTTGTTCTAAATGTGTTCAAAAACTAAAGAAAACAATGTTTAGATAAATAAGAGATATTTTTGAGAATGATGTTTCACCAAACAGAGCATGTCAATAAAGACATGGAAAGTATACAAAAAATAAATAAAATTCTGGCATTAGAAAGTGCAATAACTAAAATAAATGCTATAAAGGGACTCAACATCAGATATGAGCAGGCATAAGAAATTCTGAGTTTGAGATAAGTCAAGTGAAAGTCTAAGCAAAAGAAAGAATAGAATGGAGGAAAACAGAGCTGAAGAAACTTTTAGGATATCATCAAGAATATCAATATAGGCATAATGGGAATCTTAGAGGGAAAGGAGAGAGAGGAAGAGGCACAAGGAATAGTTGAATAAATAATGGCTGTAAGGTTTCCAAATTTGATGAAAAAATAATCTACAAATTCAATAAGCTCAATGAACTCCAAGCAGGATAAATCCAAAGAGATATACACTTGGACGCATGATGATCAAACCATTGAGACAAAGACAAAAAAGGAAATCTAAAGCAGCAAGAGAAAAAGCAACTCAACATGTACAAGAGATATTAATTAAACTTAGCAGATTTATCATCAGATAATAGGGAGATCAGAGGCAGTAAAATGACATACTCAAAGTGCTGAAAAACTGAATGTCACCCATGAATTTTATATCCAGATAATTAGCCACCAAAAAGAAATTAAGATATTCCTTGATACATCAAAACTGAAGGAATTTATTAGACACACACCTGCCCTATAGAAATACTAAAGGGAGTCGTTCAGGGTAATAAGAAAAGAGTCTAGACAGTATTTCAACCCCACACAAAGAAATAAAAAGCACCAGTATATGTAAGTACATTGTTAACTCCTGGAACACATAAAAAACATTATTAATATATCTTTCTTTAAAAGTCTAAAATCTACCTCAAATGACAAATACATAAAATAATAATTGAAAATCTGTGTTGATGGGTTTAAAATGTATTAAAATTTAATTTATATTGTAATACTATCATAAAGAAGGGTATTGTACAATACCATACATTATAGTAAAGCTGTTTATACTATTGAAATTAAATCAGTATTGATCCAAACTTAATTGTTTTTTTTTTCAATCTTCATTATTTTAAGTTAAGATGTTAGTTATAATTCTAGGGCAACCACTAAGAAAGTAACTATACAAAATATGGTAAAAAAAATAAAGGAGTTTCAATGGTATACTACATTATTTATATTTAACACAAAAGAGTTCAGCAATGGAGAAATAAAAGAGCAGAAAGATATAGGAAGTATAGAAAACAAATAGAAAACTGGCAGAAATCAATCTTATCAGTAATTACATTAAATGCAAATGAGCTAAACACTGCAAGCAAAAGACAGAGACTGGAAGAATAGATCCAAAATAATCCTAATTCAACTATATGCTCTCTAAAACAGAAACACTATTTTTCTTCCAAGATTTAATTTAAGTTCCAGGAAGTTAACATACAGTACAATATTACTTTCAGGTATAGGATTTAGTGATTCATCCCTTACATACATCATCCAGTGTTTATCACAAGTGTCCTCCTTAATACCCATCACCTATTGAAGCCATCCCCCTGCCAACCTCACCTCCAGCAACAATCAGTTTGTTTTGTGTAGTTAAGAGTCAGCTTCTTGGTTTGCCTCTCTCTCTTTTCCCCTATGTTCATTTGTTTTGTTTCCTAAATTCCACATATGAGTCAAATCATATGGTATTTGCCTTTCTCTGACTGACTTCATCTCAACATAATACACTCTAGCTCCAGCCACAGCATTGCAAATGGAAAAATTTCATTCTTTTTATGGCTGAGTAACATTCCATTGTGTATGTCTGTGTGTGTGTGTGTGTATATATATATATATATGTATATGTATACCACCTCTTCTTTATTCATTCATCAGTCAATGAATGTTTATTCATTCATCAGTCAAATTGCCATAATTTGGCTATTTTTGATAATGTTGCCATTAAAATTGGGCTGCATGTATCCCTTTGAATTAGTATTTTTTTATTCTTTGGATAAACACCTAGTAATAAAAATGCTGGATCATAAGGTAGTTCTATTTTTAACTTTTTGAAGAACCTCCATACTGTTTTCCAGACTGGCTGCACCAGTTTGCATTCCCACCAACAGTGTAAGAAGGTTTCCTTTCTCCACATCCTTGCCAACACCTGTTGTTTCCTATGTTAATTTTAGGCATTCTGACATGTGTTAGGTATATCTCATTGTAGTTTTGATTTGTATTTCCCTGATTATGAGTGATGTTGAGTATCCTTTCATATATCTGTTGACCATCTGTATGTCTTCCTTGGAAAAATGTCTATTCATATCTTCTGCCTATTTTTCATTGGATTAATTGGTTTTTGGGTGTTGAGTTTTATAAGTTCTTTATACATTTTTGATACTAACCCTTTCATATGTCATTTTCAAATATCTTCTTCCATTCTCCAAGTTGCCTTTTAGTTTTGTTAATTGTTTCCTTTGCTACACAGAAACTTTTTATTTTGATGAAATCTTAATAGTTTATTTTAATTTGTTTCTCTTTCCTCAGGAGATGTATCTAATAAGAAGTTGCTATAGTCAATGTCAAAGAGGTTACTTACTACCTGTGTTCTTCTCTAGGATTTTGATGGTTTCCTGTCTCACATTTAGGTCTTTTATCCATTTTGTATTTATTTTTTGTGTATGGTGTAAGAAACTGTTTCAGTTTCATTCTTTTGCATATAGCTGTACAGTATTCCCAACACCATTTTTTGGAGAATTTTTTTTCCCATTGAATATTCTCTCCTGCTTTGTCAAAGATTAATTGGCCATACAACTGTGGGTTTATTTTTGGGTTTTCTATTCTGTTTTATTGATATATGTGTCTGTTTTTGTGCCAGTACCATACTGTCTTGATGATTATAGCTGTGTAATATAACTTGAAGCCGAGAATTGTGAGGCCTCCAGTTTTGCTTTTCTTTTTCAATATTGCCTTGGCTATTTGGGGTCTTTTGTGGTTCCATACAAATTTTAGAATTGCTTGTTCTAGCTTTGTGAAAAATGCTGGTGTAGTTAAATAGGGATTGCATTAAATATATAGATTGCTTGTGTAGTATAGATATTTTAACAATATTTGTTCTTCTAATCCGTAAGCATGGAATATTTTTCTACTTCTTTGTGTCCTCTTCAATTGTTTCCATCAGTGTTTTATTGTTTTGAGAGTATAGATATTTTACCTCTTTGCTTAGGTTTATTCCTAGGTGTCTTACGGTTTTTGATGTAATTTTAAATGGGGATGATTCCTTAATTTTTCTTTCTGCTGCTTCATTATTGGTGTATAGAAATGCAGCAGAGTTCTGTATGTTGATTTTGTATCCTGAGACTTTATTGAATTCATGTATCAGTTTTAGCAAAGTTTGGATGGAGTCTTTGGGTTTTCTACATAGAGTATTCTGTCACCTGCAAATAGTGAAAGTTTGACTCTTTCCTTGCTGATTTAGATACATTTTTTGTCTGATTGCTGAAGCTAGGACATTCAGTACTATGGTTGATAACAGTAGTAAAAGTGGACATCTCTGTGTTGTTCCTGACCATAAAGGAAAAGCTGTTTTTCCCCATTGAGGATGATATTAGCTGTGGGTTTTTCATGTATGGACTTTATCATGTTGAGGTATGTTCCCTGTAACCCTACTTTGTTGAGGTTTCTTTTTTACCATAAATGGATTTTGTACTTTGTCAAAAATTTTTTTCTGCATCTATTGAAAGGATCATATGGCTCTTACCTTTCTTTTGTTAACGTGGTGTATCACATTGATTTGTGAATATTGAACCACCCTTGCATCCCAGGAATAAATCCCACTTGATCGTAGTGAATGATTCTTTTAATGTATTGTTGGATTTGATTCTCTTGTATTTTACTAAGAATATTTGCATTCATGTTCATTAGGAATATTGGTCTGTATATCCCTTTTTAGTGGAGCCTTTGTCTCATGTTGGTATCAGATTAATGCTGGCCTCATAGAATGAATTTGGAAGTTTTACTTCCATTTCTGTTTTTTAGAATAGTTTGAGAAGAATACCCTTTTTAAAATGTTTTGGTAGAATACATCTGTGAAGTCCAATGGCCCTGGAAATTTGTTTGTTGGGAGATTTTTGATTACTTATTAATTTTCTTTTCTGGTTGTTGTTCTGCTCAAGTTTTCTATTTCTTCCCATTTCAGTTTTCATAGTTTGTATGTTTCTAGGAATTTATCCGTTTCTTCCAGGTTGTCCAATTTGTTAGCACATAATTTTCATAATATTCTCTTATAATTGTTTGTATTTCTGTAGTGTTGGTTGTTATTTCTCCTCTGTCATTGTGATTTTATGTATTTGGATTCTTTCTCTTATCTTTTTGGTAAGTCTGGCTAGGGGGTTTTCAATTTTATTAATTCTTTCAAAGAACCAGCTCCTGGTTTCATTGATCTGTTCTGTTGTTTTTTCAGTTTCTATATTATTTGTTTGTGTTCCGATCTTTATTATTTCCCTCCCTCTGACGGCTTTAGGCTTCTTTTGTTGCTCTTTTCCTAGCTACTTTACATGTAAGGTTAAGCTGTTTCTTTGAGATTTTTCTTCCTTCTTGAAGTAGGCCTGTAATGCTATATACTTTCCTCTTATGATTGCTTTTGCTGCATCCCAAAATTTTGGAATATCGTGTTTTCATTTTCATTTGCTTCCATGAATTTTTAAATTTCTTTTTTGATTTCCTTGTAGACCCATTCATTTCTTCAGTAGCATGTTGTTTAACCTCCATGTATTTGTGGTCTTTCCAAACTTTTTCTTGTGGTTGACTTTAAGTTTCATAGCATCTTGGTCAGAAAATATGCATGCATGATCTCAGTCTTTTTGTACTTGTTGAGGCTTGATTTCTGACCTTGCATGGTGATCTATTCTGGAGAATGTCCCATGTGCACTTGAAAAGAATGTGTATTCTGCTGCTTTAGGATGAAGTGTTCTCAATATATCTGTTAAGTACATCCAGTCCAGTGTGTCATTCAAAGCCAGTGTTTCCTTGTTGACTTTCTGCTTAGATGATCAGTCCATTGATGTAAATGGAGTGTTAAAGTCCCCTACTATTATTGTATTATCAATGAGTTATTTTATGTTTGCTATTAATTGTTTTATATACTTGGGCGCTTCCAAGTTGAAGACATAAATATTTACAGTTGTTCTTATTGGATAGACCCCTTTATTATAATATAGTATCCGTTTTCATCTCTTGTTACAGTCTTTGGTTTAAAATCTAGTTTGTCTGTGGGCACCTGGATAGCTCAGTCAATTGAGCATTCAACTCTTGGTTTCAGCTCAGGTTAGGATCTTGTGAGATTGAGCCCTGTATTGGGCTCTGCACTGGACATGAAGCCTGCTTGGGATTCTCTCTCTCTGCCCCTCTTCCATGCTTGCACTGTTTCTCTTAATAAAATAAAATAAAATAGGGGCGCCTGGGTGGCTCAGTAGGTTAAGCATCCCACTTTGGCTCAGGTCATGAGCTCGCAGTCCGTGAGTTTGAGCCCCGTGTCGGGCTCTGTGCTGACTGCTCAGAGCCTGGAGCCTGTTTCAGATTCTGTGTCTCCCTCTCTCTCTGACCCTCCCCTGTTCATGCTCTGTCTCTCTCTGTCTCAAAAATAAACGTTAAAAAAATTAATAAAATGAAATAAAATAATAAATCTAGTTTGTCTGATATAAGTATTGTTCTTCCATCTTTCTTTTGACATCCATTTGCATGATAAATGTTTCTCCATTCCCTCATTTTCAATATTCAGGTGTCTTTAGTTCTAAAATGAGTCTCTTGCAGACAGCTATAGATAGGTCTATAGATAGGTCTTGTTTTTTAATCCATTTTGACACCCTATGTCTTTTTTTTAATGTTTTTTTTTTGAGAGACAGACAGAGTGTGAGTTTGGGGGGCAGAGAGAGAGAGGGAGACACAGAATCCAAAGCAGGCTCCAGGCTCCAAGCTGTAAGCACAGAGTCCAACATGGGGCTTGAAGTCACAGACTGCAAAATCATGACCTGAGCTGAAGTCAGATGCTTAACCAACTGAGCCACCCAGGCGCCCCAACACCCTATGTCTTTTAATGGGAGCATTTATTCCATTTATGTTCACAGAAATTATGGATAGAAATGTATTTAGTGCCATTTTAATGTTTAATGTTTAGTTGTTGTTTCTGGAGATATTCTCTGTTCCTATCTAGTCTTTGTCACTTTTGTTGTTTTCTTTCACAAAAGAGTCTCCTTTAATATTTCTTGCACAGCTGATTTAGTGCTCACAAATTCCTTTAGTTTCTATTTTTCTGGGAAAATCTTTATCTCACCTATTCTGAATGATTGCCTTGCTAGTTAGATTATTCTTGGCTGCAGATTTTTCCTATTCAGCACATTAAATACATCATGCCACTCCCTTCTTGCTTGCCAAGTTTCTGTGGAGAGATCTGCAGATAGCCTTATTGGTCTTCCCTTGTAAGTTAGGGACTTATTTTGTCTTGCTACTTTTAACATTTTTCTTTATCACTATTTTGCAAATTTAACTACAATATGTCTTGGTGTTGCCCTGCTTTTGTTGATTTTTATGAGAGGTCTCTGTGCCTCCTGGATTTGAATGTCTGTTTTCTTCCCCAGATTAGGAAAGTTTTTAGCTACTATTTCCTTAAATAAACTTTCTGCCTCCTTTACTCATTTTTTTTTGGTAATCTTATGATACACATGTTGTTACATTTGATGGAGTCACTGAGTTCCCTAAGACTGCTTTCATGTTCCAAAATTCTTCTTTCTCTCTTTTGTTCAGCATCATTATTCTCCATTATTTTATCTTCTAGATCACTTATTTTTTTCCTCTGCTTCTTCCATCCTTGTGTTCTTTGCATCCAGTCTATTTCAAATCTCAGTTATTGCATTTTTCATTTCTGATTTTTTTTTAACTCTTTTATATCTTTGGTAAGGGACTCCCTGAAGTCTTCCATTCTTTTCTCAGGCCCAATGAATATCCTTATGATTGTTACTTTAAATTTTCCAACAGGCACAGGAGGTAGGGAAGATGGTGGTGTAGGAGGACGCTGGGCTCACCGCACGTCCTGCTGATCACTTAGATTCCACCTACACCTGCCTAAATAACGCAGAAAACCACCAGAGGATTAGCAGAAGGGACTCTCCGGAGCCAAGCACAGACGAGAGGCCCACGGAAGAGGGTAGGAAGGGCGGCGGGGCAGTGCGCGCTCCACGGACTGGCGGGAGGGAGCAGGGGCTGAGGGGCGGCTCGCCTGCCAAGCGGAGCCCCGGAGTCTGGCTGGCAAAAGCCGAGGGGCCAGACGGAGTGTGTTCCCACAGCAAGCGCGACTTAGCATCTGGGAGGTCATAAGTTAACAGCTCTGCTCGGAAAGCGGGAAGGCTGGAGGACAAAGGGAGGGAGAGCTGCTGAGCCCCCGGATGACAGAGCTCAGTTAGGTGGGGAACAAAGGCGCTTGCCAGCACCATCTCCCTCGCCCATCCCCCAGCCAGAATCCCAAAGGGAACCAGTTCCTGCCAGGGAACTTGCTCGCTCCGCACAAACACTCAACTCTGTGCTTCTGTGGAGCCAAACCTCCGGCAGCGGATCTGACTCCCTCCCGCTGCCACAGGGCCCCTCCTGAAGTGGATCACCTAAGGAGAAGCGAGCTAAGCCTGCCCCTCCAGCCCCCGTGCACCTTGCCTACCCACCCCAGCTAATACGCCAGATCCCCAGCACCACAAGCCTGGCAGTGTGCAAGTAGCCCAGACGGGCCACGCCACCCCACAGTGAATCCCGCCCCTGGGAGAGGGGAAGAGAAGGCACACACCAGTCTGACTGTGGCCTCAGCAGTGGGCTGGGGGCAGACGTCAGGTCTGACTGCGACTCTGCCCACCAACTCCAGTTATACACCACAGCACAGGGGAAGTGCCCTGCAGGTCCTCACCACTCCAGGGACTATCCAAAATGACCAAACGGAAGAATTCCCCTCAAAAGTATCTCCAGGAAATATCAACAGCCAATGAACTGATCAAAAAGGATTTAAATAATATAACAGAAAGTGAATTTAGAATAATAGTCATAAAATTAATCGCTGGGCTTGAAAACAGTATAGAGGACAGCAGAGAATCTCTTGCTACAGAGATCAAGGGACTAAGAAACAGTCACGAGGAGCTGAAAAACGCTTTAAAAGAAATGCAAAATAAAATGGAAACGACGACGGCTCGGATTGAAGAGCAGAGGAGAGAATAGGTGAACTAGAACATAAAGTTATGGAAAAAGAGGAAGCTGAGAAAAAGAGAGATAAAAAAATCCAGGAGTATGAGGGGAAAATTAGAGAACTAAGTGATACACGAAAAAGAAATAATATACGCATAATTGGTATCCCAGAGGAGGAAGAGAGAGGGAAAGGTGCTGAAGGGGTACTTGAAGAAATAATAGCTGAGAACTTCCCTGATCTGGGGAAGGAAAAAGGCATTGAAATCCAAGAGACACAGAGAACTCCCTTCAGACGTAACTTGAATCAATCTTCTGCACGACATATCATAGTGAAACTGGCAAAATACAAGAGAAAACTCTGAAAGCAGCAAGGGATAAACGTGCCCTAACATATAAAGGGAGACCTATAAGACTCGTGACTGATCTCTCTTTTGAAACTTGGCAGGCCAGAAATGATTGGCACGAGATCTTCAATGTATTGAACAGAAAAAATATGCAGCCGAGAATCCTTTATCCAGCAAGTCTGTCATTTAGAATAGAAGGAGAGATAAAGGTCTTCCCAAACAAAAACTGAAGGAATTCGTCACCACTAAACCAGCCCTACAAGAGATCCTAAGGGGGATCCTGTGAGACAAAGTACCAGAGACATCGCTACAAGCATAAAACATACAGACATCACAATGACTCTAAACCCATATCTTTCTATAATAACACTGAATGTAAATGGATTAAATGCGCCAACCAAAAGACATAGGGTATCAGAATGGATAAAAAAACAAGACCCATCCATTTGCTGTCTACAAGAGACTCATTTTAGATCTGAGGACACCTTTAGATTGAGAGTGAGGGGATGGAGAACTATTTATCATGCTACTGGAAGCCAAAAGAAAGCTGGAGTAGCCATACTTATATCAGACAAACTAGACTTTAAATTAAAGGCTGTAACAAGAGGTGAAGAAGGGCATTATATAATAATTACAGGGTCTATCCATCAGGAAGAGCTAACAATTATAAATGTCTATGCGCTGAGTACGGGAGCCCCCAAATATATAAAACAATTACTCACAAACATAAGCAACCTTATTGATAAAAATGTGGTAATTACCGGGGACTTTAAAACTCCACTTACAGAAATGGATAGATCATCTAGACACATGGTCAATAAAGAAACAAGGGCCCTGAATGACACATTGGATCAGATGGACTTGACAGATATATTTAGAACTCTGCATCCCAAAGCAACAGAATATACTTTCTTCTCGAGTGCACATGGAACATTCTCCAAGATAGATCATATACTGGGTCACAAAACAGCCCTTCATAAGTTTACAAGAATTGAAATTATACCATGCATACTTTCAGACCACAGTGCTATGAAGCTTGAAATCAACCACAGGTCAAAGTCTGGAAAACCTCCAAAAGCATGGAGGTTAAAGAACACCCTACTAAAGAATGAGTGGGTCAACCAGGCAATTAGAGAAGAAATTAAAAAATATATGGAAACAAACAAAAATGAAAATACAACAATCCAAACGCTTTGGGATGCAGTGAAGGCAGTCCTGAGAGGAAAATACATTGCAATCCAGGCCTATCTCCAGAAACAAGAAAAATCCCAAATACAAAATCTAACAGCCCACCTAAAGGAAATAGAAGCAGAACAGCAAAGGCAGCCTAAACCCAGCAGAAGAAGAGAAATAATAAAGATCAGAGCAGAAATAAACAATATAGAATCTAAAAAAACTGTAGAGCAGATCAATGAAACCAAGAGTTGGTTTTTTGAAAAAAATAAACAAAATTGACAAACCTCTAGCCGGACCTCTCAAAAAGAAAGGGAGATGACCTAAATAGATAAAATCATGAATGAAAATGGAATTATTACAACCAATCCCTCAGAGATACAAACAATTATCAGGGAATACTATGAAAAATTATATGCCAACAAATTGGACAACCTGGAAGAAATGGACAAATTCCTAAACACCCACACTCTTCCAAAACTCAATCAGGAGGAAATAGAAAGCTTGAACAGACCCATAACCAGCGAAGAAATTGAATCGGTTATCAAAAATCTCCCAACACATAAGAGTCCAGGACCAGATGGCTTCCCAGGGGAGTTCTACCAGACGTTTAAAGCAGAGATAATACCTATCCTTCTCAAGCTATTCCAAGAAATAGAAAGGGAAGGAAAACGTCCAGACTCATTCTATGAAGCCAGTATTACTTTGATTCCTAAACCAGACAGAGACCCAGTAAAAAAAGAGAACTACAGGCCAATATCCCTGATGAATATGGATGCAAAAATTCTCAATAAGATACTAGCAAATCGAATTCAACAGCATAGAAAAAGAATTATTCACCATGATCAAGTGGGATTCATTCCTGGGATGCAGGGCTGGTTCAACATTCGCAAATCAATCAACGTGATACATCACATTAATAAAAGAAAAGAGAAGAACCATATGATCCTGTCAATCGATGCAGAAAAGGCCTTTGACAAAATCCAGCACCCTTTCTTAATAAAAACCCTTGAGAAAGTCGGGATACAAGGAACATACTTACACATCATAAAAGCCATTTATGAAAAGCCCACAGCTAACATCATCCTCAATGGGGAAAAACTGAGAGCTTTTTCCCTGAGATCAGGAACATGACAGGGAGGCCCACTCTCACCGCTGTTGTTTAACATAGTGTTGGAAGTTCTAGCATCAGCAATCAGGCAACAAAAGGAAATCAAAGGCATCAAAATTGGCAAAGATGAAGTCAATCTTTCGCTTTTTGCAGATGACATGATATTATACATGGAAAATCCGATAGACTCCACCAAAAGTCTGCTAGAACTGATACATGAATTCAGCAAAGTTGCAGGATACAAAATCAATGTACAGAAATCAGTTGCATTCTTATACACTAACAATGAAGCAACAGAAAGACAAATAAAGAAACTGATCCCATTCACAATTGCACCAAGAAGCATAAAATACCTAGGAATAAATCTAACCAAAGATGTAAAAGATCTGTATGCTGAAAACTATAGAAAGCTTATGAAGGAAATTGAAGAAGATATAAAGAAAAGGTAAGACATTCCCTGCTCTTGGATTGGAAGAATAAATATTGTCAAAATGTCAATACTCCCCAAAGCTATCTACACATTCAATGCAATCTCAATCAAAATTGCACCAGCATTCTTCTCGAAACTGGAACAAGCAATTATAAAAATTCATATGGAAACACTAAAGGCCCCGAATAGCCAAAGTAATTTTGAAGAAGAAGACCAAAGCAGGAGGCATCACAATCCCAGACTTTAGCCTCTACTACAAAGCTGTCATCATCAAGACAGCATGGTATTGGCACAAAAACAGACACATAGACCAATGGAATAGAATAGAAACCCCAGAACTAGACCCACAAACGTATGGCCAACTCATCTTTGACAAAGCAGGAAAGAACATCCAATGGAAAAAAGACAGTCTCTTTAACAAATGGTGCTGGGAGAACTGGACAGCAACATGCAGAAGGTTGAAACTTGACCACTTTCTCACACCATTCACAAAAATAAACTCAAAATGGATAAAGGACCTGAATGTGAGACAGGTAACCATCAAAACCTTAGAGGAGAAAGCAGGAAAAGACCTCTCTGACCTCAGCCGTAGCAATCTCTTACTCGGCACATCCCCAAAGGCAAGGGAATTAAAAGCAAAAATGAATTACTGGGACCTTATGAAGATTAAAAGCTTCTGCACAGCAAAGGAAACAACCAACAAAACTAAAAGGCAACCAACGGAATGGGAAAAGATATTTGCAAATGACATATCGGACAAAGGGCTAGTATCCCAAATCTATAAAGAGCTCACCAAACTCCACACCCGAAAAA
Source organism: Panthera onca (assembly GCF_046562875.1). Lineage (NCBI taxonomy): Eukaryota > Metazoa > Chordata > Mammalia > Carnivora > Felidae > Panthera > Panthera onca. Next base: position 25,396,584 of record NC_138357.1, read on the forward strand.
CAAATAACCCAGGGAAGAAATGGGCAGAAAGCATGAATAAACACTTCTCTAAAGAAGACATCCGGATGGCCAACAGGCACATGAAAAGATGCTCAACGTCACTCTTATCAGGGAAATACAAATCAAAACCACACTCAGATATCACCTCATGCCAGTCAGAGTGGCCAAAATGAACAAATCAGGAGACTATAGATGCTGGAGAAGATGTGGAGAAACAGGAACCCTCTTGCACTGTTGGTGGGAATGCAAACTGGTGCAGCCACTCTGGAAAACAGTGTGGAGGTTCTTCAAAAAATTAAAAATAGACCTACCCTATGACCCAGCAGTAGCACTGCTAGGAATTTATCCAAGGGATACAGGAGTACTGATGCATAGGGGCACTTGTACCCCAATGTTTATAGCAGCACTCTCAACAATAGCCAAATTATGGAAAGAGTCTAAATGTCCATCAACTGATGAATGGATAAAGAAATTGTGGTTTATATACACAATGGAGCACTACGTGGCAATGAGAAATAATGAAATATGGCCCTTTGTAACAACGTGGATGGAACTGGAGAGTGTGATGCTAAGTGAAATAAGCCATCCAGAGAAAGACAGATACCATATGTTTTCACTCTTATGTGGATCCTGAGAAACTTAACAGAAACCCATGGGGGAGGGGAAGGAAAAAAAAAAAAAAGAGGTTAGAGTGGGAGAGAGCCAAAGCATAAGAGACTCTTAAAAACTGAGAACAGGGGCGCCTGGGTGGCGCAGTCGGTTGAGCGTCCGACTTCAGCCAGGTCACGATCTCGCGGTCCGTGAGTTCGAGCCCCGCGTCAGGCTCTGGGCTGATGGCTCGGAGCCTGGAGCCTGTTTCCGATTCTGTGTCTCCCTCTCTCTCTGCCCCTCCCCCGTTCATGCTCTGTGTCTCTCTGTCCCAAAAATAAATAAAAAACGTTGAAAAAAAAATTAAAAAAAAAAAAAAAAAAAAAAAAAACTGAGAACAAACTGAGGAATGATGGGGGGTGGGAGGGAGGGGAGGGTGGGTGATGGGTATTGAGGAGGGCACCTGTTGGGATGAGCACTGGGTGTTGTATGGAAACCAATTTGACAGTAAATTTCATATATTGAAAAAAAAATGAAAAAAAAATTTCCAACAGGCACAATATTTATATCTGTTTTGATTTGATTTCTGGCCATGGCCTTTTCTTGTTCTTTCTTTTGGGATGAATTTCTCTGTCTTGGCATTTTATCTAAGTCTCTGTCTTCTTGTATGTGTTAGAAAAGCCTGTTATGTTTCTTGATCCTGAGGGTAATGACCTTATGAAGAAGAGATCATACAGTGTCCAGGGACTGGCACTTCAGGAAGTGTCTCTGGTGTGTGCTATGTTCTCTCTGCTACTGTGTTTTGCTGCTGTACCCTTTAGGCCAGTCCTCTGCTGAGGCTCTTCTTGCTTGCAGTGGGGATTATTTGGTCCTTGGCCAGAGTAGGCAAGTTTTAAGTAGGTATGCATGTGTCTACTTATTAAGTGAGACCTGGTGCTACTTCCACTAGAACTAAAGCTTTGCATAACTTTCTGTTTGGGAGAAGTGGTGTGTGTGTGGGTTTCTACTTATCTTCTGGGGAAGGGTCCCATTCTGTTTGGACTAAGGCACACTTGCAGAGTGCAGCGGGGAGGGACTTGGTGTATGCATTTTAGGCAGCTTGTGTCTGGGCTGTGCTGTTTACTGAAGACGGTTTATGCTGATAGGTGGGGGAGGGACATGGTACCTGCCAACTCCTTTGTCCTCAGAGATGGGTCTCTGCACTGCTGCTCTCAGAGAAGCACTCCCAGAAGAGCAAATAATCCCCTGTGTGTCCCAGATATCTTTCAGATCACCATTTTGACACTGTCTGTCTCTGGGTAGTTTGCCTGCCTGGAGCAGCACAGCACATGTTGGGCTCTATCCCAGGTAAGCCTGATGACTTTTAAAACCACAGTATTTAGGGATATGCTGCGGCAGGAGGCTGTGCCGGTCTTCTGGGGAAAGGTCTCACTGCACTGGGACTGATGCAAGGTTTGACTGAGAAGGGCAGTCATTCCAGAGCACAGGGGCATGGGATTTGGAGCAAGCAAGCTAGGCTGCCAGTTTGAGGGTGAGCCACCCTCAACATGTGGTTCTGTGTCTATGCCAAGGGATGGGGAAGTAAATGGCACCTGCCAGCTTCTTTGTCTCCAGAGAGGCAGCTTTGCCAATGCTGTCTGTCACAGATGCACTCCAAGAAGAGTTAATAATCTCTCCCCTGTGAGCCTTAGGTGTTTCTCAGTTCATGCAATCTGCCCCTAGGTTGTTTCCCTGCCTTCTTTCCAGGAGTAGGGGAGTGCCCTCAGATTTCTATCTCAGCCAAGCCCGTGGACCTTTAAAACTCTAGTCTTTGAGTCTCACTGGTTGGAAAAACTCATGAAAATCAGCCCTTCTCCTTTTCCCCTCCAATGGCTTTGGGGAAGTGTTATCCTTGTGTCATTCCTTGTATGCTCCTCCCTCTCTTGCCTTCTGTGTGACCAGGGCTCCTTCTGCTCTACAGCACATGTAAGTCAGTTCTCCCTCACTTCCTACCTTACTCAATGCTGCCTCTTTTCTCTCTCTAGTTGTAGATTTTGTTCTGTCAGTCCTCAGGTAAATTTTTTGCGTATTCCAAGTGATTTGATACTTTTCTAGTTGTGTTTCAGGGAGGAGACAAACCTACAGTCCTCCTAATATGCAGCCATCTTAGCTTCTCCTAAACAGAAACACTTTAGATTTAAAGACACAAGTAGATTAAAAGTAAAAAGATTACAATAAAATAAGTAAGATGAAAATTCTATTGTGATAAACCTGGAGTTGCTATACTTAATAAATGACAAAAATATAAGAAGATAATAATTGGTACTAGAAACACATATTTTTTATGATAAAAGAATAAATCCATTGGGAAGACATAACAATTAAAAACTTATATGCACTTAACAGAGCTTCAAAATACATTAAACAAATCTGACAGAATTGAATTAATAAATAGACAATTCAGAAATAATAGTTAAGGACTTCAACACCTCACTTTAAATAACGGATAAAACAACAAGGCAGAATATTGACAAGGAAATAGAAGACTTGAACAACATTGCAAACCACCTAGTGCAAAAAACATTTTTAGAATATCCCATTCAATATCAACAGAACACACATTTTTCTTAAGTGCACGTGCAACATTTTCCTGGATGGACCACAGTTTAGCTCATAAAATAAATCTCAACAAATTTAAAAGAATGAGATCATACAAAGTATATTCTCTGGTCATATAGAATGAAAATAGAAACCACTAATAAAAGGAAACTTTGGAATTCACAAATATGTGGGAATTAAACAGCACATTCTTTAATAATCAATGAATCAAAGAAGAATAACAATGGAAATAGAAAACACTATGTGATAAATGAAGATTGAAACACAACATACCAAACCTTACAGTATACTGCAAAAGCAATGCTTAGAAGGAAATTTATAACTGTAAACACTAATGTTAGGAAAAATTAAAGATGTCAAGTCAATAATTTAAGTGTACTTGTTAAGAAACTAAAAACAAAAGAGCAAACAGAAGCCAAGAAAATAGGAGGAATATGATAAATATCTGATACTAATGAAATATAAAAAAGATAAATAATATTTATCAATTAAAACAAAAGTTGGGTTTTTGAAGAAAGCAACAAAATTGATAAATCTTTAGCTATAACGAACAAGAAAGAAAAGGGGTAATTACAAATTACTTAAATTAAAGCATGAATGAAAGAACATCACTGCAGACCTTACAGAAAAAGTTATTCTAAAAGGATATTATGAAAAATTAAATGCCAAATAATTAGATAACTAGGATAAAACAGACATCTTCCTAAAAAGACATGAGCAACTGAGACTGACATAAGAAGAAATAGAAAATCTGAATTTACACCTATAACAAGCAAGGAGATAGAATTAGTAATTGAAAAAAAAAACAAACAAAAATGAAAAAAATCTTATAGCAAAGAAAATCCTGGGCCCTAATGGGTTCACTGGTAAATTTTGACAAATATTTGAATTAACACCAATCATTCACAAGATCTTACAAAAAATTAAAGTAGGAGAGTACACTCCTCAGTTCTTTCAAAAAGGCCAGTGTTATCCTGATAGAAAGCCAAAGACATCACATAAAAAGAAAAGTACAGATCAATATATCTTATGAGTACAGATGCAAAAGTTCTCAACAAAATATTAGCAAACTGAATCCAGCAATATATGAGTGTAATTATATACCAAGATCATTGGGATTTATCATAGGAAAATGCAAGATTGGCTCACCCTAAAAATTTATTAGTGTAAACACCATATTACTAGACTAAAGGAAAAATACCACATGATCATCTTAATAGATGCAGAAAGAACACTTGATGCAATCTAATATCCTTTCATGATCAAAACATTGAAGCTAGGAATAGAATGAGATTTCCTCAACCTGATAAAGGCCATCTGAAGAAAAAACATAGTTAACATCATACTTAATTGAAAGAGTGAATGTTTTTCCCTAAGATCAGGATCAAAATAAAGGTATCTACTCTAGGTGCTTTCTTTGCAAAATTGTGATGGGGGCTTCAAACAGAACCACAGACAACAAAAAGTTGTAAAAGGAGTCATTGGGTATAATGATACCGGTATAGATAAGTCAGGGTAACAGCATGCTAGATCTTGAAGGTCATATTAAAAACATTTGGATTTATTCTAAGAACAATGAAAATAGAACAGAAATAGTGACATTCAGATGAAGAAGGCATTGTTTTGCATTTTACTATTCAAAAAAATATGCATTCCTTTTAATCGTAGCTAAACATGTTTTAATTCTAAAATGCTGAAGCAATTTAAATTTTAAAGTGAATTTAAAAGTGACTATGTGTTCATCAAAATACAAGTTTAAAATTTGATTTGAATCAAAAACACTCAAAATAAATTTTTCTTTTTGTCACTCCTAGAAATTTATATTCACCATGAAAAAAAAGGTCCCTGGGAAATCCTCCACCAATCATTTTAATTTAAATTGAAAATACAGTGTACAATCAAAGAATATCTATGATGATTATTGTTTTCATCCTATGCCCAGAATTCTCCATTAAATACTATGCTTTGAGTGTTAACTCTAGCAGGCTTAAAATTAGCCTGGGCTATTTTACTGAAATAAGAAATATACTTGCCTGACACTGATCTCTGGTCAAGGCATGGTTTTTGTTTGTTTGTTTGTTTGTCATTGTGGGTCCAAGGAGTTTCAGGAAGATTTGTCTCTACTTTTCAACATTGTTTATTGGTAACAGTGAAATTGATAACTTGCACCTGGTCTCAGTGAGGACCCCAGGGTCCTTGTCATTGGGGCTGATTACATAGCAAGAATAGGTCTGAAAATTGTGTCCATCCTTTCCAGACCTAATGCTGTGAGACAGCCTTGATTGTAATTCATTTATTAACTTTACTGTGATTTCTATATTGTCATATTTCTGCAATAAACTATATATTTGTAAGCACTGTCATTTTGTATCCTGTTAGCATTAACAATGGAGCCCTATCTAACTGTTACTTTCAGTGCAGATACGTATTTTCTATGGCATGATTTCAACCTCCTTAGTTCAATTAACAAAGCCCTTCCCAATATGGCCCAATGTAGCTTTCCAAATGTATGTGTACCTCCTGCTTGCCCCTCAGCCAATATAATTTTATTTTCTCCTTTGTATTTTTATAGAAAGTGGTTCATCTCACCATTGTAATACTACTGGCTTGAATCATGACCATCTGTTAATATTTTTGTATCCACCCATCCTTAATACACCGTCTGACACACAGTGAGTGCTCAATAAATTTTGGATGGATGCACACATGCATGAAAGATTGTCCTTAGGTTTGGCCTTACTGTTCTTAAAAAAACATTTATCTAGTAACAAAAAGCACAAAGTGACAAAAACAATGTGTTAGTAAAAATACATGAAAGCATGAAATCAAATAATATTTCTGACTATCTGAACTTACTAGTGTTCATAAATGGTTCTACTACCAGCTAATTCTATTCTATTGTTCATTTATTACCATAATTTAACTTGGTCATCACATACGGCAGAAGGCTTCATTGAGCTGCAGTGAAAGTATGGCTCTAAATGTGCCAGGGATAGTTAAATGAATTATAATGTGATATTGGCCCAGGGGCTCAGCCTAAAAAAATACTGAACGGACAGTTAGCTGATCTGAAAGGAGAGTACAATGGAAATTTAAACAATTCACTGATAATCACCCAGGAGGGATTTGGAAAGTATGGTTTTATAGATAACATTCACAAAAAATATTTAAAATTAATGCTTGAAAACCTTCACCCAAATTTGTTTTAATCCCTGTAATATGCAGAGTATTACCGTTTTCTGTTTTAACAGTTAGGCTTTGCATTAGGCTTTCATGTTCACGTAAAGTACTAAAATGGAATGGAAATTTATACAGTCACTTTTGTAAGAATAATTTCAAGATGTTAACCTGGACAAAAAATGACTACTTTCAGCCAGTGAATACACTCTTGGTGTTATGATTTGATACAATCATTGACCAAGAAGCCATGCTCCATTAAAAAATGTCTTTTCTTCTCATCCTACAGCAGTCTGATATTTAAAACAATGAAGATATTAACAGTAAAAGAGTTTTAACCTTCTACAATAGCAGCAACAACCAAAATGTTTGCAAACAAACTACTCTGTTATTATTATAAGAGATTAAAATTAAAAGTGCTGTTGCAGAAAGTATAATAGGAAACTGTGTCAACAAAATTTAACACGTTCTATCCATAAATCAAAGACTTGCTGATGAAATGTACTTTTTAATCTCTTAAATTAACTCAGGTGTGTTTATTTCATTAATATAACATTTTGAAAACTACAGTTCAGTTTTTCTAAGTACAGTTCTTATGGTTTTCATGATATGCTCCACAGAAATATGTACATAATTTTCCCCCTGAATCCTTGAGACACATAAGTGTAATTTCATCTCTATCTTCAGTAATTTAACTGTGTTATTATTTAATGCAACACATAGGAGAATAATAGGGGATTTTTTTTGGCATGGTACTAGTTCTCTTTCGTTCAAATAATGGAGAATAATGTATCAAACCACTGAATATTCCTTCTTTATATATGAATCATATATGTACTATCCAATTTTTAAAATTTTATTAAGTTTTGTATTTTAATTCCAGTATAGTTACCATATAGTGTTATATTTGTTTCAGGTGTACAATATAGTGATTCAACAATTCTATACATTACACAGTGTTCATCATGATAAGTGTACACTTAAGCCCTATCATCTAATTCACCCATGCACCTGTACTCTGGTAACCATCAGTTTGTTCTCTATATTTAACAGTCTGTTTCTTGGTTTGCCTCTCTTTTTTTCTCCGTCATTTGTTTTATTTCTTAAATTCCACATATGAGCAAAATCATATGGTATTTGTCTTTCTTTGACTGATTTATTTCACTTAGCATTGTACTCTCTAGCTCCATCCATGTTGGTGCAAATGGCAAGATTTCAATTTTCTTAGGGTTGAATTATATATATGTTTTATCTATCTATATATATATATATATATATATATATATATATATATATATATCACATCTTCTTTATCCCTTCATCTATCAATAGGCATGTAGAATGCTTCCATAAGTTGGCTTTTGCAAATAATTCTGCAATAAACATAGGGGTGCATATACCCTTTCAAATTAGTGTGTTTTTATTCTTTGGGTAAATATTCAGTATTGAGATTGCTGGGTCATGAGGTAGTTGTATTTTTAGTTTTTGAAGAACTTCCATATATCATTTGCAAATATCTCCTCCAATTCATTATGTTGTCTTTTAGTTTTATTGATTGTTTCCTTTGCTGTGCGGAAGCTTTTTATTATGATGTAATCTCAATGGCTTATTTTTACTTTTATTTCCCTTGCCTCAGGAGACATATCTGGAAAAATGTTGCTACAGCCAACGTCAGAGAAATTACTGCCTGTGCTTTCTTGTAGGATTTTTGTAGTTTCAGGTCCCATACTTAGGTCTTTAATCCATTTTGAGTTTATTTTTGTATATGGTGTAAGAAAGTGGTCTAATTTCATTCTTTGGCATGTAGCTTTCCAGTTTTCCTAACATTATTTGTTGAAGAGACTTTTTCTCATTGCATATTCTTGCTTCTTTTGTCAAAGAATAATTGGCCATATAATTGTGGTTTGTTCCTGGGCTTTCTATCTTGTTCTATTGATCAATTTGTCTATTTTGTGTCAGTACCATACTGTTTTGATTACTACAACTTTGTAGTATATATTGAAATATAGAATTGTGATAACTCCAGCTTTGTTTTTCTTTTTCAACATTGTTTTGGATATTTGGGGTCTTTAATGGTTCAATACAAATTTTAGAATTACTTTCTCTAGTTCTGTGAAAAAATGCTTTTGGTATTTTGATGGAGATTGCATCAAATCTGCAGGTTGCTTTGAGTAGTATGGACATTTTAACAAAATTTGTTCTTCCAATCCATAAGCATGGACTATATTTACCCTTGTTCATGTCATCTTTAATTGCTTTCATCAATGTTTTATAGTTTTAGATACAGGTGTTCCACCTCTTTGGTTAAGTTTATTCCTAGGTATTTTTTTCTTTTTGGTGGACTTGTGAAAACAACTGTTTTATTAATTTCTCATTCTGTTGCTTCATTACTAGTGTATAGAAATGCAACAAATTTCTGTGCGTTGATTTTGTATCCTATGACCTTCCTGAATTCATGTATCAGTTCTAGTCATTTTTTTTTTTGGTGGTCTTTAGGGTTTTCTATATATAGCATCATGTCATCTGCAAATAGTGAAAGTTTTACTTCTTCCTTGCCAATTTGGATGCCTTTTATTCCTTTTTCTTGTCTGATTGCTGTAGCTAGGATGACCAGTGCTATGTTGAATGAAAGGAGTGAGAATGGACACCTTTGTCTTGTTACTGACTTTAGGGGAGAAGTTATCAGTTTCTCAGCATTGAGTATGATACTAGTGGTGGGTTTTTCATAGATGGCTTTTATTATGTTGAGGTATATTCCTCTAAACCTACTTTGTTGGGGGTTTTCATATTGAATGTATGTTGTACTTTGTCAAATGCTTTTTCTGCATCTATTGAAATGATTATATAGTTTTTATCTTTTCTCTTGTTGGTATGATGCAACACATTCATTAATTCCTGAATATTGAACCACCCTTGCATACCAGGAATAAGTTTCATTTGATTGTGGTGAATGATTTATTTAATGTATTGCTGGATTTGGTTTGCTAATATTTTGTTGAGAATTTTGTGTATCAGAATGTGCATATCATGTTCATCAGAGATTTGGTCTGGTGTCCTGTGTGTGTGTGTGTGTGTGTGTGTGTAGTGTTTTGGTATCAGGGAAATGCAGGCCTCAGAATGAATTTGAAAGCTTTCCCTCTTCTCTTATTTTTGAAAAAGTATGAGATGAATAAGTATTAATTCTTTAAATGTTTGGTAGAATTCACATGCGAAGCCAGCTGGTCCTGGACTTGTGTTTTTTGGGTGTTTTTTTATTATTGTTTCAATTTATTGCTGGTAATCAATCTGTTTAAATTTTCTATTTCTTCCTAATTCAATTTTTGGAGGTTATATGTTTCTAGGAATTTATCCATTTCTTCTAGGTTGTCTAATTTGCTGGCATACAATTTTTCATAATATTCTCTTATAGTCTTTTGTATTTCTGTAGTGTTGTTCTCTTTCATTTCTGATTTAGTTTGAGTTCTCTCTCTCTCTCTCTCTCTCTCTCTCTCTCTCTGATGAGTCTGACTAAAGTTTTATCCATTTGTTGATCTTTTCAGAGAATGAGCTCCTGGTTTTATTGATCTGTTATACTGGGTTTTTTTTAGTTCTATTTTCTTAATTTCCGATTTAATCTTTATTATTTCCTTCCTTCTACTAGTTTTGGATTTTGTTTGTTCTTTTTTCCCTAGCTTCTTTATGTGTAAGCTTAGGTTGTTTATTTGAGCTTTTTCTTGCTTCCTAAAGTAGATCTGTATTGCTATAAACTTCCCTCTTAGAACAGCTTTTGCTGCATTACAAAGATTTTGGACCTTTATTTTTCCTAACTTTTTTAATGTTTTATTATTTTATTTTTGAGAGAGAGAGAGAGAGAGAGGCAGAGAGAGAGGGAGACACAGAATCCAAAACAGACTCCAGGCTCTGAGCTGTCAGCACAGAGTCCAATGCGGGGCTCGAACTCACGAACCATGAGATCATGACCTCAGCCGAAGTCGGACACCCAACCGACTGAGCCACCCAGGTGCCCCTGGACCTTTATATTTTCATTTTCATTTGTCTTCATAAATTTTTTTATTACCCCTTTGATTTCTTGCTTGACTCATTCATTGCTTAGTAGCATATTATATAATCTCATGTATTTGTGCTTTTCTAGATTTTTTTCTGTGGTTGATTTCTAGTTTTATAGCATTGTGATCAGAAAGGATGAATTGGATGACTTTGATCTTTTTTAATTTGTTGACACTTGTTTTGTAGCCTAATATGTGACCTATTTTGGAGAATGTTCCATGTGCACTTGAAAAGAATGTGTATTCTGTTGTTTTAGAATGGAATGTTTTGAATATATCTACTAGATCTATGTGGTCCAATGTGTCATATAAAGCTTCTGTTTACTTGTTGGTTTTCTGTTTGGGTGATCTATCTATGTACGTAGGGTGTTAGCGTCTCTTATTGTATTACTTCCTTTATGTTTGCTATTAACTATTTTATGTATTTGGGTGCTTTATGTTGGGTGTATAAATATTTACAATTGTTACATCTTCTTGTTGGATTGTCCCCTTTATTATTATATAGTGTCATTCTTTGTCTCTTTTTACAGTCTTTTTTTAATATCTATTTTGTCCAATGCAAGTATCGGTACCTAGACTTTCTTTTGACATCATTTGCATGATAAATGATTCTCCATCCCTTCACTTTCAATCTTTAAGTTCAAAATGAGTTTCTTGTAGGCAGCATATAGATGGGCCTTATTTTTATTTTATCCATTCCATCACACCAAGTCTTTTTATTGGAGCATTTAGTCCATTTATATTCAAGGTAATTTTGATAAGAATGTATTTATTGCCATTCTGTTACTTGTTTTGTGGTTGTTTTCATAGTTTAATTCCATTCCTCTCTTCTCTTACTCTCTTCTCTCATGATTAGTTGCCTTTCTTAGTGATATACTTGGATTCTGGGTTATTTCTGCATATCACTGGTTTTTATTTTTGGATTACCATTTGGTTTGTATATTACATTTGTTGTATATAGCAATCTATATTAAATTGATGGCCACTTAAGTTAGAACCCATTCTTTATTCTTCTCCTCCCACATTTTAGGTATACGGTTTTATTTTGTGAGTCCCTTGCGTGATTTTTACAAATATGCTTATTTTTACTTTTTGTGCTTCCTACTTTCCTTATTCTTGCTTATGGTGTTTCCTTTCCACTCAAAGAATCCCCTTTAACATTTCTGGTAGGGCTGGTTTAGTGGTCATAAATTCCTTTAACTTTTGTTTGGGAAGCTCTTTATCTCTTCCTGACCATGTCTCCTTCTCCTACCCTCTTCAATGTGGTCTCTTCTCTACATTTAGCTGTGGAGTTTATTCTGGAAGTCTTTGGTCATTTTCTGGGTTATTTATGTTGATATGAGTGTTATCTAGTTTTATCCATGAGATGAAGTGAGCCTAGGGTCTTCTTACTCCACCATCTATATGTACTCTCCGATTTTTTAATACAAATAAAATTACCCATGGCTATTTTATTATGTAAACAGCCAACCTAAAAATCTAACTACTGTTTATAACACCATGTTTCACCTCTGCCATTTAAAAAATTTGTGATCTACTACTCAGAAGCTGGACTAGCCCTCATGTTCCTATTGCTCTTAGTGTATACCTCTACCAGCATCTGTAACACCTTGAATCTAAATGATCTCTTCATTCATCTGTGTCCCATACTGAGGAAACTTTCACAGGAAAAAGAGCACACCATATCTGTTTTTTGTTAAATTCCCATCACTTATAGTAAGTCTGAAAAATGATAGCTACTGTCTAAATGGAATTGATGATTAAATCAATTATTCATTTGCAAACCTGTGTACATTTACTCTAAGTTCATCTTAAATACATTTGTGAGAGTTATACCTACAATAATCAATATTTGAATGTAGAAATATGTAGAAAATTAACTATGAAAGAGATGAAATAAGTTTCTTGTTACAATTACAAATTTAGAGAATTTTGCCCATAGTGTAAAGAAATTTATTGCTTTTATCTCAATTACACTGGACTCAGTTTGCCAATTAATAGTAGATTATAGGCATTCCTTCATTATATGATAACTTTTTGAGAAGTGTAATAATTATAAATTTAAGAAAACAAATTCTCTCAATATGTCAAAAGCTCTCAATATTTATATATTCACTATATTATTATTCTAAAGTAGGGAATCAACACCTTTTATAATTGTCTTAAATAAGTGAGGCATACTTTTACCTCTTCAAAATAACCAAAAAGTTTTATTTCTAAGTCCTGCCTGCATGTGCATAAAATTCTGAATTGGCTATTACAAGTACATACTTCAGAGAGACCTAGAAAACATAGCCTTAGTGTGTTGGCAGAATAATGCCCCCCTCACCCCAAGTATGTCTGTGTCTTAACTTCCAGACCTGTAAATATTTTATCTCACATGGCAAGTGGAACTCTGAAAAATGGAGTTTAGGTGAAGAGCCTTAAATATAGGGAAGATATCTTGGATAATACAGGTGGGCCCAATGTAATCACAATGGCCATTAAAAGTGGAAAAGGGAGGCTGATGAGTTAATCAGAGATGTGATGGAAGGATGGCAGGAGAGATTCAAAGTATAAGAAAGACTTAGTCCACTATTGCTGACCTTGAGGATGGAGGGATGAATCCACAAACCAAGGAATACTGGTAATCTATGGAAGCAGGAATGTCTCTAGGCTGATAGCCAGTGAAGAAAGAATACTGTCTTATAACCACAATGAACTGCATTTACCAATAATCTGAATGAAATTGGAAGAGAATTCTCCCCTAGAATCTTAAGAAGAGAACATAGCCTTATCAATACCTTGATTTTAGCCCAGTGAGACCCATGTCAGACTATAGAATTATAAGTAAATAAACTTGTGTTACTTTAAATCACCCAATTTGTGGTTATTTGGTATGGGAGCAATATGACACTAATACAGATAGACTTTGTTGAGGGAAGAATAACAATAGCTACTACTTATTGAGTAATTACTCTGCGCAATAAACATTATACATATTGTCTCATGTAATAATAATAATAAGAAGAATAAGAATATATTCATTTGTTTAAATGAGTAAATTAAAGCACAAAAAGTTTAAATAATTGTCCAAAGTCATCCAGCTAATAAATGATAGATCCTAGATTGTTTAAACTGGCTTTCTAACTCTGGGCCATATTTTAACCAGTATGCTACTCTACTTCTCAACAGAACTACAGGAACTATATAAGAAAGTCATGCTGAGTTAATGCTGAAATTATAAAAATAGTCATTTATTGAAATTACGATCTATAATTATCTATATGCATATGCTCAAATGATCTAGTATATTGCTCTCTACTCAAGCTTGTATATTTTATGGAAATTAGTTTAGAAATAATATTTCACATACAAGTTTTGGTAAAAATATAAAATATATTATTTTCAGGTATTGAGCACTTATTATGAGCAAGGTGCTACATTCAGTATGTTACATGCATCATTTCTTTTATTCCTGATAATTCTGTGGTGTAGGCTTTATTATATATCTCTATTTTACAAATAGAAACAACTGAGAAATTGTGGAGTGTGAAGGTGAATGCAGAAAGTAAGAGCATGGCATGGATCCAATTAATCATCAACATGCAATCTCCACTGAGCTCGCATCATTGTTAACTCCCTCAGGTGTTTTTGGGTTTTTTTTGTTTGTTTGTTTGTTTTGGTTGCCTTTATATAGCTTCTCTTGGCAATATTTCTACCTACTGATAGCTATTTCTAATATTTACCCTCTTGGCTTTGAATGGCCAGTTGTTTCTAGTTATTCATAACTAATAAGCTGTATCTCTTCCCTTGGCTCGTCACTAAATTCAAAATAAAATGTTAGTTCCCTTCCCTTTTCCAAATGCATTATATTAGTTTTAAAAAACAGGCAGATAGATAATCTCATTATGTACAATTCAGTTATAGGGGAACTAAAAATGCAAGCTCCATGCAAATCATTTGTTTTTTAAGGTCATTGGGTGAGCTGCATATCTAAATTATTCAAAACACAGAATATTATAGTAACCATATGTGTTTCAAAGGCATTCTGAATAATTTTACTTGAAGTTAAGAATTCTTAAAATTTTTAACACACACCTAGTTTCTTAAAAGCATATGCTTGACAAAGTAGAAAGTTTTAAGTGAGAAGTTTCCTTCATCATTAATACTTTTGTTAGGTTTGTTTAAGGAAATGTTCTATGAATTTCCTCAGGAAAATTAAAATAGCAACTAATTATCTTGCTTGTAACCTTGCTTACCCTAAAGTTCAAAAGACAGAAAGTTTTACATATCTCACGTGCAGTTTTTTAAATTAAGCTACATACTATGATTCTTTTTATTGCTTTAATATACAGATAACTCCTTGGCCTTCTTTGGAAAAAGTGGGATTCTGTCAGGGTGTACATTACTTTTCCTCATGAGAATAACTCTCATGTGACACAGACAGAAAGAAGAGTAGATTTAAACAGTTTTCCTCATCTACAAAACTGACCTACATTTTCAAGGTCAGACGTAGATAAAACAAATAATCAAAAAGCACAATAGCTTCTTTTGTAGTCAGAATTACAAGATAAAGTTTTAGTTCATTTCCCGATATAGATCAAGGTATAACATTAAACAGCATCTGTTAGTGTACAATATCAGCCATAATATTATACAGTATACAGCGTACAATATCAGCCATGATATTACACATTCTAATATTATAAACTTTCTTGGGTTTCATTTTCTTATGTTCTTCACTAATATTCCAAAATACATTGATTTTATTTTACTATTACTGTATTAAGCCAGTATGATCATTTGAAAAGTGAAAATGTGGAGTGCCTGGGTGGCTCCGTCCAACTTTGGCTCAGGTCATGATCTCATGGTTCGCGAGTTCCAGCCCCACATTGGGCTCTGTGCTGACAGCTCAGAGCCTGGAGCCTGCTTCAGATTCTCTGTCTCCCTCTCTCTCTGCCCCTCCCCTGCTCATGCTGTCTCTGTCTCTTAAAAATAAATAAATGTTGAAGAAAATTGAAAAATTAAAACGTTAGCTATGTTAGCCTAGTATCAAGCAACTTAGTTAGCCAACCACATTTCCTATTCACCCACCCCTCAAGACCACTGCATTAGCTGATTACATTGGTATTATGTGGAAATTGTTCAGATTTTGGTCTATAATTAGATATTAAATATTTACTTCATTTCATCTAATCAGTTGGGCTAATTTTTTCTAGTCATTGTAGAAGAAAGCTTGTAGAAATTGGTTCCCCAGGAGATTGGGAAACTATTTCTCAGTAAGTTTGTTATATGCATTCACTTTTTTAGCTATGAATTAAGATAAGTATCTGATGTACTGATTTAAAGCAAGAATGCAATTATCCTAAGTAGCTGTTTCATATAATTTATGG
The DNA here is from genome assembly GCF_046562875.1 of Panthera onca. Lineage (NCBI taxonomy): Eukaryota > Metazoa > Chordata > Mammalia > Carnivora > Felidae > Panthera > Panthera onca. The sequence continues at coordinate 25,412,368 of NC_138357.1, forward strand.
AAACAGCTAGATATAAATAATAATTTTTGCTTATATCTAAAGAATCAATTTTTTTTTGTAATAACTATATTCAGTAAAATTTTGGTATAATTTAATAGGTTCATTTAATATTTTCCAGATTTACTCACATATTATTGGCAAATAAAAATTACATACATGTATTTAGAGGGTATAATGTGGTAATTTAATATACATACACAAAGTTCAATGATCACCATAATAAAGCTAATTAACATATCCATCATCTCGCAGAGTTACCTCTTTTTGTATGTGTGTGTGTGTGGTGACAACACTTAAGATCTACAGGCTCAGCAAATTTCAAGTATACAGAATGATATAATTAAGTATAGTCACTAAAGATTCTGGTCATTGATTCTAATGTGTGGATATGCGTCGGGGTAAGGGGGCTCCTCAGACCAGCAAGCAATCCTTTGATACCAGCTGAGTATCCTACAATTTAACTTAGTCCTTACACTACCTAACTGGATATTATACCATATCCCATATGTTAAGGAGTCAGCTTTACAAGATTACCCCCACCATCTGCCCAACTCCAGATGTCAAATCCAAGTCCAGGTCATCACCTCTCTTTCTGACTAACCAGTTATAGATTGGAAGTTCCAATAACTCCCTCCTTGGGTTTGATTAGGTTGCTAGAGCACCTCACAGAACTCGGAAAACATACTTACTAGTCACTGATTTATTGCAAAAATATAACTCAGGAACAGCCAGATGGAAAAGATACACAGGGCAAGGCATGGGAAAAAGGTACAGAATTTCCATGCCCTCTCCAGGCACTTTACTCTTCCAGCACCTCCATGTGTTCACCAACCTGGAAGCTCTCCAAACCCAGTTCTTTGGGGTGTTTATGGAGGCATCATTACATAGGCATGATTATTAAATCTTGGGCCATTGGCTATCAGTTAAACCTCCAGCACCTCTCTCTTCCCTGGGGACCAAGGGGTGGGACTGAAAGTTCCAACCGTCCAATCACAAGGTTGGTTCCCTTGGCAACCAGCCCCCATCTTTAGGTGACCTAGAGGCATTCCAAATGCCACTTCATTAACATAACAAAAACCTATATCACCATAAACCAGTGTTTCACAATGAGCAATTCATGGATCACTTATTAAAATAAATATTCTTTTTTACTTTTTAATTTTTTAATGTTTATTTATTTTTGAGAGAGAGAGAGAAAGAGCATGAACAGGGGAGGGACATAAAGACAGCAAGACAAAGAATTCGAAGCAGGCTCCAGGCTCTGAGCTGTCAGCACAGAGGCCGACACAGGGCTCGAACTCATGAACTGTGAGATCATGATCTGAGCCAAGTTGGAAGCTTAACTGACTGAACCACCCAGGTGCCTCAAAATAAATGTTCTTTTTCTCTCTCACCGCCTAGAATATTCCAAGGGTTTTAGAAGCTCTGTGTTATAAACAAGGACAAAGATCAAGTATATATTTCTTATTATAAATCATAACATCACCGTCACCATGCTATACATTAGATCCTCAGAACTCATAATTGAAAGCTTGTATCCTTTGACCAATATCTATTTTCCCCATTCCCAGGCTCTGGCAATCACCATGCTACTTTTTGCTTCTCTGAGTTCTACCTTTTTAGATTCCACATAAAAGTGAAATCATACCATATTTGTCTTTGGCATATTTCACTTAGCATGATGTTCTCCAGGTTCATCCATTTTGTCACAAATGGCAAGATTTCCTTCTTTTTTTAATGGCTGAATAACATTCCATTGTGTATATATCCCACATTTTCTTTATTCATTTATTCAACAATGGACACTTATGGTTATAAGATATGTTACCATATCTTAGTTATCGTGAATAATGCTGCAATGAACATGATAGTGGAGATACCTGAGATATTTATTTCATTTCCTTTGGATATATTTTCCTAGAAGTGAAATTGCTGGATCACATGGTAGTTCTATTTTTAGTTTTTGAAGGAATCTCCATACTGTTTTCCATAATGGCTGTACCAAGTTACATCCCTACCAACAGTGCCCAAGGGTTCCCTTTTCTCCACATCCACTCATCAACATTTGTTATCTCTTGTCTTTTAGGTAACAGTCATCCTAATAGGTGTAAGGTGGAATTGCCTTGTAGTTTTTATTTGAATTTCCTTGATAATTAGTGATTAAGGAACTCATTCACACAACTCAGTAGCAAAACAAAACAAAAACAACTAAATAACTCAATTAAAAAATGGGCAAAGGACTTGAATAGATGTTTTTCCAAAGAAGACATACATAAAAATGGTCAACAGGTATATAAAAGGTGATCAACATCAGTGATAATAAATTCAATAATGTTAAGCATAGTAAGCCTGTTTATTCAATTTTAAAAAGCACACAATGTATACATAGAAAATTGTTAAAATGTGTTCTCTTTAGCATAATCTATGTGTCCTTCAAGAAAAACAGTACTTACAAAAAACTCAGTATGTATAGAATTAATCAAATTCCTTATTTGATTTCTCTTTCATTAACTTGGTGGCATTATAAAGTGATGACATTACAAATACCTGAATAATTACATTATTAAAAATGAGTTACATATTACTGCAAATGTTTTGGCAAGCAGTTTAGTTTTGGGATAAGCAGTACCATTTAATGAGCTAGGCCAGCATTTCTTAAAGCATGCTCTCTGAATCACTAATTTTGTGGGATAACGGGCCTTACATGGGAAAAAGTAGCTATACAGGGTTATCTTCTGTTTTAAACAGATTTCATTCCTACAAGATTGCTCAAAGTTTTTATTATGCTAATGTTCATTGTGAATCTCTAAGAATGTGGTATACTATGTAGCATTTCTCAAACTTATTTGGTTATAGGACCCTTTGTTACTCAGAGCACTTTTTAAAAAAAAATAAGTGATTCATGAATTGTTTGTTGTGAAATACTGGTTTATGCATAGTTGAAAGGAAAGATGAAAGTGGGAAGAAAAAAACATGAGACTACTAAGATAGATCTGGCAGTAAGCAACCAACAAGTATCCTCAAAACAACTTGGTGCCCAACACGGTGCTTTATATATATAGAGTATGTGTTTGTTAAATATTCATGAATTGAATGGAAAGGTGATACATGACTGTAATTACAGCATTACATTTAAGAAATCAAAGTCCAGTGTTAACCGTGAAACAAAAGGCATTAGTTTTGTAGTTAGATATACACAAGCCTGACTCTACAACTAGATGCCTCAAGCAAATTATTTAATGACATCAATTAATCATTCTCAGCCTTAGTTTATCTGTGAACTGTAAATAATATCTAATTTGCAACTTTTCATAAAACATTAAATTTACTATTATACCTTAAAGTTTTTTGGTGCAGAGTAGGTATTCAGCCAATGTTTTCTTCCTTCCTTCCCAAGGAATTGAACTTTGATTCCAAATTACCATGGAGGAAAATCTGACAGGTACAGGAGCCACAGTGAATCTGATACCAATCTCCATTCATGTACTTGCCAGCAGCTGTATAGCCCTGTGTAGTCTTTATTTTCTCTAGGTCTTGGTTCTTTTTACATAAAATGAGATAAAAATACCAAGCTTAAAGGGTTATTGTGATGATGAAAATATAAAGTGCTTAGCAAGCATGTTGCAAAAAGTATGCTCTCATAATTAACAGCCATTATTCCTGGTTTCTGAGAGACTTGGCAGTGTAAACCCTACTTAATAAGCAGCCAACCCACTGTAAAAATCTTTGGGGACTTTTGTAGCTCATGGCTTGCAGACAACAGGCTTTCAACCCATAAAGTCTATTCAAAGAAAAAATAATAATAAAAAGATTATGACCACATAACCAGAGAAGTATCAAACTATTTTCTAGATCTTGGAAAAACTTCACTACCATTGAGAATATAGTCAAATTAGAATCCATTTCTCTCTTTTACTAACCTAAAAAACAATATAAAGTTTTGAAAATATAGTAATCATGATTAGCTTATCTGAGATTAGTAATGAGGACAGTTGGGTAAAAGGCAAGCACAGAAATGTGATGATGATTATAAAGCTATAACTGATTTAGATAGCATTTTACTCTGTCATTTTTCCTTTACTTCCTAAACTTTCATGTCTTTAAAAATATTCATTGTTTTCAAAGTAGGTCTTATAAGATAAAATCACATCCTTCTGTACACACACACACACACACACACAATGTTTTACTATAGCATAATAGCCAAATAGATTTATTTAGTATCTATCAGGTTTAAAACAAAATCTTTGAAAGACTGACACTTTCTCAGCTACTCTATTGACTGTAAGGCAAATTTTCTCCGTTGAGTTATAAAGTACAGGAAATAGACGTTTATAATGGCAAAGATGACAGACTTTTAACTAGAATGGTACCAACACACCACTATAATTTTACTTTTTGTCTAATTCCGACAAGAGCCTCCATAGATCATGGTTAATGGCACTCTGAGGGCTTCAACATTTCCAAGAGGGGCCATATAATTCAGTGAGCGTCTGGTGAGTAACCAGTATACATGTCAGAGAAGGAGGAAAGGAAGCAGTTGGCATTTTCTTCAAATGCCACCAGTCAGATCTGTACTGAGAACAAGACAGAAACACTGAGAACAAAACAATGGCCAGTGGCACAGCACTCCATATGGAAAATATTTCTGGCAGGCTTGTCTCTTTAGCTCTAATGTCAGTTGTGGGTTGTGATTGATTTATCTGAAATTTTCTCCTATTGGGTGCCTCAACTATTTTGGTCACACAGTTTTCCTAAATGCAGAGGACAATGGGCTGTAAGGGACAAAAAGAAAATATGGACTATTGATATTTGAGGTGTTGGATTCATTAGCCTTATTCCTCAAAGCTGTCCTTACCTTATCAATATAGTGCTGCATCATACTTCTCCAGGAGAGGTAAGTAATGAAGCATAGGAAGAAGGAATTGAATAGTTATCTATGTTGTTTTTCTCTTGAGTATGTCCCAAAGTAGAAAATATCTTCAAGTGAATATGTAAGTTTACTTGGCATTTTGTCCCCAAGAGAGACAGGCAAAACTTTGCAGGTAACAAGTCTGGAAGCTTGGTATCCAGAAAAAATGAAGTTTGTTGGTACTGAAAGAATTTTTTATTTTACCTTCTTCTCTAAGGAATAATCAAAGAATGGGTATCTTAGGGTTCCCTAAAGCCAATCATAAAAGATTTTTGGATTTTTATCAGTGGCTTATAAAGTACAATACATAATTTTTTGAAAGAGTATTTCCTTCAATGAAATTCAGGTTTTATTCAAAGACATGAATTGATATTTTGAATTCTTATAGAAGAGAGTGATAAAGATTGGGAGAGAGTATGGGAGGATTGAGAGGCTGATAATCTTCTATTTCTTATTACTGGATGGTAATTACATGCATAGGCTCACTTTGTGATCATTAATTGAGCTGTACATGTGTGATTTAGGCACTTCTATGAATATGTATTAGATGTCAAAAAAGTTAATAATCTAATTGTATTGTAAAAATAACAATGAAAATTTAGTCTATAAATTGTGCCAAGGGAAACTTAAAACCGCAGCCAATTGATAATACAAAAAGAACTTTGTTTCTTATATGTTGGTAGAAATATTAATTTTAATTGGAGTTTTACTATTATAGGATGAATGAAAGTCAGTTCTTTCCTGATAGACCATTGTTAATATATCTTTAATAACTAGCTATGTTTAAATTTTGTAAGAGTCTCATGAGTTGTGTGAATTTTTCAAGTAAAGCGTGAATGCAAGTTTTGGCACTGCCATTCCCTATAACAGCTAGAGGGCATAGGACATATAATTTAGATTAGCATTTCATTTCTCAACCTCTACACCATGGCATAGTTGTGTATTACAAGTTATTTGTATTGAGCAAAGTTAAAATACAAAGTTTACAGATGTTTTACCTTATATAGTTTATTCAGTATTAACGGGTATGCTATCTTCTTTATTGCGTATTCCCTCATGCTTTCCTGAGTGGAAGAGAAAGAGCTAGAACACACACTAGAAATAGCACATGACTGACAGGCCATTTTATGTATTTCATCACCCATAACTGAAATCAGAATCTGTCTATGGAAATGTGTTTGGTATGCAATATTTACCCATTCTGTGAGACACAGAGAACAACAACAAATTTTGACAATTATTGCTTTAAATCGCAACCACAGAATGTATTTGGGACCTGGCCTTGGGAAGTAGAACTGAGAGTTAACTTGGAATGTTGGCTCCAACTATGGTTTCCTTATTCATACTATCATTAAAGCCAAGTCCCACATTTTGATAGAAAACCCAGCTATGTTCTCATGTCATTGGGGAAGGCATAGAGATCCATTCCATAGTGATCTCTCATCCAAAATCTTTGAGATATCTGAAGAAAAAGAATCAAGGTTAATAAATTACAAGAATAAATTAAGACACTCTAAATAAGCATATGTGTATGCCCAATTAAAATAGATAAATTCAATTCATGCATGAAAAAGGAAATAACAGAACAGTCAGTATTATGTTTATATTTCTATCATGGAAAATAAAGTTTAACTTATATAATGTAAGTGTGACTTGCATCTGGAATTCATTATGTCTGGATGCCTGCTCTGAAATCTCATCTATGCAAAAATCAGACATACCCACAGACATTCAAATATATTTTGAGTTTTCACAGGCTTCACCAGTTTCTGAGAATAGATGAGGTAACCTATTAGTAAGAATTAAAATTCCACTGGCTCTTGTCTCCACCTGCTTTCAGGACCTCAGCCTTCTGTGGGGTCCCTTAAGTATTTCTGGGAATTCTTGGGAAATGTATCCCATGTAGTTACAGAAAAAAATCTGATCCTGCTAGACTAACAGGCTCAAAAGTGTCTGCTAGCTTCACTATCTCTCACTAAAGCAAAACAGACTCTTGCTAGTTCTCACTGATGCTCCAGTATCTTGCTAAACCTGCCATTGCTTAGTCAGGAACCAGGTCCCTGCTAGAGTCACTACCACCAATTCACTGGCATTCTCAGCATGCCAAACTTGACCATTATTTTGTGGTGAAGTATGGCAGAAAGCTTCCCCCAGTCCCATATGTCATCTTGTAGAAGTAGAGTGTAAATTATATGGAGGCAGGGACAATTGCTCTCTTTTTTTAACAGAGATTTTAGCAGACAATAATTTCAAATTTTCATTATAATTATTATAGAGGACTCTGACACAGTCCAAAGTAAATGTGAAAGCATCATAAGGAAAGTAACTATATCTGTTTCATTTATCATGATGTTCATTAAATATTTGCTTAAAAATGAATAAGATCTAGAACAGGGAATGATGAAGTCAAGACTGCCCTGCGCTCAGTGTGCACTGTTCTTCCCTAAGGTGACCAAAGCTTTATTGCAATGCCAATTTCATGCTGGGTTCTCTTTTGCCTTACAGTAAGTTCTGTCCCAGAAAGGTTTCTCAGTTGCCATGCCAGTAAATTCTGTCAAGTCTGCCTCATATTTCATCACATATTTCTGATTACCACATAGACTCAAGATGAGATGTCTTTATACCCATATAATTTTTAAATAATGCCAAAACATCACAGTTATAGGAAACGGATGTTTACTTTTAGATCACTTCATATGTAGTGTAAGAATATTACATTAGTATGCTTCAATCTCTCTCTTTCTGGCCTTTAAGGTATAGTTTTCAGTCATTTGATTATGGTGTGTCTTTTTTTGTTTGTTTTGTTTTTGTTTTTAATTTTTTTTAACGTTTATTCATTTCTGAGAGACAGAGACAGAGTATGTTCAGGGCAGGGGCAGAGAGAGAGGGAGACACAGAATCCAAAGCAGGCTCCAGGCTCTGAGCTGTCAGCACAGAGCCCGACATGGGGCTCAAAACTATGAACCATGAGATCATGACCTGAAGCCGGACCCTTAACTGACTGAGCCACCCAGGGGCCCCATGGTGTGTCTTGGAATTTCAAAAATTTATCCTTTTATAGTTCACTGACCAAATCCTGTCAATTTATGTCTTCCACTAAATTTGAGAAATTTTCAGACATTATTTTTCCAAATATTTTTGTACCAATATGTTTCTCCTTCCTTTAGAGACTTCAGTGACAAAATGTCAGTCTATTTGATATTTTTCAGAGTAACTGTTCATTTTTTTCATTCTTTTTATTTCTGTTCTTCAAATTAGATAATTTATCTTGATCTGTGTTCTATTTGCTAACTCTTTATCAATTCCATTCTGGTAAGGAGCTCATCCAGCCAGTATTTTTATTTAAGGTATTGTATCAATCAGTTCTAAAATTTACAGTTAGTTCTTTTTTTAATTTATGTTTTCTGCTAAGAATTCTATCTTGACATTAGTTTCAGAGGTATGTACATCATAGAGGATGATTTTATTAGCTGCTTTACTGTTCTTGTCTGGTAATTCCAACATGTTGGGGTTGGTATCTGTTCATTGTTTTGTTTGCTTTTTTCCCCCCGTTTTTTATCTAATATTTTTTTAAAAAAATTTTATCATAGGCATTTAAATTACCAAGTTGTGGGACTCTGGGTCACATTAAATTCCTCTAGAGAAATTTTATTTGTTTTTGTTTTAGCAAGCAATATCTTTTGCTACGTTCTTTGGGTTTATCCCTTATATAAGCCACTGGTAGGGTTAATCTGGGACCTAGGTGGTGGTTTATATTACACATCCAATGTCAAAGACTTTGCTATGATTCTTTGGGTGTGTTCCACACATCTGCAGCTTAAGGTTGAGCCTGGAATTTGTGTCAGTTCATTTGCAAATTTAGGGGATCCATTTCAACTCTGTGAACTCTCCACATTCTGTGAATCCCAGGGACCCTTTAAATCTGTCCCTCTGAGTAGAACAGAGTTCTCTCAGAGTTTCAGCCACCTGTGTAGGTTCATAGTTACGTGATCTGAGGGAGAAGCATCAAGAGAACAAAGAGAAAAAAATCATGGGGATGCCCTCCACATGCAGAACAGAGGCTTTGTGGTCCCTTTATCCAGAGAGATGGGTTATTCTTGGAGTTTCAGATACCTCTGCCTCTGTTGCAGCAACAGTGTTCAGCAGCTGGTGCTGGCCTCAACGATGGGTACCAGAGAAAGAAGAAGAAAATGGGATTTTCCCTCTACTCTGTGGCTTGAAGAGGTCCCTTTTCCTGGTATGGTGGTCAGAAAGAGAGATGTCTTTTGAAGTTTCAGTTGCCTGTACCCACCGCACAATTCCCCTATATGACTTTGCTGATCAAAGCCTGGAGTTAAAAAGGAGAAAAGAAACAAAAAAGGAAATTTCTCACCATTGGTTTGTCTTCAGATTTTGACATCTTACCCCAATCTGCCTGTTAGTATTTACATTTCAGAGACCTCATATCTTTGTTTTTTGTGTTCTGTCCAAAGTTTTTAGTTATAATCGGCTGGAAAGTTAGGTTGTAGCAGGCTTATTTCACCTCAGCCAGCACCAGAAGTCTCCTCACTCTCTTTTGAAAAAGAGGCAATCAGATAACATTTGTTTAAGAGCTAATGTTTACCAGATTCTTTTGCAAGAACCCTAGGGGCTGCTATTCCAGTTTCACATGCTCCTAGACTTGAGCATGTCAACAGTTGGTAAGGAAACTTACTAGGGTTTAAACACAGGTCATTTGAATTCAAAAGGCTCTCCAACTTGCTCTTGGAGAGAAAGAATACCTCATAATGGCCAGCAGAACAAAATACATCAACCTCATAATTTTTTTATAATTTCTCAAGTGAATGGAAATGTTTTATAAATTGCAAATGACACATCACAACAATACTCAGTATCTAGGTGCACTTCATCAATTCGAAAATATTCTAATACATAAGATGCCATTAAGTTCTGAGTTTCTTATTTAGTAATTTCACCAACTCTCTTTCTGTCCTTACTCAAATTATGGTTGGAGGAAATCTGCTTTGATTTTTCTCTCTTCATAAAATAGAAATTTTCTTCTCAGCCTCCTCTTCTCCTTCTTTTCCCTTCCCCCACTTTCTACTGACCTAAATTCAGCCCAAAGGGAAACATAAGAGTCCTTGAGCTTCTTTCCAACTTTTAGAGTACATTTTCTTGGCAGAAAACTATAACTCTTGTTTATATGGAAAATCATTTAGCCAAATGAATATTCCTGACCCATTCTATAAAAACAGGATTTGTTTTTTGCTTATATTTTTTTAAAGACTAATTTCTATAAGGTAAAATTGAGGAACAATCTCTGAAAGGGTCTCACAATTATAAATTGCAATTTACATAATTACAATCTTAGTAAGTATCTTATTTTTTAAATGAAGTAAAAAAGACATAAAAAAGTACACAAAATATTGTACAGTTCAATGAATTATCGCATAACTAAGCACCCGTGTCCCTGCTACTCAGGTTAAGAAATACAATGTTGCTAGGACACCAAGTAATTTGACTTATGTTTCTTTAGAGATTGTTCTAGTGTTTCAGTAGCCACCTAGTAGCAGACCATCATTTAAATTAAGTGCAATGAATTTACACGCTTTAAAACTATCTACAGAAGAAGATGGAGCATCTACATGTGATTGTCCTTCATAGCTTTTATAGTCCAACTTAATGCATGGGTGACTTGCTTTATCCCATAAATGTCTTCCTAAATACTGTGTGTAAGTGAATTTTACCAAATATAAAGCATTTAAATGCAATAAGCAAGGAAATGGGATTATTTCAAAGCTGTTGCAAATCTTTTGTAATAGGGCAATTCTCTTTACAAAATAACCACCACTAATTTATCTGTTTTAAAACTGGATTTGTGTACTTTAAGTTTCCTTAAAGTGGAATATATATATTTCTAATAAGGCAAGTTTAACAAACCTTCAGTAGCTTTGATGGAACTGGATGTTCTATATTATTAAAACCTGAGCTTGTTGTGGGTCTAATAGAGCATAGAACAGATATACTGGATTTGTTTAAAATTCTTGTCTATGCCACGGAAGAAGTTATTGTAGGTTTCCTCACTTAAGCCCACTTAAACAAAATGTCAAATTTAAATCCTATAGCAACCCTATTTTTTTCTAAGTTTATATTTATACATCTTAGTTAAGATTTGAACATGTACTGTAACTTTGAATAGAAATACTTTTGAGGATTTCGTTTTAATTAATCTAAGTCCCACAGTATCTTGAAGTTTGCCTCATGCTTATGATTTCTACTGAGAATGTGGTAAATCACCGTAGGAGAAATATATTTAATTGCCTTATGCTTTTGTAAGCTCACGTATAAATCTGAACAAAATCCCTCTCTAAGAATTAGCTATAGTACCCTGTATACTACAAAAACCTTATTTTAAACACCAAAAATTCTTATCTGGTCTGAAAATTCTAGATATGAAATATCCATCAAAGTTTCCTATTGTGAAAAAAAATCCTAATTTCTCTCTCTAAAGTTACATACAGCTCCACATAATGTTTTTTCTTTAATGCTGTGAAGATTCCTTCCCTCACGCCCCGCCAAAGGATTTTTAATTAGGCATTTATCTAAGACAAGATAAGCATAATTTTACACATACATTAGCTAATATGCATTTAGAAATCTGTGATTAACAGCTTGAAATTGTGCCAGTTCTCTGTGCACCAATTAAATATTCACAAGTAAATGTGCAATAGCTTTCTTTAATTTTGATAACTTTTCCTTGAAGTTAAATTGTTACCACCTACTGAAACTAAAAATAGATCACCCCTTTTTATTGAAAATGGCAATCACTCCATATTCTTTTTTTTGGTAAAAGTCCTAGTCTAGCTAGAGTTCTCATTAGTCTAGATTATAGGATGCAAATTCAGTTAGCGTTAAGTTAATGTCAGTATGTTTCATGTGGTTAAAATGATCTTAACAAAATTATAAAGGCTGTCTTAACTTAAAACAAAAGGTATTTTATTATTTTTAAAATGTATATTTTTACCACGAATACTAAAATTGTAAAATGCAATTTATAGTATGCATATATCAAAATTATGTGAAAATAAATTTTTGAAATATATCTCTGCTCATTCTGTGAAAGGTGTTTTGTCTCATACAAGTAATTCAGTTGTCATTTTCTATCCTAATCTTGACAAAAATATCAAGTTATGCATTTTTCATGATTTAAAAATAATTTCTTATGGGATCCTTATAGCTTTTGCATTAATTGATTTGTGTTTTCTTGATATCTGAATGTACTATCCTGTGTCATGGTAACTTATATCAAATATATTAGTGTGCCAGATTTGGGGAGCAATAATACCTTACAGAAATATACTACTTTAAAATTGTCAAAGTGTCTTCACATCCATTATTCATTTGATATTCATAACAGTACTGTGAAGTAGTTATGGCACATGTTACTTCCCACATTTCAAAGATGAGTAAACAAAAATCTAAAATTACTTGACAAGTTATTGTCAGAGCTTAGGGTTTCCAATCCTCAGGGTCCACCATCGAAATGTCAGAGTTTGCCCAGTGACTTGGAGGAGGCAATAAAGACTTTTTTAGATTGTCGCTTGCCTCCCATCACCATTTTGCAATGCATCTTATCTTTTAGATTAGGACCACACTTTGTTTTATATTCTGCTAAATCACTGTTCAGTAAAATTCAAGTCCTAATCTACAAACATAAACTATGTATACACATAATTATTAGTAATGTCTCAATTATTGTTAAACAGTGATTGGAGTTTATAAACAATTTCTTAGATGAGCCATTTAACTCCCCATCATCATTTTCCAAATTAATATTATTTTATCAAACATGAATAACCAGTGTAAACAATTACTCAGCAAAGCTGTTAAGAACAAAATTACCTTACTAAAATAAGCTCTAAATTATCAAGAATGCCAAGTCAAATTTTCACAATCCTTTTCAAATTTATTTTTTAAACTGCTAATTTAATAAGCTCATGGGCTACTGTATTCAAAACACATCTATCAAGGGGCGCCTGGGTGGCTTTGTCAGTTGAGCCTCCTACTTCCGCTCAGGTCATGATCTCATGGTTGACAAGTTCGAGCCCCCCGTCGGGTTCTGTGCTGACAGCTCAGAGCCTGGAGCCTGCTTTGGATCTGTGTCTCCCTCTCTCTCTGCCCCTCCCCGCTCACACTCTCTCTCTCAAAATAAGCATTAAAAAATTTAAAAAAATAATAAAACACATTTATCAATGGAAATCTTCATTTTGTCCTTATAAATGCTTTGGAGGGGTAGAAACTAAACCTTATAATTACACAAAATAAGAACTAAAATATGTCAGAAATCATGTAGTATCTTAGTGGCCTGGGAGTAGGGACATTACAAAAATGTGATTGGGAATAAAAAGCAACTGAAATAATGGACTCTTTTTAAATAAAATCCCTTCGGTTCTTTGTTCTTGCATACTATTGTTCTTATCATCTTTTCTTTACTCTTGCATCTTCCTTTGTTTCTATATTCATTCATCTTGGCTTGGATCATTTAAAGTAACCTATAGCTCACACTATACATTGACTCAGTGCCAATGTGCATTTGTGATGACTGGATTTACCCTTAATACCTGACAGTGTACTCTTTATTTACCATTTATCCTTGTTACCTATTACCGATCTCATCCATCCTGGCCTCCCAAGTTTTATTTCCTACTATTCTCCCAGGGCTGCAAAGTTGACTGAAGAGGTGCTTACTCCTTTTCAATACCCACAATCTCTAAAACACCCTGACCTATTTGTAAACTAAAATAATAGACACATTTAAATTTTCCTGCATTCTATTTTAGAAGATTATAAACCATGATTTTTTAAAATTTATTTATTTAAATTCAAGTTAGCTAACATACAGTGTAGAACCTTCAGTGTAGAATTCCTTCAGGAGTAGAACCTATTGATTGATCACTTGCATATGACACCCAGTACCCATTCTAACAAGTGCCCTCCCCAATGCCCATCACCCACCTAGCCTATACCCTCACTAACCCACCCTCCAGCAACCCCCAGTCTGCTCTCTGAATTCAAGAGTTTCTTATGGTTTGTGTCCCTCTCTGTTTTTATCTTATTTTTCCCCTCCCTTCCCCTATGTTCATCTGTTTTTTGTTTCTTAAATTCCACATATGAGTAAAATCATCTATTATTTGTCTTTCTCTGACTGACTTATTTTGCATAGCATAATACACTCTAGTTCCATGCACATTGTTGCAAATGGCAAGATTTCATTCTTTTTGATCACCGAATAATATTCCATTGTATATATACACCACATTTTCTTTAGCCATTCATCAGTTGATGGACATTTGGGATCTTTCCATAATTTAGCTATTGTTGATAGTACTGCTATAAACATTGGGGTGCATGTGCCCCTTTGAATCAGCATTTTTGTATCCTATGTATAAATACCTAATACAGCAACTGCTAGGTCATAGGGTAGTTCTATTTTTAATTTTTTGAGGAACCTCCATACTGTTCTCCACAGTGACAGCACCAGTCTGCATTCCCACCAACAGTGCAAAAGTGTTCCCCCTTTTCTGTATCTTCACCAACATTTGTTGTTTCCTGAGTTGTTCATTTTAGCAATTCTAATAGGGGTGATGTAGTACTTCAGTGTGGTTTTATATTTCTCTTATGATGAGTAATGTTGAGCATCTTTTCATGTGTCTGTTAGCCATCTGGATGTGTTGTTTGGAAAAGTGTCTATTGATGTCTTCTGCCCATTTCTTCCCTGAATTATTTGTTTTTTGGGTGTTGAGTTTGATAAGTTCTTTACAGATTTTGGATACTAACCTTTTATCTATATGTCATTTGCAAATATCTTCTCCCATTTTGTGGATACCTTTTAGTTTTCTTGATTGTTTCCTTGCCTGTGCAGACGCTTTTTTTTTCACCTTAAAGTCCTAGCCTCAGTAATCAGACAACAAAAAGAAATAAAAGACATTCAAATTGGCAAAGAAGTCAAACTTTCACTCTTCACAGAAGATATGATAATGTACGTGGAAAACCCTAAAGTCTCCACCAAAAACTGCTAGAACTGATACATGAATTCAGCAAAGTCACAAGATATAAAATTAACATATAGAAATCAGTTGCATTTCTATACACCAATAATGAAACAGCTTATAGAGAAATCAAGCAATCGATCCCATTTACAATTGCACCAAAAAACATAAGATACCTAGGAATAAACCTAATCAAAGAGGTAAAAGATCTGTACACTGAAAATTATAGAAAGCTTATGAAAGAAACTGAGGAAGACACAAAGAAATGGAATAACATTCCATGCTCATAGACTGGAAGAACAAATGTTGTTAAAATGTCTATACCACTCAAAGCAATCTCTACATTCAATGCAATCCTTATCAAAATAACACCAGCATTCTTCACAGAGCTAAAACAAACAATTCTAAAAGTTGTATGGAACCAGAAAAGACCGCAACTAGCCAAAGCAATGTTGAAAAAGAAAACCAAAGCTGGAGGCATCACAATTCCAGACTTCAAGCTGTGTAATAATGTTGTAATCATCAAGACATTATGGTACTGGCACCAAACAGGCACATAGATCAGTGAAACAGAAGAGAAAACCCAGAAATGGACGCACAAATGTATAGCCAACTAATCTTTGACAAAGCAGGAAGGAATATCCAAACGAAAAAAGGCAGTCTTTCTAGCAAATGGTGATGGAAAAACTGAACAGTGACATGCAGAAGAATGACACTGGACCACTTTCCTACACCATACACAAAAATAAATTCGAAATCACTTAAAGACCTCAATGTGAGGCAGGAAACCATCAAAATCCTACAGGAGAAAACAGGCAGCAATCTCTTTGACTTCGGCCATAGCAACTTCTTACTAGACTTGTCTCTGGAGGCAAGGGAAATAAAAGGAGAAGTTAACTATTAGGAACTAATCCACCATCTTTTTACCAGAATGTGGTTCATTTTGGTTAAAGCTAAGTTGCTGATGAGGTCTCAGTTGCAGGTGGAATCCTCAAAAACCTATTAATTTCACTATTGGAAAAAAATATTTATCTTTGTTTATGTACCATTGATCCCAGTTTATATTTTTTCTTTAGAAGGATAAACAGAATAAAATTGAATCAATAAGATCTATCTCAATTTATAGAATTCAAGGTGTCATCTTCATATTGTTTAATAAGAAATTTAACGTTTCAAGCTCAACTTCTAAGGTAGCATAAATTAGGTACTGTTCAAACTGAACACTTATATAAAGGAATAAGAGGAAAGGTAACTAGGCTGATACCCGCAAAACAGATAATTAAAAGAAGATGAACCCTAGAAAGCACACCAAAAATTGATTGCCACAAAAGAGAGGCAGAATACTGTGGAAGCTACCAATGAGCAAGTGCACAAACCCAAAGTATCTTAACTAGAGAGAGACATGAAACATCTATGGAGAGAAAAGAATATAGGACTTTTAAGTATTGCCATATTTTGTTAGTTGGGAATCTTTTTGGAAACACATTTGGCAGGAGACATAAAATATTAAAATGCTTTTATCCAATAATCACATTTTCAGAAATTTACCATGGGGAAATGATGCACAAATACACCAAGATGATCATTGTATTTTAATTTATGTTTATGAAAAAAGTAATCAACAAAAATCTTCAATATTATAGGAATGGTTAAGTAAACGATATTTCACACGTTATATAATCATTAAAATAATATTATAACCATTTAAAAACAAAGGAAAATGTTAAATGAAAAATATATGTAATATTATGCACACAGTTGTTTGCTATTGAGCAGATATATATGATTATGAAAACTGGATTAGAATATCTCAAAAGCAGTTATTTCATTAGAGTTCTGGACTTGTAGGAAAAAAATTTTTCTCCTTTCTTGATGAACTTTCTATAATACTCTGTGTATATTTTAACAAAGGTTTTAAAAGCTGCCTGTACTATTGATGCCTCCACATGACCTTTACCTAGTCATAACTGCATTGCAAGCCAAACACATTTCCCACACTGCTTCTATAGGTCTTCAGTGTGCCAAAGAAAAGAAATACTGGAACCAATGAATTACCATAAAAATGCCTCAATATTATCTAAGAACTATGATATAGTCTATATACAATCTTCTTTTCTTGCCCAAATCCTTCCAAGAACATCAGTTATGCCCACTGACTCTGTTTCTGCTTGATAATGTTATGGAAACTTGTCATATTGAAAGTCACAACCTTTCCTTCAGTTATCCAGTAATGTAGCTGAACTCCTGTCTCTTAGCTATTTGTTAGGTCCTCATCATCCAATTCCATGAGAAACTCCACTTTGTATAGAATGCTCTTAGGTATTTAACATTTATTACCATTTAACCCTCATAATAATTCTATGAAGACTAAAATATTGTCATTAATGGAAAGAAGTTAAAGCTCAAGTAAATAAAATAAATTATTTAAAATTACACAGTTTAGTAGAACTATTTTTTTTAAGCCCAGAACTGCCCTAGTTCCAAATCAGTTTTCTTTCTAATACAATTTGCTGGCTATCCCTTAAATCCCCTCCTCATCTCCATTCATTTACTGAGTATCTACTATGGTATAGACACTGGTGAACTCAGGATACATGAATAAATGAAACCGTCTTGTTTTCACGGAGGTTTAGTCTACCCTGTCCTTTGCCATTCATTCACTCTTTCATGTATTTGCACATTATTCAATAAGCAAATACTATGTGACAGGTACTTTTTGTAGGAAATATAAAATATAACATAAACTATTGCTTCATTATAACAGAAGATAAAAGAGTAAAAAGTATGCAGCCACAATAAAGACATAAACATGTGGATAAAGCTGTTCTAATGCCAGACAAATTCCTTCAAATGAATTAGAAATATCTAAAAGCAATAAAACATGTAATCACAAAGAAACATTCTTAAAAGACAATGTGAAGCGAGGTTGATAATAATCCCAAGTAGGAAAGCCTAACAGCAGAAAGCCCTACAACTCATATCATTGACATAGGACTTCATACATGTTTATTACAGCAAAACCCAGCTGACCAACCAATACACATGCAGTGACTTTAACTCTGCCTTGTGTTTTTTTTTTTTACCTTATGCTCCTTTCCTCACTGTCTTCAAACATTTGTCTTGACCTTTAAATTTTACTTTCTGCAAAATAATACAGTATTGGATCCTATAAAAAGAGAAGCCTAACTTTTCAACATATATGATCCTCTTACTGTATTTCATTATCACTAGAAAAAATGTGTATACTTTTTCATCTCCAGAAAAATATATAAATAATAATTTCTCAGCAGAGTGGTTGAGTTGTGATTTTTATGCTTCTTGTCTGCTTACAGGTGAAAAAGAATAGTAGAAAAAAAACGAAAAAGAAAAATAGGCTGAACAGTATGCGTTAAAATCTCTCATTTGCACACAGCTGGCTATAGGTGGAAAATCTCATCAGTAGCAGTGGGCCATAATGTTTTTTATTATCATATAGGAAACATAAAATTTGTAAATTTCTTCACAACTTTTGCAACAAGTGTATCATCATGGCTCTGAATAACAGAAGCTGTACACTAATCTGATTCTCCTGTATGTGAATGTTCAAAAATGAATCTTTCTCTTCCTCACTCTCACTCTTACTCTCTTGTTCCCCAATATTATGGCTATTTTGGTAGACAAGGTCAAGATGAACCATCAGAAGTAATAACTAGGTTAAATATATAATGTGATAAAGATCTTTAAAAGTGAGGGCTATTCCAACTCTTTAGATAAGGTAGGACCATTTTGTTATGATGTTTATTTCTCACAATTTAATTGTTACCAGATCTACTAATAAGACTCCATCACAATTAGATTATTCTGCTTACTTTCTCTAGATTATTGTTTTTGAATCAGCTATAACTCTTCATGTTGTTCAGGTGTAACCACCTCATATTGCTCTGAAGGAGTGTCTATACTGATCTGACATAGTTAGCACTGATAGACAGCTTGGTGCATTGGAAAGAGCTTCAGATTTCGGGACAGTTTTGGCCAAATCCTGCATCTACCGTCATCAGCTGTATTCTTTTAAGCAAGTGTGTCAGAGATGGATAGAGTGACTGTCTCCCAAAGTTGGATGCAACGGCTGCTGTTACTTCTTGTTTCCTCAACTGGGGGGAATACGAAATCATCTTTGATTTTATAAAAAATAGTTGCATCATGTTAGTGCTAGAAAGAGAGCTGGTTTTTTTTTCAGTGTGTATAAGTTCAAATATGTGTACAAGGGTATTTATAGATGCCAAGTAACTAAAAAGGGGGCTGGGACAGTAATCAAGCTATTAACTCTCAGCTTTAAATCACCCTTCTGTACTCTGTAATGCTCACACCAGGACTCTGCACACCACATTTCTGCTTTGCTAGCTGTTTATATGTTGAGTTTTGCCAATATGGGCATGACTGGGAGACTACAAGGCTGACAGAAAAAGAAGTGACATGCTCCCTCCTGCTTAATTTCTGTTGGTTTCATGTTGATTCCTGTTCCTTTGAGTCTCACACCTCTCCCCAGCAAGCTTCTGCACCTCAGAAGCAGCAGGTCTTTTCCATAGTCACAGATAAATCCAGTATGCCATTTTTCCAATACTTACAGAATCAGCCTCATCCCATCTGCTTCCCTTTCCCCCAAGTAACCAGTACACTGCATACTCTTCAGAGGTCTGAGAATCAGCACCATGGGGCCCTTCCTCTAGGTTTGTAGATTTACTAATCCCAACTTCTTCTACATGTGGTAGCTGTTTCCTGTAGTTGCTAAATCCACAATAATTTAGTATTCTTTTTACTTTTTATACCTGTTATTATTCCTTATATTCAATTGACTCTGCTCAAATAACTAGTGTGGTTTTTGTCCCTTTTTTGGACTCTGAATGCTACAGCAAGGTACTATATTTTCTGGAAATTCAGTTTCCTCATATAAACATAGGGATAATAATGCAGGAAGTCCTCATTGTCCAAGAGTAATTAGCACCAGAAAAATCCACTCAAGTGAATGCACTGTAAAAGAGGACCAAAAATACATTGCAAATTGTGAATAAATAAAATGTTTGCTTGGGACTAACCTTGAAAAAGTAATTGAAATTATATAAAGCATTACCCTACATTTAACAAAGTTGCATTTATAATTAGAACTGGGTACTATTTCTCAGAACAAAGATTTATTTATTTTTACTTTTCTTGTACGTACATGCAATTTTTCTGAAAAATTGTATAGTAACATATTATACCCTGATTTTTTTAAATTTAAATTCAAGTTAGTCAACATATTGTGTTGTCTTGGTTTCAGGAGTAGAACCCAGTGATTCATAACTTACATATGACACCAGTGCTCATCCCAGCAAGTGCCCTCCTTAGTGCCCATCACCCATTTAGTCCATCCCCCTGCCCACCTCCCTTCCAGCAACCTTCAGTTTGTTGTCTGTATTTAAGAGTTTCTTATGGTTTGCCGCCATCTCTGTTTTTATCTTATTTTTCCTTCCCTTTCCCTGTGTTCATCTGCTGTGTCTCTTAATTTCCACATATGAGTGAAATCATATATTACTTATCTTTTTCTGACTGATTTATTTCACTTAGCATAATACACTCCAGTCCCACCCACATTGTTACAAATGGCAAGATTTCATTCTTTTTGATCACCAAGTAATAATATATACATATAATATATATTATATATATATAATATTCAATTATATATATAATATCATATATATGTGTATATGTATATCACATCTTCTTTACCCATTCATCAGTTGATTGGCATTTGGGATCTTTCCATAATTTGGCTATTGTTGATAGTACTGCTATAAACATTGGGGTGCATGTGTCCCTTCGAGCCAGTATTTTTGTATCCTTTGGATAAATACCTAATATAGCAGTTGCTAGGTCATAGGGTAGTTGTATTTTTAATTTTGTGAGGAACCTCCATACTGTTCTCCACAGTGGCTGTACCAGTCTGCATTCCCACCGACGGTGCAAAAGTGTTCCCCTTTTCCGTATCTTCACCATTTGTTGTTTCCTGGGTTGTTCATTTTAGCCATTCTAATAGGTGTGAGGTGGTACCCCACTGTGGTTTTGATTTATATTTCTCTGATGAGGAGTGACGTTGAGCATCTTTTCATGTGTCTGTTAGCCACCTGGATGTCTTCTCTGGAAAAGTATCTATTCATGTCTTTTGCCCATTTCTTCACTGAATTATTTGTTTTTTGGGTGTTGAGTTTAAGTTCTTTATAGATTTTGAATACTAACCCTTTATACTATATTTCATTGCAAATATCTTCTCCCATTCTATTGGTTGCCTTTTAGTTTTCTTGTCTGTGCAGAAGCTTTTTATCTTGATGAGGTCCCAATAGTTCAGGGTAACATATTATACCCTGAACTTTTAAAAACTTTTTCTGTGTACTCATTAATAGGGTCATTCTGAAAAAAATATTCAAGGATTCTATCAGTTTTCCATAGGACTCTATCTTCATTGTTCTGGTCAATGTTCCCTTAATCAACAGTTAGCTGGTATATCTCTGCAAGATTCCCACTTGTCATTGATTTTACTAGTAACTGCCAATATCATTTTCATTCATTTCATGACATTTTGCATCTTTTGTACAATTTAAATTTTATTTTTTTTAACGCTTATTCATTTTTGAGAGACAGAGTGTGAGTGGGGGAGGGGCAGAGAAAGAGGGAGACACAGAATCCAAAGCAGGCTCCAGCCTCTGAGCTGTCAGCACAAAGCCTGATGTGGGGATCGATCTCATGAACCATGAGGTCACAACCTGAGCCTAAGTCGGACCCCTAATTGATTGAGCCACCCAGGTGCCCCTTAAGTTTTACATTGTGATAAATTTGAATGTGTCTGCATTAATATAATGGATTATGACTAGGATATAATGGAAAGAGAGGGATGCTACTATTTTTCGTAGAGGGATAATTAAGTGGGTGTTAATTTTGTACAGTTAATTAGTGAATATTTTTGCATTTTTGTTATGTTTGATTCTCAAGAAACCTTGAATTCTTGGCTAGCAAGGATTACCTATATATAATTGGTAGGATTGCTGTGTCAAAAGAAATCATGTATAAAATTATTTATCACCGTGCCTGAATCACAGTTGGTCATAATAGTTGCCATTATTACATTTTAACAATTGTAATAACATATATTTTATATTATTTCATATTTATGCCTTATTATACCTGACTTGATCTGATTCTTTAATGAAAAAAGGTTTAGATAAGAAGACAGAAAAAAAATGTGGGTTTACCAACCTCCATCAAGAAATAGAGAGTACACTTTTATTGGAGATATGCTATGGTTACTTCTTCACCTTTAAAATAAAATAAGACCTTTATTGAAAAGCCAGTTTGAGACAGAAACAGTGTCCAGGTATTTAGCTGTAAAGATATATCAGTTTTTGGAAACTGAAACTCCTATAAGGGGACTTAAGATTATGTTTTCAGTGCTCGCTTCGGCAGCACATATACTAAAAAAAGATTATGTTTTCAATTCATGGATAGAGTTAAAGAGAAGTAGCAAGGTAATAAAATGGAGTTAGAAACATATTGCCCAATGTTCTAAGAGAAACTAACATGAGCCATAATGTTTTTACTTTGTTTTAAATGGAAACAGGTCTGCTTGAACTTTTGACATAAAAACACTTACTATCCTTACTGCAATTCTAGGGGTTTGCTCATGGCCTGCTGCTACCTAATAAGAAGAGGTTGAAGAAAATTGAAACATGAATCTCAGGAGATGAGTATATATGTCAGGTGTGTTGAGTTAAATTTGTATTTCTGTCAATAAAAACACGTTAGCACATGTGAATGATTTCTTATATCTAAAATTTTTCTTTACTTTTTTTAAACACAGAGCTGATGATTTCTGTAACAGCTTCAGCCTTATATTTCAAAAAAAATATCTCAATAACACTAAAATACTGTGTGTTACTAACATCAGTTTGTAATCATTGTGGTTTGGTTTGCCTCCATTTTATAATAGAAATGTGCAAATCAGGTTTACTAAGGACATTAAGCTTTGACAATATAGCATATTTATCATTTATTGTCTTCTAAATTATTATATTTTTCCTAATTTAAGTGGGTTGTTATCAAGATCAGACTTAACAACTGAGGCTGCATCTATATGATTAAAGTGCCGCATGACAAATAAATTCAGTCAAATATGTCATATATACAACAAACATAAAATAAACCATCAGCTGAACCACACTTAATATTATAAAAGTATCAACACAATACCAAAGACATTCCACAAAACTGTTGCATAATGACACTCAAAATAACTGGAAAATATAATGAGTTGAATTGTTTCTTCAAAATCAGTTTCCCTCATGGACACAAGCATTTCTTTATGAAATTATCCCTTCTCTCTGTCCTCAGGCCTATATATTAAAATCATTCTGGATTCTTTTCTTTCTGGAGAGGCTCAACGATAATCTGGCTATGAAATTCATGACTTTGCTTATCATAAATGTTGATTTGCACCATCTCTCCTTCGCATTCCATCAGTCACCAAGTCCTCCTTTATTCCCCTTGTCACAGCCTTGTTCAGACCCTCACCACTGCCTCCTTGGATAGTTGTCATGATCACATGATCTCTTAACTAGTTTTTTTTTTTTGCCTTCAGTCTTTCCCCATTTACTAGCCAGTAAACTTCATAAAACACTATTTTGTACACATTACCCTCTCTTTAAGTCCTTCAGTGGCCCCTAATTGCCTAACAAATAAACCTGTAATTCTTCAGTTTCACATTTAAGGTCCCTCACAATCTGGTCAAAATCTTCCTATACGCCTCTGCTTTGCAGAAGTGCTCTTCTCTGCTGTCTTATTTCACTTCTTACCCTAGCCTGAAACCTCTAATGAAACTACAAAGATTCTGTGAAGGCTAACATGTTTGTACCACTGCTTAGTGTTTCCCCCAGTTACCTTTCAGCAAGTAAGGATAGTGCTGTCAAATCCTATTGTAAAATTAACATTTACTACCTAGCACATTTGTGGACCTTTGTATGATACTTAATTCAATATATCATTTCAATACAAGTACTTACTATAGATGCACAAGTAGTTTAGACTGCAGCTGTCAATAGCAACTGTTATACCGTTGGTTATTTTGACCTCTATAAGACCTTGATACACTGGGTGCCCTTTGATTCAAGGAAATATACTGAAGTTCAGAAATGTTTTTCATGGCACTGTAGCAAATGCATTTCATGGCACTGTGTCAAATGTATCTCTCTTATGTTTTGTTCTGTCATTTCTAGTGCCAAGTTGGAAAGCCAAAACATTATTTTACAGATTTCTTACTACCAAGCAATGCCATAAACCTTTTTTTCTTTATGTCTTATGCTGCATCTTTCTTGCAGGCAAAATTAGCATGAGTTTTGAGGTTTACCAATGGTATCAGTACAGTCTAATCAAAGTTGTATTTCCTCTGATGCATAGTCGTCTTTATAGCAATCCAGCTCTGCAACAGTCTTATAAATAGTAGTGATTGTGTTTTATTATAATTTCTCCAGTCCAGATTGATTATTTAATATCCAAAATTTACAATGAAAGTGAATCATTTAAAAGTAAGCTGACTGTTCAATGCATGTTCACCATTTTCTTTAAATATAGCTTGGTGTAAATTTTTCCACGAACTGTCAAATAAAAATATTGCAGTGAAAAAAATCATTTTCTCTGTGCTGTTAAGATATTGTTTCCTCAAACTAAAACACTAGAAACCTGACTTTTTTTTCTTCTTTCACTTCATAAAACAGTGAGAACAAAAACAGGATAAAGCCCATAGCAACAAGATATTTCTTTTACCATCTGTTTGATTTGTGTCGAGTTTAAATTGCTTGTATTTTAGAAAGGAATCTGTTTTCTATCTTCAAAAGGATGCAGTCCAACATCCCTCAGCTGCTAATTTTTAGCACTTAGAGGTCCCCTTGGGCTGCTGTCAACTACAACTTATTGCACAGGTACTTTTCACTAAACTCATTATAAAGTGATTAGCCTCCAGCAAGATAGTGCAAGGCTACAGCCTGCTTGCATTATATGTGGCTTTGCAACTGAATTTTGTACTGTCAAATCTCATCAGATAGTGAGTAGAGAATGACTCTTGGGATTCAACACGTAGAATGTGGAGAGGGATCTTGTCACTTCTCCTTTAAAACATAGCTTTCCCAAAAGATACGCGCACACATACACAAATACACAGGCAGGCACATGTGTGCACACATGTACGTAATGTACATCATTAGTTTAAAATAGATGCCATTCTCAGCTAGCATCAAACATACTTTTAAAACCCATGAATTATTTTTCAGTTTACTCTTTATTTTTTTAAGTGTTTTTATTTTTATTTAAAAATTTTTAATGTTCTTTTCTAATTTATTTTTTGGAGACAGAGTATGAGTCGGGGAGGGGCAGAGAGTGGGAGACACAGAATCTGAAGCAGGCTGCAGGCTCTGAGCTGTCAGCACAGACCCACAAACCGCGAGATCATGACCTGAACTGAAGTCGGACACTGAACCGACTGAACCACCCCCAAACGCCCCTCAGTTTAATCTTTAAATCCAAAAGCTAATTAAGTAGTTCTACCTTGATTCTATGAATAGTTATTAATTTATGTAAGGGAGCTGCTTTTTTATTAGCACATTTAAGTTGGCAGTGCTTCTTACCTTAAGGTTCCAGTGTTAGTCAATATTTGGGTCTGATAGGCTGTCTCAGTTTCTCCATTGAAACTAAAATTAGTTATGCAGAGGCAAGGATTATTAGAAGTAGAAGGTTTAGTTGGTTATTTATTTCCAAGCCTCCCAAACGAGGTAGGTGTAATCCCAGCTCTCATATTCACCATTGCCTGAAACTAGTGTTACAATGTAATACTGAATAGTCTACTAGAAGCTACCTCAACAACATTGTCCAGTTTATATTCTTTAATTCCTGTCCAGCTCATATGGTAAGGTTAAGCTCATAAGGCACCCGTAGAAGTTTCCAAACATAAGGAAGCTTGTACAGTAATTGGAAAAAAACACATAACTTCACATTCCAAATTTTCTCATGCTATGACAACTTCAAGTGTAAAGGCTAACTCAAAACAAATGATCTACTTTACGTATAAAAATCTAAAGTTATTTCCTTATTTGCTATTTTATCTGTGGCTTAAGCTAAACCATTTATTTTATAGATGGGACTGATTTTTTTAAATGCATAGATTATTTGCATATGGGTTTCATTTTGTAATAAAATTCTTTTGCATATGGAATTCATTTTGCAATGAATGGGTTGCATTTTGCAATCTCTCACTCTTGCTCAAAGATTCTGACTCACTAGAAAGTTCTTATACATTGTCTTTTCACAAGGTACTATGTGAAGAAAGCAGGATGTGGTAGATTAAGCACACAGATTTTAGTATCAGACAGATTCCTGTGGGCCGTTGTTCCTTTATTTTCAATATGAAGGTAATGCAACTAACACAGGTTGTTATTGTGAGGTTTCATTTTATATATATATATATATATATATATATATATTTCAACATCTATAAGTATGTATATGCATGTGTATATTTTTTTCCTGGTACACAGGAAACACGAAAACTATTTTATTATTACATGTTAATTTTATAATTATTGGACTATATTTATTTATTAATATTTGCATTTGTTATGAAATATATTAATCCAAAACAAATGATTAGTGATGTAATTTAATGTGTAAAAGATGCATCCTAGATACAATATATATTTTTATTCTCTACACTTCTGATACACATATCAATATAGATATATAGATATACATATGCCCCTAATAATGTTTTGATACTTATAAAAAGTGAATTATGGGAGTAATTACTTTCTCAAATGAAATAGAATATTACTGCCTTCTAATATAAAAAATGAAATAAAAGTATTCTTTAACTCTCCTGTTGGTTAGAATCACAGATATTTTTGGCATTCACTATGTATAAATTCTTTCATTCTTTCATAGGTTTCCAATCTATCTTGCCAACCTCATCATCTACCACCTCCCAATGAACCCTAGGCTCCAGCCACACTTTTATAATTACTGTTCCCTGTGTACTGTTAACAGCAAATTATTTTAACTATTTTCGTATACTGAACCATCCTTGTATTTTTAAAATGAACCCTGGGTTTGATGACTAACTCATAATTGACTTAATTTGATTTTTAGTTAATGCTTTTGCTTCAATATTTGTGAGTCAGACAAAGCTATTGTTTTCCTTACCAAGCTCTCCTTGTTAGTTTTCAGGTATTAACATGTGTTGTTTAAAAGAAGAGGAAGAAAAGAATGTGGAAGCTTTTCTTCTCACTTTATTTTTGGGGGCAGTTGAATAATACTGGAATTATCTTTTGCTTATAGTGTTAATAGAATTTACCATGTGAAGCTATCTTGGCTGACTTTTTGTGTGTGTGGGGGGATAGGTAATCTGACAATATTCTCCATTTATTACAACATTATACTTCACTCTTTTTAGTAGGGATTTATAAGTATATCATTTGAAGTTAAAATGGAGAGTTCAAAAGTATTAAAAGCCAGAAATTATTCATAATTTTGACTCTGCCAAGTGGAATTAGAGGTAGAGGTTTGGACAGTAGGATGAATTTTTTACTTTTTCTTTAAATCTTTTTCTGTTATTTATTGTTTTTATATAAAAAGTAAAAACCACTGTTTTAATTTTAATAAAACTAGTTTAAATATCTTTAAAAGATATTTTCACCAGCTGTATGAACATAGTTACGAAATTGGACGTACTTACTTCATATGTTCTATATATCTGTATTATTTGAATGTTTATGGTGAATTTGCATTACATTAGCTGTCCAAAA
The DNA here is from genome assembly GCF_046562875.1 of Panthera onca. Lineage (NCBI taxonomy): Eukaryota > Metazoa > Chordata > Mammalia > Carnivora > Felidae > Panthera > Panthera onca. Next base: position 25,440,162 of record NC_138357.1, read on the forward strand.
AAGCTACAATATGTGGATTAAAAATGTAAACTTCTTAGAATACAAAATTCTTTGTTATCTGGCACTGCCCTGCCTCCCTTATTTTTATCTCTTACCTATACCCACCCTCATTCGAGTCATGTTTACCTATGTACATGCAGTTTAACAAAGCATATCTTCACAACCTCACACAATATGTTTCTTTTATCTGTAGTACCTTCCCTAGTCTCCCTGCTTTTTATTCTAGCTAACTCTAACTCAGCCTTGAAACTTCAGCTTTTGAAATACACCGTTTAGAAACTGGGGTGCTGTACACCTCTGTGTTCCCATAGAATGCGATATCCTAACAGATTATCAGACTCTACTGAAATTGTCTATTTACTTCTCTGACACTCATTTGATTTTGAATTGTATGTAGTCTGGTTCTAGAGCACAGAGATAAATGTTTGGTTAATCAATGATATATGTTTATTTTATACACATACCTACATGTATATATATATATTTCCAAACCTCATTCCAGTAGAATCTTTGCTTTTAAATTGTTACATGTTTATTTTATACACTAGCCAATAAGAAAAACAATGTCTTAGGTAGCTTTGTGTGTTCTAATCCCATAACACAATTGCTTTCACATGTTAAAAATTTTGTTGACATACATATAGTATTTTTAACCATCATTTCATGCCTTGATTCCCCACTGTATATTCATATCTCATAAATAAATAAAAGTTTATTATTTTACTGTGAAAAAGACCCTAATATTCACCATTAATGACTATTTCGTTTGTCCTTCTACCAAGTCCTTATAGGAATGTTATAGTATTATAAATTATATCTTGGCCTTCACCCAGGAAATAATTATAGAGGGAGTTTTGAGAAGGTTCAATGTTTCCCCCAGAGAGAAGAAAAAAACATAATGACTTTGTAACTCTGTGAATTGATTCTCCAGAAGTGGAGACTAGTTTCCATTGAATTTTCAACATTTCCCTATTGTTTCTCATGTTAACAAAGAACACATTCAGTTATTCAATTTACATTGAGCACGAACTATGTGTCAGGCTACACTAAGCCTTGGGAATACATTATTGAACATTAAAGATCATTTATAAAATACAGATCACCATTATTGAAACAATCTTTTGCTATAAGTTGCATAGCAACAGCAGCAGAAATATTAGCAGCTAAAACATATTGAGTACTTAATACATACAATGTGCCATTTATAGCAGTCTAAAGATAAAGTTGGCCCTACCTTCACCGAAACACAGGGAAGGAGTCTCTGCCATCTTCCCCATCCCATACAAACTCTCAGGTACTATCTTTGACATGTTTAGGCTCCTTACATTTAAAACATAGTTAGTCCTTATTTCTCAAGTCACTTAATTTTGAATACATAGTTTCCTTGAACTATTAGAAATGTTAGGACCAAGAGATGGGGACCAGACTTAAATATTCCAATTATATGGGATAAGCCAAAGAGAACTCAGACATTTATCCAAGATTAGCTTCCTATTTCAACCTCAAGTAACATATTGCCTAAGGCAAGGCAAATTTTGCAAGTACAGTAAAACCTTGGATTGCAAGTAACTTGTTCTGCAAGTGTTCTACAAGATGAGCATACATTTCTAATAAATTTTAACTTGATAAACAAGCAATGTCTTGCAATATGAGGAGTAAGTGATGCCAAACATTGCATGATCACAGCTAAGCCACTTTTATATAGTGCTTCTATCTCTCTCATGCTGAGGGATTCTGGGTATTCATCTCCCATGCTCAGGTGCTCAGTCTCAGGCCATAGTGTTTGGCAGAAATCAGTGATTTTTCAGAACATTGGAAAGTGTCCACAACTGGCACTAGTGTATTTTTTGTCACTTCAAAGCAACAGTACTTTGCTTTTCCATACAAGAGTAAGCTTAAGAATGCTTTGCTTCATTCTAGGTAAAGCTGCCTGCAGATATAGACCCTTTCCTCTGCTGCCTTATTGCCAGTTACTTAAACACAGTATATGACAGGAGTTTATTAATACTGTACTGTAGTCAACATCTGTGTGAGGTCCCAATAGTTCATTTTTGCTTTTAATTCCCTTGCCTTTGGGGATGTGTCAAGTAAGAAATTGCTATGGCTGAGAGGTCTTTTCCTGTTTTCTCCTGTAGGGTTTTGATGGTTTCCTGCCTCACATTCAGGTCCTTTATCCATTTTGAGTTTATTTTTGTGAATGGTGTGAGAAAGTGGTCTAGTTTCAACCTTCTGCATGTTGCTGTCCAGTTCTCCCAGCGCCATTTGTTAGAGACTGTCTTTTTTCCATTGGATAAAAAGCTTCTGCACACCAAAGGAAACAATCAACAAAACTAAAAGGGAACCAACGGAATGGGAAAAGATATTTGCAAATGACATATCAGACAAAGGGCTAGTATCCCAAATCTATAAAGAGCTCACCAAACTCCACACCCGAAAAACAAATAACCCAGTGAAGAAATGGGCAGAAACATGAATAGACACTTCTCTAAAGAAGACATCCGGATGGCCAACAGGCACATGAAAAGATGGTTAACGTCGCTGCTCATCAGGGAAATACAAATCAAAACCACACTCAGATATCACCTCATGCCAGTCAGAGTGGCCAAAATGAACAAATCAGGAGACTATAGATGCTGGAGAAGATGTGGAGAAACAGGAACCCTCTTGCACTGTTGGTGGGAATGCAAACTGGTGCAGCCACTCTGGAAAACAGTGTGGAGGTTCTTCAAAAAATTAAAAATAGACCTACCCTATGACCCAGCAGTAGCACTGCTAGGAATTTATCCAAGGGATACAGGAGTACTGATGCATAGGGGCACTTGTACCCCAATGTTTATAGCAGCACTCTCAACAATAGCCAAATTATGGAAAGAGTCTAAATGTCCATCAACTAATGAATGGATAAAGAAATTGTGGTTTATATACACAATGGAGTACTACGTGGCAATGAGAAATAATGAAATATGGCCCTTTGTAACAACGTGGATGGAACTGGAGAGTGTGATGCTAAGTGAAATAAGCCATCCAGAGAAAGACAGATACCATATGTTTTCACTCTTATGTGGATCCTGAGAAACTAAACAGGAACCCATGGGGGAGGGGAAGGAAAAAAAAAAGAGAGATTAGAGTGGGAGAGAGCCAAAGCATAAGAGACTCTTAAAAACTGAGAACAAACTGAGGAATGATGGGGGGTGGGAGGGAGGGGAGGGTGGGTGATGGGTATTGAAGAGGGCATCTTTTGGGACGAGCACTGAGTGTTGTATGGAAACCAATTTGACAATAAATTTCATATATTTAAAAAAAATAAACATAACATTTTTTCCATAGTATAAAAAATGATGTTTCAAGGAATAAGATACAACTAAAATGTAAGACATTTAGGGAGAAATAGAACAAAAATTAAGGAAAACATTGAAAACAATTTTAAAGTATTTTTTAAAAACCTAAATAAATAAAGTAATACCATCTTTATGGAAAAAGAAAACATTTGTGTGAGCATATACAATGGCTCTCTGCAGAAAAAGTTTGAAAAGAAAAGCAGTAAGAAGGAGATGATTATGGTGGAAGTTAAGAAGGAAATCATTGAGAAATATGAACGAGGTATACGAGTGGCCGAAATTACAAGATTTTGTAAGAAGTCTATGTTGACCATTTGCACACTATTAAAGAAGAAAGAAGAAATAAGGGGGCGAGATGCAGCAAAAGGAGTCACAAGAATATCAAAGCAACCACCATGTCTTCTGGACGATGTAGAAAAGTTGCTTTTGGTTTCGATAAACGAGAAGCAACTAGCAGGTGATACTGTGACCGAGAACTTTATCTGCAAGAAGGCAAATGCCTTGTACACCAACTTTGTAAGTAAACTGCCAAGTATGTCAACAGAAAATGAAGAAGTCTTCAAGGCAAGAAGGGGATGGCTTGATAACTTTAAGAGGAGAGGTGGCATCCATAGTGTTGTGAGACACGGACAAGCTGCGAGTTCGGATGCTAAGACAGCTGAGGCATTCGCTGAGTTCCAGAATATCAACATTTCCGAGTTTTACCTGCCAGAGCAAGTCTTTAACTGTGACGAGATGGGGCTTTTTTGGAAAAAAGATGTCTAAGAGGACATACATTACAGAAGAAGAGAACGCAATGCCTGGTCACAAGCCCACGAAAGACCGTCTCACCCTCTTGTGCTAATGCAGGCAGGGATTTCAAAGGCAAGCCCCTGCTCCTGTATCATTCCAAGAATTCATGAGCCTTCAAGAAATGCAAGGTTCAGAAGAGTCAGTTAAATGTTATGTGGAGGTGCAACAGCAAGCTTGGGTCACTCATATCTTGTCATTGAGTGGATCAATGAGGTCTTCAGTCCTGCAGTGAAGAAATACCTTTTAGGAAAGAATCTGCCCCTCAAAGCCTTGCTGGTTATGGATAATGCTCCTGCTCATACTCCAGGCTTTGAGGATGACTTACTGGAGGAATCTTAGTTCATTAAGGTCAGGTTCCTTCCTCCCAACACCACTTCAGTCCTCCAATCCATGGATCAGCAGGTCATTTTGAATTTTAAAAAGCTTTACACCAAAGCACTATTTCAGCAATGCTTCAAGGTGACTGAAGGAACAAATCTTACCCTCCAAGAGTTTTGGAAAAATCATTTCCACATCGTGAACTTCCTCAAGATCATCGATAAAGCCTGGGATGGGATCACCAAGAGAACCCTCATCTGCTTAGAGAAAACTGAGGCCTGATTGTGTTCTCAGACATGACTTAGAGAGGCCTGCTCATGAACAGGAGCCGCCAGTTGTCGATGAAATCATAACCCTGGGGAAGATCATGGGACTAGAGGTGAAAGAGGATAAGATTTAAGAGCTGGTGGAGGAACATGGCCCGGAGCTGACCACCATCAAACTGATGAATCTGCATTGTGAGCAACAGCAAGAGGTTATAGCGGAGATCTCATGTGCAGAGGAGGAGAAAAAGGTGGAGGAATCCCTCACTGCAAATGAGATTAGGGAGATGTGTAAAATGTGGGAAACAGTGCAAAATTTGTAGAAAAGCACCACCCAAATAAGGCTGTAGCACTGCGAGCAATGAATCTGTTTAATAACAATGCAATGTCACACTTCCGCAAAATCCTCAAAAGGAAGCAAAAGCAAGTGTCATTGGATAGGTTCCTTTTTAAAGTGGTATGAAAAGAAAAAGATTCCATTGAGCCAATAGATAGCAGTGATCCGTTAGTGATAGTGAAAGTCGTCCTCCCTCACAGAGGGAAAGTCTTGTCTCCCTCACACCAGCCACGAAAGTTTTCAAAGGTAAATGCAAGTTATTTATCTTTTTTTTATATTTTACATTTTCTTTATTATTTTGTATTATTTTACAGTATTGTAATCATTTTATATGAATATTTTTGGGTTGTGGAACAAATCATCTGAGTTTCTATTATTTCTTATGGGAAAATTTGCTTAGATACACAAGTGCTTTGGATTACAAGCATATTTCCTGAATGAATTATACTTTGCAAACAAGGTTTTACTGTATTTTCTGTGATCTGTATAACAGAAGATACCACACTTGAAGGGAGAACAAGAAAGTAGAAAACAAAATTACAGTGGAAGTTAAAACAGACTCTCCTCAATCTAGTAGGATATGGAAAGGGAGAGGCAATGTTTAAAATGATTTCAGGGGTCACCTGGGTGGTTCAGTCAGTTGAGCATCTGACTTCAGTTCAGGTCATGATCTCGTGGTTGACAAGTTTGACCTTGCGTAGGGCTCTGTGCGGGCAGCTCAGAGCCTGGAGCCTGCTTCAGATTTTGTGTCTCCCTCTCTCTCTGCCGCTCCCCCACTCATGCTCTGTCTCAAAAATAAATATAAACATTAAATTTTTTTTTTACTAGGCAAAGAACTTTATTAATCTTGTTTCAAACTTTATTCCCAGGCTTCTTCAGCTTAATTAGCTGCAAAGAATGAATTGTATACAAGCAAAACTGAAAAGAGCTGCAGTGTCCAAGGGGCTTGGGCTTAAAATATTAAAGATCTAGATTTTATCAGATTCATGAACAAAATTTTTAAAAAGCAGTCATAATATAAAATAGCAGCTCCCAGTAACTTCTTCAAGTTTTATCATCTTCAGAAGTTGACTCAATTCAGTTTGCTTCATTCTTGGAAGCCTCACCAAAATTCTCCACAAGATCTGGAACCTCATCATCATCATCCTCTCCGTTAGAAAGTGGTGCCTTTCCATCCACAGATTGGACAGAGCTTCAGCCAGCTTTCTTAAACTTTTCAGACTGCACCAAGTTGGTTTAAGATACTGGGTAGCATTTCTGTCAGCTGCTTTGTCTCAGCATGGCCTGTAATGGTGAAAGTGTTCGCTGCCAGGGATGCCTAAACTTTAGGGTTGTCAAAGTGGACCACTGTTCCTTGGTTTGTGCACATATTCACTTCTTCAATACCAGAGATATTGTTTACCCCTAACTTCTTTAAGGAGAACTGAAGTTTTTTATCATCTGCTGTAGCTGTTGTATGAACCACCTTCTTTCAGCAAGCAGTTCCTTTCCCACCAATGTGTACTTGTGCTTGCAGTTGGCGAGTTTCTCTCGGTTCATGATAGTTTCTTTCATCTTGTTGGAGCAGAAATGGGACCGCGTGGGAGACTAGGGTTGGTGCTCAGGGGGTCTCGGGTGGACCAGCTGAGATTCAACATTAAAAAATTTTTTTAATGATTTCAGTAGTCACTTTTTCTTTAACCTTGCTAATAATTATCAGGAACATGTGATTGATATTTTAAAATATTTAAAGAACTAGTCTTTTTCCACTTAAATTTATTTTTGTTGTTCAGAAGTTTCCAGGTTCCCTGAATTTTTATTCAGAATTTTGAATATATGTTATGTAATAATATGTTATATTAATAATATATGAGATCATTGTTACCAAAACCCGAGTTCAGCTGCCCATCACTCCAAAGACCAATACTCAAGAGATAAGTTTTGGTTGGAAAGGAATATGAGTTTTATTCAGGAGGTTGGCCACCTGGGAAGAAGGTGACTCTTGTCCAAAGGCCAACTCCAAGGTTTCTGCTTGGCCCATGGGTTTTTCTTTTTAAATGTTTATTTATTTATTTTTAAGAGAAAGAGATAGCGAGCAGGTGGGGAGTGGGAGGGAAGAGGGAGAGAGAGAATCCAAGCAGGCTCCATGCTGTCAGCACAGAGCCCGATGCAGGGCTGGAACCCAGGAGCCTTGAGGTTTTGACCTGAGCTGAAACCGAGTCAGATGCTTAACTGACTGAGCCACCCAGGCACTACTGGCCCACGGGTTTTTAAAGGCATTTAGGGTAATTAATCAATAAAGAGAGTACGGGAATACCTAACATTTCTTGATTATGTGCAGACTCAATGGTGCCAGCTACAGATGTTATCTCAGTGCTTGGAGCAAGGTGATCTGGTTCCTTAGTGCCTGAGGGTTGTACAGAGGTGCTCTGTTCTTTCTAGGAAAGAATGCAGGATCTATAGATATAAAAAGAAAGGTTAATCAACCATGTGGGCTAAAGGTGATTGCTAAAGCTTAAAAGACTACTAAGTTGGCCAGAGGGTCCTAGGAGGTTTCATCATTATATACCAGTAAATACGATCTTAAATCTATCTATCTATCTATCAACAAAGTGGTTCCTCCACAGCCTCTTAGGCAGGAGCAGGATCAACACCTGTTTCAGGGTTCCAAGCAGTCTGCATAAGGCACCCGTTGATAACAGGTTCAAGATCCAGGCAGTCACTCAGAGACTGGGCACTGAGCAGAGGCCTCAGATCCAGCAAGTGTCCACACTGCAGGCTTCATCCAGAAGCAACCACTGTGTCATTCCCGCCAGGGTTCCCAACCAGGTCTGAGCTCTGGGGAGGTTTGCTTCAGAAAGCAATGGACCAGGCTTGGTGCCCAGGGCCTTTGTTGAAGGCCTCTGCTCACAGTCCAAATGAAAGCTCCCGCCCTTCGAGACCACCTGGAACAAATGTGGGGCTACCTGGAGCTAAGTCACCAGGAAAACCTGGGTCCTGGAGAAGGGCCTCTGACCTCTGTCCCATGTCTCCACTGGTCCTCCAGTGATTTGGGATATTTTGCTAACAGTTTTCAAATTAGCTCTCAGTGGCATGAGGCTGGAGATAGCTACTTCATAGCTACTTCTGGAAGATTATGAAGATAGAAACAAACATTATTTTGCCATGAAGTGGAATTACAGATTCAACACTGGACTGGATCAAACACAATGAGTAGTAACATTTCAGCACAGAGGGGAAAAACTTACAAACAAGCAAAAAATCTTGACTGAAATGAAAAGAAAAATAACTTCAAAGGCACCTGGGTGGCTCAGTCTGTTGAGCTTCTGACTCTTGATTTCAGCTCAGGTCATGAACTCAGGGTTTGTGAGTTTGAGCCCTGCATGGGGCTCTGTGCTGGCAGCGCTGAGCCTGCTTGGGTCTCTCCACCTCTCTCTTTGTCTTTCTCTCAAATAATAATAATAAATAAACTTAAAAAAAAACTTCACTTCAAACTTGAGCTTTCTGCTGGGCTATAGTGATCTCATTAGCTGAGCAGTTGCACTTTAAAGTAGATGAAAATGCAAAAAGTCTACAGCCTGGTTACTTGCTGACTGAGAAATAACACTGATACTTGAAGACAATTGAATTGGCATACATATGTAATTTTATTTAAATAACGATGAGGCTGGTTATTCCCAGGGAGCCCATTTTGTCTGGGTAAGAAAGTTACTATTCTGGAATTTAATGAAAGTGAAAGTGTCAGGAGTATGGAGACAGAGAGAGAAAATGTACTTTGTGTGACTTTGCAGGACAAAGAGAAGGAAAAAGTCTGCACCAAAGAATCAAACAGTGTTGCAATTTTTACTTTTTATCAGACAGAATTCCCAAGGGAGGCTTGGGAAAACAATGATAAAATACGTGTTGTAATTGGTACTCTGTTGGACCAAATGGTCTCTATTGTCCAGGGGGAAGATCCCAAGTTCATCTCCTATCAGATCTCTGTGGTAAGATCAATATTTGACTGTATTTTTAAAGCGAGAGACTAAAAGGCTAAAATTATTTTGGACAATCTGTTTCCTGAAAATTAAAGAATAAGAAACAATCCAATAGCAGTTGTTACCTATATTTCTTAAGAGTAATGCTGAGTTAACCAAATATACAGAGAATGTGACTCTCCTCAGGGCATGATTTTAGAAGTACCAGATATGCCTCTTTTGTAAAACAATCCCTCAGTTTTCTTTTGAGGTAATCGTTTTGAATGTTTTTTCTAGTATTATTTTTCTGATTCTAAAGTTAAAAGTTTCTCAGTATACATAATGTAGAAGATACACAACATTTTAAAAGGCAAATAATCATTCATCACCACATGCAATATGCTAATTTCCTTTAAGATTTCCTTTGTTGTCGCATTAAGAGGTGTTCCTCACTCCAATATTGCACAACTAGTTCCTTATATTTTCTTTTTAAGATTACTTATTAAACATTTGTCTTTAATCTGTATTTTGGTGACTGGTGATAAGTAACTATGTAAAATTTGGTAAATAACCAATTGCTCTAGCACTGTTTATTGGCTTATCTTTTCTTTTCCTAATATAATATAATGCCACGTGTATAAATTAGTGTTTGTACTTACATTGGAGGTCATTGGGAACTATTTTTTCCCATTAAACTATATTCTTGCATTAGTAATAAGCTATTATACTTTTTTAAGCATTGTAGTGTATCTTCTCAGCTATTCCAAAAGTTTATTCTTTTACATGGATGTTAACATCACATTCTCACACCCTCTTCACCCTCCAAAATAATCATTGTTATTCACATTATTTTCATAGCAATTATCTATAAACCAGAGAATAAATGATATCTTTACAATATTTAGGAGTTTTGTGTTTTTTTCCCATCTATATAAATGGTACAACCCTCCCTTGCCCAAGTCTTTGTTACTGCTTCAGCTGAAAACATCTTTTCTTCTGCTCTTCTATAGCTCATTTTAAAGTCTCAGTTTAAATGTTTCATTGTAAATGTTCAAGTCTCAGTTTAAATGCCACCTCTTCAGAGAGGAAATCATTCTTTGAACACTCAATTTAAGTAACTATACCCCCAACAACTACACACTGAATCACATTGCCTTGACTTGTTTCTTTTGTAGCACATGTAACTTGTAAAAATTATCTTATTTCTATATTTGTTTACCTGTTTGTTTCCCCAGCCAAATAAATAAAAATCATAAAGGATTTTATCTGTCTTTTTCACTGCTTTGCCCCCATCATCTAGCACAATGTCCAGTAAACACTGATATTCAATAATTATTCACTAAATGAACAATGAATGAGTGAATAAATTCAGCTCAGACAAAACTCCCTCTGCTTTATGCTTGATGTATACTCTACCAAGCCTAGCACTGCTACCATTGGTTGTTGTGTAGAGTGTATCTAGAGCATAGTGTGGTATATAGTGAGTGGTATCCAGATTTCCAATGGCTCACCATTCCCCAACTCAGACTCTATTATTGACACTATCAAATCATAATTGTGATCTGGCCCTTTATGAGGTCCTTCAGTCTCTTCCCACTTCAAGATATTTCACAGAGATCTCTCAGAGTTTGTGTTGTAGTTGGCTCCTTGGATGTGAGGCATCTCCTCTACTATTTTGTTTTTCTTTCACTTCATTTGAATTCTAGAAAAATGGCTTCTGGGCCATCTTTTTGACAAGACCACGTATTAATTATAACATTGAATTCCTCTATACCCCAACTTATTATTTTTTAATTTATTCTGTTTATGTGATCTGTAAAATAGTTGCAGGGCAACTTAAAATGCCTTTCTATAAATATGGTGGTTTTCTTGATTTTTCCTATAGTTCCACTTATTTAAAACTACATTTAAAATTATATTTCACTTGGCGCGTTACAGCTCTTGAGTATTGAACATTAACATTTATTTTTAAATTTTATTTATTTTTCTGGCTTAGTGTGATCAATGCCTTTAGAAATTCAAAATTTTTCTAGAGATTCAAAATATTTCTAGGTGTTAAGTCTGTTTTACCTCTCTGTCCCTCTTTCTTTTCTCTCCTCCCATCCCACAATAAATTTGACTATTAGGCCATCTTTTATTCTTTTTAATGTCTATTTTTGAGAGAGAGAGAGAAAGAGAGAGAGAGAGAGAGAGAGAGAGAGAGAGAGCGTGTGCATGCAAGTAGGGGAAAAGAGGGGGAAAGGGAGAATCTCAAGCAAGGGCTTGAACTCATGAACCACGAGATTATGACCTGAGCAGAAATCGGACACTTAACTGCCATCCAGGCACTCCTAGTCATCTCTTTTAAACAAAAGTGTCAAATATTAGTTCATCTCAGGAAATTTTCTCTCCACTGTTCTTTGATTTTTGCTTCTGTTACATCATGTCTATTCTCTTCTTCTAAAATTTCTATTTTGTGTGTCTTGGATTCCTTGAATTTGTCCACAACATATGCCATATTTTTTCTTACTCTTTTTCACCAATTTGCCATTTCTTCAGAGTTCCGGATGAATTTCTTGAATCTGTGTGCTACTTTTAAAATTCAATTATTACCTTATTATATGGCACTTTCGTTAAAGTTTTAAATTTAATAATCCTACAATAAAAAAATCTGTGTATTTAACTCCAATTTATCTCTCATGATTACTTGCTCTAGCATTGTTTGATTTATTTTTGGACCAATCATATTCTTAAATCTTGTGAAAAATATCATAAAACCTCCCTAGCATTCTTCTGTTACTTAGAATACCTGTGTTTCCAGTGAGGTATCTCTTCTGATTCTTGATAATTTCCTTTGTTTGAATTGAAGTATATCTTCACACATTGGGTGGTTGTTCTCCCTTTTTAAAAATTCTCATATCAGAGTATCTATGGTTGCTCATTACTTTGCCATAGTTAAGTAGAGATAGGTTCTATAAGAAATTGGCATAGATCTTTGCATGAATCTTTGAGATCGAGATGCAAAGAAGGGGGACATTTTATAATTTATCATAAATTTATATCGTTAGTGACTTCATAGTCTAGAGGGATTGAGAAAGGATTCAGAGTTTTAAATAGACCAAGTAGGAAACTTTGCCACTGTGTTATTTCTTCATTTGTGAGAGCAAATAGTGCAAACAAGCCTAGAAGCAAGCCCACAATAATCAGTTTCCCTGTACCAAGAACAATGGCAATCCTCAGCTTCCTTCTTAGTGAGCTGCCTGTAGCATTGACCTTTGGCTTCTAGTAGCCTTCACTGTCAGTTAAGTTACTCTCACTTCTCCACAGGTCTAATTATAGGTGTAGATGCTGTGCATGAACAGAGGTCAGGCAGTATTAATGTGATATGCCCTTTAAAGTTCTTTGGCCCTCTCTAGCAATTAATTCAGCCTTCTTTAAACTTTAAGAAGCACTATTCAAGTTACCTCAATTTACTTCTCAGACATTATTTTTTCACAGGAGGCATTTTTCTGTTCAGGGCTCTAATCTTTCCTTCACTTGGCCTCTTCTTATTTAAACTAACAGGAAATCCTCAAAGTTTGTGGTACATCAATTGGCAGGTTTCCACCCTGTTTTTACATCTTCTAGCCTTCCCAGTGGAAATATGGAGAACTTTGGTGCTATCACTGCAATTTTACTGAAAAGCATCTCCTTCATTTCTTCTAGGATTCCCTTCTACTTAATTTCTTTTGAAATCTTACACTTGTTTAAAAAATGGGAACTATGCAACAAATACAGTATTGACATTCTGACTTGTTAAAATAAAATAATCCTGGTAAGGTAATCCATCAAGGCATTATCAGACATTATACTTTTTAAAATTCAACAAATATTTATTCATAAAAGTAAATGAGATACAACCCCTCTTTTAAAGGTGCCCACAAAAATGAATATATTTGTTGTCATTTAACAGGAAGGGGGGATTAGGCAAGGAAAATAGTTTTATTTAAGGATTATTAATAAGAAACGTATGATACCATGAGCAACTATATAAGCAAAAAAAAAATTCAGAACAACTCTAGTGACAGATTTCTTACCAAGCTGCAGCATAAGGATTCAGAAGCCTTAAATTGAGACAAAAAGCAAAAAGCAAAAATAGGGTTACCGAAATGAGGACTGGAAAAACAAAAATTGGAAGGGAACTGGGAAGACATTGTGCTGAATCACAGTATCACCTAGGATTGGATGAACTTTTTTTTTTTCTTTTTGGCATGCATCTTTATGTTACAGTATTTCCAGGACTCTAAGATTAGGATGTTTTCTTAAAGGTTTTCCAGTTAGTATTTGTACATGTACACAAAGGTGAATGCTGAATGACAAGAAATCAATGCAGGTCAAACCTAGTTATTTACTTGCTGAATAAGGATTTTCTATTGCTTTCCATATGGCTGTCCTCCAGCAATGGTAGGTCAAGTCTTTCCTACACTTCAAATCTTCTCTGACTTCAACTTCTGCCCCATATTTCTGACTGATTTTTTGTCTTTTTCTTCTGCTTTTATGGGCCCATTTGTATATTCTAAGATTCATGATATTATTCCCATTTTAAGTTCAGCTGATTAGCAACCTTAATTACATTAGCAAAGTCCCTTATTAACAGTATTGTTCATGGGGATATCGGGTAAAGGACATCTTTAGAATTCTGCCTTTAGAATTAATACTGACAAATGTATACAGGATAGACTTTCATAAGGAAGAGACCTATGCTTCATAGCTTTGCTAGCTTTCTTCTTTACTCACAGCTATTGTTTGTTTTTATACATTTTTACATTAATAAATATTATAGATTTCCAAGGCTTACTTCTTAACTTTGACTTGGCCACACACACAAAAAAGGAGAAATTCTCTTTTTTTTTTTCCTCCAAAAGTTTGAATCATTGACCAAAATGAAGTCCTGGAATTTATCAGCCTTTCAGTTTTACATAATTTTTTTATGATATGAAATGCACAAAATGTTCTATTAAAATATAACTGCAAGTTAATCATGAACAGACCCTTTAGAATTCTTAGAGATGCTAATTTTGTAGAGAAATGGGGAAACAAATGTCAGCACTGGCAGCTGAAAGGGTACAGATCTCCTGGTAATAAGAGAGGCAGCTGTTTCAATACAATTTTTTTTTGAAGTAAAATGCCCCATTGTGCCCTGGAATCCCTAATTAATTATAGTGAAGAACCAGAGTTTGCTATTTTGTACCATCTGGAAAAAAATGATCTTAAACAATAAGGTGTGATCTAAGGAGACTTCTCACTAGAGATTTAAAGTGATCTAAGATACAGATCAAACCACATGGCAAATTAGTAGTTTCCAAAATAGAAAGTCAGACAATGGTTTATTTTTTTTAATGTTTTATTTATTTATTTTGAGAGAGAGAGAGAGAGAGACTGAGTTCATGCGGGGGAGGGGCAGAGGGAGAGAATCGCAAGCAGGCTCCTCACTGTCAGCACAGAGCCCGAGGCAGTTGTGAGATCAGGACCTAAGCCAAAATCAAGAGTTGAACGCTTAACCAACTGAGCCACACAGGCACCCTATGAATTTATTTTGTAATTATACATCTCTAGAAATGTAAGTAAACCATTGAAACATTCCCTCTTTTAAATGTTTAAAACTCAGGGGCACCTGGGTGGCTCAGTCCGTTAAGCGTTCAACTCTTGATTTTGGCTCAGGTCATGATCTCATGGTTCATGGGATTGAGCCCCATATCAGGCTCTGTGCTGATAGCATGGAACCTGCTTGGGATTCTCTCTCTCCCTCTCTCTCTGCCCCTCCCCTGTGCACTCTCTCTTTCTTTCAAAATAAATAAATAAACTTAATTTTTTTAATGTTTAAGATTCATAATAAGTTCCTGGATGCTTTAGACAGTATAATATAAATAATAGAGCATAAGTTTTGGAGATAGATAAAACTAGGGCCAAACCTTGGCTTTCTCACTTAGTAAATGTAGGCATATGAGCAATTTACCTAATCTTTCTGTTTCAATTTTCTTCACATTTGAGATAGAAATAGTGTTACCTCCTTTGAAGGATGTTGTGAGGATTAAACAATATGTTAATTTTCTTCTCAGTAGCAGGCACATAGTAAGTGCTGAAATGGTAGCTTGCATTTATTTGCCTAAACCTATGCAACATAAATCTTGGTTGCTACTGAGTAACACATGAGGCAAATGTTGAAGGTGGTATTATGATGTGATAATATTTATCATGAATAAACCCCTTTCCTTCTTCTCTACTTTCATGTCCTCTCCCTCTTCCTCTTATTTGGTCTCTTCTTTGTCTCTTTTCTCTCTCTTTTGAGCTTTCTTTCACTCCCTTGCTTTTTCTTCTATTTTTTCCCACAGTGGTTGGAGAAACAGGAGTAAAATAAGTACTGTGTAAAGACCAAAGGGAAAAAATATTTCATGGGGTAATTTGTTATTAGTGTCAAATACAACAGAGAGATCAAGGAGAATGAGAACAGAGAAGATAATTCTGCAGATTTGGCAGGAAGACAGTCTGGTGATGACTTTCATGAGAACAATCGCACTCCAATGGGGATATTAATGTGATGAATCACTAATTTCCTAGTTTCAAGGGGATATAAAATACAATGAGTGGACTCTTATATACAGACACAGGCTCACCAGATAATATTAAAAACTCAAACCAGCTTTATTCCAGTCACCTATTCCTCCTGAGACATAATGGGGAAGAAAGAAGAGTCCTTGCTAAGGAAGCAAATTAAGGTTTAATAATTTTACACATCTTCAGGCAAGGCCTTCAGAAAGGTTAGAGAAGAACAACACTCAAATGAGAGGTTCCCAAAAGTACACTATCTTCATCTACTCTGGGCTAGTTTATGGTCTGTTGTGTAGAGCTGTCTCAGAGACTTCAGCTGACTTTCATCAGCTGACTTACTCCAAATGCTACCCCTAGACCCAAAAACTTGTACACATTTATTGAGTTAACTGGGTGTAATCAGAAATGGTGAGGAAATGATGGACTAAACATTTACTCCTTTTCATCTTCCTTTGAATTGCTTTCCTTCTCTTTGAAGTCCCAGACCACTTCCTCTTACTCCTTAGTTCAGAATGACATATACCATATTTTGCCTGTCATTAGAATCTCATGTCTATGTGGATTCCCTGTACATATGTAACTAAATTTTATTTCCTTCTGTTAATCTGTCTCTGTTAATTTGATTCTTAGACCAGTTGGAAGCCCCTTGAAGGGTAGAAAAAATTGTTTCTCCCCAACACTTGAAAAACAAAGGGTTAAGTTTTCAGCATGTGAAATGGGAGGTTTGGTGAAAGAAACAATTTCATGACATGAGGAACATACTCAATATTTGAATTGAGCTATTAAATATATGGGATGTGGTGAAAAATAGAAAAAAAAACCTTCATTAACCTTGAATTCCTTGAATTTGGTTCTGTCTGAAATCAGAGTAACAAATTGTAATCAGTTAGGATTTGTGCCACTCTATGAGTTTACCCTTTAATTTTTGTTCTTATTGAAAATAAGGCGGGGAGGGGGGTGCTCAGTTAAGCATCTGACTTTGGCTCAGGTCATGATCTCATGGTTCATGAGTTCGAGCCCTGCATCAGGCTCTGTGCTGACAGCTCAGAGCCTGGAGCCTGCTTCAGATTCTGTGTCTCCCCCTCTCTCTCTCTCTGCCCCTTCCCCACTCATGCTTCATCTCTCTCTCTCTCTCTCTCTCTCTCTCTCTCTCTCTCAGAAATAAACATTAAAAATTTTTGTAAAAAAGAAAATAAGGAACAAAACAGCAGAAAAACACATTATTGCAGAGTAGTATGGGGACTCTGATCTTGTCTCATCCTTAAAACACAGCTAGATCAGCATCAAACAATTTTGAACACCTAGGAAAATGATATGAAGATTAATGCAGCAATCTGCATGACTTGAGGAAGAGAAATTGGAAGGTATGCAGTGCAGAGAGGTGAACTGGGGAAGAGAAAAGCCATGGTGCCCTGGATGATAGGGAGCCCTTTTCACAGAGAGACAGAGAGAGAAAGAGAAAGAAGGATAGTGTGCAGGACATCAGGACTGTGCAAGAAAAGCACTTCTCCTGAAAGTAGCTGGAGATACAGAGAGAGAGAAAGAGTGAAAACATTCGCAGGGGACTGGACAAGAAATCTGTTCCATAAAATCATTGACAAGGAAAAAGGACAGGGTTTCTATACCACCATTTTTCTATAAACAGTGGAATACAGAGTTTGACATTTCAGAACTCAGTGCCTGATGGTGCTTGGCAAGAAAGCAGGGAGCAGGCAGTGCAGTCTCGGGGGCCTGAGTGACATACAGGGAGAAGCTGTTCCTCTGTTGGACTAAATTTGGTACAGGAGATATGGCTTTCCCCTGGGCAAAAGTCTACCAACCCCAGAGAGCTGCCATGTTTACTGATATTGGGACAAAGATGCCAGCTGAGTGCAGCAAAACCTGGCGCTGGCTATGTGTTGTTATTCACTATAAACTTTGAGCCTCTGCTCAATCACACCAACGTTTTCTGGGACAAGTCTGTACCTGGCCATTGCTTGGGGAGACCCTCCCCCAGAGAATTAACACAGGCCCAAGCCTCCGAGGTCTCTGAAGTGTGAGGTTTTGAAAAACAGCTCCATCAGCGATAAAACTCTTGAGGGAGGCATTTCCTAGCAGGTATAGAGACAGCTTGTAAAAACATAGAGTAGAGAAAGGGAGCAATGAAGCCTGAGACAAAAGGGGGGGGGGGTTGATTGTGTCTGTGAGGGCATAAAATTCCCACACTAGAGACTAGAGAGTGGAAGTGAAGCCATTTTCACCTCTAGCACACCCACATCAATCAACCCCAGTGAGCTAAGCAGCACCACCAAATAGGGAACAGAGCTTTTACACCAAGCCCTGCCCACTAGCACCTTCCAGGCACATTCCCCAGAAGACCAGCACAAATCCTTTCTACCTGCTTAGTCTATGGACCATAGTGTGCTGCAAAATTTCAGTTTTAAAGTAAATGGAACTAGCTTCATTCAGGTTTCATTTTGTTTGCTTATTCATTTGTTTGTTCATTTTCTTTGTTTCTGTTTTTGTTTTCTTTTTTCTTTATTTCTTTCATTTTTCTTTCCTTCTTGGATACAGAGAGAAAGTTTTTTATTCTATTTAATTTTCCTTATTTTGTTTTTAATTCTATTTTATTATTTACAATAATTTTTAAATATTTTCTTCTCTTTTTTTGTCAAGCTTCTCTTTACAAGCAAACTGAAGCACACCTAGGAACTAAGTCCCTTTATTTGGTTTTGTTTTGTTTTTAATTTTTAATTTTAATTTTTAATTTTATTTTATTAATTTTTTTTCCTCCAAAATGACAAGACAGAGGAATTATCCCCAAAAGAAAGAACAGGGAGAAATGACGGCCATGGATTTAATCAACACAGATATAAGCAAAATGTCTGAACTAGAATTTTAACCAAGAGTATAAGAATACTAGCTGGGAATGAAAAAAGCATAGACACACCAAAGAATCTCTTTCTGCAAAGATAAAAGAATTAAAATCTAGTCAGGCCAAAATTAAAAATGTTGTAATTGAGATGCAACCTCAAATGGATGCCATGACAGTGAGGATGGATGAAGCAGAGGAACGAATTAGTGATATAGAACATAAAATTATGGAAAATAATGAAGCTGAAAAGAAGAGGGAAACAAAGGTAATGGATCACAAGGGTAGAATTAGAAAACTCAGTGACTTTTTAAGGGGAATAACATTCATATCATAGGAGTACCAAAAGATAAAAAGAGATAGAAAAAGAGGTAGAGGGTTTATGTGAACATATTATAGCTGAAAACTTCCCTAATAGAGGGAAGGATAAGACATCAAAATCCAAGAACAGAGAACTCCCATTAGATTCAACAAAAGCTGCCCATCACCAAGGCATATCATAGTAAAAGTCACAAAACACAGACAAGGAAAGAATCATGATAGCAGCAAGAGAAAAAAAGTCCTTAACCTACATGGGAAGACAGATAAGGTTTGCAGCAGATCTGTTAACAGAAACACAGCAGGCAAGAAAGGAGGGGCAGGATATATTTAACATGCTGAATGTGAAAAATATGCAACCAAGAATTCCTTATCCAGCAAGGCCATCATTCAAAATAGATGAAGAGATAAAGAGTTTCCCAGACAAACAAAAACTAAAGGAGTTCATACCACTAAACCAGCCCTGCAAGAATTTTTAAGAGGGACTCTTTGAGTGGAGAAAACAAAACAAAACAAAACAACCAAAAGCAACGGGTAAAAAAAGAACCAGAGAACATGACCAGAAAACCAATGCTATGGGTAACAAAATGGCACTAAATTCATATCTTTCAATAATCTATCTGAATGTAAATGGACTAAATGCTCCAATCAAAAACTACTGGGTATCAGAGTAGATAAAAAATCAAATCTATCTATATGCTGCATACAAGAGACTCATTTTAGATCTAAAGACATCTGCAGATTGAAAGTGAGGGGATGGAGAATCATTTATCATGCACATGGATGTCAAAGGAAAGCTGGAGTAGCCATACTTATATCAGACAAACTAGACTTAGAACAAAGACTGATAAGAGATGAAGGACATCATATTATAATTGAGGGGTCTTTTGAGGAGAGCACTAGGTGTTGTATGGAAACCAATTTGACAATAAATTTCATATATTGAAAAAAAAAGAATAAAAAGTATACAATTCAAAAAAAATAATTAAGGGGTCTATCAACCACAAAGATCTAATAATTATAAATATGTATGCCCCTAAATTGGAAGCACAGAAATATATAAATAAAATACTAATAAACATAAAGAAACTTATTGATAATAATATAATAATAGTAGGGGACTTTAACACCTCATTTATAGCAACAGACAGGTCATCAAAGCAGAAAATCAACAAGGAAACAATGGCTTTGAATGACAAACTGGACCAGAATGACTTAACAGATATATTCAGAACATTTCATCCTAAAGCAGCAGAATACACATTCTTCTTGAGTGCACATTTAACATTCTCCAGAGTAGATCACATACTTTGTCACAAATCAGCACTCAACAAGTACAAAAGGATTGAGATCATTTCATGCATATATTCAGAACACAATGCTATGAAACTTAAAAACAACCACAAGAAAAAATTTGGAAAAACAACAAATACTTGAGGTTAAAGAACATCCTACTAAAGAATAACCAGTTAACCAAGAAATTAAAGAGGAAATTAAAAGGTACACAGAAGCCAATGAAAATGAAAACATGACAATCCAAACCCTTTGGGATGCAACAAGGTCAGTCATATGAGGTAAGTATATAGCAATCCAGGCCTTCCTAAAGAAGGAAGAAATGTCTCAAATGCACAACCTAACTGTACACCCAAAACAGCTGGAGAAAGAACAGCAAAAAAGCCCAAAACCAGAAGAAGGGAAATAATAAAGTTTAGAGAAGAAATCAATGATATCAAAATTAGAAAAAAACAGTAGATCAGATCAATTAAACTAGGAGCTAGTTCTTTGAAAGAATAAACAAATTGATAAACTCCTAGACAGATATATCAAAAAGAAAAAAGAATGGACCCAAATAAATAAAATCAACAATGGAAGGTGAAAGATCACAACCAACACTGGAAAAATTAAAACAATAATAATAGAATATTATGAGCAATTATATGCCAACAAATTGGGCAATCTGGAAGAAATGGATAAATTCCTAGAAACAAATGAACTAACAAATGGAAACAGAAAGAAATAGAAAATTTGAACAAACCCAAACCCAGTAAAGAAACTGAAACAGTAATCAAAAATCTTCCAAAAAACAAGAATCCAGGGGCAAATGGCTTCCCAGGAGAATTCTACCAAACATTTAAAGAATAATTAATAACTATTCTTTTGATGCTGTTCCAAAAAATAGAAATGGAAGGATAACTTCCAAACTCCTTCTATGAGGCCAGCATTACCTTGATTCCAAAACCAGACAAAGACCCCACTTAAATGGAGCACTACAGACCAATTTCGCTGATGAACATGGATGCAAAAATACCCAACAAGATACTAGCAAATCAAATCCAACAATACATTAAAAAAATTATTCACCATGATCAAGTGGGATTTATTCCTGGGCTGCCAGGCATGGTTCAATATCCACAAATCAATCAATGTGATACATAACATTATTAAAAGAATAAGAACAACACGATCCTCTCAACAGATGCAGAAAAAGCATTTGACAAAATATAGTATCCTTAATTGATAAAAACCCTCAAGAAAGTAGGGATAGGAGCATACCTCAACATCACGAAGGCCATATATGAGAGACCCATAGCTAATATCATTATCAATGGGGAAAAACTGAGAGCTTTCACCCCAAGGTCAGGAACACAAAAGGGACATCAAATTTCACCAGTGTTGTTCTAAATACTATTAGAAGTCCTAGCCTTAGCCATGAAACCACAAAGAGAAATAAAAGGCATACGAATTGGCAAAGAAGAAGTCAAACTTTCACTCTTCACAATTAACATGAAACTCTACCTGGAAATCCCAAAAGACCCCACCAAAAAACTGCTAGAACTGATACATGAATTCAGCAAAGTTGCAGGATATAAAATCAATGTACAGAAATCAGTCATATTTCTATACACCAATAATGAAGCAGCGTAAAGAGAAATCAAGGAATTGATACCATTTATAATTACACCAAAAACCATAAGATACCTAGGAATAAACCTAGCCAAAGAGGTAAAAGATATCTATGCCGAAAAGTATAGAAAGCTTTTGAAAGAAATTAAGGAAGACAAAAAGAAATGGGAAAACATTCCATCCTCATGGATTGGAAGAACAAATATTGTTAAATATGGATACTACCCAAAGAAATCTATATATTCAATGCAATCCCTATAAAAATAACACCAGTATTCTTCTCAAAGCTATAACAAAAATTATAAAAATTCTTTGGAGCCAGAAAAGACCCTGAATAGCCAAAGCAATGTTGAAAAAGAAAACCAAAGCTAAAGGCATCACAATTCCAGACTTCAAGCTATATTACAAAGTTGTAATCATTAAGACAGTATGGTACTGACATAAAAACAAAAAACATAGATTAATGGAACAGAATAGAAAACCCAGAAATGGACCTGCAAATGTATGACCAAACAATCTTCAACAAAACAAGAAATAATATCCAATAGAAAAAAAAAGACACTCCCTTCAGCAAATGGTGTTGGGAAAACTGGACAGTGACACGCAGAAGAATGAACCTGGATCAGTTTCTTACACCACACACAAAACTAAATTCAAAATCAGTGAAAGACCTAAATGTAAGATAGGAAACCATCAAAATCCTAAAGGAGAAAACACACAGCAACCTCTTTGACCTAGGTCACAGTAACTTCCTACTAGACATGACTCCAGAGTCAAGCAAAAGCAAAATTAAACTTTTAGGACCTCATCAAAATAAACAATCAACAAAACTAAAAAGCAACTGATGGCATGTGAGAAGATATTTGCAAATTACATATCCAAAATCTATAAAGAACTTATCAAACTCAATACCCAAAAAACAAATAATCCAGTGAAGAAATTGGCAGAAAACATGAACTAGACACTTTTCCAATGAGGACATCCTGATGGCTAATGACACATGAAAAGATGCTCAATGTCACTCATCATCAGACAAATATAAATTAAAACCACAGTGAGATACCACCTCACTCCTGTCAGAATGGCTAAAATGAACAACTCAGGAAACAACAAATGTTGGTGAAGATACAAAAAAAGGGGAACACTTTTGCACTGTTGATGGGAATGCAGACTGGTGCAGTCACTGTGGAGAACAGTATGGAAGTTCCTCAAAAACTTAAAGTTAGAACTACCCTAGGCCCCAGCAATTGCACTACTAGGTATTTACCCAAAGGATACAAAAATGCTGATTCAAAGGGGCACATGCATCCCAATGTTATAGCAGCACTATCAACAACGACCAAATTATGGAAAGAGCCCAATGGCCATCAACTGAGGAATGGATAAAGAAGATGTGGTATACAATTGAATATCAAAAAAGAATGAAATCTTGCCCAAATCCGTATCAAAAAGAATCAAATAAAAAAGAATGAAATCTTGGAATTGGCAACAATGTGGATGGAACTAGAGCATATAATGTAAGCGAAATAAGTCATTCAGAGTAAGACATAAATATCATGTGATTTTACTCATATGTGTGTAGAATTTAAGAAATAAAACAGATGAACACAAGGGAAGGGAAGAAAAAAACAAGATAAAAGCAGAGAGGGAGGCAAACTAGAAGAGACCCTTAAATACAGAGAACAAACCGAGGGTTGTTGGAGGGGAGGTGGGCAGTGGGTGGGATAAATGGGTGATGGGCATTGAAGAGGGCACCTGTTGGGATTAGCAGTGGGTGTTATATATAAGTGATGAATCACTGGGTTCTACTCCTGAAACCAGTACTGCCCTGTATGTTAACTGACTTGAATTTAAATAAAATCAAATACAATGAAAAAATAAAAGTATTTGGTACATAACTTTTAAAATAGTTGGTAAATGTTTAAGGAATAAATCACTTGAAATTAAAAAAAATAAATAAATAAACTTGGAAACAATTTCAAAAATTAGATATAACTTCAGTATTGGGGAAGACCATTATCTTTATTTGTCAGTGATATGCAAAAAAAACATTGGGGTGGAGGATGGTTGGTGGATATGGCCATTTAACTTGAATTCTGGGACCTCAGCTAGCTGGTTTATTGCAGATATCCAGGCATAAGTTGATATGGGTTTGGGCAATTTTGATAGTGGCAAAAATGGAAGGAGAAGAATAAATACCACTGATGACTCACAGACTAATTGGGAAGACTCATGACAAAGTATAAGAGATAAATGAGCAATTAAACAAAACATAAGTACAGGAATTTAATTCTGTTGGTTCTATTATTAAGGCTGTCACTAACAGGAGAAAAACCCATATATGTCTAATATATATTATATATTGTTTATATTTTATGTTATATAATATGTTATCTGCCATGTTTTGGCTATCCTTATATAATAAAAAAACATGGGAAGGATGTTTACAAGGAATGACTTCAACATATAAAAAGCTGCATTTGTTCTTCTAGAGATAGTAGAAAGTATATTTGGGTACAATTTGGTTGAAGTTAATACAGCACTGAGCAACTGAACCCATACGTATTTTATGCCTGTTTTTGTGTTGCCAAAATAAAATAACATTACCACCAGAACTGAAAAAGAAAAAGAATACATTATCATGGAAGCTATATATGTAAGTAAAGTAATAATGTGTGTTGGAGAACTAAGAATTAGAAGATTCTTCATTTTTAGGGCTTGTTCCTATGGGTTTGTACCTTTGGATAATTTATTTGAGTATGACGAATCTGTTTTCTCAACCAGAAAATAGAAGATATCCCTACCTCCACTTAATTCATAAGCCAGTTTTTTAAAGATCAAATGATTTAACAGTTTGTGAAACTGTTTTGTAAGCTATAAAATTCTAAATAACACAAGCTGTCATTGTGAAAATCAGTACTTTTCCTAATATTTTAATTGAATGCAGTCCTATAACTGTGTAGATCCCTTGTGCTCGTATTTTGGGTTAGACCCTTAGGATATCTTAAAAAGTGAGATAAGAAAAGGTCTATAATTTTTTAAATCCATCTTAAAAATCTAGATTAATTAGGGGCGCCTGGGTGGCTCAGTCGGTTAAGCGTCCGACTTCGGCTCAGGTCATGATCTCACGGTCCGTGAGTTCGAGCCCCGCGGTGGGCTCTGTGCTGACAGCTCAGAGCCTGGAGCCTGTTTCAGATTCTGTGTCTCCCTCTCTCTCTGACCCTCCCCCGTTCATGCTCTGTCTCTTTCTGTTTCAAAAATAAATAAACGTTAAAAAAATAAAATAAAATAAATAAAAATCTAGATTAATTAGAAATATATAAGAATAGAATACAGGGGTGCCTGGGTGGCTTAGTCAGTTAAGCTTCAGACTTCAGCTCAGGTCTTGATCTCCCTCGCTCTCTTTCTCTGTCCCTCCTTGGCTCCTGCTTTCTCTCTCTCTCTCTCTCAAACTAAATGGCTGAACATTAAAAAAAGAAAAAGAAAAAGAAAAAGAATACATATCCATATACCAGTGAAGCATTCTAAAAGCAAGAAATATGTTCACCTTAAAAACTTTAACTTTCTGATTTTAATAACATTTGGAGGCTGTTTTATTATCATCTAATGCAGATATAGCTGTGCAAAGGATTTGATTCAGCTGATTAAATATCTATCTAGACATCAATTTCCCCCTCTAACTCTTCAGTTGAATCTAGTTTTTTGCTACACTAAAGAGTAAATGATAACTGGATCTTGCATCAAAAAAAGAGGGAAAATTTTCAAGGGAAGACCTTAACGTTGTCACTGACCAGCAAACTCAGTGTTCCACTTTAATATTTTCTCACAAACAGGAACAGAATTGTGCTCTTCTAATGCTATGTGACTCCAGATTTGTTTGGCTCACAAAAAGTATTTCTGTAGAATCAAGAATGCTTACTGTATAAATATATGAATTGATGAAATGTTGTGATACTGTAAACATCGTCTTTTTGTTTGCTTTTATAAATGTGTTTACGTGTACTGTCTTAACAACTAAGTTAAAAATCACAGTTCAGTTTAATACAAAAGTATCTATTTAACATGACTAAGCCACTTGGCAGATGAATACTATGGTGCAGGTTTTATAAAATTGCTCAACTTCCTTTACACTCTAAATGGTTCATATGCATTTAGGAAAAATTAATCTAAACCACATTTAAATGACTGGCTCTGAAATATCCATCAAACTCCAGAATGAGGATTTGAAAGTTATTGTTGACTATTTCATATACAGAGGAGACCAACACATATCCTGTGTTGAAAAACTAGAGAACATCTGTACTTGGAATACTGCATCCAGTTATAATCACGGGATCAAAAGGAAGACACAGAACTGGGGCGGGGGAGGGGGAAACTTAAATCATCACAGGAGAGAGACATTGCCATAGAACAACCTTAAACAAGGACTTTCCAGTAAAGTGTTACTGTCTAGGATCTTGCTTTATAGAGCGAGAGACAATATTTAAAATTATAAAACAGGTCTTTTAATAGGATCATGAGAAAAAAAAAACTATTTTCCACAGGAGATTGCATGGTTTAATAAAAGAATATAGATGTCGGAGTAAGATAGGTTTGAGTGAAAATTCCAGCTCCAACACTTATCTGCTGTATGACTCGGGGCAAGTTACTTTGCCCCTGAATCTCAATCTCTTCATTTATAGAATAAAGAGAACTATAACTGGTTTGGGGAATTAAATGAGATAGTATTATTTCCAGTCCCAGATATTTAATGGGAGTTCACTAAATGTTACTTCACCATTTAACACATTAAAAAAAGTGGAATTACTATTCCAAATAAAGAGGAATTACTATTTAAATAAAGGGAATATTCTAAATAGTTTAAAGAAGCATAATTATGAGAGTGATACATCTATAGTAGATTTTTAAACAGAAATTAAGGATATTTAGAAAGGCTACAGATTTTCAGTTATATGAAGAACACGTTCTGAGGATCTACTGTAGAGCATGGTGGCTATAGTGAATGACACAGTATGAAACTTGCTGAGAGTAAATCCTAAACATTTTCGCCACACACACACGTGCACACAAACACACACACACACACACACACACACACACACAAAGTTAACCATGTGAGGTGATGGACATGTTAATTATCTTGATGTTGGTAATCATTTTACAATGCATACATATACCAAATCATCACATTGTATACTTTAAATGTATACAATTATATTTGTCAGGTATTCCTCAACAAAGTTAATAAAGAAAAGAAAAAAATATCCCAAGCCTTTTGAGGTAAATGTTTAAGGTGTTTTAGAAGAAATTTTGACCAAAACGTTAGCAGAAAAGGCTTTTTTTCCCTCCCTCTACAGCTGGCCCTAATAAACAGATTCTTTTTATAAAGCAGTGAATGAGAATTTCAGAGATAGACATTGGTCAAAAGAGATTTACACAAAGCTCTTTTATTTTCTATTTAGGATAATATTTAGCAAGAATTAGATATGATTTCTCAGCCCTTTAATGATGAGGTTTCTCTACTATATGTTTAACGGTTTCAGATATCTAAATAGAGAATGAAAACAGTCTTCTGTCTTAGCCTAAAAGTTTGTCCATGTTCAGTCATTATGGACATGGCCTGGTCTCTGCTCCTCTCCCTCTATAAAACCTACCTCCCTTTTTTTAGAGCCTAAATTGACTGTCAGTGGAGACAATTATATTTTTTCCTTAATTAGGGCATTGATACATTGCCTTAATTAGGGCATTGATGCATTGGTTTCCTACAATTACAGAGATGTTTACAAATTAACATGTATGTAAAAGTTCTCATGGTATTTTAGGGACCAAGGGCAGACCTTCCCAAGATGAGTCACTTTGGCATGCAGATTATTTTAAGTTAAAATAAATCAAAACCTAGAAGATTGAAGAAAAGCTCTTTCCTTCCCCCTCAACTGCCTAAAAAGGATTTGGATGGAGGGCCTGCTCCATGAAGAGAGCTATCATCATAGATAACTACATTATAATATGAACTAGGTATGGTAAAGAGGAAGGAACCTAGCAAGGCATGTTTGTCAAAGTCCTCTATGTTTCATTGTTTTTAAATTGCCCAGCAAACATTTGTTTACCATACATTTGCTCTTTTTCATCTTCCTGTGAATTGTATTCCTTCCCTTTGAAGTCCCAGACCCCTACCCCCTTCTCCTTAGTTCAGGATGACATATACACCTCATTTTGCCTGATTGTCTTTGGAATTTCTTTGGAACTAGATTTGATTTTTTTTCCTGTTAATCTGTCTGACATCAATTTGATTCTTAGTACAGCCAGGACCTTGAAGCGCAAAGGAGATCCTTCCTTCCTGACAGTATAATATAAACCATAAAGACTACAAAATACCCCATGATCTCTTCCAGTTCTTGTTTATAACATAAATAAGTTATGTCTTAGGTATGAAAAGGCCTAAACCTTGCTATACTATTCCAGCCTGGTATATTTTCAAATCCTTATGCTCCCAGATGAAGAATTCACTGTCTTGTGGAAAACAGCCAAGAAAGGCCTTGATTTTGTAGGATTGTCCAAGAGTCTCTGGAACAAAAGACAGTCAGTCATTCTTCTCTTTGGACTTCTCTTGTTTCACTGGTTGTATTGATGAGGGAGTATGGAGCAAGCTGAGGGCAAAATACAGGCTGACACACACACCCACCCCAGGTGGAATATGTATGATATTCCTTGGACACTCATGGCTACCCAATCACAAAAGAAAGGGGTTTAAGTGCTTGCCATGGTGATGTGGGAAACTAAGGCAAATGAAAAATTAAGTTCCTTTAGTGCCTACAGCCCATTGACAAGTCCTTGAAACCCACAGAGTGACTTCCCTCTAGGAGCTCAGCTGCCTCCATGATGACACTTTACTAGGGGCAAAAGGGAATCTTGGCGTAACATTATCCAACCTCGAGGATCCTGTAAGTCTACTTCCTTTATCTCACCTGTCCCAAGATACATGCCGGCAATCATACTCCAAGCTTATGCCCCCCACCATATACATCTGAAGGGTCTCATGACTGCGGTTTTATTAAATGATAATAAGTGGTGTTTCCCTAGCAACAGCTAGCCCCTCAAGGTCCTAGAAACCTTGTTTCCAAAATACCTTAGAGACTTACTCTATCCCTGACTCCCTCCCAACCTAAGGGTATATAATGAGTTACTTGTCACAACTCCAATGCAGCTCTTCCTGCCCCTGGGTCCTGTCCCCATGCTTTAATAAAATCACCTTTTTGCACCAAAGATGTCTTCAAGAATTCTTTCTTGGCCATCAGCTCCGGACCTCCCCACCATCACCCCAAATCATAATCAGTATGAAACATTATTCCAACCCAGTTTGCTATTTGCTCTTCTTAGATAACTATTACAGAGTTAGTTTGCTCTCTTACAGAGCAAATAAAGCCTTAGTGTTCCATTCAAGAGTGGTTGTAGTGAACAAAAACAGAGTGGCTTATTACTAATTTTGGTTCTTTCTACTTGCAACTTTTGATGAAAAATCTTTTGTACATAGTGCTAAGTATAGAAAGAACAATATGCAAAATTGAATGTATAGCATGATCGCAATCTTAGAATATTCATAAGAAAATGTAATAAGGAAAATTGTTCATAAGAAAATGTAATAAGGAAAATATCCTCAAATACATTGATTGAAAAAGTAAGCTTCATCTGGTTTTAAACTTCCCCTCTGCCTCAAATTAATTCCTCCACAAACTTACATAGAAATGCCTGAATCCCTGCAATTAGGACATTACCTTTCTGGACTGTAGATATTTTCCTTTGTTAAAAAAAAAAAGTACATACTTTGAAAGGGGAAAGCTATCCAACATATCTTAATAAAGGTTTAAACTGAAACCTCAAAAACAAAAATGTACAAACCCACAAGACCAAGTACACAAACGATTTAGTTAAGGTTTTTAATTGCAGGCAACCAAAACTGTTTTAGGATAATTTAGGAAAAAACATATTTTATTGAATCTATTTGATATCTCATGAAATCACAACAAAAATTTAAAAAACAGGCTTGGGTAATGAGCAGGAAAAAATGAGCTAGGGTATAATGGTGAATGCACTCTATTGATGAATGACAAAAACAGTGAGAATAACATCAAATTCAAAACTATGGTGGGTGACAAACCTATCATATGCATATCCCCTAGCTAAAAGGTCGGTTGGAGGAGGAGGCAAACTTTCTCAGCTTCTATAGTGTGAGGTGTGCTCTCTCTCCTGCCAAAATTCATAAGGCAAGAAATTCATCGACATGGGAATTCAGGTAAGTACCCAAAAGTAATGACAAATGTTCACAGCAAATGCAGTGAGGGCAGATAATAACATAGTGATGTAATAGGGAGATTTATGTGGGAGGGTACAATATATTTATCTTCCTTGTATGTGGTATCAAAATAAATTGAAGTAATAGATATGATATAGAGGGGAAATTTAAGTCAAATCTGAGGAATTTAGTGTGAAGTTCATCTGTAAATGTTTATGCAAGTGTAATCTGATAAAAGCAATGTTTGAAAAGATTATCCTTGCTACAGTGAGAAAAAGATGTAGGAAACAGAGACAGGAAGTGGGATATCGAAGTTTCAATTATCAACGTTCCATCTGTTAATATTTCACCAGACACAATTTGAAAAGAGCAAAAACTTCTGATCCTTAGTTGCTCCTCTTACTCATTCTTATCTTATTGCTTCCCCCACTTGTTATGTCATTCTGAAAAGGCATATTTCCTGCCTCCTATGATTAGTAGCAAGGTAATGAAGTTCCTACAACACCGTTTCACATGATTCTAAATTCTCGATATATGTAGCTGTTGAATAAAATACAACCTTCTACACACCACATATACGTTCTGAAACACCTGCTTTTTTGAAAAAAAAAAAAAGAAATCTCATTTTCTATTGACCTACTTTAGAATTTTGTTGGCAACTCATTTTCATGTCAGAAGAATCTTTAATAAACTATTAATGTTAACTGCTTCCCATAAGCATATCTCTAAGCAATGCCTTATATAACTTCACTTCACTACTGAAAGGAGCTTTACAGCAAATCTTTATGTGTTTACTCCCCAGCTTATACATTTTATAAACTCTTATGTCGGAATGTTTGTTCATAAGGAGAGAAACACTTATAACGTCAAAGCTTGTTATTCTTAGTGCATTGATATAGGACCTTTAGTCCTTCACATTTATCAAATTATCATATTGATTTTAATATGCCAGACCCAGTGCATTCTGGGAAGATTTGGGGATGGCAAAGTTAAAAATATTTTTATTAAATACCACTTTCCCATCTACTCCAATCACAGATCCTTTAAATTTTACCAGCTCAATATTTTACTCAATCAAAATCATCAATATCATCCTTTCCTTGTTTTGCACAGTTAAAACATATTAATTTCACCTTCTGTAGAAAATCTAGGTTGGCATGCCTTAATATGTCAGTGTACCTTTTAAGAACGGTATTTCATTTTATTTTATTTTATTATTTCATTTCATTTTATTTTATTTTACTTTATTTTATTATTTCTTAAATATTTATATACTTAGAGAGAGCAGGGGAGGGGCAGAGAGGGAGACAGAATCCCAAGCAGGATCCACACTGTCAGTGCAGAACCCAACACGGGGCTCAATCTCACAAACCATGAGATCATGACCTAAGCCAAAATCCAGAGTCCTATGCTTAACCGACTGAGCTACCCAAATGTCCCAGGAATGGTATTTTAAACACTATATTGAGATATGTGCATTAAAAACTCAAGTTATGGACAATATGAATTGGTACTGGTCAGGGATATCAAAAATATTTAAAAACCAAATGCCAAAAACAAAAACAAAACAAAAAAATAGCAACAACAACAAACCAAAAATAATACTATAGTTTGTCAGAGAAGTTGTCATGCTCTATGAGCAACATTTTATGGCATAATAAAAATGTGTACTGTAACCAGTCTTTGCCCATAGTGTTAGGTTAGCTTATCTCAGTATGGAAATGTTTTAACATAAAGCTTTTCACAGATATGGCACTAAGTGGATGTGAGGTAGTGGCAGGGGCAAGAATATTGCATTGCATGGAATATACTTTTGAAATATAACCAATTTGGCATATAGACATTTTAGTCTGCATCCTATTCTGTGTATTAGTGAACAATGGCTTTTATCATCCAATAGCTGGGGCATATTCTGGACATAGCAGAATTCTATGAGCTTGTGGTGTAGATTTTTTTCATGTATTCATCATTGGTGATTTCAATATAGGTGAAATGTCCAACAAAGATCAGAGAGTTGTTTCATTGCTAATCTTGTTTAATATTGAAACTGTTAGAAATAAGACCCAAAGGGAAAAAAAGGAGGATGAAATACACTTCTTCCAATGAAGAAGATATGTTCCTTCATTCTTAGTGAATTAAAATTATTCGTGCTTAGAGAGGGTGAAAACATCTCATCCCAAGCTAACAAATATTAGTGTATGTCAAAAGGGGCCTTTTCCAACTGCTAGTATTACCTATGGATGAGATCAGTCATGTAGGAACTCATAAAATGAGAGATATAAACTATGGCATTATCTGACTAATCCCACTTCATTTAGGCCAAACCATTCAGGATGGATGATTGTCTACTGTTTTAAAGATCTCAAGAAGCATATACTGCCTTTCAGTATTTCATCAATCTTCTCTGTTTATCTAAAAATCACATTTCCTACTTCCACTTAAGTGAATCTCTCCTTGTTTGATAACACATGCACATTATTTTTCAATATTCTTTTCTTAGAAGCTTTTTATGATATCGGGAATTACAATCTAACCAGTTCTTAATCCTTCATTGTGTAAGCTAAACAACCTTAATTTCTTTAACATTCCTAAAATAATATATCACCTATTACACCAATTATTTCTATTATTCTCTGGAAAAATCACCAGTTCTTCATATCCTTTAAAAATGTACAACTAAAATTTCACATAAGGTATAGAAAAACTACAATATCCAGAGCAAAGAATGGATCTAAAACATGGGTTATAAAGAAGTGGTAGGTCTGGTCACCAGGGACATGAAATAAGCTAGCAAGAATTTTTATAAAAAATTTTAATAGCATATATTTTAATAAAATAACACATCACTTTGCAATATGCATTTCCCAACAACAGTGCCAACATGATAGTTCTCACCATAGAAACAAACTTAGAATTTTTAAGTTTATAAATTAAAAATCAAATAGCATATATACTGAAAAGCATCATTCTTGAAGTGAAATCAAATTAACAAATCATCCTCTATGTCTTACTTGATGTGGAAATATTTTTGTATAATGTCATTGAGTCATTCAAGCATCAATTTCTAGATAATGACCCTCAATGTCAGGCCACTGAGGCTTCCCTCCATCATGCCAACAAAGAGTAGAAAATGACCATATGATGCATATTAGAGTTAATTGATAAGACAGAGAAATATATAACAGGTCTGAGATGTTGGGAGCATCAAAGCATAACAATGACAGTGTTAAACAAATAGCAAAGATGAATTAAATCAATTGAATCAAGGTTTATTTTGAAAGCTAAACTTAAAATTCTGATATAACATTTACATCATCTGTATAAGTCTTGAAACATTATAAATAAATCTAATAGCAAACATCTTTGTTCCTTATTTAAGGGGCATGTACCTAGTATTTCACCAATAAATAATCTGAGTTTCTCTTAAGATATGTGTGTGTGTGAACATACATACTTTCATTTGCAACAGGCATAGCATTAAATCAAGATTTCAGTATCAGAATCATTAAATCTTTGTGGAATAAATTGGGTTGATTTTCATTTATGTAATAATGTATACATGTCTTCATGCATGTATATATGTATTATAAAATAAACATGGGCACAAGAAAAAAATCCAAACAGTACATGAGGGCATTAAATTAAAATATACAAATAAAATTTCTTATTTATGCCACAGAACAGTGAACTAGATATTCTGAACAACAACAACAAAATTCCAGTGCAAAACACATAGATGTTACTTAAAATATTAAAAATGTACTTTTAAGTACATTGCTGATCTTTTAAGAAAGAGAAATGCCCAAGGGTCACAAAAATTAAATAAGGAGTTGAAACAGATGTGGTAAGTGAAATACGGGCTGCCCATACCAAGAAAAGAAAGCTTCAGAGATAAATGGCCAATCCCAACAAAAATCAGAAATTAGATTTAAGACTTATACAAAGTGAGACACTGCTGAACTGGAAACCCCAGCAAAAATCCAGATCTTTGAGAAGGATGCATCCTCAATGAAATGGTTTTGTGTGACTTTTATTTGTTTCAATAAGAAGGTAGGATAATTATTTAACAAGAAAGTAAAATAAGAGGGTAATACTTATTTCAAAGTGGTAGAAGCAGAACACTAACTCCTAACCCCAAAATATATAAGACATGGAAGTACAAACATTTCACACTTAATTGAGATGTGAGAGAAGTGGTATTTTCTGGGGAGAGTCAGGTTTATATTAAAGCAACCAGGTAGATGGAAAGCCCAGAGAAAATGTTGAAGACTGAAGCATCGACTGATGGAGACAGGATGAGAGATATATGAAGTTCATCTCCACAGTCCTTTTCATGGGAAAATATCTGGGATTTTAAAACTGAGTGATGTTAAGTATAAATATATAAATGTAACAATAAAATGCTATTCTTGAAACAAGTTTTTGTCTTTACATAATGTACATATTCCAATGAGAGGTAAATAGCATAGTATTATAGAGTAACAATCCTAAATCAATTAGGATGTTTGAATATCATATTCAGACATTCCATCCAGAGTTTTTCTCCTTAGTATTAGTAAGTCAAGAGAACAATGAGAGATATAGAGAAATACAAGTGAGAAAACCCTTGTATGGATTATCCACATACAAATAATTAAAAGTCAATTGTTTGCCTTAATTTTAGCCACATGATATTGACTAACCTATTTATTTCTTTTTTCTGAAGAGATGAAAACACATAGGAAAATCTATTATTCGCTGTAGAACTGTAATGCTTAATACAGAAGATACAGCTATGTTAAAAAATGAGTAATTCTAACTTGTCTTTTTCTATGATGTTGATATAAGGCATTTTTCTATTTTATTATTTCTTATTATAGTAACTCTATGATTTTGCCCAGCTAGCAATCTTAGTAATTCTTTTATCCAGTGATGGAATTCATTTAGAGGGAATGAGAAAGATTGGATTTTTTTGTTCAAAAGAAAAACCACTGTGAGGACTTCTTTGATATACTTAATAAGAACAATAGATAAAATGTCACTATATACAATCAAGAAACTTTCAGAGGTTGTAATAAAAAGCAGTTTTAAAGATTGATTTTGACATATATACATAATGAGGGTCTGAATTGGGGGCAAGGTCACTGCTGAAGAAGACTAAAGAGATCTTTATACTCCAAACCCTTTTCCACTAAAGAGGCTTAGCCCTTGAAACTCTGGCCATATTACTTAGCACCATATTACCAAAGTATACTTGCAATAATAAAAATAAAATTAATAATTGGATCTATTGCAATTAATATAAAAATCTAATCAAATGTAAATGTGAGATGAGAACTGGCATAGAGTAACACCAGCAAAAATGGCAGAGTAAGGACCTTCGAAAATTCTCTCCTCCCTAAAAGGATTGGAAAAACTGGCAACAATTATCAGAAGCAACTTTTTAAGAAATCTGGAAATTCCCCAAAAGCTTGCAGCAATTCAGAGTTTACTTAAGTAAAAAAGATGAATCTCAGTAAAAGCAGCAAGTTTTGTGGCATTTTAACTTGCCCTATTCTAATACCCACCTCCAGATTTTCACTAGCTTTGAGAACTAACATATCACAACGACCATGCAGTCACCAGGAAAACTCACAGACCTGCAGTCATCAGAAGGTGCAGATGGAGTTGGAGCTCCTTCAGAGCCTCATTCCAAAAGAATTCATATTTATTTGACCTGTTTGGTGTTTCCCTGGAACACCCTAGCTGTAAGACTGCTTATTTGACCTGACATGGGGGTCACCAGGAGTAAAAAATCTTTTCCCAAGGGGAGTTTGTAAAAAATAATTATAAGCAATTGATGAAATTCATGGCTGCCTGAAGCAGTGGATGACAGTTGGGACACAGAACAGGCTAATCAAAAACCTTAAAAGGAATAGCTGGGGAATGAGTTGTCTGTACAAGTCCTTGTAAAGATCACACATATTCCCGGAACTCTAGAAGGCCGTACTTACATGTAGGACTGTGAGCATATCATGGTTATGTGAATGCTCCAGAAAGACCTGAGAAAGTGCTAAGCCTTCACCTCAGGCAGACACTGAGATTCTGTACAAGCAGGAAGTGAGAGATAAAGCACAGTTGTCAACTTCCTGGCTGACTCTTAAACATGCCCTCCAACATCTAGACACAGTCCCTAGGCAAAAAGCAGGAGACTTATTCGTTCCAGGATATTATGAAATCTCTGCATAAATATCTGGCCACTAAACTAAGGGAGAAGATACTTCCCTGGCCACACATAACAAAGAATATCTGTTTCTGAGGTGCAGATTTACCAAATCCATAATTCTTCTTGCATTTCACTTCTGTTAATTATCAGTCAACCAATTTCTTGTATGAGAAATTTGGGACTCATCTTCATCTTCTCTCAGTTACTTACTCTCCCCACACCAAATCCAATATATAAGTTTTAACTTCTGAATGTATAAGACATAGTCCCTTGCTAAAGACTTTTCAGTCTCCTATCATTTCCTACCTGGTACATTAACAATTAAAAACCCTCCTTAATTTTATTCTATCTTTAGCCTTTACTTTTTTATTCTATTCTTCACTTTTCTGCCAGTTATTAAACATATATAGTTGAATACATATCATATTATGTATTATATATCTGTATTCATTTTCTGGGGCTACTGTGACAAATTAACACAAACTGGGTGACTTAAAACAGCAGTTTGTTCCCCTATAGTTCTAGAGGTCAGAACACCAAAATCAATGTGTTGGCAGGGCCATGCTCCCTCTGAAGGCTCTAGGGAAGAATATTTCCTTGCCTCTTCCATCCTCTGATGGTTTCAAGCATTCCTTGGTTATTGGCAGCATAACTCCAATCTCGGCCTCTATCTTCAAATGGCTATCTCCCTTATGTGCCTGTGTCTCAAATTTCCCTCTCCTTTCTCCATAATGACCCCTATCCTTGGATTAAAACCCACCTTAAATCTAGTATAATCTCATCTTGAGATCCTTAATTTAACCTCACCTAAAAAGACCTTATTTCTAAATAAGGTCACATTTTTGGGTACCTGACAGATGTGATTAGGACTTAGATATATCTTTTTGGCAGCTGCTCTTTAACCCACCATATTATATGAATATATTTACATATTTATTTATAATTAATTTTATATGTAGTTTTTCATTTGCTTTAATAAGTCCTTGCTTCAATAAATGCTTGATGCCTACATTATGAAGTCCATCCATTCATTCATTCATTTATTCAATAGGCACTGTGCTATGAACTGGAGATTTGATGGTGAGTCTGACAGACAGACTCTTTGCCCTCATGGATGTTAGAGTCTAAAAACAGTGAAACTACAACGTAATTAAAATATGGTAACTGTTAGGGGCACCTGGGTGGCTCAGTCAGTTAAGCATCCAACTTCGGCTCAGGTCATGGTCTTGTGGTTCGTGAGTTTGAGCCCCATGTCCAGCTCTGCACTGACAGCTCAGAGCCTGGAGCCTGCCTCAGATTCTGTGTCTCCCTCTCTCTCTGCTCCTTCCCTGTGCATGCTCTGTCTCTCAAAAATAAATAAACATTAAAAGAAAATTAAAAACTATGTTAACTGTTATAAGAATAGATGCTCATAATGCTATGGAAATATATAGCAAAAACACTTGCCCTAGTTAAAATGTTATGTTGAGAGCCAGAGTTTAAGAGACACTATCTGATCACTACTCACTTTTTAAAATCCATGATCTCTACTCACCAAAATGAACTCCATACTCTACTCATACTGACCTCTTTGGAGTTCTCTGAACATACCATTTCCTTCACGCTTCCTGAATTTATACATTCTCTTTTTTATTCTGGAACATCCTTTCCCTTCTCTTTTTTATTCTGGAACATCCTTTCCCTCTTACAGTTGTACATCAACAATCTCAGCTTCCAAGACTAAACTCGAGTGCTACTATTTCTATGGAGCCTAATCTTTCCATTATCTGTTCTCAGTTATTGTTTTCTTTCTCTGTGTTCTCAAAGAACTCTCTACATATTTTTGGGAGGTATATCAATGTGCTATAGTTATTTGTTTACATACCTGTTTCTACAAATAGATTATGAGTTTCTTAAAGACTCTAAGTTAGTATGATTTACATATTATGATTCAAGATCTAAAGAAGTACCATAGAAGTTCAATACACACATGATAAATCAATGATGAATAAATAGAGCTAAAATAAAGTATGCAACTTGTTCTACACTTTATCCTATTATATTTTATATTCTTTCTGTTACCTTCTCAATCATCAAATAAATACAAACAGAAATAACTCTTTGCCTATCAAATTAACAATGATTAAAAGGTGTGACATACAGTATTTGGTTCAAAGTGATGAGCATTTTTATGCTATGTTGGTGCAAATGTAAATTAGCAAACCTCTCATGAATTTTAAAATATTCCCTGCCCTTGCCTAGCAACTAAAGGTTCAGAAATCAACCTTAAGGAAATTATCAGAGATGTGAACAAAGATGGGTAAACAAAACTCCATCGTCTGTGATATGTGAAAGAACCTAAATCTCCAACAATGGTAAAATGGCTAAGTTAATTATGGTATATTACTAGGGTGGAATATCAGGCAACAATTAAATCTCATGCATTTTAAGCATATTAATAAAATTTGTTAAATATCACAATGAGAGAAGAGTTGGTTATGAGTCACTAACTTAAATAATTACCTGTTTTTCTAAGAGCAACAGATGGGACAGAGTAGTTCTTTTCATGGGACCATGTTCATCTTCCAAAGCCTTTTAGATTCCTTCTCCAAATGAAGACGATTTTGCTTTTACTTTTGTTTTTTTTATGTTTGTAAAGGCAGCCTACTCCAAATTTCAGTTTACTTATGGAAGGAAAAAAGTTGTTGGCACTTTAAATTTGGTTCACAGCTCCCTCACCTGCACTTGCACCTCTCATTACCTCCACCTGCAGTTGAGGAACCTGTGTGGACTGTAATCTTAAAGAGTCATTTACTTCAATAGGCCCACAGATATCCTCCTTTTCCATGAGTCTCATCTTGCTCAGAGGAGAATGAACTTTTCCCTCCTTCATCTAAACTTACTTTGACTTACTACTATGGCTATTCTATTAGCATTGAAGTAGCAGCTACTTCCAAAGCTTAGCACTCCACTCTCCTATCTTCCTTGCACTGCTGCATAGATGGGATTCCCCAATTTTCCTACAAAAAGAACACTCTACGGTCAATTTATTCAGTACCATATTTCCTACAGGTATTCTCCTTGGGAGATTTTTAAGCTAAACCTTTGGGCCTTTGACTTCTTTCATTGCTAGTGAACTATTCATTAATAGCAATGAAGGCTCATCTCACTAAAACATTTTTAGTAAGTGAGGAATAAAAAACTTTAAGTGAATACAAAAGTTGACAGCCAGCTCACTTAAAAATGTGCTATTTCTAGCATAACTGATTCAAATAAAACTGTTACTACCTTTTGTTTCAGTACAGAAGATCTTGAAAAGAAAAAAAAAAACCTGAAAGATTTAATTAAAAATCTGTTCTTTCACATTTAATACCTCTTAACGCTTTTAATTAATCTGAATATCCTTAATTACTTCTGTAATTTTTCCATGTGTAAATTCCTAATTAAAGTATTAAACTACCCTGGAATGTTGCACAGAATTAAATATATAATTGTTCCTGGGTTGATTAAAGGATTACATAAAAAAGGTAGTAAGGCTTGAGGTAAAGTTTTTGTTGTCTGATTTTATTTTATTTTTTTTTTATTTTTTTATTTTTTAATATATGAAATTTACTGTCAAATTGGTTTCCATACAACACCCAGTGCTCATCCCAAAAGGTGCCCTCCTCAATACCCATCACCCACCCTGCCCTCCCTCCCACCCTGCCCTCCCTCCCACCCCCCATCAACCCTCAGTTTGTTCTCAGTTTTTAACAGTCTCTAATGCTTTGGCTCTCTCCCACTCTAACCTCTTTTTTTTTTTTTTTTTTCCTTCCCCTCCCCCATGGGTTTCTGTTATGTTTCTCAGGATCCACATAAGAGTGAAACCATATGGTATCTGTCTTTCTCTGGATGGCTTATTTCACTTAGCATCACACTCTCCAGTTCCATCCACGTTGCTACAAAAGGCCATATTTCATTTTTTCTCATTGCCACGTAGTATTCCATTGTGTATATAAACCACAATTTCTTTATCCATTCATCAGTTGATGGACATTTAGGCTCTTTCCATAATTTGGCTATTGTTGAGAGTGCCGCTATAAACATTGGGGTACAGGTGCCCCTATGCATCAGTACTCCTGTATCCCTTGGATAAATTCCTAGCAGTGCTATTGCTGGGTCATAGGGTAGGTCTATTTTTAATTTTCTGAGGAACCTCCACACTGCTTTCCAGAGCGGC
Organism: Panthera onca; assembly: GCF_046562875.1. NCBI lineage: Eukaryota > Metazoa > Chordata > Mammalia > Carnivora > Felidae > Panthera > Panthera onca. The sequence goes on from NC_138357.1 coordinate 25,480,457, forward strand.
TGCACCAATTTGCATTCCCACCAACAGTGCAAGAGGGTTCCTGTTTCTCCACATCCTCGCCAGCATCTATAGTCTCCTGATTTCTTCATTTTGGCCACTCTGACTGGCGTGAGGTGGTATCTGAGTGTGGTTTTGATTTGTATTTCCCTGATAAGGAGCGACGTTGAACATCTTTTCATGTGCCTGTTGGCCATCCGGATGTCTTCTTTAGAGAAGTGTCTATTCATGTTTTCTGCCCATTTCTTCACTGGGTTATTTGTTTTTCGGGTGTGGAGTTTGATGAGCTCTTTATAGATTTTGGATACTAGCCCTTTGTTGTCTGATTTTAAAATTCTGAATACCTTTAAATAGATTTTCCTCAACCTAATTGTTCTTGGAGTACAATCTTTCATAGAGATAAGCGAAAAGAGGCTTTTTTAAACAGTAACTTCAGATTTGTGAAACCATTAGAGGACCTAAATCCAATTCAAATAAATATAAGTGAGTCATAAAATGCCAGATAAAGAAGAGAAAGGAATCAAGATGGCAGAAATGGTTTCCTAGCCTCAGGGTATCATCAGCCTAAGAACATTTATATCGATGCTATACTTTTTTTAAACTTGTCTTCTCGTGGCTTAGAGTTGCCTATCAAATTACATCCTTCTGGCAAGCTGCTTGGATGAAATTTTGCTGGAAGGCCAAAGTTCTCTGTTTACTGACAAAAATGAATTAAATCTCATAATAAGCTCAGTCAACTTTTAAACTTGAACTAGTGTCATCTGACACATTATATCAAACGTTATACAATAAATAGTAACTAAAAAACTATGAAGTTTACTCATGTAATTAGTATTTCTTCATCTTCAATTATTCTGTGGACAGTAATTAAACCTAACAATGTCCCAATATGTAATATTAGAATCAGTTTAGAAAAGACAATAGCAGTTATAATACTTTTAGCAAGATCATGAAGAGATCCCAGGATTATTCTACTTACTGAGTATCTTTCTATTTAGTAGTGAACTTCAATTTAGTAGTAAAAACTTGCACATATAAGATCATTTTTAAATGCAATAGGACAATAAAAGCAATATTTACTAAACAAAATATAATTGGTTCTAAGTTGTTCACATTCCCCCCAAGTCCCTATTTCTCTTACTCTAGGAGCTACTGTCTTTAATAATATGGTCTGACTTATACAACAATGTCCCAAAATTCCAGTCAGTTGACACTGGGCTTAAAACCTAGTAAAAGGCTTGTTTGTTCTAGCTCTGTGAAGAATGCTGCTGTTATTTTGATATGAATTGCATTGAATATGTAGATTGCTTTGGGAAGTACGAACACTTTAACAATATTTGCTCTTCCAATCTCCATGAGCATGGAATGTCTTTCCATTTCTTTGTGTCTTCCTTAATTTCTTTCATAAGTGTTCTATAGTCTTCAGTGTACAGATCTTTCACCTCTTTGGTTAGGTTTATTCCTAGGTATTTTATGGGCTTTGGTGCAATTGTAATTTGGATCAATTCCCTGATTCCTCTTTCTGCTGCTTCATTATTGACGTATACAAATGCAACTGATTTCCGTACGATGATTTATATTCTGCGACTTTGCTGAATTCATGTATCAGTTCGAGCAGTTTTTTGGTAGGGTCTTGGGTTTTCCACATAGAGTATCATGTCATTGTGAAGAGTGAAAGTTTAACTTCTCAAAAAACCAATAATCCAGTGAAAAAATGGGCAGAAGACATGAACAGACACCTTTTCCAAGAAGACATCCAGATAGCTAACAGACACATGAAAGGATGCTGAACAACACTCATCATCAGGGAAATACAAATAAAAACCACAATGGGATATCACCTCACACCTGTCAGAATGGCTAAAATGAACAACTCAGGCAACAATAGACGTTGGAGAGGGTGTGGAGAAAGAGGAACCGTTTTGCACTGCTGGTGGGAATGCAAACTGGTACAGCCACTCTGGAAAACAGAGTTTCCTCAAAAAATAAAAATAGAACTACCCTAAGACCCAGCAATCGCACTACCAGGTATTTATCCAAAGGATACAAAAATGCTGATTCAAAGGAGCACACACACCCCCATTGTTTATAGCAGCACTATGGACAATGGCCAAAGTATGGAAAGCCTAAATGTCTATCGACTGAGGAATGCATAAAGAAGATGTAGTATATATATACAATGGAATATTACTCAGAAATCAGAAAGACTGAAATCCTGCCATTTGTAATGTAGATGGAACTAGAGTGTGTTATGATAAAATAAGTTAGTCAGAGAAAGACAAATATCATATAATTTCACTTATATGTGGAATTTAAGAAACAAAACAGATGAACGTAGGGGAAGGGAAGCAAAAATAAGATAAAAAAAGAGAGGGAGACAAACCATAAGAGACTCTCAAATACAGAGAACAAACTGAGGGATGCTGGTGGAGTGTTGGGTAGAGGGATGGGCTAAATGGAAAATAGGCATTAAGGAGGGCACTTGTTGGGATGACAATAGGTGCTATGAATTGATGAATTGATGAATTGATGAATCACTAAATTCTATTCCTGAAATCATTATTACACTACATGTTAGCTAACTTGGATTTAAATTAAAAAATAAATTAATTTAGGGGTACCTGGGTGGCTCAGTCGGTTATGCATCCGAATTTGGCTCGGGTCATGATCTCACAGTTCATGGGTTCAAGCCCAATTAGGGCTCTGTGTTGACAGCTCAGAGCCTGGAACCTGCTCCGGACTCTGTGTCTCCCTCTGTCTCTGCCCCTCTGCCACTCACACTTGTCTCTCTCTCTTTCAAAATCAAATAAACATTAATAAATAAATAAATTAAAAAAGAAAGGTGATGTGTGTGTGTGTGTGTGTGTGTGTGTGTGTGTGTGTGTGATGGAATATTACTCAGCCATGAAAAAGAATGAAACCTTGCCATTTGCAATGACATGTTTTTTTTACAGCTTTTTGTTTTTTAAATCAATTTTTTATATTACTTTTCAGACAGAGAGACGGAGCACAAGCAGGGGAGGGGCAGAGAGAGAGGGAGACAGAATCCAAAGCAGGCTCTGAGCTGCCAGCACAGAGCCCAATGTGGGGCTTGAAACCATGAACTGTGAGATCATGTCCTGAGCAGAAGTCAGATGCTCAACTGACTGAGCCACCCAGGCACCCCTGCAATGATAGATTTGGACCCAGAGTGTATTATGCTAAGCAAAATAAGTCAGTTAGAGAAAGACAAATACCAGATGATTTCACTAACATGAAATTTAAGATATGCAACAGATGAATATTGTGGAAAAAATAGAGAGGCAAACCATAAAACAGACTCTTAATATAGAGAAGAAACTGAGGGTTTGGGGATGGGAGGTGGGCAGGGGAATGTGTTAAATGGTGATTGGTATTAAGGATGGCATCTGTTGTGATGAGCACTGGGTGCTATATGTAAAGTGATGAATCCCTAAATTCTCCTGAAACTAATGTTATACTATATTTTAACTAACAAGATTTTTTAAAAAATACTGGAAACAAACAAAAGAAACCCAAATAAAAGGCAACCTCTCAGGTGTCAGTTGGGGTATGGATTTACTCTTAATCATATTCACACTGCAGTTAACTATGTCCTCAAAACTATGATCAAAATCAGGCTGTCCCACATAGGGTTATTTTACTTAAATATTTTAGTAAATGAGAAATTTATGTGATTTAGATTTTATCATATCTCAATGGCAATGTCAGTTTCCTCTGTGTATTGTCTCACTATCACCAAATGAATATTTGAATACTCAAATATCCTACATACCAGTGATGTTCTACTCCACCTTCTTAAGTTTAGTGTTTGGGGCTTACTAATTAAACCAATGAAAGATAGTTAATTCATATGCATATAGCAGCTAACAAAAGAAGTAGCTAGCTTGCTAAATGGTTAAAGTTAGAGGCTCATATACCTAACTTAAAGGAATGGATGGTGGGGACAAAAGGCTTCTATGGGAAAAACAAATAAGGTTTCTTTAGGAAAGAAAAATTAATTTTTAGGACAACAAATGGGAGATAAGAAAGTTTGTGATATTGTTATGCAGGTGCAAGTGGTCTTTCTGACTTCTTCATGGCCATGAAACTCCCCCCAAAGGGGGATTTATGATAGGTTTATTCTTGGTCTCTCTCCTGGCAGTAGTCCCACCCCAAAGAGGGAATTTATGGCAGCTTCGTTCCCTATAGATTTCTGCTTTTAGTCAGATAAGGAAAATAATGAGAAAGCTTCTTTCTGCATCTGTTGATTATCAAATGCTTTCAGTTTAAAATAATCTGCACACTAGGGGCACCTGGGTCGCTCAGCCGGATAAGCTTCCGACTTCGGCTCAGGTCATGATCTCACTGTCCGTGAGTTCGGGCCCCACGTCGGGCTCTGTGCTGACAGCTCAGAGCCTGGAGCCTGTTTCGGATTCTGTGTCTCCCTCTCTCTCTGACCCTCCCCCATTCATGCTCTGTCTCTCTCTGTCTCAAAGATGAATAAACGTTAAAAAAAATTAAAATAATCTGCACACTAACTCTGGGGTTCCAAGTGGGTCCACACAGCAGTTACTGAGAGTGTGTGTCCTACACTTGATAAAATGTATTGCAAGTAAATTTGCTGTTCAATGTGTCAGTCATCTTTTGATATAAATTTGAGAGGAAGGACAAAATCTCAAAGGACCTGATATTTCAAGGGACCTGTGATTTAAACAATCCTAAAGTTGTTACATTCTTCAATGGAATTTGAAATTCTCTTCATCTATTTTACTTTTTTAATAATTGTCTTCATATTATTTCACCCTTATTCCCAATTCATTCCATGATGCAGTTTAAAGCACACCATTTAAAAAACACATTTATTATCTGTCATTGCCTGGGTTCTGGAACAATTCAATGTTCTAGATGATGACATATGGTACCACTATAATTAAGGCAAGATCTTTCCCTTTCAAAAGCTCATCAAGCAAGTAGAAAAGACAAATACAGGTAAACACATAGTGACAATGCAATAAAAATGTGAATAAGGTCTAGGAGGGAGGATGCCATGGTAGACTTTAGAGAGGAGATAGCATATGACTTTGGTCAAATTTACTGCCATTCCTCTGTCCTCGAATTTCTTTTTTAGATCTGAATACAATACCCACATATTTAGCTTGTAATTGCTCTAACTTTCCAAATGACTATAATTGCTTTCTGGGTATAAATGCAATCATTCATATGGATTAAATATGCCATACACTGGCTTCCCTGTATTATATTCTTAGGACTGCACTTGAAAGCCAGCCCAAGCATTTTATTATTAGTGATTTACTTATGAAAAGATGTCACCACCAATCAGCATAACATGAAATACCATAATAATGACCACATTTACCAATGACAGTTTCTATCCCCAGAAATGACATCACCATATAAATTAATTTCAGAACAGTGGACTATTTTCCGTTAGAATTAATATCATTCAATTTATTTCCAATTTTCCTTCAATAAAGCTTAAATTTAATCAATTTCTTGTTTAATGAAATTATACCTGTAAAAAATTCAATTGACTAGGCTGAAAATGCAAAATTCAATCGTGTAAAATATAATAGATTATAAAAGATTATAGTTTTGCCAAGCCAGCTTATTTATATTGAAAATCCCATCCAAAATATCACATAGTTATATATATTAATATTGCCTATAAAGAAATATGTCATAGAAATTATAACACCCAAATGTAATTGTATCTATTAATTTATACTGGTTAATATAAAAGAGTAAATACTGAGGACCAAATTAAAAATAAAGACAACATGCTAGTTCATACCATCATCCCAAAAGGAATTAATTATTCATAACCATGGTTAAGAAATGTAGAGAATTTCAATTGTTCTAAAAATTTGACATTTTATAAGTGAGACAAGATGAGTAGCATCTTTTGGGAAATTACCCATGGTAGACTTTAGAGAGGAGATAGCATATGACTTTGGTCAAATTTACTGCCATTCCTCTGTCCTCGAATTTCTTTTTTAGATCTGAATACAATACCCACATATTTAGCTTGTAATTGCTCTAACTTTCCAAATGACTATAGCTACATAAGCATTAGCTCTTATTATCATTAATAAAGTCTTTACATCTACAAGTCAAAAGAAAACATTATACAATCACTTCAATAGATGCTGAAAAGTGATTTGATAAAAATAACATTTCCTCCTCATATAGAAAAAAAACTTTCTAGGTAACCTAAAAAACATTTTCTTAGCATGAACATTGTACTTAATACTAAACATTGGAAGCATTTAAATTAGAGATCTAAAACCATAATTTAAAATTGTTATTGTTTTTCTACTTAGTGCTGTAAGATATGAAACAAAAAATAATAATTGTTGGAAAAAGAGGCAAAATTATCATTACTTATAGGTCATATCACTATCTAACTAGAATAGTAATTAGTAGTAACAAGAGAGGTCAAGGAGCTAGCACAATACAAAAATTAGATCAAAATTCAAATATACCAGAAACAATCACAAAACAAAGTATTTACAGTAAAAATGGTATTTAAACAAAGAAACAAAAAATACATAAAATATATAAAATTCCTAAAAATAATCACTTAAGAAGAAATGTGCTAGATCTACATAAAAAGAAAAAAAAACATGAAACCTTGCTGAATGACACAAAACAACTTTTAAATCAATCAAAGGGCATACCAGAAATCTAGATAGAGGGGCCTCTGGGTAACTCAGTTGGTTGGGTGTCCAAGTTCGGCTCAGGTCATGATCTCACTGTTCATGGGTTCGATCCCTTCATCAGGCTTTGTGCTGATGACAGCTCAGAGCCTGGCGCCTGCTTCAGATTCTGTGTCTCTCTCTCTGCTCCTTCTCTGCTCTCTCTCTCTCTCTCCCTCTCCCTCTCTCAAAAATAAACATTAAAAAAATTTAAAAAATTTAGATAGAAAGAGGAAGAATTGTAAATATGTCATTTCTTTATAAATTACAAATAAGGCAATTCCAATGATAATTTCAATTACATATACTAAAGTGACAAATGATTCTGAAATTCTTTTATAAGAATAGAAAAGTAAGAAAAACTAAGAAAATTATATAAAAAAGATAATTAAAGGGGAACTCGGCTGTGTGTGGGGGGGAGGGTGTGTGTAGAGAGAGAGAGAGAGACAACCTCTAAATTGGCATTTTATAAAGCCATTTGACACTGGCACAGATTTAACAAATAGAACATTAAAACAGAATAGCTAGCCAAGAATGCATATACATGACACAGTAATTGTACATCTATGGAATTATTCTAAAGATATTATCAAAATACCCTCAGCAATCTATTATAAGAAAGATTTTTTATTGCAGTTTCATTCATAACAGCAAAAACTTGACCCCTTTTTTGACCACCTAAACATCAAAAATTGTGGAAATAAATAAAGAAAATATTGTGAGAATAACCTTTTGCTGAGCTGTTAGGCAGCTACTCAAAACTGTTTTTGAATAATATTTAATGTTATAAGAATAACAACCTAATTTACAGGAATAGGTAAATAAATTATGGTGCAATCCTAAAATGGAATTATATGGAGCTATTTACATTTGTGACTTTGAATTTCATGATATGAGAAAAAAAGATACAATTTTAAAAAAGAAGATACTATAGTACAATATAGTTGGTTTTATGTGGAGTTTATAAAAATAAAAAATCATGTTCAGTGTGCACACATATATACACATACATGCACACACATACATACACATATGTACATATGAATATATTCCAAAGGAAAATTAAATGAGGATAGTGGAATTATTGGTGTGATATTTTCTTAAGTTTGTATTTATTTACTTATTTTGAGAGAGAGAGAGAGAGTGCACAAGCGGGAGAGGGGCAGAGAGAGAGCATCCCAAGCAGGCTCCACACTGTCAGCATGGAGCCCTACGACTGGACGCAGGGCTCAAACTTAAGGACCAGGAAGATCATGACTTGAGCTGAAACCAAGAGCCTGGGGATTAATGACTCAGCCACCCAGGTGACCCTTTCTTCTTTTTTTTTTTTTATGTTTATTTTTGAGAGAGAGGGAGACACAGAATCCAAAGCAGGCTCCAGGTTCCAAGCTGTCAGCACAGAGCCTGACACAGGGCTCGAACTCAGAAACCGCAAGACCATGACCTGAGGGGAAGTCGGACACTTAACTGACTGAGCCACCCAGGTGCCCCTGACCCCTTTCTTTTTTTTTTAATTTTAAGTAGGCTTCACACCCAACGTGGAGCTCAAGCTCACTACCCTGAGATCTAGAGTTGCATGCTCTACAGACTGAGCCAACCAGGTGCCCCAAGATATTTTCATTATATTAATTTATTTCCCTACAGTGACAAACTTCCTTGATACCATGAAAAATGTTACTGATGAGCAATAACTTTCAAATAGACCCTAATATATTTATGAACTTATATGATAAAGGAGGGATCATAGATTATTGACTGGGAAAAGAAATTCAAATGGTCATAGAATAATTGCTCAACAATTATTAACAAATTGTTATAGCAATCAACAATTGCTTAACAAATGGTTATAGAATAATTGCTCAGTTAATAAAAAGAAAATAAAAGCATATCATTTAAATGTAAATGACACTTTTTGTGACAATTTCCTAGTAATCTATTCCTTTTTGCCCTTTTCTCACTTTGCATATACAGTACTTCTATGATTCAGTTAGTATTATTTCAGTAGTAAATATAAAAAATCAAACCCTGGTTTAAGGAAAAGAAAAAGGGTGAGGGATTATTAGCTTCATGAACAGCTTGAATCAGGGACTATAATGATGTCGTCAAGGCTGAGTGTCCATTTTTTTTTTTTTTGGCATTTATTACCTTTACATTGGCTTTACTCCAGGGTAGGCCCTCTCCTTATGGCGACCAACTGCAACTTCAGGCTTATATTCTCTTGGTAGTGCCTGAGAAGGCACAGGATTTATTCTTAGATCAACTTGGCCCTAATGTCCTGAGACAATCACTATGGTTAAGTCCAGATTGGCACGATCTGTATCACTGACCTACTGCTAAACTAGTCTCTGTGTTTAGGAGGAGTAAAGTACTCTGGTAGGCAGGGCTTGCAGTTGCTGCAAGAAAGCAATGATTTGAAGAGTGGAAGTTAGAAAAAGAGAGATTTTCTTTTCATGGGACACAGATTTTCCTTTAGTATTAGAGCAGAACTAGGCATGTAGAAATCTACATGACGTTCTCATCCAGGGTAGGAGTAAAGAATTTTAATTTAAGAACTCTTTACTCAAATAACAGAAGAATAATACAAAAGGTTTCCACAGATTGGTTTATTGGTCAGAGACTTTTAAGACAAGGGGCACCTGGGTGACTCAGTTGGTTAAGCTTCTGACTTCAGCTCAGGTCATGATTTCACAGTTCATGGGTTCGAGCTCTGCATCTGGCTCTGTGTTGACAGCTCAGAACCTGGAGCCTTCTACAGATTCTGTGTGTGTCTCTCTCTCTTCCCCTCCTCTGCTCATGCCCTGTCTCTCTCTCTCTGTCTCTCTCTCTCTGTCTCTCTCTCTTTGTCTCTGTCAAAAATAAATAAACATTAAAAAAAGACTTTTAGGACAAAAGAAAAGATAAGCATTGAGGAAGATAAAATACATGCAATGTATTTGGTGAAAAACAGAAAGTTTCATAGTGTTTTTCAGATATTACACAAGAATTGTTCCATCTTTGCAATGATGGTGCTATCCTATGAACCATAAAATTAAATGTATTTATACCTATCTTTTTCTACAAATATCGTATAACTTCCCATCATAAAAACAGATGATATATGTTGGCAAATGCTGGGGATTTTTTGTATTATCACACTGGAATTCTGTGGATCAATACCTTTGCAACACAAGATTTACAGTCTCTTCCAAAGAAAGCCAGAAACTGAACAGTGGTGCAGTGCTATAGACACTGCTATAAGGATGCATATGAAAGACTGCAGTCCTAGAAACCTTCCATAAACAAAGACTCTTAGTTACTTAGGTTACAATTAAAAGGTCACTCAACCAATCAACAACAATAGTGGACCACTAAATCTGCTGGCCTGACACAGCTCTCCACTCTGCTGCATATTCCATCACAGAACTACTGTCAACAATCTGGAAAGCTGCCTGATGCAGTAGCCTCAGCCCTGTTACTTCTGACCTTGCCACACAGTCAGCAATTGTACCACTTGTTGGACCAGTTGCAATCATGATGGTACTCTGAGATGTTGATTTCCATGGTTATTTCCCCCTAACAGAAATCACACCCAACAAACTAAGCAAATGCTTCATAGAAGATCATTGGGCAGAATTTTCTGGAGTTTAAAACAGTGTTGCTTCTTTTTAAAGGTGAAACATTGCAAAAAATTAAATAATACTAGACAAAGTTTATTCTAGCTATATTATAAAATTAAAATGGCCATTGTAGAATATTTATAAACAAAACTTTGAAGAAAAGAGCAATCATGCATAATCTTACCATCTAGAGATTATTTTTTTGACAAGCAATATGTATTTCTTTCCAGTCATTCATCTATGTATATGTATGGAATAATAGATTATTATAACAAAAATAGCTGCCTTTTTTATGAACGCTAAGTATCTCAGGCTTCTTCTTTGTTTAGTATTTGGTAAAACTATTTCTTTTTTTTTCTTTTTTTTACTTTAAATGCTTTAAATGGATAGTATCACTAAATCTTGAAACAACCTAAATATGTTATAGTAATTTCCTTCTTTACATAGGAAAAATACTTTAGAGATAGAAAATAAATTGTTCAAGATCAGAGAGCTTTTACATTTTGGAGGCCAGGCCCAAACTAAAGTCTGTCTGATTCCAAAGCCTGTGAATTTAACTCCTATGCTATACTTCCTTATAAAGCATAGTCAAAATCATGCTGAAAAGTGTACATCTCAGTAGCTTTAGTTATATTCACAGATGTGTATAACCATCACCACTATCTAATTACAGAATATTTTCACCCAAAAGAAACCTCATGCTACTTATGAGCAGTTACTCTTCATTCCAGGTTTCCTCCAGGGCAGGCTATTGATAATCTACACTATATGTGTATGGATTTGGCTATGCTGGACATCTCATATAAATTGTATTATACAATAAGGGGCTTTCTGTGTCTGACTTCATTCACTTTGCATAATGTTTTCAAGTTTAATCCATGTTGTACCATGCGTCAGTACTTCATTCCTTTTTTTAAAATTTTTTATTGTGGCAAAATGCACTTAACATAAACTTTACCCTTTTAATTAGAGTTATAAAATGCAATGGCATTTTACATACATGTTGTATTTTTGTTTTCATTTGCCTAAAGATAGTTTTTTTTATAATTTTTTAATGTTTATTTATTTTTGAGAGTGAAATAGCATGAGTTGGGGAGGGCCAAAGAGAGAGGGAGACACAGAATCCAAAGCAGGCTCCAGGCTCTGAGCAGTCAGCACAGAGCCCAACGCAGGGCTTGTGAGATCATGACCTGAGCCGAAGTCAGACACTTAATCAACTGAGCCACCCATGCACCCCTAAGGATAGTTTTTTAACTCCCTTTTGATTTCCTCTTTGCTCCAATGGGTGTTCAAGGATGTGCTGTTTAGTTTTGATGTACCTGTGAATTTTCACATTTTCTTACTGTTATTGATTTCTAGTTTCATTCCACTGTAATTGGAAAAGATACATGGAATTATTTTGATCATCTTAACTTTGTCAAGACTGCTTTGTGACCTAATATGTAGTATATTCTAGAGAATGTTCTGTGTGCACTTGAGAAGAATGTGTATTCTTCTGCTGTTGATTGGAAATTTCTAAATGTGTCTGTTAAGTTCATTTGGTCTATAATGTTGTTCATGTTTTCTCTTTATTGATTTTATATCTGGATGTTCTATATGTTAATGAAAGTGGGGTACTGAAGTCTCCAACTATTATTGAATTGCTGTCACTTTTCCCTTTGGATCTGTTATTTGCTTTATATATTTAAGGTGTTCTGATGTTGGATGTATATATATTTGTAATTGTCATAACATCGTGTTGCATTAATCCTTTTATCATTATGTAATGACCTTCTTTGTCTCTTGGGCCAGTTTCTGACTTAAAGTCTATTTTGTCTGATATAAATATAGCCAACCTTACTTTACTCTGGAATGAATTTGCACGAAATATCTTTTTTTCATCCTTTCACTTTCAGACTATGTGTCCTTAAATCTAAAAATGAGCCTTCTGTAGATAGCATATCACTGGATTTTTTAAATATATTTAGCTACTCTACACATTTTGATTAGAGAGTTTAACCCATTTATATTTAAAGTAATTATTGATAGGTGAGAACTTACTGCTGCTATTTATTGTTTTCTGTTTTGTAGTTATTTCTCTCCTCTCTTGCTGCCTTCTTTGTTATTTGATGATTTTGTGTACTTATTTGCTTTGGTTTTTTCTCTTTATCTTTTGTGTGTCTATTACAGGTTTCTTTTTATAGTTACCCTGAGCTTGCATAAATTACCTTGAAATTATAAGTTTAATTTAAGTTGATAACAACTTAACTTCAGTCACATACAAAACTTTACATTCTTACCTTCACTCCCACCCAACACTATTCTTGTAGTAAAAGTATTGCTCACCCAGTAGAGTATTACTTTTTTTGTATTTGCCTATATATTTAACATTACAAATAAAGTTTATGTTTTCTCAGATTTATTTATTTATTTATTTATTTAATTTTATTTATTTTAGAGAGACAGTAGTGGGGGGGAGAGGGACAGAGGGAGGGAAGGAAGGAGAGAGAGAGAGAGAGAGAGAAAGAGAGAGAGAGAGAGAGAGAGAGAGAGAGAATCCCAAGATGGCTTCATGCTCAGCACAGAGTCTGATGTGGGGCTCGATTCCACTACCCTGGGATCATGACCTGAGCTGAGACCAAGAGTTGGGATGTTCACCCAGGTGCCCCTAAAGTTCATGTTCATATGCTTTTACATTGGTCTTTAGCATATTTTCATTTCAATGTTAAGAACAATTATTTTAAAATCTTTGACAGTTAATTTGTAGATCTTAACTTTTTGGGGTTTGGTTATCGTATCCCTTTCATGGTGCCATGTTTCATTGATTTTTCGTGTTCCTATTGCTTTGCATTGGTGTCTATACATTTGAAGGAGCAGTCACTTTTTCTAGACTTTACAAACTGGCTTTAGTGAGGAAAGATACCAGTACAAGTGCCCTGGCTAAGTAGGGTATGCAGTGGCACCAGGTCTGGTGTTGGGTCTGAGCATGTATGAAAACACTAGTTCCAGGAGTGTACAGCAGCACTGATTCCAGTGTATTCTTCTGCTCTGGCTTTGGGTGGTTTAGCATGCGGCAGAATCTCCTGCTCTGGCAACATTGCAGCAGTAACTCTCACTTCAGGGGGGCACAGTGACATGTATTCTAGGCAGCTTTGTTGGCTGCAATCAGAATTGGCAAAGATTACAAGGGTACTCTGCAGTGAGGGCTGTGGGTGTTTGTGGCACCAGTATAGACTGTTGGGATCCTCAGTGGTGATAGCTGCCGGCATCCTCCTTCTCTCTTTTTCTCCTGAGGGGTGTGGTGCACACATGAAGGTGGTACCAGGGTCTGGGACATGGGTGCACACATGGTATGGCTCATTTTTCTATTGAATTATCCAATTTTTATTAGTGATCTGTATCAGTTCTTTACATATTGTGGATATTAGCTAATAGAAAAACACTCTTTGTATACTCTACTCTTGTGACATCAAATGTGTAGGTTTTTCCACACCAAGAAATTTTCCAGTTCTCAGAAGACACCAACCAGGTGTCCTATAATTTAACTCAATTCTGATACTAACTTCCTGGATTAGGCCCAGATTCGACAGATTGAAGGCTCAGTTACACAAGACTGCTTCCCCCAACCTTCAGCTGTCAATTTTATGGCTGGGCCACCCAACCTTCTGATTGACTGGCTATAAATCAGTGAGTTCTCACAATCCCCTTCTCAGATTTGATAATTTTCTAGAATGGTTCACAGAACTCAGGGCTACACTTATTTACATTTACCAGTTTATTATAAAACCTACAACTCAGGAACAGCCATATGGAAAAGATGTATAGAGCAAGGTGTAAGGAAGGATCACAGAGCTTCTGTGTCTTTAAAAAACTTTTGTAAATTATTTTATTGTGGTCAAAGATACAAAAAGGTTATCATTTTAACCATTTTTAGGTGCACGGTTCAGCAGCATTAAGCACATTCACACTATTGTGCAACCATCACCACCATCTCTCTCCAGGACTTTTTCATATTCCCAAACTAAAACTCTGTCCCCATTACACAATAACTTCACATTTCTTCTATCCCTAGGCCTTGGAAACCACCTAGTAATGAGCCCTTGTAATGCTACTTTCTGTCTCTATGAATTTTACTACTCTACCTCATATAACTGGAATCGTACAGTATTTGTATTTTTGTGACTGGCTTATTTCACTTAGTGTAATGTCCTCAAGTTTCATCCATACTAGAGCATGTGTCAGAATTTCCTTCCTTTCTTCTTTTTTAAATTTTTTTAAATTTATTTATCTTGAGAGGGGGGAGGGGAAGAGAGAGAAGGAGAGAGAGAGAGAGAGAGAGAGAGAGAATCCCAAGCAGGCTCTGCACTGGCACCACGGAGCCTGATGCAAGGCTCAAACCCACAAACCACGAGATCATGACCTGAGCCAAAACCAAGAGTTGGACACTTAACCGAGTCATCCAGGTGCCCCCAAATTTCCTTCCTTTCTAAGTCTCAGTAATATTCCAGTATGTGTGCATATGTGTGTGTGTGTGTGTGTGTGTGTGTGTGTGTGTGTGTCTGCCTGTCTATATACACATACTATATTTTGTTCATCTATTTATCTGTTGGTGGACATTTGGTTTGTTTGTACCTTTTAGCTAATGTGACTAATACTGCTATTCATGTTGGTGTACAAGGATATGTTTGGTTTCAATTTATAATTCATTTGGGTATCTGCCTAGGTAAAGGGAGCATTTTATCAGCAGGAATAAAATTAAAGAGACAAAAAGAAAGCCCCTATATTCCAGAAGTTCTCATCCTCAGGTCCACGGACAGAATTCAGGGGATTTGTAAGCTTGGATGTGAAAAAAATGGCATCTTTATGGTCACTAACTTATAACTAAAAATGTACCATTTCCTTCAATTATGACTGCAGGCAATGCTGCATAGTATTATCAGTACCTATAGCATAGTATTAACAGTACCTATAACAATAGAAATCATACATGTTTTCATATTTCATTCCCATCATTGTGGATATCTTGGAATATTGTTACATTTTTCACTACCTCAAAGTTATGATAGTTATCAGACCTACAGCTAGATCTTGTTATTTAATATAGTAAGGAAGTCATCTTTTGCTCTATCACAAACTTGAAGAAATATTTTGGTAACTGAATTTTAGCATAATCAGTTCTGTTTACAATCCTATGAATTTATTTTATACGCTTAAAAAGACTACTCTAACAAGGCGTCAAATTCTTCGCTGGACAGCCAAGGGCTCCAAGGCACAAAAAAGGTTAAAAATCCCAGTCATCCCCCACCCTCCCACCTTGCATGTGCACACAGGCTACCTCCTCTCCTCGAGGCATCACTCCTGGAGGGCCCATCGTGTAGGAACCAAACTTCCAGAGCAGGTTTACATAGCTGCTTCCAGGCAGCTCCATGGAGAAGAATTAAAGTTTCTTTAGAGGACAGTTGGGCATTCTCAACACTTTTCAGCCTCTCCCTATCCTTGAAAACCAAGAAAAGAAATTTCATTTCATAATTAACAGTAATCTTTTCTTCTTCTAGGATGGCTTTGGACATGTTTCAAGTCAGTCTGGGCTTCCAGAGGTTAGCAAACCTGGGCATGAGCTTTGCAGTTTCAGGGCTGGTTTCACTGGGCGAAGTTTTGTGTACATTGATGGTGTAATTCAGAAAACATTTGTGATCAGATGGGTCTGACTTCAAAAAGGAGTTTGTTTCCTTGGTTTTTGCCAACTTCAGAAAATCTCCACTCTTGTGCTCATCTACACAAACTAGGACAAGGAAGGGGGTCCAGGGAAGATAGTGACAGGGAAGATGTAGGTTTTTGGGTGACCCTGACTTGGCAAAGAAATGTGGTGAGGAGGCCAGGCTCAGTTGTTTCACAAATTTTAGTTTCATGACCTGCATGTCAAAAATACCATTTTTCATCATCATCAATAATAATAGTAAGTCCTGATGGATGGCTAAAGGAATGTATGGATACGTAAAAAAGCAAGAATAGTAAAATGTTTATTATCGTATATAGTAATGAGTGTATGGGTTTGCACTGTAAGATCCTTTCAAATTTTTTCTCCTTTCTTCTTATTGACATATTATTTTTTTTTACAAAGGTAAACCATCAAAATGAACAGATCAATGAATCATCATATCTCATGTACCTATGACCCAGGCCATCAATTAGAACTTGCTTATACCTCAGAGGCTGCCATCAAGCCCCTTTCAGTAACCACCTTCTTGCTCCTCCCTAGAGTTAACTTTCAGAGACTATACGTCTATAATTTGGGTTTTCCTAGTCTTCAGCTTTATAGACAGCAAACCACAACATGTGTATGTTTTCATGTCTGGTTTCTCTGGCTCAATATTACATTTGCAAGATTTGTCCATATTTTGTATGTAGCTGAAGGTTATTCGTTTTTGCTGCTAGATAACATTTTATCTTAAGAATATATCATTCTACTACTGGTGGACATGCAGATTGTTTCCATTTTTTAGTTTCTACGAATAATATTGATAGGAACAGTCTTGCATATGTCTCTTGGGGAACATGTGCATAAAATTCTGTTGAGTTATAGTCAGGAATGAATTGGTAATCCCAAGGTATGCATAGATTCAACTTTTGTAAAATAATGTCAATTTTCCAAAGTGGTTGTACCAGCTTATATTTCTTGCAGCAATATACAAGATTTCCAGTTGCTTCACAGCCATACTCATTTTGTTTTTGTTGGTCTTTTTAATTTTAGCTATTTTGGTAGCTATATAACTGTATTAAACTTTTCTTTATGTTTGAAAATTGTCATAATAAAATGGAAAACTGTATTTCATACCATTTCACAGAAAAGTGTTATTTTTAAGGAAAATGGTTGAAATTGGCACTTATGTGGCCTTGGAGTGAAGGCAAATCTCTTTGCTCTGGACAGCTCCAAGGCCAACTATATGTCTTATGACCCTGTCGCTCCTCTCACCACTATGGGTTCTATGCCGACCAGTCCTAGATAAAGTCTTTTTTAATTTTTTTTTTTCAACGTTTTTTATTTATTTTTGGGACAGAGAGAGACAGAGCATGAACGGGGGAGGGGCAGAGAGAGAGGGAGACACAGAATCGGAAACAGGCTCCAGGCTCCGAGCCATCAGCCCAGAGCCTGACGCGGGGCTCGAACTCACGGACCGCGAGATCGTGACCTGGCTGAAGTCG
Organism: Panthera onca; assembly: GCF_046562875.1. Lineage (NCBI taxonomy): Eukaryota > Metazoa > Chordata > Mammalia > Carnivora > Felidae > Panthera > Panthera onca. Next base: position 25,497,948 of record NC_138357.1, read on the forward strand.
GACGCTTAACCGACTGCGCCACCCAGGCGCCCCCTAGATAAAGTTTTAAAGCCAAATGTAGACAGGTACTGGGACCCTGGGCAAGGCTGGCTGGAGCACCTTCAAGCTGTATTCATGCATTGAATTATCATGACACAAAGGAGGGGCTCATATTGAGCCCATGTCCTCTCTGTGCATGCCACCTTCCCAACATGTGGATGTGTTCACCAACCCGGAATTGCTCTGAACCTCTTTGGTTAGTTTTTATGGAAGCTTCATTACATAGACACAATTAAATCATTGGCCATTGATGATTAATTGAACCTCTAGCCCCTCTCCTCTCTTTGGAGGTCATGGGGTGGGACTAAAAGTTTCAACCCTTTAGTTATATAGTTGATTCCTCTGGCAACCAGTAACCTATCCTTAGGGGCTTTTGAAAAGTTACCTCATTAACATAAACTTAGCTGTGGCTGAAAGAGGCTAGTTATAAATACCTAAGTATAAACCTTTCATCCTTATCACTCTGAAGCTCTGGAGCTATTTCAGGAACTGGGGTGAAAAACTAAATATTAGAACAAAACTGTTATTACAATTATTGTTCTCATCACTTAGGAAATTATAAGGGTTTTTGGTAGCTCTAGCCAGGACCCAGGACTAAGAACAAAATATGTATTTCTTATTATATCACAGTATCACCTGAGCTCTTTGTTGCATGATATATTGAAAAAATCTTCTCCAAAAGAGACTATGAACATGATGATATCCTACCCTTAAAGAAGCCTTAGGCATCACACAAAACGACCTTGTCCTACATAACTAATAAAATATATTGTCATACCAATTAAATACTCACTGATGAATTGTGGACTGTTTTAAATCTTTAAATATACATTTTTAAATATATTTTAAATATAAGCAGTGGACTTTGAATTTCTCCTTCCATTTGAGATGTAGCAAATTGGAAAGGGTGTTGCTCTCCACTAACAGTAAGAAAAAGCCAGATAAACTACAAAATCTGAACTTCTCTTGACCCATCAGAGACCTGAAGTTTCAAGTCAACAAAATAGTCTAAGTTTCAAGAAGAGATAAACCTCTCCAAAGAGAGATGACATGTGTACATTGGCTTACCTGTGGCAGAGTATAAGAGAAGGAGTTGGCTCTCACACAAACTGGTAAGAAGATATGAGCTAAAATCTTAATAATTAGAAAAACAAGTGGAGGTTGGTATGTCAGTCTGTAAAGGCTAGGGGGCCCCAGATCCAGAGGGAGTTTGTACTCAAAGGCATTATTTATGGATTTTTTTTCCGAGTTCTCATGAGAAATATTGGGGCAGGATACAATATATAAAGCCCTCCTTTATAGTACAGGTGTACAGGAGGTGATCACCTGCCATGTAGTGTCAGTCCTAAACCCCCAACCTCTGTCTAGACCCTTCTCTCAAAAGAAACCAAAGATTTAAGCAGCAGGGGAGAGAAACAGTAACCCATGTTGCCCCTAGCACACAGGAAAAACACATTCCAGATCACGGAGTTAGTTTTATTGTTTTCTCCACCATTTATTACATTTGGAATTTTTCTATAATAAAAAATTGAATTATATAAGTTTTCCAGGACTTCTCAGTGAATCCTTACTGGTTCCTGGTGATCATCATATTCTTTTATATTTTAATGCTTGTAAATCATATTTAAGCTATTTTTTTTTTTTTTGCCAGACTATGTTTCAAACAAGTAAGTCTTTAAATGTCAACATTTGTCTTTTTCCATTTTAGGAAATAAGTGGATTGGGGTTGTCTGACTTCTATCTCCATTTTCCAGGATTTCTCAAAAATTATTGATGCTGATTTTTTTAAACTTTTTAACGTTTATTTATTTTTGAGAGACAGAGACAGAGAGTGAGTGGGGGAGGGGCAGAGAGAGGAGGAGACACAGAATCCGAAGCAGGCTCCAGGCTCTGAGCTGTCAGCACAGAGCCCGACGCAGGGCTCGAATTCACCAACTGCAAGATCATGACCTAAGCCGAAGTCGGGCCCCTTGATGCTGATTTTAACATCACATCTAAGCACAATAGAAATGGTTTCTTCCTCAAAGTAGTATACTCAGGTTAAGTTTAAAGGAGATAAATGTTGTCCAGAGTTTAAAATCCCCAATACAGATTCAGGGCCATTTTCAAACTCTCCGGCAAAAATTTTAAGTTTGTACTATTTTAACCATCCACATTTATTTATGTTTCAACTTCAGTGAAGGGAAAATTGCATGTCATAGAATAGTAACTTGCATTACAGATATGGTTTCAAAGGATCCTTGGCTTTTCATCCTGTGATTAAATTATCAGATTTATGATTGGATCCAAAATTATTAAAGCCATATGGTTTCTCCCAGACTAATAAATTATGTAGACTTATACACAAATTCTTTTGGTGAGAGAAAACAAGTAGTTTTTGCAGTTTTTCCTCAAAGGTTATTACTACCTACTTTTAAGTGAAAAGATGCTGGATGGACTTGCATAATTTGTTTTAAACCGGACTGGCTACATTTCATTTTTGAGACTTTCTCTCCAGGGGTACCCAAAACCTTTCTGAATAAGTTCTATTTTCTTTGTCTTTGTTGGCATTTTACTTTAACTAAAATGATAATATCTCCCTAAAGTATGGGTAATTACAATTAATGTCATTTTGGTGAGGATTTATGCCCTACTTTGTGTCTAGGAGCATTATTCTGAGTAAGTGTACTTCACACTGATATTGTCCTCTCCACAATCTCAACACATCTTTTACTTTACACATTTGCATACTAAAAGCTTTAATTACAGAAACAAAAAATTATGTTATTACCTTTGGAATAACCAGGGCCATTCTCTACATTGATGGAATTAGAACAGTGGATCTATTGGAGAAACGAATAAAGTACTGCACCAAAGATGGCTGACAGGACTAAAACAAGCTCTGGTCATTAGCTTAGAGACCCCTCTTCCGGGCTCTTCTTGCCCTGTTGGCCGCACACACGAAAACTCGCCACAGATATGGAAGCTGACAACTATAAATTACCCTTCCCTCTTGCATTCGGCGCTCAGATCTCTGGAGAAATGGTCTCCTCTGAGCCGGCCGGTGTTAAATAAATCTCTGATCCACCAAGATCTCTGAGTGCTGCTTGGTTTTTTCCACCAGCATTCCAGCCTGGTTCCATAACATATTTGGTTCCCTGACCGGGAAACCCAACTGAGCTGGCCCATTGTTGATACCGGTTTGGGAGAATGGTGAGGTGGTGATAGAACAAGGAATCGTAAGGGAGAAAGCACACCCTGCCTGAATTTCGGCAGTCTCCCACTCAGTCACCTCAGGCCGGCCCTGCTCCACCATTCCCGCCGGACTCAAGGAGACTTGGCAGGTGACAACCTGGACCCTACATCAGAATTGGTAAGGCTGGGGCCCAATCTAGTCAGGACCACTGGCAAGAGTGGAAGGGGGACCTGATCACTCCCCAGAGACCTCAGAGGTCTCACAGGTAGGAATTCTGTGGGAGGTAATGTAATAACCTTTGGTGTGTATGTGAGTGTGAATGTGCGACTCAGTCTAGCTTGCCTGCTGAGTTTGAGTCTGTGGCTCCACAGGCGGGCACCCTTAAGGTCCCCAAAAGACCACGGAGTCTGAGTGGGCCCGTCTGTGATTCTGTGGTGAATGGCATACAGTCTATGGCGGCATCAGAATAGTTTCCAATCGTAAGTTACAAAGCTGAGACCACTACAGCTAAGCATCACGTAAATTCCTTCAGGACATGGCCAGACAGGCATCTGACTGGTCTCCTCATTAGCAGGGGCACCCCTATACCTCTGTCTGTATTTGTGACTGCCTCACAGGAACATTATGGGGTTGGGACAGAGCAAAGAAGGGATTTCGGGGAGACTATGGAATTAAGATAACCCCCGTCACTTTAAGGATCCTATGTGAGTCAGAATTGCCCACTTCTGGTGTAGGAGGGCCCTCTGAGGGAACCTTGCATGTCCCAATGGTCTGCTGCATCTGGCATGTAGTCTCCAGAGACCCAGGTCACCCTGATAAATTTCCATACATAGGCTCCTGGCTTGAAATTGCCCGAAATCCTCCACCTTGGGTGTGATTCATCCATAGCAAGCAGAGTCAGGCAAAGGTTTTAGCCGCCTTATCTAGAAACTCACCCAGGGAACCAAAGAAGCAACCCACCGCTCCGCTAGTGTTTGCAGGAGAGCCAGAGGAAGATCCCATCTTTCCACCAACTTATGACTCACTAGGCTCCCTCCCTGCTGCCCCTGAGCTTGAAACTCCTCCCCTGTCTCTCTTCCTTTGGCCCTGGACGCTGCTTATCTCTCCTCCCCTCCCGGACCTGGAGAACCCTCCCCCACAAGGACCAGCAGCCAGATTGTGCCCTCGGCCAGGTGCAGGTGCTCTCCAGATGCCAGTCCACATCCACTGGTACCAAGAGGCTTTCCTCCAGGAGATCAGAGCAGGGGCTGAGAAGCCCATGAATATGCCCAGCAGCAAGGGAATTCCCCCGGGGATTATTATGAGAGGCTATGCGAGGCTTATACCCTGTTTGCTCCAGAGGCATAAGAGAGCCACGACAAAGGGACAGGGAAGGTCTAGCCACCAAAAGCGGGGAGGCCCAGAACCTCCTTAGCAAGGGGTCAGTGAGCCCACTGCAAGGACATTAAAAGAATAAATGTTCCAACCAGGGAAAGTCCCAGAAACCCAGCCGATATCAGGAGGAACCTCGAGAAGGGGACTTTATTGGTCTGGCCAAGATAGAATCAGACTGAAGGGGACACTGACTCTCTCTCCCTGTTCCTCTGCCTAATAGATGTGAGGGATTCTCCCTCATTTCCCAGGTTAACAGCTATAATTGGAGCCAACTGTGGTTAGTCTACCTCGGGATGGGGACTTTAAGGAATGTTCCCAAGTAGTTGCTGAAACTCCATTTGTTTCCGGGAAATTCCCAGTCTTCTCTGGCCTGATGTGGACTCCATATTTCCATTTTGGTGGAAAAAAACATGGCATCTGCTCCCCTGTGTGAGTTAAGGTTTTGAATTAGGTTTTCCTTCTCTGCCTTCTACTGGCACCTTGCCTCTTCTGCCTTCCCCTCCCCCTGCTGTTTCTGCACCAACTTGGGTGTGGTCTACATAATTGGTTCCTATACCCTCCTCAGTGCCTCAGGCACCATTGGCTCCTCCTCCCATCCTTAAGGTCAAGGAGTCAAGTGCACCCCCTTGGATATCTAGGTCTTTTCCAAATAGAATGAATTGCTAAAGCTTTGATTACTGAACATAGGTTTGTGTTTTTAACTTCTTATTGAAGAGAAATTAAAGCTATTTGGGTCTATTGGAAAACATGCTTTGTACTTAATTGGTTCATGAATTTACCATCTAAAAAATTCTGGTGTAAACACCTCTCAGTTGGTTACTGAGTCCTCAATTGGAGACTAAGTTTTCCTAAGAGTTAAATTCCGTTAAGTGTACTTGACTGATGGAAATAAGGAAAGCAACCCTGTATGTAGGAAAGTAGGCGATATGTAAGAAAGATATAAGGAATGGAAATACATTTTTGTTGAGGGTAGAAGAAAGTAATTTTGTCCTAAATGAGACTGGTTATTTGGACAGAAATGGCTTTGGGACAAAGTTTGAAGACAAAAAAAAAGTTGTAAAAGGTTCATAAAAGGAAATCTTTAAAAAGGAATTTTATGTATGCTCAGGATGAACTAAGGTTGAGATGAATGGAATTTTAAAAGTACACTGGTATAAGGTTGAAATTCTGCTTTTCTATCTGCTCAAATGACAAAGTTTTCTTGGACTGTTGATCTGCTCTTGATAAGACAATGCAAACAAAGGTTTGTCTTCCTGGAAAACCAAAGTTTTAGATTTCATCTTTATCAGGTCTTTGATTACTTAGTTAAAACTTCTCAATGTTAAAGGAGCTAGGTTTTGGTAACAACTATATAATGCTAAACGTTCATTTTAGGATCTTTTATTGCCACCTTGGTTGAATAAATAAAGTTTTAAGATTTGTAATGATCTGTAATCCTATTTAGGATGTACTTATAACTTCCTAAGGTTTTAACAAACCTCCCAGGATTTAAATGGTAAATGAAGTCTTTTTGACCAATTAGGCCCTTTTATTTGGGATGCTAAGTTACTTGGAAAAGCACTGTCATACAATGGTAAACCTTGGGTTGTAATGCACAAGTAAATGCTGTAACTGCCCAAATATATATGCAATTCCTAAAGTTTTAATGTTTTGGTATAAAGTCATCACTTAATATTCTGATTACTTGAAGTGTTATGTGTCAAAGAAATAACCGAATTGCTTTGTCAATTGCATCATAATGAACTCTCATCAGATCTTTAACAATGTCTGAGATTTTGTCACTTATAATTGTTCTTCTTCTCTCACAAACGTGTTTCTTCTTCAAGGAGATTTATGAAAAGGACTTGGGGGACAAATACAGCTATTTGACATCTTTAAGATTAATACTAAAATGGGTAAGAATTTCCAGAACTAAAAAGCTGGCATTCAAATTGAACAAGAATTAGGAACATGGGATTAAATGAACTGAGGAAGATTATAGTTTTGTGATTCTTGTTGAAAATATTGCTGGTTCTCTAATGTTTCCTCTTCCAGATTAAGGAAACTTTCTCTTAAGATATCTATGATGTACAGAAATGCCATAAACTATTCATTTGTAAACTGAAGCATTTATCTTTTTTCTCTACATAACTCCCCTGAAATTCAAAAACTCTCAGTGAGTCTTCTTTCTTTCATGGCAATTACAATTGCTTGCATAAGTTCAATAAAAGTCTGTTCATCTTATAACAGGTCACCATTTGGAAATACTGGTTATTTTACCAAGGCTTTGACTGGAATGTCATATTTGAGAGTGACATTCTTAGACTCAGATATGACCAGACAGCTTTAAGGAACTAAGGTTGGCTTTATGAAACATGGAGCCATAAAGCCCCTTGGAAATGTTGGCCTGATACCTTGCTTACAGAGTTCCCAGCAGCCTCACCAGGTGAGTAAAGAAGGTCACTTCCTGGCAGGTGCAGGAACCTCAAGATATCTTGGGGACCTCGTGAAGAGGAATTTGCCCAATTCTACAGGTATTGCAGGCCTGTCTGATGGCAAGTATTTGGCTTGACTTCTGGCCTGGAGAGGCTACTAAAAGTTCAACCCAGAGATTCCTTATAAAAGGTTCCAACAAAGCAAACTTTAAAAGATCCTCATGATCAATAGCTATTCTTGCTGAGTTTATGTAAATAATTAGGCCAGATTTGTTAAGACTGGATTTGTTCTACAAATGCATTGGTCTCAATTTGGCTATCTCTGGAAAGGGCGGGTTTTAGAGAGAACTATGTTTCAACAATGCACTGTTATGGATGTTAAATTCTAGTTCTGATTGTCTTTAAATGTTTGTTGTTTGCCTAAACTAGACAACTTGAGGTAAACTTCAGAAAAATTGTCACAGTATTTCACGTATAGACAGTCTTCTGTGCTTATTATTCTTTGGGGATAATAATAAGACCCCATGGGCATATGATTATTTAAGCAACTGGAAAACAGGATGGATCTCTAAATATGCAAACCATATCTTCCCTAAACCTGATCGGACAGTTACCAGAAACCTGCCCCTTTCGAAGACTTGGAGGTGGACTTTACAGATATACAACCAAATAGAGGATTCAGTTTCAGGTATCACCCCATGGGTCCACCACTCCAGAGCTAAGAAGGCCAACTCAGAGGAACCCTCAACCTAGCAAAGTGATCCAGATCCAGTCAACCCGCTTAAATTGACCCTCAAAAAGACATTGATCCCTGAGATCTCCAGCCCTGCTCCAGCCACACCCTGGAAGCTGGCTGGCCTGCACTCGGCAGAAGCTTGAGGAATCAATATGTGGACCGAGCCCAGGGGTTCGGATGCAACTCCGCCAGCCCTTGCCCCTTACTGGTGTCATAGTCCTGATCTTGCTTCTTGCTGTTGGGCTAATAGAGACTGCACCAACAAACTAGGACATGGAATGGATGGCAGACACCCTGGTAATCTAATAAAGCCAAATAAACTCCCTGGCAGCAGTGTCTCTCCAAAATAGGCTAGCCTTCAACCTCCTCACTTAAGAAAAAGGAGGGACTTGTATCTTTCTAGGGGAGGAATGTTTCTATTTTGTAAACCAATCAGGAATAGTCAGGACTAAGGTTAAGGAACTCAAGGAAAGAATTCAATGTAGACAACAGGAAAATATCAGTCAATGGAGAGGATGGGATCTCACAGACTGGGCATCCTGGCTCCCTGCCCTGGCAGGGCCCCTCCTTTCCATAACTTTGCTTGTGACCATCGGCCCCTGGATACTAAATACCCTGGTACGTTTTATTGAAAACACTGTTGCTCACCAATCCACAGCACGTATCTTATCCTTCCAAGAGTACCAACCTGTAAAACTGAAAGTTTTTTTTTAAAAGGCATCAAAGGGGGGAATGTTAGAGAAATGAATAGAGTACTACGCTAAAGATGGCTGACAGGACTAAAACAAGCTCTGGTCTCTAGCTTAGAGACCCCTCTTTCGGGTTCTTCTTGCCCTGTTGGCTGCACACACGAAAACCCGTCAGAGATATGGAAGCTGACAACTATAAATTACCCTTCCCTCTTGCATTCAGCGCTCAGATCTTTGGAGAAACGGTCTCCTCTGAGCCCGCCGTGTTAAATAAATCTCTGATCCACCAAGATCTCTGAGTGCTGCTTGGTTTTTTCCACCAGCGTTCCAGCCTGGTTCCATAACAGATCAACTCGTCTACCTCAACACTTTTTAAGAATCATTTACACATTCTTTTTGTCTCACTCAAGCTGCAATAGATGTGAGATGTAAATATATATGTAAAATCTGTGTCTATCTTTTGATAAATTACTCTTTAAAAATATATATGCTCAAAAATCATATGGTACATTGAAATTTTAATGATTTACTATATATTGCTTTATATATCTAGATTTAGTTTCAGTCAGAATTTGAGAAATGTCAGTCACACAATGGCAATTATCATCCTTGACACAAAAATCCACAGCAAATAACATTAAGATGTCTCTTAGTATGTCACATGACAAGCGGTGTTACATTGGCTATAGGATCCTGTTTAATTTGGTGCATATTCACTACTCTAAAATACATTTTCTACCATGTATAAGAGTTATGCAGGCCACTATCTCACATACATTGCTTTAATTACTATTACTTTAATGTATGCAAACATCCTAATTTTTTAAAAAGCAATACATCAGAGTCTACATAATCCTAACATCATGGTTTTCTGCAGTATGCCTTACCCAATTGCTTACTGTCTTGATTCTTTTGTTTCAAATATTTAGGGAAACTGTCAACTTCATTAGTTGAAAGAACAAAGATCAAAACTGGCTCTGACACCAACTGTTTTCCTCTGTGGGGAGATCTTTTTTTTTTTTTTTCAAATTTATCCACTGATAGTGTCACCATTTGTGGTTTTAGGCATTATACAGGGGTTTTTCATCTGACCTCCCACCTATCTCCTCTTAACCTTATTCCATTAAAACCAGTCTCTAGGAAAATGGCAATCTTCATGCACCCTCAGGGCAAACACCTGCTCCAGAGTTTGTGTCTGTGTAATAGAACTATTTTGCCATTTCTAACCTTCTTGACTTTAATATAAACTTAGCCATGCTTTTTAATAAAGAAAAAGGTATATAGAAACACTTACATACAGAGAGATAAAAGTTTAAAGTACTGTATACTAGCAGTGGTTTCTCTGCATATCCATCTGATATTGGTGGAAATAAAATCTTATTTTTGAATTAAAAAATGCCTATATCCATGGCACATATGGTAATCATTTTGAATTAGCAATAACAATAGTTATACATGGGACATGTGTTATGTTCTCTTGCTGTGCAATACTACTACAATATTATCAACCCTTGTGTTTAAGTGTAATTTCAGATTTTTGAATAAACATTTGAAAATATAAGTATCCAAATATTTTACATACCTATGCTTTCTGTTAAAGCTCATATCAGCTGAAAGTGGTGCATGTAATTATATCATAAAGAAGACTGTGCAAAATAAACTGAAGTAAATATAGCCAAGCGTCATTGGTAGTAAATAAACAGCATTTATAGGTCTAGCTTCCTTGTCATTGAAACATTAGAAAACAAACTCATACATATTTCTTTGTATAATACTTTTCTTATTGTGTAACCATCCAGGTCAGTTCTCTTCTATTTGACAAAAATTATACGTGCTTAAAGGGCTGACTTCCAGAACTATGATGTTATGTTACATAGCATGTCTGCATGGGTTAATGGCAGAGTAGCATTCATTAGATGTAGATATTAGTGGATGAAAAAGACAAAGATCTATGCTTGAGCAATTACTTCAATCACTGTTATTATGTAGCTGTAGTTTCCACAATGAAAATGACAATGATTAACAAAGCATTCACTATTGAAGAAATAGCTGCAGTCTTATGGTCAGGAAATGTATTTGTAAATATATATATATATATATATATATATATATATATATATATACTCTTCATAAAAATATCTGAGATTTTGTAAAGTGTTATAAAACCTATTTGTTGAAAATGTATACATGGGGATAATGGCCACTCTATTCTTATTCTTGCCTGTTTTACTGAAGTATAGTGTATACATTATGCATATATACACACACACATATATATACACATAAAAGTACATGTAATAAGTATATCTCTTGCTTAATTTTCAGAAAATGAGCACAATTATGTAAGTAGCACCAAGATTAAGAAATAGAAAATTGCTAGCACCACAAAGTGACCATCATATCTTCTTCTAGTCACCCATCTCTAAGAGTAACCACTAATTTGGCTTTTAATAGGTTAGTTTTGTCTATTTTGGTACTTCATATAAAATGAATCACACAGAGTGAATTCTTTTTTGTCTGGATTCTTTTCTTCAACGACATTATGAATTTGAGACATCCATCTACATTATTCAGTTTAGCTGTTCATTGCTCGTTTTCATTGCTGTAGAGTACTCAACTGTGTAAAAATACCACAATTTATCCAATTTACTATTTATGAGCATTTGGGTAATTTTCCAGTTTGGGACTCTTATGAATAATGCTGCTGTAAACATTCCAAGACATGATTTTTGGTTAACAAACACACACATCTCTTCTGGGTATATATACTCATGGTGGAATTGTTAGGAAATGAAACTTATATATCTTCTACTTAGTAGATCATGTCAAACAGGTTTCCAAATTGGTTTTATCAATTTTAACTCCCACTATATACAGTTTATAGGGGTTTCAGTTGTTCTACATCATTATCAGAACTTGGTATTTTTAATCTTTTTTATTTTAATATCTTATTTTCATTTTAGATTTGCAAACCAATAGAATAGACCATTTACTGAAAAGACCATCTTTTTTCCCACTGAACAAAACTGTCACCTTTGTCACAGAATATATGTCTGCCTGTATAATATATATATATATATATATATATATATATATATATATATATGAATGCTTCAGAATGCTCTATTCTGTTCCATTGTTCATTTTGTCTATCATTAAGCTAGTACTAGTTACTATAGTTTTGAGATCTGGTCTCTTTGCCCCCTTTTTTTTCCCTTGCCACTTGATGATCCTTTGACAATTTCAGAAATATGTTCTTAAATAAATGAAAACAGAATTGTCCAAAATTATAATTTTTGAAGATGTCTAAATTAATGATTACTCATAAATATTGTGCCAACTAGCATTTCGCCTCTCAACCCCACACTCACCGTCCTATACTCAGTTTTATGATGCAAGAGCTGTGACTCTCCAATCTATATTTATCCTTTGCTAGCTGATTCATTGTTAGAATCAAAGAAGGGGGTTGTAGGACAACAGGTCTAGAGAAAGACTGGAAAACATGAGAAGCATAAAAAGGACTTGGACATTCTTGTTTTCCTTACTGTTTCATGCTCTGAAAATAGTCCCTCACCATGATAGAAGTTATCTCTTCCAGTATCTAACTACATTTTGTCACTCCCAGATCTTCTCATCATTTCTCCCCACAGATGACATCTCTAGTTAAGCAGCAGCCACTCATCAAAGCTCCAAAACCAGTTCTGAGAGCCCTTCCTCCAAGCTTCTAGATTCTAATAACCTAGATTTTCCACTTTCCTTGTTTCTTAGCAATGATAGCTGTTTCCTCTAGTTTATATCTGTGTTAGCTCAATGTCACCTTTTTGTCTATTCAGTCCTCCAATACCTGTGTAATCAATTCCCTATATTAAATTATAATTGCTAAAATATTTAGTGTGGTTCCTGTTTTTTTGATACAAGTATGGGCAGTTCTGATTTTAGGATAGTTTGGTTTACAGGTTTTAGAATTTATGATGGCACAAAAGCAATATACATTCAGTGTACACTACAAATTTTGATCCTTTCCTGGACAGCACAATGTGGTACAGTACTCTCTTGTGATGCTGGACAGCAGCAGGACGCTGCAGTTCCCAGCCAGCCACACGATCACAAGGGTAAACAACTGATGCACTTACAAGCATTCTGCACCTATATATCTATTGTATTTTTCACTTTCAGTGCAGCACTAAATAAATTACATGACATATTCAACACTTTATTATGAAATAGATGTTGTGTTAGATGATTTTGCCTGACTGTAGGCTAATGTAAGTGTTCTGAGTATGTATAAGATAGGCTCGATTAAGCTATGATGTTCAATAGGTTAGGTGTATTAAATGCATTTTTTACTTATAATATATTCAACTTATGATGGGATTATTGGGATGTAACCCCATAATAAGTCAAGGAAGATCTATACAGGTATTCTATAATGTAAGACATAATTGGTTGCTAGGCTACAGTTTTTCAAACTTAGCGGTCTTCAGTTAAATCTTTTTTGTCCATCTCTACAATATTATAAATTGTATTCTAATCCTGAAAATGAAATGTCATACCATAAAATATAAACATTAATTATGAATATAATTTAAATAAATCAAACACACAGTATTAATTCAAAAAACTTTGCTTTCAATAATCCTTTTAGAGAGAGCTCAGTTAGCAGAGTAAATGTCATTTAATTGGCTGTGTTGCCAAATGTCTGATACTGGGTATTAGGTATCAGCATAGTTATGTCTGGGCTTATTCAGGGTAAGAGAGTAGGAAGCAAAAATCAAGCAGTATATCAGGGTATACTTATATTGTTGAATGAAAAAATCTGACTGTAATCATATGTGGATTTGCAGATCAACTTTTAGATATGAATTGAAAAGCAGCAATAGGTCATCTTATGATCTTCAATTCCATCCCCACCTAAAGTTCCATCATTAAAAATGCATTCCTCTGTTTTAAGATGTGACCACTGTTCAAAGGCAGAAGACCTTGTGATGAGAAAATAGCATAGTGAACATGAATAGCTACTTAATCTCACGACCCAGTCTCCTCATCTGTAAGACAAGAATACATGGTACCTATATTATAGAGTTGTTTAGAAAGTTTAATGGGAAAATTAAAACAAAGTGCTCTGTACAGTCATGAACAAATATGAAATACTCAATAAACTCAGCTATTATTATGATAGGTGTGATTATCAGACATTAACTCTTTAATTATAATATCTGACTCAAAATTGAAAATTACGAGGAAAGATATGCTGATTATCATGGCATAAGCCAGTGATAGGATCTTGAGGATGGGATGCCACTATACAAACTTCTTTGAACCACTCCTGTAGGTGAATGGGCAAGTTCTCAGGACGGGATGGGTGTATGGATGAGGATGGATATGTTAATAGCCACCTGTTCATGAAGGGTCATATTGGTAAGTCTGTATTTTTTCCTGTAGGTAATGAGGAGCTTTTGAGAAATAGGTGGATAATGACAATTCAGCCCAACTATCACATAATCCTCAGGAATTCATGGTAAATTTCACTTGCAGTTGCATAATAGACTGGACCATGGAATTATGCTCAGGGCTTATTCAATACAAAACTGGCACACAAAAAGTGCTGAATAAACTTCTTTCATAAGCTTTATATTTTTATTAATTCCTGAGGTTTACACCATTTTCAAACGCATTTAACACGTTACTCCATAGTCTAGGAGTTATGTAAAAATGACTTTGGATACTCTAAACTCATTTCCATTTCCTTAAAACCTTCCTTTTCATGTCCTGGACCCATTATCAATCATAGTACAATAAATTATCAAAGATAACATTTTCACATTATTATAGTTTAAATAATGAGTTTAAAAAATGTACTGAGGCAGTAAACAAATCTTATGAATTTTCAAAGGAAACTTATTATATTAGCTAAAATATTTTTAACCTAAATACTTGTTATAATTTTTATAACTTCAGAATCTATATATGATATATGTGGCAAATGTTTATTTACTAGAGTGCTATCTAACAAGGTTACTTTGGCAAGTCATTTAAATTTTCTGATGTTCATTTTCCTCAAATATAAAATGACAGAAATGAATAACCTATCTAATCATGCAAATAATCATTATCAGACTATGTGAATTGGTTTGTATTTTAATCATCTTTGTATCCCAAATAACAAACTATCTAGAACTTAATCATACTAGTAGTAATAACATGAACTAACTCTTAGAATGAGTGAGGCACTAATATTAGTGCTTTATATGAATTACATTATTTAATCTTCAAAACTCTGAGACAATGGTATATAAAATTATATTGAGAGACTTCCAGCTTAAACCTTGACATGTAAAGAGCATGGAAATTGCCTTTCAATAAGAAAAAAAACCTGAAAACCAATTACTTTTCTTGAACCCATCAGAAACCTGAAGTTGGCAAACCATTGCACTGAGATGTACAGATACAGGTATATCCAGAGAGTCACAGCCGAGATGTGTTATAGGCAGCATAAGCTGCAGGAGCCATAACTGGTAAAAAGCACTTCCAACAACTTGATGAATTGTTGGAAGCTGAATGTGAACTATGAAGAGAGTGAGAAACTCCTGGGGTCACAGTCTTAGAAGGAACCCCACAGTCTCATGGATTTTACCTCTGGGAACCTCACCAAGCTCTCACGGTGAACATCCAAGAATATGGACTTACGGCTCTGGCAGAAGGAGTAAAAGAATAATCATTGTAAAATATATCCAAAGTGTTTTCCGTAAAAAAGCCTACCCTCAAGGGAAAAGACTTTACCAGAGTTTTATCCTTCTCACAGAAGGACAAATATTCAACTCCAGTCTTCTCCAGCCTTCCTGTATCTTCTAAGCACAGGGTGGCGGTGGAGTCAGTGGGACAATTTCTACCAATGGAGAAATCCTTGTGAAGGTCATAGCACAGAAACACAGAGACACAAAAAGATGGAGACTTGTTCATAAAATTATAGGTCATTTCTTCACCACACCTTATCACCATACCAACAGGGCTCCAATATAATAATAGCAAATTACAGCTGACAATAATATGCAGACTGCCTTTCAGGGGGAATACCCAGGGTGTTCCAAAGTCAAGAAGGGAGATAAAACAAAGACACAGGAGAAATTTGAAGACTCTGGTGCCATCAGCCACAGCAAACACGAAACACAGCACAATTCCTACAGAGATTAACACAAAAACTCATTCCAAAGACTTATTTACCTCAGTTCTTATTTCTGATACATGTCTACTTTTTAACAAAAATTACAAGACATGCCAAAAGGTGAGAGCAAACACAGTCTTAAGCAAAAAAGCAATTATTGAATCCCGCCTCAGATATGATACAGATGTTGGAATTATCAGAAAGGGAATTTGAAATAACTATAATTAATATGTTAGGGGCTCTAAAGGAATGCAGAGTGCATGCAAGAACAGATAGCCGATGTAAACAGGAAGAAATTTTAAGAAAGAAACTAAAAGTAATGTAACATTTTTTTTTGTTTTTTTTTTCATTTTTTTAACATTTATTTATTATTGAGAGACAGAGAGAGACAGAGCATGAGCAGGGGAGGGGCTGAGAGATGGGGAGACGGGGAGACACAGAATCCGAAGCGGGCTCCAGGCTCCGAGCTGTCAGCACAGAGCCTGATACGGGGCTGGAACTCACAAACCGGGAGATCATGACCTGAGCCAAAGTCGGATGCCCAGGCGCCTCAAAGTAATGTAATATTGTAACAGAAATGATGAATGCTTTTGGTGGACTTAGCATTAGAGTAGACATGGCTGAGGAGGAAAAGAAGTCAGCAAGCTTGAAAATACGTACAGAGAAACTGCCAAAACAAAAAGGCCAAAAAAAACCAAAACAAAACAAAAAGAACAATATCCAAGAGCTGTGGGACAATTATAAAAGGTGCAGCACATAGATAATGGGAATAGTAGAAGGAGAAGATAGGAGGAGAAGAAGGAGAGGAAGGGAATACAAGAAATATTAGAAATATGAAAGATTGAAAATTTCCTAATTTAATGACAGACACCAACCCATAGACCCAGGTAGTTCATCTTCTCAGAGGCATCAATTAAAAATTCTACACCTTAACATATCATATTTAAACTGCAGGAAACCAAGGAAAGAGAAATTTCTGAAAACAAGGCCAGCATGGGAGGATCACCTTACCTATGGAGGAACAAAGAAAAGAATTAAGGGAGACTTCTCCTCAGAAAGCAGGCAAGCAAAGAGAGTGGATTGAAATATTTGAAGTGTTGAAATGAAAAATAAAACAAAAACACCATCCTATAATCTACATTCAGTGAAATTATCCTTCAAAACTAAAGGAGAAATAGGTTTCTTTCAGAAAAACAAAAACTGAAGGAATTCATCACCAGCAGAACTTCTCTTAAATGTTAAAAGTTCTTCAAGAAAAAGGAAAAAGACATATATCAAAAACTGGAAATTACATAAAGGAAAAATATTGGAATATGGGTAAGAACATAAGTATTTTTCCTTTTTCTTATTAATTGATTTGAAAGATAACTATTTAATGTAATAATAGTAACAATGTGTTGAGTGATTACAGAGCATAGACTGAAATGAATGACAGCGATGTAATAAGAGATGAGAAGGAGGAATTGGGTACGCTCTTTTATAAGGTAGCTGCAATTCTCATGGAGTGGTATAGTGTTACTTGAGGGTAGACTGGGATTAACTGTAAACGTATATTGTAGGGGCGCCTGGGTGGCTCAGTCAGTTAAGTGCAAACTTCGATCCAGGTCATGATCTCACTGGTTCCTGCATTCTAGCTCCGCATCAGGCTGTGCTGACAGCTCAGAGTCTGGAGCCTGCTTTAAATTCTGTGTGTGTCTCTCTCTCTGCCCCTCCCCCACTCATGCTGTTATTCTCTCTCTCAAAAATAAAATAAACATTAAAAAATAAAAAAGTATATTGTAAATTTTATGGAAACCACTAAGTTAATTTTAATGAGAAGTATAATTGATATGCAGAAAAGTATAATTGATATGCAAAATGATTCAAATCAAGCCATAAAAAAAATGTTCAATTCAACCAGAGAAAGCAGCAAAAAAGAAAGGGTAAAAAAAAAAATGGGAAATAAATGCAATGGATAGGGGCGCCTGTGTGGCTCAGTTGGTTGAGCATGCGACTTTGGCTCAGGTCATGATCTCACCGTTCGTGGGTTTGAGCCCGGCGTCGGGCTCTGTGCTGACAGCTCAGAGCCTGTAGCCTGCTTCAGATTCTGTGTCTTCCTCTCTCTCTCTGCCCTTCCCCTGCTCACACTCTGTCAGTCTCTCTCTTAAAAAATAAATAAACAGGGGCGCCTGGGTGGCTCAGTCGGTTGAGCAGCCGACTTCAGCTCAGGTCACGATCTCGCGGTCCGTGAGTTCGAGCCCCGCGTCGGGCTCTGGGCTGATGGCTCAGAGCCTGGAGCCTGCTTCCGATTCTGTGTCTCCCTCTCTCTCTGCCCCTCCCCCGTTCATGCTCTGTCTCTCTCTGTCTCAAAAATAAATAAAACGTTAAAAAAAAATAAAAAAAATAAATAAATAAATAAATAAACATTAAAAAAATGCAATGGCTAGAAAACAGATATGAGATGGTAGATATTAATCCAATTATGTTAATAATAATTGTAAGGGCTAATGGTCTATATACAATAATAAAAAGGCAGAGGTTATAAGCTACCTCAAAAAACAACATTCAAATATATGTTGTGTACAAGAAATCTACTTTAAATAAAAGACACAGGCAAGTTAAAAGTAAAGAGGTTTGTGAAAATATACCTTTTTAAAACTAATCAAAAGAAAGAGTATCTATAATAACTTTAAACAAAGCAGACTTCAGAGGAAGGAGGATTATCAGAGATGAAAAAGGGACACACATAATGTTGAAGAGATAGAATTCTCCAAGAAGATACAACAATCCTAAATGTGTAAGCACCTAACAGTAGAGTATCAAAATGGATGAGACAAAAACCAATAGAACTCAGGGCGCCTGGGTGGCTCAGTTGGTTAAGTGTCCAAATTCAGCTCATGGTCCCTGAGTTCAAGCCCCGCGTCACGCTCTGTGCTGACAGCTCAGAGCCTGGAGCCTGCTTTGGATTCTGTGTCTTTCTCTCTGCCCCTCCTCCACTCATGCTCTCTAAATAAATAAATAAATAAATAAATAAATAAATAAATAAACATTAAAAGATTTTTAAAAAACAATAGAACTAAAAGGAGAAATAGATAAATCCACTATTATAATTAAAGATTTTAACTCCTTCCAAAATTAATTGCTATATCAAACTGGTAGAAATTCAGTAAGGATATAGACCTGAACAACACTATCAATCAACTTATCTAAATAACATTTATTGAATACTCCATTCAATACTGAATACACAGTTTTTCAATCTCACATGGAATATTTAAGGTATACCATATGTTGGGTCAGGTAACGTGCTTTAACAAGTTTAAACAAAAATAAATCATATGACATATGTAATGAGATCACAACTTCTCAAAATGTGGGATGTGGCAAAAGCAAAGCTTAGAGGCAAATTTATAGAATTAAGTGCATACATTCAAAAAAAAATAAAGATCTAAACTCAGTAACCTAAGTACCATCCTAAGAAATGAGAAAAGAGCAAATTATGTATAAAATAAGCTAGAAGAAAATAAATAATAAAAATTAGAGCAGAAAGCAATGAAATTGAAAACAGGGAAATAATAGAGAAAATAATTGAAAACAAAAGCTGGTTCTTGGAGAAGATTCATATAATTGATAAGCCTCTGTCCAGGCTAAAAAAAAAAGAAAGACACAAATTACTCATATGGGAAATGAAAGACTGGTCATTACTAGAAATCCCACAAACATGAAAAGTATAATAATGGAAAACTATGAATAACTTTATGGCCAGAAACTTGGTAACTTAGATGAAATAAGCCGAATCCTTGAAAGACACAAACTACCAGAACTCACACAAGAAGTGATTGATAACCTGAATAGTCCTTTACCCAGTAAAGAAATTGAGTCAATAATTGATGATCTTCCAAAAAATAAAGCATCAGGTTCAGACTGTTTCACTGACTAATTCTATCAAACACTTAAAAGAAGAAATGATAGCAATGTTCCACAGTCTCTTCCAAAAAAAGAGAAGCAGAGGGAATCCTTTCCAAATCATCCTTTAAGGCCAGTATTACTCTAATATGAAAGTCAGACAAAGACATTATAAGAAATAAAATGTGCAGACATAGGTCATGAACACAGATATAAAAATTCTCAACATTAACAAATTGGATTCAGTTTAGCCAACAATGTCTGAAAATAATTATACCCCATAACCAAGTGGGATTTATTCCAGGGATTCAAAAGCTGGTTTAACATTTGAAAATCAATCAGTATCTACCACATCAAGAGGTTAAAGAAGAAAAAATCATTTGATTATATTAATTGATGTAGAAAATGCATTTGATAGAATTCAACACTCATTCATGATGAAAACTTTCAGTAAACCAGGAATAGAGGGAACAAGACCCAGAAGAAGTTCCTGGGTGAGCAGCCTAAGGTCTAAGGCTAAGGAATAGTGGCTCCTGGCCAAGGAGGAAATCAATACTAAGGAGGAAGAGACCAAGGAAGGAAGCTCCTTTTCTCTTGTCTGCATGTAGTAGCTTCAGCAACTACATAGATAGTTCAATAAAATGCAAAAAAACAGATAAAACTAAATAGATATGAATAATATATGGACTGCAGTTAATAATAAGGTATTAATTCGGTTCATTAATTGTATCAAATATACCATTCCAGTATTACATGATGATTATAAGAGAAAATGCTGTGAGGTATATGCAAACTCCCTGTGGTATCTTCACAAATCTAAATGTGTTCTCAAATTTTTAAACATTTATTAAAAAACAGTGACTAGCTAAGAAACATGTAATTTATGTGTAATATAAATATGAACACAAAATAGTGAACAATGGCAACAAAAATTGGATTTAAATTTATAATTATATTCATATATAAATAACTGTATTAAATATATATAAATAGAGAGAGAGACAGAGACAGAGACAGAGAGAGACAGAGACAGAGACAGAGAATGAGCTTGTTACTTGTCGTTAATTGTTTGGATGTTATCATAGAGTTTTAAGTGATTGCATTTATTACCCCCTTTATATGCATGGCCCTTGCAATGTTATTTTTCAGATTCTCTCATTAAATTTCAGAGTGTATTATTCCCAACACATGAATCTGGGCTGGCTTTGAGATGGGTTTAAAATAAGAGAATTGCAGGAACAACACTGAGCTAGGTTTGAACCTAGGTTTCAAGAGGTTTTGAATGTTCTGCTGTCTTTCCTGTTACGTTGCCTAGCTGCCATGTGAACAAACCCAGGCCACTCTTGTTGGTTGATGATAAACATGCTCCAGTTGCCCTAGTAAATCCAGTGAAGAGCCAGCCAATCCCCAGAAGCAGAGCTCCTACCTAACCACCTGCTGACTACAGATACCTGAATTAGCACTTCTGAGACCTACTCACATAATCCCAGGCCAAATTGTAGATCTATGAACTTGTAAACTAAGTAGATGGATATTTCATTAAGTCATTAATTTTTGAGGTGGTTTATTATGCACCAAAGCTGTTATAGGTTGGTTGTGAATTAGAGTGTAATATTTAAAAACCTGTAATATTTTATAATTAATTATTTTTTTAAAATTTTTTAAAGTTTTATTTTATTTTTTGAGACACAGAGCATAAGCAGGGGAGGGGCAGAGAGAGAGGGAGACACAGAATCCAAAGCAGGCTCCAGGCTCTGAGCTGTCAGCATAAAGCCCAACGCGGGGCTTGAACTCATGGACATGAGACCATGACCTGAGCCTAAGTCAGACGCTCAACTGACTGAGCCACCCAGGCACCACTATAATCATTTCCAATTAATAGTGTTCTTTTCTGTTATATTTTCTTTACCTATTGGGAGTAATACCAAATGACTGTATCAGAAATGTGATTCTCATTTCTATTTCCAGACCGCCAATTAAAAATATTTTATTAGATTATGCACTGAATATAAATATTGCAGTCATTCAAATAATTGCTGTCCTTATAATCCAAAAGCATGCATACATATGTTTATCCTCATTTTTTACTACTTTGTTGTAGTCAACTTCAGGCCATCTTTTTGAGATTTATTTTTCAAGTCTATTATAGCACAGTGGTATAATAAAAAACATTAAACTGGGTTTCAGGAGAATGGGGTCTGAGACCTGGATTTGCCATTGTCAATGCACTATGACTCTCTAAGGTTTATATTATTCAAATATAAAATGAGAAGATTGAAGTAAAAGATATCTAAGGTCCCCTTCTAGATCTATTATTCTGTCAGTCTATGGTTCTAGACATTTAATAATTATAGATTTATTTTGTTACAATATTTAACTTTTTTATCATATATTTTAGAGATGGGAGAGGAAGGAGGAAAGAGAACATGAAAAACGGGTGGCCCTTTTGATGCACCTTGTCTTGAACAATCCATAGTTTGTGACACTTTGTACTCTTCACATAATGGGATAAAAATATTAATTTCCTGAAGGACTCAGAGTTTGTTGACAGACACCAGGACAATAGGGAGAGTGTATACATAAGAAGTTGGTAAAGGAAAGAAACTGAAAAGTGAGATTTAAATTGGTATTGATTTAAGTAAAGGGAAAAGTCAGCAGTTCAAGGCCGTCAGATACTAGAGGAAGGACTTGATGCAGCAAACCAAGACAACACATAAGTAAAGAAAGATGATGGAACTTATCTCAGGCATTAATGGACTAGGGGAACGACCTGTAAAAATACAATCCAGAGAAGCAGCTAACTCAGGGTTCCAATACCTGAGGACATTGGAACAAACCATTCTGAAAGTGTGACACGTTAGAAGAGTTAGCCCTACACATTATGTAAAAGTAGACTCCAACATGCCACCAAGGAACTATAACTCCTATTTACATATTTCTTGCATTCTAAAATTTATATTCTAAATAACTTATTAAGCTAGGATGATATCTTACTGTGGAAAACTACACACACACACACACACACATTTCCAAACATAGGGATAGTCTGCATTCTCGGGGTCACAGCCTAATTCCTTCTTACTCACCTGGGCGGAGGTTGCAGAAATGATGAGAGCCAAACAAAACTTTTCCCTGAAGCAGTGATTATTTTGCAGTTAGGAAATGGAATAGAAGCCTGTTCTAATATTCTTACTTAGGGACCCATAATTTGAGCACACGCCATTACCAGGATCCATTTTCTTGACTTTATAGGAATATATACTCCACATTATTAAGTTATGGTCTCCTTTATCAGATTTCTAAAATGAGATGACTCAGATGTTATGGGCATAACAACCTACATAACATCATGCGCCATCATTTGTGTTGTTCTTTTCTTCACAATAGGGACATATTAGCAGCTGCATAACATTTAACCTCCAAGTTCTAAAATATTATTGAATAACACATCCCATTTCACAGAAAATGTGATTTCAGGCATCCAACTGCGGATGTTTCTGTGATTCATTTATTTCCACAGAACCTACACTAAGCCTATCTCCAAATATGTTATATTCTATTCAATACATCAATAATTTGCTTTAATACCAATGTTTCCATACTTAATGTTGCACTTTATGAACAGAAGTTCCTCATACATTCAACTATTTGATGATTTCTGATGCTAGCTGAAAAATGTTGCCCAAAGCACATAGAAACTTTTACTAATAGCAATGTAAACATTTTCTACACATGCACCTAATTCAGAATACAGCCTCTGTATTCTCTTTAATATTCAAATATAGCAGCTTAGTCATAATACTACTCCCTATGTCTGAAAATTTGCTTGGGCCAGCTTAGAAGTGGAAAGCTGATGCTTTTCCTGGGTACCTCTTACCCCTCTTTTATCCTTATTCCTTCATTCTATACCAAATAACACTTAAGAAGTCTTTTACATATATCAGGTTTACACTAAAGGTTTGGAGCAATATAGTGGGATTGAAGCACAATGGAAAGCAACTTAAAAGTTAGCATCAAATATCATTGTCCTAAAATTTTACTGGGCCTTCCTGGCATTAAGAGTTTCTTGGTGCCTATATCCTTTCCTTAGGCTATCACCTTTTCAGGTTTCTTTCTGTCTCTCTCCCAAGACTTGTTTCCTTCACTTTCATCTCCACATGGGTGTCCTTTTGCCCTTTCTTTCAGGCTACCTACATGAACTTAAAATCTCTCTCACTCTCTTAGGTAGCATTCTAAAGTTGGATCATTTAGTGCTCATTTAGGGTTCAAACTTTTCAACCAAAAAGGCTCCATAAAGTATATTGTGAGTTTTTCCTTGGAAAAGAAAAAAGGTAATATTCACCATTGAGGAGATTGTTGATTTTTCCCTAGAACCAGAGGCAAAGCAGACATTCTGTTTTCTGAATAGCATTTTTTTCATATCTGGCTATATATAAAGAAAGCCCTGTATGGACCAGAAATTCACAAGTGTGTACATGATAGCCCCCATCTCACTGGGGGCTATATGTTAACCCATTTATCTAGCTTGCAATATCTTATGAAGTTTTATTCTTAGTATTCAGTCTCTCCAGTTCCTATGAACATGAATATTCCCAATTCCAGTTGCTCAGAAAAACATCTGTCTTTTGTCCCTACTGCCCCTAATCATCTACCTCCCATTCACACCATTTCTAACAATTGTTTTCTACCTTTCTCCCTTAGGAACTACTTGACTAAGCAGTGATTTTAAATATGATACTGTTATAGGGGCACCTGGGTGGCGCAGTCGGTTAAGCGTCCGACTTCAGCCAGGTCACGATCTCGCGGTCTGTGAGTTCGAGCCCCGCATCAGGCTCTGGGCTGATGGCTCGGAGCCTGGAGCCTGTTTCCGATTCTGTGTCTCCCTCTCTCTCTGCCCCTCCCCCGTTCATGCTCTGTCTCTCTCTGTCCCAAAAATAAATAAAAAACGTTGAAAAAAAATTTTAAATATGATACTGTTATAGAGAAAAAGTACATTTAAAAAAAACAAAAGATGATGCATATGACTTTTAAATGCTTCAAATGTTGTACATAATGAAAAAGCCATATACATGAAAATCTTTAAAAAGGAAAAGGTGTTATTTTAATCTATTGATTAACATTGAGAGGCAGTAGTAACTGTGGTTAAGACAAGGGTTTGAATCTTGTTTCTAACACTTACAAATCATATGATTTGTATGGACAAGTTGGACAAGTTGTTGACTGTTTTGTGCATCTGTTTCCTTATATGTCATATGTCATATGATAATAGGGTTAATGAAAAAATTAAATGAGGTAATATATGCAAAGGACTTCACTTAGTGCCTGAAAACAAAAATGTTTGATAGCTATTCACTATTAATGTTCTTTCTATTTGTAAAAACCTTAATATAAATGCTAAGTTAGAGGGGTTCAATATCAAAGATGTTTTGTATTGACAAATAGTAAAATACACATTGTGTAGTAAGTGGTGTACTTTGTAACTACTACATATCATGACTTATGCTGAAATTCAGCTAACCCTGGAAGTTGACACTGAGATAATGGCAAACTTTCAGCCATTTACCTCTCCTAAAATGGTAATGGACAGAAAAGATTGAAATGAATAAAGTATTCTGTGTCCAATGTATATAGAAAAAAAACTTCTTGTGTCACGATAAAGCACAAAGTAGTTAAGATTCACAGTAAAATCTCGATGCCAAGATTTGGAATACTTGAGCAATTGTGGCTTGGCAGACTTGACTTGCATAATGTTACTTCCCCAACTAAATATTTAAGGCTTCAGACTCCTTGAATGTAGTATTCTGGAATACCAGACCAGTTTCACTGATTCTGTATTAAAATTGATGTTACATTATTGTTTATAGAATAATTAAACTGCTATGAAATGGGAAAAATAAAGTGAAAAATCAGTGTAATTCTACTATGAAACCCAATCTATATAATCTTTAGAAAATTTAATAATGGAGTTTATAGCTCAAAATTGAGTCTTTGTTTTCTTCAGTGCAAAGTATTAGATCTGAGACCCTCTTACAGCAAAGGCTATTTTTTGCTACTGGTACAGTATGAATTTTAGTGGACATTTACAGACATTCAAATTAAAGGCTGTCAAGGGAGATAAAAATGGTGTAGATCTAGATTTTAAGGGACTTTAATTAGATTTAAAGGTCAGTAATAGTGGCAATAAGTCACTGAATCTAAATAAAGCATAAAAGTCTATGAGAGAATATACTAATATTTTATGTATAGTAATTGTTAGACTGACTATAGCACCTGTTCCCAAGAGTTAACTGTTTTCCATGAATAATTTTCACATGCTAATCCCTGGTTAACTTGCTTTTCAAGTACACAGTGTTCTCTGGCTTTTACGAATGGTTGAGTTTAATTTGTAGATCATCTGATTAAGCTAGATGATGCTTTCTCTCAAAATAAGCAATTTGGCTAGGAATCTTGAGTTCACTACTGTCTTTGTTTTCTTTCTGATATATAGTTAATTATTGATGGAATTTTTTTAAGATAAATGTTTCAGGTATTATAAATTACTCTTTATTACACATTAATTAGTATACTCCTAGAGATGCTCAATTATAATAGCTGTTAATATTTCTGAAAGTTAAATTAAGATTCTACACTGTTAGTGAGCAAACTCATTAAAGACATGAAAGGATGACAAGATGAAAAAGGATTTACATTTGTAGAATCTCCTGTAAAATTATTAGAAGTGACAGGTTCCATTTTTTTGATGCTGGAATCAAGGTTGCATGTCTAAACCATAGTGACACCATGGTTGCATTTTGCATAGCTGAGAACTAATAGGAAATTAATAGAGTGTAATACAGGCCTATTGAATTTGGTATAACGGTGCAACTTTCATGTGTAAGAACAGAAGGCATAATTTCAATCTTTGTTTAGTGTCTTGGACAGCCAACCTCAGTAGCATCTAAGTATGGTCAGGATTAAAAATGTGATGGATAGTACCACAGCACCTTCTTGACAGCTTTTCTATTCAAATACAAATTTCTGTCACAACCCCAGAGAGTCTGAAGGAGAATTCAGAGATGAAATATCGTAGCTGCAACAAGCCCAGTGTGAAGCTATTATGTTTTGAAAGGAAAAATAATTACAAATTGTACATCTCCTAGGCACATATCTGTATTAATAATGCATAGTAATAAATACACTGGAGTATACTAATGAAATGTTATTGAACATTAAAGTTTTGGAAACCATAGAGTTATGAATCTGTCAAGAAAATGTCAATGCATATGTCTACTTTCAGATTTCTGTACCTGTTTTAGGCAAATAAATATTTGGGAGAGTTGTGAAAAACCATGATTTATTCCACCTTTCATAATGTCTTTTCAGTACATTTTTAAAAAGGAATTTGAGATATTTCTAAGCTGTTTGTAATCTAAATGATCGATACATCCATCCCCACCCATGAAAATTTTATGTTCATCTACCAAAATCATTTTGAAGTGCACAAAAGACTATCTTCCTAAGAAGTCTGGTTTTCATAATGGTATTATAGCATTGGTCTTTCAAATAATTTTTCTAAAAAAATTGAAAGGATTCCCCTGAAAATAAACGTTGAATAAACTTCAACCTCAAATTCCACTTTTATTTCATAATAGAATAAGATTCTGAAACAACTTCCAATTTTTTTCTATAGTGATATATGTCTTCCCCTATTGTTTCTTTAAATAAATTTGTTTTAATAACAATAAATTGAAAGATTAGTGTTAGGAGTTTTCAGAAACCTAGAATATTAAGTTCTATTCTATCTTGTAGAAAGAAATAAACATAATTTAACTGAAATGAACATAAAATAATTTATAGAATTCTTCTTTTATGAACCAAGAATAACCTGTAACCCTTCCTGACAAATTGTCTTTGAGTCTGGGAACCAAGAATTACACAAAGACATTGAATACTGTCAAACCACTGATTCATCAGGCACCATATTTTATTTTTGATAATTTTTGCAAGAAGCATTTTCATTATAATGGAATAGTCATCCCCCATGTCAGAGTTATCACATAATTAAGGTTAATTGTTTAACTAATATTGATTTTTTACTGTGGTTAATACAGAAATATAAGTCAAGGTATCCAACACACTGGCCTGAAATTTTGTCATAGAGTTATTTCCCACAAAGATAATGAATATTTGGGCTTGAAAGAAAATCAGAAAGGGAAGTTGAAGGCTAAATAATAGGAAATTGTTTTGTCAATTTTTTATACAACAAATATTGAGAATGAACTATGTGTCATTCATCATGTTGGTTCTACAGGTACTCAAGCATCTACTTATTCAGCATTCAGCATATATTTATTGAACATCTATATACACATGGTGCTATGCTGAGGTTTTGAATATGAATATGGCACAGACTCTTGCATGAAAAATCATAGAAAGAATAAGGAAAGTATATACAGTATACCTATATCTACAATCCAGTATGGAATATGGTAAGTGTCAAGGAAGATATTAATAAAAGTACTATGGGAGTTTACAAGTGGGAAAGATTAACAAGAGAGTTTTCGCAGAAGACATGGGCCTATAAGTACTGCTAGAAAGTGGACAGATGTGCCTTATCTAATGGGGCAGGTCATTCTACTTAGAGGTACAACATCAGCTAAATCATAGAGGAAGGCAAGTTTTCAGCATGTTCATAGTGCAATGAGTATTTCAAATCCTTCAAGAGTAGAAGTGAAGGATATAAACAGGAAAATGCTTGTGGGAAAAGTAGATGGGAGAGTTTTATGAAATTTTTCTGAGTGTAACTCTGGTAAGTTTATATATACTAATAGGAATTAGAGAACCATTAACATTTCCTGAATATTTTTGGTTGTTTTTTTTTTTTTGTATTTTTGTTGCCTTTGAAAAAAATGCAACTTTCTCTTGAAACTCTTTCCTCACTACTATGTCTTAGTTTTCTTTCCTACTTCTCTGGCTGTTCTTTCTTAGTCTACTCCAAATATTTTCCCCGCTCATCTCTTACATGTTGTTATTTTTTCATATTATTCCTAAGGAGACTCACTTACTCCTTTACAACTATCCCAAGTATCTATAGGATTTTACAGTATCAATCTGCAACCCGATGTTCTCCTGAATGTTATATCTGAAATCCCATAGTCAGTTTACTTGTCTGTATCCCCAGACAATGAGCCCTTTGAGTCTTATACATTATTCTATCTCCAGCCCTGAGGTAGCCTTGCATATGGCAGATATTCAAGACACATTCTTCTTTCAAGACACATTTTTGAAGGCACAAGTGAATGAATAAATGAACGGTAGTATTGTGACCATAATTGTACCTTGGGAAATTGAACCTTGCAGTAGTTTGCAAGATGTGTCAGAGTTGGCTTGAAAATACTTGTTTCATTGTCCATATTACTTGTTCTTTACTTAGACCTACACAGAGATAGAACCCTATTAATTCATATACTCTCGCAAAAACACAGACTACATTCACTTACACAAGCACACATTTGTGATGCTTTTCCTTTTATAATTCCTCTTATGGATACCTTGAGGAAACTATGCAATTTATAGGCCCCTGTGTCTTTCCACCACTCTCTGCTTCCCATACCTAAGAAAAGTCTATCTGCTATGCCTAAGTGTTACCTCATGTTCACATAGCAGCTATTATAGTGACAAGCCTACTGTGTAAGAGGTGTAAACACAAACTTTTAAAATTTAAGCTTCATGTTATAATCTCAGGTTAAATGATAAATGTAGAGGTATGTTATCTTATTCACAGAATCATAAAGGTTCTATGAAGTTTTACTTTAGATTGTTTTATATTTTCCTTTCCTTGATGCTTGTTGGTTCTAAACTTATTTTATTGAAAAATAAATTTATTTTGTTTACAACTAAATAACAGTCATTTAATTCACCCAATAAATATCTGTCTCACATTTACTAAGTATAAGATACTGTGCCATACCCACACTATGAGGCACAAAGAACTTCCTTGATGCAGTATACATAGATCAGGCTCCTGTTTCAAGCCCTAATTTAACCACTCTCCTTTTTACCCCAAAGTCAAAAGATGAATAATCTTGGTATATTTACCATTGACTTAATATAAATTATTGTAATTCAACAAGTATTTGAATACCTAGAATGTGCAGCACATTCTAATAAACATAGTGGTGGAAAAACAAAGGTGACAAAACTTACTTTCCATCCTTTAAGAGTTTAAAACCAAGTACATTTTACATTTATTGAGACTTTATTATGTTTTGTACACTGTACCTAGCATTTACATTTATTACCAAAACCCACATGAGTTTGGCTACTGTTTTTATCTGTATTTTATAGATTAAGAAACTCAGGCACAGAGGTTTCTCATCTAAAGTCTCACAGCTAGTAAGTAAAGGAGCTAGGATTTTCCTTCAGTTCTTCCTGATTGCAGAGACACTGTTCTTAATGAACAGTACTACTCTACATTTCCTGGCATGAGAAAAAAATGCATGCACAAGTAACTACAGCTCAAGAGAGATTGTGAAATATTAATATTGTGATGTCATCAAAGTACTATGGAAATACAGCAAAGTAATTTGGGAAGATTTCATGGGGGAAGGCTTCATTTAAATCAAGTCTGTAATAATAATAACAGCTACCACTTTTGAACAAGTTCAGTTTGCCAGATATTTGTGAGGATACTTGTGAGGTTCTTTATACATAACGCTTACATCCTCACAATAATGCTACCAAATTAATTTATATTGAGAAAACAAAGAATCACAGTGATTTAAACAATGAACTTCTCCATGGTCATAGTTAAAAGTGGCAGATCTAGTATTAAAAAAAAAAAACAGGCTACATGGATTGCCCACCCCTCCCCCTCACTTCACTCTCACTTCCCTACACTGCTACTCATAAATACAGTTTTGACTCATTTAGGTAGTGGTCATGGGGAAAGGCATGAAATCAGGGAAATTTAAGGCTAATTTTGGGAACGACCAGTCACTTTTAGCTAAAGTATAAAAGTATATTGTGTGGGGTGCCTGGGTGGCTCAATCAGTTAAGCATACAACTCTTGATTTTGGCTCAGGTCATGATCTCATGTTTCATGGGTTTGAGGCCTGTGTTGGGCTCTGCACTGACAGTGTGAAGCTTGCTTGGGATTCTCTCTCTCAAAATATATGAACTTAATAAAATAAAATTTATTTTAAAAAAGTATACTCGGGGGGGGGGGGGGTAGAAGAGTAGTTGGAGATAAACCTAAAAGCTCACTTAGGTTACATTGTGGTGGGATTGAAACATCCAAGTTAGAATTTTGCTAGACAATATACATTTGCAGCCGAGTATTAGGTTAGTTGGTATAGGGATAAACTGGAAAATACTACCCTGTAATAATTCAGTCAAGGGATAAAGAGTGCCAGAATTAGGTGATGAAAGTGAGAACTGCAATGAAAAGAACATTAGAGATACTGTGAAAAGACCATTGACAAGATAGTCATTTTCCTTAACCCCTCTTTTCTAAGGTTAGTTACTTCCAGTAAGTAAATTATCCAAAGAAAACATCTTATGGCGGGAAATCTCTTCTTCACTAAGTATTCATTTTTGTCTAATAATATGAGTTTATTTTTGTTAAATTTTAGAATATTTAAGACCACAGACCCATGTAGATTGCTTCCCCTAAATGCACTGTCACCTTAATAATATGTATTTAAATTTAAATACACCTTTCAGATATTAGCTAAAATGTTAAAAAAATTATAACAATTACATGGATTGATTCAGTACAAATTCATTCTTTCTTACTTTTATCACGAAAAAGTACTATACCTACATGTTTCAAAATCCTTTCCTGACTCCACACATTCTCATCTATCTCTCATTTTTTTCCTTCCCTTCATAGAAAATTCCTCAGGATAGTTATATATTCATGTTACCTTTTCCCTCTAATTCATGCTTGAGTTCCTTGAAAACAGACTTTTCTCCCCATCAACACACTAAAGCTATTCTTTTCAAAGTCAACAGCAACCTCCAAATTGCCAAAGGTTTTGGCCAATTCTAAGTCTTTATTAGATCCATTAGTAATATTTGACACAGTTGATCACAGATCCACTTTTTTCACTTTGGTTCCAGGACACATAATTCTCCTTGATTTTTTCTTATCTTAGTGGCTGCTCCTTCTCAGTATCATTTACTTGATTCTCTTCCTCTTTTAAAACTCTAAATATTGGAGTTCTCTGGAAGTCAATCATCATGTATCCTCTTGCTGCCTTTATTTAGACTGAATTCCTTGATGATTTCATACAGTCCTGTATTTTTAAATGTCATCTATATTTTGAAAATTTATATAAGTACCCATGAGCAGTCCATTCAACTCCAGGCTCTTATATACAGTTACCACTTTGATATTTAATAGGTATCTCAACCTTACATGACAAATAACTGCTCTACTGATTTCCACTCTCCCATTCTGAAACTCGTTAGTCCTGCAATATTCCACATCAAAGTAAATGCATTCAATTGCTTAGGCCAAAACTTGGCTCTTCTCTTTTTCTCACATCTTTGCTGTCTAATTTTTGTCAGTTATATCTTTAAACTGTATCCAAAACAAGAAACTTCTTATCACTTGCACTACTACCATTCTGGTCAAAGCCACCATCTTTCACATGCATCACTGCAATAGCCTTCTAATTGGCCTCTCTGCTTTTGCCTTCTCCCCATTATAGTCTTTTTTATACAGAGTACTCAAAGTTATACTTTTAAACTTAAGTCATATTGAGCTGATCCTCTGCTAAAGATGCTCTAATGAATTTGTGGTAGCTTTAAAACATACTGCAAAATCTTTGACAGTTCTCCCATCAGGTAGTGAGATGTATGTCCTCTCACCTTGACTTGGCTTGTGTCTCATTTGACCAATAGATTACTGCAGAATGATGTTATGTGACTTCCAAAGATAGGTCAGGAAAGATAATGCAGGTTTCGCCTGCTCACTGTAATACTCTCTCATAGCTCTGAGCTTCTGTGTAAGAACTCCAGCTGCCCTGAGTTTGCTGTGCTATGACTGACAGTTCCAGCTCAGCCTAGATTTCCACATATCCCCACCAAAGTGCCAAACATGTGAGAGAAACTTTTATGGAGACTCAAAACCAGTCCCTCTGCAAGCTGAATGCCAACAAGTGACATTCATCAATGCCACAGCCAAGCCTTGCTTGAGTTCCTGACTCTCAAAATCATAAAATATTATTAAATAGTTATTTTAAATAACTAAGTTTGAAGATTTATTGTTATGTGGATAAATGGAATAGGCCAATCTTGTTCAAATTAAAAAGTGAAACTCTTTTCAAACTTAGCTTCATGAAAACTAAACTCCATATCAATATCCCTAAGTTGGTTCCTGTACTAGGGCTTTCCTAACTCAGTTAATGGCAACTCTACTCTTTAAGTCCCTTAGACCAAAAACTGAGAGTTACCCTTGATTCTTTTTTTCCCCCTCTATTCCACATTATGCTCTCACAACAAATCTTTTTGGCCTTACATTCATATTCTGTTCAGAATATGACCGCTTCTCATCCTTTCCACTGCTATCTGGTCCAAGCCAGTTATTTATCATTCGTAATCCTGCAATATACTCTCAACTCAACACCATCCCCAAATCTTTTAATAGAAATTTGAAATATTAGTATTTAGTTTGAAAAATAATTTTCAACTGTGATTTAATTCCTTACCTCAAGAAACATTGTAATCTCTTCTTTTCCTCAAACATTTGCAGAGCTGGTAGTTGTAGGATATGCCTAGCTCTGAAACTGGTCCATGCCTGTGCATCTCCAAATAACACAAAGGCTTCTGTTGTTTTCCTCTGTTTATCTGCAAAGATAAGCGACTATATTCAGTTTCCAGGGCACAGCTTTACACTTGAACAAGAACAAATAATTGGATGATGGTGGTAGTATAAGAACTCTATGAGAATCTCCTGGTGTGAGCCTTCTCAAACTACACACACAGACACAGACACAGACACAGACACACACACACACAGACACACACACACACACACACACATACACACACACTCTCAGAGAATGGTAATACTGAACTGTACCCCTTTCTCCAACTTTGGACTATTTCTAGACTAGAATTAACATTGTAGTATATACAAAGAATTAAAATCTACACAGATTGCTTCTTCTGAATAATCCACCATATTTTTTTAGCTAACATAAAATTTTGCTAAGGGTAAGCAATATCAAGTGATACAGATTGAGTACCTAGATAAATTAGTAGAAAAACATGAAATACCCATGATTGCTGGAGAGGATGGTATCCTGTTCTTTTGTGGTCATACTGGATACGCACTGTCATTTAATATTTTATTTTCATTTTACTTGAACTATTTTAGAACACATACAAAATGAATAAATATCAGACATACATACCCACTGAATCTGTGATCATTTGGCTCATGTAACTCAGACACAGCTGAAAATATTTTATTCTAGCATTTTTAAAGAATCAAAACCAAAATTTAAAATCAGGTACAGCTGACATGACAATTTTAAGCCCTAAGTGAGATTTTTGTGTGTGCGTTTTGTTTTGTTTTGCTTTGTTGCTATATGAACAGATTTGGATAAGGGAAAGTCAGGTTGAAGAAAAGAATCCTGGGAAGGGGAACAAATGATTTAGGAAATAATTATTGACCTCTTATGGTCCTCTACAATGTGCTAAAGTCAAAATTAGTATTTTTATTCTCTGAGCTAATTGGGATTACATTTTACAAGTCACTCTCAGTGTAGTGAAGAATGAGGTCAAGTTGTGCTATGTCTGGGTGACATACAGCACAATGGAATGTCTAGACTGTAGGGTCTTTAGGTCTCCATGGAACTTTGGAAGTTTCACTTAACACAAATAATTTCTATGTACTTTTTGCATTAGGAACAGCTGTACTTTTGCATTTCCAAGTGATCTCTGTCCTCAAATAGCAATTTTTCATCCTTCTGAATATGCTGCTACCCTCTCTCTTTATGTGTTTCTTGCACTATGAACTTTTTCTGCCAACAGGATATATTTTAAAAGTAAATAATTTACAGGGAGTTGGGAAAGAAGAAGAATGGAGGGTTAACTGCCTACAAAAACCTGTGCTCTTAAGGTTTATTATCTGTGAACCTTTTGGATAGAATTATAGCTTTATATTCACTTAGTGACCTAAAAAGAATCAGGTGAATACTAAAGGGCTTTTTCTTCAGATTTGTAACCATAAAAATAATATAAATTATACATGAAAAATAAAAGAGAAAGACAAGCTTAATCAGATGCCTTCACTGAACATCAAAACATATCCTAACTAGGCCAATTCATTTCATCTTCTTAAAAAAATTAATATTTGTTAGCACTTTATTGGTTTTTCAAGGCCAGAATACTCCTGAAGTTGTTATTCTATCTGACTAGCTACTAAGACTACAGTTCAGGGGAGTTTATAATCTGAACCTGTAGATTTCCCATAAACTTGATGACCTGAATCAGACTATAGCATAATTCTTCCTTTAACTATGCTTTTTTTCAAATAAAAGTAATTATTAGTGAACAGAACTACTTACAAATATTAAAGAGCACTATGAGTCAGCTTAGAATAAGATTTAATGAATATGCAGCTAAATTAGAATTAATACAATTTAAATTTCAAGTTATTTTTGACAACACTATTTCTTAATGTAATTGTTGCTTAATTTGTCTGATTATTGTTGTATTGTCTGGTTGTATTAGAGTGTATAACTTAACACTTATTTAATTTTGACTTATCAAGTTCCTACTGTGTCACACACTGGACTAAGAATTAGGGATGAAAAGACTGTGAAGTCATGTATCATAACTTTAAAATGTTCATAAATCCAGCTCAATAAAGAGATGAATATTTAATTATTGGGGATAGCATAACAAATTCTTCTAAGAAACTAGTAAAGTGGTGGTCCCTTTGGTAGAAAACTAAGTAGCTGGAGAAAGGGCAGTGAAAGAGACTCACTTTTCACTGTATATTTACTATGTTTTAGGAATTTTGCATGAACTATATTTAGTATGTATTTAAAATATAAAATCTTTGTAAAAATATTTTTAAAATATGCTTGCCATACTACCCTTGTATGATCACCAAAATGGGCCTGTCCAAGTGGCAAGTAACTTTTAAGTGACTGAGCAACATCCAGGTAAAGAGGGCATTAAGTAGGTGGATACATATATCTGAAACTGAGGGGAGACGGTTCTGGGCTAGAAATATAATTTTTTAATTTTTAATTTTTTTTATTTTGGAAAGTGTGTGAATGGGGGAGAGGGGCAGAGGGAGAGGGAAGGAGAGAGGGAGAGAGAGAGAGACAGAGAGAGAGAGAATGAATCTTAAGCAGGCTCCATGCTCAGCACTGAGCCTGGTGTGGGGCTGGATCCCACAACCCTGGGATCATGACCAGAGCTGAAATCAAAAGTTGGATGCTCAACTGACTGAGCTACCCAGGCACTCTTAGAATTAGATAATTGAAACCATGAAAGTGGCTAAGATTACCCAAAGTGAGATAAGGTGTGGATCTACAAAGGAGACTATATATAGAAAGATACAAGCCAAGAAACTTGAAAATAAGTATGGTGAATATGAACATCCAGAGAAACAAGATGAAAACCAGGAAAGTGTGTTAAGAGAGCAATTAAAAACTGGAATGGACAATACTCAAAAGTTAAGAGATTGGGAAAGAATTAGAAAGTGCTTATTATATGTAATAAGAAGGAAGTTGGAGGATATTTACTAGAGTAGTTTCAATGGTATCCTTGGGGAAGGGCTCCTGGGTGGCTCAGTCAGTTAGGCGACCAACTCTGGCTCAGGTCATGATCTTGTGGTTTCTGAGTTCCAGCCCCACATTGGGCTATGGGCTGACAGCTCGGAGCCTGGATCCGGCTTCAGATTCTGTGTCTCCCTCTCTTTGCCCCTCCCCTGCTCATGCTCTGTCTCGGTCTCTCTCAAGAATAAATAACATTAAAAAAAATTTTAAATGGTATCCTTGGGGAAACAGGCAGATTGGAATGGCTGGGAAAATGTGGATATAGCATGAACAAGAAAAAATCTCTTTCCAAAGTTTAGCTATATAAAGGAGAAAGATTAACAAACGGAGAAGTTGAGGTTATTTTTTTTAATTTTTTAATATTTATTTATTTTGAGAAAGAGAGATAGAGAGCAAGAGAGGGAGGCAGAGAGAGGGAGGGACAGAGAGAGGGAGACAGAGAATCCCAAGTAGGCTCCAAGCTGTCAGCACAGAGCCCAACACAGGGCTCGAACTCACAAACTGTGAGACCATGACTTGAGCCTAAATCAAGAGTGAGCTGCTTCGCCAACTGAGCCACCCAGGTGACCCAAGGTTATTTTTTTTAGAATAAGACCAATTTTTATCATATTAAAATTCACTAGAGAAAGACACTTTACAAAGAAATGTATGAAAATAATGAGGAGGGGATCATCCAAGGAAAAGTTATTTGAGGAGCTGAAGGGTATGATATCCAGCTTATAGTTGAAAAAGATAATAGCATTACACAAGAAGAAGGATATCTCTTCCAATCTTACAGAAGAAAATATATATGTTGGATGCAGAGAAATGTGTATATTTGTTGGCAGAAAGGAGGTAAGGTCATTTGTTCAGTAGAGGATGAAGGAGGGAGGAGAAGTTTGAAGAGCTTAAATCACTGCTATGCCAGACAAGAAAGAACTGACTAGAGATGCATAGGGAAATTATTTGTAGGCCCTGAAGAATGGATGAAATTGAAAACCATAAATTTATATGGCACATACTTTGCACATTCTTGCATAGTTATATGATATTCCACAGCAGCGATCAAGTGATCAACAAACCATAGTGAGAGGGAAAAAAGATAATTGGATTGATACAGGATAGATAGATACGATAAAAGGACGGTAACATAAGGGAATTGGGAAAAGTCTGCATGTGTGTGTGTGTGTGTGTGTGTGTACACCTGTCTATCTGTGTGTCTCTGTGTGTCTGCGAACATGTGCATGTGTTTCAAACCAATGATTGGATATTTTCAAGCAGGTGTTCCATGGGCAACTCAAACACAACATGACTAAATCTAAAACCTTCATCTGTCAAATTCTTTTTCCTTCTCCTGTATCTTTATGTCTTCATAATAGATCAAGTTGCTCAAGACCCTTATAGCCAATTTAGAACTTTTCTCCATTTTCCACATTTGCAATGCTTTTCCATGCTTTGCACTTCTATATAAGTTAACCTTCTGCTTTAAACTTCTTTCCCCATTTCTCTGTTGTTAAAATCCTCTTCATATTTTAAGACTCAGATTAAGCATCACTTCCTCTATGAAGATTTCCTCATCTCTTCTTTCTACCAGAGTTAATCACTTCTTTTTTTGGGGGGGGGGGATTCCAGTATGCATTGTAAAACTTCCATTATAACTCTTAGTGTATCACTCTTAGTTGTTGTTTTTTTTAACATGACTCTCCCTTTTTATTGTAAGCTTGAAGAAAAGAAGAGAGACTGTGTGTTTTTCTTCCTTGTCTCAGGAGTATATGGTAGGTGACCGATAAAATTTTATTGAACAAATTAAATTTAATAAAAAGATCCAATTTGAATATGGTGTCAACATATGAAGGAAGGTATAATGAAGAAAATTGATGAAAAATAGAATAATTATAGTTTGTTTTACTTCAACTATTTGACATTTCAAATTTACTCTAGAGTAATGGAAATATTTGACATATTTAGATGAAACACAATAAAACTAAAGCATATCAAATATAATTTGTGATTGTCTAACATCTTAAGCAAAAAAAAATCAAAATTTAATCCAATATTTATTAATAAAAATCTTTCCTTCTCATGAAAGCAATATAAACCTTTCTTGGAAACAAACAAGAAATATTGAAAAGCGTACATACACACATCCCAAATATTAACACTTTAACATATATTTATTTAGTGCTGCTTAATTGAAAGGAATATAAAATGAACAAAGGAACTATTCCCTATGTCTCTCAATCTTGAAATTAGAGAATCATCTGTAATGCCACAGTAGACATTTCTTTTGAAATATTTTTCTTATCTGACCCTTCACATCCCCTTTTTATTCCTGACACAAGGAGAATAAACACTCATGATCTTATGCATGATAAATCATCTTAACTTTCCTCCCGGACTCCTCTGTAATGTAATCTTCAGGCTGCTGCCAAGCTAATCATAATAAAATAATGCCTTTATATATGACTTTTTTCTGAATATCTGTCATTAATTTAGGACTTATATGTAATATATTAATTTCTCATAAGTTTTACTTTGTAGAACTTTCATTACTATGCCCATTTACTGTAATTTTATAGTACCTGTTTTAGTGCAGCATATTAGACATTTAATATATATCTTATGTGTTTATCTTTTTATTTAGATGCTCCATGAGAGTAGGGATCTTATGTTTTTCCTTTGTATATCAACAGAGCTTGGTTATCCACATTAGGCATGGATAAATGCTTATGTCATTTCTTCAAACTTAGCTTCTTGAAAGCAAGTACTGTATTTTATATATAAATGTCCCCTATTCCTACCATACTCCTAGGTGCATAATAGCTGGTTAGAACATTTTGATTTAATACTCCATAAGTATAACTATAGCCAATATATTTCTTATACTCAAATTAAGAAAATACTTCTCTTTCATTAAAGGTCACATTATGAACTATATAACAACAACAACAGTAGCCAACACTTCTATAATGCTTACCATCAGGTGCTGTTATAAACAGTTTTCACATATAAACTCATAATTCTCACAAGAGATATAAAGAATTAAGTGATTTATAAGTTGAACTTAAAAATTTTTGTGCACCAAGGGACATCGTCAAGAAAGTGAAAATACAATCCACAGAGTAGAAGGATATCTTTTTTTAAAATTTTTTTAAATGTTTATTATTTATTTTTGAGAGAGGGAGAGACAGAGTGCAAGCTGGGGAAGAACAGAGAGAGAGGGAGACACAGAATCCGAAGCAGGCTCCAGGCTCTGAGCTGTCAGCACAAAGCCCGACGCAGAACCGTGAGATCATGACCTGAGCTGAAGCCGGACGCTCAACCGACTGAGTCACCCAGGCGCCCCAGAAAGATATCTTTTTAAAGCATGTACCAGATAAGGGTTTAGTATCCAGAATATATAAAGTGCTTTTACATCTCAACAATAAAAGCACAAATAATCCAATATTAAATCATGGACAAAGGATCTGAATAAACTTTTCTCCAAAAAAAAAAAACATATACAAAGATGTACATATATAAGAAAAAGACACTAATGAATGTTGATGAGGATGTGGAGAAATTGGAACTCTTATATATTGCTGAAAGGAATGTAAAATGGTGCAGCCACTGTGGAAATCACTTTGGCAGTTCCTCAAATAAAACAGGATAACCATAATACCCAAATATTCTACTACTGGGTATATACCTAAGAGTAATGAAAATATTTGTCTTCATAAAAAAATGTACAGGAACATTCATAACAGCATTATTCATAATAATTAAAAAGTGGAAATAATTCAAATCTCCATCAACTGAGGAATGGATAAACAAAATGTTGTATTTCCAGATAATGGGCCATTATTCAGCCTTATAAAGGAATGAAGTACTGTTACAAGCTACAAAGTGGCTGAACTTGGAAAACATTATTTTCAGTTAAATAAGCCAGATACAACTGAACACACATTGTATGATTCCACTTACATGAAATATCCAGAATAAGCAAATCCATAGAGGCAAAAACTAGATTAGTGGCTGCAAGAGGATGGGTGGAGGTGGCAACTGGGAGTGACGACTAATTAGGTAAGGGATTTCTTTTTGGGGAAATGGAAAACACATTCTGCAGTTATATAGTGGTGATGTTGCAAAACGTTCTTACTATACTTAAAAACATGGAATCAAACACTTTAAAAGGGCAAATTTTATATGTGAATTATATCTCAATAAAATTTTCAAAAAAAAAAAAAAACAGACTCCCTCAGTTAACTATTTTATATCAAGGTAGAAAAAGATCATGTGACATTAGTTTAGTTTGCTTAATAGACATTGAACAAAGGAAGAGTAATTTACTGTAATAAATCAAGGGAGAAATTTGCCTGAAGATACTTTTTCATAGTTTATTTTCCATGAAACAGACTTTCTCCAGCCATAGTTTTGTTCCTAAGCTCTGTGACTTTTCCTTATTTTTTATACTAGCTAATTACTTCCACCTCAACAGTAATATGATTACAGTACTTGCATGAAATCTTTCTATACTTCTTCGTTATTATTGTTTTTTAAATTTCAGTCTTTTTAAAAGTATACTGGTTTTAATAACTTTACCATTTATTTGGGAATAATGAATCTAACAAGACGGCCAATCTCTGAATATGCAAACATGGTTACCTTGATATTCATTTTCACATATCTTTTCAAATGAATGAATTATTCTCTGATCAGTTTAATTATGATATCTCAATCTTGAGAGAAAATTATCCATTTTCCATTCAGATCAGAACTGAGTTGTTCAATTCAGTTACAAAAATAGGTTTCTGAATATTCTGGAGAATGCACCAGAGCAAATATTAGGAAGTTCATTGGATTTCCAATCCCTTTCTATTTTTCTCCATTGTAAGGGAAGAACATCCAGATATACTCTGCAGACTAAATGATCTTAGTCATTTAAATTTGTAGCTCTCTATAGACCTAGAAAGTATTTCCTTGTACCATAGGAAGGGCTTCTGGTTTCCATCATTTTATTCTATAACTTACAAAAGAAAACAAATACATCTATGTCAAAATAACTGACCCCTGCTCTTCAAAATTATCAAGGTAATGGAAGATACAGAACAAAAAAGGAACAGTGACATGTTGGAGAAGATGAATCTCCAGATGAAATCCTAGAAAACAAAAAGTTAAAACTTGAAAGCTTAGTATAGAGAACAAACTGATGGTTACCAGAGGCGAGATAGGGGAATGGGTAAAATAGGTGATGGGGATTAAGGAGTGCACTTGTCAGGATGAGCACAGAGTGATATATGAAACTTATGACTCACTGTATCATACAGCAGGTACTAATATAACACTGTATGTTAACTGTAGTGAAATTAAAATAAAAACTTAATTTAAAAAAGTTGAGAGTTTAGTTAAAACTTAAATAAAATTGAAGGAAGTTCTACAGTTTATTAATCATTGTTCCAATGCTAATTTCCTGGGTTTGATAATTTTACTATTGTTATGTAAGAGCTTCATCTTAGGAGAAGTTAGATGAAGGAAATATAGGACTTCTGTATGACTTTATCAGTTTTCTGTAAGTCTAAATTTTTTTAAAATAAAAAGGAAAACAACAGCAGCAGCAACAACAAGAACAACTAAAACCTCTCAGAGTTCCAGGTTTAGAATCTGAGATGATTAACCCAAATCTTATTTTAGGAATTAATTCACTTTATTTAAGTTAATTCTACTCTAATAATGTAAGGTAGATGACACTTAAAAATATATTCACATCACATAGTTCATCTTAACCATACCTACCAGAAAATATATAGTTGTCTCTGTAATGACTGACATTAAATACAGAACTGATGAAAATAGACCATAGCCCAATGATGGAATGCAGTTACAGGCATGGTATTAATCTTAGAGGAAAAAAGAATCCCACCTTTTCCCTTTGCCTATTATGTTCTTTAATGAGCTTTATATTTCCTCCTCTGTCTCTCTGTATCTCTCTCTTATTAATATGATATTCTGGAGTATTCTTCAGTAATGACAATCACCCCTTGTTTGTAGGTCTTAACTAACCCATCACCAATTTTATCTGCTCTTCCTTTTCCTTATACTCCTCGTAATTATTGTAGATTTTATTATTGTTCTTATAAGAATTATTGAAATAAAATCTATGTACTAGTGCAATAGATAATAGCAGCTGGGAACTAAAAGTACAAAATATATTAAATCAACCAGTTGAGTGGGAGTTTGTAGGTAATAAAAGCAATCTAGAAGTCTCACCTCAATGATAGAGATAAGGAAATTATAATTGAATTGAGTTTTTAGTTATTCTTTCATTTAGAAACAAAAACAATATATTAATGTCATGCAAAACATTTAAATGAAATATTGACAATCAAAATCATCAGGAAATAGAATAACACAAAATAATCAAGTAAAGTTAACTGTAAAATTGTAAGAATGGTTCATCATTTTAACCATTAATAAATAGATAAATAAGGCACACTATATTAACAAGTTAAGTGAAGAAAACCATATGGTTATATATTTAAATACTGAAAAGATATCTAATAGCATTCCACAACAAATTCTTAGTATGACTCTTAATAAAATATGAATAGTAATTATGAAAAATACTACTCATGAAAAGCCAACATCAAATATTTTATTTGTAGATTACTGAAGTCAATTTAAATAAATTAGAAATAAGTCAATGAGATTGGCAACCATGCCAATTGTTTATACGTTTTATTCAATATAATAAGAGACTAAAATAATTAGTGTAAATATTAGAAAACAAGAAACTTTTTTTGTTTTTGTGGTTGATTTAATTGTTGATCTAGAAAACTAAAAAAATTCCACTTTAGGGGCACCTGGTGGCTCAGTCAGTTGAGTGTCCGACTTCGACTCAGTTCATGATCTCATGTGTCGTGGGTTCAAGGCCTGCAACGGACTCTGTGCTGACAGCTCAGAGCCTGGAGCCTGCTTCAGATTCTGTGTCTCCCTCTCTTTCTGCTCTTCCCCTGTTCACACTTTCTCTCTCTTTCAAAAATAAACATTAAAAAATTATTTTAAAAATGAAATTCCACTTTAAAGAAAAACTATCAAAATGGATTATGTAATTTAGGAAGATCTCTGGGTACAGGATAAACAAAAAGCAAAAGGTTCTTTTCTTCACTATACTTCATAATTTATAAGTGAGTAATCTATCCTACTTTAAATTTTAACAAAATTAGAAAATATCAAAGATAAATATAATAAGAATATATAAAAACTGGTTTTTTGATACATTATATTATTTTATTCAAATACCAGTCTGATCACACATGGTCCAAGAACACTCAAATAAGAAACCATAAACAGATGTTCAAGATTGGTCCTCAAACATTATAGCCAATGATGCCACACTTACCCATGATTTCACTGACATAAAACCGCATCCACACCTCAGTGGCCACCAAAACCAGTTAGCAGAGCTTAACTGTGAGCTGTTTGAAGCTAACAGTTTGAGCACTCTTGATTATTTTTTTTCAAGCTCTGAATAGCTGCAGGGATGTCAGCAGGGGTTAGGTGAATCATCTCAACCTTGGCATAGTGCCAAAATGTGGCCAGTCAAGGCTTCACATAAGTCACAGCAGCATTTACCAGCATCAGGGCCTTCTCCTCAAGGTTACAGACAAATTGGGCCATGTTTCCAGGATGAAAAGTCAAAAAAAATCTTTAAATTGTACAAAATGGGGCTAGTACCTTATGAATAGTGGAGTAAGGACATCTGAAAGTCAGCTCCTCCACAAAAACAAAAACAGTAGTAAAAATTATTAAAACCATTTTTTCCAAAACTCTGGAAATTAACCAAATATTTACAAGCATTCAAGAAGCATTTATTCAAGAAAAATGGTTAATCTTGGAAATAACAGCAGGTTTTGCTTGCCCTTATACTCATTTTCTTCTCCTCAGCTCTGTGGTATCCTTGAAATCAGTCTAGTAATCATAGTGCATTAACACCAGCTACTGAATAATACTAGAAGGGGAAATACAGGCTTGGAACACCCTAAAACCCCAACCCTAGAGAACTGCCATTATTAGACTCATCCAGCAATTACTCAGAAACCCCCACTCTCAGGGAATGTTTTTGCTTGATCTGACTCTGAACTTACTGGGAACAGCATTTCCCTGGGCTATCAAAAGAATCAAAAACAATAAGTGGCAA
This sequence comes from Panthera onca, assembly GCF_046562875.1. Classification (NCBI taxonomy): domain Eukaryota; kingdom Metazoa; phylum Chordata; class Mammalia; order Carnivora; family Felidae; genus Panthera; species Panthera onca. The sequence goes on from NC_138357.1 coordinate 25,542,361, forward strand.
CTGTTTAATATAATTGCTTCCTGAGGCAGTGATAACAGTTGGACCAAATAATATTATGACTAAAAACATAAAAGGAAAAGTTGGCAAATATTGTGGGCTTTGAAGACATCCTGCATATTCCTGGAAATTGAGGCCAAGTGCATATGCAAGGTCTGTGCATGTTCAGGAAGATCTGAAATGTCCTATGCTCTCATCTTTGGAGGTCCTATAGAGGCTCTGTACAGCAAACAGTGAAGACTAAGGCAGAATTGTCAATTGCTTGCCAGAATGTTGACACCAGACTTCAACATGCACACAGAACACCTTGTCAAAGCCTAGAAAATGTTTTGGTTAAAAATATTTAAGGAAATCTCTCCAGTAATTCACTGACAGATACCCTAACCAAGCAGAGACTTCAGTGGCCATACTTGACATAGGATACAGACTTTAAATATGTAGTACAGGAGATTCACTAAACAAACAACTATAAAAATAAATTCTGAGTAAAGGAAGTCGATTATGATTTCTAGAATTGCCACATTATATTATATAAAGGTCCAGATTTCCACAAAAATTATGAAACACGCACAGAAACAAATATAAATGGTCCATACACAGTAAAGTAAGCAGTCAAAAGAAAGTCGCACTGAGAAAGCCTGGACATTTCATTTAATAGACAAAGACTAAATCAATTATAAATTTGTTCAAAGACTAAAGGAAATCATGTCTATACATAAAGTATGAGAACAATATCTCAATAAATAGAGACTATAAAATAAAGCTAGAAAATTCATTAAAAAATCTGAAGCTGAAAAGTACAATAATTGAAATAAAAATTCACTAAAGGAACTCCCCAGCAGATCTGAACTGACAAATGAAAGAACCAGTAATATCAATTTTTTAAATTTTTTAATGTTTATTACCTTATTTGAGATAGAGAGAGAGAGTGAGAGTGAGTCGGGGAGGGGCAGTGAGAGAGACACACACACACAGAATCAGAAGCAGGCTCCAGGCTCTGAGCTGTTAGCATAGAACCCGATGCTGGACTCCAACTCATGAACTGCAAGATCATGACCTGAGCCAAAGTCAGATGCTTAACAGACTGAGCTACCCAGGCACCCCTACATTAAAAAAATTTTAAGATTGGGGTGCCTGGGTGGCTCAGTCAGTTAAGAGTCCAACTTTGGCTCAGGTCATGATCTCACGGTGGTTCGTGGGTTTGAGCCCCACATCAGGCTCTGTGCTGACAGCTCAGAGCCTGGAGCCTGCTTCAGATTCTGTGTCTTCCTCTCTCTCTGCCCTTCTCCTGCTCACACTTTCTTTCTTTCTTTCTTTCTTTCTTTCTTTTCTTTTCTTTTCTTTCTTTCTTTCTTTCCCTCTCTCAAAAATGAATAAACATTAAAAAATTTTTAAGAATTTTAATGTTTATTTATTTGTGAGAGACAGAGTTTGAGCGGGGTAGGGGCAGAGAGAGAGAGAGATAATCCAAAGCAGGCTCCACACTGTCAGCACAAAACCTGACATGGAGCTTAAATCCACGAACCATGAAATCATGACTTGAGTTGAAGTTGGAGGCTCAGCCAACTGAGCCACCCAGGCACCCCAGAACCAGTAATCTTGAGGATAGGTCAATTATAACTATTCATTGCAATAAACAGAAAGAAAATAAGAATTAAGAAAATTAAACAGAGCCTCAGAAACTTGTCAGGCACCACCAAGAATACCAACAAAGACATCTCATGAGTCCCAAAGGGAGAGAAGAGAGGAATGGGCACAAAGAATATTTTTAAAAATAATGGCTGAACATTTCCCAAGTTTGATGAAAAATACTATGTCCCATATCCAAAAGTCTCAAAACTCTCCAAGTAAGATAAACTCAAAGGGATCCACACCTATGTGCATCATAATCAAAATTCAGAACCATGTACAAAGAAAGAATATTAAAAACAGAAAGAGGGAAGTAAATCATCACATAAAAGAAAATTTTGGGGCACCTGGGTGGCTCAGTCTTCTGGGCGTCCGACTCTTGATTTCAGCTCAGCTCATGATGTCATGGTTTGTGGGATGAAGCCCTGCACCAGGCTCTGTACTGACAGCACAGAGCCTGCTTGGGATTCTCTCTCTCTCCCTCTCTCTCTGCCCCTCCCCCCCCAACAAAGTAAATAAATAAACTTTAAAAAAGAAGAAAAGCTTAATAAGATTTATAACAATTTGCCAACAAAAATCTTGAAGGCCAGAAGGCCATGAGCTGGTATATTTAAAGTGCTGACAGAGAGAATGTTGACCAAGAATTCCATACTTAGCAAAACTATATTTCAAAAATAAAGGAGAAATTAACATATCACCCAAATAAACAAAAACATAGAGAATTTTTTGCCAGAAAATTGAGTCCTGAGGATGAAATAAAAAGACAATATATGGTAATTCTAATCAACGAATCAATCCATCAATAGCACTAGTAATGGTAAGTATATAGTAAAATATAAAATATGATATTAAGTCCATTATTGGTTTATAACTCTTTTTTCCTATCTGATTTTTAAAAGCTGCATCAAACAATAATTAAGAAACTGAGTTGAAGGGCGCCTGGGTGGTTCAGTCATTTGAGCATCCAACTCTTGATTTTGGCTCAGGTCATGAATCCAGGGTTGTGGGATTGAGCTCACGTTGGGCTCCATGCTGAACATGGAGTCTGCTTAAGATTCTCTCTCTCTCTCTCTCTCTCTCTCTTCCCTTCTTGGCTACTCACACTCTCTCTCTGTAAAAAATAATAAAAAAAATAAACTGAGTTGATATACTTATAATGTATTAAGATCTAGTTCATGGGAAGTAGTATACGGGACTGAGATATACAGGAGCAATGTGTATATATAATTGAAATTAAGATTGCATTATATTGAAGTACATGTTTTCAAGTTATGATGTTAATTGTCATCCTCAGGAAAACTGCTAAGGAGATAACTCAAATATTTATTAAAATAACTGCAAAAGAATTGAAAAATATACTAGAAAATATATATTTACCACAAAGTAAGGAATAAAGAAATAGAAGGAAAAACATGAGACATATGAAAATCGAATAGCAAAATAGCAGACATAAATTCTAAATTATCAGTAATTAGATTAAATGTAAATATATTAAATATTCCAATCAAAAGAAGAGATCAGCAAAAGGGTAAAAATTTGAAAACACAATGGGAGGAAATATCTGCAAATCATATATCTATAAGGATTTAGTATCCAGAATATATAATAATACCTTCTAACTCAACAGTAAAAGTCTACAATGCAATTTTTAAAAAGGGCAAAGTTTTTGAATATGCATTTTCCCAAAGAAGGTACATATAAATGGTAATTAAGAAAATGAACAGATCCTTGGGGAGCCTGGGTGGCTCAGTTGGTTAAGTGTCCGACTTTGGCTCAGGTCATGACCTCAGGGTTTGTGAGTTCAAGCCCCACATGGGGCTCTGTGCTGACAACTCTGAGACTGGAGCCTGCTTTGGATTCTGTGTCTCATTCTCTCTCTGTCCCTCCCCCATTTGTGCTCTGTCTCTCTCTGTCTCTCAAAAATAAATAAATTTTTAAAAAATGTTAAAAAAGGAAAATGAACATCATTAGCCGTCAGGGCAGTGCCATCAAAAGTCACCATAAACTACAACTTCATATCCACTAGGGTGGTGGATAAAAGAACAGGTAATAAATAAGTGTTGATAAAGATATGGTAAAATTGGAACTACCAAATGTTGCTGGTGGAAATATAAAATGTTGCAGCCTGTATGGAAAACAGTTTGGCAGTTCCTCAAAAATTTAAACATAGCGTTACCTTATGCCTCAGCAATTCCACTCCTAGTTATATACCCAATAGAAATTAAAACAAATGTTCACACAAAGACTTGTACACAAATGTTTATAGCAGAATTGTTAATAAAGACCCCCAACATGGAAACAATTCAAATGTCCATCAACTGAACAAGAGATAAATAATATAAGGTATAGCCATAAAAATATAATACTATTCAGCAATAAAAAGAAATGAAGTACAAGTACATGTTACAATATGGATGGACTTTGAAAACATTCCACTAAGTGGAAGAAGCCAGTCTCAAAATAGCACATATTATGTGATACAGTTTACATAAAATGTCCAAAATGACAAATAGTGACAGAAATTTGATTAGTGGTTGGGAAGGATGAGGAGAGAGAGAAATGGGGAATGACGGCTAATAGGTATATGGTTTCTTTTTGGAGTGATAGAAATATTTTTGTAATTCGTGGTTATGGTTGCACATTCTTGTGAATGTACTAAAACCTCTGAATTAAACACTTTTAAAGGGATACATTTTATAGTATGTGAATATTATCTTAATAAAGATTATTTAAATTAATAAACAAATTTTATAGAAAGACATAAAAACACCAGAACTAGTGGGAATGAATAGCATTTTCCTGCATAGGGATGCTTAATACCATGAACACTTCAAATTATTCCAAAATGAATACAAATATTTGCCTATTTTTAGAATTGAATTAAATGATAAAAATATATAGGGATTAATAAGAATAATCAAATGTCAATAATATTATATTAAAATTAATAGTGCAATATTACGGATATAAGGCCTTCTATATTACAAAGAAAACTTACTCTCGGGGCACCTGGGTGGCTCAATCAGTTAAGCATTGGATTCTTGATCTCAGCTCAGGTCTTGCTCTCAGGGTTGTGAGTTCAAGCCCCTGGGCATGGAGCTTACTTAAAAAAAAAAAAAGTAAACTAACTCTAAAATCAGATGGATAAGAATATAAAAGTTATGAAGCATAATTGTCTAAATAGATCTAAGATAGAAATTAAAATGTGACAGAGTTGGCATTTTAAATCAGGTGATAATGCATAATTTATTTAATAAACAGTGCTGGAAAAATTGACTATTCCACTGAGAAAAAAAGTCTACTACTTGACATAATAAAAAATAAATTCCAGATGGACTAAAGATCTAAAAGTAACGAGTAGGGTTGCCTGAGTGGTTCAGTAGGTTAAGCATTTGACTCTTGTTTTGGCTCAGGTCATGATCTCACAATCATGGGATGGAGCCCCAAGTTATGCTCCACACTGAGGGTGGGGCCTGCTTGGGATTCTCTCTCTTCCTCTCTCTCTACCCCACTCCTGCTCACACACAACCCCCCTCTGTCTCAAATAAATAAATAAACATATAAATAAATATATATAACTAGTAAAATAATAAAAGCATCCTGCAAAATGTAGGAAATATATTACTACAAAGTAGGAAATACCTTCTTAAGACAGGAAAATAGAAGCTATCAGAAACTGATTAATAAATTCAATTACCTAATTGTTTGGCAAAAAGATATCATAAACAGAATCAAATAAGTAACAGAGTATGGGTAGTCTTTCCAGATAAAATACAGGAAACCCAGTTAAATTTGAATTTCTGGTAAACAATAATTTTTAAAATATAATTATGTTCCAAATATTTTCTAAATTTGCTGATTCTACCTATGGGTTAACTAGTTAGCAAAAAATCCCATGTGCTTAATAAGGAAAAGACTAGGGGTGCTTGGTGGCTCAGTTGCTTAAGCGTCCGACTTCGGCTCAGGTCATGATCTTGCAGTTCATGAGGTCAAGCCCCTTTTTGGGCTCTGTACTGACAGCTCAGAGCCTGGAGACTGCTTCCATTCTGTGTCTCCCTCTCTCTCTCTGCCCCTCCCCTGCTCATGCTCTGTCTCTCTCTCTCAAAAATAAACATTAAAAATTCTTTAAAAAATAAGGAAAAAACGAATTATCAAATAGAAATTATTTGATTATCAAATAGATTACAAATTTTTTTAGACAATAGCATTCTGGCCTCTGCCTGCGAATAAAGGCCAGTATAGGGGTGTTGCTCATCCACACAGCTATTTTATAGTTTCTATCAGTTCAGTTCCAAAAAAGGACATCCATCAATAATTATATGTATGAATTTATATTTATTTGTATTTGTATTAATTTAATCAAGTGTATTTAATATATAATATATATATTTCTAAATCACTTACAGAGACAACTGTCAATCTGTTCATAAAATATTGAGAAGTATAATATATATTTTTTTTAATGTTTATGTATTTATTTGGGGGGTGAGGGGCAGAGAGAGGAAGAGAGAGGATCTTAAGCAGGCTCCACACCCAGCACAGAGCCCGATGTGGGGTTTGATCCCATGATCCTGGGATCATGAACTGAGATGAAATCAAGAGTTGAACACTTAACCAACTGAGACACCCAGGTGCCCCTATATTTCTTATTTTTTATAGAAAATAAGTAGAAATGGACACTAATTTTTTTTCTGTGTACCACAGAGAATTATCTTGTGCACTTCCTTATATGAGCACACACAACCTTGGAGGCAACAATAGTAGACCATCAATCATGTTGGTTTATAATTTTATTCCCCTTCCAACTCTCTAGTGAAAGCAACTCTAACCTCTCCTGAAGCACTCTGTGCATGCCCTGATCTGTGGCTTTTGCCATTGTAGATATCCATCAATATGGTCTCACCTTTCTTCCATCTTCCAAAATATGCCAAAGCTCTGATCTTCTGATGCCTTTCTCGTTTCCAGTGAATTTACAGGTTTACTATTTTTAGTACTTCATTACTATTATCCAGGGAGATTTTCCTCAAAAGGGGCTAGAAATGTGTGCTACCTGTCATCTTGAACCAGAAACCCTATCAACTATTTTCATTCTTCTCAGATTATAGAGCTCCATTGTTAGACTATAGACATCCATCAATCTGTCTGAAGGGAAAAATCATTTTTGTATCAATTAATATTGGCATCTCTCCCAAGCACACACTCTGAATACAACCAAGTCTCTAAGTTGTGATTCATTTGATTTTAAACAGATTATAAATGCTGAACGCAAGTAGTTTTAAGACAAATGCATGGTATTAGGGAATTCAGTTGGACATAAATAGCTTTGTACTGCAGCATTTCAAGTTTAAGATATAATATTAATGATTTAGACTGGTGTTAGTCTTCTCTCTTGGTTGCAGCCCCATAATGACAAGCTTTCTTTTTAATGTTCAGGGCCTGCTGTGCCAGTAGTACTTTTAACAAAATACATTTGCTTTGGGCTTTCTGACATGGCTTCACACTGAGATAAACACAATTAACAAGATCTATTTAAATTCTGGCTCTTTGGTAATTGTTTATTAATGGGATTTTAAGATTCTTTTTTTATTTCAAAATTTTTCAGTCAGGGTTTTAATTTGCTGTGTGTTTTCATTTTTAACACCTGGTTGCTGTTATATGTTTAATCCATTTCTCAATGGCAAGAAGACAATCTCTACCCTCATTAAATGATCAAAGGATCATCTTTCCTAAACTTTTTGCAGTGGGGCAATTATGGAGAAGAAATCTTAGTTGCAATAGGGTTTGGAGGTCAATTGATTCATAAATAAGTTTAATATTCAAACAAATCATTTATTTTGCTCTTCTTTAGTAAGTGGGAGCACTATATGCTTTTTTAGCCTGATTTTAAAGCATTCTATCAGCTACCATCATGAACCCACAGTACGTAGGACACCATGCTTATGATAGAAGTAACATAAGAAAGTAGTACAAACATTGTTTTAAATACAGTTCAATCTTAGCTCTACCATGTATAAGCTGTATGACTTTGGGCAAGGCTTAACCACTATGAATTTGAATTTTCTCATATGTGAAATGAGGATTATAACTATCCCAGAAATGAGGGCTTAAATCAGATAACATATATAAAGTAATACAATTCATGACACACAGTAATAAAATTCCTGCTCAAATGTATTTAAATTTACTTTTTAATTTATCCTTTAAGTGGTATACTTGTTTGTCCAAACAAAAAATAAATAAATAAATAAATAAGCCATGCCACCGCATAGAGTTTCCAGGCAGTCAGGCCAGGGCTATACCTATTGCTGTAAATTTTAAGATTTTGAAAGTTTGGATTCCTAGAGGTCATCTGGGGAAATAAATGTCTACCATATATCTTCTTGGGAGCCAGAGGAAAAAGAAATAAATGACAATAAAATAGACTCAGATAAACATAATGTTTACATCAGGCACAAACATACTAGTTGCATTCTGAGTCAAATAGCCCAAGGAACCAACAAGAAGAGGAAGCTTTTTAAAAATAGAGATTCCCTTGCCCCATCCCAAACATAGTCAAACAGCAGATTAGAGAATCAGAACCAGACAGGTATATTTTTAAAGATCTTGAGATTATTTTGATGATAGCTTGTGGAAGCCATTGAAATAGGGATGTACTAGTTAGAGTCTCTATGCTGTAGCATATCTGGTTGTCAGAGTGCTACATATGTAAATAATACTAATGTAGTTTCCCATGGAAATACCTCAGTAAATATGCAATTTCACATTTTCCCACTACTCTTATCCATGTTCATTACTGAAAAGCATATAAAGACTGTCCTTGTGCTTTTATTTTGTAAAATTATCCAAGACAATATTTGCTGTTTGATACTTCTTATATGAAAGATCACATCAATACTTTATCCCAAAGATGAAGGCTTAGACAGTTTGTCTTTATCTGAAAATCTGTATTGCTTCCTTTTATTAACAAATGAGAGTTAGCCCATAATTTTTCCTTTCTTTACTTTGACTGCCAGGAAGCTAAATATATTTTTCCCACCTGCACACCAACCTGTCTATTATAGGTTGTTACCTATTGTGCCTTGCTGTAATGATTAAAATACAACTATAGGTCTTGTTAAAAGCCAGCTGAAATGTTTTTGGGGGAGGGGTAGATATGGCAGAAATAAAAACAGAAATGTAATTGTTTGGTACTCCTAAGCATCACAGATCTCAGCAGCTGAATTTTGCTATATAAAATAATGCCCTAGTGTTGACATTTTAAATGTTTTACTCATTTTTCCATATAGGCTGCTTTATAAACAGATGCCCTAATAACGTTTTCTGTAATTTAGAATTTCTGATACCAGAATCTTGTAGGAAAACACTAACATATTTAATTGAGCCCTATTTTTTGCTTTAAAAACTTTCTTATAAGCAATTTGATTGTTTTTTTAAAGAGCTTTAAGACTTAAAAGAATTGAGTTTAGTATATTATGGTGTTAGCAAGTGTGCAATAAGAAGACTGGGAAATGGTGTTAAAACTCAAGAAGAAATAATGGTATGTTGAGTACTTTTGCACATGGAATCACAGGAAATCATTTAATCTTGCTCTATATCCAAGACTCCTTGAATACCGTGAGAAGAGTAAATGTGACTTTGACAGCTTAGGCCATACATACTTAGTACACTACACTCCAAAAACGCCAGTGCTTTACACCCACTGGCTGATGCCCCTTCCTGTCCTCTTCTTTTCTCTCACCTTCTTATCCCTTTCCCATAACTTCCCCTCACACTTTCTCTCTTTTCCCCTGTCATCATTTCTCTGTTATCACTCTCTCACTCCTGTCCATTCCCCTTTTCTTTTCCTTTATACACCACAGTGAAATGTACATGCCTTAATTGGGCTCAGTAGGACCTTAAGGATAAAGCAATTCCTAACTCTAATTCTAAAAGGAGAATTTCAATTTGAAAGTAAGCTTTCTCAGAGACTTCAAAGTTCCCAGAAACAGTTCTGGCACTCTCTTGGATGTTGGGCCATTGCTGTTTCTCTTCACTGGTACATTTAAATATTTACACCAGCGAAACATTGCCAAGTTCATAATAAGCACAAAAGAAAATAAATTCATTATGCTCAGGGTGATCAGTTTTATCACAAAGTCTACTACAGGGCAGCTGCTTGTTTTCACTGTTCATTTTCTTGGATCAGTCAGGTAGACAGCTGTTTTTTTAAGGCATTTTTGTTCTTTTATGTTCCTTTGAATTGTAAATCCATCATCGCATTTTCTTTTAGAATTTCAGCCTGAGGCTCACAATTCTATCATTAGAAAAATCTTCAGATCACTAATTCAAAAAAGTATAAACAACTATGTATTCTAGGCATTTTAAGCACATGCAAAAACTATGCACAATAAATTACCTTAATTCATCAGAACTTAATTCATTAAAACAAGATTCTGTTTTATGTGACTGCAGTATGTCCTCATAATTCCTGTGCTAGACAAAATATGGCTACTGACACACCATCATAAAATTATACAGTGTGCTTCACCTTATGCAAAGGGTGTATTACTGCCTGCATGGGTGTGGCTAGGCATGTGAATTCCCACCCTCTGATACAATCATCTGAGAGTAAGTGGTTGAATATGTTCTTAGGCTGTGTCTGTACAATGCTAAAACATCAGGCCAATTCAATAGGGAAAATTTAAACTGGTAATTTGGTGTCATATAGCCTAAACAGTGGGTTGATTGAACTTTTCATTTTGCTCTGGGTTGTTTAAACTTTGTGTAGACAGACTTAGAAGTAATACAAGACATATTTAAGGCTTTTTTAATTTGGTTGATGTGAACCAGATCATTTTAACTAAACCAAACAGTAATTTTAATAGAATGTTAAAGGAAATTACATAGTGTAAATTTCAATGGATCTGTTACTGTGTTGCTAATATTTGTTTGTTATTTTATTTCATTTTTATTTTTTTTTTTTTTAATTTTTTTATTTATTTTTGGGACAGAGAGAGACAGAGCATGAACGGGGGAGGGACAGAGAAAGAGGGAGACACAGAATCGGAAACAGGCTCCAGGCTCTGAGCCATCAGCCCAGAGCCCGACGCGGGGCTCGAACTCACGGACCGTGAGATCGTGACCTGGCTGAAGTCGGACGCTCAACCGACTGCGCCACCCAGGCGCCCCTCATTTTTATTTTTTTTTATTTTTTTTTTTTTAATTTTTTTTTTAACGTTTTTATTCATTTTTGAGACAGAGAGAGACAGAGAATGAATGGGGGAGGGTCAGAGAGAGGGAGACACAGAATCTGAAACAGGCTCCGGGCTCTGAGCTGTCAGCACAGGGGCCTGATGTGGGGCTCGAACTCACGGACCGTGAGATCGTGACCTGAGCCGAAGTCGGCGCTCAACCGACTGAGCCACCCAGGCGCCCCACCTCATTTTTATTTTTTAATGCAGATGATGATATTGGCATTGCCATAAAATGTGACTTGTTTTTCCAGGAGGAGGTGGGTGGGGAAAGATTTCAACCAAGCAGTTCACACTTTCTGAGGAAGGATAAAAAGCAGAAAATTGTTTTTTGTTTTTTTGTTTTTTGTTTTTTAAGAATTCAGATGATTCTCTTGATAAACCAACAGCTGGATAGAATCCATCACCCAGCCCTCATTATCATCATATAGACACTCACAGCTTAGGGAACATAATTACCAAAAGTCTTAATTTAAAAAATAAAATGAAATTTTTTCTGCATGTCAAAGTTCAGATATTTCTTACCTCATGACAATATATGATTTTCACTTGATATGTCATCATAATTTTGCTATAATATTTTATAAATATTGGGCATTTTCTCATTTTCTCACAGAGAGTGAGTGGTGTTTGTCTCATAACTTTTGGAAAATTAGTCTATTTTCACTAAAAGTAAAGGAAATGGGAAGAATATATAATACAAAGAATCTGCTTCATATAATAGGCATAAAATAAGTATTTCTTAAATGTATTAATTATTCAGAATTGTGTCCAAATGTGTCCTATTAATCAAATAATTTAGGAAAATACTATTGTAAACCATATTTCATCAACATACTGATGTCTCAAGCCAAATGCTAAGTTTTATACCCAAGAAAAATTCAAAGGACAATGATTTCTTTCTTGGTTAAAAAAAAATTAGGTCAGAGCAGTTAATTCCACCAAAAACCTAAACATATCTAAGCCTGCCAAACCAATGACATTTCCTATAGTAAAAACATCATCTGATCCACTCAGCAAAATCTCAGTTGACTCCATGCTTGACAAAGACAAAGAAACCATCTCTAATCACTTTATTCTGTTACTAATGGACTCACTATTAGAATGGAAGTACAATAATAGTTAATTTCAGAAATTAGATATAGAATGTTAAATGTCTTTCATATCTTTTTATTTTATTTGTTAGTACACATTTTGCTTTATCATTGGTGTTAAATGATAGTTGACTGTCTTTTCATATCACCTGGTGTATAAGTCAGACTCCGTAGTTAGTTCATAAACTCCCTGAGGGCAGTGACCATATCAAAAACATCTGTTGTTTCTTCTAGTTCTGCAGTAGGCATTCTACATCTATAGAAATTTTTAAAGTTTAATAAATATTGCTGAATTGATTGGCAGTGAAATAAATATTTATGAAATGTTCTGTTATTTGTACTATTGAAAGAGCAGTCTACCAAATATGAGATCAAGAACACCAGATTTAGTTTTGTCAATAATAAAGTTGATTATTTTTTGATACATACGCATAAGCTAAGACTGAGATAATCCAAAATGCCCATTCAAAAATTAATTTCCAATCTCTTCCTACAGCTGCTTTTTGAGATCTGATTTGTTTCAACTTATTTTCCTTGCTTTTCTTGTTCACTATCTGATAGATATGCTAATGAACAGTGAAATTGCCAAAGAGTGAACTGTAGCAAGAAAATAAAATAAAAGGCATGAATAAATTACCAAAAAAATGGGGGAATAGATACCTGAGAATTATTATTACCATTTGAATGGGTATTATGCAGTGATGAATTTTATATTATATGGTTTGGCCCTGTCCATTAGTTCTGAAATAAAAATGCTCAGGGAAAGATTTGACCAAACTTTCATCAAATAAACAAGCCATGTAGGTTGGTAAATGGAAATAATAGCTGCTTTATTAACAACAATAGTAATGCTGTCTATGAGCAAGACTTCACTTCCATTTTAAAAATTGCAAACAGAAAAAAGCATGAACATCTTGGAATTAGAGAACTGTAAGAGGTTTACAGAAGTCTTTTAATATATTTCCCTTCAGGTGAGTGCAACATCAAAATGAATATGAACAAATTATTTTTCTTAGGTACTATAGGCATTACAATTAGAGATTATACTAGAGTTTCAGCATACAGAGCTGCAAATAAACTCTTGTCAAGATCACATATTGACTCCCTATTGGACAAATGCAATGTTCTTTCTTTTGTGTTTATCTCACTGACATTTCTTAGTTGCCTTTAACATGATTGGATATACTACTTCTTAAAATATAGTATACTTCTGGCTTAATACCATTCAAAGGTTTTACATGATGCTTAAAATAAAATCCCAAATCCTTTATATAGCCTACAAGGAGCATGCTCTGGCTCTTGCCTACCTCAAATACCTAATCTTGGGATACTTTCTTCTTTACTGACTTCTTTACTTACTACACATGCAGCCTCTTTTATTTTCTCAAACACCAATCAGGGCCTTTGCACATGCTATTAAATATGTTAATACATGTAAAGCACTCAGCACAGAATCTAGAACATAGTGAGTTTTCAAGAAAAATGCTTACATTTTTAATTGTTTATTAATATTTAATCCTCATAACCTTATGAAGTGAGTCTTATTATTTCATTTAACAGTTGAGGGAAACTCATTCAGAGAGGGTAAGCAACTTGCAAGTTGCAAGACCACATAGCTGGTAAGTGGTGAAGTGTAAGGTTAGGATACTAATTGTGCAAATCTAGCTTCAGAGCTCAAGCTTTTAACCACCAGCCATAAAGAAGGTAATATATTGAACCTTCTTTATAGACAAAGACTATACAGGGCCACACAGCAAATGAGTAACAGATCTGTAATCAAGAATGCCTGATTCTAAAACTTATGTTTCTTAATGGGAAAGAAAATGATGGGGGCGCCTGGGTGGCGCAGTCGGTTAAGCGTCCGACTTCAGCCAGGTCACGATCTCACGGTCCGTGAGTTCGAGCCCCGCGTCAGGCTCTGGGCTGATGGCTCAGAGCCTGGAGCCTGTTTCCGATTCTGTGTCTCCCTCTCTCTCTGTCCCTCCCCCGTTCATGCTCTGTCTCTCTCTGTCCCAAAAATAAAAAATAAACGTTGAAAAAAAAAAAAAAAAAAAAAGAAAATGATGAACAATATTTACTAGCTAGAAAATTCTCTGTGGCCTACGCTGGTTGCACAAGTGGATTTTAACTAAGAGCAAAGTTTATATAATAGCTATGTAATAGCTCTGAAGTTAAAGAGCAAATTGGTGGAATGTGCCTAAAGTAAACTGGGCCTTGGTGAGGAAAGAATGGGAATCACTTCTACAAGCCTCCATGCCTTAAATGATGGTTTACTACATCTCATTCCATTCCCACTTCTGCTCATGATTGCTTGAAAAGACTGAACGTGGAAATGAGCTTTTATGATTGAAGCAAGGATTAAGGGGAGGATAAGTATGTTGCTAATTAGCTTATCTCTGCTTTTATAATCTGCTTCTATAAGCTAAAATCCTCACTGAGGATTATATGGTCTACATGGTCTAACCATTTTATGGTCTAACCAGTTGGTTGGCCATGTGGAAGTCAGAAATAACATGGATGTATCTTGTCATTCTGGAGATTTATGGGGTTGCTCCCGCATCTTCACTATCTTCCCCAAAATTGTGTGAAATTAATGTGAATGTTATTAAAAATTGGGGATTTACATAGATCATCTCTGCATCATCAGTATATAAACACACACACATACCAGCAAGCCAAAGTGATATTTGAAGTCATCTTAATTTTCATCTCTCAAGGAACATCGTAAAAAATAAAAATAAATTTAAAAGTATCAGAAGGTGCATTTTAATGATTTTGACTTTTATCCCTAGAAAACCACTGGAGAGCTTTGAGCAGAGAGCTGATATTATATGACTTACACTTTAACTGGACCACTCTGACTGGTGTGTGAAGAGCTTTAGGTAGAGGCAGAGGCACCAGTTAGGATGCTATTGCAATAATCGACATTCTGAATGATAGTGGCTTGGACTAAACGCTAGAAGTGAAGACAGTGAGGATTGTTGGATTCTGGATACATTGTTTTATTTATTTACTTAGAAATGATCAACCCTCCAAAATAACTGAGAGAACTGTACAATGAATACCCATATACCATTCACTTAGACTCAGCTGTTATGACGTTTTGACATACATTTTTCTTTCTTTTCCCCCGCATACACATACATACACACACACACACACACACACACACACACACACACACACACTTTTGTTAAACCATCCAAAAATAGCCTGCGGACATCATGACACTTCACCACTAAACACTATTTCACCAGACATCTCCCAACAACAAAGACCATCCCCCTATACAACTACAGCAGAATTACCTTACCTTACCTAAGAAAGTCAACATTACTTCAAAATCATTATTCAACATAGAGTTCTTACCCAAATTATCCCAACTGCCAAAATATGTACTTTATAGGTCTTTGTTTTTTTACATTTATTTATTTTTGAGAGACAGAGAGAGACAAAGCGTGAGCAGTGGGGGGGGGGGGTGAAAAGAGAGAGGGAGACACAGAATCAGAAGCAGGCTCCAGGCTTTGAGCTGTCAGCACAAAGCCCCACGCAGGGCTCAAACTCACAAACTGTGAGATCATGACCTGGGCCGAAGTCAGATGCTGAACCAACTGAGGCACCCAGGCGCCCCTAGGTCTTTGTTTTTATTGATATTTTTCAATCCAGGATCTGTGCAAGTTTCACACATGGCATTTGATTCTAATGTATCTTTTGTCTCCCCCAATCCAAATAAAGCCCCCTCTACTTCCTCTGTTTCTTATGGCATTGAATACTTTCAAGAGTCCAGGCCAATTGTTCTACATAACATCTTACATTCTGGATTCCTCTAACATGAAATTATGTTCAGGTAAAAAATTTCCAGCAAAACACCATATAGGTGATGTTTCGTACTTCTCACTGCGTAACAATCGGGGGCACATAAGTATAAGGACATTTCACAACTGGAGAATCTAAACATGAACCCTTCGTTAAAGTAGTTACCGCTAATTCTCTCCATTGTAAAGCGGATATTTTCACCCTTATAATAAGTACACTATGGGGTAATATTTTTGGACCATGTAAATATACCATTTACTAACAACATTTCACTAAATAGTTTTATCATCCAGTATTGATCTTTTCACAAATTAATCTTTACACAAGGGGTATATAAAGGTGATCTTCTAATGCTGTTATTCCTTCTACATTTATTAGCTGCCATCCTTCAGCAAAGAAATTTCCCCTCTGTCTTTCCTCCCCAATCTCACGACTTTTGTTATGGATTCATTATTTTTAAATTCAATTTGTTGTCATCATGACTCTTTTTGATGCCCAAATTATCTCAAATGTATTCACTACAGCCACTTCAAACCATTTCTGTGTCCTTTTGACATGACCCCATTAGTGTTTTAGTACATTCTTGCTTTCTGTCTCAAGATTTTTTTTGTCAAAGAGAAACACAGAAAGGATGAATCAGAAACCAATGAAATGATAACCTATAGGATTAGGGTGGAGGATGCAGGGATGGAAGGGAAACTTTTCTGAGTATATCTTTTTACAGTTTTGATTTTTGCACCATGTAACTGTTTTCAAAATTTAAACAATAAAATTAAATCAAAAAGATGAATAAATAAGAGTACAATTTAAAAATTAGTAAGATTATAAATTATATCAAATAAATAACACAAGCACATAAAGAAAAAAATCTTAATTTGAGTAACATTTAAAATAGTACACTGGCTGTACTCTGGCAGGGATGGTGTCAAAACACACAAAAAAATATAAAGAAATATTGAACTTTACTCATTATGTTTGCTTTCAGAACTCATATTGTTTTAGTATTCTGAAACTGTGTATATTCTAGGATAGAGAAAATATTGATATTATTGGGAGGCAGGGTTCTCACTGTGGAATAAAGGAAATACAAATACGGAATGGGGTACTTCTTAGCGGTGTTTGCTGAAAAAGCCTAAAAGCAATGAAACTCCCATAGCAATGAGTATATGTGGTAAACAAGCTCTTAGTGCTTAAATTATATTTCACCACTGCAAGAAACCAGGATTTCTTGAAGAAACGTCTGGATGGCAGGGAAAGCACACAGTTCTTTTGCACACAGGATAAATTTTGAAGGTAGAATCCACTTGATTTGCAGAAAGTATGGTTTGGGGGAGGTAAGAAAAAATGAAATCAATAACAACTTCTAGGCTTGGGACCTGATCAACTGAATAAATGAACTCGATCATTTACTGAGTTCAAGAATACTCCAAAAGGAGCATATTTGGAAGGGGATAGCAAACATTTAGCTTGGCCACGTGAAATATTCTATGTCCATTATTACTTCAAGTGCACATATTGTGTGGGCAACAAAATATGTGAATCCAAGAAAGAAATATAGATGGAGATAAAAATTTAGAAATCATCCACATATATATGGTGTATAAATCCTTGCAATTTTATTAAATCATCTAAATAATGAGTTCAGATAGACAAGATTGAGGTGTGAGTCTTGAAATATCCAATAGCCAAAGGTTAGGAAGAGGGTGAGACAGAGGAATATCCAATAAAGTAAGTGGAAATGCAAGAAACAGTATTTTCCAGAAGCCAAGAGAAAAAAGTCTTTCAAGAAAATAGATTTCTTCCTTTCCTTCATCTCCATTTTCTTCCCCTCCCCCTCCTTCTTCTTCTTCTTCTTCTCTCTCTCTCTCTCTCTGTCTCTCTTTCTCTCTCTTTGTTTAAGATATATTATATACTTTCAATGTTTCTGAAGTTTTGTTTTTAAAAAGATAATAATTTTAATATTTTTTCAGTATATTCCAGGAAAATGCTTTGGTTTAGTATTCTAGATCATAAATTTAGTAGTTAGGATGCCAATTCTGCTATTTCAGCCCTCCTCCTGATTTTTTAAAATATCAACTATCATGTTTTTAATTTCCCATAATTATTTAGAGTTTTCTGCTTGTTTCATTATCATTTAAGCCCATTTTAAAACTCAGTACCCTCTTGACCTTAAGGATATATTAAACTGGTTCTAAAGATTCTCATTTGTTTCATTTAGTAACTTGGTTTTCTTAGGGATTGTTTTCTCTGGTCAATGTGTGCCCCTTTTTATTTCTGTTGTTTTCTTGCAAAAGTGTGATGAATCTTGGTTTTCAGCTCATTTTCACAAATGAGAGTCTTATTTGACCACATTCAGTAGCTGGAATGAGTTTTCCTAGAAGCTGTGATATTAACTCTTTCACTAGTAGTGAACGGAGCTTCTGTATCTGTTGTGGCATATTCTGTCAGCAAGGACCCCCTCATACACACTCTCAACACTTTTAAAACTAATTATCCCCTTGATCATTCCCATAAATTATCGATGCCTTCCTGCCTAATTATTTCTGTCTCTAATTTTGGGGTTAGTCCAGATTATCCTGTGAAAACTCATTTTTCATCAGTGTCTGTTTCAACATGTATTATATTGCAGTTTCTTGTCCCTGTTTCACTGTCAACTTGGTCCCATCTACTTCATAATATGTAGACATTTCTCAGAGCTTCTGGTTTATTAATGCTACCTACCTGTTTTCCAGGTGTTGTTACTGATTCATTCTTATTTTATATTTCTGCCATCATTTCAGTGGAATTTGGAATATAAATAAACTGTTTAGAAATTGTTTCAATGATAATAGCTAATGTTTATTGAGTGCCATTCTCCTCTTTTATTCCTGGGAGTGGAGCTCACCAAACTACCTACAACTGACTACTATAATAATGGCTAATCTTTATATAGTACTTACTGTCTTCCAGGCACTCTTTAAGTGTGTGGCATGTATTAACTCATTTCATCTTGACACAATCTTATGAATTAGGTACTACTATTTTCCACATTTTACAAATGAACTTATACCCCAATATATGCATTTTATTCATTCATAAATTATATTTATGTATTGGTGACTAATTATTAAGTACATCATAAAGCTCCACAAAAATATAAATTTTTACTAAGATTACAATTAAATATACATTGCAATATTTTCTTCCTACATTCCAATGCACCATCTTCACCAGACCCTGCAATGCCTGCAAACAGCTGTAGAGGCTTTTTCTTTCCTTTTTTCCAGCCTGACCCCAGCACATCCAACTTACCTTTCTCTCTTCTCCCTTCCCCAAGCAGCTTGCAACTCCCCGCCCAACTCCCCACCAGGTCAATCAGACCGCCTCTTCCTCCAGCATCTCCTCCTCTTCCTCCAAACTCTGCCAGTCTCCCCTCCCCTTTTACGCTGATTGCAATCTACACCCCCCCCCCACCCCAATAGCACACCTGCCCTTTCAAGCCACCTCCTCCAAGCCCAGGGTTTGGCCGCGCACCACCCCACCCCCCAACATACTGGAGAGCGTCCCTTTCCTGGCCTCCGGGTACCCTTCTGCGGTGACCCTGCCTTCCACCTTCCTGCTACCTGGGGTGGACAGCCCGCACTTCCTACCTGGGCAGAATTTCCTGGCCTCAGGGGGAGGCGACGTGGAGCCTGCCCCAAGCCCAGCTTCTTTGAGGCTGAATCCCCGCTGGGGGAAGGGGACGCCGGGTGGCAGGGCAGCACCGCAGCCTTAACTTCCAAGTCCTGACTGGGGCCTTGTTGGCATTATTCAATGTTGGAGAGTTGGGAAGAAGTTGTACAGCGTGCTCTGTCGCAACATACTGATGGTTGAGGCCCAACCTTTCTGTGCAACCGAGAGGCGTCTTGAGACTATTTCTGTAAAAAGTCTTTTAGTTTGTTTTCCAGGTAGGCCTAAAAAGGCACTGAGGCAAAACAGTTGGTAATTTGCATCTCTTAAGCCTTTCACACTAGTTTCTCTACTGGAATGGCTTTGCATAGGAATGGTTTGCTTTCCACACCTTGACAATCTCCAAAAACGTATGCATTTTAAAAAATATGGAGTATCCAGATTAGCCTTCGAGGATAACTATTTTAAACGGGCTAACAGTTACTTGTGTGTTCAAATTCTGCAGTGTTTGTATTCTTTTCTTTTTCATTTTTTTAACATTTATTTTTGAGGGACACAGAGTGAGAGGGGGAGGGACAGAGAGAAAGGGAGACAGAATTCAAAGCAGGCTCCAGGCTCTGAGCTGTCAGCACAGAGCCCCACTCGGGGCTCTAACTCACAAGCCACGAGATCATGACCTGAGCTGAAGTCCGGGGCTCAACCGACTGAGCCACTCAGGCGCCCGGGCAGTATTTGTATTCTTTAGGAAAACTACAGGTATTAACTTTATCTGTACCTACTCTACCTCCAGGTCCATAGGCCCTATGTATTCTCACAGTAATCAATGGTTGGTTGGGTATATTAGTTAGTCAAAAACTAATGGCTTAGTGGCTACCAATGGCATTTCATTCACTGGTTACATCAAAAGAATATCTGTCAATCAGACAACTATTCCCAGAAGACAAGCACAGTGCCAGAATGACTGCCAAGATGAACAAATATTTCATGGATGTCACTGGCTTGCTGACTGGCTGCCTGCCTGTTTTTCCCTGGATTCCTTATTCACCTAGAAAAAAAAAATGTAATGCATCAGTCAGAGCTAAACAGACTCAAATTGTAGCTACTCAAATGTGTGGAACTACTGAATATGCTTAATGCTGCCACCGGTTTACAGCTATGTACAGAGCATCCTTTGTTTGAGCCTTGTCCTCTAAAACCAGAACTGTGTGACTGTACTTTTTTAATTTTTATATAGAAGTAGAAAACAAATAAATACATGTAACTCTGGGGGAAAGTAATAAATATTTTAGAAATTTATTATGGTGCATATATATACCAATATGAATATGTCAGTGGCACAAACACGGGATATACAATAAAGAAAAGGGTAACAGGAAAAAAAGGTGAAGATTAAAAATTAAACTAAACAAATCAATAATTCTCAGTGCTAACTGGCAATCAGTTCTTAAATTCTACTCTTCTCACACCCTTAAGCCAAAAATAACTTTCAGTGCAGGAAACTAAAATTTTTACTTTTTTCTTTATTTTCTGAAGTTGTAATCTTCTTTTCCTGGGCCAGAACTGCTACTAAGTATCATTGACTAAAACCACTGAATGGCAGCCTTTACAACCCCTCTATCCACTAAGCTACTCTTCCTCAGATCCCCAACTATTCTTCACTTGTTTGTTAGTTTCCTAGGACTGCCATAATAAAAGTACCACAAACTGGGTGCCTTATTTAAAAAATGCAGAAAATCATTGCCTCAGAGTTCTGAAATTGAAATCAAGGCATTAGCATCCTGTACATAAAGGATGCTTTCTTTCATCCTACAGCTTCTATAAAGCCCCAGAAGTCTGTTGGCTTTGGAAGTATAATTCCAGTTTCTGCCTCCATCTTCACAATACATTCTCCCTATGTTTCTTCACATGATCTTCTTTCTATGTGTGCCTGTGTTCAAATTTCCTTTTTCTATAAGGATGCCAGTCACATTGGATTAAGGTCCAACCTAATGACTTCATTTTAACTTGATTAGCTCTGTAAAGACCCTATTACCAAACAAGTTCATATTCTGATGTATGGGGGGGTGGTGAGGACTTCAATATGTCATTTTTAAGGCGGGGAGACACAATTCAACCCTTAACAAGTGGTATAACCAGGTTTCCTTCACCATCCTCACTACCCTTGCCACATGTCCCTCCTAGAGTATGATGTCTATGACTGAGCACTCCACTGCAACAGAGGTCCAACAACCCAGTCAGAGGAGAGTGGACTGATGCCCAAGCCCCATCAGTCTGAACATTACATATTTATTAGTATATTTGTACAAAGACTGCTTTTCTCAACCAAAATACAATATGTTGATTTTTTTCATCTAAATACATGCTTTTACATATTTCCTTGTGAAATTGCTTTTTATTACTATTTTTTGGACTTTAATTTTTAGTCCATCACTCTAGCCTTTGAAGTTATATGCAAATATTGTGCATATAAAACTATCTCCTCTCATCATCTAGTCTGAGGGTCTTGAGAGCTTTGTGAATTTTGCATTTATCATCTAGCATCTAGCACTACAGCTTTTGTTACTTGTAGATTAGGTAACTTGTATTCCATTTGTTAATTGAAATCATGGATATAAATATTGACCAGGATAGGACCAAATTCAGAACCAGGCAACATGTGAGACCTCCCCATTGGCCAACAGTGATCCATTCATCAGCACATCTGAGGAACAGTACAAATTCACCTTACTCTACTATCACACATTCATCACTATATCCATTCCACAAATATCTATAAAGTATTCACATGTTCCAGTCACTGTGTTAGCTATGGAAAGCTCCTTATTGTGAAAGGAGACAAAAGTAGCATGGCAAGTGTGAACATACTGGGCACACATGGTAAAATACAAGCAGCACAACAGATTTTAAGAGGCAAGATAAGAGTAACAAGAAACAAAAACTATGGAGAGATGATCAAAAGCCAGATCTCTTTTAGCATTACGGACAACAATATTTTCAAGTAATAATCTACATTTCTTGCCTCATTCTCTTCACCAAATTATCACCTTTTCATTGCTTAAAACCTGTCTCTGTCCCTTACAACTCTGATGAATATGTTTTATAGAAGATCACAAAGTATCTCTCTTCTACTTATAGCTAACCTTATCCTTCTTCAAACTCTCTTCTTCCTTCACTTCTTAAACCCTAAACTATTTTGGATCTCTTCCCACTCCTGTGACCACATCCTACATATTTGCTTTATTGTATGATCGTTCTCCTTTTTTTAAGATTTTATTTTTATACAATTTCTACACCCTACTTGGGGCTCAAACCCACAACCCTGACATGAAGAGTAACATGCTTTACCAACTGAGCCAACCAAGCACCTCTCATCTTTCTCCTTAACATTAGCATTGACATGCTCCATTCTCAATTTTTTCTAAATCTCATAATATAAAAATAAAAGATGGCAGGAAACCAAGAGGTCATCTTGTTCAATCTCCTCCTGAAGGGGAAATAACTTTCCCAACTATCAATGGAAAAATCTATTTTCTCTTTTGCAACTATTATATACTGAAGAGCCCTACTCTTTCTTCTTCAAACAAATGTTGATTATTCAGGTGCTTCAGGTCTTAAATATTAGAAATTACTTTTTGGTGTTTATCTTAAGTCAAAGTCTTTCCTGCACTCTAGTTTCACACCTCTGTCCCATGGGAAGTTCTCATACGTCACCTTGTAATACCCAAGTGTCTTAGTCTTTTCAGGCTGCTATAACAAAATGTCACTGACTTGGAAGCTCATAAACAACAGACATGTATTTCTCACAGTTCTGGAGGAGGGCAGTCCAAGATTAGAGAGCCGGCATGGTCAGGTTCTGGTGAAGGCCCTCTATTGGGTCCAGACAACCAACTTCTTGCTGTGTTCTCACATGGCAGAAGGGGAAATGGATATCTCCAGTGTCTCTTTCATAAGGGCACTAATCCCATTTATGAGGGAACAACCCTCATGACCTAATCACCTCCCAAAGGCCCCACCTCTTAATACCATTATTTTGGGGGTTCGGATTTTAACTTGAATTTTGAGGGGCACAAATATTCACACCACTGCACCAAGTTTAATAGTCCTTTTGAAGAACCTATCTCTGTTTACAGAGAACTAACTAAAGCTGCCAATTAATCAGGAATAAAACTTGAAGTTATTTTTATTTTATCTCCCTTATCTCCTATATATAGCCATCATCGCTCCTTTTCTTTACTTTGAGGATTCTTAACCTAAATTCAAAGAGCTCATGGATATATAAAAGAAAATATTTCACTAATTCATTATTTTTCACTAATCTCTAATTGAGCATTTTCTTCAATAATGAATGCAGACAGCTTCTTTTCAGTACTTCCAATATCCAGTTAGTCAACAAAATCTGCCAATGTTTTCCTCAGGCTATTGGCAGAAGACAACATAGAGTCTTCGGAATATAATGACTACAGTCTGTTTAATGTTCCTAGCATTGAAGAATATGCTCCATTTTCCTTGAGGTTATCTTAGGAAAGTGTATGTATGGCAGGATATCCTCCAGCCTCTGATTACATCATCTAGAGCAATGATGAGAAGAACAATAACAAATTATTAAGCATTTTGTCACAAACATTGTGCTAGACACTTAACTTGTATTATCTCATCTAATCCCCAAAACGGCCTATGAGGAAAATGTTAATATGGTTCTAATTTCACAAAGAAATCAATTCAGAGAAATAAAGTATCTTGCACAAGCCAGTTGCCTAAGATCACATAGCCGAATAGGTAGCAATGCTTGGATCTGATTCCTGTGCCATTGTTTGTCTGTAGGTAACTTTTAAACATTTATTTTTTTACTGTAGTAAAATTTAGATTTTAACCATTTTTAAGTGTGCAGTTGTATAGCATTATGTATATTCACATTGCTCCACAAATATCCCCACCATCTATCTCCAGAACTTTTTCATGTTCCTCAACTGAAACTTCCTAAACCATTAAACACTAACTCCCCATTCTTCCCTGCTCTTAGTCCCTGGCATCTACCATTCTACTTTCAGTTTCCGTGAATATGACTACCCCAGGTACCTCATAGGTGGAATCTATATTTGTCCTTTTATGACTGGCTACTTTCACTTAGAGTAATGTCTTTAAGGTTTATCCATGTTGTAGCACATGTCAGAATTTCCTTCCCTTTTAAGGCTGAATAAGATTCCATTGTGTATTTCACTGTATATGGCATTTTGATTATCCCTTCATCTGTCTACGGACACTTGTGTTGTTTTCACCTTTAAGCTATTGTGAAGAATGGTGCTATAAATATAGGTGAACAAATATCTATTCAAGTGTTTGCTTTGATTTCTTTTGGGTAGATACTCAAAAGTGGAATTTTAGGATAGTATGGTAATTCAATGTTTAATATTTTGAGACATTGCCATACTGTTTTCCATAGTGGCTGCACCATTTACATTCCCACCAGCAATATACAAGAATTCTAACTTCTCCACATTCTCACCAACACTTGTAATTTTCTGTATTTTTGTTTGTTTTTCTTTTTTGTTGATAATGGCCACCCCAATGGGTATGAAGTGGGATCACATTGTGGCTTTGATTTTCATTTTTCTTTTGTTTAATATAATTTATTGTCAAGTTAGCTAACATACAGTATATACATCATGCTCTTGGTTTCAGGAGTATATTTCTGTGATTCATCACTTACATACAACACCGGTGCTCATTTTCCTAATGATTAGTGATATTTAGCATCTTTTCATGTGTTTATTGGGCATTTTGTATATCTTCTTGGAAGAAATGTTTATTCAAGTTATTTGCCTACATTTAATAGGGTTGTTTGGGTTTTTATTGCTGAGTTATAGGGGTTCTTTATATACTCTGGGTATCAATCCCTTTTTAGATATATGATTTGAAAATATTTTCTCTCATTCCGTGGATTGCCTTTTAACTCTGTTAATAGAGTTGTTTGATGCACAGAAGTTTTCAACTTTGATGAATTCTAACTTATTTGTTTCTTTTGTTGGCCATTTCTTGGTGTTATATCTATGAAATCATTGCCAATTCTGATTTTTCTTTTAAGAGCTTCATAGTTTCAGCTCTTACATATAAGTCTTCAATCCATTTTCATTTAGTTTTTGTATGTGGCATAAGGTAAAGGTTCATTTGCATTATTTTACATGCGGATATCAGTTTTCCCAACACCATTTGTTAAAGAGATTTTCTTCCCCCCTTGAATGGTCTTAGCACTCCTGTTTTAAATCATTTGACCATATATGCAGGGAGGTATTTTGGGGCTCTGTAGTCTATTCCACTGGTCTATTTGTCTGTCTTTATGCCGGTACTGTTGTCTTAATTATGGTAGCTCTGTACCAAGTTTTGAAATCAGAAAGTGGGAGGCATTCCCATTTGTTCGTCTTTTTCAAGGTTGGTTTGACTATTTGGGGTCACTTGAGATTCCATTTGAGATTTAGGATGGAAGTTTTCTGCAGAAAACTTCATTGGGATTTTGAGAGGGACTGTATTAAATCTGTAAATCACTTTGGGTAGTGTTGATGTCTTAACAATATTGTCCTCCAATTTATAAAGATAGATGCTTTTCCATTTATTTGTGTCTTTTAAATTTCTTTTAGCAACATTTTGTAGTTTTTAGTTTGTAAGTCTATAACCTCTTTGATTAAGTTTATTCCTCAGTATTTTATTCTTTTTGATGCTACTGTAAATGGAATTTCTTCTTAATTTCATTTTGGATTGTTCATTGTTAGTGCATGGAAATGGAACATTATTTTTGAGTGTTGTTTTTGCATTCTGCTAGTTTGCTGAATTTGTTTGTTAGTTATGACAGTTTTATGTGGAATCTTTAGAGTTTGCTACATATAAGATCATTTAATCTTCAAACAGAGATAATTTTACATCTATTTTCCAATTCAGATGCCTCTGCAGGTAACTTTTATGGGAAGTCTTCATCATTCATCTCTATTCACTGGATTTTATTCTCAAATACCTTGAATATATCTCTTTGGTAAGGTGTCTATATTTGTTTCCACACTACTGTCTCACATTCACTTTTATTATCACTGTCTCATTCCATTTATTCATCCAATAAATACTTGTTGAAAGCCTACTATGTGCCAGACAGCTTGAGACTCTTGGGATACATTAGTGTCCCTTCTCCTCTTCTGGAAGCATCCTGAATTCACTCTTACCCCAGAAAATAGCGATACAAAATTTGAACAATTGTATCTGTTATAGAGACAAGAGATGCTTAAAATTTTTGATGATTATTATGTGATTGATAGTTAGCTTTCACTGACATCTGAATAATAGAAACACAATTTTATTTAATAGTAAAAATGGCTTACTGATTATATTCCATTGGTGCTGAAACATTACCAATAATCACATTTGTTAAAACACTAACTGTGTACATAAAGTGGATGTATTTTATCATATGCAATTTTACCTCAATAAAGTTGAAGAAAAAATTATTCTCAGAAAAGAAAAGGAGCCATTTAAGTGAAGGACAGTGCATACTAGAACTCTACTTAGGTTGAATAATTCAATCTAACACTTATTTGAATTAGTAGAAAAGACTGAATTATAGCAATTTGAAATAAAATATATGTACATATATACATGTATAGATAGAATAGCTTTATACATATAACTTTAAGCTTACAAAACATATAACAAATTGTTTTGATTAGAAAGTTTTAAGTATATTTTAGATACTAACCCTTATCAGATGTGTAATTGGCAAATATGTTCTCATATTCCATACAATGGAATATTACTCAGCCTTAAAAAAGAATGAAATCTTACCATTTGCCATGATGTGAATGGAGCTAAAGAGTATTTGCTAAGCAAAATAAGTCAGTCAAAGAAAGATAATTACCATATGATGTCACTTATATGTGGAATTTAAGAAACAAAACACTTCCAAAACTCAAACAGGAAGAAATAGAAAACTTGAACAGACCCATAACCAGTGAAGAAATTGAATCAGTTATCAAAAATCTCCCAACAAATAAAAGTCCAGGACCAGATGGCTTCCCTGGGGAATTCTACCAGACATTTAAAACAGATAATACCTACCCTTCTCAAGCTTTTCCAAAAATGTGAAAGGGAAAGAAAACTTCCAGACTCATTCTATGAAGCCAGCATTACTTTGATGCCTAAACCAGATGGAGACCCGGCAAAAAAAGAGAAATACAGGCCAATATCCCTGATGAATATGGATGCAAAACTTCTCAATAAGATACTAGCAAATCGAATTCAACAGCATAAAAAAGATTTATTCACCATGATCAAGTGGGATTCATTCCTGGGATGTAGGGCTGGTTCAACATTTGCAAATCAATCAAAGTGATACATCACATTAATAAAAGAAAAGAAAAGAACCATATGATCCTGTCAATCAATGCAGAAAAAGCATTTGACAAAATTCAGCATCCTTTCTTAATAAAAACCCTCAAGAAAGTCGGGATAGAAGGAACATACTTAAACATTATAAAAGCCATATATGAGAAACCCACAGCTAATATCAACCTCAATGGGGAAAAACTGAAAGCTTTCTCCCTGAGACCAGGAACACGACAGGGAGGTCCACTCTCACCACTGTTGTTTAACATAGTGTTGGAAGTTCTAGCATCAGCAATCAAACAAAAGGAAATCAAAGGCATCAAAATTGGCAAAGATGAAGTTAAGCTTTCACTTTATGCAGATGACATGATGTTATACATGGAAAACCCGAGAGACTCCACCAAAAGTCTGCTAGAATTCATACACGAATTCAGCAAAGTCACAGGTTACAAAATCAATGTACAGAAATCGGTTGCATTTTTATACACTAATAATGAAGCAACAGAAAGACAAATAAAGAAACTGATCCCATTCACAATTGCACCAAGAAGCATAAAATACCTAGGAATAAACCTAACCAAAAAGGTAAAAGATCTGTATGCTGAAAACCATAGAAAGCTTATGAAGGAAATTGAAGAAGATATAAAGAAATGGAAAAGCATTCCATGCTCATGGTTTGGAAGAATAAATATTGTTAAAATGTCAATACTACCCAAAGCTATCTACACATTCAATGCAATCCCAATCAAAATTGCACCAGCATTCTTCTCGAAGCTAGAACAAGCAATCCTAAAATTTGTATGGAACCACAAAAGGCCCCGAATAGCCAAAGTAATTTTGAAGAAGAAGACCAAAGCAGGAGGCATCACAATCCCAGACTTTAGCCTCTACTACAAAGCTGTAATCATCAAGACAGCATGGTATTGGCACAAAAACAGACACATAGACCAATGGAATAGAATAGAAACCCCAGAGCTAGACCTACAAAAGCATGGCCAACTAATCTTTGACAAAGCAGGAAAGAATATCCGATGGAAAAGAGACAGTCTCTTTAACAAATGGTGCTGGGAGAACTGGGCAGCAACATGCAGAAGAATGAAACTAGACCACTCTCTCACACCATTCACAAAAATAAACTCAAAATGGATAAAGGACCTGAATGTGAGACAGGAAATCATCAAAACCCTAGAGGAGAAAGCAGGAAAAGACCTCTCTGACCTCAGCCGCAGCAATTTCTAATTTGACACATCTCCAAAAGCAAGGGAATTAAAAGCAAAAATGAACTATTGGGACCTCATGAAGATAAAAAACTTCTGCGCTGCAAAGGAAACAATCCACAAAACTAAAAGGCAACTGACAGAATGGGAAAAGATATTTGCAAATGACATATCGGACAAAGGTCTAGTATCCCAAATCTATAAAGAACTCACCAAACTCCGCACCCAAAAAACAAATAATCTAGTGAAGAAATGGGCAGAAGACATGAATAAACACTTCTCTAAAGAAGACATCCAGATGGCCAACAGGCACATGAAAAGATGCTCAACGTCGCTCCTCATCAGGGAAATACAAATCAAAACCACATTCAGATACCACCTCATGCCAGTCAGAATGGCTAAAATGAACAAATCAGGAGACTATAGATGCTGGCGAGGATGTGGAGAAACAGGAACCCTCTTGCACTGTTGGTGGGAATGCAAACTGGTGCAGTCGCTCTGGAAAACAGTGTGGAGGTTCCTCAAAAAATTAAAAATAGATCTACCCTATGACCCAGCAATAGCACTGCTAGGAATTTACCCAAGGAATACAGGAGTGCTGATGCATAGGGACACTTGTACCCCAATCTTTATAGCAGCAATCTCAACAATAGCCAAATTATGGAAAGAGCCTAAATGTCCATCAACTGATGAATGGATAAAGAAATTGTGGTTTATATACACAATGGAATACTACGTGGCAATAAGAATGAAATCTGGCCTTTTGTAGCAACATGGATGGAACTAGAGAGTGTTATACTAAGTGAAATAAGTCATACAGAGAAAGACAAATACCATATGTTTTCACTCTTATGTGGATCCTGAGAAACTTAACAGAAGACCATGGGGGAGGAGAATAAAAAAAAATGGTTAGAGAGGGAGGAAGCCAAAACATAAGAGTCTCTTAAAGACTTAGAATAAACTAAGGGTTGACGGGGTTGATGGTGGGTGGGAAGGAGTGGAGGGTGGGTGATGGGTATTGAGGAGGGCACCTGTTGGGATGAGCACTGGGTGTTGTATGGCAACCAATTTGACAATAAATTTCAAATTAAAAAAAAAGAAACAAAACAAATGAGCAAAGGGGAAAAAAGAGAGAGGGAGAGAGAGGCATACCAAGAAGCAGACTGTTAACTATAGAGAGAACAAACTGATGGTTACCAGAGGGAAGGGGGTGGGGGAATATGGGTGAAATAGATGATGGGAATTAAGGAGTGCATTTGTTGTGATGAGAAATGGCTGTTTTATGGAAGTGTTGAATCATTATACTGTACAACTGAAACTAATATCACACTGTATGTTAAGTAACTGGAATTTAAATAAAAGCTTTAAAAAGAGTTTTATATGTAAATCTTATAAAAATCTTAAAGAAACAGATAAGACTCAGCTATGATTGACCTAATTGTTTACTTGCAAATAAATAATGCATTTAAGACAACTTACTTTTGTTTTAAATAGGGTAAATATTTTTCCATTTTATTTGCAATTTATTTTAATTTGTTCAAACAGGATTTTTATTATCAAAACACAATAGCGAACTTCAGCTCAACCTTATCTTCAGCTCAATAGACCGAAGAGTTCAAATGTTGACTTCACCACTTACTAGCTATTTGATCTTGGGCAATTTATTTATCTTGGTGTGTCGCCATTGCCTTACTTCTAAATTCAGGATAATAATAGTGCCTACCTCACTAAGCCTTTGACATAATTAAAAGAAGAGGTGAATTTGAAGCACTTAGAACAATTCCAATACATAGTAAGTGTTCAGTAAATACTACCTTTTATTTGTGATGATTTTCCAGTTATTGGAGATTAAATTATTATACATTATCTTGATTTTAGTTCTGCCCAGGAAGAAGAGACTAAATATAATTTCAAAATTGTTGGTCAAATAGTTTTAATGTTATTTTAGACACTTTCTTAGTCCACGTAATGATGAAAAATGTAAAGGCCTCCAACTTTTTTTCTATTTGTTCTCCCAGTGTTATTTTCAATATATGGTATGTTAGTTTAGGAAATTAAGATAGTCTGATCTCCTAAGGACTTTACTAATGCAATTACGACATTTGACCAAATAGCTCTATTTGCTGGCCAAAATGAATTTTTTTTTAAACTGGTGATCAACTGGACCAAGTTCTTCATCTTTTATACTAAAAGACACAAGTAACTAGACACAAATAATCTAGTTACTACCTCTAGAAAAAATTAAAGTAATGAACAAGCTTATTTGACAGGTTAATTTTTACTGATCTATTCTCAAGCCAGATTCTGAAAGGTCCTATTTCCTCTGGGGTTTTAGTCATTCAGCTTAAAATTTCCAAAATTCAAATCAAAATATCAAACCCTATAATTCAAAATGTGTTTCTGGCTCAGAGATTGGGTGTTTTTATGTCCTTTCATAATCACAGACTCTTAGAATGTTAGAGATAGAAGTAACCTTAAAGCCCATCCAGCCTAACCCTCTCATTTATGTTTTGGAACATTAAGATATATGAAGGCCAAGAGTAAGGTCTAGAGAAAAACTGGTGTTGTCCTAAGAAGTACTTCTTTTAAATTTCTCCCTTTATAGGCCTTTGATTAGGAAGCTGGAAAATACATGTGTGTGTATGCATATGTGTCTGTTTTGTCTTCATAATCATTTTCTAGGCTTCTCAAAGGCTTATGACTCTAGTGCCTAGATCAACTGGCTACTAAATTGTATTAAATTCTGTACTAGATCCCTCATCCCCAAACTTGACATTTTTATCATTACATCACTATTGGGGTTAGTATATAAAAACAGAGGCATAACTTCCAGAACAACACAGAAACAGTGAAGCCACATTATGAACTCTAGGTGTAGGCCCAATAATATACATGAACCAGAATCCCATTACTATGATTCTTGTGCTTTGCATGTAACCAATTCTTATGGCCCTTACACAGACCATATTTACTTTTATTTTAGACAAATCTAATAAATTTTGTATGACATTCCCCAATTTCCAGTATATTACAAGCACCAAATTTAGAGGGAATGAAGAAACTATCAGAGCCTGCTATACTAATTTGGCAATAAGTGACAGTTAACAACTTGATAGGAAAGGAGACGAAAACAATCTAAAATGAAATCAAATTACTTAAAAATCTAGTCCATTAAGTGGAAGATAGCTTCACTAACCATCTCTATATTTTTCAATAGCCCCTTTAGCTCTCATAAATACTATAATAATTGATGCTAAAACAGATGACTTAGGGCCATTAGGGAAGTGTCAAATTTATGTGCAATGTTTTCTCTATAAAGCAAGCACAAGAGCATTAAATAGAGTTTAGAAAAATTCCTACCCCAAATGGTTAAAATAAGTCAAAACTGAAAGTGTGCTTCAGCTATGATGAAATCCACCAGAGTAAAATGTCTTTCTCTATAGATCTAATTATCTAGTTATGTCTATATCTCTCTACCTGTCTCTACATCTATCTAAAGATTATATACACTACTTTACCATTTTAAATGGTAAATTGCCTCTCAAAATAAGTATGCATAAACATGAGAAAAAAACATGGGTTATGTGTCCTTGTCAGCTTTTTAAATTCATAGGTCAAGTAATAATGAATCTTAAATTAAATTGAAACTGAGTTCCACTTGGACTCTATGGAGCTGCTGCTCCAAACATGTGTTTGCTTAAAGCCAACACTCCTAGTTCTACAGTAAACGTAAAGGAAAAATTAAAAAAAGCATTGTACTTATGAATATTTTTTCATGAATTCTAAGTGAATTATGATGCTATCACAGCTATGTACATGTGGATAAGAACTAAGGTAAGGAGTGATTTTAGATCTAATATAGCATTAGCTTAGTAAGAGAGGTTGATTCACATCAATTTTTTGTCTGATGTGTTGTGTAACCAACATTGAGATAAGTAATTTCAAAATAGTTTGAGAATGCAGTTATAAACAGTATAATTATGGTTTCCTACCACATCAAAACAGTCAATTCTAGTCAATCTCGCCTCTATAATATATCTTGTATCTGTTTCCTGTTTCTATTACTTATCCCTCATTATTTTCATCTGGAATATTGATGCAGCCTAACTGTCCCCTCCATCTATAGGTTTTTCCTTTTTTCAATCTTTCTTCCAAGTTTTTATTTAAATTCCAATTTGTCAACATACAGTGTAATATTAGTTTCAGGATATTAGTTTCAGGATATTAGGATTCAGTGATTCATCATTTACATATGACACCCAGTGGTCATCATAACTACAGGTTTTTCTCATTCTAATTGATCTTGCACTCCTCTACTAAATTAATTTTCTTAAAGCACGATACAATTAGGAGCACCTGGGTGGCTCAGTTGGTTAAGTGTCCGACTTCAGCTCAGGTCATGGTCTCACAGTTTATGAGCTCAAGCCCCACATAGGGCTCTACGCTGATGGTGCAGAGCCTGTTTGCAATCCTCTCTCTCTCCCTCTCTGCCCCTCCCCACTTTCTCTTTCTCAAAATAAATACATAATCTTAAAAAAAAGCACAGATATAATTAAACCACCCTCGTACCTCAAAACATTCACTAACTCTCCATTGATTACTAAATAAATCCAAGTGCCTTATTTTAATGCTCAAGAACATAAACAATCTACCCGGAACCACATTTGTACTATTTCCTCCTAAATCTTTCCTGTTGCTACAGCAAAAACTTGTAATATTTTCACACACACCAAAGAGTTTATGCCATCATTGATCCTGTTGTTTCTTTCACTTAAAATACTGCCCTTTACTTGGTGAATATTTTCTTATCCTTTAAAACTCAGGTCAGGTGTCACTTTTTCTCAGATGTATCCTCTTTTTCAAGATGTATTAGATGCCCCATATTTATGATTATATTAATTCAAACCTCAATGATTGAACTTGACATATTTAATCATAATTTTCTATTACTAAGACTTTCTCCCTTATTAGACAATTAGCTCCCTGAGACAGGGGGCGGTATATTATTTACCCTTACACCTCTAATATCTAGCATATCTTAGGTGCTCATTAAATGTTAATTGAATGAATGAATGAAGATGCTTCCCACATCTATTTATGCAGTCTAGAACTCTCTGGATACCAGTTATACCTTTCCATATGCCTTCAGGGCCACCTCCTGCCAGCACTACAAATTTAAAATAAACCAAATTTATTTCTTGTCCTCTTATATAATACCTAGTAGTTCATTCTCTTATACTCCTATCACTGTTGCTAATATCACCATCGTCCCAGTTCTCCAGGCTCAACATTTCAGAAGCATAGTCAGTTATGATATATCTAGAGAAGTATTTGTCACATTTGTCCCATCTTTTTTTCATTTTCATTGCTTCAGTCTTAATTCACATCCTTAATATCTCTCAGATAGGTAACCACAAATAGCTTCCTAACTGCACCCATGCCTATCATCTACTTCCCACTCTTAAATTCATTATTCATGTTTCTGCCTGATTAATCTTTGTAAAACAAAATTCTATCACGTCACACCCTAGATCACAAAAACTTTAGTGAGTCTTACTGTCTAGAGATACAAGTTCCATTTCCTTAGGCTTCTATTTAAGTCTATCCATTGTCTGAAAATCATCTATCCTTCAAGCCTTACCTCTATTACCTTAATCCAAGTACCATGTAATTCAGCTAAATAAAGCTACCCACTAGTTTCCAAATCTGTCCTGTGCTTTCCCCTTAAAACCTTTTTCTCATGCAGTTTTCTCTCTGTCAAATATATTATTTTATCTCCAATTGTCCAAATCAATTTAAGACCTTCAGAAGTGCCATATATTCCTTAGAATTTTCCTTGATCCTTACAGTTGGAAGCAAACTTTTTTCCTCTGAACTAGTTTAGTTTTTTGCTCACTATGTTCTTATGATACTCATATTTTACCTTCTTTTTAGGAGAGCTGTCATCTCCCTTTCTAGACTATAAGCATCTTGAAGGCAGAATTCATGTCTGATTCATTTTTTATTTCATTTTATTTTGCATGGCACTCAGTCGAATGTTTGCAGTGATCAACAAATGTATGTTGAAATAATGGACTTGAATGTGTTTACCAAAATGCCAAGAACGGTTGGGATATGAAGATAATACATTAGAAACAGCAGACAGAAGCAGAGGAAAATTGCAATCATGATGGTAATCTTTGGGATACACCCTCTCATCAGCATATGACAGAATAAATACAGTAGCGTGGCAGGTTACAATTGATAGAATACACTTGAAAAAAATGTATGACCTTTTAAATGCCAATAGTATAGACTTTAGATTTATCTGTATGAAGGTTTATCAAGCAAATAAGCTTACTGAAATCAATGGCGCAAGGGAAAGTAAAAATGTTAGGTGTTTATACTACATATCATTTTTAATTGTTTATATTTACTACCAAAAAGTAAAAGGTGACACATAGAAGTGGCATGTGCATGTCTTTATAGAACATATTATGGAATGTAGCATGTATCTTATACATACATACTCATCTTAGTACTCAAAAAGAAACACATCGTTTACAAAAACAAAGTCCTATTCTCTAAAATAGATCACCCAAGGGGCGCCTGGGTGGCTCAGTTGGTTCAATGACTGACTTCAGCTCAGGTCATGATCTCTCGGTTTGTAGGTTTGAGCCCCCTGTCCGGCTCTGTGCTGACAGCTCAGGGCCTAGAGCCTGCTTCGGATTGTCTCCTTTTCTCTCTGCCCCTCCCCGCTCTCTCTCTCTCTCAAAAATAAATAAATATTTAAACAAATTTAAAATAGATCACTCAAAGTAATTATAAAGTGTAATAACATGCCATTTGAATGGTTAATCATTACCTTAGAATCATTACCTCCAATATATACAGATTGATTTGTAGTCGTAACATTTACAGTTGCTTCCCCCAACAAGATTTAAACTCTTCAATATAAACTCTTTTTACAGTGCCTTTAAGCAAAACTGGGTCCAGAATTTCTTAATAATTGTTAGTGGATCAAATGCATAGTGAAGTGCTTTTTAGATAAGATCATAATTCTACCCCGCTTGTGTCTTCTGCATTTTTATTTGTATAATGTGCTTTAGCCACATACCTGGTATAACCTACGACTCACCAGAAAATTGTTCATATGATTTTCTTTAATGGGGGCATTTGTAATTAGAATCTTTGCAAGTCTTCAGAAAAATGACATTTCATTCTAAACTTTCAGCCATGTGGCAGCTTGAATTGTTTAACACTGTGCCATGGTTTTTCTTGAGTCATGTTGAAATACTTCTGTAGTACTTCCAGGATTGCGTTAAGTAATGAATGTACTGTAACATTGTAGGGAAACATGAGGATTAATGTTGACATAAAAATGCTAAAGTTTTGTAAAAGGATGGATTTCTTATTTACTCCTTCATATTTGGAACTTTAGAAGGGCTGTAATTTCATTACATAACCTTAATATGGCTTGGCTAGTGAATTTTAGATTTCACAAATATGTCTATAGGAATCTCATAGGAGAAAATAAATAAGGCTTCTTAACATAACATATATCAACTTAGTGTCTTCTGGGAAATGAATTTTATTAATGATTTAATTTCTTATTTTTCCACAGGATTTGAGGTTCCAATTAAAACCCTGTTTGCACCATTGCATTACTGCCTGCTAGTACTTAATCTTCACCGAAACCCTCATCACTTATTTTAAAACAAAAGAAGAATGAGGTAAGGAGAAAAGTAATGAAATTCAACATAACCCATCTTTCAAAGTAAGGGGAAGCAGCTTTTTAAAAATGATCTAGTATCAGTGGCATTCAGAAATTATTTGCTGAACACAGAATGTGTTCAAGTGTGACATCTCAATTCCAAGGACTCTATGTCTTCTGTTATGAAATGAACCACACAGACTTATTTTTTCCTTCGTTGCTGTTGCTGTAGCCTAAGGTAATAATTATTGATGTCACTGATATACCACAAATCGTAATGTATATTGCAAAATGAATATTCTACTTTATCTCATGGAGATTCTATGATGTTCTGGTGCTGTAGTGATGGGTACAATTAACAATCTAAATGCAATTTTTTAAAAAAAATATGTACAATTCTAGTGTTCTCATAATACATCATATGCATATTTTCTTACATCATGGGGTCATACTTAAAGGCTTTCTGCCCAATCCACCATTATGTCCTTAAATTCTCATGTTGCTAATTTATCATTTTTGAAATACTTAATCTGACAATTCTTTGGAGTATTATGTTTTACTGAATAACATTGCCTATATCAGAGTAATGATATAATCAGGGGTGTCATTTAAAAATGCAATATCATTTCCTAAACCCAAATCTAAGGAAACATGTAAATATGAAAACAAAGTCAAAAAGTATCCACCCTTTTCCCTCATAGTCTATAATAATGGGATGTTTTTCATTAAAGTAAAAACCTAAATATACAATTATTTTCCACAAAAGACAAATAACACCCCAAGTGAATTGATATGAAATGTTTATATTCACACCAATTTGGAGTGACTTAATGAAGATGACATGTATTAATTCTGGATTGACAGCATATAAACAAGTAAAGCTATGTCTATACTAATGATAAAGTTATTTTTGTTGAGCCTGTTAGCCTTGGTCAAAGTGAACTATATTTTTGAGTGTCTATATGTTTCATAAGTTTGAGAAGATTTAGAGACGATGTATTAAGCTTTGAATCCCAATCTTCTTTTTAGGGTCTGTCAAAGTGCCTGTGTTTGTCATATGATAGAAGGAAGGGAGTGAGGGAGCAAGGGAGAGAAGAGTTATGCTTCACAGCAGCCAAGGGATTGGTCTACTGTGCTGTGTAAACATAGTTTACTATATGGCTCTAAGGATTTCAAGTTTGGATTCTCTTCCTTATGTTAGTCTCCACTTAGGAATTTGTAATGAGCTATGCCCATGTTCCTCATTAATTTATCAGCAGTCTCTTTAGTGGATTTATCTTTCTCTTAAGCCCCAGATCATAGCTACTGAGAGCACCAGTGGGGAAAGTTTAACAGCCAGCATACTATGCTTGCTAATTTCTATTTGAATAAGCATTTATTTTAAAAAATTGACTTATGTATAAGATTCACCCACTAAGTTCACTATAACCCTTTAATGTTTGTACCCTAAAAAATAAATCCACCTTTGTGAGGTATAACTTACTGGAAAGGCTGTCAGTGCTCAGATGTTTACTAAGGATTATGGTAGCTGACTTATGCACTGCATCTTTGTGTATCATCTAGTCTTAACACCTCACACTAGTAGTTTGTCTCACTAATTCTCGTAATTTTCTATAAGGTAAAAAATAAGTAAGATGTGACTTCCCTCTCTTTGGGGTGTGGTAAAGAACCACCCTGAGGTACCTCTGCATTGAATCACCACTTAAATTCAGTTTATCAAATATAGATTGATCACATTCCACTCAAGGCAATGTCTCTAGGTTTATAAAAATGAATAAAATATGACCCCTGTCTTCTCAGATCATAAGATTGAGAAAGCCAAGTATATATACCTCATTTTAATACTATCTGTTGAGCATTCTGAAAGAGATAGGGGTAGGATGGCATTGGAACTCTAAAGAGAGACATTCAACCAGGTAGGAAAGGAGAGAGACTGAGAGATATTACTTAAGCTAACAAAAGATGAGTAGAGGCAGCCAGGCAATAAAAGATGTCGAGCTGCATAGAGCAGCAAGAAGAAAGGTGTAAAGCATAGATATGATTAAAATGAAAGTCATCTCTCCTAGTATATGGTACAGCAGTGAAAAAAGAATGCTTCCTGAAGAAAAGAGAAGTCTCCCTGAATGAGGTACACATTGATAGAAGTCTTGAAGCATAAATATGAATGAGCCAAATAAAGAATTGAGAAAGGACGTTTTCTAAACAGAAATAATAACATTCAAATACTATGTTTATAAGCTTGTTTCATGTCCATTTGCGTGGCATCAGTCAAAATGAATATAAAAATCAATAGTCTTTTTTTTCTCCGTTCTCTACACTGTAAGTAGTCAATACATTGATTCCTACTTCACATAAACATAACATTTCAAACTGAAGGAAATTTAAATACCATGTCATTCAGACTCTTCTTTTTTCTTTTTTTTAATGTTTATTTGTTTTGATAGAGAGAGATAGAGGAGATAGAGCGTGAGCTGGGGAGGGGCATAGGGAGAGGGACATAGAGAATCCCAAGCAGGCTCCACACTGTCAGCACAGTCTGAGGTGGGACTCTATTTCACAAACTGTGAGATCATGACCCGAGACAAAATCAAGAGTTGAATGCTTAACCAACTGAGTCACACAGGTGTCCCCAGACTCTTATTTTCTAAATGCAGAAATTGAGGGTCAGAGGGATGAGATGACTTGTTCAAAGGAGAGCTGTTTGTGATTTTCAGAGCCTAGGTAAAATCTGATGCCCCCATATCAGCAGAAAAACTTGAAAACTGAAGTGGTTTTGTATGGCTTCCCTCAATCCCAGTGGATTGCCATTAGAGGCAATAAAGTCTAGAGGTTAAAATGTTGGCTTTAGAGTCTAAATACCTTTGTTTTCACCAAATACAGGTCAAGTGATTTTAGGCAAGTGAAATTATCTCTTTTAGCTTCATATCTTTCATCTATAATATGGGGGGATAATAATATAAAATGCTTTTATCAGTGCCTGGTACATAATAAGCATTCCATAAATGTGTTGTTATTATCTATCTTTAGGCAATCAAGTACTAGCATACATGAGTAGATTGTGGTATAGGTACTCTTAAAATTGATTTGACTGTCCAACTCCTTTTTAAGAATTTGTTGTTATGAGGGGCCCCTGAGTGGCTCAGTCAGTTAAGCATCTCTTGATTTTGGCTCTGGGTATCATCTCACAGTTCATGAGTTCGAGCCCCATGTAGGGCTCCACATTACTGGTGTGAAGCCTGCTTGGGATTCTCTCTCTCTCCCTCTCAGTGTGCTATCAAGGTAAATAAATAAACTTAAAAAAATTGTTGTCATGACTATCATGCAGCCAATTTCACCAAAACCTTTCTAATTTATGATGTTTTAGAAATGCCATGTATACACAGAGTCCAAATTATGTGATTTCCTATTTCCTAGTATTAATGGAGAATATTAAATTTTTATAAATTAAATAATATCAAGTACTGGTTAAGAGCTTTTAGAGTAAGAATTGCAAATCTGTCTATTAATTTGAAATGTGAAAATCATTCCTACCTTAAGCAAAATTGTCCAACAAATCTGTTTCTTGTATAAGGATATAGGAATGGCTATGTGACCTTGCATCTGATCCCAATCTTATGTTCTAGCACTCCTATTATTTAAACAATACAACAGATTAAAGCTGAAAGCAAAGTGATGTGAATTTCACACTCTAAGGAAAAAAACCACAATCAGTACTACCCTGCATGTTAGGCAGATGATGGCTTTTGTTCATTTCACAAAACAACTTTAAAGACATTTTTATTCGTAAAAAGTTTTGCCTTGATATAAATTTTCTACCCAGTGGATATTAGACTTTTACTGCAGGGCTTTTGGACATTAGATAGCTACATATGACATGAGACACCTCAATGCTTCCAAAGTCGTTATATTCACTGCTAATGAATTGAAACCTTTAGATCTGTAATGTGGTTCATAAATCAAAGCAACATTTTATACACATTTGTGTGATCCATAGTTATGCAGACAAAAATGAACTAAACAGAACTATTACCATCTTGGGAAGATATGAATTTGTTTTGTGATTTAAATAGCAAAGATTTTTTTTTAAACTTGCTATGCTTGCAGGTACAAGTAACTAATTTCTAAAATGCAGAGGATATGATTTTTTAAAATAGAAGTTTACAGTGTATGGCCTATAAATAAAATAAATCTGTTACATAAAAAACCCAGTGAGCAGGTGGTCACATTTCACAAGTCATAGATTATTGGGTTTGCTTAACATAATAGTTTTTAATGTAATAATATCTTCAGTGTTAAAATAATAATAATATCCTCAGTTTTCCTGTATTATGGTATGAATTTTGATAAACTATTCTGAGAAACTGTTTTCTATTTATTCTTTTCTCCTATCAAAACAATCTAGTAGTAATAAACATCCAAAGTTCACAAGGTTAGATTATATTCTTTAGGGAGCAGAAAATTCCCTTCTTTTCTTAATGTAAAGGAAATGAGATAATATCAGGAATCTGTTTTAAAGACCTACTTTCAGGTCCTTAAAGCTAGAATTCTTTATAGCTAAAGTTCTATGAAGTGTATTTTATCTATCCATACTATTCTGCTATGAGAACAAATATGTAAAACAGTAATTTCCAGGCACTCCACAGTTTACATTAATGGCCTGATTATTTTATGGCTGTAATACCTTATAAAGAAAAGCAAATAGGGGCGCCTGGGTGGCTCAGTCGGTTAAGCGTCCGACTTCGGCTCACGTCATGGTCTTGTGGTCTGTGAGTTCAAATCCGGTGTCAGGCTCTGTGCTGACAGCTCAGAGCCTGGAGCCTGCTTCCGATTCTGTGTCTTCCTCTCTCTCTGCCCCTCCCCCGCTCATGCTCTGTCTCTGTCTCTCTGTCAAAAATAAATAAACGTTAAAAAATTATTTTTTTAAATTATTTTTTTTTAACGTTTATTTATTTTTGTGACAGAGAGAGACAGAGCATGGACAGGGGAGGGGCAGAGAGAGAGGGAGACACAGAATCTGAAACGGGCTTCAGGCTCTGAGCTGTCAGCCCAGAGCCCGACGGGGTCTCGAACTCACGGACCGTGAGATCATGACCTGAGCCAAGTCGGATGCTTAACCGACTGAGCCACCCAGGCGCCCCAACATTAAAAAAATTTAATAAAAACATATAAAAATTAAAAAAAGAAAAGCATATAGACTGTACGATTCAGAAAGGCCTTCACTAAATGTGTAGTAGAATCCATCAGTAAAACCATCTGGTACTGGACTTTTCCTTGTTGGGAGATTTAAGATTAGTCATGTAATCTCCTTACTTATAATTGATCTGTTCATATTTTCTATTTCTTCAGTCTTGGTAGGTTGTATGTTTCTAGGAAGTTTTCCATTTCTTCTAGGTTATCCAATTTGTTGGCATGTAATTGTTTATAGTAGTTCCTTGTCCTTAGTATTTTTGTGGTATCAGTTGTAATGTCTCCTCTTTCATTTCTGATTTTATTTCTTTGAGTCTTCTGTCTTTTTTAGAGTCTAGCCAAAGGTTTGTCAATTTTGTTTATCTTTAAAAAAAACAGGTTTAAGTTTTGTTGCTCTTTTCTGTTGTCTTTTTAGTCTCATTTTACTTCTTATCTTTGTTATTTCCTTCCTCCTACTAACTTTGAGTTTAATTTGTTCTTTTTCTAGTTCTTTGAGGTATGAAGTTATATTATTTATTTGAGATCTTACTTTTTCCTAATGTAGGCATTTATCACTATAGACATCCCTCTCAGAACTGCTTTTTCTGCATCCTATAAGTTTTGGTATAATGTGTTTCCAATTTGTCTGAAAATATTTTAAATATTTCTTCTCTGCCACATTGGTTGTTCAGGAGCTTGTTGTTTAATCTCCACATATTTGTAACTTTTAAAGTTTTCCTTATTATTGATTCTTTTCCCAATGTACACATATATTAAATCATCATGTTGTACACTTTCATTATATTACAATTTTATTTGCCAATTATACGTAAATAAAGTTGCAAAAAAATAAATTTCACCTTCTCAGGTTAAAAATATAAATAAAAAAGAAAAGAAAAGCAAATAAAAAATGTCTTCAACATCTGATACTGAAACAAGAGAACTTTCTTAAGATTTGATCAATCAAAACAAAAAACAACAGCAAATAAAACCCCAGGTTTCCATTAATACCTCTTTGTTCCACCATTTTTATTTTAATTTTTTAATGTTTTCTTTCTTTGTAAAAGATTTTTAAAGTAAGTATTTATTTTAAACTTGTATTTATTTT
Source organism: Panthera onca (assembly GCF_046562875.1). Classification (NCBI taxonomy): domain Eukaryota; kingdom Metazoa; phylum Chordata; class Mammalia; order Carnivora; family Felidae; genus Panthera; species Panthera onca. The sequence continues at coordinate 25,585,320 of NC_138357.1, forward strand.
GAGAGAGAGAGAGAGAGAGGGAGAGAGAATCACAAGCAGGCTCCATGCTGTCAGTGCAGAGCGCCACTCAGGGCTCGAACCCACAAACCGGAGGATCATGACCTGAGCCGAAACCAAGAGTCAGACACTTAACCGACTGAGCCACCCAGGCACCCCTTAAGATTTCATTTTTTTAAGCAATTTCTACACCCAACATGGGGCTCGAACTCACAACCCCAAGATCAAGAGAATACACATTCTTCTGAATGAGCCAGTCAGGTGCCCCTCAACCATTTTTATTAATTGAAGTTTTACTAAGTTCAGCATATTTTAAAGTGACTTAAATGTGCATTTTTATTTCATAAGTCAATCATCTTTCACAAAAAGCTCTATTGACAGCTAAATTTCTATGTTTTCACTTATGATGATTTTTATTTTCTTATATACCATTTCAGAATAGCTTCCTAAAGTTATTCGGTAACAAATTTTAAAAATTGCATATCTTGTAACTCTTTTGTATATTGACAAAAAAGGATTATTATGTAGATTGAAAATATTCTCACAGTGACTGTTTTCCTTGAAAGCATAGTATGTGTGTATGTATGCCTATGTCCATGTATATGTGTGTATATGTGTGTGTCTGCAAGTGTGCTAGAGGGAGGGAGAGAGGATTAGAAGGAGAGAGAGAGAGAGAGAGAGAGAGAGGAGTGTGGTGAGAAAACACACTCTAGTTTTGTTAAGGAGAGAATTCAAGTAAGTGAGGTATACTAAAATTCGAGGAAGTAAAGTATATGTCAACTCTTCATCCTTCAGCCTAACCACCAAGATATACATTAATGAGACTTTGTTAAATTTTAATTTTAGGCTAAATGTGGGGAAACTTTCATAGTAATTTTTTACTTTCATTCACACTTTAAAAAAATGAATATATTGATCTATTAAAAGTATAATTTATTTCAAGCATAAGTAAATTCCTCAAATATGGAATAACTTTTGGGAAACAGCCTTTATTATGCCTTGATGGAATTCAAATGAAAGTTAATTGATTCTTTAGGAGTGCAAGTCATTTTTGGTTTTGTTTTATCCTAATCTTTGATTCCATTTCAAAACACTTCTGGTTTCTATTATTTTTGTTGTTGTTTTACACTTGACTAAAGTATCTTTCGCAGCATCTTATCAAAGGAAAAAGAACATTAGCTTCCTTTTACTGGAAAATTAAAGTTATATCTACATTCAAAATTGTGTTATGGAAGCATTCTCTTAACTTTAGCAAACATGTTTTTGTTTGTACCATTAACTAGGGGTCATTTGTATCTACAGAAACTAGATGTATGTCTATGACTTACATATTTATTTTCACTAAAGCTTCATCAGGAAGATGGAAAAATTTTTTAAAATATATATTCTAACCCCTGGTTTCTTCGCCCTCCCAGTAAATAAATACAACCATCTTTCAGTAATATTTTCCATTTTGGATGTACATCAGCAAGAAGGTAATTTGTGAACAGTAATTTGTCAGATTTTGTGATTACCTATTTCTTGGATCCATTTGATTTCCACTCAAGTTTTTCTCCCTGATTTTTTGGCTTTAAGATTTATTTTTGAATTCCCTTTGTATTTACAAATGATGTGCTTGACAGATATGTTACAAGGATTGTTATACATGCAGTAAAGTGTTTTAAAAAATTACTCACTTTGCTTATGAGCCAGTTTATTGTCCTTTGTGCAAAGTAACAAGCCATTCTGTCATGGATGAAAGATCTTGATTTGCGTGTTTACAGTGCACAACTCCTTCATGGCTGAAAGCTTCTAGTGATTTCAATCTTTCTGTCACCCATACAAATCCCAGATCTACATATAGAGTCTGATTACAATAGATAAAGATTTATTTTTCAATTATTAGTTGCAATAGATTCTTGATTAAATGTCTGTATTACCAACAGTGTTCCACCTCTTCATGGCCTCCACACCCGCCCTCACCCTTTACCCAGCTACTATCAGAAAACTCATCACTTGGCAATAAAACATCATTTCAGATTTTTGTATGAATTACGGCTCTCTGTCAGCTTATTTTAATTAGTTCTTTGATTTTTAACATATAACTGAAGTTTCAACACCTTATATATGACAACTCTAAATGTCAATTCTAAATGTAAATGGTTATACATTTGGAGAAATATCTTATAGTAAATGTTAAGGGTTCATTCTTGGGATGTTCTTATCATGAATGAATAAGCCAGATTTTTACAATGGAAAAGCTACTCTCTGTGAATGAGCTACTTATATTGCATTTTGGAACTACTACAGTTCCATTTAGTAAAACGTTAACATAGTAGTTTAGCAGCAGAGGAAAATCTGACTCAATGCCTTTCTTAGCCAAAGAAACAGATTGGATAATGAAAATTTCTTATTGACACTAAGAAACACCCTGATACATTTGCAATAACAGTGTTCCTCTTAATCTAGTATCTATGTGTTATTAGCTTTGAAATCCTTATATTAACCTACACTAATTAGAGTTGTTCTTACTTTCATTTTGAGAACTAGAAAATGAAAAAGTAATTTATTTTTTTCAAGGTTATGTATCACATCTATGTTAGAGACTGAAATAAAAGTCTATTATTTAGATGATATGTGATGTGTCTCTTAAGCAATTTCTGTCATTATTCTCCATCAATTTTCTTTAACCATTAAATAACAGGTTCTAACAAATGACTGAACATAACTATCAAGCCAAATATAACACAGGGAAAGCAATGATAATAAATACTTAGGAGATTCATGGTGCTTGGCACTTTACAAAGTATTTTCATGCCAATTACCTCATTTGTTTCTCAGAACAAGCTTAGAAGCAGGTGAAGTAGGTATATTTATTCTCATTTTATAGGTGTGGGATGTAAAACTCAGAGGTTAAATTACTTTCCAAAGTCAGAGCTAGAAAGTGAAAAAGCCAGGATTCTAATGTAGATCTTTTTGCCTCCAAACACAGGGATATTAATACTAAGGCATAGTACAAACGCAGAATTTATAATTTGTCTCTAGACAAATGCCTAAGCATCCTTGTCAGAATCCAAACATCAGTTACCAAATAACTGCATTTTAATTAAATGCACCTTAGCAATATTCACAAAACTATGGATAGTAAGAAACAAAGCATTAGGAAATCATAAATTTGAATAAGTCAGTTGTATCTGAATATCTGTTCTATCCAGTTATATATACCCCAATGAATTTTTATATTTGTTATTTAGTTAACAAAGGAATATTATTAACCACATTCTATATATGAAGAAACAGACTCAGAAAGGTTTGCTAACTTACCTCAAATTGCACAGTTTATAACTTGATAAAGCCAGAATTCAAACAAATATGTCTGTTACTCAAAGTTTTGCTCTTTCCTAAGCCATGTAAACCATCAAGAAAAGAGTTATTTTCTCAATGGTGGAAATTCTTTCTCAATGTATACATATATCAAATTATCACACTATACACTTTAAATATATTACAATTTTATTTGTCAATTACACCTAAATAAACTTAAAAAGTTACTTTGATATTATGTACTTCCTTGGATAGGCACTATTTGTGTGTTTCACATATAGATGTTTTTCTTAAATATATAGGTAGCCCTAAATGGGATTCCTCAGATACTTAAGAATTCAATATAAGAGGTATCTTGCAGAGCTTGAGGTTTATAGGGAGAAACCTGATGATAAGCTTGGGATGAATTTATACATTTCTTCTATATTTTTGAATAAATGTGGAATAAACCTTTGCTGAGGGTTTGTGTCATAAACTCCACTGGGCTCTGAGGATACATGTTTAAATCATGGCTCCTTTCATTAAGAAGCTAATAGGAAGTTCATTCATTCATTTACTCAAGAAATATTTATTGAGCATCTAATGGAAAGATGAGCACAAAGAAAATGAGGTTATATCTACTTTGGTACTTTAATCACTCATGAAATAGAAGAAGGGAAATACTTTCTGGAACTTTTTAATCATTCTAGTTTTTCATTTTTACAGTTCCATGTCAATTTAAAACAATTTGTTAACAGCATCACTTTCAGATGCTCCCAAACAAAAAGCAACATTATTTTCACTTATTCATGCTGCATAATAAATGTATGTTGAGAGTCACTGTCTGCCCCAGTTTTGTTTAGTGATATAGTGTTGTGAAGACTGTTAATTGCCAAGGTCAGAGGTTTTGGGGATAGCTAAACTTCAGTGTAACATCTTGGACCAATTTACACATTGCAGGAAATATAATTCAGTGTTACAATAATATATGTATGTGGACATTTAAAGTGTCCCAATAATCTCTGCTTATCAGGTCAAGCAAACAAAACACTCTGTGAAATTTCCTACCTTCATGTCCTGAGTTTTGTAAATCAATGAGTCAATAGCTCAGAGAGGACTAAATTAATCAATAATAAAAGCACAAGGCTAAAAAAGAGCAATAAATGTCTTCTGTTTCCCTCTCTACATATAATAACTTTAGATTTCTGTTTTGTTGGCAGAGGTTGTAAAATTAGATAATTCTTATATATTTATATGCTTCCAGTAATAATACTTTTATTAGTATGAGAATTTCAAGACACAGCAAGTAAACCTTATGACATTCTATCTTGTTTTTTACCATGCTGGTGTCAATGTGTCAATAAAAGTTGGAATGTCTGATTCCTCCTAATCCTTAAATGCTTATAAAGTGACACATTTTATTTACACTTTAAAAATGCATATTTAATTCTCTTCTTCTGTGAACATCAATATTTTTCTGCTCAGTGGATGAATATTGAGTAGGGCAACCTGCCAGCTCTCCACTGGAGAATTGGGATCTGGCACTCCCTCCACTTTCAAAACACGCTCAAGCAAGGCTCCTTGTTCACATAGGGCTCACATTAACAAGTAAACTCAAAATATCTTCAAACAACATGAGACACCCTGCTTTATGTACTTAAAGAAGGTCAGTAGTCTTTCTCATGCCAAGGAAAGCATATGATTTAAATTTCAGAACATGATTTCATCTAAAACTTGCGAAAAATGTTTTTATTTGACTGGAAAGTTAAAAAAGAAAGGATAGTTGTTGCTGTTTGCATATGTTAATTAAATGCATTCAGTAACATTTCTTTAACAACCACAAATTGTTGTATTCTTTATGGTCTACAATGTAGTTTTTAAAAAGTTATTAAGCTTTCTAAATGACATTTTGTACTTTTGTGATAAAATAGCTTTCCTACCAAGGAAATAAAGAGTATTTGAAACTCCATGGCAAGTAGCAGTAGGTGGGAAAAAACTTTATGAATACATACAAGAACAGCATGGTTAAGCTCTTAATTTTATTACTGTAAATTTATTTTGATTTGTCTTTGGAACCCAGCAGGAACAAGAGAGATTGCATGGAAGAAAACAAAAACAGCTCATTTACGTGCCTAAGGTTCTGTAGATGTAAATTAAGCTCCCTTTGTTTCGAAGCTTAAAGAGTTTTAGGTCTCTCTCTCTTGTCTCCCATGACATGTTTCCATCTATTACCTTGTTTTCATTCTTTCTACTCTTGGACATGACAATTTGTCCAAAGAGAAAGGAGACTGAACCAAATTTTAAGATCTTAAAAGTTCTACTCCAATTCCCTTTGTGTGAACCAGGACTCCATACACAGTCCAAAAGGGAAGCAGGGTATTCCAGGCTTTTTATTTTTTATTTTATTTTTGTCTTTTCTTTTTAAATAAAAAGCATACATATTTTAGATGTACAACCTGATGACATGCTATGAATATATATAGTGAAATAATCACTATTACATTCACTGTAGCATTATTTACAATAGCCAACATATGAAAGCAACCAAGCATCCAGCAATGGATGAATGAAGAAATTGTGAGATATGTAAGTATAATGAAATACTATTCTGTCTTAAAAAAGAAGACAATCCTGTCATTTGCAACAAGGATGAACTTGTGAAATAAACCAGACACAGAAAGAAAAAAACTACACGATCTCACATATGTGGAATCTAAAAAAGTAGAGTACATAGCAGCAGAGAGTCGAACAGTGTTTACAGAAGCAGGGAGATGGAGGAAATGGTTAAAGGGCACAAAACAGAGAGTTTTAGTTGCCTAGTGTTTTTTACAACAGAGTTAAGACTTTAGCTACTTACCAACTCAACATGTTGAAAAGCTTAAATTTTGATTAAATCATTACTATCATTACTTTCATTTAGTGAATGCCTACTATGTGCAGTGCACTGTGATCCACTCTAGTCAAATATATTATCAAACTGGTTTGAATGAAATTTTCTTAGAATTTTAAACCAGATAGATGTTTTTACATAATGTAGACAGGACCTAAATTCTAGATATTCAAACTTCTTGATTTTTATCTTATTTATTCTTCATGTTTTATAGTCCCATTAGTAATTTCCTAGGACATTTGGATATGAAAAATAAGCTGCTTACTTTTAAGTTTCCCACATGCATATAGAATCCTTTCCCAAATCATGTCAACTTCCTATATTTCCTCTATCACTTGGGTACTGCCCAAACTAATGGTATCTGCCTTCAAAAAGCAACAATGTTGGGGCACCTTGGATGACTCAGTCAGTTAAGCAGCCAACTCTTCATTTCAGCTCAAGTCATGATCTCAAGATTGGATCCCCAAGTCAGGCTCCATGCCAACAGTGCAGAGCCTGCTTGGGATTCTCTCTCTCCCTCTCTCTCTGCCTCTCCCTCACTTGCGCACACATGCACTCCTGTGCTCTTTCAAAATAGATAAATAAATAAACTTAAAAAACACTGATGCTGAAGGCAGTTTTTTAAAGCAGAGCAGAGTTTTTCTTGCAAAGATAAAGAAATGGTTAATGAGAACATCTGGATGAAATGAAATTACAACCAGCACTCAATCCTGTACCTCTTTCAATTCTCTATCCTCCATCCCTCTCTATTTTTTTATCCTTTACTAAGTTTCTAAAGAAGGAGAACAATGATGGTGCTGGAGTAGCTTCCTGCTTTCCCTAATACCTACCACTATACTCTGTTTAGAATTCTTAACATGATTCTTAGCATTATTAACTAACAAATTTGAAAGTCTATTTTATCTGTTATATCTTCCAGTATAAGAAGCCAAAGAATGCTATGGTTTTGTACTTGTGGCTGCTATTGTGAGGAAATCAAAAGATAGATATATCTCCAAGGAATTTTGCAAGTCATGAAGATGATTTTACTGAGCCCTTTCAAATTCATTCGCTCATTATTGAAACAATTTAGAAATCCCCCTCCTCATTTTCCTTGTCTTTTTAAATTTTATTTTCTCTTTCAATTCTTATGTTCAGAATTTTTTAGTCACTTGACTAATTCTTTTTCTCCATGTCCAAGCAATACACAATACACAAGTCTTGGTAGTATTATTTAGACATTGTACCTCAAATTCTATTCCCAAAGAAAGTATGTCATTCTAAAACACTATGCCCCCGTGACTGGATTATTACAGCCTACTTGTCTCTACAGTCTGTTTTCTCCCTAATTAAGCCCACCCAGTAAACCATGGCTAATCTAATTTCCTTCAAATGATACACCCATTGTATCATTCATCTTCTCAAAAACCTATGTTATTTGCCTATTTGCTGGTACTTCTCTGCATGACTTCCAAGGCCCTCAATGAATTGGATGACCCTTAGCTTAGTTGTTCAAGTCAATTTCCCACTTTTCCATAACACAATTACTCTGCTTCCATTAGGCTATTTTCTACAAGGTGCTGCTCATATTATTCAAATAACCTTGAAGGTTCAAGAAGGTCATATCTCCTCCATGAATTCTCTCCATGCCACAGCCTGTAGTGAGTAATTTCTTTCTCTACTCTCCTATAAGACATTTTATAACTCTCTTATGACTCCTTATGTTGGCACTTAATTTTATAGTTGGGAATTTAAAAAAATTATTTTATGTGTTGTATTATTTTCATCCTATCTTCTTAACCAAAGTAGAAGCTTTTCAAAGGCATTAGCCATTATTTCATGCAGATGCTCTACAGAACTTAGCATATCATTAGACATTTAGCAGATACTTAATGAGTACCTATTGATAGAGTATCAATATTTATTGATAAGGAGAGTTAAATGAGTTAACTCCCATTTCTGAATTTTTAACTTACCCCCTAAACCATCCACTCAGTAAATAAAAACCCTTGACATGTATGCTTTCTTCCATCATTTAATTTAGCAGAACAAAAATATTTCTTTGTTTTATACAGTCTGGCCACTTAAAAAATTTTTACCAAAATTGAGCTAATAATCTATGCTTTATTAGAACAGACTTTGGTAATTTTGTGCAGATTGATAGTCATCACCTATTTGCACTATAGGTAGTTGAACTTTCTATGTGTAGATCACATATGCCTTTATTTTTCTTTTTATTGTCACATGTGTGGGCTCCACATTCTTAAATACATGGTTTACAGCAGTATATAACATACTAGTATTTTTCCATTAGAATCTTAATTACAGACTTTAAGAGTATGAATGAACCTAGGAGTTTAGCTAATTCAAATGACCCATCTAATGTTTGAATCTCTTATATGAAATATAATTATTTATTCAACACATATTCACTGAATACCTCACATGTACTAGTCACTCAAGCAGATAGTACTTGACTACATGTGGTGACTTGCAACTTTCAACTGTGTGAAGGTGGGCATTCTATCATAGAATGCTGTGTTGGAGAAGTCTCCCTTGTATTTCACTGAAATCTGCTCTCTGGAATTTCCTTTGTTCACCTCATTTTAGTTATCAGAATAACATAAAATAATTCTAGTAACTGTTCTGCAGGACAAGCCATCAATATTCAAAATAACTCTCATGCTACCATAGAGTAATATTTCTCTTCTCTTTGTGACACCACCTCAACTCCTTCCACAGTTTCCAAAATAATACAGTTTGAAGTCACCTCACGACCTTGCTCACTCTACCCTAAATATGTTCCAGTGTTGTTCTTATCAAGCTCATCAGATCTAAAGATCATATTTTGCAATATCCCTTTTACTGAAATTAAATTCATAGATAATATAACCTATCTACACACATAATCTATTAAAAAGTATATATACTTGAACTTTAATATAAATGAGAAATGCAATGAAATAAATTTATAATAAAATAAAATGCTTACAATGTGTAAGGTACAACTAAACTTTAGGACAAAAACACACCCTAAAGTTCTCGAAGTGTTCCCTTGGGGGAAGCAGCCCCCCACCCATGCTTTGATAGCGCACCCTTCTAGTTGGTCTAAAATTATTTAAAATAAAGTGGCCAATTTTGAATGCAGAACTTCACATATAATCTAATCTACTTATAAAAAGTAAACTTATCTCTTGCTTCATTCTACACACTGCACTTCTATTATTACAGTGTAAAATCAAAGGACTTTCTTATTCACTCTTTGAGCTTACAGTTAAATAAAATCCTAGAGTTTTTAAGTGTGAAGCCACACTTTTATACCAACTTTTATACTTAATAAAGTGTACTACCCTTATACTTAAAAAAACACCTTTTATACTTAAATATTTTAAATATGCAAATACAGCATATACTCCTATTAAATGTAACCATGCTAAATTTGGAAAATTGCCCCAATTTATTGATACTTTGATACATATTCCTGTTATGTATAATATTCATCCTGCTTCCAAGTTCAATTTTATCTATAAATATGATCACTATTCCTTTCATGTCTTTATCAAAAAAAAAAAAAAACTGGGAGAGAGAGAACTATCTGCAAACCTCTAGGAAATATACTGAGAATACATAGCATAGTTGAGACAATATAGCCAACTGTTTAAGAATGCTGACTCCAGAGTCACAGTATTTGGTATAATCAAAGCTTTGCTACTTTACTAACTGTGCAAAATTGGAAAACTCTATGTCTCAGTTACATCATTAGCCAAATGAGGTTGAATATAGCCTGGGTTGGACTCTTACCTCTACCATTTATTACTTGTTTCAGCTCACTAAACCTCCATGTTTTCACCTCTAAAATGGAAAGAATGCCCTTTATTGTGCAGATTTGTTGTGAAGAAAAGAGATAATATATGTAAAGCCTATAGTGCAACATAGATTATCAAAACCTGGAAGCTGTTATAATTAAATACAAAATGTATATATACTTAAATATATGCAAATATATGTGCATGACATATTTTAATGTAAAATATATATAATGTGCCCACAGGTCCTTGAAACGTTCCTGATACATAGTAGTTATCCATATAAGTGTTTGATGAAAAAATTTGGCCTTCTCTCCTGGCCCTTCCATTGTATCTCTTTATCATACTAGAATAACAATTCATTGAAGGGAAAAACTTTATATCTCATTAATATTTGTATTTCCCAATATCTAATCCCTTCTCTGCATATCACATGCATGGAATAAATACAACAATTAATCATTCCCATTTCAATCTACCTTATTTCCCTATCATCTTGCCCACTTTTCTGGTTTTTTTTTCCACAAAGATATCTGTGATGAATTCCAATGCATATTGTACAATATGTTTCTTTAGTTAGACAACATATTGTAAAGTGATTGTTTCATCTTTAAGTCATATCCCAAAGAATGGTATTATAAGGTCAACCTGAAGCAAATTAGGATAAGCAAAGTCAATATTCCATGATCTTCTCTCATTTTATGTGATTTTTTCTTCATAAAATATTTCAAACATTTTCTTTCCCTTCTTATGCTTTTTTCTTTTCTTTCTTTTTTTAATTTTATTTTTTATTTTTTAAAATTTACATCCAAATTAGCATATAGTGCAATAATGATTTCAGGAGTAGATTCCTTAGTGCCCCTTACCCATTTAGCCCATCCCCCCCTCCCACAACCCCTCCTGTAACCCTCAGTTTGTTCTCCATATTTAGGAGTCTTTTCTGTTTTGTCCCCCTGTCTGTTTTTATATGATTTCTGTTTCCCTGCCGTATGGTCACTTGTTTTGTCTCTTAAAGTCCTCATATGAATGAGGTCATATGATTTTTGTCTTTCTCTGACTAACTAATTTCACTTAGCATAATACCCTCCAGTTCCATCCACGTAGTTGCAAATGGCAACATTTCATTCTTTTTGATTGCTGAGTAATACTCCATTATATATATATATATATATATATATATATATATATATATGTGTGTGTGTGTGTGTGTGTGTGTGTGTACACTACATCTTCTTTATCTATTCATCCATCGATGGACATTTGGGCTCTTTCCATACTTTGGCTATTGTTGATAGTGCTGCTGTAAACATTGGGGTGCATGTGTCCCTTCAAAACAGCACACCTGTATCCCATGGATAAATGCCTAGTATGCAATTGCTGGGTCATAGGAGTAGTTCTATTTTTACTTTTTTGAAGAACCTCCACACTGTTTTCCAGAGTGGCTACACCAGCTTGCATTCCCACCAACAATGCAAAAGAGATCCTCTTTCTCTGCATCCTCGCCAATATCTGCTGTTGCCTGAGTTGTTCATGTTAGCCATTCTGACAGGTGTAAGGTGGTATCTCATTGTGGTTTTGATCTGTATTTCCCTGATGATGAGTGATGTGGAGCATTTTTTCATGTGTCGGTTGGCCTTCTGGATGTCTTCTTTGGAGAAGTGTCTATTCATGTCTTTTTATTGTTTTTTTCTTCATGCCCTTTACTTCTAGGCAATCCTTTCTTTAATATTGATGCTATTAATATTGATGATAACAAGTCAATAACACCTTAATGTATAGTCATGTATTTACATTTCAAGTCTTGCCAGGAGAGGAACAATAGTGGTGGTATTTATGACATTGTGGTACTTAAAGTGGGGAAGTTGTAGAAATATTGAGGTTTTCTTCTCTGTCCCTTAAATCTCAACATTTCCTACTGTACGTCAGTCTATGATAATTATAACCTTAAGAGTTTCTAACTAATGGTGATTTTTGTTGCTCAGAGTTCATAGGTAATAATCCATTTATATATTTTATATTCCTTTATCTCATATTTAATTGGGGTAGCTTTTAAGAATAAAATTCAGCAGATAGATGAATAAAGAAAATGTGGTATACATATACAATGGAATATTATTCAGCCATAAAAAGAATGCAATCTTGCCATTTGCAACAACATGGATAGAGCTAGAGAGTATAATGCTAAGTGAAATAAGTCAGTCAGAGAAAGACAAATACCATATGATTTCACTCACATATGGAATCTATGAAATCAAACAAAGAAAAAAAAAGACAAACCAAAAAGTAGACTCTTAATTATAGAGAACAAACTGATGTTTACCAGATGGGAGGTAGGTGGGGGAATGGGGGAAATAGGTGATGGGGATTAAAGAGCACACTTACCATGATGAGCACTGAGCAACCTATAGAATTGTTGAATTGTACATTGTACACTTAAAAACTAATATAACACTGTATGTTAGTATACTGGAATTAAAATTAAAAACTTATTTTAAAGAGAAGAAAATTCTAAAAATCTAAATCAGGATCAAGGAGGAGAGAAAGTGGAAAAGTTGATATAGTTGCTATGATTTGTAGTTGCAGTGGATTTGTCTTTGTGCTTCCTAGTAGCCAAGAGAAAAAAAAAGTAAATTATTTTTACCATATACTGAACACATGTGCCAGAAACATTGCTAGGTGCTTTGACATGATATCCGTCTTCACTACAACCATGGAAATTAGGTGTTATCCTCATTTTACCGGTGAAGTTACTAACGTTGGAAAAACTGTCTTGTCCAGTGTCACAAAACTAAACTCCCAAGTGGAACCAAGATTCAAATCAAGGACTGTCTGACTTCATAGACTGCACTCATATATTTCTCATGGTCAGAAAGGAGAAAATATAAAATTCCACAGAGATAAAAGCTTTCAGCATTAAATTACAAAATTAATTTTCTGTGTGACATTGTATAAAGGGGACACTGAGCAATATGATAAACTGTGCCCTTCATAAGAGATTTACAATAAATGTAGAAGAGATATACATATAACTGTTTGGCTATTTTTTTAATGACCTTTCATAACTGCCTAAAGCATAACATTAAAGTGCAAGTGAGTGAAATTGATTCAGCAAATACTAAGCTAATACAATCCTATGATCCAGTCTTCTGGTGGCCTGAGGTAATTCAAGAATAAAACTGAAAGTACATGAATCAGGCTTCAGAGTGCTATTATATTTTATTAGCAAGGGCTTGGATAAAAACAAAATTCATTTGTTCATTCATTCAGCACACGTGTATGGGCCATCTATATGCCAGGTTCTGTGCTAGGTTCTGGGAGACCAAATATGTTTTTAAAAATATTTCTACTTCAAAGGGCTTGCACTTATTTTAGAATGGACAAATCAACTCCTGCAATGAAGAATGTTAAGTGCCATTAGGGAAGTATGTACTTATTGTACAAAAGGAGATGCCCTTAAACCTATCAGGCAGTGTCAAAAAGGTTATCACAGAGGAGGTAATCTTTGAGATATTACTTGAAGGTAGCAAAAGTTCTTCCCTCCAAGCTGTGTTAAATTAGAGGTGGTTGAGCAAATAGCATGAAGGGTTGGGTTCTGATATACCAGTTCAATAGAGATCTAGGGTCTCTAAAATTTCAGCCATCATTATTCAACAAATATTGATTGTTTCTATGACATGCTAGACACTGGAGATACAATAGTGAGCACAGTGGATACTGCTTCTGCCCTCATGGAGTTTTTGTTCAATCTTTTGGTATATAGGGATATTAAACAAAGAGTCACAGAAATAACCATGCAATTTCACCTGTGGTAAATGCCATTAAAGTAGAGGAGATTTCTATGTATGATAGACCTGACCTAGTCTGAGGAATCAAAAGGGTTTCCCTAATAAAGTGACATCTTAACTAAAATCTGAAAGGTAAGGAGTTAGCAAGGTAAGTTACCTGTGGAGGGTAAAAGGTGGGAAGACCTGCAGGCAGAAAGCATTCCAGGTACAGAGAACAACATGCAGAAAAGGATCTGAGACGTGAAGTTATGTAATATAATGAGGAAATTTAAAGGGGCCAGTGTGTCCGGAGCAGAAAAAGTAATGAGAAGATAGAAATGTGGCTGGAGAACATAGGTCATATGCCTTAAAGGTTGCATTAAGGATTTGGGTCTGTATCCTAAGACAATAGCATTGGTTTGCTTAAGTCTATACAGTGACATGGCCATATTTGCATTTTGAAAACATCACTCTGGCTGCAGTGTGGAAAACTGGATGGAGGAAAGCCAAAATGGTTGCAGGAAAATCAGTTAGGAAGCTATCTCAGTTGCCTAGTCAAGACAGAACAGCAGTTTAGGAAAAGGTGGCAGTAATGGAGAGAGTGAGAATTGAGTGGATTTCAAAAATGTTATGAGATGGATGCTGGACCTGAATATAGGAAAGCATTGTATGTCTAAGAATAGTTTTTAGGACTCTAGTTTACACACCTGGATGGATGGTAGTACTATTCATTAAGACAAGAAGCAATAAAAGATCAGGTGTGTGGGGGTCGAAATCAAGATCTTGAGTGTATACATGCTGAATGTGAAATTATGTTTTGATATTCAAAATGTCAAGTAGAACGTTGGACATGTTGGTATGGGATGGACATAAAAAATTAGAAGAAATTGATATATATGGTGGAGTTGAAGCTAGGAGTAAGTGGTATCTAAGTTAAGAAAAATAATAATTTGGTATCTATATCGTTAAGACATTACATAGCATGGAATAAAATTGTTTATCAATGGACATCATAGGCATAATCTCATTCAGGCCTACTTTTATGTACCTTACCTGATATTAGAGCATAATCTATATAGTTTTCTTCAGTCACTTCTGTCCAATTCAACTACTATTAACAGGTGGGAAAATCCAAATGAAGATCTATTCTTTGTACAGAGGTGCATATTTATATTGCTATCTGTTAACAATAGAAACCACAGGCTGGCTGGTTCACAGAATGAAACCTAACAAACTATCCCTTGATAATCTACTAGCACACTATAAAGTTGTTCCTATGATACATTTTCCCATATAAATATTTATCTATAGCTTGGAAAGATAATAGGGATTGATGAGCTGTATATGAGTAGACAAGAAGCTAGCTCTACAAATATTTTATCTCTACATGTACTAGACTTTGGTAATGGTGAATAAGTGTGCATTACACTGCAGTGTGCAATCAACGATCCTTATTACCATAGCCAAGTTGTCCTTGTAAAGCTAAATAAGGGAAAAGAGGAAAAGCCATTAGGGTTTATATGTTGTTGGTAATATGTGTGTGTGTGTGTGTGTGTGTGTGTGTATACACACATGCATATATATATATATATATATATATATATATATATATATATTCATTTAATCATCAAAACAACCCCAGGACACAGGTGCTATTATCATCCCATGATTATAGATAAGGGAATAAATGTAAAGGGAGTATACCAACTGATCCAGTTCCAAGGCCAGCAAACCACAGAACCAGAATTTAAACTGAATTATGTGGCTCTGAAGTCCACTGTTGTGACCACTACACTGTTGTGCCTCCCATAAAACAAATAACAGCGCTGAATCTACCTCTTATTAAACAAAGCTCCAGCTTGGTCTCTGACACATTCCTTCCTCCTGGAGAAGATGGAAAGGGGTAGGGCAAAGAAGAGGTCATAGAATCAAAATTATCTCCTTCCATAGGATTCTGTTTCCAGTAAATGAAATAATGTGATAAATCTTTCCTTTATTCCACCATCTGACATGATATGCCTTTTAGTAGTGCCTTTGTAGGGGAAACATAGCCTGCTGAGTCATCTCTACCAGTTTCTGCATCATGAGGTTTAGAGAAAGCCTCTCATCTGACTGTAAACCAGGTTCAAGGCCACAGCTTGAAATGGTAGGACTGTGTTATAATTAGAGATCAAGTAAAAATTTATCCAATTTAATAATTCAAGAACATTTTACCTAATGTCTATTATAAATAACAGGGTATCATTGTCATATATTATTTTTAAATAAGCCTAATTAACTACATTTCATTTTTTGGTGTTTTATATTTGTTGATAAAGATAATGCAAGGGCTGTCAATACAAATGTAGAGAAGATGTCAAAAATATTAAGGACAGACTTGCTTTACCTCTTTATACAATATATTGGAAATAATTATATAACCCCATTTCTGAAGACAGATGCCTTTGTACTTGAGAATCTGCCCCAATTTATAAAGTCTGTATTCATAAGATCTATTTTTGTATTGAATGTATAAAATAAACTTTCATAATTGAATACTTCTTCAAAAAAACTAATTACTGACCCACAAGTTCTACCGTTACCTCTACTTTCTCTTTCAGTACTTTTTATTTTACCTTTGATGCTAAAAATAGTAATATTTTCAAAACAATTTGCATCATACTTACTAACCAAGCTTATATTCATGCTACCATAGTAAAGTACATCTTCTGCCTTAACTAATTTTAAATTGGTAATCTAACTTGTTTTCTGAATAAATAGATCCTTTTCTTCATTCATAGATTAGAAAGCTGGACAGACACAGTTGATTAAATTGTCCAAAACGCTGAAAAGAAACATGATAGATAGATAGATGGTAGATAGAATTTGAAGTTGTCTAGATTATCTACAGGATAACTTCAAACAAGTTATGTGGCATTATTACAAATCAGTTTCACCACTCAAGTAATTTGATTTCAAAATATCTTCTTTTTGATATTTCATTTTGCTTTCTCTCTTTTATTCTATTAGTTTATCAACAGGACAAACACAAGTTTCTTGTTTGTTCTCTGTTTTTATTTTAGAGAGAGAGAGAACATGAATGGGGGAGAGGGACAGAGAGAGAGAGGGAGAGAGAGAGAGATTGAGAATCTTAAGCAGGCTCCACGCTCAGTGTGGAGCCCAACGCGGGGCTCAGTTCCACAACCCTGGGATCATGACCTGAGCCGAAATCAAGAGTTAGCCACTCAACTGACAGAACCACCTAGACGCTCCCCAAACACAAGTTTTATAAACCATTTAGCGCAAACCTAGAACTATGTGGTGGTATGAACGAAGCAGGAAATGTTATGTAACTCTTTGTGAACTTTACTATATGATTAAAAAAATAACATTTAAACATATGAAGTAACTAGAGAACAGGATGAGACAATGGTCTGAAACCACTCACATAGAACTCCATCCAATGAAGGGGATTCTGGCATAAGGGAGATAGGTGAGGCTAATACAAATTTATCCAGGGGAATGTTACTAGCAAAAAGCAGTGATGAATACAGAAATAGATCAGTAATGATTGACAAGATGTTTACACTCATACACATTGGCCCTCATAGGTAACAAAAATACCTAATGGAGACCCTCATGCTCAGAAGTCTATGCAGACAGCTGAAGTTTTGTTATGCCATTACATCTATTACTTTAACTATAAATGTACTGTGTATAACTTTAGGTATTAGCAGACATTGTGTTTTCCTAAAAATGGAAGCAATCTGATACGAATAAAGATTCAAATTTGCAAGCTGATATACAGCACTCTAAATCTCTCCATACCATTTGACTTTGGTCTGTAAATCTTACATCTTCAAATAAAAAACTCTGAGAAATTTGAAAGTGTAGACATAAATGAAATGTATTTCATGTATTGTATTCTAGATGAAATTATCACACCTCATTTATCAATACAAAATAGAAATCTGAACAGTGACTACAAACATACATAAATATTGAGCAATTATATTATCAAAGGAGTGGAGAGACATAATACCAAGTCTATATGAGTGTTATTTTTATAAAAATGTAGGCATTTGTTATTATTTTTAATAAATATTAATTAAAAAATTTGTGTGAAAGAAAATATGTCTCATAGGTTCTATTTTTGCCTTTATGTATCATATGGAGTGTTGTACATAAGTTGATTCAGGGTTTATTCATTTATTTTAGGAATTCTGGCTATGTTTCATAAGTGCATGAGATTGTAATGTCTGTAAAATTTCCATCATAGGGGTAGTTTACATGGAAATAGAAAAATTGCATTTATTGAATAATATAGAGCAGTTGTTAGTCGTAAAAACTTTGGAGTCACACATAGAGTCACAACATGACTTTACCATTTATTAACTGTGCGACCATAGGGGAGTCATTAGTTCTTCTGGGCCTCAGTGCCCTCATTTTAAAATATGGCTATAAAAGTAGAATCTGCCTTACAAAGTTTTTGTGAAGTTGAATGTCCATTTGAAGTGTTTAGCACAGTCCTCCAGCCAATGACACAAAAAGGTTCTCAATAAATAGTAATTGTTATAGGAATTATTTTCACAATTAAAACATATATCTAGCAATCTGTACCTATGTGTATCTATCAATCTCCCAAAATGTTCAGCCTATTTTGCTCTACCACAACAGTAAAAAGTACGTTATGAATTTATACTATATAGTATCCATTTTTCTGAGGTGTAATTAAAAAAAACACATTATGGTAGATTACGTTAAAGGAATTTGTCATTTATTCTCTAGTAACATCAGTTCTAATTATGAAGTTGTCAACATTTTTTTCATTGTCAAGTCACTCCCTCTCCACTACCCTCAGCTTCTGGATAGGGCATTAAACATAGGGAGGAATAAGGGTGAGCAGTGGGTACTAGGATGCAGCAGCTGGATGGGGGTGGTGCAAAGGGCATGTGGTTTTTGTACTTGGAGTTTGTGCATTTGAGGTGAGGGTGCAAAAAGGGCTGGGAGAAGGGGGAGAAAAGCAATAACAAAGTAACTTCTAAGCTCTCCCTCGGTCAGAAAAGGCAATTCAACTTCCCACATGCACCCACACAGCAAACAAGGTTTTGGAGAGAAGGACTGGGGTGTCTGCAGAGTTGGTGTCAGCTACCAGCCACTCGTGTCACTGTGTAATTGAGTACGTCTAAATTTAGGCTTGCCAACCAAATAGGTTGCTCTGAAGCTGCAAAGCCAGATATGCAGCATCCAAATCGTGAGACTGCTAAACCCATAGTCTGAACACCCACACTCCACCATTGTTCTATGTGGTTACCTCGTTCTGGAAAGTTCTTCACCATCTGTGCCTAGAGTAATCTGTATATCCCTGCCCCAATCCCCCAGGGGGCCTCCCATGCAAGACAATTCAGGCACCTGGGACTCTCCTGGGACTGACAGTGGGGACTGAACCTTTCCTCCCTGGAGCAGGGAAAGAGGTATCCTTCTTCTGGACCTCTCCCACACCATTCCACTGTTCCACCCTGAGGCTCAAGAGAACTCAACACCATGGAGGAACACTTGTCTTACCCCAGCCCCCAACCCCACCTTAAACGCAGTTCTCTAGGTTCCAGAGGCTGCCTTGGATCACAGGGTCCTGACTCCACCCCCGGCAGGAAGTGGCGCCTAGGCAACTACATTTGGAACACACCCCCTCAGATTCTGGTGCAGGAACTGAGGGACCTCAGTTTGAGAAAAAAGAAAAAAAAACTGAAAATTTGTAACAGAATCCCAGCGGAAGGGCTGGGGCAGGTGAGCTGCAAGGACAGACCTAAGGGGGAGGGTCTCCCTGCCTCTGCTAAACATCTCCATTCTCTTTGCTGCAAAGAGTCTCCCAGGATTGCACTAAGCACACGTTTGTTCCTTCGACATATAATTGTTAGAGCTCCTTCTAGCTTCATACTTTATTTTTCCTTTCAGATTTTATTTAAGTAGGGATTTTAAGAAGGCTAGTTGTTTGCTATCCTGAGGGTAGTGAAACGACTGGAGTAGGATAGCAGAGGGCCTGGGCAGGCGCACTAGGATGTGTCCTCCGGAGACGGCTCGGCTCAGGGATCTAGGAGCGCTGGCCCTGGGTGAGTATCCCCACCGCGGGCTCCACTCCCCACCTCCCGCCCCCCTCCCGACCCCTCCCAGCCTGGCGTGTGCTACCCTGCGCCCCCCGTTTGCTCCTAGCCGGCTCCTCCCGCTGCCCCCACCCCCTCACACTCGGTTCCCCCTGCGTCGTCCTTGTCCCACTCAGACTTCGTTCCCGCCGCCCGGCCGGCCGCACTTCCCGCCCTCGCCTAGATCCCGGCCACCGCCGCCTGAGCCCTCATCGCCGCACTCCTCTCGCGCTCCGCCCGCGCCCCGCTCCCTCCGGTCCCCGTTCTTCGCCCCGCCCGCCGCTCTCGCTTCCCTCGCCGCCGCCGCCGCGTCCCGGACTCGGTAGGCTCCGCGCCCTGCGGTCGAGCCTGCCCCCTGAGAGCCCGCGTTCCCGGCTGACGCGGAGGCGCCGCGGTCCCCGCCGCCACCACGGCCAACACGGGTGCCACGCGCCGCCGCCGCCGCCGCCGCCGTGCCGCCGCCGCCGCCGCGGCCACTCGCCCGCCGCCCACCATGGCCCCGCAGCAAACAGGTAGCAGGAAGCGGAAAGCGCCCGCCGAGAGCTCGTCGTCTCAGGGCTCGGCGGCGGACGCAGAGGGGCCGCTGCTGCCTAAGAAGCAGAAGCGGCCGGCGACGCGGCGCTCGCTGGTGCACTACCTCAAGGACCGCGAGGTGGGCGCGCGGGGCGGCGCCGGGCTGTCGGGCTCCAAGGGCGAACTGCGCGGCTACGCGGTGCAGAAGCTGCCCGAACTCTTGAGGGAGCGCGAGCTGGCCCTGGGCACCCTCAACAAGGTGTTCGCGTCGCAGTGGCTGAACGCCAGGCAGGTCGTGTGCGGCACCAAATGTAACACCCTCTTCGTGGTGGACGTGCACTCGGGGCAAATCACGCGCATCCCCCTGATGCGGGACCGGGGGCCCTGGCTGGCCCGGGCCCAGCCGAGCTGCGGCATCCACGCCATCGAGTTGAATCCCTCCAAGACGCTTCTGGCCACCGGGGGAGAGAATCCCAACAGCCTGGCCGTCTACCGGCTGCCCACCCTGGACCCCGTGTGCCTGGGCGACCGCCACGGCCATAAGGACTGGATCTTCACCATCGCCTGGATGAGCGATACAGTGGCTGTGAGCGGCTCCCGCGACGGCACTGTGGCTCTGTGGCGGCTGGACCCCGACATGTTCAATGGCAGCATCGCCTGGCACAATGACGCGGGGCTTCCTGTGTACGCCCACATCCGTCCGAGGGACATGGAGACCATCCCCAGGTCCAGCACCAGCCCCAGTAACCGCAAGGTGCGGGCCTTGGCCTTTAGTGGCAAGAACCAGGAGCTGGGAGCCGTGTCCCTGGACGGCTACTTCCACCTGTGGAAAGCCCGGAGCACTCTGTCTAGGCTGCTGTCCATTAGGCTGCCCTACTGCCGAGAGAATGTGTGCCTGACCTACTGCGAAGAGTTGTCCCTGTATGCAGTGGGTTCCCAGTCCCATGTCTCCTTCCTAGATCCACGCCAACGCCAGCAGAATATCCGGCCCCTGTGCTCCCGAGAGGGCGGCACAGGGGTGCGTTCGCTGAGTTTCTACCAGCACATCATCACCGTGGGCACAGGCCATGGCTCCCTGCTCTTCTATGACATCCGTGCCCAGAAGTTCCTGGAGGAGAGGGCGTCGGGCAGCCCAGACTCCTGTCCTGGGCCCTCAGGAAGGAAGCTCAAGCTCACCTGTGGCAGAGGCTGGCTCAACCACGATGACCTGTGGGTGAACTACTTTGGCGGTATAGGGGAGTTCCCCAACGCGCTCTACACCCACTGCTACAACTGGCCTGAGATGAAGCTCTTCGTGGCTGGAGGGCCTCTCCCTTCAGGCCTCCACGGGAACTACGCAGGCCTCTGGAGCTAAAGATGGCCAATGTATTCTCAAAGTGCCCAGATTTACTTTCCAGTCCCCTCTCACTTTCTTTTTCACGCTGTGCTTTGTGCTTTTTAACTTACTGTGGCATTTGTCTTCTAGGTTGAAAGTGCCCAGCTTACCTGTGTTTAGTGTATTAGGCAGAGAGAGAAAGAGAGAGAGAAATCAAAGGTGATCTTTGGGCAATCGAAAGTTGGCTTTAAGATTTTTCTGTACCTCTCCCAACACCACCATGTTTTTTGCCTCCTCTTACAAAGAATTTTGTCTAATCTTTAATTGTGTTCTCTGAGTGATTGACATATGCTCTTTCTTTGGGCTGTTGTAGAGGTGGTACCCCCTACAATTCAATACTTTTTTTACCAATATTTCAACAGTATGTTCAGGTCTTCTACACATTTCAGATGTATGGTATTTTGGGAAAATGTATGCTAAAAAGTATCTTTGGGGCTGGTTGGAAGAACTACCCTTCATATATATAAGAGAACAGGTATATAGCTCTGCTCTAGAAAATGCATTTTAAGATCTGGATTGCCACCATTTGGGGCCTGTTTCATTTGGATTTTGGAACCTGGTTGTTTGTTGTTTGTATATTTTTGGTACATAAAATATTTAAAAATATGTTTTCTTCGTCAAGAAATCTTAGAATAGTGTTCATCCTATTAATCACAATTTTGATTAGTAATTTTATTTTATTCAGTAAATTTTATTCAGTAAAATTTAGCCCCAGGTCCTCAGCCTTCTTGTTTAAAGCTGCTATAACACAGCCTGCTTTCCTGGGTATCATTTATGCTACAGATTTCCATAGCTAATCAAAACTGGCCTATACATGGCAGGACAATCAGGGAAGTTCTTTTTGGGGTAAACATTTCTTGAAAGTTTAGGTAACACTATCCAGGCAGCCATTTATACAGAAAGGCCCGCTGTTGTGCTCAATGTAGATGTTGTTGACAATTTTTTTTATTATATACATAGGTATTTCTTTTATCAGGATTGTGTATGTGATGGATTGCAGAAAAAATAAAACTTGTTTAGCATTTTAGCAATTAAGAACTAGGCTAAGGTTTTAAATGCTTACATATCTATTTTTTTCTTAATTGTCTTCTAGGAATATATTTATCAAAGTCAAAATCTTCCAAGAGACCAGATGAAACTGAAACATCAGCTATGCACACATTACTCTGTATATTTGTTTTTGAAAAGCAAACTTATGCTACTATCATGAGTGAAAAGATGAAATAACATCTTGAATGCCTTATCAAAATATACATGCTATAGGTTGGGACAATTTGGTATCTTATGTTTTTAAGATGATTTAAAAAACTTTATTTACAAAAAAAAGTACATGTTGTGGTTTATAGCTACCTACTCACATATGCTGTGTATTTGTGTATGTCTTTGTGTTACTTCCCATGTGAAAAAAAGGCACATGTGTATACCATTTTAGATATGCACATATTCCTAATATTTTAAACTATGTCTATCAAGACTTGGTCTTTAGTTTTGTTTTATTCGAGATAAGTAATACATGCACATGACCAAACAAGTCAAACTGTATAAAAAGTGTAAGGTGAAAAGTAAGTCTCATACCCTAAGATCCCTGATCTCCTGCCCATAGATCACAAGCAGTATATTTTGTGTTTGTATAGTCAATACATATATAAGCATATATGTATGTGTGTATGCAATTTTTATATAAATGTGCCATTTATCACAAAATCTTAGAGATTTTTTCTTATACCTATCTACCTAATTAATTTTAATTGTATATATTTCCCTGTATGATTGGCACATACTTTATTCATTATACCTTTAATGAGCATGTATATTGGTTCTTATTTACTGTAACTATAAGCTATTCTACAGTGATTACTTAGGTGCATACATTTTTGTGCACATGTGTAAGTAGATCTGCAGGATAAATTCCTAGAAATGGAATGGCTGGATCAATTTTATATTTAATAGCCATTGCCAAATTACCATCCAAAGAAGTACTACCAGATTAACCTCCCATAAATAATGTATGCATGCCTACTTCACCATACCCTTGCCAGCTGTGGGTCATCAAACTCTGTGCTCTTTGACAATCACATATCTGCTTGATCCTGATCCTTTCTAAGCCACTGTGGCTGGGTTAGATTTGTGGTCAGAGTACCAAGTAGGTTCTGAAACAGATCAAGAATATGGGGAAATGAGGGCAAACAATAAAAATACTGTCAAACCAAAGACCAATAACACCTACAGTTCAGGTTCACATATCTGGAGATGGATTACGAAGGACTGTCTTCCTTAGATTCTTAGCTGGACCTAGTAGGGTTCTTTGGTTTATTGTACCCTTATTTCACTTGTATTCAATGCATCACATGTCAGTAAAGAAAATCCAAGAAGGAGATGATGAGAGCCTGAGCTAGAATATTTGAGGTAAGTGGAGAGGAAGGAAGTTATTAGAAAAATGAGGTGAAAATAAAATGAACCGTATTTGGTATTTCATGTGGAGGGTGAAGAAAGGCAAAGAATTTAGGTGGACTCTAAGGCTTTGGCTTGAATGTAAATGAATAGTGACAAACAAATCTAGGGACTATAAGCACAGAGGATATACGTGGATCAACTCGATTGGGGACATGTTGAATTTGAGTTGCTTATTTGACATCAGAAGAACATACCCAGTGAAGAACTGGCTATATATCCCAGAATGAGATTTCTCACTGCTGGGAAAGTGAGTGATAGGAAATGTGGGGAAATTTTCCCTTTTGGAAGCAAGCAGAATAGAAAAACCTATCAAGGATCCTAAAAAGAAATGGAGAACAAAAATAGAGGTGGGAAGAATATAAAATAGAAGAGGATTATTTTACTCAAAGGCCATCACCTCATAAGCCTGAGATAGCAAAATATTTCTTTAATACTGAATTAAATTATAATAATTTATAATAATTTTGGAGTCTTAACCCCCATAGCAAAGGGCAGTTTTTCTCCCAGATATTCTCTCTAAATACTTACCTAGGACTTCTCATCAGTCCACTAATTAAGCTGTTTCATTGGTCAACTGCTGGTATCTTCTTGGAGAATGAAAAGTCAGACCTTATTTACAAAGCAGGACTTCACAGTGATTTCTGGACCACTTAGCCTACTGGTCTGAGATATCTCCAGCACTCCCAACAGCATCCTGGCACAGGCATCTCTGGCAGCCATGCTGAAGCCCTGGCAGCCTCAGAGAGGTGAAGTATCACCTCATCACCAGCTGCTACTAGCTCGTGTTTGAGTTCCTCCCTCAATGCCACAGGTGCGGGTCTCTGCCAGTTTTCCCAGGCTGCCAAAGGACAAAGGAAGTATCCGGCGGAAGATGCTCCTTTCCTCAGCATCACAATCACAAGAGCACAAATACAAAGAATTAGAAGAAAGAAGAAATAATCACAGGCACAGATTTATTTGCTAGGCAGGTAAATGTAACCTCTGAGTGAAAATTATCAGAAGACTAAATAACTAAACTTTTTCCAAGAATAAATTAGAAACCAGAATGAACCATTAACCCTAAAAAATTGTGAAAGCTATTTTTTAATATGCTCTTTCCTCTAAGAAAATCATGCATTTAAACATATAAGCATATAATAGGCATGCTAGGCTTGGTGGTGTCATAAATAAATTACTTCACATTGTCAGGGAATATTTAATTTTGAGCCGATTCAGAGCATAGAGTAAATTTTACTCTTTTCTATATGAGGCCAACATACTATTAATAACAAAACTGACTAAAATTACACAAAATTAAGAGATCTGTTTTACATATATAGATAGATAAATGCAAGTTGTCTTAAAAAACACTGCATATAATCCATCAGTGTATTAAAAAGAAACTATGCAAACCATGGCAAAGTGAAGCTAGTTCCTGGGATGCAAAGAGTGTTGGCTGTTAAGAAATCTGTTTTTGTAATGTATCATATTAACAGGTTAAGTGAGAAGACACAGGCTCGTGCTAGTATATTCCAATAAATAATTTAATAAAACCCTACTAAAATTCTTGATAAAATTTTTCTTAAAGTATGAGGTAATATAGTCTAATGGTTGTGTGTGTGTGTGTGTGTATGTGTTTCTTATTGTTTCCAATCTTAACCAGAGTCCTCTTAAATTATACAGTATCAGAGGAATTCCAATGAAAGTAAGGAATGAAACAAGGATTCTAAAAACCACCATCACTATTTAATATTATTATAAAAATTCTAGATACAGCAATTAGAAAAGATAGAAAAATAAAAGGTATAAATATTGGAGAAGAGAAAGCAGTTATAATTACTTGCAGATGATGTGACTGTAAAAAAATCATCCGAAAGAGCCAACTGAAACAATGAAATATTGTAGTAAGGTGTTCTGTTTTGAAATTAATGTATGAAACATCAATACTTTTCTATTTTACTTATTTACTTATTCAGCAAATATTTCATGAATGCTTACCCTATACCTGGCACTGTTCCAGGTTCTGGAAATACTATGGTGAACAAGATAAGCAAGCTATGCCCTCATGAGGTTTGTGGTCCACTGAGAAGGAAAGAGACAATAAACATACAAAATAGCAAAACAATGGTGTATCAGATGGTTACCAATGCTAATAAAATAAATGAGGGTAAAGGAGAAGAGGGGATAGGAATTCTGGGGGAGATGTAATTTTAATATTTTATTGAGATATAATTGACATTATATTAGTTTTCAGGTGTACAACATGATTCAATTTTTGTATATACTGTGAAATGATTACTAAGTGTAGTTAACACCCATCAATACACAGTTAAAGTTTTTTTCTTATAATAAGAACTTTTAAGATTAACTCTCTTGGCAACTTTCAAATATACAATACATTATTATTAACTATATTCATCATGCTATAAATTACATCCCCAGGACTTACTTGTTTTATAACTGGATGTTTGTATCTTTTGACTCCCTTCACCTATTTAACCAACCCCTCCTCCCACACCCTGTACCTCTAGCAACCACCAGTCTTTTCTTTGTATCTGTGAGCACATTTTTTTTAGATTCCACCTGTAAGTGCAGTCATATGGTATTTGTCTTTCTCTGTCTGACTTACTTCACTTAGCATATCCATCCATGTTATAAATGGGATCTCCTTTTTATGGTTGAATGGTACTCCATTGTGCATATATATACCACATTTTCTTTATCCATTCATCTCTTGAGGGACACTTAGGTTGTTTCCATGCCTTGGCTACTATAAATAATGTTGTGATGAACATGGGGGTGCATATATCTTTTCGAGTCAGTGCTTCATTTCCTTTGGATAAATATCCACAGTGGAATTGCTGAATCATATGGTAATTCTATTTTTAATTCTTTGAGGAGCCTCCATACTGTTCTCCATAGTGGCGGCACCAATTTACATTCCCATCAACAGTGCATAAGGAAGGGTTCACTTTTCTCCACATCCTTGCTGACCCTGGTTATCTTGCCTTTATGATAATAGCTATTCTAACAGGTGTGAAGTGATACCTCACTGCGGTTTTGATTGCATTTATGTACCCGATTATTAGTTATGTTGAGCATCTTTTCATGTGTCTGTTGGCCATTGTGTGTCTGTTTTCTTTGGGAAAATTATGTTCAGATCCTCTGACCACTTTTAATCAGATTTTTGCTGTTGAGTAGCGTGAGTTCTTTATATATTTTGGATATGAACCCTTTATCAGATAAATGATTTGCATATATTTTCTCCCATTCCATAGGCTGGCTTTTCATTTTGTTGATGGTTTCACTTTGCAATGCAGAGGACTTTTAGTTTGTTGTAGACTCTTTAACCCATTTGAATAGATTTCTGTGTATGATGTAAGATAGTGAGTGGTCCAATTTCATTCTTTTGCAAGTGCTGTCCAATTTTTTCAACACCATTTACTGATAAAACTGTCTTTTCCCCATTTTACATTCTTAGTTCCTTTGTCATAAATTAATTGACCATATATGTATGGGTTTATTTCTGGCCTTTCTATTCTATTACAAAAGAGAATACGAATTAGGAATTCTGGATGAGATGCAATTTTAAATAAAGTTGTTAGTGAAAACCTGCTCAATAAGTTAACATTTCAGCTGAGATTTGAAGGAAGTGACAAAATGAGTCTTGCAGCTATATCAGAGAAGAGAGTGTGCAGGTGGAGGGAATATCAAGTATAGAGATCTGAGGTGGGACCATTCCTGGTGTGTGTTAGAGCAGTAGAAAGTACACCAGTATTGTTGGAGCAGAGTGCATGAAGAAAGGGGTAGAGTCAGAGAGGTAATGGAAGACAATATCATGCAGAGATCTGGAAGAAATTATAAGAATCTTGGACTTTACTTTGAATGAAATGAAAAGCCAAGGAGGGTTTTGAACAAGGGATTTATGTTTTAGAAGGAAAGCTAGATGCTGTGTTGATAATATACTATAAACTGTAGTAGGGAGAAGACAGAGAAGGAGGGGCATCAGTTAGTAGGTAACTCTAATAATCAAAATCAAAGATGATGTTGGCCATATGCAAAACTAATCAGTTTAACAATTCAGTGGAGCTTGTGGTTCAAAACAAGATACTTCCTTATAAGGATATTATAGAAGTGACATCAATATTATTTAAATCGAAAAACTGCATGTTAATGCTATAAGAAAGAGTGCCGTGAATATCAGATCAGATATTTTGACAATGTTCTGGAAAATAGAAAATAGATAGGGTCACTCTGATAAATAAAGTTGATCAGGGTTACCATAAGCCTAAGATACAACTATCAGAATGCTGTCATTTTGATGGAAGCCAGTATTCACAGAGAGTCTCCCACAAAGATTCCATGCTATATACTTTGACATATATCAATACAAGGAGTGAGTTTTGAAATCGCAAGCATAGTTGGAGGGGTGTCCATGGATGGGCTTGTCTAGTTGGACATTTCTCTAACTAGTGGAATACTATACAATTGTTAAAATTCTGGAGCTCATTCTTTATGTACTGACATGGAGAAGTAGCCTTGATAATGTTAGATGAAATAAGCAAATTTCAAATCCATTTTTGTTTAAAAATAGGAGGACGAAGATAACAAGTTTACAGTATGTACAAGAATATGTACAAAAGGGTTAATGTGTGTCTGTAAGACATAGTATATAATATAGGAGACTTTCATCATATTTTACATATTTAAATAATGTTTGAACAGTCTAATATGTATTTCTTAAGCAAACAAGGGGAAAAACAATGAAGATACCTTTTGAAAGGCCTAGTTGGAGTGGGGAAGAGAAGGAGAAGACAGGAATGATCAATGGTGCTCAATGCAGCAGAAGCTAAAAAAGCTGGAGATGAGAAAAATTCATTTTTATGTAATATGGATGTCCATGAAGGCTTTTTGCCAAAACAATTGTAATAGTGACCAACTGTATTCCCTCCAAGAAGGGATAAACAATTCAGTGTGTCTCAAAATTGGCCTTAGAAATTTTTGTCCTATTAACACCTGACAGAACTGTGGTTTTCTATGTTTTTCTTCTCATCTCCTCAAAACAG
Source organism: Panthera onca (assembly GCF_046562875.1). Lineage (NCBI taxonomy): Eukaryota > Metazoa > Chordata > Mammalia > Carnivora > Felidae > Panthera > Panthera onca. The sequence goes on from NC_138357.1 coordinate 25,614,544, forward strand.
TTGATTTTGGGCAAGTAGTGTGAGAATGACATAGGCACTACCTCACTGTCTACAGAATAATGCTACAAATGTTCCTGACCCCAATGCAGTACATGATCCAGCACCTACCAATTTCAGGAATCCATGTTGTTCTTCAACCTTTCCTGCCATATATAAGGTATATATTTTACATATATGGTTATATTGTATATATTATATATAATAGGTTTTAATGATATAGAATCATGGTATATAAACTATGTTATAATATTTATGTATAATCTCTATATAATGTGTGATATAATTTATATATATAATATTCATAGCTAGAAGCTGATTTGGAGAACCTGTTACACTAGAGAAATCCAATTTTCTGGCACACTCATATTTTCCCCAAAACATTTCTCTGCTTATTATATGACCATAATTTTGGTTTGAGCCTTAATGCTTAAATGTCCATTAATCTTCCCTAGTCCCACATCCCAACTATAATTATAGTGGAGAGGAGAATTTTAGCTTTGGAATAAGCCAAGATATATTCTTACTCATTGCTATAATACTTAAATCTGTTCCCATCTCTGATGTCCTTTACTGATAATAAGGGCAGTCGTACATTACATTAAACTATGACAAAAATGGGACTTGGTTTTCATATTTATAAGGGGCAAGGAGAAAAATAATCACTCAGAACTTGAGAAGTTATATTGAGTGTATAGACAAAGAAAAGGAAGAAAGATAATTCATAAAGTCTTTTATTCTCAGTATTAGGACTTGAGTACTACCAATACATGGGAGCATATTTAGTGCACATACCTCCCTGTTGTTAATCAAAGGACTTCTGAAATCTACACACTTTCACTTATGAAGGGCTATAATCAATGCATGAGTCTTCAATTAAATATCACAAATACTTATCATTGGGAATACAAAATAAAACAGAGATACAATACCTAAATTTGTTCATTTGTCTTGCTTTTCAGTAGGTTTTATCCAGAAATTAGTCAAAATATTGACACACAACGTAATAGTTGGTTGATGTAGCTATAAACAGATGAATCAGTTCACCAAGAATCATTCAAATCAGTAATTTATACTAATGTGGACAAAACTACCAATTGAATAACTAATAATCTCTCCCAACCTATCTAGCTGTTTTGAATTTGGCAACCTGAGAATATAATATTGTTCTGGAAAACCAAATAAATATTATATACAGAATAAGATAAAAGTCTGAGATCATGGATTAAATAATTCCCTTTGTAAAAGGGAACTTCCATAAGCAAAGGGGCAGAGACATCATAGTAGGATCAGAGCCTTCTGCTGAGAAGGGACATTAGATAGAGACATATATTTGACCTTCAGGATCTCAATAGAATAATGATACTGTGTGACATGTATGTAGCAGCCAGTATTTCATCTTCACTTGCAAAGAGATTTTATGACTGTGCCTGTTTATTGGGGTCTCTATCTTTGAGTGTTTACATATATAAACACTTGCATACAGACAGAGATAAACTATCTTCAACATGAGGAGCTCAAGGTGATGTCTTATTAAAATCTTGAATCTTCTTTGTTTTACTTTATAACTCTCTGTGGGTGACTCACCCAGTCTCAAAATGAAAAACACAAGTCAAACTAATGGCAGAGCACTGTAGTCACCCACAACATCTGTTATTGTTGTTGTGTTTTTTCCAATTTGCTGGGCTGAGTATTGAGTAATGAATGATAACTTGGCACTACTATTCTTTGGGAATATTTAAACATTTAAAAAAATTTCAAAGCTTCAAAGCTATGTAACAACTGAGCCTTCTTCTTACTTCAATATTTTGAGTTGCTGCTCAGATAATAGCAGTTAGTTCTGGCATTGTGAATGTCAAAAATCAAGGTACACAGTGTATTATGCAGTGCTTACAGGAAATCAGGTGGGGTAAATGACTATCTTTTAGAAGCTTTTCTACCAATTAAGCTTTTCCTAAGGTCAGTTCTTATAGAGAAAAAGAAAATGGTAAATTATTATGACAATTCGTTCATCTCTTATTATTAACATGTACCTACAGAATATATGGCCAAGAGTAGGATTAATGAATGATAAAATTGTATAGGTCTATAAAGACTATTAAAGATCATATAACACTGATCTTTAAAGATCAACATACTTAAAAAAATTTTTTATTTACATTTATTTATTTTTGAGAGACAGAGAGCGAGGGCACAAGTAGGGAGGGGCAGAGAGAGAATGAGACACAGAATCCAAAGCAGGCTCCAGGCTCTGAGCTGCCAGCACAGAGCCCGACGCGGGGCTTGGACCCACAAACCATGAGATCATGACCTGAGCCGAAGTCGGATGCTTAACCAACTGAGCCACCCAAGTGCCCCAAGATCAACATACTTTTATAGCGGTAATGTTAAATGTGCTTCCTGACTTTTAATTTTGAAAATAATAAAACGTACATGTAATGTAACAAAAATTCATGTTTCTAACATCTAGAATTAACTAAAAGTAAAATCATAGATGAAATAGAAGCCCTCACTGAACACTATAATTATAAATTCTCTTCTCACCTCCCCACAGGTAAACACTCACTGTAATAGTTCAGCAAATTTCTGTACAACTCAATTTTTATACTGCTATGTATTTATATTTATTTAATAAATACTTAAGTACTTAGTATGTGCCAGTTATTAATACTTTCCAAAGATTTGCTCATTTAATCCTTATGGTAATCCACATTTTACAGATGACTGTTTTACAAAGGAGTAGTTAAATAACTTGCCCAAGGTCATAAGTAATAAGGTGCATAGTTATATCTAGGGTCAGTTTGTACATGTGCATGTTTCCATCTATAATATATAGAATGACTTTTATTAATTTAGTGTGAACTTTTTCAGCAATTTTATTTTTTCACTTAACATGTATTTGAGATCTTTAATATGTGTATGTATCTGTTCCTACCTAGTTTTCTGTATTTCAAACTATGTTACAATACACACATTTAGAAAACATTTTGTGATGCACACATGTAGTAACTGCTCTCTTATTTTTTTTAAGTTTATTTATTTATTTATTTATTTATTTAGTAATCTCTCCACCCCCTGTAGGGCTTGAACTCATAACGCCAAGATCAAGAGTCTCATACTCTTCTGACTGAACCAACCCCACTGCTCTGTATTTTTCAAAATGTAGAAGTGGATTTTCTGTTTCATAGAGTGTATGCATTTTCAATTTGCTTCATGCTACCAAAACAGAACCTTAAGCTTGCTGTGGTAAGAGGAAGTGTGGTGATCCCAAACATCCTTGCCCCCAGCTACACATGCACATTTTCCCTGCAATACAAGGAATATTCTGGATGATGCTGTTAAGGAATTTTGAAGATATAATTAAAATCCCAAATGAGTTGATTTTAACATAGGGATATTACCTGACTTAATTGGGTGAACTCTTAAAAGGAACTGGAAGAAGAGAAAAAATTGAAGTGTGAGAGGTTTTTGACACAACAGAGATCTCTGTTGCTGGCTTTGAAGATGGATAAGTGACACAAATAGGATCTGAGGGTGTCCTCTAGGAGCTGATAGTGACTTCTAGTCAACAGCCAGCAAGAAAATGGAAACTTCAGTCCTACAACTGCAAGGAAATGAATTCTTCCAACAACATGAACAAGCTTGGAAGCAGATTCTTCCCAGAGTTTGCAGCCAATAACAGAGCAGGCCAAGATACTGATTTCATCCCAGTAAGTCTCTAAGAAGATAACCTGGTTAGGTTATGCCTGCACTTCCAGCCTTCAGAAGTGTGAGGTAATAAATGGGGATTGTTTTAAGCTGCTCAGTTTGTGGTAATTTCTTAGGCAGCAGTAGAAATCTAACGCTGTGTCAATTTTTATCCTCCTATGCAGTGTCTAAAATTTCCTTTTACCTCATATTCTCACCAACACTTGATATTTTTTTCATAAAATAATGTTTGCCAATCTGATGGATAAAATATGGTGTTATTGTTGTTTTAGTTTGAATATCCTTGTTTGCTGGCAACCAGGTGGTTTTACAGATGATGAAAGTTAAACCAGAGTGAATGTGTTCACTCATGTCCTATAGCTAAGAAGCAGAGCAAAGATTAAAAGTTTGAGTTAAGAAATGAGATATGTCACTTTTCTAAAACCCACTAAAAGAACTTTCATCTCATAGTCATTCAATAAATGTAAATAGAACACATGTTATACATCTACATTAGTTTTTATCACTGTACTATAAATATATTCTATGGCTGAAGCACAATCTGATAAACAAATATGGAAATAGGTAGAAGCTGGTAAAAGGGTACAAACTTTCAGTTATAAGATGAATAAGTTCTGAAAAAAAAATATGGTTGAGGTGAGGAAAGGGATGATTGTGTATTTATTGCTTTTCCCTAAGATGTGTATTGTTGACTATACTTCTACTAATTATCAGAGCTGCCACTGTCAAAACAAGTATGCACTGTTTCCTAATTCTCTTTCCATTAACAATTAAATAACAGAATGATGGAACCTGAAAGAATAAATATGCACTGTGAACTCAGTACTATATTTACAGAAGCTACTATGTATGCAATTGCTACCCGAGTTCCTGCTGTGCTTTGAAAATATATAATTGAAGAATGTCTGTCTTTGGACAATAGTGATAGGAAGACATTTGTAAATTACAAATTTACCTGCTGAAGTAAAAGTCACAGGTTCTTCCTTGGTTATTTCTTTAATATAATAATAGCACAAGCATGGTATGTTAAGTGTATTTTTATATACAACAACAAATATCGAAACTTCTAGTTAAATTTAAAAAATGGCAGTCATTAAAATTGTAATGGTAACTGTTACTGTGTTCCGATCTGTAGTGAATACAGTTATTCTGTCAGTGGGTTTCAGATTTCAACTAATTATGTATATCGGCAGAATTTTGAAGGAACTCCTTTATGTTTTTAAATATCGACAAACTTAAACTTATGTACAAATATAAAGTGAGGATTAGACATATAGCAGGACTTACATCTTCCTAGACTCCTCCCTCTCCATTACCCTTAAGTCAGCAACTTATTCCTGTTGAACTAAGTTGTCTCTTGAATCTTTCCCCTCAGGCTATCTCCATTGCTATTGGTCTAGTTCTGACCCTCATCTTCTTAAAGTGGGATTTATAATTTCCTATTTTGTCTTCCTGCCTATAGCCTCATTCTTCGCCAATCTGTATTTTACTGTTAATACTTACCTTTCTAAATCCAGGTTCTTTTCTGTGCTTGTCCAGTATAACAGACACTAGTGACATGTGGCTAACATAATTAAAATGAAATAAAATTAAAATTTTATCACAGTTCCTCAGTTACACTACTCATATTTCAAGTGCATAATAGTTACATCTGGCCAGCAGCACCACTTTGGATACTGCTGATATATACTATTTCCATCGTTACAGAATATCATGTTAGATCGTGCTGCTCTAGATTATTGGTTCATGGTTTTAGTTAGGATATCACAGTCAAACTTTGGACACATACAGAGTCTGTACAACATTGTTTATAGCAACATTATTAATAATAATCATAAAGTAAAAACAACCCAAATGCCTATCAACTGAAAAAATGGATAAACAAATTACTCATACAATGGTATGTTATTCAGTAATACTTAAAAACAAAGTATAATATATGCTATGACATGAATTAACCTTGAAAAGATTATACTAAGTGAAAGAAGCTAGTCCTAAGGGACTGCATAATATATGATTCTATTTATATGAAAGGACTAAAAAAAACACAAATCCATAAAGATAGAATGTAGGTAGGTGAAACTATTACAAAACTCTGTAAATATACTATAAAACAATGAATTGTGCATTTTAAAGTGGTGAATTTTATGATATAAGAATTATATATCAATAAAGCTGTTATAAAGAAAACAACAACAAGAATCAAATTACAGAGGTTCTAAACATCAGACCCTGGATTCTAACTCAGTCCCACAAAGCAGAATCTCTATTCAGGATATAGAAAGATAGATAAATAAATAGATAGATATAGATAGTAGATATTATATTTTATAGGTAAAATATAAGTTATATAACATGTAGCTATATAATCTCCATAGTATTTATCTATCGTCTATCATCTATATATATCAACAGGTTGTCCTAATGTTCATACAGGATATGAACTACTGCTAGTTCTCAACTATGATCCCCTCAAGGGCAGGGATCATGTCTTTTTGAGCTTTTGATATTTAGAAATACTATAAGCAAATCAAAATGGAATTATAAAACATGTTCAAATAAACCAAAGAAAGAAGGAAAAGTAAAAGAGTGAAACAAAAAATAGAGAACAAAGATTTAAAAGAATAAAATGGTAGGCTTAAGCCCTAACATACCACTAAATATATTAAATGTATGTGATCTAAAAACATCAATTAAAACACAGAGATTAGCAAAATGGGTTTATAAAGACTGATCCAACTATATTCTGTCTACAAGAAACTTGCTTCAAATATAATAATATAGGCAGGTTGAATATAAAAAATATATAATAGAAAATTTAATCAAAGGAAAGTAGGAATGGCTATATTAATATTAGATAAAGTCAACTTCAGAGCAAAGAATATTACCAAAGACAGAGAAGGACATTATATAAAAGAGTCAATCACCTAAGGAGAGATAGAAACTCTAAATATGTTTGAACCAAACAAAAGAGCTGAATATTAAAGGAGCAAAACTGATAGAATTGAAAGAAGAAATAGACAAATCCATAATATTTTAATGTCTTTATTTTGGAAATTGATTAAACATCTAAATAGAAAATAAGCAAGGGCACAGAAGAGCTCAGCAATACCATCAACCAACAGTATCCAATTGACATTTATGGAACAGTACGTAACAACAGCAGAATACATATTCTTTACATGTTTCCATACAATATAAACAAGATAGACCATATCCTGGGACAAAAAAGAGAACTCAGCAAATACAAAGATTTGAAGTCATACAGCGTGTATTCTTTGAACATAATGGAATCAAGCTAAAATAAGTAAAATGACAATAGGGAAATCTCCAAACACTTGGAAACTAAGCAACACACATTTAAATAATGCGTGTGTTAAAGAAGAGTCTCAAGGTAATAAAGACATGTTGAAATGAATGAAAATGAAAGTACAAAATCTCAAAATTTGCAGAAAGCAGCTAAAGGTGTTTTGAGGGAAATCTATATCCCTAAATGTGCAAATTAGAAAAGAAGAAAAGTCTCAAATCAATAATCTAAGCTCTCATTTCAAAAACCAAGGAAAAGAAGAGCAAAATGGGCCCAGATAATATACAAGGAAGGATATAATAAAAAAAAAAGAACTGAAAACAGGAAAACAATAGAGAAAAATCAATGAAACTAAAGATCTAATTCTTTGAAAAGTTCAATAAAATTGGCAAACCTTTAGCAACCTTGACAAAGAACAAAGAAAAAATCGTCAATATCAGGAATGAAACAAAGGAGATCAATACAGACTATAAAGTTAGCAAAGAATAAGGGAAAACCACAAACATCTCTACATAGATAAATTTGACAAATTAAGCGAAAAAGACCTATTCCTTGAAAAAACGAAAACCACCACAAGTTACCTAATATTTAATTGCCTTGTACTTATTAATGAATTTTAATTATTAACTTAAAAACTCCCCTAAGGTGCATGGGTGGCTCAGTCAGTTAAGTGAGTGACTCTTGATTTCAGCTCAGGCCATTATCTCATGGTTTGTGAAATCGAGCCCCATGTTGGGCTCTGCACTGACAGCTTGGAGTCTGTTTGGGATTCTCTCTCTCTCATCTCTCTGCCCCTCTCCCCACACATGCTCTCTGTCTCTCAAAATAAATAAATAAGCATTATAAATATATATATATATATATATATATATATATATATATATTTTTTTTTTTTTTTTTTTTAAATAAAAACTCCCCTAAAATATCTCCAGGTCCAGATGGTTTCACTTAAGAAATCTATGGACATTTAAAGAAGAATTAACACCAATTCCCAATTCATTTTATGAAGTCTATATTATCCTCATACTAAAGTCAGACAAAATATCAGAATAGAAAACAACAGGAAATAATTCCTCATGAATATAGATGTAAAGGCCTTAAAAATATTAGCAAACTGAATTCATCAATGTGTAAAAAGAATTATTCAACATGACCTTGTAATTAAGGTCTTTTCAGGGATGCAAGGCTGATTAAATATTCAAAACTCAATTAATGTAATTCATCATATTAAAAGCCTAAAGATAAAAATCACATAATCATATCAATTGATGCAGAAAAAGCATTTGACAAAATTCAATACCTATTCATGATAAATAATCCCATAAAAATAGGACTAGAGGGAAACTTCTTCATTTTAATTAAGACTATATGCAAAAAGAATACATCTAATATTATACATAATGGTGAAAAACTGAATGTTTTTCTCCTAAGATCATTGAAAATGCAAAGATGTCCACTCTCACAATTCTCATTTAACATAGTGAGGAGAGTTGTAGATGATGAAATGAGGCAAAAAAAATAAAAAAGAAAGAAAGGTATATAAATCATAAAGGAAAAAATAAGATTGTCTTTATTTGGAGGTGGCACGATTTTGTATATAGAAAATCCCAAGGAATGTACAAAAAATCATAGAGTACATAAATTAATTTCAGCAAGATTGCACAATATATGAAAACATGCAAAAATCAATTGTTACTTCTACATGCTAGCAATGAATACATAGACAATGAAATTTAAAATTACAATATCATTTACAATTTCTTAAAGAAGTGAAATACTTTGGTGTAAATCCAACAAAAGATGTGTGTAACTTGTGTATGAAAGAAATCAGGGGCGTCTGGGTGGTGCAGGTAGTTGAGCGTCTGACTTCGGCTCAGATCATGATCTCATGGTTCATGGGTTCCAGCCCTGCGTCCGGCTCTGTGTTGACAGCTCAGCTCAGAGTCTGGAGCCTGCTTCAGGTTCAGTGTTTCCCTCTCTCTCCGCCACTCCCCCGTTTGCACTCTCTCTCTCTTTCTCAAAAATAAATAAACATTAAAAAAAAAGAAATCATAGATCTAAATAAATGGAGATATATATTATGCCCAATGATGATAAGGTCCAACATAATAAAAATGTCAATTCTTCCCAAAATGAAATGCAGGTTTAATACAATTCCTAACAAAATCCCAGTAAGTTTTTTTTTTTTTTTTGCTGCTGTTATTTTCCTAAAATTTATATGGAAAATTAAAAGAATTATAATAGCTAAATCTATTTTGAAAAGGAAGAGTACAGTGGGTGGAGTCAATGTTCCTGATTTCAAGACTCATATAGATACAGTGCTAAAGTCTGCATGATACTGGTGGAAGGATAGACACATATATGAATGAACTGGATAAAGAATCCTAAAATAAATCACAAATATGCACATCTGATTTTTGACAGAGGTGCCAAAGCAATTCAATGGAGGAAAGATACTCTTTTCAACATGATGCTGGAGATATTGGACATTCATAGACCCCACAAAAATAAACCTCAACCTAAATCTCACACCTTACACAAAAATTAACTCAAAATAGATCATGGACTTGTGTAAAATGAAAAACCAGAAAACATTTAGCAAACACAGAAAATAAATTCTTTTTAAGTCCAGGGCTATGCAAAGATTTATTAGACTTGATACCCAAAAGCATACTCCATAAATTAAAAAACTGATAAATTGGGGCACCTGGGTGGCTCAGTCGGTTAAGCGTCCAACTTCGGTTCAGGGCATGATCTCACGGTTCATGGGTTCGACCCCTGCATCGTACTGTGTGCTGGCAGCTCAGAGCCTAGAGCGTTTCTGATTCTGTGTCTCCCTCTCTCTCTGCCCCTCCCCCACTCACACTCTGTCTCCCTCTGTCTCAAAAATAAACATTAAAAAAATTTTTTTAAAAACTGATAAACTGGTTTTCATGAAAAATTTTACAGTTGCTCTGTGAAAGACAACTGTAAAAGACATACTAGCACATTGGGAGAAAATATGTGTAAACTACATATCTGACATGGACTCATATCTAATATACTTTAGGAACTCTCAAAGCCCAAAAGTAAAAAAGTAAACAGTCTGATTAGAATATAGACAAAGGCAGAAAAAGCCATTTCATTGAAGATATACAGTTGTTAAATAACCACCTGAAAGGATGTCCAAAAATATTAACCATTAGGGAAATGCAAATTAAAAACACAGTGACTATTATGGCACACCTAACATAATGGCTAAAAATAAAAACCAATGACAACATCAAATGCTGACCAAGATGCACAAAACACTGGATAACTCTGCTGGTAGAAATATAAAATGGTACAGTCACTTTAGAAATCAATTTGCCAAGGGAATTAAAAGCAAAAGTGAATTACTGGGACCTTATGAAGATAAAAAGTCGTCTGCACAGCAAAGGAAACAACCAACAAAACTAAAAGGCAACCAACGGAATGGGAAAAGATATTTGCAAGTAAGTGACATATCGGACAAAGGGCTAGTATCCAAAATCTATAAAGAGCTCATCAAACTCCACACCCGAAAAACAACCCAGTGAAGAAATGGGCAGAAAACATGAATAGACACTTCTCTAAAGAAGACATCCGGATGGCCAACAGGCACATGAAAAGATGTTCAACGTCGCTCCTTATCAGGGAAATACAAATCAAAACCACACTCAGATATCACCTCACGCCAGTCAGAGTGGCCAAAATGAAGAAATCAGGAGACTATAGATGCTGGAGAGGATGTGGAGAAACAGGAACCCTCTTGCACTGTTGGTGGGAATGCAAATTGGTGCAGCTGCTCTGGAAAGCAGTGTGGAGGTTCCTCAGAAAATTAAAAATAGACCTACCCTATGACCCAGCAATAGCACTGCTAGGAATTTATCCAAGGGATACAGGAGTACTGATGCATAGGGGCACTTGGACCCCAATGTTTATAGCAGCACTCTCAACAATAGCCAAATTATGGAAAGAGCCTAAATGTCCATCAACTGATGAATGGATAAAGAAATTGTGGTTTATATACACAATGGAATACTACGTGGCAATGAGAAAAAATGAAATATGGCCTTTTGTAGCAACGTGGATGGAACTGGAGAGTGTGATGCTAAGTGAAATAAGCCATACAGAGAAAGACAGATACCATATGGTTTCACTCTTATGTGGATCCTGAGAAACGTAACAGAAACCCATTGGGGAGGGGAAGGGAAAAAAAAAAAGAGGTTAGAGTGGGGGAGAGCCAAAGCATAAGAGACTGTTAAAAACTGAGAACAAACTGAGGGTTGATGGGGGGTGGGAGGGAGAGCAGGGTGGGTGATGGGTATTGAGGAGGGCACCTTTTGGGATGAGCACTGGGTGTTGTATGGAAACCAATTTGACAGTAAATTTCAAATATTAAAAAATAAAAAAAAATACATTAAAAAAAAAAAAAAAGAAATCAATTTGCCAGTTTCTTAACAAAATGAAACATATACCACCATGTGGTCCAGCAATTGCACTACTAGACAATTATCCCAGAAAAATGAAGACTTATGTTGATACAAAAACATGCACATGAATTCTTATATTAGCTTTATCAGTGATAGCCCCAAACTGAAAAACAAACAAACAAACAAACAAACAACAGGTGTCCTTAAGCAGGTGAAATGTTTAAACAAACTGTAATACATGGAATAGTCAATAAAAATAAGTGAACTATAGATACAGAGAATTATGCTGGGTGAGAAAGCCTATCCCAAAAGTTTGTCTCGTATAATTCAATATATGTAATATTTTTGAAATGACAAAATTATAGAAATGGAGAACAATTTAGTGGTTGCTAGGAGTTAAGGAAAAGGGAGGTAGGTACAAGAGAAGTGGGTGTAGCTCAAAAGGGTAACATGAGGGATCCTCCTGCATATTGACTCTATCCATGTCTATATTCCAGTCATGATATTATAGTATAAATATACAAGATATTACCATTGGGACAAACTGGGTAAAGTGCATGTGAGATGTCTCTAAATTACTTAAAACTTCATGTGAATCTACACTCATGTGAAAATCTTTAAGAAACAGTAAAAAAGTGCTTAACTCTACTAATGCTATGCAAACATTAGCTATTATTATTAAAGAGTTTAGTAAAAATATTTCAGTATAAGAATAAAATGAGAAAGCAATTAATGAAAAATATGGTCAATATATCATTTCAAGATTGGAAAGTTCAGAATACAATGGAAAGATAAAACACCAACAAAGAAAGCACTATATATTGATTGCTTAAAATTTTTGCAAAATCAGGAGATTCTAATAAACAAAATTGTAGAAAGAAAATGGTAATCTGTGAAAATGCAAATATGGCAAACGTATCATTAGGTGAATTCCAATCTGTCATACCCTTGTGTAATCCTCTCCCCTTAAGTGAGGATAGAATCTGTGAGTTGTTTTTAACCAGTAAAATCTAGGTCGCTCTCTTGATTAGGTTATGCTCTATAGCAAAGGTGATGGCTTGACACTTCCATGATTTAGTTATAACCTACAAGGCTCAGTCTTGACAGACTGTAGAGCAAGCAATTCTGCTGGCCTTGAGAAAATAAGCTGCTCTGATATGAATTGCCTATGCAGAGGACCAAGTGGACAGTCACAGAGGACTGTGGACAGTCTCAAGGAACTGAGAACATCAGTCCTACAACTGCAAAGAACAGAATTTGGCCAACAATCAGGTGAGGCTATTGAGAGGAACACCCAAATTCTAGAAAGGAATGCAGATTTGCTGATAACTGGATTGCAGCTTTATGAGATTCTTATCTGAGGTCCCAGCTTAAGTCATGCTAAGGCTTCATGGAACTTTCTATGGAAACTGTGAGTTAATAAATGTGTGTTGTTTTAAGGCACTAATCTTGGGGTGAATTGTTGCACAGAATGGAAAACTAATAAAGCAACATATTTGACAGTAAATATTATCAATAAGTAAGGAACTATTAAAAAAAGATAAACATTATAATAGAAAAATTACCATAGTTTATATAATGGCATAAACAAAAGAAAAAATTACATATGATTAAAATATTTAAAAAATCCATCCATATTAATAAATCAGTAAAAATAAAATAATAAGCTAGTGTTTTGGGGCCAAACACATTGATGAATATTTTGTTTTGTTTTCTTATTTTTATTTTTTAATTTTTTTTTATTTTTTCCAGGTTTATTGAGATATAATTGACATATAATTTTTTTAAGTTTCAGGGGTACAACATGATGATTTGATACACATATACATTGTGAACGATTACCACAATAAGGTTAGTTAACACATCCATCATCACATATAGTTATTATTTTTTGTCTGATGAAATTTTTAAGATCTACTCTCTTAGCTATTTTCACTTATGTAATATGGTATTAGTAACTATATTCATCATGCTGTACATTAGATCCCCAGAATTCATTCATCTTTTAACTAGATGTTTGTATCCTCTGACCAACATCTCTCCATTTCCCCACCTCCAGCTCCTGGTAATCATCATTATAATCTCTGTTTTTATGAATCTGGCTTTTGTAGATTACAAAAATAAATGAAATTATACAGAATTTTTGTCTGACTTATTTCAGATAGCAAAATGCCCTCAAAGTCCATCCATATTGTTGCAAATGTTAGGATTTTCTTCTTTTTTTAATGGCTGAATATTACACACACACACACACACACACACACACACACACACACATCACATCACATCACATTTTGTTTTCCTCCATTGATGGACACTTGTTTCCATATCTTGGCTATTATAAATAATGCTGCAATGAAAATAAAGGTGCAGATATCTTTTTGAGATCATGTTTTTGTTTCCTTCATATATATACTCAGAAGTGGAATTAGAGACATATGGTAGTTCTATTTTTAATTTTTTGAGAAACCTCCATACTGTTTTCCATCCTAGCTTTACTAACTTACATTTCCACCAACGGTGCACAAGAGTTCATTTCTCTACATTCTTGCCAGCACATGCCATCTTGTGTCATTTTGATAATAGCCATTCTAACAGATGTGACATGTTCTCTCTTTGTCATTTATTTTTGAAATCTTAATTATAATGTGTCTCATTGTAGCCCCTTTTGGTTCAACCTAATTGGGGACTTTTAAACCTAATGAATCTGGATTTCAATTTCTCTCCCCATTTTTTGAAGTTTTCAGTCATTATTTCTTTAAATAGATTTTCTGTCCCTTTCTCACTGTCTTCTCCTTCTGGGAGTCCCAGAATGTGCATATTGTTGTCTTTGATGGTATCTCATAAGTCCCATAGACTTTCTTCACCCTCTTTTGTTTTTTGTTCTTTTGCTCCTTTGACTAAATAATTTCAAATGACTTGTCTTTAAGTCCATTGACTCTTCTGCTTGGTGGAGTCTGCTAGTGAAGCTCTCTACCGAGTTCTTCATTCATTCTGTTCTTTAGTTCTATGATTTTCACTTGTTTATGGTTTCTATTTCTTTTCAAACAATTTGATCTTCTTAATTTGTTTATGCATTGTTTTCCTAAATTCATTTTGTCTGTGTGCTCTTATGAACTTCTTTAGGAGGATTATACTGAATTCTTTCTCAGGTAGTTCATAGATCTCTACTTCTTTAGGATCAAGTATTGGAGATTTATTACTTCACTTTGGTGGTGTCATGTTCATCTGATTCTTCATGAATCATGGATCCTTTCACTGCATATTTGAGTAATCATTCTCCTCTTCCAAACTTTATAGATTCCCTTCAGCAGGGAAAGACCTTCACCAGTCAATTTAGTTTGGCATTATGGACAGGTCAGCTGGTATTTGTGGGTAGTCAGGGCTTGCTGTCAGGGTCTCTAGCTGTCCAAGGCAAATGATCCTGCTCTGAGTTTGGGGGTCTGGATGTTGCTGGCTGGGATCCACGGTGGGGTGGCCCTGCTGGCTGGGCTCCATGTTTAGGTGGGGCCACTAGCTGGGCTTCATAATCACCTCTGGTTGAGCAGGGTCACAGACTGTGTTCTGAGGCAGGGCACTGTGGCTAGTTGGACTCTGTGATTGGGCAAGGCTATAGGATGAGCTCTTAGTTGATCCCAGCTGGGTGGAGCCTCAGGCTATATTCCCTGACCAGATGGTATCACTGGCTGGATTCTGCATTTAGTCAGGGCCACAGGCTGTGCCTAAAGTTGAGCAGGACCACATTTTGGGCTCCATAATCTGGCTGCTTGCTGGTTGTGTTCTACTGATGGACAAAGTTGTTGGCCAATTTCTCTGGTCAGATGGAGCCTCCAACTATACTCCACATTTGGGTCAGGCTGGACGCTATGCTCTGCAGTGGAGTAGGATCACTGTTCAGTATCCCTGACTGGATGAGACCACAGGCTATACCCCATGATTGGGCTGGATCACTGACTGGGCTTACTGCCTGAGCAAGGCCACACACAGACTGTTCAGAAATTGGACAAGGCCATAGGCTGGGCATTTCTTGTGAGACACAGTATAGGATGGGTTCTGTAACTGCTCTGGTTCCCTGTCTAGGATTTCTGGTTGAGCAGAACTGAAGGCTATGCTCAAAAGTTGGGCTGGGCTGCTGACTTGTTTCCCTGTTCAGGTGGGTCATAGAATGTGCTCCATGGCTGTCAGACATCTATGGCCAGGTGTCCTAGCAGGTTAGATCAGACGTTGTACAGTTGGGTAGGGATGTGAACTTTATTCCCTGCCTGAGTAGGGCTATAGGAGGGGCTCTATTGACAGTATGATATGTTGGCTAGAGACCCAAATTAGGCAGAATTGCCTTCTGAGCTTCCTGGCCAGATAAGGGCACCAAGTAGGCTCTGCAGATGGGCTGAGCCACTGGATATGACCTCTGCTCAGGGACCACCACCTGCAGTAACATGGTTCACCATCTGAGCACTTGTTGCTATAAGCCCTTTCCCCTTTCTCTACCTGATCCCCAGTGGCCCAACTCCACAGATTCACCCAGTGATCACTGTGAGTTGAAAACCAAGTGGGCCTCCCAGGAAGTGTGTTGCAATGGTAAGGAAGCTGGATGTCTACCTTGAGGTCTCTGTTTTCTACTAGAAAAATCTTAGGCCCAAGGAGTCTTTTCAGTGTGGCACTGTGATGGCTTGATAGGGGGGTGATGTGGTCAAAGTGACACAACTCCTCTTACCCTTCTAATGAGATCCTTCTTGATCTCTGTCGTCCAAGTGGTTGCTTCAGCCACACCCTGAAGTTCTGAGATTTTCACAATGATACCTTGTCTATGAGTAGTTGCTAGTTGGTCTACTTGTGAGGGGAACTGTAGTTAGGACCCACCTCTTTCATCATCTTGATGATGTCATTCTCTAAACAAGTTGATGAATGTTTTTGACTAGAATGCAGAAAATGATTAGCCTATATACAGGCTGAGTGATTTAAATGTATGCCACCTTTCTGGAGGACAATTTTGAAATATACATCATACCATGTCTACCTGTACATCTTAAAGAAATAAAAATTGTGCAAAAATGTGTACAAATGTCAGCATTCACAGAGCGAAAAGGGCTGTTGAATTTGATATTTAATTTTAAATGTAAAGGTCTTGGACTTTATGCTGGTCCTCAAAATGGACTATGTACAATTATTTGAAGAATTCTGAACATTAATCCAAAATAGTTAATGGGTAACTTTGTATGTGTATGGTACTTGAAATGATTCTAAATATGTTCATTCCACTGAAGATAAAGTCTTCAAAAATCCTTGATTTTTAATGAAGATTTCGTACTAGGAGGGATAATACATAAAGCCATTCATGTTTAGAGTGAATGGGTTCCTCATATAAAACACAGAACATAAAAAAATTATTTGAGAAATTTTTTCTCAATTTTCCCAAAGATGGTAGAGAAGTAGAACCGTTCTAGATGCACAAGTAAAGCTATTTTATTACATTCAAGAAATGCCTTAGAACATTTTTGTGCTTAATTCTCTAGAACCCTATTGAGAAAGGATAGCAGGTATTGATAGAAAAGCAGAGAATGGATTTTAAATAACCATAACCTGCCAGTAGATAAATCTAGATTGGGAAAAAAGTAGGATGGAGATATTCAGGATGTGGGACATTATCTAGGGTAATTGGACCCATGTGGTTAGCTGTATCTTGGGGCCCTAAGCAACAAGAGGAAATTAGGGACTGTCATTCATTTGTTTAATAAATATTCATTAGTACACAGATTCTTATGGGGATGAGCATAATAAGGAAAATAAAATATAGTCCCTGTCCTCAAGAAATTCACAGCAACTATTACTAAGCAATTATTAAAACTACATAATTATTAAACAAAAATAAACTATTAATCAATGGGTTACATGTTTGTATTTGTTTTCTATTGCTATGTAACAAATTACCACAAACTTCACAACTTATTACATATCCATTTCTTACATCTCAGTTCTGTAAGTCAGATGTCCAATCATAAGTTAGCTGACTCCTCTGATCAGGGATTCACCAGGCTGAAATCAAAGTGTTGGTTTAACTGTGTTTTAATCTGGAGCTCAGGATCCTTTTTTAAAGATCATTTAGGTTGCTAGAAAAAGTAAACTCATTGCAGCTGAAGAATTGAGATGTTTTCTAGGCTGGCTACCAGCCAGCTACTCTCAGCTCTCTTTCACCTACTCTTTTAGTTACTAGAGGCCACTCTAGGTTTTTTGAGACATGTCATCTTCTATAGGCCTTCTCACACTCTTACACTTCAAAACTCTCTGACCTCAGGAAAGACTCAGTCCCTTTTAAAGGCTCTCCTGATTAGATCAGGCCACCCAGGATATCATTTTTGATTAGCTCAAATTTAGCTAATACTAGTGCCTAATAATGGGAGTGATATACAATTATATTCACAGGCCCTATCTCCACTCAAGGTAAGAGGATTATACAGGACATATATACCAGAGAGTGGAAATCTTGAAGTCTTTCTTAGAATTCTGCATAGCACAGTGATATAAAGGATATAAACAAATTAAATGTGCCAAACCAGAACAGGGGGCATCAAACACTGCTTAAGGCAGAAATAGCAAAGTAACAGACTCACTTGCCACATTCTACTCCCTTGCCTGTGGCAGAACACTTTTACTAATGGCTCCAGGAACTTTCTTACCCAACTGAAATATGGTTTAACAATCCATTTGTAACAAAACAAGTTGAAACTGCTTTTTCATTCTTAGCCCAGGGTAATTAAGTCAGTCATCCCAGAGGACTTAGTGTTTGTGTCTCTGAGAATGAATAAGAAATGAATATATGAAAAAGAGGAAGTAGAGTTCAGACAGGAAGAAATATTTGTGCAAGAAAATAAAGCTAGAGCAATGCATGGGGTTTTCAGGGTAGAGTAAATAGTTTCATGTGCTTTGAGGGTACAGTAAAAGTAGAAGAGACATAATGGGAAGTATAGCCTGGGGCCAGACTATAAAGAAATTCATAAATAGTATTAGTGATTCTATCCTATGGATAGGTTAACCGTATAATATAGCATCTAAACTGGAACACTTTTGAGAATCAAAGGAGGAACTATTAATGATAATGCCAGGACTACAGGTATAAACTGGAATTGCCCCAAGCAAACCCTACTTCTAGGCAATGACAAACTAAAGAAGGATTTTAATCTGGTGACTGACCTTGAACAAGGACATGTAATAGGAGGTGGATGGAAAATCAAAGGCCTATTTTATTCAAATGCAGTTTCCCCCCTTGGCTGGTCATGCTGATAACTGTACCAATTTGTTAGATGGTCCTTGCTTTTGTTGCAGGTTTTCTCTAAATTTTTGATAATCACAGTGAAAACTGCATGAGCTATTTTAGATTATTGCTGAATTACTTCTAGATAATGTGAAAAGGTATACCTATCTTCTTACAATATTTAGGGCATCATGAGGTTGTAGTCAATGGAAAATTCAAGGGCAGGATGACCATAAACTTAAGAGAAATACGTTTGAAAATTAAAAAAAAAAATCCAGGCTGTGATTTTTCTGATTGGTACAATAAATACAGATTAAAAACCCACCTCGGTGATGCTGTTATTTTCTGTGTCGTTTTGTGAAAACATAATTTGAATAAATAGCTCAAGTCATATGAAAATACATCAGGAATAATGTTCCTCTGAATAAGATACACTTTAATGAACTAAACTCAGTTGTGGTGATGTATTTAGATTCAACCATGTAAAATAGACACATGATTCCAAACTACTCTAAGGTTTTTGATGTGGATAACAGATGGAAGTTTGGTTTTCCCATTTCTCATCATCTGACATTATATGGTTAAATATGACTTAAACTCACCATGTAAATTTGGTAGAGACCATTTTATAATGCCAACCACCACCAATAGAATAAATTCTACTTTATTTTCCCTAGGGTATGGTATCCCATTTTATGAATGTGTTTGTACTTCATAAATCATTTTCAAGAACAAAGAGGAAAAATGAAAATCCATTTTCTTTAGACCCTATTAGCCTCCATTTAATTTTTAACAAAATAGGAAAAATATTTTATCAATCACAACAATAAAATCATTTCAACATTCACCTTTGCAAAAGTACTTCTTGAGAATGACAAAGATCTTCCAAACATAATGGATTTGTAAAGGACGTGGGTGTGAGAGAGAAGAGGGAAGGTATAGTGATAGTATTTAACACTGAAAAGTAGAGAATGACCAAAATGTGACAATTCATAACACAATTCAGTGGTCACTATTTCAGCATGAGAAAGAATTTTGGATATTTAAAAGATCAGTTAATTTTCTGAGGCATATAGCTGTCAATCCCACCATATTTTCCAGAGGATATTCTCATTTTTTGAAAATTGTTTTTATTTGTTTGTTTGTTTGTTTGTTTTAGGGAGGGAGAGGCAGGGGGAGAGGGAGACAGAATCTTAAGCAGACTTTACACCCACCACAGAGCTCAATGCCAGGCTCAATCTCATGACAATGAGATCATGACCTGAGGCAAAATCAAGATGCTTAGCTGACTGAGCCACCCAGATGGCCCTGAACATTGCTCTTTTGAATTGTGACAATCATCAGTTGTACTTAATATGTCCATGGATGCTTGGCAGAATTTTTTTGTTACATCTTGCAAGTTGTAACCAAAATTAGGAGAGAACAATTTTATTAAACTGCAAATTTTTGTTGAACAATGAACATTTGTTATAATTTTTTTGCCTCTTACACCTTTTCATATTTATATATTAATTAATTCATTTGTCCATTTATTGTTTATATTGGGGCTATTGTATTCAATAAAATGGACAAAGTACTGTGATATGTAGCAAAATATGTATCTTAGTTTCAAGATTTATGTAAGCAAATTTAATACAAAATGGAAAGTTTTAGGCAGATCATGAGAAGTACATATAAAAGGGGCGGATTCAGGAAAAGTGTCCTAGAGAAGTTGACATTTAAGTGGACCATGCAGCTTGTGGAAGTAAGACTTGGACAACTGGAATTAAGAGAAAGAATATCAGATGCAAAAGAGAGAGAGTCTGAAAAGGAAGAAGAGAAAATAGAAAATATCAAAACAAATAATCATGTTTTCCTGTAAACTTGGAAATTACTTTTGGTGTATGCAGGTCAGTGGCAGGAGAAAAGTATCAAAATGTGGGTTTGGTCTAAATTGGGCAGTGTCTTGAAAGCCAAAATTAGACATTTAGAATTTGCTAAGCTTCAGCATATCATCTGTCTGTCACTGTTATTGTTTGTTTTTCCATGCAAATCATATTGTAATCAACTTTATGGAGTTATAATTTATACATAAAATGAATGCATTTTGAAACTACAATTTGAGAAGTTTTTACAAATGTATAAACTATGTAAGCACCACTGCAATCAAGATAAGAAATATTCCCAGCACCCTAAAAGTCTCCTCATGTCACTATGCATATAAATTCCACCTCCTGCTGATCAGAGACAACCTCTAATCTGCTTTCTGTCAATATAAATTATTTTGGCTAGTCTAAAAATGAATATTCATGATTAATATCATATGTACACTTTTCTGACTGGCTTCATTCACTCAATACTTTTGTGATTAATCCAAATTGTCATGTGTGTCAGTACATAATCCCTTTTTATTCTTAAATAGTATTCCATTGTGTAGATATACCACATTTGAGTATCAACTTACCTGTTGAGGGACATTTGGATTTTTCCAGATATTAGCAACTGTAAGGAAATTTGCTATGGATATTTGTATACAAGTCTTCGTATGGACATATATTTTCATTTCTCTTGGGTAAAAACTGAGGAGTGTAGTATCTGGGTCATATAATAAATGTATGTTAAATTCATAAGAAACTTCCAAAATAATTTTCAGTGTGTGTACTGTGTTAGATTCTGACAAACAAGATATGAGTTCCAGTTACCAAATCCCTTTCAGCTATTGATATTATCAGTCCTGCTAACTTCAGCTATTCTAATAGGTATACAGTAGTATCTCAGTATGGTTTTAATTTTTAATTCCCTTTGTGACTAATAATGTTAAACATTGATTTGTGTGCTTATTAATAATTTCTACATCTTCATTTGTAAGATCATATTCAAATTTCTGCCAGTTTTATTGGGTTGTTTATCTTTTCATTATTGGTCTGTAGTAGTCCTTTATATGGTCTAGATATAAATCCTTGGTTGGATATATGTTCTACCAATATTTTTTCCCAGTATGTATTTTGCTTTTTCATTTTACTATTAGCATCTTCCAAAAAGCAAAATTTTTTATTTAAATGAAGTTCAATTTATCAATTTTTTTCTTATATAATTCTTGCTGTTTGTATCCTATACAAGAAATATCTGGCCACTTCTGATTTAAGGAAATATATTTTATGATAGGATATTATCGTTTTCCATAAATAATACAGTTTTCTCTTTTATCTTTAGATTTTAATTTTGTGTTAATTTTTATTTATGCCATGAGGTACAAGTTGAAGATTATATTTTTACAAAAGGACATCCAGTTGTTCCAGCACTATTTGTTGAAAATACTATTGTTCTCTGTATTTGTTTTTTATCAACAATTCCCACAAACTTAGGAGCTTAAATCAACATAAATGTATTATCTTATTGTCTGTAGCTCAGAAATATGACATGGGTCTCACCTGGCCCAAATCAAGGGTTTCTCAGGGGTGGGTTCCTTTCTGGAGGCTTAAAGCCCTTAAAAGGAGAATCAATTTTTTGCTCATATTATTAACAGAGCTTCGTTTTTTATGCTTATAGGAATCAGACCCCTGTTTCCTTACTGGTTGTCAGCTGAGGGTTGTTACCAACTTCTAAATGCCACCTCCATTCCTGTGTCTTCCTTCTATCTTCAGTGCCAGCAATGGTTGGGTTGGTCAAGTACCACCACAGTTTAAATGTCTCCTGCCTCTTCTATCACATCTGAGTGACATGTCTGCCTTCTGCTGCTTTTAAGAACCCCTAAGTTTATATTCAGCCTATGTGGATTATCCAGGATGATCTCCCTCTTTATGGTCTGTAACTTTAATTCCATCTTCAAAGTCCCTTTGACACATAGGCATAACATAAAGGGACAAAAATCAGAAGAGCCAAAATTCTGCCTACCACACATTCCTTTCAAATTGCCTTGGCACTTTTACATAAAACCAATTACCCAAATATGTGTGGTTTTATTTCTGGAGTATTTATGTTGTTCCATGGATCTATATGTATATTCTATGCCAATAACACACTGTCTTGATTACTGTGGATTTATAGTAAGTCTTGATATTTGGTAGTTCAATCCTCCAATTTCTTCCTTTCCAAAATTGTTTTGGCTATTCAAGGTCATTTGCATTTCCATATGAATTCTATTATCAGCTTGTTGATACAATCAAAATTAAATTAGATCCAGTTAAACTTGGGGATAATTAGCACCATAGCTATACTGAGTCTTCCAAAATTTAAACATGAATATTTTAAAACATTCACTTATTTAGGCCTTCCTTAATTTTTCTCAACCATTTTTTAAATTATTATTTTAATGTACAGGTGTCTGTCAATATTGTTAAATTTACTGTTAAGTATTTCATGGTTTAGGAAAACTATTTCAAATTTTATTTTTAAAGCTTAGCTTTCTATTTGCTACTTGTTTTCATCTAGAAATAAAATTGACTTTTATATACAGACCTTGTTAAATTCATGTGTAAACACTAGTCACTCTCATGTAGATTCTTTATGATATTCTACATGCATGATCATGGTGTCATCAAATATAGTTTTGTATAATTCTTTACAATTTACATGGTTTTCTTTTCTTTCTTGCTTTAATGCACTCTGTAGAATTTCCAGTATTATGATGAATAGAAGTGATGTGAGCTGACATTCTTGCTGGTTTCCAATTTTTAGGAAAAGAATGCAGTCCTTCTCCATTAAGTACAATGTTAACTGTAGGATTTTTGAGGATGTCATTTCTTAAGCTCAGGAATTTTCCTACCGTTCCTAATCTTGTTAGTTTTTATCCTGAATGGATGTTGATTTATCAAATGTTCTCTCTGCATTTGTTGAAATGGGCATGTGGTTTTTTTTCTTTATTCTGCTATCATGATGAATTACATTGATTTTCAAATGTTAAACCGAGCATGCATTCTTAGGATGTACTCCACTTTGTCACAGTGTATTATACTTTTTATTCATTGCTATATTTGATTTGCTAATATTTTAAGGATTTTTGTATCTTTATTCATGAGTAATTTTGTCTATACTTTTCCTTTTTAATCTGCTTATATATTTTAAATTTTGGTAAGGTTAATTCTGGCTTCATGAAAATAGCTGAAATGCATCCCCTCCTCTTATATTTCTGAAAGAGTCTTTAAAGGATTGATATTATTTCTTCCTTGATATTTAATGGATTTTACCACTGAAACTACCATCTGGGTCTAGAGTTTTCTTTTTGAACAGATACTTTATTACAAATACCATTCCTTTAATGAATGTTGTTGTATTTATATTAGCTGTTTTCTTGGGTCAGTTCTAGTAGTTTGCATGTTTCAAGGAATTTATTCATTTCATCAAAGTTATCAAATTTATTGGCAAAATACATTTATTCATAATGTTCCATTATTCTTTTAAAATATTTTGAACCTCCAGTTATTTTATCCTTTTCATTGCTAATTTGTGTTTCCTTTCTTTATTTCTTAATCCATTTAACTAGAAACTTACCAATTTTACTGACCTTTCATTTTTTTTTAAAGAATCAGCTTTTGATTTCCTCTATTGTTTATTCATTTTATCTGTCATGGGTTTCTTTTCTTATGTTTGCTATTTTCTTCTATTTTAGGGTTTTTTTGCTTGTTTGTTGCCACCATTCATAAGATGGCATCTTAAATAATTGATCTTATACTTTTTTTTTCTTTTATGAGCATTTAATATATAATTTCCTGTGCATTCACTGTATCTCACATGTTTGTTTTTTCATTATTATTCATTTCAAAATAGTTTCTAATTTCCCTTGTGATTTCTTATTTGAGCAAAAGATGTTGTTTAATTACCAAATATTTGGGTATATTTCAGATATCTTTTAGCTATTGGCTTCTAATTTAATTTTATTCAGGTTTAAAGGAAATACACAGCATGTTTTAATATGTTTACCTTTACTGAGACTTGCCACGTGGCCCTGAACATGGTCAGGCTTGGATAATGTCCATATACACCTGAAAAGAACATGTATTCTGCTCCTATAAATATCAATTAGGTAAATTTTCATAGTGTTTTTATGTCTCATATATCCTTATTTATTTTTATATTTTATTACTTAGAAAGAAGTGCTCAAATATCCAACTATAAATGGGAATTTGCTTATTTTTTCTTTCTTTCTGTCATTTTCTGTGTTATGTATTGTGAAAATCTGTAATTATGTGCATAAACATTTAGGACTGTTAGGTCTTCTTAAAGAATTGAACCTCTATACTCATAAAATGGCCCTCTTAACCTCTGGTGATATTTGCTGTCCTGAAATTTACTGTGTCTGATATTAATATAGCCAATACAGCTGTGTTATGATTCAGGTTTGCACAGAATGTCTTATTCTATCATTTGACTTCTAAATAATCTTCCATCTTTATGTTTAAAGGGATTTTTCTCATAATGAGAAATAAGATCATAAGATCTCATAGATTTTACTTTTTAAGCCAGTTTCAAATTTCTGCCTTTTGAGTGTTTATAAATTTTATGTTTATGCAATTTTTTATGTTGTTGGCTTTAAAACTACCTTTTCTTATGTTTTTCTATTTTCCCCATATCTTATTTGTTCACTAGTTTCCATCACTTCCTGCATTTGAGGCAACTGAGTACTTTCTTTTTAATATTCCATTTTAACTCCACTTTTTACTTAATAGCTATTCTACTTTGTTTTTAAATTTATTACTGAAGTATAATTGAGATACAATGTTATATTGGTTTCAAGTGTACTATATATTGGTTTGGCAATTCTATACGTTACTCAGTGCTCACCATAAGTGTAGTCACAATCTGTCATCATACAATATTACTGACTATATTCCCAATGCTGTATTTTCATCTCTGTAACTTATTAATTTTATAAATGGAAGTTTTTACCTCTTAATCCCCATCAACTGTTTGGCTCATTCCCTCACTCACCTCATCTCTGGTAACCACCCAGTTTGTTCTCTAGATTTAAGAGTCAAGTTTTTAATTTCTTTGTTCATTTGTTTTGTTTTGTGATTCCACTTATAAGTGAAATCATATGGTATATGTCTTTCTCTGTCTGACCTATTTTACTTAGCATGATACACTCTAGCTCCATCCATGTTATTGTGAATGGCAAGATTTCATCCATCTCAATGTCTAAGTAATATTCCATTTTGTGTGTGTGCGTGTATTGTATTTTTATATATCGTGTATTTAATTAGTGTTATCAAATTAGTGTTTTTGTTTTTTTGGGTAAATGCCCAGTAGTGGAATTACTGGATTGTAATTTTTATTTTTTGTGGAACCTCCATGGTGTTTTCCACAGTGCTTGAAATAATTTACATTTCCACCAACAGTGCACAAGGGTTCCCTTTTCTCCACATCCTCATCAACACTTGTTATTTCTTATCTTTTTGATACTAGCCATTCTGGTTGGTGTGATGTATTATCTCATTGTGGTTTTGATTTGCTTTTCCCTGATGATTAGTGATGTTGAACATCTTTACATGTGTCTGTTGGCTTTTTATATGTCTTCTTTGGAAAAATATCTATTCAGGTCCTCTGCCCATTTTGTTTGGATTTTTTTTTCTGGTGTTGAGTGGTATAACTTCTTTAAATATTTTGGATATATTATTTGCAAATATCTTCTCTCATTCAGTAGGTTGCCTTTTTTTTTTTTTTTTTTTTGGTGATGGTTACCTTTGCTGTGGAAAAGATTCTTATTTCAATATAGTCCCAATAGTTTAGTTTTGCTTTGATTTCCTTTGCCTCAGGAGACCTATCTAGAAAAATGTTTCTATGGCTAATGTCAGAGAGATTACTGCCTATGTGTTCTTTTAGGAGTTTTATTGTTTCAAGTCTCACAGCTGGGTCTTAAATCCATTTTGAGTTTATTTTCATGGGGTGTAAGAAAGTGATCCAGTTTCATTCTTTTGCATGTAGCTGTCCAGTTTTCCTAATACCATTTATTGAAAAGACTGTTTTTTCCCCATTATATATTCTTGCCTCCTTTATCATAGATTAACTGACTTACCATATAGGTGTGGGTTTATTTCTGGATGCTATCTCCTGTTTCATTGACTTATATGTCCATTTTTGTGTCACTACCATGTTGTTTTGCTTACTATAGCTTTTTAATATATTTTTACAATCTGCAAAATTTTGTTCTTTTTTCTCAAGATTATTATGGCTATTCGAGGTCTTTTGTAGTTCCATACAAATTTTAGGATTATTTGTTACAGTTTTGTGAAAAATGCTATTGGTAATTTGATAAAGATTGCATTGAATCTACAGATTGCCTTAGGTAGTATGTACATGTAAACAATATTAATTCTTCCAATCCATGAGTATGGTAAATCTTTCCATTTTTTTGTGTCATCTTCAATTTGTTTCATCAATGTATTACATAGGTCTTCCACCTTTTTGGTTAAATTTATTCCTGTGTACTTTTTTAGTGCAATTGTAAGTGAAATTGTTTTCTTAATTTCTTTTTCTGCTACTTTGTTATTAGTATGTAAAAATGCAACAGATTTCCGTATATGCATTTTGTATCCTGAAACTTTACTGAATCCATTTATCAGTTCTAATAGGTTTTGGGGAAGTCTTTAGGGTTTTTTATATACAGTATCATGCCATCTTCAAATAGTGACAGATTTGCTTCTTCCATACCAATTTGGATGACTTTTATTTCTTTTTCAACTCTGATTGCTGTAGCTAGGACTTCCAGTACTATGTTGAGTAAAAGTGGTGAGAGTGGACATACCTGCTTTTTTTTGAACTTAGAGGAATAGATTTCAGTTTTTTACCATTAAGTATGATGTTATTTGTGGGATTTTCATATATGGCCTTTATTGTGTTGAGGTATGTTTGCTCTTATAACACTTTGTTGAGAGTGTTTTTTTTATAATGAATGAATGTTGTATTTTATCAAGGGATTTTTCTGCATCTATTGGGATGACCATATAGTTTTTCTTTCCTTTTGTTAATGTGATATATCACACTGATTTGATTTGCAAGTATTGAACCATCCTTGCATCACTGGAGTAAATGCCACTTGATGGTGAATGATTCTTCTAATGTATTGTTGAATTTGGTTTGCTAATATTTTGTTAAGAATTTTTGCATCTATGTTAATCACAGATAACATTGGCTTGTAATTTTGTTTTTTGGTAGTGTCTTGTCTGGCTTTGGAATCAGCATAATATTGGCTTTGCAGAATGAATTTGGAAGTTTTCTTTCCTCTTCTATTTTTTTGAAATCATCTGAAAAAAAATAAGTATTGACCCTTATTTAAGTGATTGATAGAATTCACCTGTTAATCCATCTGGTCCTAAACATTTATTTTTTGTCAGTTTTTTGAGTAACAGTTCAATTTTGTTACTAGTAATTGGTCTGATTCAATTTATATTTCTTGATTCAGTTTTGGAAGACTATGTTTCTAAGAACTTATCCATTTTTTTAGGTTGTACAGTTTGTTGGCATACAATTTTTCATAATATTTTTACAATTCTTTGTGTTTCTGTGTTGGTTATTATTTCTCCTCCTTCATTTCTGAGTTTATTTATTTGAGTCCTCTCTCTTTTTTCTTGATGAGTGTCTAACATCTTATCAATTTTGTTTTTCTTTTCAAAGAACCAGGTATTGGTTAAATTAATATTTTTTATTATTTCCTTAGTCTGTATTCAATTTATTTCTGCTTTAATCTTTAGTATTTTCTTCCTTCTGCCAGGTTTTGGCTTTGTTCCTCTTTTTCCTAGGTCCTTTAGGTGTTAAGGTTAGGTTTTTTATTTGAGATTTTTATTGTTTTTTGAGGTAGGCCTGTAGTACCATAAACTTGCCTCTTAGAACTGCTTTTGCTGCATCCCAAAGATTTTGGACCCTTGTGTTTTCCTTTTCATTTGTCCTCATGTATGGTTTGATCTCATCTTTGATTTCTTCATTAATCTATTGGGTGTTTAGGAGCATCTTGTTTAGCATCCATATATTTTTATTTTTTCCACATTTTTTTCTTGTTATTTCTAGTTTCTTGCTAATGTGGTCAAAAAATGCTCGATATGATTTCAGTCTTCCTAAACTTAGTGAGACTTATTTGGTGGCCTAACATGTGATCTATCCTGGAGAATGTTCCATGTGCACTTGAAAAGAATGTATTCTGCTGTTTTGGGATGGAATGATCCATATAAGTCCGGTAGATCCATCTGGTCTAATGTGCTGCTTAAAACCACTGTTTCCTTCTTTGATTTTGTCTGGATGATCTACCCAACAATGTAAGTAGGGTGTTAAAGTCCCCTACCAACATTGTATTACTGTCAATTTCTACCTTATTTGTGTTATTTACTATATGTATTTGGTGTTCTATGTTGGGTGCATAGATATGTACAATCGTTACATCCTCTTGTTAAATTGATCCCTTTAATATTATATATGCCTTTCTTTTTTTCTTGCTACAGTCTTTTTTTCAGTCTATTTTGTCTGATATAAATATTGAGCCCTGTTTTTTTAAATTTTTGCTTCTATCTGTATGGGATATCTTTTTCTATCCTTTTACTTTTAGTCACATGCAGCTTTGGGTCTGAAATGAGTCTCCTGTAGGCAGCATATAGATGGGTCTTGTTTTTTTGGTTTTTTTTTTTTCTTTTTTATCTATTCAGTCACCCTATGTCTTTTCATTTGAGCATTTAGTCCATTTAAACTTAAAGTAATGATTGATAGATAGGTACTTATTGCCATTTTGTTCATTGTTTTCTGTTTTTTTTTATAGTTTTTCTCTGTTTCTATCTCCTTTCCTTGCTCTATTTCTTTGTGGTGTGATACCTTTCTTTAATGTTCTGCTTGGATTCCTTTCTCTTTATATACCTATAATAATTTTTTGTTTGTTTGTTTTTGGTTACCATTAGGTTCATTTATAACATCCGTGTATTATGCATATGATGTCATATTTTACATGTTTTTATTATGTGTATCCTGTGACTAATTTTTTTAGATATAATTAATTATAGTCTTTTGTGTTTTATCTTCCATATTGGCTTTATAAGTAATTAATCTACCTTCTTTACTGTATTTTTGCCCTTACCTGTGAATTTTTTTCTTTTCATAGTTTTCTTACTTCTAGCTATGGCCTTTTATTTTCACTTGAAGAATTTCTTTTAACATTTCTTATAAGGCTAGATTAGATGAAGTGTAACTTTTGTTTGTCTGGGATACTGTCTCACCTTCAATTCTGAATGATAATTTTGCTAAGTAGAGTGTTCTTGATTGTAGGATTGTTTTCTTTTCAGGAATTTGAATATATGATGCCATGTCGCTTCTGGCCTGCAAAGTTTCTGCTAAGAAATCAACTCCTAGGCTATGGGGTTTCCTTTGTATGTAACTGCTTTATTTCCTCTTGCTACTTTAAAATTTTTCTCTTTATCACTACGTTTTGCCATTTTAATTTTTATGTGTCCTGGTGTGGATCTTCTTGGGCTCTCTATACTTCCTGGACCTGAATGCCTGTTTCCTTCCCCAGACTAGGGGAGTTTTCAGCTATCGTTTCTTCAAATAAGTTTTCTGCCCGCTTCTTTCTTTCTTCTGGGATCCCTATAATACAAATGTTATTATGCTTGATGATGTTGCAGACTTACCTTCATCTATTCTCGTTTTTTCTTCTTTTTTTTTTTTCCTTTTTGCTGTTCATCTTGACTACTTTCCATTATCCTGTCTTCCAGATCACTGATCTGTCTTTCTGCATCCTGTAATCTGCTGTTGATTCCCTCTAGTGTGTTTTTAAATTTATTATTGAATTATCCATTTCTGACTGGTTCCTTTTTATAGTTTCTATCTATTGAAATTCTCATGGAGTTTTTCCACTCTTCCTCAAGTCCAGTGAGTATTTTTATGACCATTACTTTGATTTCTTTATCCAGCATATTGCTTTTATCTCTTTCATTTAACTCTTTTAGTGATTTTGTCTTGTTCTTTCATTTGGAATATATTCCTGTCTCCATCTTTTGTCTAACTTGCTGTGTTTGTTTCTATGTATTTTGTAGGTCAGCTGCTTCTACTGGTCTTAAAAGTAGTGACCTTGTGTTAGAAGAAGTCTTGTGGTGCCCTATAACACAATTCTCCCTGGTCACCAGAATCACGTGCTCCAGGGATGTCTCATGTGTGGGCTGTGTGTGCCTTCCTATTATGGGTGAGCCATGATTGCCTTCCACCCAGCCAACTGCAATGACCCATCTGCATATTATGGGCACATTAGGTAGGGTTTATTCTCTGAATTGTTGAGACGTCTGGCTGAAGCCACTGTATGTTCACTGGTATTCAGGCCAGCAGTCAGCCTATCTCTGTGTAATTAGCCTTTCTGCCATAGCTGCATGCACACTGAAGGGCAGGGCTTGTTCCCTGCACAACCAGCTAAGAGGCCCAGGAACTGTAGGTGTATCAGTTAAGCCCAATGATTTTTGAAGCTTCTGGAGTTATTCCCTGCTGAATTTTAATGCTTCCAAAATTAAGCTTCTCTGGTTTTCAAAGGCAGATGTTACAGCAATTCATCTTTTCAGTGTGGGTCACCAGTACGTGGTGTGGGACCTGATCCTTTTGCTTCTGTTTGCCTGTGATGTCTCCCCTATTTGTGGTGTGACATATGAGGGTTTCGTTCCCACTTGTGTCTCTGCCCCTTCTACCCTTTTTGTTATGCCCTTCTTTCTATGATTAGCTGTGGAAGATCTGTTCTGTCAAATTTGAAGTCATTTTTAGAGTTGTATAGGTGTAGCTGTTGCCTTGGTGTGTCCATGGAATTAGCTGAGTTCAGGATCCTCCTGCTCTTCCACCTTCCCACTTTATTTTACTTAAGTATTTGTTTTGGGATTGTGATGTGCATCTCTTACTTATCATAGTCTACCTTCAAATAATATAGTATTTCACATATAATTTAGTACTTTCAGGACTTTATAATAGAATATTTTGATTTACTCACCTTTTTTGTTATTATTATTCAAAGTTTTACTACTACATATTGTATAAGCCCCACAATACAGTGCTATTTTTGCTTTAAATTGCCAATAACATGTTTGAAACTTATGAAAAGAAAAAAATCTTTATATTTGCCTACATATTTAACATTCTCATCATTCTTTATTTTTTTCAATAGTTTACATATTGTTTTATTGTCTTCTGGCTTGCATTATTTCTGACAATAAGTCTGCATTCATTCTTGCTTTTATTCCCCTGTAATAACGTATCATTTTTCTCTGATGATTTCTCTGTATTAGGGATTTTTTAGCAATTTGATTATGATATGCCTTGGTGTGTTATTCATATGTATCCTAGTTGTGGTTTGTTGAATTTATTGGTATGTGAGTTTATTGTTTTCAACTAATTTAGAAAAATGGCCATTTAGTTTTTTAAATACATTTTGCTCTCAACCCTCTTTCTCTCTTTCTGGATCAATTTTATATATGGTAGATAACTTGATATTGTCCTACAAGTCACTGACACTCTGTTAATTAATTTTAAATCTTTTTTTTCCTCTGTGCCTTTCATTTTGATGATTTTCATTATCATCAAAACTTGAACTTCAAGTTCACAGATCATTGTTCTGCATTGTCTAATTTGCTATTCAACTTATATAGTAAAACTTGTTTGAGATATTGTATTTTAGCTCTAGATATTTTATTTGTTCACTTATTATATTTTCACTTATCTCTTAATTATGCACACACTTCTCTTTAAATCTTAACATTTAACAGCTCTTTAAGTCATTTATTATTTAATCGGACAATCTGTCATGTATTCTATTGAATATTATATATTCTATTGAAATTTTTTTTCTCTTGTACCTCTTCATATGTCTAGTAATTTCTGATTCGATTCTGAACACTGTAAAGTTATGTTGTTCAATTTCTGAATTATGTTGTCACCCTTGAATAAATGTTGAAAATTTCTTTTCAGATGTTTAGGTTAATTACAAACCAAACTGATCCTTTTATAGCTTGTTTTAAAGCTTTGTTAGAGTAGTATCTCTAGTACCTTTAAATTTTGTGTTATTTAATTTTTTATTTTTTTATTAAAAAAATTTTTTTTAATTTATTTTTTTTTAATTTTTTTTTTAACGTTTATTTATTTTTGAGACAGAGAGAGACAGAGCATGAACGGGGGAGGATCAGAGAGAGAGGGAGACACAGAATCCGAAACAGGCTTCAGGCTCTGCGCGGTCAGCACAGAGCCCGACGCGGGGCTCGAACTCACGGACAGCGAGATCATGACCTGAGCTGAAGTCGGCCGCCCAAATGACTGAGCCACCCAGGCGCCCCTAAAAAAATTTTAATATTTATTTATCTTTGAGAGAGACAGAGTGTGAGCGGGTGAGGGGCAGAGAGAGGGAGACACAGAATTTGAAGCAGGCTTCAGGCTCTGAGCTGTCAGCACAGAGCCCGATGTGGGGGTCAAACTCACGAATTGCAAGATCATGACCTGAGCTGAGGTCGGTTGCCCAACAGATGGAGCCACCCAGGCACCCCTAACTTTTTACCTTTTAATGTTTATTTACTTATTTATTTTGAGAAAGAAAGAGAGAGTGTATGACTGCAAGCAGGGGAGGAGCAGAGAAAGAGGGAGAGAGAGAATCCCAAGCAGCTTCTGCACTATCAGCACAGAGGCCCATGCAGGGCTCAATTTCACCAACTGTGAGATCAGACCTGAGCTGAAATCAAGAGTCAGACACTTAACCAACTGAGCCACCAGGTGCTCTGGATATTTAAGGAAATTGTGCAGTCTGACGGGTGAGGATTTGAATGATTCCCAACCCAATGTGAATTCTATGAATTTTTTAGATGCTAGCTCACTTATAGTTTTTTCCCAAACCTTATGGGATTTCAACTTATGCATGTGTCACTTAGTATTAAGCAACACTTAGGGATGCATATGTGATTTTTTACAATTTTTCTGTGTATAGCTCTCTATTCTCTTGTCTTCTGCCTCAATCTCACTGAGCATTACTCCTTGAATTGTCAACAAAGCTAGACCACTGCTATCTGCTTGATTTCCCTCTGTTGTTGTGACCCGGGGGCACTTGTGGGACTCACATCACTTGTTTTCCTCTCAAGATTACATTTATATTTCCTTTTTTCCCCACATACCACTACTAAAGAGGGAAAATGCTAGGGTTTCTAGAAATGTGTTATGGTGCTGAAGGGGCTGTAGCCTTAGAAGCATAGGTCCAGTCTACTCCCTACTAATATATGATGAAGTTGTTTTATCTCCAGCTTTATTGAGATGTAATTTACATGTTTAAAATGTACACTTTGATAAGTTTTGGTAAATGCATACACCCATGATACTATCAACACAATCAAGACAGTGAACTATCCAGTAACTGCAAAAGGGTTATAATCCCTTATATCCTTTCCATCCCTTCTTCCTCCCACAAAAGATTCTAGGCAACTACTGATATGCATTATGGAACTATAGAATAATTTGCAATATCTAGACTTTTAAATAAATGAGATACTACTATACATACTTTATTTGCTTGACTTCTTTGACTAAGGCTAATTACTTTGAAATTCACCCATATTGGTACATATGTCAATATAATTAACTTTAATTTCTGAACAATATTCCATTGTCTATATGTATCACATTCACATTTTGTTTATGCATTTTCATATGGCAAGATATTTGGTTGCTTCCATTTCTTGAATATTGCTAATAAAATCATCACATTCTCACACAAGCCTTTGTGCTTGTGTTCTCAGTTTTCTTGGATATATACCTAAGAGTAGAATGTCTAGATTTATTGGTAGACTTATGCTGAACTTTTAAAGGAACTGTCAAAAATTTTTTTCTAAGAAGTTGTGACATTTTATACTCCCAACAGCAGTCTTTAAACATTCCAGTTGCTCCACATCATCACCAAGACTTGGTATTGGTATGGTCAGTTTTTTTAACCTTATGCATTCTGGTTGGGGTGCAGTGGTATTTCACTGTGGTTTTAATGATAATTTCACTAATAAATAGTGATGTTGAACATCTTTTATGTGTTTATTTACCACTTACATGTATTATTTGATGAAATGTCTGTTCAAATCTGCAGCCCATTTTTATTGGGTTGTTTGCTTTCAAATTAATGCATTTTGAGAGATTTCTTTCATACTCTATACACAAGTCCTTTATTGGATATGAGATTTACAAAAGATTACTCCCTAGTTTGTGCTCTGTATTTTCATTCTCTCAACACTATTTTGAAGAGTGAGAATCCTAATCTTATAAAGATTGATATATCATTTTTCTTTTATGGAATATGCTTTTGATGTCATATTTTGATTTTATTGAATTTTGGGATCACTGGGTTTATTATAGTTTTTATCAAATTTGGGTATATTTTTTAAACTGTGTTATTATTTTTTACTATTGAAGTATTGTTGACATGTTAATGATAACTAATGTTATATTAGTTTCAGGTGTACAACATAGTGGTTCAATAATTCTATATATTAGTCAGTGCTCACCATGATAAATATAGTCACCATACCATGTTATTACAATATTATTGACTATAGTCCCTATGCTATGCTTTTCATCTTTGTGACGTACTTATCAAATTTGGATATTTTTCAGCCTTGATTTCTTCAATATTTTTTTGCTCATCCCCTTCTCATACCATTTGAGGACTCCAATTACACATATAATAGGCTACTTGAAATTTGTCCCAGAACTCCCTGATGCTATTTTCATTTTTTCTCCACTCTTTTCTCTTTATGTTTCATTTGAGATATTTCCCATTGCTAGTTATATAAATTCACTAATATTCTCTCTTACAATTCCTTATCTGTTTTAATGCTGTCAGTATATTTATCTCAGATATTTTATTTTTCACCCCTAGAATTTTATTTGAAATTTTTGTATTTTCCATTTCTCTACTTAACATGCTTGAACTTTCCTCTACCTTCTTAAATATGTGTGTAGTAACTCTTTTAATGTCTTTGACCCCTAATTCTATTATCTCTATCATTTTTTAGTTTTATTTATTGTGAGAGAGAAAGAGGGAGTGTGAGCAGGTGGGTCAGAGAGAGGGAGAGAGAAAAGAATCCCAAGCAGGCTGCACACTGTCAGTGTGGAACCCAATGCAGGGTTTGAACTCACAAACCATAAGCCAAACCTGAGCCAAAACCAAGAGACCAACTCTCACCCGACTGAGACACCTAGGTATCCCATCATCTCTATCATGTTTTAATCTATTTAAATTGATTGAGTCCCTGCCTTATTATTGCTTATATTTTCTTGATTTATTGCTTGCTGGGTAATTTTTTTATTGAATTCTACATATTATGAATTTTACTTTGCTAGGTGCCAGATTTTTTGTATTCCTATGAATATTCTTGATCTTTATTCTGAGACATAGGTTATTGAGATTCAGCTTGATTCTTTAAAGACTTACCTTTAAGTTTGTAAAGTAGGGCCAGAATAGCCTTTAGTCTAGGGATACTTTTGCCTCATTAATGAGTCAATATCTTTTTGAATACTGTACCCAATTCCTTGTGAATTACAAGGAATTTTGCTGGCTGATGGGAACAGATAATTTTCTTGGCCCTATATGACATGAATTGTTCCCTTTGCTCCTTTTAGGTGGTGCTTTTTCAGGCCATCAGGTACTTTTCTACACATGCAGACACTGATCAATACTTCGCTCAGAGATTCAAGAGGAACCCTCTGCAGATCTCCATAGCACTCTTTCAATGGGACTCTTGCCTCTCCATTACTCAATCCTGTGAATTGTAGCCTTTTTCACCTCTTTGGTCTCTCCACTCATCTCTTCAACTCAGAGATTATCAGGTTCCTTCCAGCTGCTGCCTACTGCATTGCAACATGGAACCTCTCTCTAAGAGGTAAGCTAGAGGCAGTTGTAGGGCTCAATTTATTTATCCCCCTCAGAAATCATTGTCCTCTGTTTGCTAATCTCTGATATCTAGAACATGTTGTTTCATATATTTGCCCAGAATTTTAGCTGTTTCAGGTGGGAGGTAAATTTGTTCCCTGGTTTGTTTGTTTTTCCATTTTGCTTGAAGCAGGACTTCTAATCTTGTGGTTTTTGATGTTACAATATAAAAATACATCTGTTTAATATATTTGTCTAGCTTTCTCATTGTTAAATTAGGAAATCATGGACAGAAATGAAGTCCCAATTAGTTATTTTGAACATGCTTTCAGTACCGGTGATATTTTCACAGGAGTCATAATTGAATGTATAGAATGGATAGGAAGGTGAAAAAAAATACAAATCAAATTAATGACTAATATAGAGTAAAAATTATGATGGTATAGATGATGAATTCAGTTTTGGATATGTGCAATTTGAGGTGTCAATGATACATCAAGAAAGATATTAATCAGGAAATTGAAAATATAGGACTGGAGTTTGAGAGAAAGGTCAGAGCTGTATTGCCAAGGAAGAAAGAATGAAGAAAGAAAAAAAATGTTAGAAAATAGCCCTAACATATGTCTTGTATATGTTAACTGCTAAGTAGATGGATAAATGAAAAAATCAGAGCTTCATTTAATATGAAGAAGGCCAGAATTTCCTTGACATTAAATTCTTAAAAATAAAGTCCAGCAAAGTTGGGCTTACTAGCAGTTTTATAAAGACCTATATGAAAAAAAAGAAAAATTGAGGGGACAAAAGTAGTATTTTTGTAGTCTTCTCTATTTTCTATATGCCACCTACAAAATAAATAGCATGATATATACTTTTCTGTGTGGTCATTACCTGGTCCTATTGCTTATCAGATCAAGCTGCTTCATTATAGCATTCCCCTTTAGGTTTATAAATGGAACTTTTAAAATATCTGTAGAACCAAATGTAATTGACACTGCATTGTGTGCTTTTCACTCTCTCATTTTGTTCATCAGTGAAGTCATCCATGTCTGTAGAAGAGTATTTTCCAACAAAACATTAGTTTCCATTTAGAAAAGTATTTTCACACAAAGCATCAGTTTCCAAATGAGAATATTCCTGTGCTATTATATTGGCTTCTTAATTATACTACTCCTATCTTAATTGAAATATAAGTGGCTTTTGTTTAAATAAGGAAAGCTATTAATTCAGATAATGTTACAAATTGTGATCTGATTTTTTAAGGAAAAAGTTCATTGTATATCAGGCTACCAATGTAATTTATTTTTATCATATTTTATTTAGCATAACATTACTTATTTGGTCCTTTAAATTCTATTCTCTTTAGAAGCCACTTATATATTTTTAAAAAGGTAAATATAGTTCTAAAAACATAAACCTCCAAAGGACACTATCCACAAAATATTTTAAATCTCTTAAATGAAAATTTTAAATTATACTTAAATTTCACTTTCTGGACATGATTTGGGCAAGTGTATCAAATATAAAATAATAATAATATTGTTTTTCACATGCTTAGACTTTTATCTATTTATGATAAAAGTTAGCCATTCAAAATCTTTGTGTTTCATTAAATCATTTTGTGATCAAGATATATTTTGCAATAGGAAATATTTTGATAGATGACATTAAAGCACATCAAAACCTTAGGCCTAATTTTCTGAGAAGTAAGAGTAGCTAGTTTACTTGTCCTTTGCCTTTTCTAAAGCTCTGCTGCTCAGCAAAACAATAATAATTTTACTTTAAAACCATTTTGGCCATGTCATTTCCCTTTTCAAGCCTTACAGTTGTTACCATTGCTTTTTGCAAAATTTCTCTTATCAACTATCTATGGCCTCCATTAGCTCTCACTTCCCCATGTCACTGTACTACAATTCACTAACTTTATTTTTAGATGCTCTCTACCATGATCTGTTCTCTAGACAAGAAAACTTTCTTATCCCTATTGAAATTTTGTTTTGTTTTGTTTTTTTTATCTCTGTCTCCACAGGTTAACATTTATTTGTTCCCTGAACATTCTCCCTGGCCATATTTATACTTGATTTCTTTTAAAATCTTGTTTAAAAAATATTCTATTGTGGGGATTCTTCATTAATTAGCACAAATCACATGTATATATCTTGTATTCCTCTACCACTGACTTATACACCTTGCTTTACATAATCAACACTTACATATACATTTATTTTTTACATTATTATTGTCATTTTCACAGCTGTAGATCTTGGTAACTCATTATCACATTATTTCACTCTGATTCATATGTGTCCAAATTGGAATTCTAAGGCACATTAATCTAGTAGAGCCATCTCTGAGGAGAGAATATTATGTCAGGGAGAAAGCACTTGTCCTGGATTCATAGTCTGGGTTCCAGTTCTAGCTCTAACACTTACTAGTAGTTTGACCTTAGATAATTTACCTAACATTTCTGAGCCTCCATTTCTCCATATCTAAAATGGGGTAATAGCAGCAGCTGCTTCATATCTTTAATCTGAAGATTAAATAGACAAGCATATAGTAACCACTCAGTAACTGAGGGTTTAACAGCATTAGCACAGTCCATCCTATGATATTAATACTGCTGCTGTCAAAGAATCTCTTGTTTCTTATCAGTAGTTGCCATAATCTTTGCCGATTTGCTCTACTGAATGTATACTCTTAGCTGTATCCTGTTAGGAGACCAATCTAGCAGTTGTTTATATTATCCCATTTCTCTGTCCTTCTGAAATCAGTTCTGCATTCCTAGGGATTTGGTGAGAGATCATTTTTCCCATGTAGCCCCATCCACTCTGATGACAGTATGCAGGCATATTCAGAAAGTTAGTCTAGATTTCATAAACTGCAAAAAGTTAGAAAGTATTAAGTACCTTAAGGAAGGTACAGAGAAAATGATATAGAAGTTCATAAAGTGGGCAACTTGTAATAAACTGTCAAATATGAACAAGCTTGCAGTCTTATAAAATAATTTACTTATTAATATTCTGCCTCACTTATGAGGGGTATCTTGTAGGCAAAACATATTAATAATATAAATCTGATATTTAAGCAATGCTTTCATTAATAATTTTAGCTGAAAATCTAACTAAGCCAATTAAAAGTAGAGACAGAACTCTTATTTATATATTGCTGATGGGATTATAAAATGGCTCTGCAATCACTGGAAAAGTATTTGACAATCGCAAAACATAAAAATATATCTATCCCAAGCAATTCACTACTAGGTACATACTGAAGAAAAATGAAAATGAGTACATGTGTCCAAGGAAAGATTTGTACAAGCATGCTCTTAGCAACTTTGTTGATAATAGCCAAAATGTTAAGCAAACACTAGAAACAACCAAAATATCCATCAAGCAGAAATAAACAAATTGTGGTTTATTCACAAAATGGAATGTTATCCAGTAATAAAAAGTAAAAACTGGTGATATATGGACTACCATAGATGAATCTAAAAAAGTGTGTCAAACAAAAAAAGAAGACAGGCACAAAAGAGTATATGTTATATGATCCAAATTATATAAGGTTCTGGAACAAACAAGGTTAATTATGGCATTAGAAATCAGAATAGTGGTTTACATTGGAGGAGTATTGATGGGGAAAGGTGTTGTCTGGGAAACAGCATCTCTAGGGGTCATGAAAATGTAATGTTGCTCTAGATAATGGTTACAAGAGTATATATATATATATATATATATATATATATACACACACACATAGGTACAATTACTTCATGAAGTATGTGTTTATTATATATAAATTATACTTCAATAAATATGTAATGATACAAAGTAACAAAGAAGCAGATGTCTAATGAAAGGTCACATCTTTAATGTGTATTGTTTACGTGTGGGGGTGGGGTAATATAAATATGTATAACTTTTCATTTTTCCTTTCCTTTAATAAATGCTGGTATGGGCTTTACTCTTTGATTATTATTTTTCATTTAAAAATATAGCAAAGTTATGCTGCTTTATCACTATTGGCATGGGGGTCCTGATGCCTCAGGGCAAATGATTACAACTATTTTAAAATTAAACTTATTACTGGCTTGGCAAACTACCAAATATTTATCTAAGGATCACTCAGTAGGAGGATAGCTGATTGTTAGTGTAGTTTAGTAACTTGATCTCTTTTACATTTTGAAGCCGATTTTTGTGGATACATACCTGAATATATTGTATATCTTTAAAGATTCTAAGTATTCATATCCTAAAGCTAATGTATCTCAGTATTTTTTTCTTTTTTTAAACTTGTTTATTTTTTTTTTAATTTACATCCAATTTAGTTAGAATATAGTGCAACAATGATTTCAGTAGTAGATTCCTTAGTGCCCCTTACCCATTTAGCCCATCCCCCCTCCCAACACCCCTCCAGTAACCCTCGGTATGTTTTCCATATTGAGTCTCTTCTGTTTTGTCCCCCTGTCTGTTTTTATATGATTTTTGTTTCCTTTCCGTTATGTTCATCTGTTTTGTCTCTTAAAGTCCTCATATGAGTGAAGTCATATGATTTTTGTCTTTCTCTGACTAACCAATTTCACTTAGCATAATACCAGCTAGTTCCATCCACATAGATGCAAATGGCAAGATATCATTCTTTTTGATTGCCGAGTAATACTCCATTGTATACATTTACCACATCTATATCCATTCATCCATCAATGGACATTTGCGCTGTTTCCTTACTTTGACTATTGCTGATAGTGCTCCTATAAACATGGGGGTACCTGTGTCCCTTTGAAACAGCACATCTGTATCCCGTGGATAAATGCCTAGTAGTGCAATTGCTGGGTCGTAGGGTAGTTCTATTTTTACTTTTTTGAGGAACCTCCATACTGTTTTCCAGAGTGGCTGCACCAGCTTGCATTCCCACCAACAATGCAAAAGAGATCCTCTTTCTCCACATCCTTGCCAACATCTGTTGTTGCCAGAGTTATTAATGTTAGCCATTCTGACAGGTGTAAGGTGATATCTCATTGTGGTTTTGATTTGTATTTCCCTGATGATGAGTGAGGTAGAGCATTTTTTCATGTGTCAGTTGGCCATCTGGATGTCTTCTTTGGAGAAGTGTCTATTCATGTCTTTTGCCCATTTCTTCACTGGATTATTTGTCTTTTTGGTGTTGAGTTTGATAAGTTCTTTATAGATTTTGGATACTAACCCTTTATCTGATATGTCATTTGCAAATATCTTCTCCCATTCCATTAGTTGCCTTTTAGTTTTGCTGATTGTTTCCTTCGCTGTGCAAAAGCTTTTTATTTCGATGAGGTCCCAGTCGTTCATTTTTGCTTTTCTTTCCCTTGCGTCTGGAGACGTGTTGAGTAAGAAGTTGCTGGGGGCAAGATCAAAGAGGCTGTTACCTGCTTTCTCCTTGAGGATTTTGATGG
Source organism: Panthera onca (assembly GCF_046562875.1). NCBI lineage: Eukaryota > Metazoa > Chordata > Mammalia > Carnivora > Felidae > Panthera > Panthera onca. The sequence continues at coordinate 25,656,472 of NC_138357.1, forward strand.
CTTCCTGTCTTACATTGAGGTCTTTCATCCATTTTGAGTCTATTTTTGTGTATGTTGTAAGAAAGTAGTCCAGGTTCATTCTTCTGCATGTCACTGTCCAGTTTTCCCAGCACCACTTGCTGAAGAGACTGTCTTTATTCCATTGGATATTCTTTCCTGCTTTGTCAAAGATTAGTTGGTCATACATTTGTGGGTCCATTTCATGGTTCACTATTCTGTTCCATTGATCTGAGTGTCTGTTTTTGTGCCAGTACCATACTGTCTTGATGATTACAGCTTTGTAGTATAGCTTGAAGTCTGGGATTGTGATGCCTTCTGCTTTGCTTTTCTTTTTCAAGATTGCTTTGGCTATTCAGGGTCTTTCTGGTTCCAAATTTTAGGATTATTTGTTCTAGCTCTGTGAAGAATGCTGGTGTTATTTTGATAGGCATTGAATATGTAGATTGCTTTGGGTAGTATTGACATTTTAACAGTATTTTTTCATCTTATCCAGGAGCATGGAATCTTTTTCCATTTTTTTGTGTCTTCTTCAATTTCTTTCAAAAGCTTTCTATAGTTTTCAGTATATAGCTTTTTCACCTCTTTGGTTAGATTTATTCCTAGGTATTTTATGGTTTTTGGTGCAACTGTAAATGGGATCGATTCCTTGATTTCTCTTTCTGTCTCTTCATTGTTGGTGTGTAGGAATGCAACCGATTTCTGTGCATTGATTTTATATCCTGCAACTTTGCTAAATTCATGAATCAATTCTAGCAGTTTTTTTGTGGAATCTTTTGGGTTCCATATAGAGTATCATGTCATCTGCGAAGAGTGAAAGTTTGACCTCCTTCTAGCTGATTTGGATGCCTTTTATTTCTTTGTGTTGTCTGATTACAGAGGCTAAGACATCCAATACTATGCTGAATAACAGTGGTGAGAGTGGCCATCCCTGTCTTTTTCCTGACCTTAGGGGGAAAGCTCTCAGTTTTTCCCCATTGAGGATGATATTAGCATTGGGTCACTTGTATATGGCTTTTATCATCTCGAGGTATGATCCTTTTATCCCTACTTTCTTGAGGGTTTTTATCAAGAAAGATGCTGTATTTTGTCAAATGCTTTCTCTGCATCTATTGAGAGGATCATATGGCTCTTGTCCTTTCTTTTATTGATGTGATGAGTCATGTTAATAGTTTTGCGGATATTGAACCAGCCCTGCATCCCAGGTATAAATACCACTTGGTCATGGTGAATAATTTTTTAAATGTATTGTTGGATCCATTTGGCTAACATCTTGTTGAGGATTTTTGCATCCATGTTCATCAGGGAAATTAGTCTATAGTTCTCCTTTTTAGTGGGGTCTCTGTCTGGTTTTGCAATCAAGGTAATGCTGGCTTCATAGAAAATGTTTGGAAGTTTTCCTTCCATTTCAATTTTTCAGAACACCTTCAAGAGAATAGGTGTTAACTCTTCCTTAAATGTTTGGTAGAATTCCCCTGGAAAGCCATCTGGCCCTGGACTCTTTTTTTTTTTTTTTTTTTGGCAGAGTTTTGATTACTAATTCGATTTCCTTACTGGTTATGGGTCTGTTCAAATTTTGTATTTCTTCCTGTTTCAGTTTTGGTAGTGTATATGTTTCTAGGAATTTGTCCATTTCTTCCAGATTGTCCATTTTATTGACATATAATTGCTCATAATCTTCTCTCATTATTGTTTTTATTTCTGCTGTGTGGGTTGTGATCTCTCCTCTTTCATTCTTGATTTTATTTATTTAGGACCTTTCCTTTTTATTTACAAAAAAATTTTTTTAATGTTTATTTATTTTTGACCGAGAGAGAGAGAGAGACAGAGCATGAGCGGGGGAGGGGCAAAGAGAAAGAAAGAGACACAGAATGTAAAGCAGGCTCCAGGCTCTGAGCTGTCAGCACAGAGCCCGATGTGGGGATCGAACTCACAGACCGTGAGATCATGACCCGAGCTGAAGTCGGACGCTCAACCAACTGATCCAACCAGGCGCCCCTTTTTCTTTTTCTTTTTGATCAAACTTGCTAGTGGTTTATCAATTTTGTTAATTCTTTCAAAGAACCAGCTTCTGGTTTCATTGATTTGTTCTACTGTTTTTTTGGTTTCGATAGCATTAATTTCTGCTCTAATCTTTATTATTTCCTCTCTTCTGCTGGTTTTGGCTTTTATTTGCTGTTCTTTTTCCACCTCCTTAAGGCATAAGGTTAGGTTGTGTATCTGAGATCTTTCTTCCTTCTTTAGGAAAGCCTGGATCGCTATATACTTTCCTCTTATGACCACTTTTGCTGCATCCCAGAGGTTTTGGGTTGTGGTGTTATCATTTTTATTGACCTCCATATACTTTTTAATTTCCTCTTTAACTTCTTGGTTAGCCCATTCATTCATTAGCAGGATGTTCTTCAGTCTCCAAGTATTTGTTACCTTTCCAAATTTTTTCTTATGGTTGATTTCGAGTTTCATAGTGTTGTGGTCTGAAAATATGAACGGTATTATCTCGATCTTTTTGTACTTACTTAGGGCTGATTTCTGTCCCAGTGTGTGGTCTATTCTGGAGAACATTCCATTTGCACTGGAGAAGAATGTATATTCTGTTGCTTTAGGATGAAATGTTCTGAATATATCTGTTAAGTCCATCTGGTCCAGTGTGTCCTTCAAAGCTATTGTTTCCTTGTTGAATTTTTGATTAGATGATCTGTCCATTGCTGTGAGTGGGGGGTTGAAGACTCCTACTATTATGGTATTACTATTGATGAGTTTTTTTAATGTTTGTGATTAATTGATTTATATATTTGGGTGCTCCCACTTTTGGCACATAAATGTTTACAATTATTAGGTCTTCTTGGACAGACCCCTTGATTATGATATAATGCCCTACTGCATCTCTTCATACAGTATTTATTTTAAAGTCTAGATTGTCCGATATAAGTATGGCTACTCCAGCTTTCTTTTGTTGAGTATTAGCATGATAGATGGTTCCTTATCCCCTTACTTTCAATCTGAAGGTGTCTTTAGGTCTAAAGCGGATCTCTTGTAAATAGCATATAGATGGATCTTGTTTTCTTATCCATTCTGTTACCTATGTCTTTTGATTGGAGCATTGAGTCCATTGACTTTTAGAGTGAGTACTGAAAGATATGAATTTATTGCCACTATGATGCTTGTGGAGTTGGAGTTTCTGGCATTGTTCTCTGGTCCTTTCTAATCTTTGTTGCTTTTGGTATTTATTTATTTATTTATTAAGATATTATATATATAGATATATATATATAGATATATATATAGATATATCTATATATATATATATCTATTATTTCATCTTTTCTCCCCCCAGAGAGTCCCCCTTAAAATTTCTTGCAGGGCTGATTTAGTGGTCACAAACTCCTTATTTTTTGTTTATCTGGGAAACTTTTTATCTCTCCTTCTATTTTGAATGACAGCCTAGCTGGATAAATAATTCTTGGCTGCATATTTTTCTGATTCAGCACACTGAGTATATCCTGCCACTCCTTTCTGGCCTGCCAAGTTTCTTTGGACAGGTCTGCTGCAAACCTGATCTGTCTGCCCTTGTAGGTTAGGGACTTTTTTTCCCTTTCTGCTTTCATGATTCTTTCTTTGCCTGTGTATTTTGTGAATTTGACTATGATATGCCTTGTTGATGGTCGTTTTTTGTTGAATCTCATGAGGGTCCTCTGTGCTTCCTGGATTTTGATGTCTGTGTCTTTCCCCAGGTTAAGAAAGTTTTCTGCTATGATTTGTTCACATAACCCTTCTACCCCTATTTCTCTCTCTTCCTCTTCTGGGACCCCTATGATTCTGTTGTTGTTCCTTTTTAATGAGTCACTGATTTCTCTAATTCTTAAATCGTGCTCTTTTGCCTTCAGCTCCCTCTTTTTTTCTGCTTCGTTATTCTCCATAACTTTGTCTTCTATGTCGCTGATTCTCTGTTCTGCCTCATCCATCCTTGCTGCCACTGCATCCATCCGTGATTGCAGCTCACATACAACATTTTAAATTTCATTCTAATTTTTACTTCTTTTATCTCTGCAGAAAGGGATTGTAATCTATTTTCAACTCCAGCTAGTATTATTATCATGACTCTAAATTCTGGTTCAGATACCTTGCTTGTATCTGTGTTGGTTAAGTCTGTGGCTGTTGTTTCTTCGTGCTCTTTCTTCTAGGGTGAATTCCTTCGTTTTTTCATTTTGAAGGGAGAAAAGGAATTAATGAGGTAGAAGAATGAAAATTTAAAAAAAATTAAAATAAAAAAATATTAAAATAAAAAAATTAGAAACCCACACACAAAAATCTAATAAATGATGATAGATCCTAGGTGTGTTTTGGTCTGGGTGTTGAAAGTGGTTTGAGAGATTAGGGAAAAAAGGGGGGGGGAGGAAATCGTTTGGGAATTTGAAAAAATGAATACACTGAAGTAGACTAAAAAGAGATGATGGAAGTAAAATAGAATTTGAAAAAATTTACACAAAAGTAAAGAATATAGTAGGAAAAAATTAAAGAAAAATATTTTCAATAAAAATTAAAAATAAAAATGAATTTATCTTTTTGTGTTCAAGAAAAAGAAAAGAAATTACAAAGAAAAAAGAGGAAAAAAAGGAAATCGTTTGGGAATTGAAAGTGAGTACACTGTAGTAGACTAAAATAAAATGATGGAAGTAAAATGGAATTTGAAAAAATTTACATAAAAGCAAAAAATATATAGTAAAAAAATTAAAGAAAAATATTTTTAAAAGAATTGAAAGTAAAAATGAAGTTTTTCACTTTCTTCATTCAAGAAAAATAAAAGAAATGAAAAAAAGGAAAACGAAATGGAAAAAAGAAAACAAGGAAATTGTTTGAAAATTTGAAAAGGTGAATACACTGAAGTAGACTAAAATAGAATGATGAAAGTAAGATAGAATTTGAAAAAATTTACACAAAATAAAAAATATAGTAAAAAATTGCAAGAAAAATATTTTTAATAAAAATTGAAAATAAAAATGGTTTTTTTCTCTTTCTGTATTCAAGAAAAAGAATAGTGTAAAAGAGAAAGAAAAAGAAAGAAAGAAAATTGAATAGATGGACCTGCTAACAGATTGAAATAGGACTGAAATTAGTTCATTTTCTCCTAGCAGTCAGACTATGTAGAGTTTTGTAGTCCATAAACTAAGTAGGCAGTGAGACTTGTGTTCTTGAAGAGGGAGGTTGGCCCAGTTGGGCGTGGCTCAGTGTAACAGCTCCATTCTCCACTAGATGGAGGTGCTAGCCTACTGGGGTGGATTGTTGCAGTGCTCATAGGTGCGTATGCGCATGTGTGGGAGCAGTGAAAATTGCATCACCCAGCTACCCAGTCTCTAGTATGGGAACTCTGTTCTGTCTGATCAGCAATTGCACACCTGTCCTTTGTCTTCAGCTTTCATCCACTCCCCGCTTCTTCACTGTCCATGACCAAGCCCGAGGCAGTACCTCTCTCCCGAGTTTTGTCTCAGATGCGGCTGTTTTCCCCGGCCTCTTACTTCTGAAGGACTGTGGCTTTGACACATTCCACCTTTCTGCAGGAGGGTCTCACCGAGCAATGGCCTAATGTCGGCTGCACCCAGGAATGCTTGTGGGACCCTGCTGCTGCCTGTGCCCTGAGAGTGCGGCCAGGTGCCAGCCTGACCTAGAAAATGTTTGCGAGATAGTGTAGCAGTGGCTTTTCAGGGATTATGGAAAATCACAACACACATCTGGCACCAGGCTTCACCCTTAATGACCTTGTTCCAGCACCAGCAAATGTGGCTGTTTTCTGGGGCCTGCTGGGACCACGTGGCTTCAATAGTCTCTACCAAATGTCCTTCCAGCAATGGAACCGCTTTTCCCCGTGTGGCCCCAGAACCTCCCAGACCCCACTCTCTACCAGGGGATTCACCCTTCCCACCAGAGCACCGCCAGGTATCGAGCTGCGGAATTACACTTTGCGCTCCCCTTGTTTACAGTCTTAATAGAATTTAAACCTTCTTCTTTCTCACTTTTTAGTTTAGTCCCTGCGGCTGTTTCCAATTTTCCACTTTCCCTCCAGCTGCTTTTGGGAAGGGGTGCTCTTCCAGGATTCTCCCCCCCGCCCCGCCCCATTCTCTGTCCTCTCTCCACCTGCAAAGGCAGCTCCCTGCCCGCCGCCGGCTTCTCTCTCCCCAAGTTCACCTCTCCGCACCACGTACCTGGTGAATTCTGTGGTTCAGGTTGTGCAGATTGTTGTGTTAATCCTCCAATCAGTTTTCTAGGTGTGTAGGATGTTTTAGTGTTGGTCTGGCTGTATTTCATGAACGCAAGACACACAAAAAGCTTCCATGCTGTTCCACCATCTTGGCTCCTCTTTATTTCTGTTTTTTTTTTAAACTAGCAACATGCCTTAATGCTAACAAAGTAATAAGATCTGATTTATTTGAAGAGTGATTTATTTATTTGTCTGTTCCCTCCTTCTTCCCATCAACTTCTAATGAAGTAGTCTTGTTACTTCACTAGAACAATTACAGCTGTGGCAATCTGGACTTTAATTCTGAATTTAAAATCTCAGGGGTGCTTGGATGGTCAGTCAGTTAAGCCTCCAACTTCGGCTCGGGTAATGATCTCACAGTTCATGAGTTTGAGCCCAACCCCTGTTGGGCTCTGTGCTGATAGCTCAGACCCTGGCGCCTGCTTCAGATTCTGTGTCTCCTTCTCTCTCTGCCCCTCCCACATTCTCTCTCTGTCTCAAAAAATAAATAAACATTAAAGAATATAAATAAATAAATAAATAAATAAATAAATAAATAAAATAACTCTCATTTTGGCTTTGTGGTGAATTGAGTAGTTCAACATAAGTGGATTTTCTTGATAACTACAACTTATCATTTAAATCACCAAGATTTTTAATTATAACCACTTTTAAGATGAATCATTATAGGGGTGCCTGGGTGGCTCGGTCGGTTGAGCGTCCGACTTCGGCTCAGGTCATGATCTTGTGGTCTGTGAGTTCGAGCCCCATGTCGGGCTCTGTGCTGGCAGTGCAGAGCCTGGAGCCTGTTTTGGATTCTGTGTCTCCCTCTCTCTCTCTGACCCTCCCCCCATTCATGCTCTGTCTCTCTCTGTCTCAAAAATAAATAAACGTTAAAAAAAATTAAGATGAATCATTATAAAATCGATATAACATTGTATCATTTTGTATAAGTCTTGTTTGACATGTTTCATAGATATAAAGTAACACATGACCACATTATAATATCTGGAAAATATAGAAATGTGTAAAGAAAACAAAAACATCCATATTCCTACAATTGAAGGACAAGCACTGTTAATACTTAAGTATTCTTTAATTCATTCTACAGTGAAATATATTTATATGTGTATAAATACAGTTACATATTAATCTTACCATTTACATTCTGTTTTATCTTGCTTTTTAAATCAATATTATATCATGATTATATTTTCATATTGCTTCATGTATAGACATACTATAAAAATTAGTAGTCATTTTCTATACCCTTTTTTATCTAACTTAAGGTAATTGCTAAGTAATTGTTATAATTTAATTAAATTAATGTTTAACCAGTTTCACAATTATGTTTACATTAAAAATTAATGATGCTTAAATTATAAATAACAGACTTCAATCTATTCCCACAAATCTATATATCATACTACATAATTTATATGGGAGAAATAAACAATGACTCAGTGAATAAAGAATCAATACTATGTAGTTGGAAATAATCTTTTATATAGTTATTATGTGATTGTTTATATTTCTATAAATATGATCTCATTCTTGAGTATCTGTGAAGGATTGAAAATAGACATTGTCTAGAAGATTTTTAATAGGGTTAACTTATATACAGCATTCTCTATGTTTATTAGTATATTTCCTCATATTGAAATATAATATGCTAACAATAAACACAATACCAGCAAACCAATAGTTAATCTGAAGCTTCAGAATATTTACAGTATTAATCCTCACACTAAGAGCTTCATACTATTAAGTACGAATCTCTAAGATATTATAGAAACAGGGAAAAATCCTTTGAAATTTCATGAAAAATGAACACCTCTCTGTATTATAGAATCAGAACACCTCAAGGTGCCTTCTGTCCTTGAGATCCCAGAAAATGCAACATTAAAACAGGGGTGACATCTGCATTTATATTGAGTGATAGGTACAAAGATAGCTACCTACTCAAATATACTTTATATGGTTCCTTCTTGACATTGAGAATGACAGATGACAAATATAAAACCTTAGGGCTTTATTTATAAAGCCACATCTGTACATTCATGTTGGCTGTTTATGAAAACAGACAGACTGGCTAAAAATAGATATGATAACCCAATGAAGTGCTCAGAGAATGTTGTTAAGCATGTAGCCAACTGTAAAGCTTAGAACTTAGGGCCAATTATTCACAAGATTCTAATGTAAATTTTCCTTAAAATTACAGTAAACAACAATTTGTCTTTTCTTTCAATTTTAATGTGGATATAGTAATTCTACAAGCTCCAGGAGGACAAGCATCATGGGCATTTTGTCTTGTATACCTAGCACCAAGCATAGTGTCTGACACTTAGTAGGTGCTCAATAAGAGCATTTCACTGAGTTAAAGAATATAGATTGGTTATAAAGTACCTAAAAATTAGAAACAGGGGAAGATGGTGGCATAGGAGGACACTGGGCTCACCTTGGACTGCTAATCACTTAGATTCCACCCACATTGGCCTAAATACCCCCAGAAAACCTCCAGAAGACTAGCAGAACGGACTCTCTGGAGCCAAGCATAGACAGGAGGCCCACAGAAGAGGGTAGAAAGGGTGGAGAGGTGGTGCGTGCTACACGGACTGGCTGGAGGGAGCCAGGCAGTGGAGGGCAGCCCACTGGGCAAGGCAGATCCCCCGAAGTCTGGCTTGAAAAAGTGGAGGGGGTGGACTGCATGAGTTCTGACAGCCAGTGGGACTTAATATCTGGACTTTTAAAATTCAACAGCTCTGCTCTCGGAGAGCAGGGAGTGCAAGAGAACACCGGGAGGGAAAATTGTTGAATCCCGGAATAACAGAGCTAGGCAGGGGAACAAAGGCGCTGACAAACGTCATTTCCCTCTCCTATCCCCCAGCCGAAATTCCAAAGGGAACCAGTTCCAGTCACCGAACTTGCTTGCACCTTCAAACGCTCAAGCTGTGCTTCTGTGGATTCATCCCTCTGACTGGCCTGCTTCCCTCTCAGTGCTGCAGGGCCACTCCCGCAGGGGACCACCGACTGCAAAGCTAGCTAAGCCTGTACCTTCTGCCACTGTGCTCCTTGCGGATCAACCCTTGCTAATACACCCTTGGGCAGATCCCATTGAAGCAGCACCAGAAGCCTGGCAGTGTACAAGCAGCCCAGAGAGGGGCCACACCACTCCACAGTAAGTACTGCCGCTGGGAGGGGGAAGATAAGGTACACACCAGTATAACTGTGGCCCCAGCGGTGGGCTGGGGACAGACTTGGGTCTGACTGCAGCCCCGCCCACCACACTCCAGACAGCACAGGGGAAGTGCCCCGCAGTTCCACACCACTCCAGGGACTATTCAAAATGACAAAACGGAATTGTCCTCAAAAGAAACTCCAGGAAGTAGTGACAGCTAATGAATTGATCAAAAACGATTTAAGCAACATAACGGACCATGAATTTAGTATAATGGTCATAAAATTAATTGCAGGGATTGAAAAAATCATAGAGGACAGCAGAGAATCTATTGCTACAGAGATCAAGGGAATAACAAATAGTCATGAGGAGCTAAAAAATGCTATAAATGAGGTGCAAAATAAAATGGAGGTGGCTATAGCATAGATTAAAGAGGCAGAGGAGAGAATAGGTGAATTAGAAGGTAAAATTATGAAAAAAGAGTAAGCTGAGAAAAAGAGAGATAACAAAATCCAGGAGTATGAGGGTAGAATTAGAGAACCAAGTGATTCAATCAAACGGAACAACATCCATATAATAGAAATTCCAAAAGGGCTGAGGAGAGAGAGAGAAAGGGGCTGAAGGTGTACTTGAACAAATCATAGCTGAGAACTTCCCTGATCTGGGGACGGAGAAAGGCATTGAAATCCAAGAGGCACAGACATCTCCCTTCAGATGTAACTTGAATGTCTTCTGCACGACATATCATAGTGAACCTGGCAAAATACAAGGATAAAGAGAGAATTCTGAAAGCAGTTAGGGATAAACAGGCTCTAACATATAAAGGGAGACTGATAAGACTAGTGACGGATCTATCTACTGAAACTCGGCAGGCCAGAAAGGAATGGCAAGAAATCTTCAATGTGATGAACAGAAAAAATATGCAACCAAGAATCCTTTTTCCAGCAAGTCTGTCATTCAGAATAGAAGGAGAGATAAAGGTTTTCCCAAACAAACAAAAACTGAAGGAATTCATCACCACTAAACCAGCCCTACAAGAGATCCTATGGGGGACTCTGAGTGAAAAGTTGCAAGGACCACAAAGTACCAGAGTCACCACTACAAGCATGAAACCTACAGACATCACAATGACTCTAAACCCATATCTTTTAATAATAACACTGAATGTAAATGGACTAAATGCTCCAACCAAAAGACATAGGTTATCGGAATGGATAAAACAAAACAAGACCCATCTATTTGCTGCCTACAAGAGACTAATTGTAGACCTGAGGACACCTTCAGATTGAAAGTGAGGGGATGGAGAGCTATCCATCATGCTCCCTGAAGTCAAAAGAAAGCTGGAGTAGCCATACTTATATCAGACAAACTAGACGTGAAATTAAAGGTTGTAACAAGGGATGAAAGGGCATTACATAATAATTACGGGGTCTATCCATCAGGAAGAGCTAACAATTATAACTGTCTATGTGCCGAATATGGGAGCCCCCAAATATGCAAAACAATTAATCACAAACATAAGCAACCTTATTGATAAGAACGTGGTAATTGCAGGGGACTTTACTACTCCACTTACAACAATGGATAGATCATCTAGACACAGGATCAATAAAGAAACAAGGGCCCTGAATGATACATTGGATCAGATGGACTTGACAGATATAGTTACAACTCTGAATCCCAAAGCAACAGAATATACTTTCTTCTCGAGTGCACATGGAACATTCTCCAAGATAGATCACATACTGGGTCACAAAACAGCCCTTCATAAGTATAGAAGAATTGAGATCCTACCATGCACACTTTCAGACCACAGGCTATGAAACTTGAAATCAAACACAGGAAAAAGTCTGGAAAACCTCCAAAAGCATGGAGGTTAAAGAACACCCTACTAAAGAGAATGAATGGGTCAACCAGGCAATTAGAGAAGAAATTTAAAAAAATATATGGAAACAAATGAAAATGAAAGTACAACAATCCAAATGCTTTGGAATGCAGCAAAGGCAGTCCTGAGAGGAAAATACATTGCAATCCAGGCCTATCTCAAGAAACAAGAAAAATCCCAAATATAAAATCTAACAGCACACCTAAAGGAAATAGAAGCAGGACAGCAAAGACACCCCAAACACAACAGAAGAAGAGAAATAATAAAGATCAGAGCAGAAATAAACAATATAGAAGCTAAAAGAAACTGTAGAGAAGATCAATGAAACCAAGAGTTGGTTTTTTGAAAAAATAAATATTGATAAACCTCTAGCCAGGCTTCTCAAAAAGAAAAGGGAGATGACCCAAATAGACAAAATCATGAAAGAAAATGGAATTATTACAACCAATCCCTCAGAAATACCAGCAATTATCAGGGAATACTATGAAACATTATATGCCAACAAACTGGACCACCTGCAAGAAATGGACAAATTCCCAAACACCCACATACTTCCAAAACTCAAACAGGAAGAAGTAGAAAACTTGAACAGACCCATAACCAGAGAAGGAACTGAATCAGTTATCAAAAATCTCCCAACAAATTAGAGTCCAGGACCAGATAGCTTCCCTGGGGAATTCTACCAGACATTTAAAACAGAGATAATACCTACCCTTCTCAAGCTGTTCCAAAAAATAGAAAGGGAAGGAAAATGTCCAGACTCATTCTATGAAGCATTACTTTGATTCCTAAACCAGACAGAGACCCAGCAAAAAAAGAGAACTACAGGCCAATATCCCTGATGAATATGGATGCAAAAATTCTCCACAAGATACTAGCAAATCAAATTCAACAGCATATAAAAAGAATGATTCACCATGATCAAGTGGGATTTATTCCTGGGCTGCAGGGCAGGTTCAATATTCACAAATCAATCAACGTGATACATCACATTAATAAAAGAAAAGATAAAAACCATATGATCCTGTCAATTGATGCAGAAAAAGCATTTGACAAAATTCAGCATCCTTTCTTAATAAAAACCCTTAAGAAAGACAGGATAGAAGGAACATACTTAAACATCATAAAAGCCATTTATGAAAAGCCCACAGCTAATATTATCTTCAATGGGGAAAAACTGAGAGCTTTCCCCCTGAGGTCAGGAACATGACAGTGATGTCCACTCTCACCGCTGTTGTTTAACATAGCGTTAGAAGTTCTAGCATCAGCAATCAGACAACAAAAGGATGTCAAAGGCATCAAAATTGGCAAAGATGAAGTCAAGCTTTCACTTTTTGCACATGACATGATACTATATTGGAAAACCCAATAGACTCCACCAAAAGTCTGCTACAACAGATACATGAGTTCAGCGATGTCACAGGATACAATGTACAGAAATCAGTTGCATTCTTACACACTAATAATGAAGCAACAGAACACAAATAAACTGAACCCATTCGCATTTACACCAAGAATCCTAAAATACCTAGGAAGACCCAAACAAAGATGTAAAAGATTTGTATGCTGAAAACCATAGAAAGCTTATGAAGGCAATTGAAGAAGATACAAAGAAATGGAAAAACATTCCATGCTCATGGATTGTAAGAATAAATATTGTTAAACTGTCAATACTACCTAAAGGAATCTACACATTCAATGCAATCCCAAACAAAATTGCACCAGCATTCTTCTTGAAGCCAGAACAAGCAATCCTAAAATTTGTATGGCACCACAAAAGACCCCGAATAGCCTAAGTAATTTTGAAGAAGAAGACCAAATGGGAGGCATCACAAACCCAGACTTTAGCCTCTACTACAAAGCTGTAATCATCAAGACAGCATGGTATTGGCACAAAAACAGATACATAGACCAAAAGAATAGAGACTCCAGAATTGGACCCACAAAAGTATGGCCAACTAATCTTTGACAAAGCAGGAAAGAATATCCAATGGAAAAAAGAAAGTCTCTTTTTTTTAGTATTTGCTTAATTTTATTTTTTATTTATGTTTTTAATATGAAATTTATTGTCAAATTGGTTTCCATACAACACCCAGTGCTCATCCCAACAGGTGCCCTCCTCAATGCCCATCACCCACTCTCCTCTCCCTCCCACTCCCCATCAACTCTCAGTTTATTCTCAGTTTTTAAGAATCTCTTATGGTTTGGCTCTCTGACTCTCTAACTTTTTTTTTTCCTTCTCCTCCCCCATGGTCTTCTGTTAAGTTTCTCAAGATCCACATAAGAGTGAAAACATATGGTATTTGTCTTTCTCTGTATGACTTATTTCACTTAGCGTAACACTCTCCAGTTCCATCCACGTTGGTACAACAGGCCATATTTCAATCTTTCTCATTGCTGAATAGTATTCCATTTTGTCTAAATGTCCATCAACTGATGATGGATAAAGAAATTGTGGTTTATATACACAAAAACAGTCTCTTTAACAAATGGTGCTGGGAGAACTGGATAGCAACATGCAGAAGAATGAATCTAGACCACTTTCTTACACCATTCACAAAAATAAACTCAAAATGGATAAAGGACCTGAATGTGAGACAGGAAACCATCAAAACCCTAGAGGGGAAAGCAGGAAAAAACCTCTCTGACCTCAGCCGCAGCAATTTCTTACTTGACACATCTCCAAAGGGAAGGGAATTAAAAGCAAAAATGAACTATTGGGACCTCATGAAGATAAAAAGCTTCTGCACTGAAAAGGAAAAAATCCACAAAACTAATAGGCAACGGATGAAATGGGAAAAGATATTTGCAAATGACATATTGGACAATGGGCTAGTATCCAAAATCTATAAAGAACTCACCAAACTCCACACCTAAAAAATAAATAATCTAGTGAAGACATGGGCAGAAGACATGAATAGACACTTCTCTAAAGGAGACATTCAGGGGCGCCTACGTGGCTCAGTCGGTTAAGCGTCCGACTCCGGCTCAGGTCATGATCTTGCAGTGTGTGAGTTCAGGCCCCGCATCGGGCTCTGTGCTGACAGCTCAGAGCCTGGAGACTGTTTCAGATTCTGTGTCTCCCTCTCTCTCTAATCCTCCCCCGTTCATGCTCTGTCTCTCTCTGTCTCAAAAAATAAACGTTAAAATTAAAAAAAAGAAAAAAAAAAGAAGACATTCAGATGGCCAACAGGCACATGAAAAGATGCTCAATGTCACTCCTCATCAGGGAAATACAAATCAAAACCACACTGAGATACCATCTCACGCCAGTCAGAGTGGCTAAAATAAATAAATCAGGAGACTATAGATGCTGGCGAGGATGTGGAGAAACGGGAACCCTCTTGCACTGTTGGTGGGAATGCAAATTGGTGCAGCCACTCTGGATAACAGTGTGGGGGTTCCTCAAAAAATTAAAAGTAGATCTACCCTGTGACCCAGCAATAGTGTTCCTAGGAATTTACCCAAGGGATACAGGAGTGCTGATGCATAGGGGCACTTGTACCCCAATGTTTATAGCAGCACTTTCAACAACAGCCAAATTATGGAAAGAGCTAAATGTCCATCAACTGATGAATGGATAAAGAAGTTGTGGTTTATATATACAATGGAATACTACATGGCAATGTGAAAGAATGAAATCTGGCCTTTTTTAGCAATGTGGATGAAACTGAAGAGTGTTATGCTCAGTGAAATAAGTCATACAGAGAAAGACAGATACCATATGTTTTCACTCTTATGTGGATCCTGAGAAAGTTAGCAGAAGACCTTGGGGGAGGGGAAAGGGAAAAAAAGTTACAGAGAGGGAATGAGGGAAACCTTAAAAACTGAGAATAAACTGAGGGTTGATGGGGGGTGGGAGGGAGGGAAAAGAGGGTGATGGGCATTGAGGAGGGCACCTGTTGGGATGAGCACTGGGTATTGTATGGAAACCAATTTGACAATAAATTTCATATTTAAAAAAAAGAACCTAGAAACAGGGCTTTCTGGAGAGATTAAATGTTGTAGTTTTATATAATATTCATATACATGAATATGAATATTTACATTATAAAGTGATTAAAAATACAAAAGTCTTGTTAAAGAAAGTTTTAATCAATACTCTATCATCCCTCAAAAAATGTCTCACTTTTTAAAATTAAATTTTAGTTAGTTAACATACAGTGCAATATTGGCAACAGGAGTATATTTCAGTGATTCATCACTTACAAACATTTAGTGTTCATTACAAAAAGTGCCCTCCTTAATATCTATCATGCATCTAGCTAATCTCCCACCTATCTCCCTTAATCAACTCTCAGATTGTTCTCTATCATTATGAGTCTCTTATGGTTTGTTTCCCTCCCTTCCCACATGTCCATCAGTTTTGTTTCTTAAATTTCACATGAGTGAAATAACATGGTATTTGTCTTTCTCTGATTGACTTATTTGGCTTAGCATAATACATTCTAACTCCATCCACGACATTGCAGATGCCAAGATTTCATTCTTTTTGATGGTTGAGTAATATCCCATTATGTATAATATAATATATATATCTATACCACATCTTCACATCTTCTTTTTCCGTTTATCAGTCGATGGATATCAGAGCTCTCTTCATAGTTTGGCTATTGATGATAATGCTGCTATAAACATTGGGGTGCATATACCCCTTCATATCTGTATCGTTGTAACCTTTGGGGAAATACCTAATAGCACAATTGCTGGATCATAGGGTAGTTCTATTTTTAACTTTTTGAGGAACCTATATACTATTCTCCAGAGTAGCTACACCAGTTTTAATTCTGATTAAAAGTGCAAGAGTGTCCTCCTTTTTTGGTGTTCTCATAAACAACCTTTGTGTCTAGTGTTGTTAATTTTAGGAATTTAGGTGTGAGATGGAATATCATTGTGGTTTTGATTTGTATTTGCCTGATGATGAGTGATGTTGAGTATCTTTTCATATATCCGTTAGCCATCTGGATGTCTTCTTTGGGAAAGTGTCTATTTATGTCTTCTGTCCATTTCTTTACTGGATTTTTGTGCGTGTGTGTGCTGAGTTTGATAAGTTGTTTATAGATTTTGGATAGTAACCCTTTATCAGATATGTCATTTATCTTCCCCCATTCTGTTAGCTGCCTTTTAGTTTTGTTGTTTCCTTTGCTGTGCAGAAGCTTTTTATCTTGATGAAGTCCCAATAGTCTGTGCTTGCTTTTGTTTTCTTTAAGTGACATGACTAGTAAGAAGTTGCTGTGACTGAGGTCACAGAGGTTGCTGCCTGTGTTCCCCTCTAGAATTTTGATAGTTTCCTGTTTCACATTTAGGTCTTTCATCCATTTTGAATTTACTTTTGTGTGTGGTGTAAGAAAGTGGTCCAGGTTTATTCTTCTGCATGTTGCTGTCATTTTCCCAACACCATTTCCTGAAGAGACCTTTTTTCTATTGGATATTTTTTTCCTGCTTTGTAAAACATTAGTTGACCATATAGTTGTGGGTCCATTTCTATTCTGTTCCATTGATCTATGTGTCAGTATTTGTGCCAGTATCATACTGCATTTTGTTTTAAAAAATTTTAATGCTTATTTATTTTTGAGAGAGAGAGAGAGAGAGAGAGAATTGAAGCAGGCTTCAGGCTCCGAGCTGTCAGCACAGAGCCCGACACAGAACATGAACTTATGGACTGCAAGATCATGACCTGAGCTGAAGTTGGACGCTTAACTGACTGAGCCATCCAGGCACCCCCACCCCAATACTGTCTTGATGACTACAGCTTTGAAGTATAGCTTAAAATTTGGAATTGTGATGCCTCAAGTTTTCTGTTTTTCAGGATTACTTTGACTATTCAGGGTCTTTTGTGGTTCCATACAAATTTTAGGATTGTTTGTTCTAGCTCTGTGAAGAATGCTGTTGGTATTTTGATATGTATTGCATTAAATGTCTAGATTGCTTTGGATAGTATAGACATTTTACCAAGGTTTTCTCTTCCAATGCATGAGCATGGAATGCTTTTCCATTTCTTTGTGTCCTCTTCAGTTTCTTTCATAAGTGTTCTATAGTTTTCAGAGTACAGACCTTTTCCTTTTTAGTTAGGATCAGCCCTGCAGCCCAGGAATAATTCCCACTTGATCATGGTGAATAATTCTTTTAATGTACTGTTGAATTCTATTTGCTAGTATCTTGTTGAGAATTTTTGCAAACATGTTTATCAGAGATATTGGCCTGTAATTCTCCTTTTTAGAGGTGTCTTTGTTCAGTTTTGGAATCAAGGTAATCCTGGATTTCTAGAATCAGTTTGGAAGTTTTTCTTATATTTCTATTTTTTGGAAAAGTTTGAGAAGAATAGGTGTCAACTCTACTTTAAATGTCTTGTAGAATTCCCTTAGGAAGCCATTTGGCCCAGGACTCTTGTTTGTTGGGAGAATTTTATTATTGATTCAATTTTTGCTGGTTATGGGCCTGTTCAAATTTTCTTTTTATTCCTGTTTCGGTTTTGGAAATTTGTAAGTTTGTAGGAATTTGTCCATTTCTTCCAGATTATCCAGTTTGCTGGCATTTAATTTTTCATAGTATTCTTATGTAATTGTATTTCTATGTTGTTGGTTATGATCTGTCCTCTTTCATTTATGATTTTATCTAATTGGGTCCTTTGTCTTTTCTTTTTAATAAGCCTGGCTAAGGCTTCATCAATTTTGTTTATTCTTTCCAAAAACTATCTCTTAGTTTCATTGATCTGTTCTACTGGGTTTTTGTTGTTGTTTTTGTTGTTTCTATATTGTTTATGTCTGCTCTAATCTTCCATTGCTGTAAGTGGGGTGTTAAAATTCCCCACTATTTTTTATAAAGAGAACAAATCCACACCTTTATTTATTTACTTTTCAGTTAGTTTAAATCCTCGAGGGATACAGCATCACACAGATTCTGTCGCCAATGGCTTTAGCAGGAAAATTGCTTTGGAATTTTGCATGAACAATACCACTGTTTCCATGAGCACGAGTTACTTTTCCCCAGATTACTCTGGTTTTATTCAGTTTGCCACCAGGAGTTACTGTGTTGTTCTTTGCTTTGTACACATAAGTACATCTCTTTCCTAGATGGAATTCAGTTTCATAAACACCTTCAATTTTAAGAAGAGCTGTGTGCGCCCTCTGGTTCCAGAGACCCCGTTTATAGCCAGCAAAAATGGCTTTGTATCACAGCCTTCCAGACGTATTTGTCATTTCAGGAGTCCTGTTCCCAGAAGGCCTCCAAAGTTTCCAAGATGGCAGAAAGAGAAAGGCCAAAATTCCCTACTATTATTGTATTATTATCAATGAGTTTCTTTATGTTTGTTATTAATCGATTTATATATTTTGGTGGACCAAGTTGGGGCATAAGTATTTACAATCGTTAGATCTTCTTGATGGATAGACCCCTTAATTATGATATAATGCCTTCTTCATCTCTTGTTATAGTCTTTGTTTTAAAATCTAGTTTGTCTAAGTATGGCTACTCCAGCTTTCTTCTGACCTCCATTATCATGAAAGATGGTTTTCCATCCCCTCACTTTCAATCTGCAGGTATCTTTAGGTCTAAAATGAGTCTTTTGTAGGCAGCATAGAGATGGATTTTATTTCTTTTTTTTCATCCATTCTGATATCCTATGTCTTTTGATTGGAGCACTTAGTCCATTTACATTCAGAGTGATTATTGAAAGATAGGAATTTAGTGCCATTGAGTTACTTGTAGAGTTGGTGTTTCTGGTGATGTTCTCTGGTCCCTTGTAGTGTTTGTTGCTTTGGTCTTTTTTTGTTTTCTTTCTTCCACTCAAAGAGTGCCCCTTAAAGTTCTTGCAAGGCTGGTTTGGTGGCCATAAACTCCTTTAGTTTTGTTTCTCTGGGAAACCCTTTATCTCTCCTTCTATTCTGAATTACAGCCTTGTTGGATAAAGAATTCTTGTCTGCATATTTTTCCCATTCATCCCATTGAATATTTCCGGCCACTCCCTTCTGGCCTGTCATGTTTCTGTGGACAGGTCTGCTACTAATATTATGTGTCTGCCATTGCAGGTTAAATACCTTTTTTCCCTAGCTTCTTACAAAATTTTCTCTTTATCTTTGTATTTTGCAAGTTTCACTATGATACGTCATGGTGTAAACCCATTTCTGTTGATTTTTAGGACTTGGATACCTGTTTCCTTACCCAAATTAAGGAAGTTCTCAGCTAAAATTTGTTCAAACCTTCTCATTTTTCCTGCACTTCTTCTGGGTCTCCTATGATATGGATATTGTTTTGCTTTATGGAATCCCTGAGTTCTCTAAGTCTCCCTTCATGATCTAATAGTCTTCTTTCTCTCTCCTTTTCAGCTTCATCATTTTCCATAATTTTATCTTCTATATCACCTAGTCTCTCCTCTGCTTCTCCAATCCCCATTGTGACTTTATCCAGTCAGTTTTACATCTCAGTTATAGCAAAAAAAAGTCTCCTTTTAAAAGTATTTTTATTCCCTTAGTGAAATAGTTTTGAGTTAAGAAATTTTAAGAATGCAATACACTTTATCTAGTCAATAATAGTGTTTAATATATCTAGGAGATATAGAAAAACTTTCAGGAATTATGTAAGCAGTCATAGGCTAGGAGTTAACTACATACAGATATTTTTGCAAGTAGGCCAGGCCTATAAAAAATACTAGCCTTAAATTTTTACTATTTTTTCTTGTTCTGTCTCTCCTACTCATAAGTGAATGTTTTCTATTTTCTTAAGAATCATCTTCAATATAGGATCTTTGAGAATTCTGGTTGTGTTAGATGGGACCAAAGGCAGTGAGAGATATTTGTTGGTGTTGGTCATTTTAAGTTGAATACTCCTTATTTGGTCTGAATTTTATATTAAATATTTTCTTTGCTCAAATAAAATGGAAAACTAAAAATCTTAAAGTGTGCAATATTCTTTCCATGTGTATTTATATGTAGATGTATAGGTCTTTGTGTAGGTCTTAGACGTGTATTTTCATTTTATTTGTGCTGGAGAGTGTTTAAAATGCAATTTATTAAAATATGCCATTATTTGCCTAATGGTTTTATAAAAATGCCACAATTGTTGTTTTACACATCAGGAAAATGGTCCTCGACTGCAATATAAAAACAAAAATCTGTACATCTTTTTCATCTCAATGAGTTTCATGGTAGTAGCTGACTTATGCCCCTTTATCTTTTTATTTAGTGAATGTCAGTGAATGTTGGCATAACAGGATGACAATTTGATTGTTACAGCCTCATTGAATTACTTTTCATGATATTTAGATAACAAATGCCATTTTTTAATAAGTTGATATTTCAAAATAATGTTCTTTACTTTCTCATTTTATTTTATTTTTTTTAATATATGAAATTTATTGTCAAATTGGTTTCCATACAACACCCAGTGCTCATCCCAAAAGGTGCCCTCCTCAATACCCATCACCCACCCTCCTCTCCCTCCCACCCCCCATCAACCCTCTACTTTCTCATTTTAAAATGTGTGTGTGTTCTTGTGTGTGTGTGTGTGTGTATGTGTTTTGATTTTAAAATTTTCTGCTGCTATCTTTGATACAGCTGCCAATGACCTCTCATTCACTTTACTGTTTCTTTAATACCTCACCCATCACAAATGAAGAAATGCAAATTTTAAATTCAGCTAGAGATACAAATATCCACAAAACAGACTTCTTTCAATACATAGAGGGTCTTATGGTGTTGTAATATCATTGTACTTTATTGCCTAACCTCCAATGAAATACCAGAACTCAATATGAAAAATGAAAGGGTACTCAAAGCTCATTTTGTACTGTAGGGGGCTCTTTTTGCAGCATCTAAGTTACTCTCCAGGAGTTAGTCACTTAGGTAAGGGCAGTAACTTTTTTAGTGTTGAGCCTCTCTAAAAACCTACCAAGTAGTAACTGAGTGACTGTAAGTATTTTAAAATTAACATACTGGGGGCGCATGGGTGGCTCAGTTAGTTAAGCATCCGACTTCGGCTCAGGTCATGATCTTGCAGTTTGTGGGTTTGAGCCCTACATCAGGCTCTGTGCTGAAAGCTCAGAGTCTGGAGCCTGCTTCGATTCTGTGCCTCCCTCTCTCTCTGCTCCTCCCCCACTTGCACTCTGTCTCTGTCTCTCAAAAATGAATAAAGGTTAAAAAAAATTTTTAAATAAAGAATACAGTAAAAATCAAATATAAAAGTAAAGCAAGAGGGAAAACCAACAAACTCAAAATTTGTATAAATCACTTAGCACTGTCCCATATTCCTAGTAAGTGCTCAAAACGGATATCTATTTAGGGGCACCTGGGTGGCTCAGTTGGTTAGGCATCCAACTTCAACTCAGGTCATGATCTTACAGATTGTAAGTTTGAACCCTGCATCGAGATCTGTGCGGACAGCTCAGAGCCTGGATCCTGCTTCAGATTCAGTTCTCCCTCTCTCTCTGCCCCTCCCCCACTATCACTCTGTCTCTCTGTCAAAAATAAATAAACATTAAAAATATTTTAAATTAACATACTGTATTAGGGTACATAGCTTTAGTTAATTCTCTTAGCAATCCTGTGAGGTAAGTTTCTGTTCCCATTTTGCAGATGAATAAATTAAAACTCGGAAAGATTAAACACATTGCCCAAGATCCTTGAACTAGTAAGAGAGAGCTGAGAGCCCAACATTGTCCTCCTACCACAAAGCCTGTGTTTACTTTTTTACTCTGTGATGTCTCCCAGTAATGTTAACACTGCATTTTAGAAAGCTAAATTTTAACTTAAAGCCTTTAAACATATACCCCTTTCAAAATTGCTTTCATGTTTACTCAGGAAAGTCATTGGATATACATGAATATTTGCCTCCCATTCACTCAGTATTTCCTAGAAAAAAATCCCAACTATCTTATTCTACAGTGAAACACTCCACTGCTATTTTGAGAAAATACTTATTGCATTGAATAGTTGGAATGCTTCACAGAGTAAAATACCAGTTCTTTTTGCTCCAGCTGTAGCTAGATTTCAAATGTCAGGTTGAGTCATTTCTCTATACTCTGGAAGAATGTGAAACAGTAGGGAATATTTTGAGATGCCAGACACATACAATGTGGCATCTGGACCAAGGGGAGTGATACAGGTCAGTGCCTAGCAGATGGCATAATGAGCTGAGAGGCTACTGGCAGATGGACTTGACAATTTGGGCAAAGCAAAAGAGCTTTTGGCTACTAACACAAAGCACAAGGAAGGCACTAAAGGAGTCTACTCCCTTCTGATGAGGATGCCAACTTGGATTTAGCAGCTGATATGGTGAGTATGAGGCCTACAAAAGATAGTAAAGTGATATTCTTTTCTAGGTATGGTATGGAAAAGGCAGTTAATGTAAGCAGAGAGTATTTGAGGTTTTTGGTTAACCAAACTCTTATGCATGATGCAGGGGGCATATTTTTAATGTACTCTAATACTTTTAAGTTGTCATGGTCAAGTATGAATTTATGAGCTGCTTATTAATACTATAAAGTTACACTTGAATCTTTACTATAGCCTTCATAAGTTAAGCAAATTAACTCTAATTATATATTTTATATTTTATGTTAGTAAAATGAGATATTCACATCACTTGAAACAATGGTAGTAAGTAGGTTTTCTAAGCTAGATTTTTGCTCTAGGACTACTCAGATCAAGGTAGTAATTTTTGTATGTGTGATAGTCCATCAATCTAAAAAGATGATGAAACTATTAAACAACCAATAGTAGAGCATTCAGATGTTTTCCCCCGTAGTGATGATTAATTTGCATCATTTCTGTCTAACTCTTTTGTCCATCTGTAACATATGCTATATTGAATAATTGATGGGCAATTTCTGGCTTAAAATATATATGGGTTTTAGTCCCTGATGAAGTCTTTCCTAACTTGCTGTAAAAATATAATGAATCCACAGAAAATGATAAGAACACACAGAGCTAAAGATAAAAACAAACAAAACAAAGAGAAAATGTCAGTATCTGCGGTAATGAGACTAGACTAAGAAACTAGCAAAAGTTTGTCTCATGAAAGTAAGATGACTAGGGGGTTATATAGATGAGATTATGTAATTCTACACCATAGCCCATAGCTCAGAGTCCCAAGATCTATACTAACCAGAACTGTAGACAACCATATCTCTACTGTGAAGGTGCTTCTTTATATGCTATCCATCTTTCTATGTTCATTGAGATATAGCAACTCCCAGAAATATGACTGGATAGGCAATTGGTAGTAGCATAATTTATTCTAGGAACATGTGAGGCCCACAAATAAACCACTATAGCTAGGTCCTGGACATTATAAATTTTCATAGTACACTATGGAACAAGGTTGCATGTGGAGAAAAGCTACCGAATTAAAGCAAAACTATGTTAAGCACATGACAGCTGAAGCAAATGGGGCTAAAATATGTGGACATTAACTTCTCCTCTAACTATGGACCAAAAAAGCTATTCAGCCATTCTTTGGGTTGGCAAAGACTGAGACCAAAGGCAAACAACTCATTGGTTCTGTTGCCAAATATTTTGTTTGAAGAGAACTTGCTTCATTTGAAAATGAGTTAAGAGAAAAATCTTTTCACATGGGCTACCAAAAATTCAGAGAAAACAGGGGAATGGAACATAAAATTCAAAAGTTAATATCACAGCAATTGAGTTCCTCCAAGATCCAGAAAAAAATATCTTATAATTCTTTGACATACTAAACATAGTGGGGGGAAAAATATTTTGAAGGTACAAAAGCACAAAGTCATATGGGCAACATTCTGAGATATATAGGCAATAAAAATAGGTGAAAAGGGAGATGAGCAAGATAAAGAAGAATATCAATAAACTAAAAATGTAATAGAAGATCAGGAAATTTAAAATGCATATTTGAGTTATTAAGAAGAAGAAATATAATGTAGAATATCAAATTAGTAATGTGGGATAAAAATTTAGGAAGTTTTACTAGAGCCCCAAGGAAAGGAAAAAGGATGAATATGAGAGGGAAAATGGTATCTATGGAAAAAATAGAGATCTAGTCTATGAATAATTGGTATATCTGAGGAACAAATATCACAGAAATTATAATACAAAATATAGTGGAAGACAACTTTCCTGAATTGAAGAAATACCTGTGTACATACTTTGAGACATCTTAATAACTTCCACACAAAAATACTGAAAAGAAACCCATACCCAAATATATTGTGGTTAAATTCTTACATTATAAGGAAACTTTAAAGTGCTGCAGGCATCTGGAAAGGAAAAAATAATAAAGATAATCTAAAAAAAAGAAAGCTGGCCCTAGGTTTATCTGTAATATCACAGTCCTGAAGATAATATAACAATATCTAAAAAGCTCTAATTGCCTTTCTAGTACAATGATCAAATAGTATGTAGTATAGATTTCTAGATAGGGAATTTTTTTTTTCTTTAGAACTCAATACATAGGTTAAAATTGTCTTCAACTGCGGCTTATGAGATATCCGATCCCTGATGACCTTTAGTCCTCTAGAGAAAACTTTTTTTTTTTTTAACTCTGGATATTGTATCACTTTCTATTTTTTCTTTTGTCCTCTCTGTTCATAAATTTTACCAAGGATGTTTAGGAACATGTTTCATTGAGATCTGCATTTTCATGAGATAGCATTTGGGTCATTGGCAGATTATTTAGATGTCTCTAGCATTCCATTATCTTAAACTTTAATCCATAACTATTGAAATATATAAATTAAAACTTTTAGTTTTATTATGCTTATAGTTTCCAAATTACTTTCACATAAATTATAAGCATTACTTTTTTTTTTTAACATTTTGCATTTTGTACTGGTTCTAAAAATGTAATAGGAAGAACATACCAAGAAGTGTTGTAAGTGCTCTGTCTATATTAATCTTCTTTAATCTGCGCATCAGGGCGCCTGAGTGGCTCAGTTGGTTAGGTGTCCGACTTCAGCTCAGGTCATGATCTTGTGGTCTGTGAGTTTGAGCCCCGAGTCAGGCTTTGTGCTGACAGCTCAGAGCTTGGAGCCTACCTCAGATTCTGTGTCTCCCTCTCTCTCTGCCCCTCCCCACTCACACTCTGTCTCTCTCTCTGTCTCTCTCTCTCAAAAATAAGTAAACATTAAAAAAATTAAATCTGCACGACAACCTTATGAGGCAGATATTCTAATTATTGCTCTAATTTTTAAATGACTAAATTGAGGCATTAAAAAGTTAAATAACTTGCTCAAGAGACACAATCAATAACTGGTAGAGGTGGAGTTTGAATCAATACAGTCTAGCTTCTGAGTCTGTCTTCTTGACCACTGTACTTCTCAACAGCATTTTCTCTTTCTTTCAGTCTTATAATGAGAGAAATTTACTCCAGGGGCATTTATTAATGTCCAGGGCTGAAAACTCAATTGATAGTACTTTAGCACTTAGGTTCCTTGATGTTTTAAAGATAAGCTTGCTCTTCTGCTTTTAACAAGAAATCCTTTCGTTATCTGTATCCTTTCATTAGTCAACTAAAAGTGAAATAGAATATAATTGCAAAAATCATGACTGCATTTACAGGTGGCATTAAAATTCATAAATTATCCACATTTCCATCTACTCCAATTTCCATGTCACTTATACAAGAAATTGCTGATATGATTCACAGCATCATTTGATGACTGACTTTTAACATCCCTTGCACTGCCATTAAGAAAAGGGAATATTTAAATGTGCAGGTAGTTGTCTCTGCTCTTCACATAATGGCCTTTAGAACTCATTGCCAATAGATTCAGGCATTTAATAATGTATTTTATAGCAAGATCATATTAGTGGGGTCTTTCCTATGCCAATATTTGGCTCAAAGAATTCTTAAATGATAATCTGCATCTTTACATTGGAAATAATTCTCAAAATATTTAATGATGAAATTAGTTGGAATAGGTAAAGTAAGAATATAAGTAAAGATCCAAGTAGATGAGTACATGTTCGGTCTGTCACCAACTCACATTTTTAAAATGCTTAATGGTAAGACAACTTTCACTGTAATAATCAATATCTCTATGTTAATGTCTGTCATTTTTAAGAACTTTGTCACAACTTTCTTATGTTTTTATTGAATATCTCGAGAATACATTAATAAGGCACCACTAAACTTAGTTTTCAGAAGACTGTTAAAATGAATAATGGCTATTACCAATATTAAGATATTTCTGTCACTATTACAAAACATTTATATGTATATATTATACAAGTTAAATATTATTTAAAATTTTTTTTCAATGTTTATTTATTTTTGAGAGACAGAATGTGAGTAGGAAAGGAGCAGAGAGAGAGGGAGACACAGGATTCAAAGCAGGCTCCAGGTTCTGAGCTGTCAGCACAGAGCCCGATGCTGGGCTTGAACCCACAAACCATGAGATCATGACCTGGGCCGAAGTCAGACGCCCACCCAACTGAGCTATGCAGGCGCCCCACAAGTAAAATATTATTTTAATAAAATTCTGACTGCAAATATTTCTTCAAATGTTTAAAAAGAACTGTGCTTATTTCTTAATACTCCATTCCTATATATTCAGATGCAACCACAAAAGTACTTACCAAAGCCTTTACCTTGGCCTAAAAACCCCACATCTATTTTCCTGAGTCTTTCATTGGTCTATAAGTTCCTAGAAGATAGGAACTATGCTTAATCCAATGCATATCAAAATAGTTAACACATAGTAGGTGCTCAAAAATATTTCTTAAATAAGTGAATGAGTGGTTAAATGAAAAATTAACAATTTGTTTAATATATATATGTATATATATACGTATATATATACATATATATATATATATATATATACATACATATATATGTATATATATATATATATAGAGAGAGAGAGAGAGAGAGAAAATAAGAGAAGTATTCTAGAAAGGATTGTCAGAATCAGAATATAAAAATGGACATGCATAGAGCCCCAAGGAGGCCCAGAATTACCAGTAAAAGGGTAACTGACGAGAACAGATAAAAGATGTTCAAAGAGGTAGGAGAAAAAGGGGAGAGTAGTTATAAAACAAGGGAAAATTAACATTCTAGAAGTTGAGACTTACTAACAATGCCAAATGGTTTGGAAATTGTAAGCAGTTTGAAGATTGAAAGTAACTATGATTGTTAAATCATTCTTCTATATAGAATTTTATATATAGTGCAGTAGTGCTGATTCAAGCAATAGTAACAATTTAAGAACAAATAATTTGAATTAAAGGTACTCCACATATGGTAAATAAACAAAGTTGGTCTGCATTATACACTATAGAAACAATATGAAACTTAAATGCGATTAAAAACAAAATACTTAACATTCTTTCCGTATTTTAAGTGAATGTTGGAATGGGAAACACAAATTACAATGTTTATTACTGAATCTACAATTTCAATCAGAATTTATAAGGTTTAAAACATATAAAGAGAAATAAAATTAATAAATGCAGGAACTTTAATTAGAATAAAAAGTAAAATGTTCTTTTAGCATTTATCTCAGATATAGGTATTATTTTTACAGTGCAAATGAATTCAAATTTCATATTTTAAGCTGATTAAATAGAGCTTCCTCGTTCAATTTCAGGAAACTGCCCAATTTACAGAGAATTTGGGTATTAAAATTTACTGTACATGACAACTGGACTCATTTTCACAATGCAGTCTAAAATCTCCATGTGATTAGATTTCCTATAATAAGCTCTGAAAAGGTTAATGAATACCTTAGCCAAGCAGCTCAGGTTTTATAATTGCATGTAATAAGTAGATATGGTGATGGAATTCTTCATTAATGTGATTGTAATGCAGATCCACAATGTATTATAAAAACACCATCGTGAGAGCTCTAAAGAGAAATAAGATCCCAAACATTTGTAGTTTGTAAATATGATCTAGAAATATATTATATGTTTCCATTTGTCTATTAACTGCAAAATATATCTCAGAAAGAACTATTTCTTGTTTTAAATTGCAAACAAAGTTAGAATGGCTTGGTGACTTGAATTACAGCCCCTTGATAATATGATATACAAATGAGACAGAAGAGAAAGAGAGAGAGGAGAACGAGGAAGAGGTGGAAGGGAATAAAGGGCAGGGGAGGGTAACAAAGAGAAGAGAGAAAATGCAAGATTACTTTAAAGCAAAGAATCAAATGAGGTATTTGCTCTTCTTTTGGCTACTTTGTGCTTCCTCTCTGCTCATAATGAAAATAACATACTTCAAGTATCAGTCGAAAGTTTACTTCCCCCCAAATTATAATGAATGCCACCCTACACAGTCACCCCTTGCTTCCTGATCCTTAGCTTGTGCTTTATTCATAAAAGCTATTATCCATACATTTATCTACAGCATAGTGATTTAGAGCACAAACTCTGGGGTTAAGAGCACAAACTCTGGAGACAAGCCTGCTTACATTCAAATATCAATTCTGTTAACTATTAGTTGTGTGGGAAAATTTAAAGCATATATTTCCTGCACTATACCCTTACTAACAATGCTATACAAGGTGCTTTCCAGCTTGGCTCAGCTTTCCTTCAATCCTTGTCTAGTACTCCTCCCTAATGTGATATGTTCTACGCATAGCACATGTTCTTGAATACATCATACATTTGAATGCTTGTGTCTTGATTTATATTGTTCCCTTTGCCTGTAAAATTTCATACCATATGAGAAGCTACTACATTTTATGTTTCAAACACCAAGTCCTCTTTGAAGCCCTCCCTAAATGCAGGGAAGACTTTCCTCATCTGTGATTCTGTAGCATATATAATCCTTCCCTCTAAATGAAGAACTACCTTCAAAGTTTATCTGTCAGGTTTAGGAGAAAAAAAGAGTGGAGAAAGATATTTCTTAATGCTTTATGTTCTGGAGTAATCTGATTTTTTTAATAATGTAATTTAAGATTTTCTTGGTTAAAAAAAGTGAAATATCAGGATCGTTCTATTGTTTTTCACAAATTAAATGATTGTGTAAGAAATAAACCCAACTATGAAAAAAATTATGAACCTTTTCTATGCATTCTCATTGTTCTTTTTAACTCACTAAGCCAAACTCCTTATCAGAAGGTCTGCCTTCTCAGCAGTGCTTTTCTCCATCTCCTTGTTTGTAAATGCAATAAGAATTTCAGGCAATTTATGATGCTCTTACTCAGTCTTTTATAGACTTAAGAAAAACATTACAGTCTAAACAGTATTACAAATATATGTGTTAACTCTCATTTAATAAAATTTCAAACAAGCATTGGGGAAAACCAGCTACGAGTATTTTTTTAAAATTTTGTGTAGAAAACATGTCAACTCCAACTAGCCGTACAGATCAAGATAAAAGTGTCTAAGTTAGCTCTTTGCATAGATCCCTTAGGCCAGGAATTTAAAATCCATATAAGCTCAAATAATCTAGTATTACTTTTCTATGTTATTTTCAATTTCCAGAGATTCTTAAATACTTTTTAACATATAATGAAAATAAGGAGAAATTGAGAGAAAGCCATGAGTACCATATGAAGGAGACGTGTAGAGACAGAAAGAAGGGAAGAAAATAGAGGAAGGAAAAAAGAAGATGTAGTAGCAATTGCCACTTTCCTTGGCTCCTTAAAAAATTTTGATTCTGTGTAACAATTTGATGTCTTATATTGTAAATGTTTGATAGGCATTGAAGTGTTCTCTTCTCCCCAACAAGGGAGAGGAAAACATACTTTTAGGATTCATTAGCTACCTTTTATGTCAGGAAACACTTTCTGTTTCTGTGGACTTTTTGGGCTCTTAGGTAATTTAAAAGAAAATGAAGGCAGTCATTTGGAAGATATTATAATTTTTGTACAACCAAAAAATACACACAGTGTCAGGTAATGTAGTATCTAAAGTCTATTTCCAAACTGTACATCTATATTCTCTTGGCGAATTCTTGTATTTCTTTGATATAATGTCAAGCACTAAAAAATGTGGGCTTAACTAAAACATCTTTATACATACAGCCCACCCCCTATCTGAAAAAATATCATGTAAGGAAACAAACAAAAAGCATTTAATCATTGATGGCTGTATTATTTTTTTTTTTGGAATATTTATACATACCTTTGATGCTTACATGTGATGCTCAAAATAATTTTATAATTTCATCATCATAAATTATTTTGTAGTAACAAACAACTCCAAAATGTTAGTTCTTAGAACAGATGCATTTCTCCCACACAATACTGGTCTATTGTTTGTTGTTGAATGGCTCTGCTCCAAGTCACCTTACTCCAAAATCCAGGCAGAGAAAACAATCACCAACTTAAACAATCAATATCAGCCATTGTAGCATAGGTGGAAAAAAGTGCTGGAAAGTTTTTCATCTCAAATTAAATTTGGCAAGTAAATGGCTCACAACTCAGGCCACAACTAGTAATGTGTCCATTCAGCCACAAGGAGGCAGTACAGAAAATGCAATCCTGCTTTGTGCCTCTAGGAAGGGCAAACTGGAATATTTAGTGAAAGCATTAATAACTCCAATATACAATTCCAAATGAAGTCTTCCTAGCAAGTTGCAAAATTATCAAGTCTGTGCAGGCAGAAAATGAATTAGAAGGAGCAACATTTAAATGAAATTTAATGTACATACAGTATTTGGGGAGTTTCAGGGATTTTTTGACAATATTCTGTAGAGTGCATATCTTTAATTTGAAAGTACTGAAACTAAGAGAAACCTATGAGGGGACCTGGTTAGAAATTAGCAAATGGTCCTTTATATAAAAATCATATAACTGGATTGTACCAGGGTTAAAAATAATAGTCTGGCCATAGTATAGTTTGAAAACTATCAGGAGCTTCATATTTTTGATAGATCAAAAAATACTATGGACTTCTTCTAGATGCTTAAGAGATCACTTCTGGGCCAGCCCTTTTATTCTCACCCATGATTCTGCTTTATACATTTCCCATTATTTTCCCTTATTTTTTACTTTTTTAATGTTTATTTGTTTTTGAGAGAGAGACATAGTGTGAGCAGGGGAGGAACAGAGAGAGAGGGAGACACAGAATCTGAAGCAGGCTCCAGTCTCTGAGCTGTCAGCAGAGAGCCTGACGCGGGGCTTAAACTCACAAACATAAGATCATGACCTGAACCAAAGTTGGATGCACAACCGACTGAGCCACCCAGGCGCCCCTTACTTTCTGATTTAAAAAAAGATATATTGTTTCTTCCTAATCTAACCCATCTAATCACACTCCCACTTCAACCCTGCATGTTTAATTGTCCTTTAACTTTCAAGAGGCATGGTAGTCCAGCAGGTCCTGATGTCAACTACTTTGTCTATATTTCTAAAAATAGACTTTTATTTAAAAGATAAAGAGGTCTTTTCTGATTTGTTGTTTTTGTTCATTGCCTAGTACTTGAGGGCTTATATTTTAACATACTATAGGTTGGATAAACGTATTTGTTTTGAATTCCCAAAAGTCTAAATCACTGTGACTTCTGGTTTAGGATAAAGGAAATAATTTAGATCCATGAAAGTGTTTGGAAATTCTGGAAGGAAAACTCAATTCTAAAACAAATTTTCATAAGCTCAAAACCACAGTGTAAAGAGATCTACTCTTTAAATGTTAATTTAAAAGGCCAGGATGAATTCTGGCAAGGGCAAGGACAGGACAAAGACAAAGATCTTGGACTGGCTAGGACTTTATCAGACATCTAGTCTCATTACAATAAGTTTATAAAATTCAGTTAGCAAAACACTTAAATTCAGTGTCCAGTCCAAGATGGCAACATGGGAAGACTCCAAACTCACCCTTCCATGGAACATACCAAATTACATGTATTTATAAAGCAATTCCTCCTGAAGGAGAACTGAGGGACAACTAGACAGCTTCTGCACAACAAAATATAGAGAAGACAGCAAAAAAGGAGAGATGGAGTCAGGGGAGTCCCAAGTCCCCAACAATGTGCACTTCAGTGGAGAGGGATAATAAGTAATGAGAGACTGGGAAAAGATTCCTCTGTCCTTGGGCACAGAAAAACAGGTGGTTTAAAAAAGCAACTAGTGGATAAAAGAGAAAACACTACAACTTTATACCACATGGTGAAGGTGCTGTGAACACTCCTCAGGCAGAGGGACTGGAGGATGACACAGTTTATACTCCTCCACCACCTTAAAAGTGCAAACCAGAGCCGGATGTGCTTGCCACCTCAGTGAGCCTCAGGTCCACAAACCCACACTAGCCGAGTTGCACTGTGGAATAGTAAAAAAGCAATTGTTTAAAATGCCAGAGGAGCTTCAGGAACACTCCAGGTCAGAGGGACTAGAGACCTGCATGGTTTATGCTCTCACTCCATCGTAAAAGCACAGACCAGAGCAGGGTCTGATCACAATAGCTGGCTTGCCACTTTGGTGAGCCCTGGGTCCACAAGCCCATACTAGCCCCAGTTGTACTGGGGAACAGAAGAAAAGTCCGTTTTAATAGGGCAACCAGCATACAAAAAAGCCAGCCCTAGAACTTCATTAAATGGCAAGGGAAGCTGCTGGAATGCCCTCCAGGTGAATGAGGCTGATGGGCTGTCTTTCCTCTTTATCCACCTTGAGACCACAGAACAGTGCATAGCACAGTTTCCCTAACTGGCCTGCCACCTCAGTGAGCCCCAGGCCCCTAGCCCACACCAGCCCCACACATCCCTTCAAGGTAGCCACAGGGTAGTACACACCTGGTTAACGCTCACTATAGCCTCAGCTTTGACATAAAGGTGACACAGGTGCAAAGCACTTTGGAACACTTCAGGCCCACACCACTTCAGCTTCATATGCCTTGCTAGGGCACTCCTGGTGCAGACCAATCTGGAATCCCTCACTTATGTCTGCTTCAGATCCAGCTTCCCTCCCAGGGTGCCCTGTATGGAGCACCACGGGAGCCTCTTACTCAAGTGATTTCAGTTTCAGCCACCCCACCAGGGCGCCTCCTGTGGGGAGTGCTCCAGAACACTCCCACCCATACTGGCCTTGGCTCCAGTCTCCTGGCCAGAGCACGCCCTACACTAAGCACCTTGGTACATTCTGGCTTGCACTCATTCAGCTTCAGCTATCCCACCAGGTTGCCCTTGGTGTGGAGAGCCCTGGGACAACCTGGCATGCAAGCACTTCAGCTTCAGCTGTCCTGCCAGGGCACATTTTGGGTGGAATGCCCAGGGACAACACTGGTTTGTGCATACTTTTTAGCTTTAGCTGTTCTGCCAGAGCATGCCCTGCATACATCAGCAATATCTGTGATGAACACAAATGCAAAAATTTTGAGCAAAATATTGGTAAACCACATTTCATATACCACATCAACAAAATGAAGAATAAAAATCATATGATCTTTATTTCCCTGATGAGCATATTTTCATGTGCCTGTTGGCCATCTGGATGTCTTCTTTAGAGAAGTGTCTATTCAGGTCTTCTGCCCATTTCTTCACTGGATTGTTTGTTTTTCGGGTGTGGAGTTTGGTGAGTTGTTTATAGATTTGGGATACTAGCCCTTTGTCCGATATGTTACTTGCAAATATCTTTTCCCATTTCATCGGTTGCCTTTTAGCTCTGTTGATTGTTTCCTTTGCAGTGCAGAAGCTTTTTATCTTCATGAGGTCCCAATAGTTCATTTTTGCTTTTAATTCCCTTGCCTTTGGAGATGTGTCAAGTAAGACATTGCTGCGGCTGAGGCCAGAGAGGTCTTTTCCTGCTTTCTTCTCTAGGGTTTTGATGGTTTCCTGTCTCACATTCAGGTCCTTTATCCATTTTGAGTTTGTTTTTGTGAATGGTGTAAGAAAATGGTATAGTTTCATTCTTCTGCATGTTGCTGTCCAGTTCTCCCAGCACCATTTGTTTAAGAAACTGTCTTTTTTCCATTGGATACTCTTTCCTGCTTTGTGAAAGATTAGTTGGCCATACATTTGCGGGTCCAATTCTGGAGTCTCTATTCTATTCCATTTGTTTATGTGTCTGTTTTTGTGCCAATACCATGCTGTCTTGATGATTACAGCTTTGTAGTAGAGGCTAAAGTCTGGGATTGTGATGCCTCCCGCTTTGGTCTTCTTCTTCAAAATTACTTAGGCTATTTGGGGTCTTTTGTGGTTCCATACAAATTTTAGGATTGCTTGTTCTGGCTTCGAGAAGAATGCTGGTGCAATTTTGATTGGGATTGCATCGAATGTGTAGATTGCTTTGGGTAGTATTGACATTTTAACAATATTTATTCTTCCAATCCATGAGCACGGAATGTTTTTCCATTTCTTTGTATCCTCTTCAATTTCCTTCATAAGCTTTCTATAGTTTCAGCATACAGATCTTTTACATCTTTGGTTAGGTTTCTTCCTAGATATTTTATGATTCTTCGTGCAATTGCGAATGGGATCAGTTTCTTTATTTGTCTTTCTGTTGCTTCATTATTAGTGTGTAAGAATGCAACTGATTTCTCTACATTAATTTTGTATCCTGCGACTTTGCTGAATTCATGTATGAGTTCTAGCAGACTTTTGGTGGAGTCTCTCGGGTTTTCCATGTATAATATCATGTCATCTGCAAAAAGTGAAAGCTTGACTTCATCTTTGCCAATTTTGATGCCTTTGATTTCCTTTTGTTATCTGATTGCTGATGCTAGGACTTCCAACATTATGTTAAACAACTGAGATATCACCTCACACCAGTCAGAGTGGCTAAAATGAACAAATCAGGAGACTATAGATGCTGGCAAGGATGTGGAGAAACGTGAATCCTCTTGCATTGTTGGTGGGAATGCAAACTGGTGCAGTCGCTCTGGAAAACAGTGTGGAGGTTCCTCAAAAAATTAAAAATAGATCTACCCTATGACCCAGCAATAGCACTGCTAGGAATTTACCCAAGGGATACAGGAGTGCTGATGCATAGGGAAACTTGTACCCCAATGTTTATAGCAGCACTTTCAACAATAGCCAAATTATGAAAAGAGCCTAAATGTCCATCAACTGATGAATGCATAAAGAAGTTATAGTTTATATATACAATGGAATACTACTTGACAGTGAGAAAGAATGAAAGATGGCCTTTTGTAGCAATGTGGATGGAATTGGAGAGTGTTATGCTAAGTGAAATAAGTCATACAGAGAAAGACAGATACCATATGTTTTCACTTTTATGTGGATCCTGAGAAACTTAACAGAAGACCATGGGGGAGGGGAAGGGGAAAAAAAGAGAGGGAGGGAAGCTAACTATAAGAGACTCTTAAAAACTGAGAATGAACTGAGGGTTGGTGGGGGGCGGGAGGGAGGGGAAAGAGGGTGATGGGCATTGAGGTGGGCACCTGTTGGGATGAGCACTGGGTGTTGTATGGAAACCAATTTGACAATAATTTTATATTAAAAGAATTTTATGATCCTCTCAATAGATGAAGTAAAAGCATTTGAGAAAGTACAACATCCATCCATGATAAAATACTCAACAAAATGTGATTAGAGGGAACATACCTCAATGTAATAAAGGCCATATTTGAAAAACCCACAGCTAACATAATCTTCAATGGTGAAAAACTGAACATTTTACCTCCAAGGTCAGGAACAAGACAAGGATGCCCACTCTTGCCACTTTTATTGAACATAGTACTAGAGGTCTTAGCCACAGCAATCAGATAAGAAAAAGAAATGAACGGCATCCATATTGCTAAAGAAGTTAAACTGATAATACATGATGACATGATAATACACATAGAATATCCTAAAGAATCCACCAAAAACTACTAGAACTAATAAATGAATTCAATAAAGTTGCAGGATAAAAAATTAATGCTCAGAAATCAGTAATATTTCTCTACATTAATAATGAAGTCAGACAAAGAGAAATGAAGAAAACAACTCCATTTACAAATGCACCAAAAAGAATAAAATACCTAGAAATAAACTTAACTAAAGAAGTGAAAAACCTGTACTGTAGTATGAAAACTGAAACATTGATGAAAGAGACTGAAGATGAAACAAACATATGGAAAGATAGTCATGTTCATGAATTGGAAGAATTAATATTGTTAAAATGTCTACACTTCCCAAAACAATATACAGATTCAATGTAATCTTTATCAAAATATCAACAAAATTTTTCAAAAAAATGAAACAAATAATATTAAAATTTGTGTAGAACCACAAAAGACCCTGAATATTCAAAGCAACCTTGAGAAAGAAGAACAAAGTGGAAGGAATTACAATTCCAAATTTCAAGATATACTACAAAGTTGTAATAATCAAAACACTATGGTACTAACACAAGAACAGATACAGAGATCAATGAAAGAGAATAGAGATCTCAGAAATAAACCCATGGTTATATGGCCAATGAATCTATGACAAAGTAGGCAAGAATAAACAATGGGGAAAACATAGTCTCTCTAATAAATGGTGCTGGGAAAAGTGCACAATTACATGTAAAAGAGTGATTGGACCACTTTATAACATCAAACACAAAAATAAACTGAAAATGGATTAAAGACCTAAATGTGAGACCTGAAACCATAGAACTCATAGAAGAAAACACAGGTAGTAATTTCTGTGACATCAGCCATAGCAACATTTTTCTAGATATGTCTCCTAAGGCAAGGTAAATAAAACCGAAAATAATCTAGTGGGACTATATCAAAATAAAATGCTTTTGCACAGCAAAGGAAACCATCAAGAAAACAAAAAGACAACCTACTGAATAGAAGGAGATATTTGAAAATTATATATCCAACAAGGGGTTAATATCCAAAATATATGAAGAATGTATACAACTCAACACCAAATGAACAAAAAGTCTGATTTAAAAAATGAGAAGAGGATCTGAATAGATCTTTTTCCAAAGAATATATACAGATGGCCAATAGACACATGAAAAGATGCTCAATATCACTGATCAGGGAAATGCAAATCAAAACCACAGTGAGATATTACCTTATGCTTGTTAGAATGGCTAAAATCAAGATGACAAGAAATAACAAGTGTTGGTGAGAATATGGAGAAAAAGGAATACTCATGCACTATTGGTGGGAATGTAAATTTGTATAGCTATTGTGGAAAACAGTATGGAGGTACCTCAAAAAATAACAAATAGAAATACCATATGATCCAATAATTCTACTACTCAGTATTTACTCAAAGAAAATGAAAACATTATCTTAAATGTTATATGTCCTCTCCATGTTTATACCTAAGATATGGAAGCAACCTAAATGTCCATCAATAGATGAATGGATAAAGAAAATGTTATATGTATCTATAACATTATATATAAATACATACACATATACACACAATGGAATATTGTGAAGCCATATAAAAAGATGAGACTATGCCATTTGTGACAACATGGATGGACATAGAGGGTATTATGCTGAGTAAAACAAGTCAGACTGAGAAAAACAAATGCCATGTGATTTCACTCATATGTGGAATCAAAAAACCCAAATGAACAAAAAGCAGAATCAGACCAGTAATAATCAGGCCAATGCAGAGAAAAAACTGATGTTTGCCAGAGGGGAGGGAGTGAGGGTGGGAAAAATGGGGAAGGGGAGTGCGAACTTCAGCCTTCCAGTTATAGAATGAGTAAGTAACAGGAATAAAATGCACAACATAAGGAATATAGTCATTGATAATGTAATAGTGTTGTATGGTGACAGATGGTAGTTACACTTGTAGTGAGCATGGCATAATGTATAAACTTATTGAATCACTGTGTTGCACACCTGAAACTAACAGAACATTGTGTGTCAACTATACTCAAATAAAAAGTTTTTAACACACTTATATTGATAAGCTTTTCTATCTTACAGTAAATATTGAGAGTTAACGTTAATCTGCATTCTTTATCCCACATAAAACTCAATACAACATTTGGAGGTAAATTTTATTATACCTATTCACAGAATAGCAACCCAAAACTTAGAGAAATTGAGTAACTTGTCCCAGTTCACACAGGCAGTAAATTGTAAAGCTCAAATTCAAATCAGATTTGCCTGACTCCAAAATATATGCTTTTTTGAAGAGTGACTGTGGTTTATTAAAATAATTTACTTTTCACATTTCTTTGTACAAAAGGAACTTTCCTTTTTCTGAATTTAGAAACCTAAAAAAATCCAATTTTAACATAACATTTATTCCTTGATGAGTTACATTTCTTCCTGATCCAGTTTTGAAAGGTTGTGTATTTCTGGGAAATTTATCCATTTCTTCTAGGATTATCCAATTTGTTGGCATATAATTTTTCACAATATTCTCTTATAATCCTTTTTATTTCTATGGTGTCAGTTGTTACTTCTTTTTCATTTCTAATTTTATTTATTTGAGTCCTCTCTTATTTTAATAAGTCTTGCTAGTGGTTTGTTAATTTTGTTGAGCTTTTCAAAGAAACAGCTCCTGGTTTCATTGATCTGTTCTATTGTTTTTTTAATTTCTATATCATTTATTTCTGCTATTATCTTTATTATTTCCTTCCATCTACTGGCTTTTGCCTTTGTTGTTTTCCTATCTCCTTTATGTATAAGATTAGGCTGTTTATTTGATATTTTTCTTGCTTCTTGAGGTAGGCCTGTATTACTATAATCTTCCCTCTTAGTAGAGCTGTTGCTCCATTCCAAAAATTTTGCATTGGTGTGTTTTCATTTTCATTTGTCTTTATGTATTTTTAAATTTCCTCTATGGTTTCTTGGTTGACACATTTATTCTTTAGTAGCATGTTGTTTAACCTCTATATATTTGTGTTTTTTCAGATTTTTTATTATGATTGATTTCTAGTTTCATACTGTCTAGTCAAAAAAGATGAATGACATGATTTCAATCTTTTAATTTGTTGAGTCTTGTTTTGAGGTCTCATATGTGATCTATTTTGGAGAATGTTTAATGTGCACTTGAAAATTATGTGTATTTTGCTGTTTTGGGATGGAATGTCCTGAATATATCTTTAGGTCCAGCTGGTCTAATGTGTTATTCAAGCCACTCTTTCCTTGTTGATTTTCTGTCTGTATGATCTATTCATTGATGTAAATGGGGTGTTAATGTCTCCTACTATGACTGTATTACTATCAACTTCTTCCTTTATATCTGTTAATAGCTGCTTTATATATTTGGGTGTTCCATGTTTATTGCATAAATACATAAATATTTACCCTTTATCATTATGTAGTATCCTTCTTTGTCTCTTATTACAGTCTTTGTTTTAAAGTCTATTTATTCTGATATAAATATTGCTACCCAGCTTTCTTTTCACTTCCATTCATATGGTAAATGTTTTTCCATTCCTTCACTTTCAATCTGCATATGTCTTTAGGTCTAAAGTTAGTCTCTTATAGGCAGCATATAGTTGGGTCTTGCTTTTTTATCCATTTAGTCACTTTATATATTTTGATTGTAGCATTTAGGTCATTTACATTTAAAGTAATTACTGATAGGTAGATACTTATTGACTTTTTGTTAGTTCTTTTATGGTTGTTTTTGCAGTTCTCTTTTTTTTCCTTTTCTTCCCTTGCTCTTCCATTGTGGTTTGATAGCTTTCTTTAGTTATATGGTTGAATTCCTCTTTCCTTATTTTTGCATATGTATTACAGGATTTTGATTTGTGGTTACCATTAGTTTTATATATAATATCCTATGCATATAGAAGTCTATATTAAGTTAATGGTAGCTTAAGTTTGAAACTATTCTAAAAGCACTAAATTTAAAACTTTAAATTTTTTTTAAATGTTTGTTTATTTTTGTGTGAGAGAGAGACAGAATGTGAGCAGGGGAAGGGCAGAGAGAGAGGGAGACACAAAATCCAAACCAGGCTCCCCGCTCTGTGCTTCAGCACAGAGCCAGATGCAGGGCTTGAACTCACAAACCACGAGATCATGATCTGAACCAAAGTTGGACGCTTAACCAACTGAGCTACCCAGGCACCCCTAAATTTTAAAAATTAAAATTCTAAGTTTTAAATTTTAAAAGTACTTCCCCCCACATTTTATGGATATAATGTCATACTTTACGTCTTTTTATTTTCTGAATCTCCTGACTGACTTTTATGGATATAATTTATTTTATTGGTATTGTGCTTTAACCTCCATACTGGTTTTATTAATGATTAATCTACTACTTTTATTATGTTTGTATTTACCTGTGGAATTTTTTTCTTTCCTAATTTTCTTACTCCTGATTATGGCCTTTTCTTTCCAGTCAAAGAATATCCTTTAACATTTCTTGTGAAGCTGGTTTAGCAGTAAGGAACTCCTTTCTTTAACTTTTGTTTGAAAAACCTTATCTCTTCTTCTATTCAGAATGATGGCTTTGTTGGATAAAATACTCTTGGTTGCAGGTGTTTTCCTTTCAGGATTTGGAATATATCATTCCACTCCATTCTGGCCTGAAAAATTTCTGCTAAAAAAATCTGTTGATAGCTTTATGGGGTTTCACTTGTATGTAACTTTCTTTTCTCTTACTACTTTTAAAATTATCTCTATATCACTACTTTTTGCCATTTTAATTATGTGTGGTTGTGTGGACCACCTTCAGATGATGTTGGTGGTTCTCTGTGCCTCCTGGATCTTGATGTCTGTTTTCTTCCCCAAATTGGGGGAGTTTTCAGTTATTATTCTTGAAACAAACTTTGTGGCCCCCTTTCTCTTCTTTTTCTGGGATCCCTATAATGTGAATTTTATTAAGCTGATGATGTCACCAAATATACTGCTGGTTTGCCTGGTTTCTTTCCATTATTCTCTCTTCCAGCTCTCTGATCCATTCTTCTGCTTTCCTTAACCTACTATTTATTTACTCTAGTGTATTTTTAATTTCAGTTATTGTGTTCTTTATCTCTAATGGGTTCTTTTTTATATTTTCTCTCTTTGTTAGAGGTTTCACTGAGATTTTCCACTCTATTCTCAAGTCCAGTAAGTATTTTTATGACCATTACTTTGAATTTCCTAGCAGGCATATTGCTTATCTCCATTTCATTTAACTCTTTTGCTATAATTTTGTCCTGTTCTTTCATTTGGGACATATCCCTCTGTATCCTCATTTTGTCTAACTCTCTGCATTTGTTTCTATATATTAGGAAAGTCAGATACATGTCCTGATCTTGAATGTAGTGGCCTTATGAAAAAGAGGTCCTGTACTGCCCTGTACTGCAATGTCCCTTCTTCAAACCAGAACCAGGCACTTCAGGATGTCTTCTCTATGTGTTGTATGTGCCCTGCAGTTGTGGTTGAGCCATGTTTGCCTTCAGTCTAGTCACCTGCAATGCCTCTGTTTGCCTGTTGTGGGTATAATTAGGTCCCTGTGCTATTAAGAGCCAGTCTGGGTCAGAACAGATGCCCACCCTCAGTCCATTGCTGGGGCTGTGGTTGAACCAAATCGCAGGGTGTCTCCCTGCATTGTATCATGCATTGCATGAGAGGCTTTTGTTGGTGGGCAGGTCCTGCAGTCAGACCATATGTCTGCCCCCAGTCCATATGTTGGGGTTGCAGTGACCCCTAAAATACAGAGCTTTCTACTTGTGCTGCTTGCAGAATAAGATACACCAGGCACAGGTTTGAGGGACTCCTACTGAGTGGAGTGTGTTGGATGGGGTGAGTCTGCAGAACACAGCACAGGGCACACTGTGTTAGTAAGCTATGCAGACTGTTCTCGCTAGTTCTCACAGGTGTCTGGGTATCTAGGCTGGAGGCTTGGGGGAATGATACCTGCCAGCTCTTTTGTTCTTGGAGAAGTCTCTTAAATATCCCTGCCTTTCCAGCACATATTCTGAAATTAGAAAATAAATTTCCTTCCCATATACCCCAGGTGCTTTTCAAATTGCTGTTTCTGTGCTGTATTTTGGTGAGGTTGTTTGTTATGCTGTTTCTTTCAGAGTAAAGACTCGGTTTTTCATACCCTCTAGCTCTTCCAGAGCTGCACTCACTGATTTTTAAAGTACCTGGAGTTAATAGAGAATAAACTGATGGTTACCAGAGGGGAGGTGGGTGTGGCAGTGGGGGGATGGATTAAAAAGGTGATGGGGATTAAGGAGGGTATTTGTT
The DNA here is from genome assembly GCF_046562875.1 of Panthera onca. NCBI lineage: Eukaryota > Metazoa > Chordata > Mammalia > Carnivora > Felidae > Panthera > Panthera onca. The sequence continues at coordinate 25,698,720 of NC_138357.1, forward strand.
ATGATGAGCACCAGGTGTTGTATATAAGTGCTGAATTACTAAATCCTACACCTGAAACTAATATTATACTGTATGTCAACTAACTGGAATTTAAATAAAAACCTGGTGAAAAAAAAATAAAGTACCTGGAGTTAAGTCCCACTTGTTTTCAAAGCCAAATGTTATTGGGACTCGTCTTCCCAGTGCAAGTCCACTGTGTCTGGGGTGCCTAGTGTGGGGTCTGTTCTTCTCCTTTCTCTGTGCTTGTGGTGTCCTTTCTGTTTGTGGTTAGTCTCCCCAAGAATTTTGTTCCTGACCAAGTCTCTACCCCTCCTACCATTTCTTTTCATTGAAGTATAGGTGATATACAACGTTATATTAATTTTAGGTGTATAACACAGTGATTTAACAATTCTATACATTACTCAATTCTCACCACAAGTGTAGTTACCATCTGTCACCATACAAGTTGTTATGATCTACTGAGAGCAAGACTTACTTTTCAGTAAGAGTAAGGCTGACCTCCTAATGCAAAGGTCCCAGGGTTCATACGTAACACATCCTGTTTTCTTTTTTATATTAGAGAGAAAGCAAGTGGAGATAAAGGCAGAGGGGAAGAGAGAGAGAGAGAGAGAGAGAGAGAGAGAGAGAGAGAGAGTCAGAGTCTTAAGCAGGTTCCACGCTGAGCGTGGAGCCTGATGTGAGGCTCTATCCCACAACCCTGGGATCATGACCTGAGTCAAAATCAAAAGTCAGATGCTCAACTGACTGAGCCACCCAGGCACTCCACCCTGTTCTCTTTTACATTACTAACAGGATTTCAACACTCTGAATATACATATTTTTAAACTATATAGCACACAGTATGTATCCTTTGTCCAATGTCTCTAAAACCTTTGACTTCCTGCCAGAAAGTACTGCTGGATTCTGTTTTTACAATCTTGCCTGTTGAAAGAAACACAATGCAGCAGTAGTGGAAAATGAAATTAAAATATACTGGGGAAAGTAACAGGAAAAGAACATGATTACTACTAGGCTGATTCATTTCAAACAGATTACAATAGTCATTATAATTATTATTAAGGTTCTGCTAGTATTTTCTTCAAATAGGATTACTATGTTCCCAAAAGGGGGTGGATTATTAGTATGTTGAAAAATAATAGTTATCCAAAATTGTAAAGTATGAGATATTTTAAAAGATTTCAAGCAAAATTATGTACTTTTGAAAAATGGAACCCTCTTATTAAAGTTTCAACATGTTTGAGGGTAATATGTAGTTTACAAAGGTTCATGTTAATATCATCTAAAATGATATATTGGGCTTATTATTTAATTGCATTGTAATAATTTAGGACAAAAAGTAAATAAATCATTTTGAATAGTTTCACCTACCTTGAAAATATTTTAAGTTGGCTTGGTTTGTATATCAGAGTTAGCATTATACAGATTCAACTAATAATATAAATAGCAATGATGACACTATTTCTACAAATCAGGAGTGAAGAAGATTTCTCAATTCTTCCTTAGAAACAGTTCTTTAAGCTTAACTATGCAAGCTTGATGTATAACTGGCATAATGCATCTTATTTTTAGCAATCATACTAGAAACTATGCATCCAATTATCTGAACTACCATTTGATGTAGTCATCTTGGATGGTTATATGCTGATTATTATTACCAATTTAGTTATCATTTGACAGTCATAAAGTCCTGCCCAAATTTGTCAGCAAATTCAGATTAAAATGTTATGGCTTTCTCCACGAACTGAATGTAATGACCTAAGAATTGCTATATGATGGGCCTACATTTCTACAAAAAAATTAGGGAAATCATATTTAATCTGAATTAGCTCAACTCAGATAGTCTGAGAATGCTGCTTCCATGTTTCCTTAGATGTTAGATATTAGAATGTTTATTTAGAGGTTAGCTTCTCTGTTAAGAATAATTTCAAATTTAATGTCAGTTCTACCTTGAGAAGTAAGTAAGTAAGATCATGTTATGCAAGCTTTTCTTTGGAATAATGGGCACTTCTATATTTTCGTATCATATCCAGCAAGTTCTTTCCACTCTCTAGTTTATAAAAATAAAGTTATTTAGACTTCAAATCCAGGACATATTGACAACTTCATATATACCCATAACTGAATAAGCAAGTAGACTGCAAATGGGTCCTGGTCCTAATGTTAGGGGTATTTCAAAGGCAGTCTGGAATTCAGCAATACCATAGCACAAAGTCTTTGAATGTGGACCATCATCTTAGATTTGTGAAGCTATTTAGCCTCCCAAATTCTATTCTTTATCAGTTGATTGAAACAGTAACAGAAAAGCAAGATACAAAATGCATTGAATGACATCAACTATAACTTTAAATTAAAGAATCTTTTCCAACATATTTGTTTTAATGAGTATAGGGATAAAGTTCCAAAAAAAAGGTATCTGAGAATTCCATCCTATTTTCAAAGTCTAATTTCTTCATTTGCCACGAAGAGTAGTAGAGTCAGAATAAATATGGTGAAATGTATTTTAAATCCAATGTTATTTATTAAATTAAATCTAATTGGCATAAGTAAAACAAGTGCCCCAATTAGTGGCAGTCTATTATAATTTACCAGGATGTCTACTTAGGAGCCAGAAGAATATCATGTTACCTATTAGTGTTATTAGTAATATGAAAAAGGGTATAATGCATGTAAATAATGTAAATAATGGTGTCACCATGTATGAATATTAGTATAAATAAACACTTCAGGTGAAAATTTGTTTCATAGCCATAGCAATACTTAATTTTAGGCATAAATAGAACTCCCAAGGATTTTAGACTTGTGTCTAATCAGATCTGGAATTGGACAAATTGTTATGAACTGTTTAGTTTATTTTGAAATACCCTATAGGGTGTCATCCAATTGTTACATGTAATTTGAGACACTGAATTCAATGATTTAAGCCCTGTGATAATATATAGAGAGGAAAGCTGAAAATACTGAAATGTCAGTTCAATGTAATTCATGATCCTAACTGAACGCACCAAAGATTATATAGTATAGAGGAGTCAGATCAATGATCTAGAAAACAACTTCAAGTGAATTAACATCAGACTTTACAGATTCAAGTATTCTGAGAAAAATATATCAAATATGATTTTCTGATTAGTTGTGGATGCTTGGGAATGATTTCTCCTTTGAGACAGTGATGTGTGTCCCATTTTTAGGGTGCTCATAAAGGACACATTTAATACACACACACACACACACACACATATTTTTACTGAAGGGAAGATTTTGTGGACAGTCGTGTAAAGTTTGAGATCTGATCTTTTATTAAAGCTTATAATCAGAACCATATTTCTACAATGATGCTTATGCTCAACTTTCATGCAGTATTAGAAGGACAATTCTTCTAATAGGTGTTTAACTGATCCTGATAAGTTACATATTGTTCAGTCTGCATGGTCAATAGTTCATTGTATTGTCAGAAATATGTATTTATAGTTTTCTTTTGGAGACTAAGTGATCTTGTATGTACTTAGTCACAATCACACAAATCAGTATTTATGAATTTGAAGCCTATGCTAGTATGATACAAGTTAAAAATTAAAGGCAAGAAAGAGAAGTAATCTAAGCCATGTGTATAAACAAAACTATATCTTTTTTTTAATTTTTTTTTAAACATTTTATTTATTTTTGAGACAGGGAGAGATAGAGCATGAACAGGGGAGGGTCAGAGAGAGGGAGACACAGAATCTGAAACAGGCTCCAGGCTCTGAGCTGTCAGCACAGAGCCCGACGCGGGGCTTGAACTCACGGACTGCAAGATCATGACTTGAGCCGAAGTCGGCCGCTTAACCGACTGAGCCACCCAGGTGCCCCCAAAACTATATCTTTACAACAGTCAGAACAATAAAAGTAAGTATACATGCATAATTGATAAATCATTGCAGATAAAGTACATAAGAGTGTACTTTAAAGTGATGAGAATATGATATCCATTTGAAACCAAAGTGTTCAGCTGTCTACATAAAATGATTAAATATCCATAAGTAGACTCAGATGAAGATTAATGTAAGTATTTGGCAATGCACTTGCCATTTAATTTAGGTTTCTTTAAGGAAAAATAAAATAAGATTCTTAGAGAACAAATGGTGGTGTTCTTCTAGAGTGATATATCATGATGGAATGGTAATTATAAACTGTGTGTCACATCATGTAAAATGCAGAATTTATTTGACAATCCCATACAAATGCACAGCCACTATTATATACCTTTGTAACATCAAAATCAGAACTGAGAAACATTTTTCATGAAAGCAATCCCTATAGATAGGTTGAAAATTCTTCCTGAGTTCTAAATGTCAGTAACCACAGTTCCTTGTCATTCTCATTTAATCCTCTTCTAACGAGTGTCCAAAGAGTGGTTTAATCACAATTATTTTGACTACTCACATTGCAATTATGTTTGCAATATTGACGAATTATGCTACTTTGTCATAAGTACTTTAAATAATTACAGTACTTGTCAGATATCTCTAAATCATATTATTTCATGCAAAAGAAAACTTGGTGTATCCATACCCAAATCATATTATATATTCTGTCCTTGATGTAATATCACATCACTTTGGTTGACAGATGATAACATTACAGATAAAGAAACCTATTTTATCAAAGGATTATGCCTGTCATGGTATAGGAGATTTAGTGTCACTCACTAGAAGCTAGTAAAATTCTTTTTGCAAGTTTGGGGAGTTAGGGATAAGGCTAGATGACAGGGTATCACAAACAGTTTGCATCCTTCAGTGCTTTAATACAAATGGACCCACGAGTTTTCCCCATTTTAAAATTTTATATTTGAGTTTCTATGTTTCCACTTGAAAGATGAGATGCATGCCTATGATAGAAATGTTTCCACCCATCCCTTTCTAGTTAAACTAGCTTCCAATTTGGAGAAGACATTTGTCACTACTTGTCAAAGCCATGATAACAAGGAGACACTTCTTTTTAAACCCAAGATTCGATTTAATTCTTATATTCTGTATATAAGAGAGTATATGTAATACTATAATATATGATTATAAAGATTGTCGATATTTATAATACCATGAATGAAATCTTGACTGATATATTAATAAAAAACTATCAAAAAACATTAAGATTGTAGATGCTGTAGGTCTTCTCAAATGGTTTCTCCATGGTAGATCTAATTTATTATTAGGCACCTCAAATTTAATATATTCAAAATCTAATTCCTATCTTTTCCATGCTAAAAAGATTCTGTCTACAGTATTTTCTCATTTTGGCAACTCTTTTTCACTCCCCATACCCTGTCTATCAACAAATTATTTTGGTTCTTCCTTCTACATAAATCTGGAACGTAAGAGCTTTTCACAACTTCTGTTACTAGCACGACGATCCGAGAAACCATTATTCTTGATTGATTTAGAGCCTACTAACTACCCTATCTGCCCCCACCCTTGTCCACTCCACCTCTGCTCACATACACAGTCTAGTATTCACACAGCAACAAATCTTGTCATTACAAAGCCTCTTGATCTCACTTAGAGTGTAAACAAATGTACTTAAGATGACCTAAACACTAAACAATATTTATCTCCCCCGTTACTTTTCTCTGATTTCATTTCCTACTATTTGTCCCTTACTATATTTTTCCAGCCACAACCTTCCTTGAAGTTCTTTAATAAAAGTCTCCCTCTCAACTTTAGGCCTTTGCATTTTCTTTTCTTTCTATAATGCCAAGACAAAATTGACATACAATTTCCCTTTTCTTCATCGTGCTTAATAAAAGGATAAATTAACTATGTCAATTAGTTTTTGAAGTCTTGCGTCCCTAAGTTGCCAATATTATATCATGGAAGCAATAATGAAGCATCTTAAGTTACCAGAGAACAGCTCACAGATTGGTAAGAAATGATTCTATTGGATTACAGTTCATGCAAAAACATGCTTATGCTATAATAGACATAATACATACATACTAGTATATAATAATGCTATAATAGACATAATACATACATATTAGTATATAATAGTACATAATAGAGAATTAAAACTGGGGCACCTGGGTGGCTCTGTCAGATAAGTGAATGACTTCGGCTCAGGTCATGATTTCATGGCTCATGAGTTCGAGCCCCGTGTCTGGCTCTGTGCTGACATCTCAGAGCCTGGAGCCTGCTTCAGATCCTGTGTCTCCATCTCTCTCTGCCCCTCCCCCACTCAAGCGCAGTCTCTCTCTCTCTCTCCCAAAAATAAATGAACATTAAAAATTTAAATAAAATACATAAACTTTGAATGCATTGGATATTTTTGTGTGGTATATCTATAATATTTAGAAAATGATGGTAGAGAGGTGTTTTCATCTCAAAGTCATTTAATTAGAAAACTTAACAAAAAAGTAGAGATTTGTGGATATACATTTATGTAGGAAGGTAAGAGTGTCTATTGGAAATAAGTAACCTTTGAGGTTGATAAATTTCATAATTCCTAAAGACAAATAAAGCATATTCTACACAGAGAAAATGAGAATATTGGTTCTCTTATTTTCCTAAATTTTCAAAGTACCAATATTCATTTAGACAATGCTATATTTTTGATTAATCAATATGCTTCCGATAGTCATAATGTCTTAAGTGTCATTAAGAATCTAGAAACTGGACTCCCTTAATTAGCAGCGTGATGTAGGAGCATGAGGAGGCAATGCATTATTTATTGATTTTGTGGGGGTGTTTTTGCATTAGTTATCAAATATACTCCAGAATAAAAATTAAATATACACAAAAAATCAAGAATGGATCTTCTTTAAAATCAGTAAAAGAACTGTGAGTCCTATGGATAAATGACTGTAGTAGAGAATCCAACTTATTTAAGATAGGAAATATTTCTCAAATGTCAAATAACTTCTTTTATTTCAGGGGGCAGTATAGAAAGGAAAAAAGGTATTTTAAAGTCTCTTTTGTCATGAGATTATCCTTTTAAGGCACATTAAAAAATATTAAAACCTGGAGCTAAATAATTGAGCTAGGTATAGTAGCATTTGTATTTTTAAGGAAGACTTTGTCTCACCAGTGCCTGTTAAGAAAAACCTTGCCATAGTAAAATAAAAGCTGACATTTATTTCATGCTGTTATAAAAAAGGTTTGTGCAGCATACTTGAAGTTTATTTTAATGATAATTCCTATTGTACAGTACGTGGTCTACTGAAGGAGGCAAATAATGATAATAGCAATCATCAAAGTTATAAGACTTCAAGAGGTATTAAAGTTGACTCTAGGAAAAAACCATACTGTGTACTATAGGTTGGTGTGTTGTTAATTTTTTCTACTTTCCCTTGACTATTACTTGTTTGGTTTTGTAAAATTGTTAGGATGTTGAATCATTCTCCACAGACTCAAATATTAGACTGTTTTATTTTTATGAATGTACATTACAGAGGGAAAGGTTAGTATAAAACACCTGAAAGTCAAAGGACAATTTTAGTTGGAACTATAAGACTTAACAAAATCTGGGTCTAAGCCTAATCCAGATATTTCTGCTAAAATCACTATTAAAATATGATTTTAGTATGTTATGTATTTATTTTGTTGAATGAATAATGATATCTTTTGCACACGCTTAAAGTGTCATTTTATGTGAACGTAAGCCACCTACTTTTGCAAAAATTGCCAATTTGAGCAACTAAGGAACACTGTACTTCATTTTAACTGAGTTCTAAAAGAAGGTTTTAGATAACTTCTGATTGATTTGTTTTTAAATACTTTACTTAAAGCCAGATTTATAAAATCATCTGAGGGGAATGACTCCAAAATGAAAACTTCATATTCTTCCCAAGGAATTAATGTTTTATTTTGCTACAGAGTTTTGCTTGCCCCAAATCCAAAAAAATATTTGTTCCCTCTGGTTACAGTTTCTTAGAGAAGTAGTAATTTATTCCTGCATACACACTTAGTTATTTATGATGTTTTACATGCTTGTTATAGTAATTATGCAAATTTCTTATTTGCAAAAAAGAAAAAACAGTGTGCACTAATAGAGAGTGGTGGGATTCTATTCTCACTGGGCATTATTAAGAATCATTATTAGCTGCGTACTCTTTTATAGCATAAATACAGTCTTCTGGTATTTAGTCAATATTTTCTCATAATACTTCATATTTAATTAATCTCAAGGATAATAAATTGATGTTTTTCTCCCATTGTTTTAAGTTTAGCCTTGAAATAGAATTTTTCTGTTTTGTTCTTTAGAAATCAAAAAAATATTTGTGGGAATCGTATTTAATCTGGTATGCATTTTTAAGCCATGGATAAAGATTATCCCCTGACATTTCATGGGGTGAAATTAGCATATTCATTAATTGTGTTTCTATTTCCAGTTCTAATCCCAAAGCTAATTATTTTAAAGAAGTCTGACTTAATTATGTATCTTAGAATCATTTCTGCCAGATATAAGACAAAGGAACCCATTTAAATATAATACCACAGATTGCATTCCATGGCTATAGCATACTCGTGTGCTCATTTACACTATATGACCTCCTTTTTTTCTGAAGAATATGTTCATTGACATTTTATCAGTTGAGATTCAACTAGAGAAGTAGAATATATATACATATATGAAAGCTTCAGATTTTTCTGAATAAATTCTTATATTTATTAAAGGAAATTGGCTTGCATGATTGTGGGGCTGGCTAAGGAAACATAAAATCCATACGTGGGCAGTAAGAGCAGGTTGGATACCACAGCCATGGGTTGTTGTCCACAGGCAAAATTTCTCTGTTTGTCAAGTCACCCTCTTTTTTTAAAGGTTTCCAACTGGTTAAATCTGGCTCACCCAATTTTGCAGTGCAATGTCCTTTGCTTAATTAAAGTCAACTGATTAAGGACTTTACGTCATCAGCATAACTTTCCAGCATCACCTAGATTAATGTTTGATTGAATAAACATGGAATATAGTCTAGTCAGTGATACATTTAAAGAAAAGCATAGTGATAAAGCCTAATTTAAATCAATAAAAATTATTACCATTTAAAAATATTATACTAATTTAAGTTTTTAATGTATTGGCATTATATCTTTAGAAAGTAGGGCAGGAAAGTAGCCATTTGAACTGATAGGCCCTTTGATATTGGTAACAAGAGCAAGAGGAAATTAGAAGACTTATGAATAAAATATTCGACCAAGCATATCTAGAATATATTCCCTCGCACCCTGTATTCCAAGACAAATAAATAACTCCTCCAACCAAGGAAGATTGCAAATATGGTTAAAGGATTTAGCCATGAAATTTTATGTAACAAATAACATATCAAAATATATACATGAGAATTTCATTTCCAGCAGTGACAGATTGGCTTGACTCAGACAAACCATTCTACAGAAATCAACTGGAGAAGCTGTAGAAAATATTGTTTAAATATTTATAAGGTATGAGTGAGCTACTATGGTAGTAAGAATCTGAAGGGCTAAGATCCAGAAACAAAAAGAAAAGTATAAAGGTAAGCAGGGCATTTCATTTCCCCTTCAATCCATTAACTGATCATTCATTATATGGCTGCTGAGAGGCTGAGAAGACATCAAAGCTTTTAGCTATCTTATAAGTCTGGGGGAGACAACTGGAATTCAGGGTCAATAAAGAGAATAGTGTCTCTCAAACACACTTTATTTTCATTTTAGACTTTTCAAGGCTCATCTTTAAGGAAAAGAGGATACTAGATATAGACACACATACACAAAGATTAAATTCAGCTTCTAATGAGATTAATCACTGAATTTATAGAGGTGTTATGCCCATATTCTCATGATAGCAAGAATCAGAAGCAAATCCTCTTTGGGGAAAGACTATAATTCTGAACCTCAAAGTATCTTTATAAAATTTTATATGCCATTTCTGGCATCTAATAAAAACAATAAACATACTATTTTATGTAATCAATAAATAAACCATTTAAGCAATAAATATACTAAAACAGATAAAACAGGGGACTAATATCAACAGAAATCTAGATAATAGAAGTAAGTGTATAGGAAACCTAGATGGTGGAGGTTACCAAACACAAAATTTAAAATAACTATAACTAATATGCTTAAGATGAGAATTATAGTACATAATAGGAAGCTGTAAATAACAAATATATGAGTACTTCTGTTTTCTGGTTCAGCATGTAAGGAACTTGTAAGTCACCACTCCGTTTCAACAAGTAAAAATCTAAACAAACTGAAAAAAATTAACAACTCTTCTTGGATCTGTCAGAAAAGTAAGATCACAAGAAAACTGCTGACCCTCAAATTGAGGAGAAACAGACAGATATAGAGAAATACAGCTAACCAGCAAAGAAACCAAGAAGCAGAAATCTCCTGGAACTAGTGCTAGGGTAGGAAGACCTGAACTGAAGTGCTAAAAGCTTAGTATAAACAAGTTTGAGAGATAAAAACCTCAGGAAGCCTAGACATAGAGGTACCCCTACACTTTTGTGAGTTTTACCTCCAGGAACCATATCTTTGCAGCGGTTACTAGAGAAAAATATCCTCATAATATAACCAGAGATATGGATAGTCTAAGAAAAAATCATGAAGAAATAATAGAAATAAACACTAAAACTGAAATGAATAATGCCTTTGATGTGCTCATTAGTAGACTGGACAGCTGAGGAAAGAATTTCTGAACTTAAGGAGATGACAATAGAAACATCCATAACTTAAAAGTACAGAGAAAAAAAAGAACAGAATGTCCAAGAATGAGGGACAACTACAAAGGGTATAACATATGTGTGATGGGAATATCAGAAGAAGGAAGGAAGGAAGGAAGGAAGGAAGGAAGGAAGGAAGAAAGGAAAAGAAAAGAAAGGAAAAGAAAAGAAAAGAAAAAGAAAAGAAAGGAAAAGAAAAGAAAAGAAAAGAAAAGAAAAGAAAAGAAAAGAAATATCTAAAGCAATCATAGTTGAGAATTAGCCCACATTAATGTTACGACATCAAACCACAGATTAGGAAGCTCAAAGAACACCAAACAGGATGAATAGCCCCCTTAAAAAGAAACCACACAACCAGGAATATCACATTCAAACTTCAGAAAATCAAAGATAAAGAAAAAAAATCTTGGAAGACAGAAGGGGAAAACACCTTCCCTATAAAGGAGTTACATTCAACTTCTCCTCAAAAACCATGCAAGTAAGAAGACAGTTTCATGAAAGTATGGTATGGGAAAAAGTCCACCAACCTAAATCTGAAACTTACAAAATTATCCTTCAAAAGTGAAGAAAGAAAGACTTTGTATACAAATAATATGTGTGTGTGTGTGTGTGTGTGTGTGTGTGTATGCTTATGTATAAGTGAAATGACTGTCAACAATGATACACAGGATGGGAAAAAGGAATTAAGAATCTTTTGTTATTATAAGGTACTTACACTATCAGTAAATAGATATAGTGTTATTTAAAAATGGTTGTAGATTAGTTGTAAACATATACAGCAAACTCTAGGGCAACAACTAAAATAAGTAAAAAAAAAGAAGTATAATTAATATTCCAAGAAAGAAGAGAAAAATGGAATTAATATAAAATGCTCAGTTAAAACCACACAAGGCGGAAAAAGTGTGGAAGACAAAAATAAGAACAAAAAACAAGGGCAACATATATAAAGCTAATACATGTGGTAGATATTAATCCAACATATAAATAATCACTTTAAATGTCCATGGTTTAAATACATCAATTTAAAAAGTTTGTCAGAGTGGATCAAAAAACAAGAGGGGAGCCTGGGTGGCTAAGTAGGTTAAGTGTCCAACTTTGGCTCGGGTCATGTTCTCAGGGTTTGTGAGTTTGAGCCCTGCATTGGGCTCTGTGCTGACAGCTTGGAGCCTAGAGCCTGCTTCAGATTCTGTGTCTCCCTGTCTCTCTGCCCCTCCCCCAGTCATGCTCTGTGTCTCTCTCTCTCTCAAAAATCTGAATAAACGTTAAAGATAAAAAAAAAAAAACCAAGAAACAACCACCAATGGGTACATGGTGTCAATCACAAACCCATTTTATATAAAGATTTAATCTAGACTTAAAGTAAAGGGATAGAGAAACATAGACCATGGTAACAGTAACCAAAAGACAGCAGGAATTGCTATATTAATTTCAGAGAGAACAGAATTCAATAAAAGGAAATTTATCAAGAAAGAGGTGCATTACATAATAATAAAGGGGTCAATATTCTAAGATGACATAACAATCTTTAAAGTGTATGTGGCAGTAACAGACCATCAAAATGTGTGAGGCAAAAACTTAACAGAACTGCAAAGAAAAATAGATGAATTCGCTATGATAGTTGGACACATTAACACTTCTCTATTAGAAATGGACAGATCCAGCAGGCAGAAAATCAGTAAGGACATAGTTGAATTTAACAGCAACATCATACAAGTGGATATAACTGATATTTATAGACTATTCATTCCAACGATTGCAGATTAAATATTCTTCTGAAGCTCATACAGAATAGTTACCAATATCGAGCACATTCTGGCTCATAAAACATACCTTACACACTACCATCTGGGGCAATTTTGGACTAAAAAAGACTTCAGTATTTCATTTTGTGCAGGTGTGAAAATATTTTTAACTTGCCTTCCTTTTTGAAGACTATATTTTCCTAGATATGGTATTATGGGTTGGCAGTTATTTTCTTTCAGGATGGTGAAGATGTCAAAATATTGTTTTCTAGCTTCCAAAATTTATGTTGTTGAGTCAGCTATTAGTATTATTTTACCTTCTTTGAGATTACTGTCTTTTTTTCTAAGATTTTTCTCTTTGTCTTTCATACTTAGGAGTTTTAATATGATTCAGCTAGTTGTGGTTTTTTTGCATTTATCCTCTTTAGATTTTTGTCACTTCTTGAATCTGTGGCTTGATGACTTTTCATAAGTTATAGAAATTCATCAACCATTCTCTTCTAATATTGCTTCTTCCTCGTTATTCACCTCTGGAGCACCCATTACAACTATTAAGAACACTTTGTCTTGTTCTATATATGTTTTATATTTTTCCCTGAGTTTTCCTTTTTTTTGTGTTTCTCTCAGTGATTCCATTTGTACTCACTAATCATTTATTTGTGTCCAATCTGCTGTTAAACCTGTTCACTGAGTTCTTAATTTAAAATGTATTTTTCAGTTCCAACCTTGCCATTTGTTTCTTTTTTATTTTAATTGCAATTAGTTTTTTAAAAATTTGAGTATAATTGACACACCATGTTACATTAGTTTCAAGTGTACAATATAGTGATTCAATTTCTCTATATGTTATGCTATGCTCATCACATGTGTAGCTATATTGGCCATAGTCTCTATGCTGTGCCTTTTATTCCCATGATTTATTTATTCCATAACTGGAAGTCTGTATCTCCCACTATCCTTTGCCAATTTTACCCATCCCCCCCATCTCCTCCCCTCTGGCAACCATTTTTTTTAATTTATAAACTTAATTTTTAGAGCACTTTTAGTTTCACAGCAAAATTGAACAGGAAGTGCAGAGAATTCCCTTATACTCCCTGTTCCCACACAAGCACAAACTCTCGCACTATAGACATTCCACACTACAGTGGTACATTTGTTACAATCAATGAACCTACACTGATACGTTATCACCCAAAGTCTGTAGTTTACATTTAGGTTTACTTTTGGTACACATTCTATGGGTTTTGATAAATTAATATTTACATGTACCCCCCAATGTAATTTATAGTATTGATTCACTGCCCTAAAAATCCTCTGTGCTCTGTTTATTCACCCTCTTTTCCCCATAAGATCTGGCATGTACTAATCTTTTTATCATTTCCAGAGTTTTGCCTTTTCCAGAGTGTCATATAATTGGAATTGTACAGCATTTAGCCTTTTCAGATTCTTTCACTTAGTAATATACATTTAAGTTTCCTTTATGTCTTTTAATGGCTTAATAGCTCATTTCTTTTTAGCACTGAGTAACAGTCCATCACCTCGATGTACTACAATAAATTTTCCATTCATCTAATGAAGGAAATCTTGGTTGCTTCCAAGTTGGTCAATTATAAATAATGCTGCTATAAATATTCATGTGCACTAATGGTGTGGACATAAGTTTTCAATTTACTTAGCTAAATACCAAAGGAGTACAATTCCTGGATCATATGTTAAGAGTATGTTTAGTTTTGTGGTCATCTGCCAAACTGTCTTCCAAAGTGCCTGTAACAATTTGCATTCCTACAAGTAATAAATGAGAGTTCTTATTTTTCCAAATCCTTGTCAGCATTTGGTATTGTCAGTGTTTTGGGTTTGGCCATTTTAAAAGGTATGCAATGATATTTCATTGTTGCTTTTTATTAAAATTTTTTTTTACATTTTATTTATTTTTGAAAGAGAGAGAGAGAGAGAGAGAGAGCAAGCGCACAAGTGGGGGAGGGGCAGAGAGAGAGGGAGACACAGAATCCAAATCAGGCTCCAAGCTCTGAGCTGTCAGCACAGAGCCCAACGTGGGGCTCAAACTCACAAACTGTGAGATCATGACCTGAGCCGAAGTCTGATGCTTAATTGACTGAGCCACCCAGGCGCCCCTTATTTCATTGTTGTTTTAATTTGCAATTCACTAATGTCACATAATATGAAGCATTTTTTCATATGTTTACTTGTTTTCTGTATATCTTCTCTGGTGATGTGTCTGTTAAGGTTGATTGTCCATTTTCATTCTTTAAAATCTGGTTGCTCATTTTTATCCTGTTGAGTTTTAAGAGTTCTTTGTATATTTTGGAAAACAGAAAACATCCTTTTTCAGATATTTGCATCTGATGTTGCAAATATTTGCTCTTAGCCTGTTGCTTGTCTTCTAATTCCCTTGTTATTGTCTATCCCAGAGCAGAAGTTTTAAAATTTTCAAAAAGCTTATTTATTTATTTATTTATTTATTTATTTATTGAGAGAGAGCGAGAGAGAGGGAAACAAGCAGGGGAGGAGCAAAGACAGAGGGAGAAAGAGAGAATCCCAAGCAGGCTCTGTGCTGTCAGTGTGGAGCCTGAGGCAGGGCTCAAACTCATGAACTTTGAGGTCATGACTTGAACAGAAACCAAGAGTCATATGCTTAACCAACTGAGCCATTCAGGCCCCCCTAGAAGTTTTAAATTTTAATGAAGTCCAGTCTATCGATTATTTCTTTCATTGATTGTATCTTTGGCATTGTATCTAAAAGGCATCACCATACCCAAGGTTATCTTCTAAGAATTGTATAATTTTGCATATTACATTGAGGTCTGTGATCCATATTGAGATAAATTTTATGAAGGATGTAAGGTCTGTGTCTAGTTTCTTTTTTCTTTTCTTTTCTTCCTTTTTTGGGGGATAGGGGGTATGTGAATGTCCAGCTTTTCTAGCACCATTTGTGGAAAAGACTATCTGTTCCATTTTATGCCTTTGCTCCTTTGTGAAAAATTGGTTGACTATATATATGGGCCTATTTATGTGCTCTCCATTCTGTTGTATTGATCTATATGTCTTTTCTTTTGCTAATACTACACTGTCTTTATTACTGTAGATTTATACTAAGTCTTGATGGCAGGTAGCGTCATTCTTCTGACTTTGTTCTTCCCCTGCCAGATCAAGTTGGTTATTCTGGGTCTTTTGCCTTTCCAAGTTAACTTCAGAATCACTGTATGAATATACACAAAATAACTTGCTAAGATTTTGATTGAGATTGTATTGAATCTATAGATCAAGTTGGGAAAAACTGACATCTTGACAATATTGAGTCTTCCTACCTGTGAACATGGAATATCACGCCATGTATTTAGTTTTTTTATGTCTTTCATCACAGTTTTGTAGTTTTCATCACATATATCTTGTATATATTTTATTATATCTATACCTAAGTATTCCATTTTGGGGGAATGCCAATATAAATGGTACTGTGTTTTTAATTTCAAATTTCACTGTTTAATTGTTGGTATATAGAAAAGCTGTTGAATTTTGGTGTACCAAACTTGGATCCTACAACCTTGCTATAATTGCTCATTACTTTTAGGAGGGTTGTTTTTAGTCAATTCTTTTATATTTTTCTACATAATCATGTGGTCTGCAAAGACAGTTTTATTTCTCCTTTTTCAATCTATATACCTGTTATTTCCATTTGTTGTTTTATTGCATTAGCTAAGACTTTCAACATGGTGTGTAAAGCAGTGATGAGAGGGGAAAACCTTGCTTTATTCTTGAGCCTAGTGGGAAACTTCATGTATCTCGTCATTAAATATGTTGTTAGCTGGGGTTTTTTGTGTGCATATGTAGTTGTTCTTTATCAAATTGAAAATGTTTCCCTCTGTTCCAAGTTTGCTGAGATTTCTTTTTTTATCATGAATGGATGTTGGATTTTGCCAAATGCTCTTTCTGCATTTACTGATTTTTTTTCTTTAGTCTGTTGTTGTATTGGATTACATTGATTGATTTTTGAATTTTGAAATAGTCCTTCATACCTGGGAAAATATCCCTTGATTGTAGTGTATAAATATTGTATTCATTGTTAGATTTCATATGCTAATATTTGTGAAGGTTTTGTGTCTATGTTCAAGAAAGATATGGCTCTATAGTTTTCTTTTCTTGCAATATTTTTCTGTAATTTGGTATTAGGGTAATGTTGTCCCTATAAAATGAATTAGGAAATATTCCCTCTGTTTCTACATTTTGGGAGAGATTGTAGAGAATTAGTATAATTTCTTGTTTAAGTATTCGGGAGATTTTACCACTGAAACGTTTTAAGGCTGGTGCTTTCTATTTTGGACAGTTACTGATTATTGATTCAATTTCATTAAAATATATCAGCCATTTCATATTGTTTATATCTTCCTGTGTGAGTTTTGGCATATGTATCTTCAAAAAATTGGTCCATTTCATCTACATTTTCAAATTTGCAGGAATAATCATAGTATTCTTTTTTATAAATTTTTTGGATGTTTATTTTTGAGATAGAGTGAGACAGAGCACGAGTGGGGGAGGGGAAGAGAGAGAGGGAGACACAGAATCTGAAACCGGCTCCAGGCTCTGAGCTGTCAGCACAGACCCAATGTGGGGCTTGAACCCACAAACCTTGAGATCATGACCTGAGCCGAAGTGGGACACCCAACCAACTGAGCCACGGAGGCGCCCTTATAGTATTATTTTATTATCCTTTCAATGCACATATAATCTGTAATGATGGCTCCTCTTTCATTTCTAATATTAATAATTTGTGTGTCCTCCTTTTATTAGTTAGCCTGGCTAAAGACTTCACAATTTTATTGATCTTCTCAAAGAACAAACTTGAGGATTTATTGATTTTTCCTATTGATTTCATGTTTTAAATTTAATTTATTTCTGCTCTAATTATTATTTTTCTTTTTCTCACTTTGGGTTTAATTTTCTCTTTTTTATCTAGTTTCCTAAGGGGGAAGCTTAAAACATTTATTTTAGGTCTTTCTTTTCTAATATATACATTCAATGCTATAAATGTCCTGCTAAGCATTGCATCTCATGAATTTCACTAAGTTGTTTTTGTTCATTTTCATTTATTTCAAAATACATAATTTTTTGAGATGTGAAAATTTAATGAAACAAGTGGTTAACAATTACACATACATGTTAGGCAATATCCAAAGTTTATACACATATAGATATACCATCAATGAATTCAAAGTATAAAACACAACTTCATGTAAGACACCAGACACTATATATTAGGTGACAATAATACCATCATAGTAGTAAAGTGGTACTTTAAAATATTTTAAAATTTCTCTTGAGATTTCTTTTTTGATCCATGTGCTATTTAATCTCCAATGTGTCATTTAGTCTCTAATAATTTGGGGGAATTTCCAACTACTTTTCTGTTTTTGATTTCTAGTTTAAATCCATTAATTGTGGTCTGAGGGAGAGAGAGAGAGAGAGAGAGAGAGAGAACAGAAAAAAAAACCCAGAAAACACAGAACTTACAAATATTTTTAAAAATCATAAAAGGGTATTACAAACAACTCGATGCCTACACATTTGAAAGTTTAGATGAAATGGACAATTCCTAAGTTGACATAAGATTTAGAAAAGTTAAAACATTCTACAGCTATTTAAAAATTGATTTTATAAATTTTAATCATTCACACAAAAAAGCTTTTTGTATTTATAGAATACAGTTAATGTAACAGTTTTAGTGGATTCTTCTTTCCATGTTATTTCTCAGTTGGTTTTCCCTGATTGATTTTTCCCTCATTAAAAGTTGTTTTTCCTGCTTCTTTACTTGTCTGATTTTTTTAATTGGATGTCAGACATAATTTACATTGTTACATGCTTTACATTTTTGTTTTCCTATAAATATTCTTTAGCTTTTTTTAGGATGTGGTGAAGTTACTTGGAAAGAGTTTGATCCTTTTGAGGCCTGCTTTTAAATTTTGTTATGCAGAACCAGAATACCATTGTCTATGGCTATTTTTAGCCCATTACTGAGGCAAAATCCTTAGTGCTATAGTATATGCTGTGTGGATTATAAGGTGCCTCATTTTGATTGAAGGGAACTAAAACTTCCCAGGCTTGTGTGACCTCCAAACATAATACTCAGGTGAAGACTTGAGATATTTTAGATTTCCAGATTTCTCTCTCTCTATGCTTCTCTCTCCTTTCCAATACTCTGAATATTGAACTATAGCCAGCTTGGTGCCTCTGACTCCCAGCTCTGTCTTCTAAAGTAAGGAGACTACTGGGCTGTCCTTGTTTTCCCTTTTTGTATAACGTCCTGGAAGTTCTTTCCAGGCAGAAATCTGGGGCAAATGTAGGCCTCAACTCATTTGTTTCCCAGATCTCAGGGATAACTTCTTCACTGTCTGATTTGCAATGTATTAAGAATCATGCTTCGTTTAATTTTTATATTTTGCTTGGAACCTTAATTCTGTCTGGAGAAAGGGTAAATATGACACCTATTACACAATCTTAACCAGAACAGAAGTTTTATAGTTTTGAATAAAAATAAATTGGACTATAATATATTAAATTAATCCTATATTCATACGAAAATCAGATATTTCCATAGAGATGCTACAATAGATTTTATTTTCATGTATGAAAAAATCCTCACCTGGCAATACATAATAATACTTCAATTCTCCAGAATTTTAAATGTGAGTGTATAATACATTTGAGTTTATATCTCATTTTTAAACAGTAAAGATCTTTTTCAATGACAAAATTCTAATTCAAATCAAAGCGAGGTTTCTATAGAATAGTTTGAACAACACTGGACTATCTTACACTTGAAAACTACTAAGATATCTAAAAAGTAAAAGTTTAGTAGGTTTATGGCTCTTTCTGTATCACCTTTTTCATGAAATCCTTCCTAGTCTTTAGTAATTTTCTCTCCTTTTTGCTCTTGCTCTTGCTTTCTACTTTAAACTGCCATAGGTATACTTCAGAGTTTCCATTTCTCCTTTTATATTTAAATTATTTTTTTATGATAACCATTTGTATAATTATAGGCTTCTAGAAGATAAGAATTTATTTTGCAACTTATTTTTAATACATGCAATTTTGGCATAGTGTATCTTCACTAAATTGAATTGAATTGACATTTACTATACAGAATCCATCCAAGTGTATTTTGCATCAATGCTACACAGCGTTTTCCTTTCCTGAGGGAGGGAAATGTTCGAAAGTGTAGAGCCAGACTAAATCAAAAACCTAAATCACTTTTTTCTTTTTTTTTTAAATTTTTTTCCATGTTTATTTATTTTTGAGAGAGAGACACACAGAGTGTGAGCGGGGGAGGGGTAGAGAGAGAGGGGGAGCCGCAGAATCTGAAGCAGGTTCAAGGCTCAGAGCTGTCAGCACAGAGTCCGATGCGGGGCTCGAACTCTGGAACCGCGAGATCATGACCTGAGCCTAAGTCGGAAGTTCAACTGACTGAGCCACCCAGGCACCCTTAAATCACTTCTTTCTAACACATTAACATTTTGGTAATCACCTCTCTCATTTTCCAAATTTGGAGTCTGTGAAACTTTCCACATAATGGTTCTGAAATAAGTACTTTGTAGAACTTGAGGCAAGATGATTTCTGTAGGAAATTTTAGGGAAGTTTCTTATGCTCCCTGGTTAAATTGAACTTGAGATGGCTTTTCTGCCTGAAAAATGGTTCAAGTGTTGGTTAGGTTTATCTCTCCTGAATTATCTCAGTAGATCATTACATTTAATTCACAAAACATTTTCCATAGATGACATTGAATCCTATTCATTTTATACCAAAAAGATATTTATTTATATATATGCACACTTTAAGACTGTGTCCATATAACTGAGAGAAAAATGTTACTCTAAACCAGATATTGCTTTATTTCATAAATGTATAGATTTGTGCTTAAAATTCCATAGATGAATAATTCAAAATACATATAACCATGTTCCTAAGATGGTTACATAAATCAGAATAGTAAAGCACACTGATTTAAAAAAACACTTAAAGGGATATTATTGGAAATCTATATTTAAAACTAATGATTATTTTATGAAATGAAAAATCATTTCCTATATCTTTAGTGGTTAAGTTAGCAACACCTGCATTATAAAACACAATTTCTGTATTGGCTTGGAATGGGACATCCCTCATCTCATTTAATCCTAGGTGTAAGTAACATTTCATTTTTTTATACATGAGAAAATTGAGGCTCAGGAAACTTAAAATAATGTCCAAACTCACAATTTGATAGGTGGTAGAGCTACATTTGAACACAGTGTTGCTTTGTACCTTCATATATGTAGTTTCTAGCTTTGAGTCTCTAACATTCTTTAATATTGTCAAGAAAAATTACTACATATAAATAACTAAAGGCTTTAGTCATGAAGATTTACTAGAATTTTTTAATTATTTCCTTTTCTTGTTTACTCTTCCATGTTTGAAGACTCAATATCTTAGCAACATGCTTGCTATCTTAGAAAATATAAGGGTCTTTCTCAAGGAGACATACACAATTAATTCCTATACTCTTCATTATTGTGGTGATCTTCAATTTCTGTTTTGTAATCAACCAACAATGATTGAATTGTTAGTATGTGCTTAGCAGTATATTAAGTGTTGTGGAAATACAAAAGAGCTAACCTTAACTAAACTAAAAAAAATGTAGCACCTCCATCTAATGTATTTATAATCTAATTTCACATACAGCAATTATTTTGAAAATATCAATCATTAAATAGATCTGCCTAAGATCTGCTTAATTCAGATGCTCAAAAAGGAGTTTTTCCAGCCCTAGAGCCTGGTTTTCCTATGCCCAGGCAAGAAGCTAAATAACAGTTCCACTCACTATGAAGTATGTCTCTGGCTCCATCCGATCTGGTAACAACTCCTGGAAGCAGCGCAGCACAGAGGCCCTCAAACCAAGAGACAAGGAGGCAGAACTGATCATCCCCAGAACAAAGGCAATACCAGGCATGGAGTGTTCCTATGCTATGCAAAGGTAGGATTAATTCATAGCCAAGGCTGCGGGTAGATCCCAACCTCTCCCAACCACAGAGTGTTCTTGAGGAATTGAGTAGCTAAAACATAGCCCCACTTGCTGTGGAAAGAGATTTTTGGCCCCATCTGACCAGAGGGCTGGGGACACCTCTTGGAGGCTGTGTAACCCAGTGGCACTCCAGCCAAGAGGTAGGTGAGCAAAGCTGATCACCCACAGAGCAAAACGAGTACTAGTCATGGAGTATTCCCATGTTATACACAGGAACGAGGATTAATTCACAGTCAAGGCTGAGGATAGTTTTCAGAGTAAAACCAGTGGCCCTGTTTGACAGGGAACGTGGGGTGCAGGTCAGCTTGAGTTAAGACAACAAAGAAAGAGTTTTACTTGCTTTTTTAAAAGAGCTATACTGGCTTTAGAGCTTTCTTCTGTTGTACCTGGGCAGGGAACCTATTTATAGCCTTCCTTATTGCTGAATATAGCCTTCAGCCTTTTTGACCAGTGAACTTAACCAAAGCATATGAAAATCTGCATAGCCCATTTAACAGCCTTATATACAGTAGCACTTGAACAGAGAGCACAATGCATATCTTCCCCGGTATGCTTTCCAAACAATGAGCTATATACAGGCCTTTAGTCCTGCCCTGCTGTTCTGCCAGGTCGGGAAGCTAATTCATCTCCCTATCTACTACTGAATATAGTACCTATTCCCGAGCATCTAGTAAGCCTGCCAAGAGAATCCAGACAAAGGCAGAGCCTATCCTACAGCATCATTTGGGTAGGGAACAAAGCCTTTAGTTCTATCCAACTATTCTCATCCAATCAAAACCTCCATCCCAATCTTCAGAGCTTGAATAGATGCCTTGGCCTAGAATAGACCATAACAGCAGGTTCCACCTGCCTAAGGACATTACCAGCAGACACACCTAGAAACTCAAACTGGGCTTACTGGTGAATAACTATTTCTGCCAGGCAAATTTGTAAATTTTGGAAGAGGAGTCCAATTACTCAAGTGCACAAATATCAACATAAGGAATCAAAGATCACAAAAAATTAAGTAAATGTGACACTACCAAAGGAAACTTATAAAGCTCCAATAACTGAACCTAAATAAATGGACATCTATGAACTGCTAGACAAAGAGTTCAGAACAATTCTCTTGTGGAAATTTAGTGAACTACAAGAAAACAGAGATAACTAAACAAAATTAAAGAAACAATGCATTGGGGCACCTGGGTGGTTCAGTCAGTTAAGCATTCAACTCTTGACTTCAGTTCACGTCATGATTTCATGGTTTGTGGATTCAAGCCACACTTTGGGCTTTGTGCTGACAGCTCAGAGCCTAGAGCTTGCTTGCATCAGATTCTGTGTTTCCCTCTCTCTCTCTGCCTCTCCTCCACTCTTGTGCTCACTCTCTCTCTCTCTCTTTTCTAAAAAATAAATAAACATTTAATTTTTTTTAAAAAAAGAAAGAAAAACAATGCATTAACAAAACAAGAAGTTTGGCAGGGAAATAGCAACCATCAAAAACAAAAAGAAATCTCAGAGTTTAGAAAAAAACAATGAATGAACTGGAGAATTCAATAAAGAATTTCAAAAGTATACTTGACCATGTAGAAGAATTGACAACCTGGAGGATAGAATATTGGAAATTACACAGAGAAGCAGAGAATGAAAAAGAGTGAAGAAAGCCTATGGGAATTATGAGATATAATGAAAAGAAACAATATTTGCATTATGGGAATTCCAGACAGAGAAGAGAAAGAGAAAAGGACATAAAGTATATTTAAAGCAATAATGGCTGAAAAGTTCCCAAATCTGGGGAGAGACATTGACATCCAGATCCATGAGGCCCAAAGAACCTCAAATATGTTGGACCTGAATAGGGTCACACCAAAACACATTATAATTACATTGTCAAAAGTCAAAGACAATTTTAAGAGCAGCAAGAGGGTAGAGAGATATTAAATATATCAGAACCTCCATAAAACTTTAGGCAGATTTCTCAACAGAAACTTTTCAGGCCAAGAGAGAAAAGGATGATATATTCAAAATATTAAAAGAAAACTATTGTCAACCAAAAATTCTGTACCTAGTAAAGCTTCCCTTCAGAAATGAAGTTGAGATAAGGACTTTTCTGAACAAACAAAAGCTGAGGGCATACATTACCACCAAACCTGCCTTATAAGAGTTGCTAAGGGCAGTTCTTTGAGTGTAAGTAAAAGAAGGCTGTGTAACATCATTAAAACATAAAGACGTAGTGTATATCCCACTGGTAATGATGGATATATAAATAACCATAATTGCAACAATCTGTATAATATATATTACACAATATAAAACACATGTAACAGCAATAACCTAAAATTTGAGGAAGAAAAGTAAATGTAAGGTTTATGAATTCCATTGAAGTTAATTTGTTTTAGTTTAAAATAGAGTGCTATAAATTTAAGGTATTTTTTGTAAGCCTCATGGTAATAACAAGGGAAAATCTTGTAGTAATTACAAAAAGGAACACAATAAAGAAGACAAAACATAGAGATACCAAAAGGCATGAAAACACAAAAAGAAAGCAAGATAAGAAACAAGGAACATAGATCTACAAAACAATAAAAAAGACGGACAAAATGGCAATAGTAAGTCTTTACCTATAAATAAGTACTTTAAATGTAAACAGATTAGATTGTCTAATCAAAAGACATACAATGGTTGAATGGATTAAAAAAAGAAAAAGATTCAACAATATGCTGCCCACAGGAGACTCACTTTAGCCTTAAAAACACACATAGATTGAGCATGAAGGGATGGAAAAGATATTTCAAGCAACTGGTAATCCCCACCCCCAAAAAATCAAGGTTGCTATGTTTATGTTAGACAAAATAGGCTTTAAACTAAAAAAAATGGTAAAAAGAGACAAAGAAGGTCATTATATAATGAGAAAGGGATGAACACATCAAGAAGATACAAGAATTATAAATATTTATACACTCAACATTGGGGGATCCTAAATATATAAAGAAAAAAATAACAGAAATACAGGGAGAAATAAATAGTAATAAAACAATAGTTGGGGACTCTAATACCCAACTCTCAATAATGGATAAATCATCCAGATAGAGAATCAATAAGGAAACAGTGGATTTGAACAACATTATATACAAAGTTGACCTAACAGAGATATATAGAACATTCTAACCAACAACAGCAGAATACACATTCTTTTCAAGTGCACATGGAACATTTTCTTGGGCAGATCATATATTAGGCCACAAAACAAATCTTAGGAAAGGTAGAAAGATTGAAATCATACCGGGTAATCTTCTCTGACCACAATGATATGAAACTAGAAATGAATAACAAGAGGAAAGTGTAAAAGTCACAAGCACAGGGAAATTAAGCAACATTCTCCTGATCAAATGGTGGATCAAAGAATAAAGTGGAAATAAAAAAGTTTCTTGAGACAAATTAAAATTGAAACACAACATATCAGAACTTATGGGATGCAGCATAAGCAGTTGTAAGAGGTAAGCTCACAGCAATTAATGCCTACATTAAGAAACAAGAAATATCCCAAATAAGCAGCCTACTTGTATGTTTTAAGGAACTAGAAAAAGAGGAACAAACTAAGCCCATAGTCAGCAGAAGAAAGGAAATAATAAAAGAATAAAGCAGAAATAAATACAAAATATATAAATAACTCATACAATTCAATAGCAAAAAACAACAAAAAAAAAACTAATTAAAAGATGGACAAAGGACCTAAATAGTCATTGCTCCAAAGAAGATAAATGAAAGACCACAGGTATTTGCACTAGTCATTAAGGAAATGCAATTTAAAACCACCATAAGGTATCACCTCAAGACTGTTAGAATGGCCATCATCAAAAAGACAAGAGATAACAAATGCTGACATGGATGTAGAGAAAAGGGAACCCTTGTTCACTGTTAGTGGGACTACAAATTGGTAATAGCCATTATGGAAAATAGTAGGGAGACTCCTCAAAAATTAAAAATAGAGCTACTATATGGTCCAGCAATTCCACTTCTGGGAATACATCCGAAGAAAAAAGAAATACCAATTCAAGCAGATATCTACACCCCCATGTTCATAACAGCATTATTTACATTAGCCTAGAGATGGAAACAACCTAACTGTCCATTGATGGGCCCAACAGCCTTCCACTATGCAACTCTTCTAGTTTTTAACTATCCATTGATGGGTGAATGGATAAATAAGTTGTGAGATTCACACACACACACACACACACACACACACACACACACTATGGAATATTATTCAGCCACAAAAAATGAAATCTTACCATTTGCAATACGAATGGACCTTGAAGGTATTATGCCAAATAAGTCAGACAGAGAAAGGCAAATACTGTATGATCTTACTTACATGTGTGATGAAAAAAAAACCTCATAGAAAAAGAGGTCAGACTTGTAGTTATTAGAGGTGGAGGGTGGGAGGTGGGAAATTGGAGGAAGGTGGTCAAAAGTTGCATTCTTCCAGTTATAAGTACATGATGATTATAGCTAACACTGTTGTATAATCTATGGGGAAATTGTTAGGAAAGTAAATCCTAAGAGTTCTAATCACCAGAAAAAGGGTGTTTTTCTTTCTTATTATCTTTCTTTCCTTTTTATTGTATCTATATGAGAAGATGGATGTTAGCCAAAACTGTTGTGGTAATCATTTCACAACATATGTAAATCAAACCATCATGCTGCATGCTTTAAATATACACAGTGACCTATGTAAATTATTTTTCAATAAAACTGGAAAAACTAATGCTGCTTAATAAGGTACTATTTGAGTAATAAAAACAATG
This sequence comes from Panthera onca, assembly GCF_046562875.1. Taxonomy (NCBI): domain Eukaryota; kingdom Metazoa; phylum Chordata; class Mammalia; order Carnivora; family Felidae; genus Panthera; species Panthera onca. The sequence goes on from NC_138357.1 coordinate 25,724,992, forward strand.
GATATATTAGAGTTAAAGAAGTGAGAGATAAGTGTTAACTGGAATTATGAGACCAGTTAATAGTATTTGTCAATATTTGTGATTAAATAAAATATATCAATAAGCCAAGTTTATAAAAATATACAATAATGAAAAAGAAAAGTTGTTTTAAGGAACATGCACATGCAATTTTTATATTTATAAGAAAATATCAAAATATATTTGGAGACAGGGCTAACCTTGCTGACAGTACCCCTATAAAAGGAATACCAAAGAAAGAAGGTCAAGTGTTATGCCATCATTATGGCAGAATAAGTTTTCTAACATCTTCTCTCCAAGAAACACTGATTTAGGCATTCACCCGTGGGTGACAGAGTCTTTTTGGAAGTCTAGGAGTCCAGAATAGAAGTATTAGTAAACCATTGGGACAAAAAAAAATCTGAGATTAGACATATTGAAGAATGTATAAGAAGCAGTTTCACTTTACCCACATAACCCCTACCCACAGGCAGCACAGCTTAGAGACAGAGAGACCTACTTGGTCTGAGATTTCTTCTGTGGGGAAAAGTGAAAATGTGTAAGTGGGCACCAAAATTCTCCAGCTATGTGGAATGCTGCCAAAGAGACTCACTTCATTCTTGCCTCATCCAGAATACTGAAATATGCTGCATGACTAGAGAGCAGAAAGCACATGGGAGAATAGCAGAGGGACTTCTCAGAGGTCAGCAAAGGGACACAGGTCTTACTTACTGCTTTTCAGACTCCATCAAAAAGTCTGACCAAGAACTACTTAGTATGCCTTGCCTTCAGATCCCCCCAACTGACCCACAGACACACTCATTTCTCAATAATCCTTACCCACCTACATCTCCCACCCAATGTTTGGATCTCTTTGTACATACCCAATGGCAGTGAGAGTGACCTTTTGCAGATGGCTAATGAGCATATGTAGAAAGCCTGCCCAAGTATGTGGACCTTGGAGAAATTACACAAACTGTAATATTCAACACCACCTTAGGAAAAGTAGAAGGGATGTTGTCAATAACTGGCCTGGTTTTGTAGGATTTAGAGAAAGCAAACAAGCTTAAGAATTCTGCCACAGGGGAAAAAGGAAGTATGAAAAAGAAGTATCCATAGAAATGGTTTGAGAAAAGCCTTAGAATTTGAAACAGGGCTGATGGAATATATTTCACTCCCAAAGCCAGTAAGTAAATAATAGGGGAGGTGAGTGCTTCTTCAAATATAAACACAGCAATACAAGACTGTAAACAACATGAAAAAAAGTGATACTACCAGAGAAGCACAATGTTCCAGTAACCAAAACAAAGAAATGGAGATCTACAATTTGCCTGATAAGGAAGCACAAAATAATTGTCTTAAGGAAACTCAGTGAACTACGTGAAAACACAAAGACAAGTCAATAATATCAGGATAATACATGAACAACATAAAAAATTAAAGAAATAAAAATCATAAAAGAACCCAGAAATTCTAGAGTTAAAGAATATAATAAATGAAATGATAAAAATGTAATTAAAAGCATCAATATCAGAATGGATCAAGCAGAAGAAAGAATCTGTGAGTAGACAGTTTCTTTGAAATTATCCAAAAAGGAAAAAACTAAAAAAAAAGAAAAGAAAAAGAATGAAGAAAGCCTACATAAACAATCAGACACCATTAAAAGAAACAATCTATACATTATTGGAGTCCCAGAAGGAGAAGAATGAGAGAAAAGGGAATTATACTTAAAGCAAATGGTTGAGAAATTTCCAAATCTGGTGAGAGATTTGGACATCCAAGTTCATGAAGATCATAGGAAACCCCTAAATATCAACCACAAACGTTCTTCTCCAAGATAAATTATAATATAATTGTCTAAAATCAAAGACAAAGAGATAACTTTATAGGTTTTATTTTTAAGTAATCTCTACACCCAACATGGGGCTGAGACTCACGATCCCAAGATCAAAAGTCACCTGCTCTACCAACTGAGCTAGCCAGGTATCCCTTAGACAAAGAGAGAATTTTAAAAGTGGCAAAAGAAATCCTCACATACATGGGAAGAAACATAAAGTTATAACTGGATTTTCTGCAGAAATCTTACAGATCTGGAGAAAGTGGGGTGATATAGTCAAGGTGTGGAAAGGAAAAAAAATTGCCAATCAAGAATATTTTATCTTGTGGGGCACTTGGGTGGCTCAGTCGGTTAAGCGTCTGACTTTTCGCTTCAGCTCAGGTTATGATCTGGCGATTTCATGGGTTCAATCAAGCCCCTTGTCGGGCTCTGCACTGGCAACATGGAGCCTGCTTGAGATTCTCTTTCTCCCTATCTCACTGCCCCTCCTCCTTTTATGCTGTCTTTGTCTCTCTCAAAATAAATTTTAAATACCTAAAAAAGAATATTTTACCTTGTAAAAATGTCTTTCAGAAATGAGGAAATATTAACACTTTCCTAGACAATCAAAAGCTGAAAACATTCATCACCTCTAGATCTGCTTACAAAAATTGCTGGAGTTTTTCAAGTTTAAATGAAAGGATGCTAAGAAGTAATATTAAAACATATGAAAATATAAATCCCCCTGATAAAGGTTAAGTACATAGTCATGAAGAATAATAGTGTTATATTTTGGTGTATTAACCATTTTATTCTATTATAAAGATTAAAAGATACAAATATTAAAAATTACTATAGCTATAATAATTTTGGAATGGGAGCAAAGTTAAGTTGTTATCAGCCTCAAATAAATTGTTATAAGATGTTTTATGTAAGCCACAAGGTAACAACAAAGTAAAAACCTGAAGTAGATGTACAAAAGGTGAAGAGAAGGGAATGAAGGCATACTATTCTGGGAAATCATCAATTCACAAAGGAAGATAGAAAGAAAGGAAGAAAAAAAACAAGGGAAGTATGAAACAGCCACAATACAATTAATGAGATAGCATCAATAAGTCCTTACCTGTCAATAATTACTTTAATGCAAATAGATTCAACTCTATATTCAGTGACAGAGAATGGCTGAATGGATAAAAAGAAAGATTACATGATGTCTATGAGAGAATAATTTCAGTTTAAGGACACACATAGGTTCAACATGGAAGGATGGAAAAAAAACTTTTTCCATGCAAATGAAAACCAAAAGAACATGGGTAACTAAGCTTATATGAGAAAAAAATAGATTTTAGTTCAAAATCTCTAACAGGAGAGAAAGAAGGTCCTTATACAATGATAAAGGGATCAATTGATGAAGAGAATATAACAATTATATAAGTAACCAACATTGGAGCACCTAAATATATTAAACAAATACTAACAGCTATGAAGGGAGAAATACACAATACAATTTTAGTAGGGGACTTCAACACCCCAATCTCAACATTAGATAGATCATCAGACAAAATCAAAGAAGAAATGTTGGAATTGAACTAAATTTTAGGTCAAATGGACCAAACAGACCTATGCAGAACATTCTATCCAACAGTAGCAGAATAAACATTCTTCTCAAGCACAAATGAAACATTCTCCAAGATACAGAACATGTCTAAGCAAACATAAGATTGAAATAATACTAGGAATCATTTTGGCTGCAATGGATTAAAACTAGATGTAATAGGATGTAATGTGAAAATTCACAAATATGTAGAAATTAACAATAAGTCAAAGAAAAAGTCATAAGAGAAATTTAAAAAATTTTGAAACAAACAAAAATGGGAATACATCATGCCAAGACTTATGTAATGCGGGAAAAGCAGTTCTAGGAGGGAAGTTTACAGCAATAAATGTCTATATTAAGAAAATTAAAAATTAAATTGAACCTTTAATTTGTATCATATGTGAAAATTAATTTGGATTAAAGACTTAAATGTAAAGGCTGACTCCATAAAACTCCTAGAAAAAGAGATAGGGGAAAAATCTCCTTGACACTCATTTTGGCAACAATTTTTTGAATGTGACATTAAAAGCACAATAAACAAAAGCAAAAACAAGTGGAGATACATCAAACTAAAAAGCTTCTGCACAAAAAAAATTAATCAAAATGAAAAGGCAACATATGAAATTGGAGGAAATATTTGCAAACCATATATCTAATAGGGAATCAGTATCTAAAATATATAAGGAATTCATACATCTCAATAGCAAAATAAAATTCTATTTGAAAATGGACACAGGATCTGAGTAGACATTTTTCCAAAGAAGACATCCAAATGGCCAACAGGTAACTGAAAAGATGCTTGACATCACCAATCATCAAGAAGATACAAATCAAAACCACAGTGATCTATTCCCTCATACTTGTTAGAAAGACTATTATCAAAAAGACAAGAGATAACAAGTGTTAGGAAGGATGTAAAGAAAAAGGAACCTTTGTGTGATGTTTGTTGGAATGTAAATTGGGACAACCATTATGGAAAACAAACAGTATGGAAATTTCTCCAAAAAAATTAAAACTAGAATTACATATGCTCCAACAGTCCCACTTATGGGTATATATACAAAGGAAATGCAATTGTTATCTTAAAAAGATATCTGCGTATATATATATTAGAATATTAGTCAGCAATAAAAATGGAAATCCTGCCATTTGTGAAAATATGGATGGACCTTGGATACGCCAGATAGTGAAAGACAAATTCTGTATTATCCTACTTATGTTTGAAATCTAAAAAAGCCAAACTTACGGAAACTGGTGACTTCCAGGGATGAGGTTGGGGGAAATGGGAAGTTAATCAAAGTTTACAAACTTTCCTTTATAAAATGAATAATCTCTGAGGATCTAATGTATAGAGTGGTGACTACAGTTAACAATACTGTATAATATACTTGAAAGTTGCTAAGAAAGTAAATCTTAAATGTTGTCACTATAAAAAGATAATACTTATGTGAGGTGATGTGTTAACATCTGTTAACTAACCTTATTGTGATAATCATTTTGCAATATATGCATGTATCAAATCAGTATGTTGTACACCTTAAACTTACAGAATATTTTATGTCAATTATATCTCAATGACACTGGAATAACAATTGCACAGAAAAAAAGTGACTATCTATGGATGCAGTGTTTTCTACCACATAGAGCAAACTTGTCCATAATGAAAAAACAAAGCTAACCCTTGGTGAGGAGTAAAAACATTACAATGGTACTGCTTCCAAAAGTTCCATCAACCAAGCTGCTTCACAGTGCCCTCCTGCAATTGAATTCTGTATGCCCATAAATATCCTATTACTTGAATTCTGTATGCCAATAAATACCTTATTAGCCTAGGCAACACAAAGTTGTATTTTTGTCACTATTAACCAAACTAATATATTTGTGGTTTTTAGTTTCCAAAAGATGAATCAATTAGTTTCAAATTCTGGCTTTTTTGTTGTTGCTGTTCCTTCTGGATTTGACTCCTTTCTGGAAATCTGTTTGGTACCTAGAATGTTTCAGACCAAACTTTAACTAAAATGAGGTGATTGATAATTGCTCCAGGCCACTGAAATTTAGATTTGAATATCTATGAATTGAGATAATCTTTGAAAAAATGGTAGAGTTCTAAAAATTTGTGGAAAAAAAACCCATTTATGGAGGTGTTGTCACTCAAACATGAAGTGAAGGATGTCACATCATGCTGTCACTTGATTTTGATAGAAAAATATGTGCAAGAATATGACCTATTTTTTGTTTATGCTAATATTTATTGCAGAATTATTAGTATAATCAAAATATTAAATGCATCAAATGTAAAAATAATAATAATAAAGGAGTATCAAAAGTTTCTCCTTTCCAAACTTCCTATATTGAACTCTCATGGTGCTCTGAATTTCAACAATTAGTTCTTTATTTGGAAGCCCCTTTTAAGTGTAAAAAATAAGACTTTATCAGCTTTTAGTCCTTTATCAGGTATTAATTACCCAGTTTGTGTAGTGAGTAAATTTCTATAGAATAGGCATAATGAATGAAGTTTGGATATGTTAGAGAAGTAAAGAAAGGAAACTTCTGAAATGTGGAGTACCATCTTGAGAATTTAGTCCTGGATGTGGACACTCTGACTAATGAAATGGTGTTATAAATGAATTTGGTGTTATCTCCTAATATCTAATGAATTTATATTGTCCATTTTAGTGTATGTGTGTATATATAGGCATGTATGTGTTTTGGTGACAGAGAACAAATATAAAAATTAATGAAAACTTAGGTAATTAACCATTACCTATTTATGAGTTTGTCTTTTTTAGTAACACTAAAAGGTAGAAGAAGAGCAAAGGAAATGCTTTAAGATATGATCTGGTATAATAACCAAAATAAATAATATTTGTGGAATACTTAATAAGTATTAGCCACTGTGACAACATGCACTATGAGGGAATAAGAGTTATGTTTTCATAGTCATTCAGGGATGTCGGTTCCTTCCTTCATTTGGTTCTCTAGGTTCTCAGAGTCCTTGGATGAAAAGAAAGGGAAATAATGGAAGATTGAATAGGAGGATTTTATAGATCAACCTAGAAGTGGCATATGCTGCTTCTGTTCACATTCCATAGGCCAGACCTAACTGCTCAAGAGGCTGAGAAATTCAGTTTAGTGGTGTACCTAAATGGAAAGCAATGATTTTGGTGAATAGTTAGCCAGTGTCTGCCATAGTCTCATAGGTAACACCAGAGGAGTGAGAACTGTCTTTGCGGATGCAATGAGAGTGGCCAATGAGAAGAAACAGGATAAAAGTTTTAATAATTAAGATGCTAAAGTGCTCAATCAGTAAGAGTATAGGAGATAAGTTATACAATTTTTCAAAAGAACTTGTCAGGTAAAGTCCAGAGGAAACAAAACCCACACAAATCATAGTAGGTTTTTATGTAAGGAGACTGCAAAGATAACTGGATAATATAATTATTTTCAATATGATACATTGGATATGTAAAATAAATATAATTATTTTCAATATGATACATTGGATATATAAAATAATATAAACTTTTAGAGAATACAGTATTACATTAGTTAATAAATAGGATAAAAGGGCTAATATAATACTGATATTTTAATTAAAATGGTGTTGGTACTATAGATTGAAACAACATAGGTATAAATTTATCCCCTGAATTTCAAATAATTCTGAGATAAAGTAAATGGAATACAAACTGGTACTCTAAAATATCTCAGATATATCTGTACCAAATTTTTCTATATGGCACTAAACATTAGAAGCTACTTTGGAATTAGTAAATGGGCTTCCTTCCATTTGCTCCTAAGATAGGCATTTCCATGTGTAATCTCTATAATTAATCAGTGAGGTATCCTTGCCTGACATCCCATACATGCTCCAAATCTTCTTTTGTTATTGGTCATAGGGAGTTGCTATTTCAGGTTCCTTGCTCTCCATCCTAGGTAACTTGGATTCCAAGTTACATTAAAGTAAGGCAGGAAGAAGGAGTGATTGAGAAAGTTTCAAATGTAGAGTCTGACTAGTATTTGGTATAAATAAAACAAAAAGACTTGAAGTCTCAAAACTGGTTACCCAGTCATACTACCATGTAGGTCTGAAACTCTGAGAGTCTTAAGTGTCACAATCACAATACCCATTCTGGAAATTCAAATACCAAATATTAGTTTCTAATTTTCTTTATGCAACTTATTAGCTATACTTAGCAGCTTATTAGCAAACTAATAAAAATTTCTGAATCTTACTTTACTCATTGGTAATGATAATAATAATACTTAAATTGTAGACATGTGTGGAATAAGATAATTTATTTGAGAGTCGCTTGGGTGGCTCAGTTGGTTAAGCATCTAACTTTGGTTCAGGTCATGACCTCATGACCTCATGGTGTATGAGTTCCAGTCCTGTGTTGGGCTCTGGGCTGACAGCTCAGAGCCTGGAGCCTGCTTTGGATTCTGTGTTTCCCTCTCCCTCTGACCCTCCCCCGCTCGCACTCTCTCTCTTTCTCTCAAAAATAAATAAACATTTTTAAAAAAAGATAACGTATTTGAAAATGGCTTGTCTGATGCCAGATTCATAGAATGCACTTATTAACTATTAGTTTCCTTTCTTCTTCTCTGCCTCTGATCATTCCTCATTCATACACTCACTCATTTTTTTCTATACTCCCTCCCTTATTTCCTGTTTTCTCAATAGAGACCTTCATCAAATGGGCCCATCAGTATATAGGCATGCAAAATTCAGTTATGGCTTCCTTCTTTAAAAAAAAAACTTTCTTGACTTCATTCCCTCTCCAGCTAACATTCTTTTTCAAAATGTATTTATTTAAATTCAAGTTAGTTAAGATACAGTGCAGTATTGTTTTCCAGAGTAGAACTCAGTGATTTATCACCTATACATAATACCCAGTGCTCATCCCAACAAGTGCTCTCCTCAATCTAGCATTCTTATCTCCTCTCATTTAAAGTAAAACTTAAAAGAATTGTATTAGCTGTATTCAATTTCTCCCCTCTCATTCTCTAGTGATCTTATACCTACTTGGTTTGATCCCAACCACCCCACTGAAGCTGTTCTTCATGCAGTCACCAATGATCTGGTTGCTAAACAGAAAATAATCAGTGTTGGTGAGCATGAGAGAAAATTAAAACCCTTGTTCCCTTTTGGGGAGATCATAAAATGGCACCCCCCATGGAAAACAGTATACAATTTCCCCAAAAAATTAAAAATAGGACTAACATATGATCCAACAATCCCAATTCTGGGTATAAAGCCCCAAAAGTGAAATCTCTTGAAGAGATATTTGCCTATGCGTAATCATAGCATCATTATTTACAATAGCCAAGAGGTAGAAGCAACCCAAATGTCCATCATGGGATAAATAAATACACAAACTATAGTAAACATGTGCAATGGAATATTATTCATCTTTAAAAATGAAGGAAATTCTGCCCCATGCAACATCATGGATGAAACGTGATTACACTATGCTAAGAGAAATAACTAAGTCACAAAAGGACAAATACTGTAAAATTCTACTTTGTATGAGGCATCTAAAGTAGTCAAACTAATAAAAACAAAGTAAAATGGTGGCTACCAGGGGCTGGAGAGAGAAAAAGAGAAGTTGTTTAAGGGGCATAAAGTTCAGATTTGCAAGATGAAAAAGTTCTAGAGATCTGTTTCACAACAATGTGAGTATTTTTTAAAACTAGTGAACTATATATTTAAAAATGGCTAAGGTGTAGATTTTATGTCTTTTTTTTTTTAACCACAATAAGTAACTATGGATGTTATCCTTCACTTCTCTTTCCCACTCCACATCTGTTTTGCCAATAAAACCTGTTGGCTCTACATTAAGAATATATGTTTATTTCAACCAGTTTTAACACCATCATTGTTACCACTTTGTTTCAAGCCACCATCATGTCTCACCTGGACATTTTTTCTATAGCTTCAAAATTGGTCCCCTCCTCCCTCATTTGACACTTTTACAGTCTCTTCTTGTACAACAGCTGAGTGATCTTAAAGTAAAAGAACATATCACTCTTCTGCTCAAAATTCTTCAATGAATGGCTTAATAAATTCAGAATAAATTCTGGGTCTTTATCATGTCCTTCAGAGTTTAACATGATCGGGTCCCCTGTTAGGTCTCTGATTGTATCTCTCTCTTATTCAACTATTTCTACTTACTTTGGCATCCTTGCTTTTCCCCAGATATATATTTGAATCTCCAAATTTAGAGTCTTTGTATTGGCTGTGCCCTCTGAAACATTCTTCCCCAAATATCTATTAAGTTAACTTCTTTATCTGTTCAAGGTCTTTGTTCAAATTTTATTTTTTCAAATAAGTTTATTCTCACCACTCAATTTGTAATTATAGTATAGTTGCCTTCATCCTCACAACTCTTGATTTTCCTTACTCTGTTCTATTTTTACCATAGTATTCATCTCCTTCTAACAGAAAACATACGTTGAAATGTATCTTTCATTACCTTAACAATTTAATAGCTTCCCATCTCATACAGATAACAAGACATGTTCATTACTATGGTCTTCAAGTCCCTACGTGATTTAGCCCTCTATTACCATTCTAATCTCATTTTCTAGGACTTTCATCTTTCAATCTTCCTTAATCTCTGTTATCTAGCCACTCAAGTTTCTTCTTCTTCTTCTTCTTCTTCTTCTTCTTCTTCTTCTTCTTCTTCTTCTTCTTCTTCACACCTGCTTTTCATACTCTGGCCTTAGGGTCTTGTATATGTTGTCTCTCTGTCTGGAAGTCTCTTTCCTCAGCTATACTCATGACTAGTTCCCTCCATTCATTCAGGTCTTTACTCAAAAGCCACCTTCTTGAACTTTCCTCAGCGCCCCCCCCACTTTAATTTTAGGCACACAAATATTTCATATCATGCTCCTTGGCTTTATTTATTTCCCTTATCATTTATTGGGAATTATAAATGGTTTATTACCATTTAACATAATATATATTTTATTTGTTTTGATTATTTTTTGCCTCATTCATTAAAATGTAAACTTCATGATATGGATTTTTGTCCTTTTTCTTCACTAATGCAACCTCAAATCTAGGTTTGTAGGTGCAAAATAAATATTTATTGTATAAAATCATATAGCATTATACTATTACAAGCAATTGGGGTTTTGCATTTCATGTAAACATAAGGTGGTATATCTTCATTGAAAAAACCTAGGTATTTTTAGTTTTATGCTGTTATCTGAGGCCTAATATGTCATAGGGAATAGGAATATGTTCCTTTAAACAAAATGGATATCAATGTACAGAATATTTTTATATAATATTTTTGAGCTATAATAAACTTTGTTGTAGTTTTTGTGTTAAAATAAGAAAAAAATATTTTGTTGTGAAATCAGTTCAGTTTTAGCCACTGCTGTATTTGCAAAATATATATGTTAATTTCTTTCCTCTAAAACAGAGTGCAGATTAAGTGGCAATTACCATCCTGCATACCCTTTATGTTTAATGAACAGAGAATCTTAGGGAGTATATAATTACTGTGCATTGTGGATGCTTGTCATTTGTGCTAACAGTACAGAGAGAGAATTTGGCTAATATAAATTTTTCCTTATACATATTTTCTGCCAACAATTTAAGTGTATGAGACACGACTTAAAGTAACAAGACTGATTTTTATGCATGACTCCTAAATTAATCTATGGACAGTTCCAAAACATGTAAAAAATGTTTTATATAAAAGTTCTGGTAGGCTTTTTTTAGGCAAGCACTCAAACAAAAGTGCAATGCCTCTCCAGCAGAGCCAGAAGGGCCATGTTGCTGGTATTGGGACAAAGACACCAGAGTGCAGTGAAACCTGGTGCCAGCTGTGTATTGGGATTTGCCATAATCTCTGAACCTCTGTAGCTGCATGATCACATGAACGTTTTTTGGGGCAAGCTGGCACCTGTCCATTGCTCAGTGAGACTCTCTCCCAGAGAGTCAATATGTATCCAAGCCACAAGGGTCTTGTGTGAGGTTTTGAAACACAACCCCATCTGAGATAAAACTCTGGAGGGAGGTGCCATTTGGCAGGTGGGCAGCTTGGACATGGACGGGGTAAAGGTGGGGAGTGGATGGAGGCCTGAGACAAAAGATGGGTGCTTGATTGCAGGTTGGTGACAACACAAAGTTCCTGTGCAAGAAACTAAGGAGGTGGGTGAAGCAATTTCCACCTCTCCAACTCAGCATGTTCACCATACTGATCCATCCAAGTAAGATAAGCAGCACCAGCTAGTGGAAAATGGAACCATTACACCAAGCCCCATTTAACTGTCCTCAAAGCACATCCCCTAGAAGACAACACAAGTCACTTCACCTGCTTAGTGTAAGGACTCTACAGGGCTTCATAGTTTCAGTTCTAAGGGAAACTGGAAGTAACTTCATTTGGGTTTCATTCTGTTTGCTGGTTTGTTTATTCATTTTCTTTGCTTCTGTTTTTGCTTAAATTGCTTTCTTTCTTTTTTTCCTCATTTTGAATGAAGAAAGAGAAAAATTTATTTTTAGTTATATATTTTTATATTTATAAATTTTTATTCTATTTCATATTCTTTTCTTATATGAAATTTATTGCCAAATTGATTTCCATACAACACCCAGTGCTCATCCCAACAGGTGCCCTCCTCAATGCCCATCACCCACCCTCCCCTCCTGCCCACCCCCTATAAACCCTCAGTTTATTCCAGTTTTCAAGAGTCTCTGATGGTTTGGTTCCCTCCTGCTCTAACCTTTTTTTTTCTTCCCTTCCCCCATGGTCTTCTGTTAAGTTTCTCAGGATCCACATAAGAGTAAAAACATATGCTATCTGTCTTTCTCTGTATGACTTATTTCACTTAGCATAACACTCTCCAGTTCCATCCACGTCGCTACCAAAGGCCATATTTCATTCTTTCTCATTGCCTCTTAGTATTCCATTGTGTATACAAACCACACTTTCCTTATCCATTTATCACTTGATGGACATTTAGGCTCTTTCCATCATTTGGCTATTGTTGAAAGTGCTGCTATAAACATTGGGGTACAAGTGCCCTTAGCATTAGCACTCCTATATCCCTTGGGTAAATTCCTAGTAGTGCTATTGATGCATCATAGGGTAGATCTATTTTTAATTTTTTGAGGAACCTCCACACTGTTTTCCAGAGCGCCTGCACCAGTTTGCATTCCCACCAACAGTGCAAGAGGGTTCCCGTTTCTCCACATCCTCGCCAGCATCTACAGTCTCCTGATTTGTTCATTTTAGCCACTCTGACTGGCATGAGGTGGTATCTGAGTGTGGTTTTGATTTGTGTTCCCCTGATGAGGAGTGACTTTGAGCATCTTTTCATGTGCCTGTTGGCCATCTGGATGTATTCTTTAGAGAAGTGTCTATTCATGACTTCTGCCCATTTCTTCACTGGATTGTTTGCTTTTCAGGTGTGGAGTTTGGTGAGTTCTTTATAGATTTGGGATACTAGTCCTTTGTCCGATAATTCATTTGCAAATATCTTTTCCCATTCTGTCGGTTAGTTTTTTTTTTTTTTTTTTTTTTCAACGTTTTGTATTTTTATTTTTGGGACAGAGAGAGACAGAGCATGAACGGGGGAGGGGCAGAGAGAGAGGGAGACACAGAATCGGAAACAGGCTCCAGGCTCCGAGCCATCAGCCCAGAGCCTGACGCGGGGCTCGAACTCACGGACCGCGAGATCGTGACCTGGCTGAAGTCGGACGCTTAACCGACTGCGCCACCCAGGCGCCCCTCTGTTAGTTTTGTTGATTGTTTCCTTTGCCGTGCAGCTTTTTATCTTCATGAGGTCCCAATAGTTCATTTTTGCTTTTAATTCCCTTGCCTTTGGAGATGTGTCAAGTAAGAAATTGCTGCGGCTGAGGTCAGAAAGGTTTTTTCCTGCTTTATTCTCTAGGGTTTTGATGGTTTCCTGTCTCACATTCAGGTCCTTCATCCATTTTGAGTTCATTTTTGTGAATGGTGTAAGAAAGTGGTCTAGTTTCATTCTTCTGCATGTTGCTGCCCAGTTCTCCTAGCACCATTTGTTAAAGAGACTGTCTTTTTTCCTTTGGATATTCTTTCCTGCTTTGTGAAAGATTAGTTGGCCATACTTTTGCGGGTCCAATTCTGGCGTCTCTGTTCTATTCCATTGGTATCTGTGTCTGTTTTTGTGCCAGTATCATGCTGTCTTGATGATTGAAACTTTGTAGTAGAGGGTAAAGTCTAGGATTATGATGCCTCCCATTTGGTCTTCTTCTTCAAAATTACTTAGGCTATTTGGGGTCTTTTGTGGTTCCATACAAATTTTAGGATTGCTTGTTCTGGCTTCGAGAAGAATGCTGGTGCAATTTTGATTGGGATTGCATTGAATGTGTAGATTGCTTTGGGTAGTATTGACATTTTATCAATATTTATTCTTCCAATCCATGAGCACGGAATGTTTTTCCATTTCTTTGTATCTTCTTCAATTTCCTTCATAAGCTTTCTATAGTTTTCAGCATACAGATCTTTTACATCTTTGTTTGGTTTCTTCCTAGGTATTTTATGATTCTTGGTGCAATTGTGAATGGGATCAGTCTCCTTATTTGTCTTTCTGTTGCTTCGTTATTAGTGTGTAAGAATGCAACTGATTTCTGTACATTGATTTTGTAACCTGTGACTTTGCTAAATTCATGTATGAGTTCTAGCAGACTTTTGGTGGAGTCTCTGGGGTTTTCCATGTATAATATCATGTCATCTGCAAAAAGTGAAAGCTTGACTTCATCTTTGTCAATTTTGATGCCTTTGGTTTCCTTTTGTTGTCTGCTGATGCTAGAACTTCCAACACTATGTTAAACAACAGCAGTGAGAGTGGACATCCTTGTTGTGTTCCAGATCTCAGGGGGAATGTTCTCAGTTTTTCCCCATTGAGGATAATATTAGCTGTCAGCTTTTCATAAATGGCTTTTATGATGTTTAAGTATGTTCTTTCTATCCTGACCTTCTTGAGGGTTTTTATTAAGAAAGAATGCTGAATTTTGTCAAATGCTTTTTCTGCATTGAATGACAGGATCATATGGTTCTTTTCTTCTCCTTTATTAATGTGATGTATCACATTGATTTGCAAATGTTGGACCAGCCCTGCAGCCCAGGAATGAGTCCCACTTGATCATGGTGAATAATTCTTTTCATATACTGTTGAATTCGATTTGCCAGTATCTTGTTGAGAATTTTTGCATCCATATTCATCAGGGATATTAGCCTGTAGTTCTCTTTTTTTGTTGGGTATCTGTCTGGTTTAGGAATCAAAGTAATGTTGGCTTCATAGAATGAGTCTGGAAGTTTTCCTTCCCTTTCTGTTTTTTGGAACAGGTTGAGAAAGATATGTATTAATGTATGTATGTAAATGTCTGGTAGAATTCCCCTGGAAGCCATCTGGTCCTGGACTCTTATTTGTTGGGAGATTTTTGATAACTGATTCAATTTCTTCGCTGGTTATGGGTCTGTTCAAGTTTTCTATTTCTTCCTGTTTGAGTATTGGAAGTGTGTGGGTGCTTAGGAATTTGTCCATTTCTTGCAAGTGGTCCAGTTTGTTGGCATATAATTTTTCATAGTGTTCCATGATAATTGCTTGTATTTCTGAGGGATTGGTTGTAATAATTCCATTTTCATTCATGATTTTATCTATTTAGGTCATGTCCCTTTTCTTTTTAAGAAGCCTG
Organism: Panthera onca; assembly: GCF_046562875.1. Lineage (NCBI taxonomy): Eukaryota > Metazoa > Chordata > Mammalia > Carnivora > Felidae > Panthera > Panthera onca. The sequence continues at coordinate 25,740,097 of NC_138357.1, forward strand.
GCTAGAGGTTTATCAATTTTGTTTATGTTTTCAGAAAACCAACTCTTGGTTTCATTGATCTTCTCTACAGTTTTTTTTAGCTTCTATATTGTTTATTTCTGTTCTGATCTTTATTAGTTCTCTTCTTCTGTTGGGTTTGGGGTGTCTTTGCTGTTCTGCTTCTATTTCCTTTAGGTGTGCTGTTAGATTTTATATTTGGAATTTTTCTTGTTTCTTGAGATAGGCCTGGATTGCAATGTATTTTCCTCTCAGGACTGCCTGCACTGCATCCCAAAGCATTTGAATTGTTGTATTTTCATTTTCATTTGTTTCCATATATTTTTTTAAATTTCTTCTCTAATTGCCTGGTTGACCCACTCATTCTTTAGTAGGGTGTTCTTTAACCTCCATGCTTTTGGAGGTTTTGCAGACTTTTTCCTGTGGTTGATTTCAAGCTTCATAGCATTGTGGTCTGAAAGTATGCATGGTAGGATCTCAATTCTTTTATACTTATTAAGGGCTGTTTTGTGACCAAGTATGTGATCTATCTTGGAGAATGTTCCATGTGCACTTGAGAAGAAAGTATATTGTGTTGCTTTGGGATGCAGAGTTCTAACTATATCTGTCAAGTCCATCTGATCCAATGTATCGTTCAGGGCCCTTGTTTCTTTATTGATCCTGTGTCTAGATGATCTATCCATTGCTGCAAGTGGAGTAATAAAGTCCCCTGCAATTACCATATTCTTATCAATAAGGTTGCTTGTGTTTGTGATTAATTGTTTTATATATTTTGGGGCTCCCATATTTGGTGCATAGACATTTATAATTGTTAGCTCTTCCTGATAGATAGACCCTGTAATTATTATATAATGCCCTTCTTCATCTTTTTTTGCAATCTTTAATTTAAAGTCTAATTTGTCTGATGTAAGTATGGCTACTCCAGCTTTCTTTTCACTTCCAGTGGCATGATAAATAGTTCTCCATCCCCTCACTCTCAATCTGAAGGTGTCCTCAGGTCTACAATGAGTCTCTTGTAGACAGCAAATAGATGGGTCTTGTTTTTTTTATCCATTCTGATACCCTATGTCTTTGGTTGGAGCATTTAGTCCATTTACATTCAGTGTTATTATAGAAAGATATGGGTTTAGAGTCATTTTGATGTCTGTAGGTTTCATGCTTGTAGTGATGTCTCTGGTACTTTGTGGTCCTTGCAACATTTCACTCACAGAATCACCCTTAGGATCTCTTGTGGGACTGGTTTAGTGGTGATAAATTCTTTCAGTTTCTGTTTGTTTGGGAAGACCTTTATCTCTCCTTGTATTCTGAATGACAGACTTGTGGTTAAAGGATTCTCAGCTACATATTTTTTCTGTTCATCACATTGAGGATTTCCTGCCATTCCTTTCTGGCCTGCCAAGTTTCAGTATATATGTCTGCCACTAGTCTTATGGGTCTCCCTTTGTAGGTTATAGCCTGTTTATCCCTAGCTGCGTTCAGAATTTTCTCTTTATCCTTGTATTTTGCCAGTTTCACTATGATATATCATGCAGAAGATCAATTCAAGTTATGTCTGAAGGGAGTCCTCTGTGCCTCTTGGATTTCAATGCCTTTTTCCTTCCCCAGATCATGGAAGTTCTCATCTATGATTTGTTCAAGTACACTTTCAGCCCCCTTCTCTCTCTTCAGCTCTTCTGGAATTCCTATGATACGGATGTTGTTCGTTTGATTGCACCACTTAGTTCTCTAATTTTCCCCTCATACTCCTGGATTTTTTTATGTCTCTTTTTCTCAGCTTCCTCTTTTTCCATAATTTTATCTTCTAATTCACCTATTCTCTCCTCTGCCTCTTCAATCCGCGCTGTGGTCGCCTCCATTTTATTTTGCACCTCATTAATGCATTTTTTAGCTCCTCATGACTATTTCTTAGTCCCTTGATCTCTGTAGCAATAGATTCTCTGCTGTCCTCTATGCCTTTTTCAAGTCCAGCGATTAATTTTATGACTATTATTCTAAATTCTTGTTCCGTTATATTGCTCAAATCGTTTTTGATCAATTCGTCAGCTGTCGCTACTTCCTGGAGTTTCTTTTCAGGAGAATTCTTCTGTTTCATCATTTTGGGTAGACCCTGGGGTGGCTCCAAACTTCAGGGCACTTCGCCTGTACTGTCCAGAGTAACTTGTGTTGGTGGTCAGGGCCGCAGTCAGACCCGATGTCTGCCCCCAGCCCACTGCTGGGGCCACAGTCAGACTGGTGTGTACCTTATCTTTCCCTCTCCCAGGGGCAGGACTTACTGTGGAGTGGTGTGGCCCCTTTCTGGGCTACTTTCACACTGCCAGGCTTGTGGTACTGCTTCGATGGCATCTGCCCAAGGGTGTATTAGCCAGGGTGGATCCTCAAAGTGCACAGTGGCAGGAGGTACAGACTTAGCTAGCTTTGCCGTGGGTGGTCCCCTGTGGGAGGGGCCCTGAAACAAGTGAGGGAGGCAAGCTCATCAGAGGGATGGATCCAAGGAAGCATAATGTTGGGCATTTGATGGTGCAAGCATGTTTGGTGACTGGAACTGGTTCCCTTTGGAATTTTGGCTGGGGGATGGAAGAGGGAAATGGTTTTTCTCAGTGCCTTTGTTCCCCGCCAAGCTGAGCTCTGCCTTCCAGGGCTCAACAACTCTCCTGCCCTGTGTCCTCTTGCCCTCCCACTCTCTGAGAGCAGAGCTGTTCACTTTTAACATTCCAGATGTTAAGTCCTGCTGGCTGTCAGATTTCATGGAGTACAGCCCCTGTGCTTTTGCAAGGTACTCTGCCTTGCTGGGCGGGCTGCCCCGCCACCACCCCGCCTCCCTCCCGCCAGTCCGAGTAGCACACACCACCTGTTGGCCCTTCCTACCCACTTCCGTGGGCCTCTTGTCTACACTTGGCTCTGAAGAGTCTGTTCTGCTAGTCTTCTGGCAGTTTTCTGGGTTATTTAGGCAGATGTGGGTGGAATCTAAGTGACCAGCAGGACAAGGTGAGCCCAGCATCCTCCTAGGCTGCCATCTTCTGCTAATATCACTTTAGTAGTCACCCTGGTAGCAGCCCCTTTTTCAGGAAACACTGTGCTCAGTGCATGTACCATCAAGGTAAATCCTGATTGATCTAAGCCAACCTTGGCAGTTTCATTTCCTTGCCCTATTTCATTTTTTTTTATTTCATTTTTTCTATTTTATTATGTAATTATTTTAAGTATTAAAATTTTTTCTTACCTTTTTTTTCTTTCCTTTTTTTCTCTATTCTACCAAGCTTCCTTCAACAAGCAGGCCAAAACACATCTAGGATCTGGCTTCCTTTATTTGATTTTTTGTTTTAATTTTAATTTTTAATTTTAACTTCTTATTTTATTATTTTTTTCTTCATCCAATATGACAAATAGAGTAATTCATCCAAAAGAAGGAACAGGGAGAAATGACAGCCATGGGCTTAATCAACACAGATACAAGCAAGATATCTGAACTAAAATTTAGAATCACAATAAAAATACTAGGGGTCACTGGGTGGCTCAGTTGGTCAAGCATCCAACTTTGGCTCAGATCATGATCTTGTCTTTCACAAGTTCACGCCGCACATTGTGCTCTGTGTTGACAGCTCAGAGCCTGGAGCCTGCTTCTTGGATTCTGTGTCTCCCTTTCTCTCTATCCTTCCCCTGCCCATACTGTCTCTCTCTCAAAACTAAATAAAATGCCTAAAAATTCAAAAAAAAAATACTAGCTGGGGTTGACAAAAGCATAGAATCCCTTTCTGCAGAGATAAAAGAAATAAAGTCTAGTGAAGACAGAAATAAAAATGCTACAACCAAGATGCAATCTCGACAGAATGTTATGACGGCAAGCATGGACAAATGCAGAGCAGTGAATCAGTGATTTAGAAGATAAAAGTATGGAGAATAATGAAGCAGAAAAAAAGGGAGAAACAAAGGCAAAAGATCACACTACAAGACTTTGAGAACTCAGTGACTTATTAAAAAGGAATAACATCCAAATCATAGGCGTCCCAGAAGATGAAGAGAGAGAAAAGGGTGCAGAATTTTTATGGCAGCAAATTGTAGGGGAAAACATTCCTAATCTGGCAAAGGACACAGACATCATAATTCAAGAAGCACAGAGAACTCCCATTAGATCAACATAAACTGACCATCAACAAGGCATTTCACAGTCAAATTTACAAAATACAGAGACAGGGAAAGAATTATGAAAGCAGTAAGGGAAAAAAGTTCTTAACCTACAAGGGAAGACATAACAGGTTCACAGCAGACTTATCCACAGAAATGGGGCAGGCGAGAAAAGAGTGACAGGATATATTCAACGTGCTGAATCAGAAAAAAAATGCAGGGAAGAATTCCTTATCCAGCAAGACTGACATTCAAAATAGGAGAAATAAAAAGTTTCTAAGACAAACAAAACTAAAAGATTTCATGACCAATGAACCAGCCTTGCAAGACGTTTTAAGGAGAAACTTTTGAGTGGAGAAAAGACAAAAAAAAAAAAAAAAAAAGACTAAAAGCAACAAAGACTAGAAAGGATCAGAGAACATCACCAAAACCACCAACCCAACAAGCACCACAATGGCACTAAATTCATATCTTTCAGTACTTACTCTAAATGTCAATGGACTAAATGTTCCAATCAAAAGACATGGGGTATCAGAATGGACAAGAAAATAAGACCCATCTCTATACTGCTTACAAGAGACTCATTTTAGATCTAAAGACACATGCAGATTGAAAGTAAGGGGATGGAAAACCATCTATCATGCTAATGGTCATCAAAAGAAAGCTGGTGTAGCCATACTTATATCAGACAAACTAGATTTAAAAATAAAGACTAAAACAAGACATGAAGAAGGGTATTATATCATAATTAAGGGGTCTATCTACAAGGAAAATCTAACAATTATAAATATTTATGCTCCCAACGTGGAGATTCCCAAATTTATAAATCAATTAACCACAATTGATACTGTGGTCATTGATAATTATACCATGATAGTAGGGGATTTCACCACCTCATTTACAGCAATGGACAGATCATCTAAGCAGAAAATCAATAAGGAAACAATGGCTTTGAATAACACACTGGACCAGATGGGCTTAACAGACATATTCAGAGCATTTCATCCTAAAGCAACAGAATACACGTTCTTCTTGAGGGCACATGGAACATTCTCCTTAATATATCACATACTGGGTCACAATTCAGCCCTCAACAAGTACAAAAAGATAGAGATCATACCTTGCATATTTTCAGGTCACAACACTATGACACTTGAAATCAATCGCAAGAAAAAATTTTGAAAGACCATGAATACTTGGAGATTAAAGAATATTCCACTAAAAATGAGTGAGTTAATGAAGAAATTAAAGAGGAAATTTAAAAGTTCATGACATCCAACATCCCAAAACCTCTGGGATGCAGCAAAGGCAGTCACAAGAGGGAAGTATATAGCAATCCAGGCCCTCCTAAAGAAGGAATAAAGGTCTCATATATACAACCAAACCTTACACCTAAAAGAGCTGAAGAAAGAACAGCAAATAAAGATCAAAAGCAGCAGAAAAATGGAAATAATAAAGATTAGAGAATAAGTCAATGATATAAAAAAAAAACCCAACAACAACAATAAAACAAATCAATGAAACCAGGAGCTGGTTCTTTGGAAAAATTAACAAAATTAATAAACCCCTAGCCAGAGTGATCAATAAAAAAAGTGAAAGGATGCAAATAAATAAAATCACGACTGAAAGAAGAGAGATCCTAACCAACACCACAGAAATACAAACAATAATAAGAGATTATTATGAGCAATTATATGCCAAAAAATTGGGCAATCTGGAAGAAATGGACAAATTCCTAGAAACATTATAAACTACCAAAGCTGAAACAGGAAGAAACAGAAAATTTGAACAGATCCATAACCAGTAAAGAAATTGAATCAGTAATCAAAAATTTCCCAACATACAAGAGTCCAGGGCCAGATGGCTTTTAAGGGGAATTCTACCAAACATTTAAAGAGGAGTTAACACCTATTCTTTTGAAACTGTTTCAACAAATAAAAATGGAAGGAAAACTTTCAAACTCATTCTACAAGGCCAGCATTACCTTAATTCCAAAACCAGACAAAGACCTCACTATAAAGGAGAACTACAGACCAACTTCCCTGATGAACATGGATGCAAAAATTATCAACAAGATACTACCCAACGGTATCCAACAATACATTAAAAGAATTATTCACCACAGTCAAGTGGGATTTATTCCTGGGAGGCAGGGATGGCTCAATATCTGAAAATCAATCAATGTGACACATCACATTAATAAAAGAAAAGGACCACATGATCCACATAATAGATGCAGAGAAAGCATTTAACAAAATACAGCACCTTTCTTGAGAAAAACCCTCAATAATGTAGGGATGGAAGTGTCATACCCCAAGATCATAAAAGCCATATAAAAAAGACCCACCACTACTAGTATCATCACCAATGGGGAAAAACAGAGAGCTTTTTCCCCTAAGATCAGGATCAAGGCAAGGATGTCCACTCTCACCACTGTTATTCAACACAGTGTTGGAAGTCCTAGCCTCAGTAATCAGAGAAAATGAAGAAATAAAAGGCATCTAAATAACAAGGAGGAAGTCAAACTTCCACTCTTCACGTACAACATGATACTCTATGTGGAAAACCTAAAAGACTCCACCAAAAAACTGCTAGAACTGATACATGAATTCAGCAAAGCCACAGGACACATAATCAATGTATAGACATAGGTTGCATTTCTATACATGAATAATGAAGCAACAGAAAGAGAAATCAAAGAGTCAGTCCCATTTACAATTGCACAAAAACCCATAAAATACCTAGGAATAAACCTAACCAAAGAGGTGAAAAATCTATACACTGAAAACTATAGAAAGCTTTTGAAATAAATTGAAGACAGAAAAAAGGAAAAACATTCCATTCTCATGATTCGAATATCAAATATTGGTAAACTGTCAATATTACCCCAAGCAATCTACATATTCAATGCAATCCCTATCAAAATAACACCAGCATTCTTCACAGAGCTAGAACAAACAATCACAAAATTTGTATGGAACCAGAAAAGACCCAGATAGCCAAAGCAATCCTGAAAAAGCAAACCAAAACTGGAGCATCACCATTCCAGACTTCAAGATTTATTACAAAGCTGTAATTATCAAGACAGTATGGTACTGGCACAAGGACAGAAACATAGATCAATGGAGTAGAATAGAAAACCCACAAGTGGACCCACAAAATGTATGGCCAACTAATCTTTGAGAAAGCAGGAAAGAATATCCAATGGAAAAAAAATACAGTCTCTTCAGCAAATAGTGTTGGGAAAACTGTACCACGACATGCAGAAGAATGAACCTGAAGCACTTTCTTATGCCATGCATAAAAATAAACTCAAAATGGATGAAAGACCTAAATGTAAGACATGAAGCCATCAAAATCCTAGAGGAGAAAACAGGCATCAACCTCTTTAACCTCAACCACAGCAACTTCTACTTGACATGTCTCCAGAGGCAAGGGAAAGAAAAGCAAAAATGAACTATTGAGACCTCATCAAGATAAGAAGATTCTGCACAGAGATGGAAACAATCAGCAAAACTACAAGGCACCTGACAGAATGGGAGAAGATATTTGAATATGACAGATAAAGGGTTAGTATCCAAAATATATAAAGAACTTATCAAACTCAGCACCCAAAAAACAAATAATCCAGTGAAGAAATGGGCAAAAGACATGAGTAGACACTTTTCCAAAGAAGACATCCAGATGGCTAACAGACACATGAAAAAATGCTCAACATCACTCCTCATCATAGGAACAAAAATCAAAACCACAATGAGATACCACCTCACACCTGTCAGAGTGGCTAAAATTAACAACTCGGGAAACAACAAATGTTGGCGAGGATGTGGAGAAACAGGAACCCTTTTGTACTGCTGGTAGGAATGCAAACTGGTGCAACCCCTCTGGAAAATAGTATGGAAGTTCCTCAAATAATTAAAAATAGTACTACTGGGGCGCCTGGGTGGCGCAGTCGGTTAAGCGTCCGACTTCAGCCAGGTCACGATCTCGCGGTCCGTGAGTTCGAGCCCCGCGTCAGGCTCTGGGCTGATGGCTCGGAGCCTGGAGCCTGTTTCCGATTCTGTGTCTCCCTCTCTCTCTGCCCCTCCCCCGTTCATGCTCTGTCTCTCTCTGTCCCAAAAATAAATAAAAAAAAAAAAAAAAAAAAAAATAGTACTACCATATGCCCCTGCAATTTCACTATGAGGTATTTACCCAAAGGATACAGGAATGCTGTTTAAAATTGGCACATGCACCCCAATGTTTATTGTAGCATTATCCACAATATCCAAATGATGGAAATAGCTTAGTGTCCACTGAATGATGAATGGATCAAAAAGATGTGGTATACATACCCAATGGAATATTAGTCAGTCATAAAAAAGAATGAAATTTTGCCATTTAGAATGATGTGGATGGAACTAAAGTGTATAATTCTAAATGAAATAAGTTAGAGAAAGACAAATACCATATGATTTCACTCATATGTAGAATTTAAGAAAAAACAAATGAGCAAAGGGAAAAAAGAGAAAATAGCCAAACAAAAAACAGACTCTTAACTATAGAGAACAAACTGAGAGTTACCAGAGGGGAGATGGCTGGGGAGATGGGTTAAATAAGTGATGAGGGGGCACCTGAGTGACTCAGTTGGTGAAGTGTCTGACTCTTGATTTTGGCTCAGGTCATGATCTCATGGTCATGAGTTCAAGCCCTGCATCGGGTTCAGCACTGGGCATGGAGTCTGCTTAAGATTCTCTCTCTCCCTCTTCCTCTGCTCTTCACCCACTCAAAAATAAATAAATAAAATAAATAAGTGATGGGGATTAAGGAGTGCGGTTGTGATGATCACTGGGTGTTGCATGGAATTTCTGAATCACTATATTGTATACCTGAAACTAATATTACACTGTATGTTAACTGAAATTTAAATAAATTAAAAAAAAATAATCTCAAATTTGAAAAAAGAAGCTACTTTTTGAGTAGGTGTTTACTTAAAATGCCAAAACCTTTTTGTGAAGTGTTTTTAAACACTACATTTAAGTTCTAGCCTATGAAGGATTCCCAAATGGGTTATTATGTTATTACATACATATACTAAATTAGAAAACAAGCTGCATGAAATACCTTAATATTTAAATAATTGTCTGTCTTCCCATATATATCAAATTTATCTGTGGAAAACAAATCATTCATTCATTTAAAAATATTTGTCTATTATGATTTCTACTTAGAATATGCATAGCTGAAAAGAGCACCACTTCCATCTTTACAACAACAAAACAGCAAAGCCAGACAAATTGCAAATTCATAATTTCTTTAACCTATCAGAAAACTGAGGTGACAAGACACAGGTCATAATAACTTGAAATCTAAGGAAAGACAGGATGAGAAGAGGCAAGAAGAAATCAAATGCAAATACTTATATAGAAAAGATATTACCAGACACCGTTAAGAGAGGTAAGCAATTTTTTTTAGTGAATAGTATAGTACCAAGAATAATTTCTTAATTGTGATAAATGTTCTATGGTTATGTAAGATGTTAACAAAAAGAGAAGATGAGTGAATGGTTTACCCACAGGAACACTCTACTATTTTGCAGAGGTTTTTTTTTTTTTTTTAATCTATAAAATCTATATTTTGTATAGCCTAGTATAAATCTTTGTAAATCTCTAAGAGTATCTCAATTTTAAAAGTTGATTTACAAGTTTCTGACAAATTGTTAAAAGCTGACTATGGCTGGAGAGAGAATATAGAACCCCTGAAGGCACAGATATAACAGGAATACACACTCATTGCAGGATTTTCTCCATAAACATCATCAGACACTCAAAACAAAGACTGTTGAGATCCTTAAAAGGCATTCCTCATAGAACAAGTCTGGGTGAGGAGAATATCAGCTGCAAATCCTACCCGAATCTGTTTTGCCTCTTTCACCTATGGAACAACTTTAAACTGGGAGAGAGGAAAAGGCAACACAAAATGTCAGCCTTAAGGAACTGGTGAAAATGCACTACAGCAGGTAAATGGGAACAGGGGAAAATAACTCTACCCATAGGGAGGACAGAAGAACTATATTTAATGAGGAGCAAGAATAATAAGTCCACATCTTCAAGACCCAAGGACACAATCCTTGCCTAGGATAGAGGATTAATTAGAGCAAAGGAGAGCACCCTCATCCTCAGACTAACAGGAGGCAAGTAAAGAAACAATGTAGTAATGATGAAAGTCTTATAAGAACCTGAAAGAAGAGCCTCTTTGAGGCACAGCCCAAAGGGAAGGCCTACAGCTGTGGAGCAGACATTGATAAAAAGCCTCGGGCAACTAGAACCCACTCTAAATACAATGTATCGCTAGAGGAACCTGAGACCTGGAACACCATGGTAACAAGATTAACAACAGCAGCAAGAAACTCCAAACCCTATTCCACTCTTGACTAGAATTATACACACAGAAACACACACACAAACACACCAATAGCCTAGTATAAACAAAGGCATGCCAATTTCTAGACATAAGAACTATTTGTTTTAATCTCTACTGTTTTGTATGAGGTGTGCAGGTTTCAACAGAAAATTATGAGGGATATTTAAAAATCAATTAACAATATACTGCCAAGAGATAAAGCAATCAATAGAACCAGAATTAAGTATGAAACAAATGTTGGAACTATCTGAAAGAAAATTAAAATATCTATGATTAATATATTAGAGGTTCTCATGGATAAAGTTGGCAACATGCAAAATCATATGGCAAATTTCAGCAGAAAATTGAAGCTATATGAAATAATCAAGTAAAGTGTTAAAAAAGAAAAACAGTAAATGCAATACAGAATACCTTTGATGGGCACATCAGTAGACTGAACACAGCTAGGGAGAGAACCAATGAACTTGAAGATATGCCCATAGAAATTATCCAAACAAACATAAAGAGGGAAAGGGTGAAAATGAAAACACAAAGCAATCAATTTGAAGGACAATATCAAATGATTTGTCATATGTGCAACTGGAATCCAAAAATGAGAAGAAAGAATAAGGAAAGAGAAATATTTGTGGAGACATTGGATTTGCTGCTATTATTCCTTTCATCCAGACTTATACTATGAGGAATCTCACCAATCACCAATACTCAGGATCTCACCAATCTTTGTTTTGAGTGACTAATGATATTAAACAGCCTGCAATGAGTGTGAATTTCTCTTATACCTGTGCTTCCAGGGGTTCTAAATTCTCTTTCAAGCCATAGTCAGCTTTTACCAAACTGTCAAAATTAATGCCACACAACAAACCACAGAGTATTGAAGCTCAGAGAAAACCAAGTACAATAATTACCAATTACACACAAATATGCATACACACAAAACTGGACTTATATTCAATCAGGTGAAAATGTAAGTCATCCAGAGAAAAAATATACATTACATACAGAAGAACACTGACAATAAAAATAAGATTTCTTGTCAGAAACCATGTAACACAGAGTATTGGAATGACATTTATAAAGTGCTGAATGTTTTTCTAAAAACACCCCATAGTTCTATACCCAGTGAAAATATCTTTCAAAAATGAGAAAGAAATAATTTCCATAAAAATAAAACCTGAGTGAATGCATTGCTACATACCTATATGACAAGAAATGTTAAAAGATGTCCATTACGCAGAAGGAATATGATACCAGGAAGAAGTCTGAATCTTCACAAAGAAATTAATATCCCTGAAAATTAAAATAATAATAATAAAGGTAACTTTTTTGTCCAAATTCTATTTCCTCTAATTACTTCTATGTCTTGCTTTACTTGTCTAAAACAAAAATAGTACCAAAGCACTGTGTTTTTAAAATATGTGCAAAAGTGGAAGTTAGTACAAAAATAGCACAGAAGTTATGAGGAAAGAATTTGGAATATATGGTTGTAAAGACCTTATACTATACCTGAAGTAATATATTATTTAAAGGTAGACTCTAATTAATTAAAGACGTATGTTTTAAACTGTAGAATAACCACTAATATTAATACAGAATAAGTAAGTAATGGAGATAAAATGGAATCATCAAAATACTCAATCCAAATCAAAGTAAAAAAAAAAAGAGGAAAAAGAACAGGTGGAACGAATAAAAAGAGCTAACAGAATGATTAACTTTAATCAAACCATATCAATAATCACATTGAAGGTAAATTGTCTAAATGCAGGAATTAAAATAGAGATTTCCATATTGAATACAAAATTCAAGACCAACATATATTATGTATATAAGAAAACCACTAGATAGATGATAGATAGATAGATAGATAGATTTAAAAAAATATGCACAATTTAAATACTGATAAAAAATAAAGCTGAAATATCTTTACTAATATCATACAAAGTAGACTTCAAAACAAATTACCAAGGAAAAGAAGGACATTATATAATAATAGAGGCCAGTTCTCTAAGAAGGCATAACAATTTAAATATGTGTTCACCTAACAACAGAACTTCAAAATACAAGTGGAAAACATGAAAGAACTATAAGGAGAAATTTAAAAATCTAGAATTACAGTTGGAGACATAAACACTCTTCTCTCAGTAATTGATACACCAAGTAGAAAATCAGTCAGAATAGAGAAGACCTGAAAAACATTATCAAGCAACTTGACCTAAAACACATTTATAGAACATTCAATCCAAAAATAGAATATATTTATTTTATGCACATGTAATATTCAACAAAATACAGCATATTCTTTTTTAATGATTATTTATTTTGCACAAGCAGGGGAGGGGCAAAGAAAGAGAAAGAGAGAGAGAGAGAGAGAGAGAGAGAGAGAGAGAGAGAATCCCAAGCAGGCTCCATGCTCAGGGCAGAGCCTGATACTAGACTCAAAACCACGACTGTGAAATCACAACCTGAGCTGAACTCAAGAGTCAGTCACTTAACTGACTGAGCCACCCAGGTGCCCCTGCATATTCTTAAACATAAAGCAACACTTAAAATTTTAAAGAACAGAAATCATAGAGTGAATGTTCTCTGACATTGAATGAAATAGATTTAAATAAAAGGAAGATACCTAAAAATCCCCAAATATATTGAAAATAACACATTTTTAAAGTTTATTTTATTTCATTTTTAATTTTATTTAAATCCAAGTTAGTTAGCCTATAGTGTAATGATGGTTTCAGGAGAGAATTTAGTGATTCATCACTTACATATAACACCTATTGCTCATCCCAACAAGTGCCCTTCTTAATGCCCATCACCCATTTAGTCAATCCCCCCACCTACCTCCCCTCTAGCAACCCTCAGTTTGTTCTCTGTATTTCAGACTCTTATGGTTTCTCTCCCTCTCTGTTTTTATCTTAGTTTTCCTTCTCTTCCCCTATGTTCATCTGTTGTGTTTCTTAAACTCCACATATGAGTGAAATAATATATTTGTCTTCCTCTGATTGACTTATTTCGCTTACCATAATACATTCAGGTTCCATCAACTTTGCAAATGGCAAGATTTCATTCTTTTTGATCACCAAATAATATTCCATTGCATATATATATATATATATATATATATATATATATATACCACATCTTCTTTACCCATTCATCAGTTGATGGACATTTGGGCTCTGATTTTTAAATGACCATGTGTCAAGAAGGAAGTCTCAAAGGGTGTTAACAAATTATTTGGAACTAAATAAAAACAAAACTATAATATATCACAATTTGTGGAATGCAACTAAAGCAGTACTGAGAAGGAAATTTATAACATAAATGGTTATACTAAAGGAAGAAAAGTCCTAAATGAGTACACTAAAAGCAAGCAAACAAAAAAGATATTAAACCCAAAGCAAGCAAAAGAAAGGAAATAAGATCATACCTGAAATCCATGAAATTGAAATATAAAATAGACAAATGCAACAAAACCTAGTTCCTTGAAAAAAATTTACTAAAATTGCCTTACTTACCAAGAAAAAAAGAAAGATACAAATTACCAATATCAGAAATTACTTAGGTAAGAGCATTGCTGCAATACATATAAACATTAAAAAGATAATAAAGATATACTAAGAACAGCTCTATACCAATAAACCTGACAAGATAGATGGAATGGGAAGACACATTAAAGGACATATAATACCAAGCCAATAAATAAATAGATAGATAGATAGATTATAGATAAATAGAGGAAAAAAACAAAAACAAAAGTAAAAAGTAATCTCTGGGCTCCTGGGTGGCTTAGTTGGTAGAGTGACTGACTTCGGCTCAGATCATGATCTCAGGGTTGGTGGGTTTGAGCCTCACATTGGGCTCTCTGCCGTCAGGGCAGAGCCCGCTTCGGATGTCTCTCCCCCTCTCACTGCCACCCCCGCTCATGCTCTCTCTCTCTCAAAAAATAAATATTTAAAAAGAATTTTAAAAGCTCTACAAACCAGGAATAGAAGGGAACTTGATTAACTTAAGTGGTATCAACAAAATACTGACTGCTAATATCATATTACATGCTGAAAATGTGAATGCTTTCCCAACAATATTGGGAATAAAAAAAGAATGTTCACTCTCACCACTGATGTTCAACATCATATATTAACTACTTTCAATGCAATGAGAAAAGGAAATAAAGGCATATAAATGGAAAAGGAACAAATTTTCTCTATTTGCATATAGCATAATTGTGTACATAGAAAATCCCAAAAAGTCTACCTGAAAGATACTAGAACAAACAAGTGAGTTTACCAAGGCCATAGGGCCAAGGTCAATATTCATAAAGTGTATTCCTGTACAGTAGTAATCAACTTAGAAGTCAAAATTTATAAAACATACTCATTAACAATAGTACCAAAGATGAAATACTTTTGTATGAATCTCAACAAGATACATGCATTATCTGTATGCTAACAACTACAAAAGACTATTTGCAGCAACTGCAATGTTTGTATCTCCTCTCAGGAATGCAAATGGTATAGTTACTTTGGAAGGTAGTCTGGCAGTTTCTAATAAAGGTAGTCATATATTTGCCATAAGAACTAGCCAACCCACTCCTCAGCATTTACCCAAGAAAACTGAAAACTTATGTTTACACAAAAACTTGTGTATGTAATTGTTTGTAGCTGTTTTATTAATATTTGAAAAAAAGAACTAGAAACAACTCAAATGTCCTTCAAACTGAATAGATGTACAAATTGTCAGACACCCAAACAATGGAATACTACTCAGCGATAAATAGGAATAAACTATTAATACATGAAACAACATCAGTGACTCTCAACTGCATTTTGCTTAGTGAAAGAACTCAGTCATGAGGTTATATATCAAATGATTCCATTTGTCATTTTCAAGGAACACAGATCAGTGGAAGCCTTGATTTGGGGTTGGGAGACCAGTTAAATTACAAAGGGTTGCACAAGGGAATTTTGGGGTGAGATGGACTCTTCTGTTTTGATTGGATATTATAAAAGCTAAAGACAAAAGGAACTATTATATGTTTTTTTTTTTCTTATAGGGGTATCAGTAAGTAATTATACAACTTCTTACAACTATACTGTGAATGAACAAATAAGTAAATACGTTATGGATAAGGAGAGTCTCAGAAAGAAGTCACAATAAGATGAAAGGCTAGAATAAATCCGTTGGCTGAAGTGGCATCAAAGATATCAATAAGAACAGATATAGGGATGACAGATTAGATAGATGATACGTAGATAGATAGATAATAGATAGATAAATAATACATAGATAATAGATGATAAACTGAAATAAAGATATGAGGTACTTTGGTTACTATGCATACATATATTTACTTGTTCTCCTAGATCCTACATTTTAGCTGGGATGAGTCAGACAATAAATATATAATTTGTTCTGTCAGATAATAATAAATGCAATGGAAAAAGCAGATAGATATAGGGAATACAGGGGTGTGTGTGCATTGGTGTTTTATATATATAGACCTCATATATATGATATATATAATATATGATATGCAATATATAATATAATATATAATTGGAATATATAGTATATAATTATATATTTGATATATATTTACTATATATGCTATCTGAGAATTTTTCACTGATAAGGGGATATTTGATCAGAGACATGAATAAAATGAAAGGCACCATCACACAATTATTTGAGGAAACAATATTTTAGCAGTGGGAGGAGTGAGTACAAAGGTTGTGAGGCAAAAGCATGACTGGTATGTTATTGCCAATAATCTAATCTACATAGGAAACTGTGGGTATTTTACCATCAAAACCTTGTTAACTTTTTTCTTCTCTTTTAAACAAAGTCCTTTTCAAATTTTAACATTATGACAGGCCCAAATATTAACACAGGTTGGTGGGAGAAAGTTTAAAGCTTTATTTAAGAAAGGTAATATTTCAGGGCGCCTGTGTGGCTCACTCAGTTAAGCATTGGACTCTTGATTTCAGCTCAGGTCATGATCTCAAGGTCATGAGATCGAGGCCTGCATTGGGCAAATTGTCGGATATGGAGTCTGCTTAAGACTCTCTCTCCTTCCTCTGCTCCTCCCTTTCTCGTGATCTCACTCTCTCAAAAAAATAATAAAAGAAAGGTAATATTTCATATTCCGTTGTTATTCACTTTCAAAATATCTTACCACACAGTTCCTTTAGATAATAATCTCTCCAATCCTCCCTTACCTCTTCATTCCCAATAGGATTCTGTGATTTTTAAAGTGTTTTGAGAATTCTTCCAGAGTACATCTGTACTTGAAAAAAGTCCACCTATAGAATTATTGTTCTTATAATTTACTAAAGGCTTTCCTACTAAATACCTTTCATATATCTGTTATCATCTGTTTTTCCCTTGTCGTGATTTTTACAAGTGATAGATAATTATCTTCCCACTTTGTAAATATCTAAACTATACAATATATTTTTGTCTAGGCATACAAAATGCTAATATCAGTAATCTGGGAGTTTCGGCCACGTGTTCTGATATCTTATCTTCTGAGTAGACTATCAAAGCCAAAGAATAATCAATTCATGCCCCAAAATTTGATTGAATGTGTAGATGTATATGTGTTTAAATAGGTTGGCATTCCACAACCATCAATCAAAGCCAAATATGTCAGGGAGAAATTTCCAGTGTAGGTGTAGCCCAAAGAGGACACTTTTATACAAGTAAATTATTTATTTGTCTGGACATGAAGGATAGTTGTTTTTATTTTATATAACTAGCACGCTTTTCTATTTTATTTATGCACATTGCCAAGGTAGTTTGAAAAAGCACCAATTAAAAATATTCATCGGTTCCAGTGAAAATTGATAGCATCTTGTTACATCCAAGGCCTTTGCTTGCTTTTATTTTTTTTTAATATTTATTTATTTTGGGGAGAGAGAGAGAGAGAGAGAGAGAGAGAGAGAGAGAGAGAACACTCTGGGAAATGGCAGAGAGAGAGAGGGAGACACAGAATCCAAAGCAGGCTCCAGGCTCCGAGCTGTCAGCACAGAGCCCAACACAGGGCGCGAACTCACCAACCATGAGATCATACCTGAGCTGAAGTCAGATGTTTAGCCGACTGAGCCACCCAGGCACCCTTTGCTTGCTTTTAAAATATTAAATCCATCTCTTGGATTATGAGTTACCTTTGATTTTGGAAAGACAATATAGATAATTCTTAACTCAATATGAAATTTCATTCACTTCTTCTCTTTTACTAAATGTCTTATATAATACTGATGCACACAAATGGTTGAATCACATAATGTATCTGACAAACATGGATAACCATGCTACATGGTATACTGATGAGATATTGCGACATTAAGACTGTTAACAATGCTTATCCTCATCATTCTCTCCCAAGCAGACCCAAATTAGCACTTCTTTATGTTTTTATATTGCTAGTTTTTAGACCATTCTACCTTTTTATTTTTCTTACATTTAACATCAGGCACCTTTTAGAGAATACGATCCCAGTGGTTTATCAGAGGACAATAGAAATTTAAAAATGAAATAAAACTTAGAACTTCACACAAAAGTTCTGTTAATATAAATCTGTAAAGAACAGACAAAATTCATTATAAAGTTTGGTATTGTGTGGAAGTACCTAATGATTTTAATATACCAAACATTTGCCATATTCCCCTAAATTTCCATATTTCACACAAAACTAGTATATAGAATTAATTATTGACATTATATATCCATTTTTAAATGCTTCATTGTTGACATGAATCTTAAATTATTCAATTTCTTAAAAACCAAACTGAAACCTCAGCTAGTAGCTTCACTGCGTAAATTAAGTATCCTGTGGGATAAAAGACATTCTTTTTTGTTTATAACACTTTTTTTTTTTCCATTATCACAAAGGCAATGTGAAAAATGCATTCGAGGTAAAAGAAATAGCATATCTGGGCACTTGGCTTAAGTAGATTTCCTATTCATTAAACAGATAAATGAAGCCAGTGCAATGTGTTACAAAGAGTATTATTTTGACTGCTACTGTATTATTTTGTGATACCATCCACAGAAAATAGTCTATCACTGATACTCACCATCAAATCCAGTTGCCAGCTGTGCGTTTGTACCCCTTCCATTCATTTAAATGTGAATTATTTTGGTTGTCTTTCGCTTTAGTATGTTAAAAGTGCCATGGAAATAGTTCTCAGAGTTCCATTTCTTTACACAGCCGGTGTTGAAAAATAAATAAACCAAGGAATATTATAGGATTAACATGAGATAAACTTAAAATATACAAAATGATACACATAGCTCCAACTTCAGTTTCATTTTACAAAAAAATATTGTATACATTAATGGTGTATCCTTCTGCTTTCTGTGGTTTATTTCTGGATCCTAAAATATCAATCTCTGGTTAATACTCTATATTCTTAATATATATTTATTTTTATTTAGCTACTTAAACAATTCCTAAAGTGGCTATTCCAGATAATGTTCATTTAGTTAAATCCTTTATCCTCCATCCCTCACTTAGCCTTCTTCACAGAGAAAAGTGAGGCCATCATGAATGGAATCTTTCAGTTTACACATATATATTTTATATCAATTATATATATATATGTATAAATTATATGTATATATATAATCCTTCAGTTTATATGTGTTTATATATATAATCCTACAGTATATCTATATCTATCTATCTATCTATTACAGTTCCTTTATCATTTCTTTTTCTTTCACAGTTTTCATTTATTCTATCCAAGGGTGACACTTCAACATTTACAGCAGATTCCCTCATCCTCAGTCTCTTTCAGGGCCTAGTTCTGTTAGTAATGTCCACTTTCTTCTGTATATCCAAATTATTTTCAGCTGCTCCATGCCTTTCCCCTTCTCCTGATAGTGATATTCTTCAGAATCATCCCACTTGCCAGGATAACTGATATGATTATAAGGATTTAAACCCAGACTAGTAGAAAAGGTACAGCATGGCTTAGTGTGTGAACCTGCAGTTCTATTGGGTAACCGGGTGAATGAGTTTTTCAATCAGAATGAAGAAGGAGCTGGGTAACTGAAGACAAAAGCAACATGTGGTGCCAGGCTATCTAGGCGATAAAGCTACACTATGAATTTGTTTGTATTAGTGCCATGACAGAAAGTAAATCAAATGTTAAAGGAGCCAGAACTAGAAAAAGAGTCAGCCAGTCATAGGACAAAGACCAATATTGAATAGAACAAAAATTATAGTACAAAACCTAACTTAAATGAGAATAAAAGGGCCTTGAGATTGTTAAACAGTAATAAAGCTGTTTGGCAAATAAAAAAGCTAATTGTCTGAGATGAGGGTCTCCTTTTGTGACAGTTGAGGGCTAGAAATTTGTCTAAAACTGCTCTTAAAATATTCTCACTCTATGGATCTGGAATTGAAAATGGAAACTGAGAGCTTTTTCTAATATTCTTTCCTCAATCAAAACCGCCATTTCTTCTCTGCCATTGATGTTACAGAGGAACTCAAATTAATTTGCTTGGGGGTAGTATCACTGATATGCTGAAAAGAGATACTTAGAAAAAAGTCTGACTATATGAAATCATACCTCAAAGGCCTACTACACATATAAAAGAATCACTCCTGGGTGGAATTATATGTCATTGTGGTAGTTTATATTATTTGCCCAAAATAATCTCTACCCTACTCTACAAGGTCCATTACTATCTCCCTGGGGTTTGTACTCATGTTAAGACTATCATTCCCATAATAGTGTTGTCAGGCTTATCCATGTGACTTGCTTAGGCTAACAGAATGAGTGGAACGGATATATGCCTCATCCAAGCAGAAGCAGTAAGAGACATTGTGTGGTTCTACCCTAGCTTTTTGCTCTGCAACAAGCCATGCATGCCTCAGATAAGGGCTGTACCTTCAACTTGAGACTTCAAATGACAAAGCAGTGAACAGAGCAAAAACTTGTCTACAAAGGGTATCTAAGGTGAGAAATCAATCTCTCCTTTTGTAAGGCACTAAAATTTTGAGGGTGTTTCTTATGGCTTAACCTGACTAGACTGTCCTCTTCCTCAACTGTTCCGTTCCTCCACACTGCAAGTTACATTTCCTAGAAATGAAGACTACCAAATATAAAAATGTCCCTCACAGACTGACTCCAGTCTGAGGCATGAACCCCACTTATTTCTTTCTTAGAAAGTGGTAGTGCATGTAGCCTTCATTTGGATGCCTCTGATGACAGAGACATCACTAACTCTTTAGGCAGTAACATCACTGCTATAGAGCTCTGATTCTTCACAAACATTTTTCTATATTGAATCCGAATTGAACTGCAGTTCAATGTAGAATTGTATAGATTGCTATTTAGTGTAGACATATGTTGAAGACTTGCAATTGTGCCTATTTTTGTTTGATTTGATTCATGGTTCCAGTCTGTTGTGATCCTTGGAGCACAAGGCCTATCAACAAAGTATTATGGTAGTTAACTGTATTAGGACAGTAACAGTGGCTGCTATGAAAATAATCTTTAAACCTTAGTGGCTTAATATCAATACAAACTTATTTCTGGCTCATGCCACTGGTAAAAATGGATCAAATTATTCCACTGGGTAATTTTCTCTAAACAGTGACTCAGCAATTCCAGTTCCTTCTATCTTATGATATTGCCTTCTTCAAAATGTGGCTCCCATAATGAATGCAAAAGGGAAAGAGACCATGAATAATGGTGGAGAGGAGTTCTAGCCCCAGCATGTATATCATATATGCTCACATTTCATTAGTCAGAACCCATTCAGACATACTGAAACTAGTTGCTAGGGAGACTGAAAAACATAGTCTTCCTATTTTCTTTTTCAAAAAGTGAAAATAGGTTTGATGAGCATCCAGCTAGTCTACAGCAAAATACCCTTACTTACTGGCATTTTGTTTTAATGTAGAATATAGTGACTTGTGGTACATCACTAGGTACCTTGCCTCAGTTTTAATATTGATCTCTAATGTGAACTCATACAATATAAGATATTCAGCAATTACAAGCCTACCTAAGTGTACTTACTTTCAATTAATATTAATGCATCTAATATGTGGCAAAAATTAGACTCTATAGCATAACTAAATGTAATACTGACATGCTATGTCTTCAACCGTTCTCTAATCCACCAGTTTAGTAATCTGATTAAAATAAGTAGCTTAATTCACGGATGCAACATAGCTATGCAGAAAGTCCATATTTCCCTCATTCCTATCCACATATCCAAAAGCATGAGCAGTCACATACACACCCTCAATGATTTTTCCAGCATTGGAAGATTTATGTAATTGTCTATAAGATAGGATGTATTTTCGACTCAATTATTAATTTATTCACTCATTTACATAAATTTTATGGTGCTTACTATGTATCTGGATCTCTGGTGGTATCTGGAGAATGAAGATGGCCAAGATATAATCTCTGTTCTCCAGGGGCTCATGGCATTGAAGCCAAGGAAAGAGATTGAAACAGATAATTAAGATTAAGTATATTCAGTGATGTCAGCAAAAATGATGTTGTAGGAAATTCCAAAAATCTGTCTTTCCACAAAAATAGAGAATAAACTAGCAAACACTCTGAGAAAAAACTTTATCAGAATTCCAGAAACAAATTAAAAGTTTACAGCAATCAGGTGAATGCTTAGTTAAGTAATAAATAAATAAATAAATAAATAAATAAATAAATAAACAAACACCTGAATCTTGGTAAAAGAGATCTGTGGCATCTTAGCCTGATTATATCCCCTACTCCCTCATGGCTTTGAGAGCAGCACTCCACATTACTCATATAGATTCCTAGTACCACGGGGCACAAAATGGATCTTATTCTCAAAGATTTGTGGCAGCTTGTTTTGAGATGTTGGGTGGCTTTCTGAAGGACCAACTAAAAAAACTATTTTTATTTCCACCTAACTTAGAACTCTCCCATGGTGGAGACAATTTTCCAAGGGTCATTTGTCAAAAGCATTTCAAGACAAACTCCTGAACCACTGACACCATTGGTAAAGTATAACAGTTGGGGGAAACAATAGGTAAACCAAAAATCTTCGGAAGAATGGATGGAGAATGAGATAGAAACCTAGAAGGTGACACTTATGCGCAGGGGTGGGCACATGTTCAAAGTAAACCTGAGAAGGCCTTAAGCTCTCACCTATGGATAACCTTTTAGGATCAGCAGAAGCAGGAAGTAAAAGCTAAACCAGAGGGGTTTGTTAAGCTTTATTGAGATATAAGTGACATGTAAAAGTGTGTAAGTTTAAGGTGTAAGTACTATATATTTTAAGGGCAGAATTTTAAACTGCCTAGATGAGTGTTGAAAGCATTACCTGCCACACACACAGAGTCGATCTGCAAAGACTGAGAGTTGTTTATTTGTTTGTTGGTTGGTTCAATTAAATATCTGTCAAATAACTAGCTGACTTAATGTACCTTATGACCAAACCATAAGCTAATGTAACAGAGAAATCAGTGGCCTCAGATGGCAAAGAATATTGACATTACAAATTAGGAAAATCAGAATATAAACAAAAATGTCTACCACAAACAATGAAAATAAACACTGGAAATGGAGCAGAATCTTATTTCCCAAGTTGCCACATTATAATATTCAAAATGTCCAATTTTCAACAAGAATTATAAGGCATGTGGCAAAAAATAAATTATAGCTGATGGAAAGGAAAAGATAAATTAATATGAAAATAATAAATTAATGTATGAGCTAACTATACAAAAACCAAACCAACTATATTACTATGCTCAAAGAGCTAAAGGATATCAAGAGGGGAAGGAACCTGTAGGAAATCATGGAAGCAGTGTCTCAGCAAATAGAAAATATCAATAAAAAGGTAGAAATTATAAAGAGAAGCCATACAGATATTTTTGGAGCTGAAAAATACAATAAGTGACATGAAAAATTAACTAGAAAGGTTTGATAATAATAACTGTCAATAATTAATCAAAAAAAGTAAAACTGAAAAATTCATACATATGGAAATTAAACAATACACTATTTTTAAAATTTTTTTTAAATGTTTATTTTTGAGAGAGACAGAGCACGAGTAGGGGAAGGGAAGAGAGAGAGGGAGACACAGAATCTGACGCAGGCTCCATGCTCTGAGCTATCAGCACAGAGCCTGACACAGGGCTCAAACTCACAAACCAGGAGATTGTGACCTGAGCCAAAGCTGGACACTCAACTGAGCTACCCAGGCACCCTTAAACAACACACTTTAAATAGTCAATAGGTCAAAGAAGAAATCACAAGTGAAATTAAAAAATATTTCGAGACAAATGAAAATAAAAACACAACATGCAAAAAGAGAGGATTTAGCAAAAGCAGTGCTCAGAGGGAAATTTGTAGTTGTGGGTGCTTACATTAAAAAAGAAGACCTCAAATCAATGACCTAATTTTATACCTTAAGGAATTAGAAAAATAAGAGCAATGGAAGCAACCAATGTCCATCCAGAGATAAATGGATAAAGAAGATGTGATACAATGTACAATATTCCATTATTTGTGACACACACACACACACACACACACATACACACAAAAACAGGAATTTTACTCAGCCATGAAAAAGAATGAAATCTTGCCATTTGCAACAACACGGATGGATCTAGAGGGTGTAAAGCTAAGTGAAGTAAGTCAGTCAGAGAAAGATAAATACTATATAATTTCATTCATGTGGAATTTAAGAAGCAAAACAAAGAAAAAAGTAACAAACACAAAAACCAGACTCTTAAATATAGAGAACTGGTGGTTGCCAAAGAAGAGGAGGGTGGAAGATGGGTGAAATAGATGAAGGATATTAAGAGTACACTCATCATAATAAACACCGAGTAAAGTGTAGAGTTGTTGAATCACTATATTGTATAGCTAATACTAATATAACACTGTATGTTACTTAAACTGGAATTTTAAACAAATAGCAAACTAAACTCAAAGAAAATAGAAGGAAGGAAATAATAATCATTAAAAAGGGATAAACAAAACAGGGAACAGAAAAATAACAGAGAGAAGCAATAAAACCAAAAGTTGGTTGTTTGAAAAGAACAATAATATGACAAACCTTTAACTATACTAAGAAAAAAAGAGAGGATACAAATAACTAAAATCAAAAATGAAAGTAGAGACATTACTATTAACTTTAAATAAATAGTATTATAAGATAATTCCTGAACAATTGTTTGTTAGCAAATTAGATAGCCTAGGTGAAGTGGACAAGCTCCTAGAAACACACAAACTACCGAAACTGACTCAATAATAAATATAAAATTTGAATATGTCTATAACAAGAGATTCAAAAGAGATTGAATCAGTAATCAAAGTCTCCCCCCCCAAAAAAGCCTTTCACTGATGAACTTTACCAAACATTTAATGAAAAATTAACACCAATCCTTCTCAAACTCTTTCTAAGAATACAAGATATGGAACGCTTAAGTCAGACACTTAACCCACTGAGAAACCCAGGTGCCCTTCAAACAAACACTTCTACACACTTCTACACAAATATTCATAGCTGCTCTATGCATATTACCTCAAAAGTTGAAACAACCCAAATGCCTATCAACTAATGAATATACGAATAAAATTAGTAAATCCATTTAATTATTCAGGGGCACCTGGGTGGTTCAGTCAGTCAGTCACAGTAGCACAGAGGAAGGCCATCTAACCCATCCTTAGTGGCTAGGAAAATTTGCTGAATGGGCTAATATCTACTTGAGACTGACTTATCTGGATAGTTGCTTACCAGATATGAAATGGTGAGAACTGGGTCTATAATATAAGGAAAAATGCCTCCACAAAATCTTAGCTTCTTGCAGAAACTCATAATTATTATCATTGATTTAGTCTTGCAACATTTTCTTAAATTACCAGACAATAAATATTTTAGTCTTTGCAGGTCATAGATCATAGTATCAACTACTCATCTCTGTGTTTTAGTACAAAAGTAGTACATAGAAAATACATAAATGAACATGACAGTATTCCAATAAAATTTTATTTACAAAACCAGGGTTGAAGGCCATAGTTCTCTAATCTTTGGCACATAATAGCTATCCAGTTAACTGTTGAAATAATCTCCTGAATACTAAATAATATGCAGAGGTTTTTATGATCACATTTGCATTTTGAGAATAAAACACTGTGTGATCTAATGTGATATAGCAAGTTCTATAATTCACTTTTTCCCTTAGTCTTATCCTGTTCTGCCTTTATGTGGTATTTGTAGTAGGTAATCTTAATCTGTAAGATTGGTCCCAATGCTCCCTGTATCCAGGAATTGACACAATTATGTATCCAGAAATTGACACACTTAATTCTCTTCCCTTCAGTGTTGGCTGGACTTATTGATTAGCTTGTAATAAATAGAATATGGCAGAAGCAGCAAGAGGCCACTTCTGAGATTTGGTGACAAAAGGCCTATAGCTTCAGACTTAATCTCTCCCTCTCTCTCTCTCTCTCTTTTCCTCATCCTCTCCCTCCCTTTCTGAAGCAAGCTGCCATGTTGCTGTATCCCTCTAGAAACTGGCCAGGAACTGATATCGCTGGTCAATAGAGTGTGAGGACCTGAGGCCTGCTGATAGCCAGGTGAGTAAGCTTAGATGTAGATCCTAACCCGCTGATCCACCACTCCAAACACCCAGATTGAGCCTTGAGATGACTGCAACCACAGAACATTCCTTCATTAAAGCTTTGCGAGGGACCCTGAGTTGCAGTAACCAGCTAAACTATGACTGAGCCACAAAAACTGAGATGATAAATGCTATTTTAAGTAACTGAGTTTTGGGGTATTTTGCTATTCAACAATAGATGATGAATACAGTATTATGTATATACTTCCTTCTCTCTGTGTTTAATCTTTCCTAGTTAAATTTGAGTGTATGTATGTGCTATGGTGTATTTTTGTGATGAGAAGCCAAATGAATTGGAAAAATCCTAGACAGACAAACTCAAGTGTAAATACATAGATTAGACAGAGCACATATATTTTTGAAAAACCCCATCTTAAACCATGACCTAAAGTTTCAAATTCCTATTATCTTGAAACTTTGGGCTGGAGTGTACAAACATCATTAGGAACTTAACATAAGATACTAACTAGTGATTCTCTGGTCTAAAAGGTGTATATTTATATTTCCTTTCATTTGAAGGACATTTGCATTATATAACAAATCAAAAGAGACATGATTGAAAATTATGACCTTATGCCAGAAAACAATGCAAAAATCTGTACTGATCACTCTTTTAGACTTTTAGATGAAATGATGCTCTCTTCCTTTGTATCTATTTTTTCACTGATTCATTTTGAAGGATTTATTTATATGATTTAAACTGTTCTCAATAATATACATATACTTTCAGGCTGACATTTGTTGAATTAAATATGCCTATCATCCATCTTTATCTTTTTGATATATGTATAGCAAAACTCTTCAAATGTGTTCAGTCATTTCTGTCAATTATTTATTATTAATTTGTAGAGATATTCTTTTCATTATTTCCTCCCATTGATACAGTTATTCAGAAGAACGGACATTAACAATTTTAAATTCTGGGTAGTGTATGTAACTATAGTCTCTTTTTATATTTCAAACATGTTAGAATTTCATTATTAAATATATTTACTAGAGATCTCTCTCTTTCTACATGCACACACACAATTCTTTTTTCTGAAAAGCTAAGAAAGCTCTATTACTCATATAAATAAATAAAAATTATGCCATATGTTTTGGGTAATGAAGTACCTTCATTTTGTTTAATTCCTTCTGTGTGAAAAATGGTCAAGTTTGGGGAAAAATGTGGCCTTTATGAACCTCTGGGGCTATAGAAGATTATATGTGATGGGTTTGTCCTCTTCCATCCTTAGTTGTAGTACATGAAATCAGAGATAGGAAAATAAGAAGTGTGTCTTTGAGGACTACTGAACATCAACGCGTAATCAGTACCAAATAGAGGTATCAAATTCAGAGTCTAGGTAGGCAACAAGAGTCATGGAATAAAGTTAAAATGGTATAGAGATAAGAAAATAGAATCCAGTATTAAATATAAAAGCAATAAGTACTATAGAAAACAAATAAGAAAAAAAGCTGAAATAAATCTGGAGTTTAAATTTGAGTCCCAATTTTTTAAATACTGTTTCAGTCAACCAATCATGCTAAATTATATTTACCTAAACCACAAGACAGACAGTCATTCATTCCTTCAGAGAAAACATGAAATCAGAACCTATTATGTTCTACTCACTGTGACAAATATTGAGGATAAAGATCTCAATAAGAAACTATCACTGAAAAACAATATTCATATTTTCCAGTTATGTGATATAGTATTCATTCAGGCATACATTTATTCAAACTTGTTTATTGAGCATGTCTTGTATTCCATGTCTTATGTTAACAATCACAAACACTTTGATGAGCCAAAATGAATATGACTCTTCCTTTCATATTACTGATCATTAAGTAGCATATGTATATAATAACAAATCATTACACTAATGAATGTATAAATACAAAGTGGAGTTGGAAGTTGAGTCATTAGGGAAAGATTCTCATAAACAATTATTAATCTAGTGTATAAAACATGAATGGGACTCAGCTACAAAACTAAAAAAGTTAGGTGTGTGGAAATTGAGGAGGTGGGGAGTGTGGAGATGAAAAAAAGCATTCCAGAGAGAGGAATTAACAATTATAATGGCCCTGTTATACACTGAATTGTTTCCTCCCAGATTTATATGTAGAAGTCCCTACCCCCAGTATTTCAAAATGGGTGTATTTGGAGATAGGGCCTTTAAAGAGGTGATTATATTAAAATAAGCACCCTCTCAGTGTGGGACCTAATACAATTGGACTGGTATTCTTATACGAAGGGGAAATTAAGAAACATGAAAGATGCCAGAGATGTATACATACAGAGGAAAAAGTATGTGAGGACACAGCAAGAAGGCAGTCATCTTCAAGCCAAGCCAAAAGGTCTTAGGAAAAAACAAACCTGCTGACACCTTGATCTTGGAACTTCAACTACCAGAACTGTGAGAAATAAATTTCTGTTGTTTCAGCCAC
Source organism: Panthera onca (assembly GCF_046562875.1). Classification (NCBI taxonomy): domain Eukaryota; kingdom Metazoa; phylum Chordata; class Mammalia; order Carnivora; family Felidae; genus Panthera; species Panthera onca. The sequence continues at coordinate 25,768,691 of NC_138357.1, forward strand.
CCAGTCTGTGGTACTTTGTTAGGGCAGCCCTGAGCAAACTAATATAAGTTCTATGGCAGGAAATGTGACAAATTGGAGGAAGGCCAGAAAACATAGTGTAGCAAGGAATTGTGTTATATGAATCTGTGAAATAAGGTAGTGGCTAGACTGTTCAGGGCTTTAGAGGCCACATGAAGGATCTTGGTTTTGCCCTTAGCATAATTTAGAAGCCACTGATAGGTTTTAAGCAATGTTTGTAAACCAATTAGGATGTTTTTAGCTATAACCAGTATAAAATCCAACTAGAAATATATTAAACTGTAAAGATAATTATTCATTAAAAAGCCCACAGATAGATTCCAGAGTTAGTTAATTCATTGACTTAAAAAAAAAACATCAAGAGGAGTGGTTGGGTGGTTCAGTCAGTTAAATGTCAAACTCTTGATTTCAGCTCAGGTCATGACCTCACAGTCATGAGATTGAGCCCTACATCAGGCTCTGCACTGAGTGTGAAGCCTGCTTAAGATTCTTTCTTTCCCTCTCCCTCCACCTCTCCCCTGTTCATGCTCTCACTTTCTCTCTCTCTCTCTCTCTCTCAAAAAAAAAAGTCATGAAGGACAGAGATCCTTTCTGTTTTTCATTTCATCCCTCCTATATTTGTCAGTTTATCCTCTTAGGCTGAATCTTCCTATGGTCCTAAATTACTGCTGTAGCTCTAGGCAACATTTGTTAATGTCAATATCCACAATATCCAGAGGAAGAACAATGAACATCTTAGTCTCAGAATCATTTCTTAAGAGTGAGTGAAACCTTCTTAGAGGATCCTCAGCATGATTCCCCTCATATCTTATTGCACAGAACTCCATCACATTCTCATTACTAAAACAGTTACTTGAAAATGGAAGTAAAATCATGATCATTGGGTTACAGTAATCAAGATTTACCCACTCTACCTGGAAAGGGGCCAAACTCTCCCTGAAGGACAATCTCTTAGAGAAGAATGGACAATATTGGGCTCTCTCTAGGAAGGAAGGAAGAATGGCTTTTGGTTAGAAAAACCTGTTTAAGGCTTTCTATAACACTTTTCCAAAGATTATATGATTAGATTTATGTTTTGAAATACCATTCTGGTTGTAGTTCAGAGAACTGCTTGAAGGGTTTGGGTCAGAATGGAAAGCAAAGAGACCATTCATTATACTATTACAGTATTCTAGGCTAGAGAAGATAATATACTGGACCAGAATGAACAAAGTGGAAAAAAGTAGAAGGTATAAAGAAAGGCTTAAAAAGATTTGACAATGCATTACATATGAAATATTAGAGAATGGGAAGTATCAAGGCTGATTCCTAGTTTTCTGATCTGTGCATCTGGATGAAGGAAATACTGAAAACAACAGTTTTGGAGAGGGAAATAATGAATTTTACTTTGGTCCTGTTGAGTTTGGGTTTTCACTGAGTTATCCAATTAGATATATCAGTTAGGTAATTGGATATATGAGTATTAAGCTCATATTGGGAATCTGAATCTCAAAAAATATATCAAATTATTTAGGTAGATGGAGATAGATAGATGATAGATAGAGATAAATGATGATAGATAGATGATAGATAGATAGATAGATAGATAGATATTGAACTCAGATGAGATGTTTGGAATTCTCTGACATCAAATGATCAAAAGATGATTATGGAGCCTATATAGGAAATGGAAAGGAGCAGTCCCATCTATTGGAGAAGAATAAAATAAATAATAAAAACTGTATGATTTCAAGAAATAGAAGGGAGCATCTTAGGATATAGGGAGTAGTTGAAGAAAATATTCCAAATTCTTAAGAATACAGAAAAATTTGATGATTATGGAGTGCCATTTCCAGAGAGTGTGATAAAAGGCTTTTGAAAGTAGAAAAGTGAAGAAGAGTTTGGGTAGAGATATACAATACTTATTAAGCATGGAAGTAAAATAATTGATGTTTGGGTGGTTTACACATTAAACACTGACCACAAGAAAGTGTTGCAGAAAAATTGATGGTACACTGCTGCTTGAAAAGAATGTCTATTCTGCTTCTTATGGATGGAATGTTATATATACACACACACACACATATATATATCTGTGAGGTCCATTTGGTCTAAGGTAGAGTTCAAATTCCATGTATCCTTCTTGGTTTTCTGTCTGGATAACCTATCCATTCTTAAAAGTAGTGTGTGGAATCCCTTGCTATTATTGTATTGTTATCTCTTTTTTCCTTCAGATCTGTTACTATTTGCTTAATATAGTTAGGTGCTTCGTGTTAGGTGTATATATATATATATATATATTTACAATTGTTATATCCTCTTGATAGATTGACTCAATTATGCAAAAGAAAGAGTCAGGGAACTGGATGACAAAGCATTTGAAATGAGCCAGTTGGAAGAACAAAAAGAAAAAAAGAATGAAAAAGCAAGGTAGAAGTGGCAAAGGTAAATATATAGTCAAATTCAGAATATTGGGGTGCCTGGGTGGCTCAGTCGGTTAAGCGGCTGACTTTGGCTCAGGTCACGATCTCACAGTCCGTAAGTTTGAGCCCCGCGTCAGGCTCTGTGCTGACAGAATACTGTAATATTGTAATTGTGCATAAATCACTTGTAACTCTAGCATAAATGTTAAAAAATATTAAAATTAAGTATAACTACAAAATTTTATAATACACAATATGAACATATATAAAGTGTGACATCAATAGCAAAATGTGTGGAGGGAGTAAAAGTGTAAAGAGTTTGTATTCAATCAAACTTAAGTTACTATAAGCTTAAAATACACTGTTATAACTATAAGATATTCTATGTAAGCCTAATTATAGCTAAAGAAAAAATCTTTATTAGGAAAGGAAATAAAACATTTCACTATAAAAAATCAACAAATCACGAAGGAACAGCAGAAAGGATTATAGGAACAAAGGAACTACAGAACAGCCAGAAAACAATGAACAAAGTGGTAATGGTAAGTCTTTACCTATCAGTAATTAAGTGAAAAACAGATTTTAATTCTCCAATCAGAATATATAGAGTGAATGGATAAAAAAAAGAACCCAACTATATGTTGTCTATAATAGATTCAATTTCACTTTAAAGACACATATAGAATGAAAGTGAATAGATAGAAAAAGACTTTCCATGCAAAGTGTAACCAGAAGAAAGTACAGTTTGCTATATTTTATATCAGAGAAAATGGACTTAAAGTCAAAATTGGTAACAAAACACAAAAAAAATCACTATATAATGATAAGGTGGTCAATTTGTCAAAGGATATAACAATTATAAATATTAATGCACCCAACATTAAATCACCCAAATAATAAAGCAAATATTTAAGCGTCTATTAAGATAAATGGACAGCAATACAATAATAGTAAGGGACTTCAGTACTCTGACTTTTGTCAATGAATAAATCATTCAGACATAACATTAATAAATAGTGGATTTGAATAACACTATAGAGCAAATGGACCTAACATATATAAAGAATATTCTATCTGACAGTTACAGTATATACATTCTTCTAAATGTACATGGAACATTCTCCACAATAGATCATATGTTGGACCACAAAACAAATCTTAACAAATTTAAGAAGATTTAAATCATATCAGGTATCTTTTCTGACCAAATTATATGAAATTAGAAGTCAATAATGGGGGAAATTGGAAAATTCACAAATATGTGGAAATTAAACAACACATTCTTGAACAAAAAATGGGCTAAAGAAAAAAAATCAAATAAATCAAAAAGTGTAATGAAACATATAAAAATGGAAGCACAACATGTCAAACCTTATAAGATGCAGGAAAAGCAGTTCTAGGAGGGAATTTTATTGTGATAAATGTGTATACTAAGAAAAGAAGGAAGATTTCAAATCAACAACTTAAGTTTATACGTCAAAGAAGAAAGAGGGAGAGAAAGTCTCAAACTAAGCTCAAATTTAGCAGAAAAAAAATAAATAACAAAGGTTAGAATAGAACACAAATAAAATAGAGGCCAGAAAAATAGTATAAAATATCAACAAGTTTAAGAGCTTGTTTTTTTTGATAACATAAATAAAATTGACAAAACTTTATCATGAATAATGAAGGAAAAAGAGGACTCAAATAAGATTACAAACGCAAGAGGGAATATTACAACTGGTACTACAAGTATCATAAGAGACTACTAGGAACAATTACACACCAAATAATTAGATAAGCTAGAAGATATGCATAAATTCCTAAAAGCATAAAACCTACCATGGCTGAATCATGAAGCAATAGAAAATCTGAGCAGATCAGTAATGAATAAGGAGTTTGAAGCAGTAATCAAAAATCTCCCAATAAAGAACAGCCCTGTGCCTGATAACTTCATGGTTGAATTCAACCATAAATTTTAAGAATTAATTCTAATCCCTCCCAAATTCTTAAAAAAAAATTTAATGGGATTTTCCATGTATAATATCATGTCCTCTGCAAAAAGTGAAAGCTTAACTTCATCTTTGCCAATTTTGATGCCTTTGATTTCCTTTTATTGTCTGATTGCTGATTCTAGAACTTCCAACACTATGTGAAACAACAGCAGTGAGAGTGGACATCCCTGTCGTATTCCTGATCTCAGGGAAAAAGCTCTCAGTTTTTCCCCATTGAGGATGGTGTTAGCTGTGGGCCTTTCCTAAATGGCTTTTATGATCTTTAAGTATGTCCTCTATCCTGACTTTCTCGAGGGTTTTTATTAAGAAACATTGCTGAATTTTGTCAAAGGCCTTTTCTGCATCGATTGACAGGATCATATGGTTCTTCTCTTTTCTTTTATTAATGTGATGTATCACGTTGATTGATTTGCGAATGTTGAACCAGCCCTGCATCCCAGGAATGAATCCCACTTGTTCATGGGGAATAATTCTTTTTATATGCCGTTGAATTCGATTTGCTAGTATCTTATTGAGAATTTTTGCATCCATATTCATCAGGGATATTGGCCTGTAGTTCTCTTTTTTTACTGGGTCTCTGTCTGGTTTAGGAATCAAAGTAATAGTGGCTTCATAGAATGAGCCTGGAAGTTTTCCTTCCCTTTCTATTTTTTGGAATAGCTTGAGAAGGATAGGTATTATCTCTGCTTTAAACGTCTGGTAGAACTCCCCTGGGAAGCCATCTGGTCCTGGACTCTTATGTGTTGGGAGATTTTTGATAACCGATTCAATTTCTTCGCTGGTTATGGGTCTGTTCAAGCTTTCTATTTCCTTCTGGTTGAGTTTTGGAAGAGTGTGGGTGTTTAGGAATTTGTCCATTTCTTCCAGGTTGTCCAGTTTGTTGGCATATAATTTTTCATAGTATTCTCTGATAATTGCTTGTATCTCTGAGGGATTGGTTGTAATAATTCCATTTTCATTCATGATTTTATCTATTTGGATCATCTCCCTTTTCTTTTGGAGAAGGCTGGCTAGAGGTTTATCAATTTTGCTTATTTTTTCAAAAAACCAACTCTTGGTTTCGTTGATCTGCTCTACAGTCTTTTTAGATTCTATATTGTTTATTTCTGCTCTGATCTTTATTATTTCTCTTCTTCTGCTGGGTTTAGGCTGCCTTTGCTGTTCTGCTTCTATTTCCTTTAGGTGTGCTGTTAGATTTTGTATTTGGGATTTTTCTTGTTTCTTGAGATAGGCCTGGATTGCAATGTATTTTCCTCTCAGGACTGCCTGCACTGCATCCCAAAGCATTTCAATTGTTGTATTTTCATTTTCGTTTGTTTCCATATATTTTTTAATTTCTTCTCTAATTGCCTGGTTGACCCACTCATTCGTTAGTAGGGTGTTCTTTAACCTCCATGCTTTTGGAGGTGTTCCAGACTTTTTCTTGTGGTTGATTTCAAGCTTCATAGCATTGTGGTCTGAAAGTGTGCATGGTACGATTTCAATTCTTGTATACTTATGAAGGGCTGTTTTGTGACCCAGTATGTGATCTATCTTGGAGAATGTTCCATGTGCACTCGAGAAGAAAGTATATTCTGTTGCTTTGGGATGCAGAGTTCTAAATATATCTGTCAAGTCCATCTGATCCAATGTATCATTCAGGGCCCTTGTTTTTTTATTGATCCTGTGTCTAGATGATCTATCCATTTCTGTAAGTGGAGTGTTAAAGTCCCCTGCAATTACCACATTCTTATCAATAAGGTTGCTTATGTTTGTGATTAATTGTTTTATATATTTGGGGGCTCCCGTATTCGGTGCATAGACATTTATAACTGTTAGCTCTTCCTGATGGATAGACCCTGTGATTATTGTATAATGCCCTTCTTCATCTCTTGTTACAGCCTTTAATTTAAAGTCTAGTTTGTCTGATATAAGTATGGCTACTCCAGCTTTCTTTTGACTTCCAGTGACATGATAAATAGTTCTCCATCCCCTCACTTTCAATCTGAAAGTGTCCTCAGGTCTAAAATGAGTCTTTTGTAGACAGCAAATAGATGGGTCTTGTTTTTTCATCCATTCTGATACCCTATGTCTTTTGGTTGGCACATTTAGTCCATTTACATTCAGTGTTATTATAGAAAGATATGGGTTTAGAGTCAGTGTGATGTCCGTAGGTTTCATGCTTGTAGCGATGTCTCTGGTACTTTGTCTCACAGGATCCCCCTTAGGATCTCTTGTAGGGCTGGTTTAGTGGTGACGAATTCCTTCAGTTTTTGTTTGTTTGGGAAGACCTTTATCTCTCCTTCTATTCTAAATGACAGACTTGCTGGATAAAGGATTCTTGGCTGCATATTTTTTTTTCTGTTCATCACATTGAAGATCTCCTGCCATTCCTTTCTGGCCCGCCAAGTTTCAGTAGAGAGATCGGTCACAAGTCTTATAGGTCTCCCTTTATATGTTAGAGCACGTTTATCCCTAGCTGCTTTCAGAATTTTCTCTTTATCCTTGTATTTTGCCAGTTTTACTATGATATGTCGTGCAGAAGATCGATTCAAGTTACGTCTGAAGGGAGTTCTCTGTGCCTCTTGGATTTCAATGCCTTTTTCCTTCCCCAGATCAGGGAAGTTCTCAGCTATTATTTCTTCAAGTACACCTTCAGCACCTTTCCCTCTCTCTTCCTCCTCTGGAATACCAATTATGCATAGATTATTTCTCTTTAGTGCATCACTTAGTTCTCTAATTTTCCCCTCATACTCCTGGATTTTTTTATCTCTCTTTTTCTCAGCTTCTTCTTTTTCCATACTTTCATCTTCTCGTTCACCTATTGTCTCCTCTGCCGCTTCAATCCGAGCCATGGTTGTCTCCATTTTATTTTGCAACTCATTAATAGCATTTTTTAGCTCCTCCTGGCTCTTCCTTAGTCCCTTGATCTCTGTAGCAAGAGATTCTCTGCTGTCCTTTATACTGTTTTCAAGCCCAGTGATTAATTTTATGACTATTACTCTAAATTCACTTTCTGTTAAATTGTTTAAATCGTTTTTGATCAGTTCATTAGCTGTCGTTATTTCCTGGACGTTTTTTTTTTGAGGGGAATTCTTCCGTTTTGTCATTTTGGATAGTCCCTGGAGTGGTGTGGAACTGCGGGGCACTTCCTCTGTGCTGTCTTGAATAACTTGCGTTGGTGGGCGGAGCTGCAGTCAGACCTGATGTCTGCCCCCAGCCCACAGCTGGGGCCACAGACTGGTGTGTGCCTTCTCTTCCCCTCTCCTAGGGGTGGGATTCACTGTGGGGTGGTGTGGCCTGTCTGGGCTACTTGCACACTGCCTGGCTTGTGGTGCTGGGGATCTGGCATATTAGCTGGGGTGGATTGGCAAGGTGCACAGGGGCGGGACAAGCAGGGTCAGCTCGCTTTTCCTTCAGAGATCCGCTTCAGGAGGGGCCCTGCGGCACTGGGAGGGAGTCAGACCCACCGGAGGGATGGATCCGCAGAAGCACAGCCTTGGGTGTTTGTGCGGTGCAAGCAAGTTCCTTGGCAGGAACTGGTTCCCTTTGGGATTTTGGCTGGGGGATGGGCGAGGGAGATGGCGCTGGCGAGCGCCTTTGTTCCCCTCCAAGGTGTACTCTGTCGTCTGGGGCTCAACAACTCTCGCTCCCATTGCCCTCCAGCCCTCCTGTTCTCCGAACAGAGCTGTTAGCTTATAACCTTCCTGATGTCAAGTCCCGCTTGCTGTCAGAACACACTCGGTCTGGCCCCTCTGCTTTTGCAAGCCAGACTCGGGGGCTCTGCTTGGCCCGCAGGCCACCCCGGCTCCCTCCCGCCAATCCGTGTAGCACGCACTGCCTTGTCGCCCTTCTTACCCTCTTCCGTGGGCCTCTCATCTGCGCTTGGCTCTGGAGACTCTGTTCTGCTAGTCTTCTGGTGGTTTTCTGGGTTATTTAGGCAGGTGTAGGTGGAATCTAAGTGATCAGCAGGAGGTGCAGTGAGCCCAGCGTCCTCCTACACCGCCATCTTCCCCAGGTCTTATTGGTATAATTAAAGGCAATAAAGCAGGACTTCCCTAAAAAGGTAAAATGGATATGTTTATGCAAATGTATTTTTGGTGACATTAAGGAATATATGAGGTACTGGGAAAATGTATCTCCTCCATTTAACCTATATCATTGTCAGGCCCTTCCTTCCATATAATAGTATATATGTGCAACATGATAATCTCTTTTCAATAACCAGCATCTATATTTTTCTCTGTCTTGGTACTTATGGCATGAGAATACCAGCTGGCTGAGTGATGATCAGAGAAGCATGAGGAACTGAAAGCATATAGCACTTCTAAATACATAAACTATGTAAATTTTATTTTCTTCCTTGATTTTTGTTCTCATTTTTAGATGCAAATAGTGATAACATTTTACTTATTTAATAATTTTTTTTTCAAAAATAAAAATCAGATGACCTTATCAATAGGTCAAGATGAGCAATCAAGTGGTTAATACTGTCTTGATTTCCCAAACTACAGGTGAATTTCACTAGCTTAAAATTCCTAAAGACTTAAGGTTTTGTAGCATGCAAAATTACATCTTGCATATATTTATTTTTATATTTATAAACTCTATAGGGAATAAAGCATAAACTTGCAGCCTCTGAGGTCGCAGCACAATGTGGTAAAAGCATGAAACAATTTGGGCTTCAGAGCTCTGTTTTTCCTACAACAATATGTGTCACCCCATCTGATTACATAATGTGTTTGTACTTTTGTATATAATTTTAGGTAAAATTTAGAGTTTAGAAGTGGATATAGAGATGGAAAATGAAAATCAAATTATAAAAATAAAGTTGACAGGTTTAGCAAGACATTAGATATAATAAATGAAGCTAGTAACATGTCAAAATCTCTCCATACTCTCACTCCACTTCGTATCTACACCTTAGGTCTTTAAGATGTATAATAACAGTCAGGAAACACTAGGTTATGCTGTGATAGGAATAGCAAAATCTCACTTTCTTAACAGTAAACAAGTTTATTTCTTGCTCATGAAAATTCTGTTGTGAGTCCCCATGACTTCAGGGAATATATTTTCCATGTGGTGACTAAGTCTTCCAGGCTGCTTTTATTTTATAGCACATCCATCCCAACACAATGCTTCAGGGTCCATTTTGGCAGGTGAAGAGAGCATGACACACTGGCTCTTAAGTGTGTCAGCCCTGAAGTAATACATATTACCACCAGTCACAGTCAATTAATCAGAATTAGTCATGTGGTCCCATCCAATTTACAAGACTGGGAAATACATATTTTTTTTATGTCTAGGTAAGCAAAGAGAGGTGGAAATAATGGTAAGCATAAGTAATGTTTATTTAGAATATAAGGAATTCATTGGTTCTGCACCAAGAACTTGAGTGAAATAAAAGAATTACTTCAAAGGGGAAAAAAGATAAAACAATAGGTGAAAACAAAATACAGAAATGTGTAAATAGCTTAAAATGTGGAATAACATATTTTAATAATTTAAAGAAACAAACATTATTTTAACACAAAAATTTCTAACAAAAATGCATAGTAATAATTTTGAGTTTCATCACTGAAAATGTCACATCAACTTAAACTGAACATTCCCTTAGGCACAATAATTCTTTAAGATTCTTTTGCAAATGTCATTCTTCCTGGTAAATATTTTTTCATGTAAAAATGTCAGTATGATTATTTTGATTGTTGCATGATATATTAGCTATATTAAAAATCAAATACAGCATCTCTTGGATAAACTCTGTAACAATCATCAGATATAAAAAGTGAACTTAAACTTACAGTTCCCTAGTGTTTTAGTGTTTTCTTCTTAATATTTGTCTGAATATTACGAATCAAAGAATTATGTGAATATCCTCAAATATACTTTCAAATGTCAAATTAACATTCATGGAAGAGGACATTTGCAGAGAGTATTTTGAGATAGTCAAGCTAAATAATTGCCAATCAGCTACATTTTTTATTAAAAAGCTAATAAATCTTCTGGTGCCAGAGCAAAATGAAATATTTGATTCTTTACATTTTTTTAATTAAAAATTGTCCACAATTTTAAATATGCAGCTTTCTGGTGTACCACCCAACAATATTAATAAAAATAATCCCCTCAGCAAAGCTAGTGACTGAGCTGTCAAAGATAAGGTAATTGGTGCTAAAATTTTAAAAATGTGTTTGCTTTACTATAATGTAATGAATTTCATCATATATTCCTTAATGCTACCCTAAAAAATGTGAGAGAGAAGTAGAAACAAAATACAAATTTAAATTATTTTGGAACTTTTCTATTTATATGTTCACATAGGTTTTATATTTATGATTATTCTTTTTATTTTTTTCTTTCTTCTTTGTTTACACAAAACAAAACAAATACTGAGTATCATTAACCCATATGGGGGCCTTGGAAGTGTTTTGTTTTTTTTAATATTTATTTTTGAGAGAGAGATAGAGCACAAGCAGGGGGAGGGGCAGAGAGAGAGGGAGACACAGAATCTGAAGCAGGCTTCAGGTTCTGAGCTGTCAGCACAGAACCCAATGTAAGGCTCAAACTCACAAACCACAAGATCATGACCTGAGCCAGAGTCTGACAACCAACTGAGCCACCCAGGTGCCCCATCTTGGAAGTTTTAGTAGCAAAAAAGTACCGATGAAAAGTCAGTGAAAAGCAGAGTGGAAAGAAGAAACTAATAGAGGGGAAATATTGGAATAAAAAATAATTCCACCATTTCCACTAAAAACAGAAAAATAACAAAAAAAATAGGACATAAAAATAATAAGTTATATTTAGTCCCATGTATATAAATATTTTCACTGGAAATAAATGGGCACTCTGTCTGAAGGAAAATAATTCCAGATTAAGTCATTAAACTACAGAAAAGAATAAAAGGTACCAAAAATGATAAATATGTTATACATAAAAGACTTTATAGACAATTAAAAGTGATAAAATCAACAATGTCTTATGGAATTATAACATACATAGAAGAAAAATTTGAAATTTGTAACAACAATAATACAAAAAGTATTGAATGGAGTTCAACTGTTCTAAGTTTCTTGCATTGTTCATTAAGAAGTAATTATTTAAGGTAGGCCATAATATGTTAAGCATGCATATTGTCATCTCTAGATTAACCACTAAAACTATTTAAAAAGTTATATAGCTAAGACTCAAATAGAAAAAGTAAAATGGAATAAAGTTTAAAAACTGATTAAAAAAAGGTAGACAAATTGTAACAAATGGACTAAGATCTGCTGGGACATTTACAAAAAGCATATAAATATAGATAACATATAAATAAAGATAGATATAAATGCTTATAATAATAATGGCACTGAATGTAAATGACTTAAACACAAATTATCTGAATGGATTTTAAAAATAACAACTGTATGTTATTTTAAAAAGTGTAGCTTGTTACAAAAATGAAACAAATTAAAAGTAAAATAATTTAATTCCAACCATGAAGAACTATTACAGGAACTGTCTTAAAACTGTGAACAATGTGATACACAAGTAAAATATATGAAAAAAACTGTTTTCAGACATTTGACCATAGGAAGCACAGACAGTGATCTCTAGGAGGAAACAAAGGAATAGAGCACTATAATTGCCCCCAGGTAAAGGCAACTTCCTAAAGGCAATTTCCAGGTTGAAGTACAGGGGGGTTAAACCAAAACAGAGCCCTGAATTCTAGCTGCATTTAGGGGACTGAGATCAGAATGTGGAGGGTTGGGGGGCTGAGAAAGAATTTATAAGACATAATATCGTAGAAGAGGGAATTCCACAGAGAGAAAAAGAGAGTTCTGAAGGACTACAGAGGAGTTCCCTCAAATATTTGGCTGAATACTGGTCTAGGCTGGTATGAGTTGGACCTCCATGAAGATCTCCATGAAATAATCAGTGGAGAATAATAGGCTGCACGTTTTCTGAAGCTCACACAAGGCCTGAGAATAGTTTGTATTTCCACAAGCCAGAATGGTGAGGCCTTCTCATACACAAAGCATCAGGCAGTTCTCAGAAATGTATTACCTTAAAGTGGGAATAAATTAGCACTATATTAAAGATAACCCTGGGTATTCCCAACATACCATAAAAAATAAGTTTTGAAAATACAAAACTTTGCAATTAACATAACTGCTTGCCAGAATAAAGTCTTTAAATAAAGTTCTTTAAATAAATTTAACAAATCTAGCATCTAATAATGTAAAAATCACATCTGATATCCAATTTGAAAAAAATATCAGGAATTCAAGAAAAAAGAAAATATGACCCAGAACTAGAAGAAAAATCAACCAATAAATTCAGTTCCAGGTATGAGAGAAATGATAGATGTAGGAGACAAAAAGCTATTGCAAATATACTTCATATATTCAAGAATGTAGAAGAAACCATAAACATTATAAGAAGAAAAATGGAAGACTTTAAAAAGACAAAAATGGCACTTTTAACTACAGTATCTGAAATAAAAATATACTGGGGTAGGATTAACAGCATATTAGATAAAGCTGAAGAAAAGATGAGTTCACTTGAAGACAGCAATATAAACTAGCCATAAAGAAGCACAGAGATACAAAAAAACCAAAAACCAAACAGAGCATCAGCGACTTGTGGGATGGTATCAAATGATCTTATAGACATACATGACATTGAAGTCTCAGGATGTGTCTGGGGAAAAGGGCTATAGAAAAAAATTTGAAGAAATAATAATCAAAGTTTATTTTTTCCAGATTAGATTAAAACAATAAGCCTAAACTCCAAGTTCTTTATGAACCCCCTGTATACTAAATATACAGACAATTATACCAATACGACTAATAACAGTTGCTAAAAATAACGGTAGTAAAGATAAAAGGCAGCTAATTAAAAAGAACATTACAAGGAGGGTAACAACAATAAGAACAACAGAAAACTTCTCATAAGAAATTTTACAAGTCAAAAGACAATGGAGAAGTATCATCAAAATACTGGGGGGAAAAAGAACCCTAAATTTATATACCTATCAAAAACATATCTTAAAAATATGAAGGTAAAATATAGACTTTTTTAGAAAAACAAAAGGTGATAAAATTAATTGCCAATAGACCACCACTAAAAGAATTGTTTTCTTTTTTGAGAAAGAGGGAGAGAGAGAGAGAACGAATGGAGTAGGGGCAGAGGGAGAGAGAGAATCTTAATCAGTCTCTATGCCCAGCACATAGCCTGACACGTGGCTCAATCTCACTACCATGAGATCATGACCTGAGCTGAAATCAAGAGTCAGATGCTTAACAGACTGAGCCACCCAGGCGCCCCACCACTAAAAGAATTTTTTTTTAATTCTTCAAAAAGAAAGAAAATAATAATAAATGGGAATTTGATCAAAATAATAATGAGTTACCAATACTAAAAGAGTATGCCAATAGTAGCAATGCTTCAAAATGCATGAATAAGGAGGCTGGGAAGATGGCAGAGTAGGAAATCCCTAAGCATGCATTGTCAGATGGATACAACTAGATAACGCTCATATTAGCTTAAATAACCCAGAAAACAACCAAAGACTGACAGAACAAACTTCACAACTAAAGGTAGAGAAGATGCCACATTGATAAAGGTGGGAAAGCTGGAGACAAGGTTTGGGAGCAAAATGCTTCTGGACATCCATGTTAGGGAGTGAGCCATTGGCAAGGAGAAGGGTAAGAATTAGATTATCACATGGTGGAGCCCACACAAGCGAGATATTTGGCTTGGAAAGCAAGAGGAGATGAAGTTCCTGAGTTCTTCCAATCAGTGGGACCTAAAGCCTAGAACTTATAAAAAGCAGCCAAAAGGCATTAAAAAGCTGAGTCCCTGCCCTTAAAGAGTCAGAAGAACAAATAACCAGCAGAGATACAGCATAGAAGCAATAGTTTGAAAAATGCCTGTGGCACAAGGGAGGGAGAGAGATTTACTCATCTCAGAGACAAAGGAATCACAGGGAGACCCCTCCAGGAAGGAAGTAGCTGTTATATGCCATTTCCTTCCTCCACCCCTCCGCATGCACAAGGTCACCTACAGGAACCAGGATACAGCCCTCACTCCCTACCTCATTTGCTTATACTAAGCCCTGCCCACTTTTCAGGGGAATCTGCCATTTCCAGTAATATTTGCCCCAGTCCCAGGACTGTGGGGCCTTCCATCAGAAGATCAGTGCAAATAGGACCAACATTGCTTCTCCTGACCCATGTGTTTTGTAGGGCATTGGTTCCAGTGGTGGCAGTGGTGGTAGGTGTCATTTCATAAGCAGACCAATGCATAGCTTGTTAAAATGCACCCCACTCATCCAGGGACTAAACATGGCCCACAACAGGAAAAGAGAGCTTTTGCAGACAACTAGACTGAAAGGAAAAGAATCCAGGACTCATCGGCAGGGCACAAGCAATACCCATAGCAGATACTCCCTGAAGCACCAGGTCCTGGGCAAAAGGGGACACTGCACTGTAGGGCACTACAGGACCGCTTCTTCATAAGGCCATTACCTTCAAAAGCAAGAGATGTAGCTGACTTTCCTAACACACAGAAACTGACACAAAATAGTTGGACAAAATTAGACAAGGGAATATATCCCAAATGAAAGAATAGGACAAAGCCACAGCAAGAGACCTAAGTAAAATGGTTATAAGAAATATACTTGATAGAGAGTTTAAACTAATGTTCATAAAGATACTCACTGGACTGGGGAAAAGAGTTGAGGACATTAGTAAGACCATTAACAAAGAGATAAAAAAGAAACAAGAAGATAAAGAACACAATGGATGAAATTAAAACTACACTTGATGGAATAAATAGCATGCAAAAGGAAGCAGAGGAATGAATTAATGTCCTGGAAGATAGAGTAATGGAAAGTAATCAAGTTGAACAAGTAAGAGAAAAAAATATGCAAAATGACAACAGACTTAGTGAACTAAGTGACTCCAACAAGTATAATAACATTCACATTATAAGGATCCCAGAAAAAGAGAGACAAAAGGGGCAGAAATTATATTTGAAGAAATAACTGAAAACTCCCTACTCTGGGGAAGAAAACAGATATCTAGATCCAGGAGGCACAGAGATTCCGCCTGGAAATTCAACTCAAAGAGTTCCATATTAGGGGTGCCTGGGTGGCTCAGTTGGTTAAGGGTCCAACTTGATTTTGGCTCAGTTCATAATTTCACTGTTTGTGAGATTGAGCACCATGTTGAGCTCTGCACTAACAGTACTGGCCCTGCTTGGGATTCTCTCTCTCTGCCCCTCCCCCACTTGCTCACTTGTGCATGCTCTCTCTCTCTCTCTTTCTCTCCCTCTCTCTCAAAATATATAAACATTAAAAAAGAACATCCATATTACAAAACATACTAATTAAAATGGCTGCCACATAAGGGAAGGGAAACAAAAATAATATAAAAACAGGGAGGGGGACAAAGCATAAGAGACTCATAAATATGGAGAACGAACAGAGGGTTACTGGAGGGGTGTGGGAGGGGGGATGGGCTAAATGGGTAGGAATCTACTCCTGAAATCATTGTTGCACTATATGCTACCTAATTTGGATGTAAATTTAAAAAAAATAAAATTAAAAAAATAAATTTAAAAAATAAAAAAATAAAAAATAAATAAAATTGAGATAGCTATTTGTTGTCTTTAATGGTCAAAAAAAATGGCAATAAGTAGGGGATGAGAGAAGACCGTAGAGGAGTAGGAGGACCCTAGGTTCATCTCATCCCTTGAACACAAGTAGATAACTATCAAATCATTCTAAATACCCCAGAAATCAACCTGAAGACTGACAGAACAAACTCCACAACTAAAGGGAGAGAGAAGCCACATCAAAGAAGGTAGGAAGTGCAGATGTGGTTTAGGGAGAAACGGAGAGCAGGTGCTGTGGAGGGGAGGGAGCTCTGGTCACAGGGAAAGATGAGAGAGAAAAGAGCATGCAGGGCACAAACAGAACATTTCCCCAAAGCCGTTGGCTGGGAAAATGAGAGAGGCTGATTTTCCTGAGTTCTTGCAACCAGCTGGGTTTAAAGACTAGAGTTTTAAAAGTCAGTAGGCTTGGTTGGGATAGGGCCCTGAGAGCAGTGCCCTACTCCTGGACAGAGGGCAGGAAACAACCCAGGGGAAGATGGCATGGTAACTGGTAATAGCAATCTGAGGAACTCCTGGGGCACACAAGGGGGAGATTATTCCCTCTTCTTGGAGCATGTCCCTGAGAGGCAGCATGTTCTCTCTGGGGACAAAGGATCTGTCTGCAGGATTTCCCTCCCCTGCCCTCAGCATAAACAAAGCCACCAGCAGGAAGCAGCACAGCCTGGACACTGGCTGCCTAACTTGCTTGCACCCCTCCCCCCCAACTGCACTCTGAGCAACTGCTCTTCTCAGTCAAGCTTGGCTCAGTCTCAGTGAGGTGGGCCCCTCCCCCAGAAGACCAGCACAAGCCCCTGCCCACACCGCATCTCTAAAGCCTGGAGTTTATCAAGTCAGTAGGCACAGCTGGGATAGAGCCAAGGCACTGTGCTGCTCCTGGAGAGAAGGCAGAAAAACAACCCATGGTCAGACAGTGTGGAAACAGTGATCCGAAAAAAACACCTAGATCACACAGTGGGGAGATTATTCACTCTTCTCAGAGTGCTTCCTTGAGAGGTAACTTTTACGAAGACATCTCTCCTGGAACAAAGGAGCTGGCTGGTGCCATTTCCCTTTCCCTCCCCTGCCCCTCACCATAAACACAGAGACACCTGCAGTAAGCAGTGCATGGCCCAACCTAACCTGCTGCCTAACCTGCTACAACAAGTCCCACACCTGAGCACTCTGGCAGGATAGCCACTCTTGGGAAAACTTGCCTCAGTCCCAGTGGGGCAGGCCCCTTCCCTAGGAGACCAGCACAAACCCCTGCCTACACCAAGTCTCCAATCAGAGAGTTCTGCATGATGTCAGTTTAGTGGAAGTAATATCAGGTCTCTTTTCACAAACAGAACAAAGCACACTTAGTTAAAACTCACATTCTGGCCATGGACCAAACACTGCCCACTGCAGGCAAGGAGAACTTCCACAGATGACTGGCCTGAAGGATACAGCAGCCAAAACAGCAGCAGAGTGCACACAGCATAAACCAGAGACACTCCCTGAAACACCAGGCCTTGGATATTATATGAGCTCTTTTTTTAAATCTTTTTTTTACTTTATTTATTTATTTTGACAGAGAGAGAGAAAGCACGAGCAGGGTAAGGTCAGAGAGAGAGGGACAGAGAGAGGATCCCAAGCAGGCTCTGCACTGCCAGTGCAGAGCCCAATGCAGGGCTCAAACTCACAAACCATGAGATCATGACCTGAGTCAAAGTCAGACACTTAGCAGACTGAGCCACCCAGGAACCCCTGAACTCTTCTTCATAAAGCCATTACTCTCAGAAGTAGGAAACATAACAGACTTTTGTAACACAGAGAAGAAGACAGAGACTTAGAGAAAATGCCAAAACAGAAGAATTTATCCCAAGTGAAAGAACAAGATAAGGTCATGGCTAGAGATCTAAGTGAAACAGATATAAATAATATGTTTGGTGAAGAATTAAAAACAATAATCCTAAGGGTACTCACTTGCCTTGAGAAAAAAATGGAAAACATCAGGGAGACTTTATCCACAGAGGTGAAAGAGTTAAAAAAAGAATCAGACAGAAATGAAGAATGAAGTAACTGAGATTGGAAACTGATTTGATGCAATAAACAGCAGTCTGGAAGAAGCAGAGAAACAAATTAGTGACCTAGAAGGGAAAATAATGAAGCTGGACAAAAGAGAAAGAATTATGCAACACAAGAATGTACTTGGAAACTCAGTGACTCCACCAAATAGAATAACATTCGTATTATAGGAGTCCCAGAAGAAAACGGAAAAAAGAGGGAACAGAAAATTTATTTGAGGAAATAATAGCTAAAATTTCCATAAACAGGGGAAGGAAACAGACATCCAGATCATGGAGGCACAGAGAACTCTTATCAAAATCAACAAAAGCAGGCCAACACCAACACATATTGTAATTAAATTTGCAAAATATAGTGATAAAGGAAAAAAAACTAAAAGCAGCCAAAGAAATCCTTAACTTACAAGGGAAGACCCATAAGTCTAGCTGCAGATTTCTCAAAAGAAACTTGGCAAGCCAGAAGAGAATGGCATGATATATTCAATATTCTGAATGGGAAAGAAATTCAGCCAAGAATACTCTATTCACCAAGGATATTATTCAGAATAGAAGGAGAGATAAAGAGTTTCCCAAACAAAACCTAAAGTGCTTTGTGACCACGAAACCAGCCCTGCAAGAAATATTAAAGGAGACTCTTTTAGTGGAAAGGAAAGACCAAAAGTGACAAAGACAAGAAAAAAAAAAAAAAAAAAAACAGAGAAAATCTCCAAAAACAACAAGTAATAAAATGGCACTAAAACATATCTATAATTACTCTGAATGTAAACAGATTAAATGTTCCAATCAAAAGACATAGGGTGGGGGCGCCTGGGTGGCGCAGTCGGTTAAGCGTCCGACTTCAGCCAGGTCACGATCTCACGCTCCGTGAGTTCGAGCCCCGCGTCGGGCTCTGGGCTGATGGCTCGGAGCCTGGAGCCTGTTTCCGATTCTGTGTCTCCCTCTCTCTCTGTCCCTCCCCCGTTCATGCTCTGTCTCTCTCTGTCCCAAAAATAAAATAAAAAAAAAACGTTGAAAAAAATTAAAAAAAAAAAAAAAAAAAGACATAGGGTGTCATAATGGATAAAAAAATAAGACTCATCCATATGCTACCAATAAGAGACTAATTTTAGACCTAAAAACACCTGCAGATTGAAAATGAGGGGATGGAGAAACATTTATAATGCAAGTGTATATCAAAAGAAAGCCAGAGTAGCAATACTTACATAGGGCAAAATAGACTTTAACCCAAAACTGTAACAAGAGATGAAGGACACTATATTGTAATAAAGGGGAAATTCCAACAATAAGATATAAAATTCTAAATATTTGTGTACCCAGCCAGGAGGTAGCCAAATATATAAAAAAAATTAATTACAAACATAAAGAACTCATTGAGAATAATACAATATTAGGAGACTTTAACATCCCACTTACATCAAGAGAGAGATCATCTAAACAGAAAATCAACAAGGAAACAATGGCTTTGAATGACACACTGGACCAAATGGATTTAACAGATATAGTCAGAACATTCTATTTTAGAACAAAAGAATACACGTTCTTTTCAAGTGCACACAGGACATTCTCCAGAATATTTCACATAGTAGGTCACAAATCAAACCTCAACAAGTACAAAAAGATTGAGATCATACTATACATATTTTCTGACCACAGTGATAGGAAACAAAGTCAACCACAAGAAAAAAAAATTGAAAAGAAGATAAATACACATTGGTTAACAATAAGCTACTAAACAACGAATAGATCAACCAGGAAATCAACGTGAAATACAAAATACATGGAAACAAATGAAAATGAAAACACGATGGTCCAAAACCTTTAGAATGCAGCAAAAGCAGTTCTCAGAGGGAAGTATATAGCAATACAGGCCTATATCAAGAAGAAAAATCTCAAATAACCTAACCTTACCCCTAACGGAGCTAAAAAATAGAACAAAAAATGAAGCCTAAAGCCAGCAGAAGGAAGGGATTAATAAAGATTAAAGCAGAAATAAATGATATAGGAACTGAAAAAAAAAAAACAATAGAACAGATCAATGAATCCAGGAGCTGGTTTTTTGAAAAAATTAATAAACTTTATAAACCCCTATCCAGACTTATCAAAAAGAAAAGAGAAAGAACCCAAATAAATAAAATCACAAATGAGAGAGGAGAAATAACAATTAACAGCACAGAAATGCAAACAATTATAAGAGAATAATATGAAAAATTATATGCCAACAGATTGGGCAATCTGGAAGAAATGTATAAATTCCTAGAAACATATAAACCATCAAAACTGAAACAGAAAAAAATAGACACCTTGAACAGACCAATAACCAGCAATGAAATTAAATCAGTAATAAAAAAAAAATCTCCTAACAAAGAAAAATCCAGGGCCACAAGGCTTTACAGGGAAATTCTACCAAACTCTTAAAGAAGAGTTAATACCTATTCTTCTCAAACTATTCCAAAAATTACAAAAGAAAGGAAAACTTCCAAATTCATTTTATGAGGTATTACCTTATTACCAAAATCAGATAAAGACTCTACTAAAAAAGAGAACTATAGGCCAATATCCCTGATGAACATAGATGCAATAAAATATTAGCAAATTAATCAAACAATACATTGAGTGAATCATTCACCACAATCAAGTCAGATTTATTCTTGGGTTGCAAGGGTAGTTCAATATTTGCAAATAAATGTGATAACCACACTAATAAAAGAAAGGATAAGATCCATATGATCATTTCAGTAGATGCAGAAGAAGCACTTGACAAAGTACAACATCCATTCATGATAAAAAAAAAAACCCTCAAAAAAGTAGGTTTAGAGGGAATATATCTCAACATAATAAAGGCAATATATGTGAAAACCCCACAGATAATATCATTTTCAATAAAGAAAAACTTAGAGATTTTTCTCTCTGATCAGGAACAATACAGAGATGTCCACTTCCACCACTGTTATTTAACATAGTACTGGAAGTCCTAGCCACCACAATCAGATATCAAGAAGAAATAAAAAGTAAACAATCTAGTAAGGAAGAAGTAAAACTATTTGCTGATGACATTATACTCTATACAGAAAACCTAAAATATTCCACTAGAAAATTGCTAGAACTGATACACGGATTCATTAATGTTGCAGGATACAAACTCAACATACAGAAATCTGTTGCATTTCTGTACACAAAAAATGAAGCAGCAGAAAGAAATCAAGGAATTGATCCCATTTACAATTTCACCAAAAACAATGATACCTAGAAAAAACCTAACCAAGGAGGTTAAAGACCTATACTCTGAAACTATAAAAAACCGATGAAAGAAATTGAAGATGACACAAAGAAATGGTATGACCTTCTATGCTCATAGATTGGAAGGACAAATATTGTTAAAATATCTGTAATAACCAAAGCAATCCACACATTTAGTGTATTGTCTATCAAAACACCAACATCATTTTTCACAGAATGAGAACAAACAATTCTAATATTTCTATAGAACTACAAAAGACCCTGAATGGCCAAATCACCCTTGAAAAAGAAAAGCAAAGATGGAAGCATCACAATTACAGACTTCAAGTTGTATTACAAAGCTGTAGTGATCAAAACAGTATGGTGTTAGCACAAAACAGATACATAGATCAGTAATAAAAATTAGAATAGAAAACCCAGAAATTAATCCACAAATATATGGGTCAATTAGTCTTTGACAAAGCAGGAAAGAATATCCAATGGGAAAAAGACAGTCTCTTCAACTAAGTGGTGTTGGGAAAACTAGACAGTAATATGCATAAGAATGAAACTGAACCACTTTCTTACACCAGAGACAAAAATAAATTCAAAATGGATTAAAAGGCTAAATGTGAGACATGAAACCATTAAAATCCTAGAGGAGAACACAGGCAGTAATCTCTTTGACATCAGCCATAGCAACTTATTACTAGATAGGTCTCCTGAGGCAAGGGAAAGAAAAGCAAAAATAAACTATTGAGGCCATATCAAAATAAAAATATTCTGCACAGCCAAAGAAATAAACAAGGCTAAAAGGCAATCTATGGAATGGGAGAAGATATTTGCAAGTAACTTATCTGAGAAAGGATTAGTATCCAAAACATACAAAGAACTTATAAAAGTCAACACTCAAAAAGCAAATAATCATATTAAAAAATGGGCAGAAGACATGAATAGACATATTTCCAAAGAATACATACAGATGACCAAAAGACACATGAAAAGATGCTCAACATCGCATATTATCAGGGAAATTCAGATCAAAACTACAATGAAGCATCACCCCATATCTGTCAGCATCCTAAAATCAGCAACACAAAAAATAACAGGTGTTGGCAAGGATGTAGAGAAAGGAAATTCCTCCTGCATTGCTGGTGGGAATGAATACTGGTGCAGCTACTGTGGTAAATAGTGTGGAAGTCCCTTCAAAAACTTAAAAATAGAACAACCCTGCACTCCAACTACTGTACTACCATATATTTACCAAATAATACAAAAATACTAATTCAAAGGGATACATGCACCCCAATGTTTACAGGAGCATTATCTACAATAGCCAAATTTGGACACAGCCCAAATGTCCACTGACTGATGATTGGATACAGATAGAATATTACTCAGCCATAAAAAATGAATAGAATCTTGCTATTTGCAATGATATGGATGGAGCTAGAGAGTATTATACTAAGCAAAATAAGTCAGTCAGAGAAAGACAAATGCCATATGAGTTCACTCATGTGTGGTATTTAAGAAACAAAACAAAGGAGCAAAGGGTAAAAAAAGAGAAAGAAAGAGGGGCAAACCAAGAAACAGACTCTTAACTATCAATAACAAACTGATGGTTACCAGAGGGGAAGTGGATGGGGAGGAATGGGTTAAATAGGTGATGGTGATTAAGGAGTGAAGTTGTTGTGATGAGCACTGGGTGTTATATGAAAGTGTTGAATTACTATATTGTATACCTGAAACTAATATTACACTTATATGTTAACTGGAATTTAAATAAAAACTAAAAAAATTATATGAATACTAGCAATGCTATAGGTAATTTTTATGAGAAACTCCATCATAGTAGGAATTTGGGATCTATTCCTTGAGATTAATGTATTAAAATAAACCTACAACTTCCAGTTTTGGTCAAGATTAAATAAACCCACTACATCCTATTTTTCCCATTGATAACAACTGAAAACTGGAAAAAAATGCAGAAAACCACATGTGTACTCTGATAAGTAAAAACAAAAATATACAGCAGGTCAAGAGAAGGGTCAAAAGAAGAGTGATGTTTCAGCTATGATGTGTTTCCTGAATATTTTCCTGTCTCCCAGCTGTGGAACAGGACATGTATCAACCATAGATAGTAAAAAGTGTGAGAGAAACTCTATCCTTCTAAAGAGGACCAGGAAATAGGCCTTTGTAAACTGCAGAGTGTGTGGGAATTCCCTTCTTTTTATTTTATCTCTCTTAGTCTTTCTGAGGCAGCTAAAATCAAACTGCAGTGGTGGCACATGGGCCCCCTAAGACTCTAAAGAGAAAACCCATTCCTTTGGCTAGAGAAACTTGGAAAGAATGTTGTCTTTGTTTTCCTCACTTCAAGTTCAGGCTTAGTGTTGCAAAAATGTATGGCTGGACAAGGGGATAAATGTGTCAGAGAAGTCTCAGAATTCTAGCCAGAGAGCGAAAAAATGATCCTCTGGAAACTGGAAAGTATGACAAAAATCTTGGGAAGGGGAAAGATGGCTAGAGGGCTTCTCTAATTTTGTATATGAACTGATACATGTCCCAAACTCATTCCCAAGTTGTGCATATGTAGAAAAAACCCACATAAATAAAGGAAAGACATTGATAACCAAAGTACAATATTAACTACCACCCAAATCTCATATGACCCCTCGAGTGGTTCATGTGAGAGGCTGGCCCAAAGAATATGGCAAATGCTTATACACTGAATTGATATTAAATCTACCACCCGCTGAAGTCAAGAGAGAGAAACTTCATCTCTAACTGGATTGACTCTCTCCTAAAACAAACAAAAAAACAAAACCCAGCATTCTCTAAAGGATATTAACATAACCCAGAGTGTCATAACATAATTTTCAAAATGTTCAAGATACAGTCCAAAATTACTCAACATACAAAGAACCGGGAAAGCAAAACCAATTCTTAAGGTGAAATCTAAATGCAAATCACAAGACGACCAAGGTATTGGAATTACAAAATATTTTAAAACAGCTATTTTAGCCATATTTCATGAGATAAATATGACACTCTTGAAATAATTAGAAATAGGAGTTTTCAGTCGACATACAGAAATTATTTTAAAAATAGCCAAATATAAATAATAGAACTGAAAAATAAAATGTCTGTAATAAAAAATTAACTGTATGGCCTGTATGGCCTGTATGGCAGAATGGAGAGGCAAGGCTGAAATCAGTGAACCTGAAGACAAATCAATAAAAATCTGAAAAAACTGAGAGATAATGAATGAAAAAATAGAGACTCAGGAACCTGTGGAGGCATAACAAAATATCTAACACTTGCGCCATTGAATTTCCTGAAGGAGGTGAGAAAGAGGTTAATGCAAAGAAAATATTTGGAGAAATAATGGCTGACAACTTCCCAAATCTGGGGTTTTTCTGTTGTCTGCATTCTACTTGCCTTCAGGATTATTTTCCGTTTCTTAGAAGGAAAACTCACTTCTACACTGCCTGATAGGCAACTTTTTATGTATTATATACACTAATTCCATTATTATGATTATTTGTAAAAACAAACCTAAATAAGAAGAGATTCCTGTTCATCTTGTTTCCATTCCAGCAAGTACAAATTTGGAATTTTGGGGAAAAGGTCTTAAAGGTAGAAACCTTTTTAGGTGAATCCAGAATAATTTGAAGCTTTCTCTAGAGTTATATGTTTAGTCCCTCAATTCTTATGCCTATATCTCAGTGTCTCACATCACTGACAGGGCATTAATACACATAACTTGATTTAGAGTGTACACACCTTTGAGCAATATGCTAAAAATACATTAATTTGATATTTCCATAAAACAATGAGTTATGGAGAGTCAGGTAACAGAACTGGGTTTTAGAATACATGGGGTTAGATTATATTTACAGGGCCTAAGTTTTGCACTAAGGTTTTAATCCTAAATTGTATACCTTTATGCTGTAAACTAGATAAATTAATAACAAAGCAATCAATTCCAGCTTGCCAATTTGTTCAAAGCAGTGAATACCAACCGCAAATTAGCTAGCTGTGTTGGAGGACAATGATGGATCATCAAGGTCAGACAGAACTGATATAAATATGACAAAACAGTCACACAAGTGAACAACAGCACGTGTGCGGTGAGGGTCAAGGCAATAATTCCTAATTACAGGGCTTTCTCAAGCAGGATGATAACATGCAAATAGCTAATAAGCCTTGACTTAATTTTGGAAGCATAGGGAAGTGAGCAGGTACTTTTCAGAAAAGAAAGTGATATAATTAATCTGATATCCTGTTTTATATAATTAATCTGGTATGCTAATAAAACTAAATTAATAATATAAATGCATCCAGAATGTCGGAACAATGAATTTAATAATAATGGTGTCAATTTTGTTCCTAACTGCATGGATACTTTATAGCTGTGGTTTCCCAGCTATCCACGGCTATGCTATATTATTCAATTGCTGGAAAACTATACCTAAAAATATTTTTTAGCCAGAATCTTTGGCCCTATCTTTAGCATTATATTCTGTAGGTTGCACTACATGCCAGAATCCACATAAGTCAGAAACCAGTGGAAGGAGCCAATGTAATTGAGGTATTTAGTGCATTTGCCTAGCCTGCCCCTATTGCTTGTGAGGCCCAAAGCCAAAGTACACACGGAAGCTCATATAACATATGCATAGATATTTAAAATGTACAAAGCAAGACACTGAAATATCAAATTTTAAATAAAATTTTACCTACTGTCTTGTGTTAATATACCTGCATAAAGATCTGGAAGGACAGGCTTAAATAAGAATTTCTGGACTCCCTGGAATTCCATACAAGAATGCAGTAGTGTGAGTGAGAAGTTTTCAAGTTCATCTTCCCACTACCAACTACATTCAGCAGTTGAGGGACTTCATGTGTGAGAGACTAAATATATACAGTATATGGAAATGGCCAGAATATACATGACAATAGGACACTAATCCACAGCCTTTGCAGCAACCAACCTGGGAAACCAAACCATAACCTCGGCAACAATCAGCCTCAAATGGTTAGTACTTGATTAATAACTGCCAGTTTCCTTAAGTTTTACCCCTGCTCCCACTTTTTATATAGAACAAATCAGAGAAAGCAAAATATGCTCCCCAAACCAATCATTTAGGATGCCCTGATTCTAATTAACACATAGAAAAACTTCCTCATACCAACAACCTCCCATCAGACCACACTAGGAACCTTCCCTTTTGTCACTATAAAGTTTTACCACTCCTCTGCTTACCTTTGAGTCACTGCAAACAGAAGTGAAGGTAACTGACTCCTCTGCTAAAGCAAGCTGTGAATAAATGGGCTCTGTTTGTTCTCACTTATTTTATTTATTTTCACATGTGTGTATGAGTGTGGATACTCTAGCCTGTAAAACAAAGTTTTATCCATACATGCCACAAACAGTCAAGAGGCCTGATTAGACTATGGAAGTAGACTGAGTACCATTTAAGCAACGAATTCTAGGGTCTTGAGTAACTTGAGCAGCCTAGAAGGAGATGGCACATATTCCAAGTAAACACACAGTTGGTTCTGTAGGTTCTGCAACTCACTCACCCCTTGGGAAGAGCTGCAGCTACAGTAGGGCTAGGGCAGGGTCCTGAATCTGGGGCAGGGGGCTCCTTTTGTCTAGGTGTAAGGGTGATACTGGCATTATCCCCAACCATTGTGAGCCAAGTCCTCAACTTAAAATCTATCTAAACTTTTAAAAATATGACCTCTCCCTCTCCCTTCCCCAATGGGAATTAGAAAACCTCCTCAATGTTTTTTTGGTGTCCTGTGCTACTCCCTATCATAGCATTTATGCTCTTTTGTAATGTGTGTTTGCTTGCCCTGTATGCCTGTAGGGCAGGCATCTTATTTTGTGTTCTGAAGGCTAACATAGAGGCAGAAATCAATGGAATATTATTGTTCATGAAAAATTGTCAACTATATGTAAAAACACAATACTTTTTTCACGTAAAAAGAACAAGATAGTTAAATATCAACTTGGCTTTCTTTGCTAGGTTCAAAGTCTTACTCCCTGTGTAGGGGAGAAACTGACGATTTTATACTACCCCTTTACTGCCATCGATTATAATATTCAAAGCTCGTTGCAAAATATGTTTGTGTTTTGAGGGGAAAAATGATTTCCATTATTTTTCTCTGGCAGGAGAATTAGGAGAAAGTCTGAGAGTTTTGAAAGGGGTAATATAATCACAGTTCTGAAGACTTTTTACTTTAGTTGTTAGATTTAAATTGTTTTTCTCCATAAGGCTCCTAGGGAGGCATTGGCCTGATAGGTGCAATATAAATGAGAAATATTTCTTAAATGTGGTTCTGGAGACTGATAACATGATTTCTACTATTTTGTTGTTATTGTTTTATTTTGTATTATTATGTTGTTCTCATTGTTTTCATTAGTGATTATCTTCCAAGACAATTTATATCTATTTTTTCTTGGGGCACTAAGTACACCAAAATCTCTTTTTCAGACCCACTGATTAAAAATTAATTTTAGATTTTCCTAGAAAGTAGGGCAGGTACCTCCTAAGGAATAACAGCAGGTTTTCACTTTAATCACTTGTGAGCACTTCCTGAGGCTCCACGTGTAACTTTATATAGAATTAGAAGAGTCCTGCAATGATATTCCCATGGGAAGAGAAAAGGATGAAACCACTCGTGTCAATTTTAGTCCTGGCTGGAGCTAAGACAGTAGCATTTGGAATCAATGGCATAGCATGAAGGAGAAAAAATGCCTGATAAGCGGCTTCCCATTGTTCCAGAATCATTTTGAGCAGAAAGTACAGAAAGTTCCAATTGAATAAATTGGAATCTTCTGGTGGAAATAATGTTGCTGTGGGTCGTTTCCTTTTTTGAAAACTGTCAAAAATGTACCTGGCCTTTGTTGATTAGGAAAGAACCTCCACAGACAGAAAAAGCATCTCCTTTATGTTCTTTAAAATATGCGTGCTATGTCTTTATATACTTTGAAAAATAACTCCTCTCTTCTAAATTGGTAAGGAAAATGTAGCATTGATTCCTTCTTTTTTTTGAATTGAAAGTAAGCCTAGCATTTTACAACTACAATATACAATCTCAAATGGTCATTAAGTGTAAAGGATAATTGTAACTTCATAAAAATAGTTATTTACTGAGTTGTATAATAAGATATTATAGAAATGCTTATAAAAAGGAAAGGTTTATTCATCTTTCTTTTCCCTAGTATCTCGCTCTTTCTATAGCTGAAACATTTGTCATTAAGAAAATATGTAATTTCCTTAGTATTGAATTTCCAGATTTTAGCCCTCAACGTGATTGCTAGATACTCCTTGAAATCAGGTTAAAATATTCATTGTAATAAAAAAACGTCTTTAATAATTAAAAAAAAGATTATAAGTGATCTTTAAGAAAACAGAACCATGTTGGCACATTGGTTTGTTTTTTAAAAAAATACGAGATTCGAATAAACAGATCTGGCTTTTTGTCCTACCTCTGATGACACATAGCTATGTGTCCCTGAAAAAAAAAAAATCATTCTCTGTTTCTCAGTTCCTCTCTCTTTCAAATCTTACAATAAAAAATTGTCCTTCCTAATTTATGGTGTAGTTATGAGGAGATATGAATTAAAATTATTATTGTTGTTTGCTTTCCATACAAGAAAACACTATGTAAATCCAAAGAATCAGTAGACTATAAAGAATGATGCAATGAATCAAACCAAAAATCTCTGTAATGAATCTCAACAGTACCAAGAGTTATTCTTTTCCTATACAACTGATAAGAAAATCAACACCTTGTATCCTACATATCATTTTTGCATTAATAGCTCATTATAAATGCCATTCAATATTCTTTTTTATTTTTTAATATGAAATTTATTGTCAAATTGGTTTCCATACAACATCCAGTGCTCATCCCAACAGGTGCCCTCCTCAATGCCCATCACCCACTTTCCCCTCCCTCCCATACCCCATCAACCCTCAGTTTATTCTCAGTTTTTCAGAGTCTCTTATGGTTTTCCTCCTTCCCTCTCTGTAACTTTTTTTCCCCTTCTCCTTCCCCATGGTCCTCTGTTAAGTTTCTCAGGATCCACATAAGAGTGAAAACATATGGTATCTGTCTTTCTCTGTATGACTTATTTCACTGAGCATAACACTCTTCAGTTCCATCCACGTTGCTACAAAAGGCCATATTTCATTCTTTCTCATTGCCATGTCGTATTCCATTGTATATATAAACCACAACCTCTTTATCCATTCATCAGTTGATGAACATTTAGGCTCTTTTCATAATTTGGCTATTGTTGAAAGTGCTGCTATAAACATTGGGGTACAAGTGCCCCTACGCATCAGCACTCCTATATCCCTTGCGTAAATTCCTAGCAGTGCTATTGCTGGGTCATAGGGTAGATGTATTTTTAATTTTTTGAGGAACCTCCACACTGTTTTCCAGAGTGGCTGCACCAGTTTGCATTCCCACCAACAATGCAAAAGAGATCCTCTTTCTCTGCATCCTCGCCAACATCTGTTGTTGCCTGAGTTGTTAATGTTAGCCATTCTGACAGGTGTAAGGTGGTATCTCATTGTGGTTTTGATTTGTATTTCCCTGATGATGAGTGATGTGGAGCATTTTTTCATGTGTCAGTTGGCCATCTAGATGTCTTCCTTGGAGAAGTGTCTATTCATGTCTTTTGCCATTTCTTCACTGGATTATTTGTGTTTTGGGTGTTGAGTTTGATAAGTTCTTTATAGATTTTGGATATTAACCCTTTATCTGATATGTCATTTCCAAATATCTTCTCCAATTCCATTGGTTGCCTTTTAGTTTTGTTAACTGTTTCCTTTGCTATGCAGAAGCATTTTATCTTGATGAGGTCCCAGTAGTTCATTTTTTTCTTTTCTTTCCCTTGCCTCCAGAGACATGTATAGTGAGAATTTGCTGTGGCCGAGGTCAAAGAGGTTGTTGACTGTTTTCTCCTCTAGGATTTTGATAATTTCCTGTCTCACATTTTGGCCTTTCATCCATTATGAATTCATTTTTGTGTATGGTGTAAGAAGAAGGTCCAGTTTCATTCTTCTCCATGTCGTTGCCCAGTTTTCCCAGCACTCTTTGCTGAAGAGACTGCCTTTATTCCATTGGATATTCTTCTCTGCTTTGTCGAGGATTAGTTGGCCATACATTTGTGGGTCCATTTCTGGGTTCTTTATCCTGTTCCATTGATCTATGTGTCTGTTTCTGTGCCAGAACCATACTGTCTAGATGACAACAGCTTTGTGATACAGCTTAAAGTCTGTAATTGTGATGCCTCCAGCTCTGGTTTTCTTTTTCAATATTATTTTGGCTATTCAGGGTCTTTTCTGGTTCCATACAAATTTTAGGATTGTTTATTCTAGCTCTGTGAAGAATGCTGGTGGTATTTTGATAAGCATTGCATTGAATGTGTAGATTACTTCGGATAGTACAGACATTTTAACAGTATTTGCTCTTCCAATCCATGAGCATGGAATGTTTTTCCATTTCTTTGTGTCTTCTTCAATTTCTTTCACAAAGTTTTTATAGTTTTCAGGATACAGATCTTTTACCTCTTTAGTTAGGTTCATTCCTAGATATCTTATGATTTTGGGTACAATTATAAATAGGTTCAATTACTTGCTTTCTCTTTCTGATGATTCATTAATGGTGTATATAAATACAACCTATTTCTGCACGTTGATTTTATACCCTGCGACTTTGCTGAATTTGTTTGGGTTTCCCATGTAGAGTATCACATCATCTGCAAAAAAGTGAAAGTTTGACTTCTGCTTTGCCAATTTGTATGTCTTTTGTTTGATTTCTGAGTCTAGGAATTCCAATACTATGTTGAGCACCAGTGGTGACAGTTGACATCCCTGTGTGTTCCTGATCTTAGGGAGAAAGATTTCAGCTATTTCCTATTGAGGATGATATTAGCTGTGGGTCTTTCATACATGGCTTTTATGATGCCGAGGTATGTTCTTTATATCCCTACTTTCTTATGGGTTTTTATCAAGAAAGGATGCTGTATTTTGTCAAATGCTTTTTCTGCATCTATTGAAAAGATCATGTAGTTCTTATCCTTTCTTGTATTAATGTGGTGTATCACATAGATTGATTTGCGAATATTGAACCAACTCTGCATCTGAGAAATAAATCCCACTTGATCATGATGAATAATTCTTTTAAAGTACTATTGAATTTGATTTGCTAGTATCTTGTTGAGAATTTTTGCATCCAGATTCATCATGGATCTTACTTATAATTCTCTTTTTAAGTGGGGACGTTGGTTTTGGAATCAAGGTAGTGCTGGGTTCATAGAATGAGTTTGGAAGCTTTCCTTCCATTTCTATTTTTTGGAACAGTTTGAGAAGAATAGGTATTAACTCTTCTTTAAATGTCTGCTAGAATTCCCCTGGGAAGTGATCTGGCCCAGGACTCATTTGTTGAGAGATTTTTGCGACTGATTCAATTTCTTTGCTGGTTATCAGCTTGTTCAAATTTTCTATTTATTCCTGTTTCAGTTTTGTTGTATGTGAGTTTCTAGGAATTTGTCCTTTTCTTCCAGATTATCCAGTTTGTTGGCATATAATTTTTCATAGTATTCCCTTATAATTGTTTGTATTTTAGTGGTGTAGGTTATGATCTCTCCTCTTTATTTGTGTTTTTATCTATTTGGGTCCTCTCTCTTTTCTTTTTGACAAGTCTGGCTAGGGGATTATTAATTTTGCTTATTATTTCAGAAAACCAGCATTTAGTTTCATTTATCTGTTCTATTTTTGCTTGTTTCTATATTGTTTATTTCTGTTCTAATCTTTATTATTTCTCTTCTTCTCCTAGGTATGGGCTTTATTTGCTGTTCCTTTCCTAGCTCCTTTAAGTATAAGGTTAGGTTGTGAATTTGGATTTCTTGCTTCTTGATATAAGCCTGAATTGCAATGTACTTTCCTCTTAAGACTGCCTTTGCTGCATCCTAAAGGGTTTGTACTGTCATGTTTTCATTTTCATTTGTTTCCATGTATTTTTTTTTTAATTTCCTCTTTAATTTCCTGGTTAACCCATTCATTCTTTAGTAGGATGTTTTTAACCTCCATGTATTTGATGGCTTTCCAAATTTTTTCTTGTGGTTGATTTCAAGTTTCATAGTGTTCTGGTCTGAATATATGCATAACATGATTTCAATCATTTTGTACATGTTGAGGGATGATTTGTGACTCAGAATGTGGTTTATTCTGGAGAATGTTTCATGTGCACCCGAGAAGAATATGTATACTGCTTCTTTAGGATTAAATGTTCTGAATATATCTGTTAAGTCCATCCTTTCCAGTGTGTCATTCAAAGCCATTGTTTCCTTGTTGGTTTTCTGCTTTGATTATCTGTCCATTGCTTTAAGTGGGATATTAAAGTTTCCCACTATTATGGTATTATTATCAGTTTATTTATGTTTGTGACTAGTTGATTTATATATTTGGGTGCTTTCAATTGGGGGTATATATATTTATAATTGTTACATCTTCTTGATGGATAGACCCCTTAATTATGATATAATGCCCTTCTTCATCTCTTGTTACAGTCTTTGTTTTAAAATCTAGTTTGTCTGACATAATTATGGCTACTCCAGCTTTCTCTTGACCTCCGTTAGCATGGTGGGTGGTTCTCCATCCCCTCACTTTCAGTCTGTAGGTTTCTTTAAGTCTAAAATGAGTCCCTTGTAGTCAGTATATAGATGGATCTTGGTGTTTTTTTTTAATCCATTCTGATACGCTGTGTCTTTTGATTGGAACATTTCATCCATTTATACTCAGAGTGATTATTGAAAGGTATGAATTTAGTGCCATTGTGTTACCTGTAGAGTTGGAGTTTCTGGTGATGTTCGCTGGTCCTTTGTAGCCTTTGCTGCTTTGGTCTTCTTTTTTTTTCTCCAGTCAGAGAGACTCCCTTAACATTTTTTTGCAGGGCTGATTTAGTGGTCATGAACTCCTTTAGCTTATGTTTCTCTGGGAAACTCATTATATCTCCTTCTATTCTGAATGACAGCCTTGCTAGGTAAAGGAGTCTTGGTTGCATCTTTTTCTTATTCAGCAAATTGAATATTTCCTGCCACCCCCTTCTGGACAGCCAAGTTTCAGGGGACTTATCTGCTACTAAACTTATGTGTCTACCCTTGTAGGTTAAGGACCTTTTTTTCCTAGCTGCTTTCAGAATTCTCTTTACCTTTGTATTTTGCCAGTTTCACTATGACATGTTGTGGTGACCTGTTCATGTTGATTTTGAAGGGAGTTCTCTGTGCCTTTTGGACTCGGATGCCTGTTTCCTTCCCCAGATTAGGCAAGTTCTCACCTTTAATTTGTTCAAACAAACCCTCTCCCCCTTTTTCTTGCTTTTCTTCTAAGACACCTATGATACAGATATTGTTTGGTTTCATAGAATAACTTAGTTCTCTAAGACCCCCTCACGATCTAGTAATTTCCTTTCATTATTTTTTTCAGCTTCATTATTTTCCATCATTTTATCTTCTATTTCACGTGTTTTCTCCTCTGTTTCCTCAGTCCTGTCTATCACTGTATCCAGTTTATTTTGCATCTCAGTTATATCATTTTTAAATTCATCATGACTACTTCTTAGGTGTTGGATCTCTGCAGCAATGGTTTCTTTGATGTCTTCTATGTTTTTTTCAAGCCCAGATAGTATTCTTATGACTGTTGTTATAAATTCTTATTCAGATATATTCCTTAAATATGCTTTGAGCAAGTCCCTGGCTGTAATTTCATCTTGACCTTTCTTTTGGGGAGAATTCCTCTGTCTTGTTATTTTGGCTAAGTTTCTGTCTTTTGTGTGTTCTAAAACTTATGTTTCCTGCACCTGAGAATACTTCTGTATTAAAAAGGGGTCTTACACTGTCCAAGCCCTGGCACTCCAGGAAGTGTTTCTGGTGTCTGCTTTGCATTTTGGCTGCTCTTTCCCACTGGTTACTCCTCTGCAGAACTCCTCATTGCTTGCAGTGCTGGAGTGCTTGGACCTTTAATTAGGTGTGCTTTGATTTGTTTGTTGAAGTAACCCTGAAAAATAAGGTGGGGAAGCCTAATCATATAAAAAGAGAAATGGAAAGGGAACAACAAAAAATAAAACAGAGAATCAAACAATTATAAAGAATATTCCAAGGAAAAAGAAAGGAAAAGAAAAAAGAAAAAAAAGGCAGAAGAAAAAAGAAAGGAAAAGAATAATAAAACATGATTTAAAAAAAAAAGACAGAAAAGGAAATGACAAAAAACAAATATGAAACTATCAGTCTGATTCCAAAAGAACAAAAAAAGAAAAAAAAGAAAAACAATTGTCTGTTGTCTGGTGGGTGCTGGCTGTGCTGGTCTGGAGGACAGGCCAGCTGCATTGGCTCAGAGTCAGTATTTCTCCAGTTAATAAGCAGTTGCCAGGCACAGAGGGGCAGGGTTTGGTGTAAACGGGTCCTTCCTCCACTGGAGGTTGCTGTATTGCTCTCTGGGATCCCACCATGTTGGTGTTTGGTGGGAAAATGCCACCTCCCCAATCTCTTTTCCCCAAACTGGAGATCTCAACACCCCCCTGTTTAGGCAGCTCTCACAGAATAGGGAGGGCAGTCAGCTTTCCCTGCACCACAACTCTTGAGCATTTTTTTTCTTTGGCACACAGTTGGTATTCCAAACCCAAAGTCTTAAAGGACCCAGCACAACATGGACTGCTCCCTTCCTCTGGAGTACAGCCTATCCAACCTGCTGATGAAAGGCCTTTGGCTGGCATCTGCAGGGTCTTTTGTCCTTGGGGAGGCAATAAACCCTCTTCCAAAAGCACTCCAGGAAGGGGACTGTTCTCTTCCAGTGCACCTCAAAGATCTCTACACCATGCTATGCACTCTGGAGCCAGCTCCCTCCTCCCCAGGAGCACATGCACAGCTCTGCTATGGAGAAATTTGCTCACTTCCAAAACCTCAGAGTTTGAGCTCCAAATGTTGCTTGCAAAAAAGAAATGGGACACTCAGTAAGTCTTAATCCCCAGTACATGGTCCAGATAAGTTTTCCTCTTGTGCTTACTTGATGCCACACTATCTTAACACATCTCTTTTTCTCTCCCTTTGGTCTCTCCACAGAAAAGTTTCCC
Organism: Panthera onca; assembly: GCF_046562875.1. Taxonomy (NCBI): domain Eukaryota; kingdom Metazoa; phylum Chordata; class Mammalia; order Carnivora; family Felidae; genus Panthera; species Panthera onca. The sequence continues at coordinate 25,804,157 of NC_138357.1, forward strand.
TTCCCTCTGTGGTCTCACACTTTGCACTTGCCAAGTTGTCTTCCTCCAACTGTGGAGATCCTTCTACCACTCCACAGATAGATTTCCTGGGAGTTCCAAGTAATTTGACCTCAATACATCTGTGATTGAGGGATGAGGAAAGTCCAGAGTACTACTTCTCTGCCATCTTAATTCCTTCCCAACTATGTCACTTTTAAAAGACATTGTCATGATGAGCGCTGGGTGATGTATGGAATTGTTGAATCACTATATTGTATATGTGAAACTAATATAACACCGTATGTTAGCTATACTGGAATTAAAGTGTAAAAAAATTTAAAAGGCACTTCTCCCCAACATTAACTGTGTCGTCTGACCAGTGAAAGAAGATGAACTATTTTTATTGTGGACCTTCCACTATGTGAATGCAGTCTAATACTTCACTATTTTCTATTTTATGTTTATCTATTTATTTTGAGAGAGAGAGAGAGAGAGAGTTAGAGGTAGGGAGAGAAAGAGAGAGAGGAGAGAGAGAGAGAGAAAGAGAGAGAGAGAGAAAGAGAGAATTCCAAGCAGGCTCTGCTTAGAGCCCAATGTGGGGCTCAAACTCATGAACCATGAGATCATGACCTATGCAAAAATCAAGAGTCAGATGCTGAACTGACTGAGCCACCCAGGTGCCCCTTACTATTTTCAAAGCAACAATACATGCTTCCTGCATTCACTCTGAGTCTATATAAACATATATTTTACATAAGCGGCTCCTAAAGAATTTCATCATTCTCCTATACTTTTGCAGTTAATTTTTACAACCTAGTAGAATCCATCACTATAGTTTTGATTTATCATTTTAGCCTGTCAGATTTTTCTATTGAATCTTAGCTGTATATTTGTATTCTGTCAAGCTATGTCATCCACAAATTTTATAAGCTTATCTACATTCTTTGTCTTAATTACAATTTCGGTAAAATGGAAATGATTAAGTCCAATATCCGAGTCCTATAGTTCTCCACTAGAGATGACCCTCCAGATACAAATTCTATCTACTTCACATTTTTCTACATTATAATTCCATTCGATTTATGTATAATAAATCACTACAGAACAACTATTATTTATAAAACAACATGATGGCCAGAATATTATATAAGGATAGTATATAAGGTTTTCTACAAAAGATGCCTGAAATCCTAGTTCATTATGGCTGTGGAAACTTCTTAATCTAACAATAATGGCATATTTAATCGGATTTATATCATAAGACCCTAAACGCTATCACTTGAAAATCTTGGATCTTCAGTTCAGTATTACCATCAGCATATGCCACATTTACATATAGTACATGTTCTGAGGTAAGATGACACATAATTTAGTAAGGCTTAATTGATTTAGGTATATTTTATCCTTTTTTTCCATGTCAGGATCATTATACTTTAGTGAAGGAGTGCAAAAAAAAGTCAATAGAACTCAGGAAGGAGAGTGAAAGTATAAAGATGAAAAATTACCTATTGTGTTATGTTTTCTAGGATTTGCCCTGAGTAGCAGAGTCAAACCAAAAGTAAAAATGGGACTAATAGATATCTATCAAAGAGAGGTCCTTTGCTTGAAAACAGACTTTTAAATGTAATGGAGTCAATTAAAGTATCTGGTGAAATATATCTCAAAGGATGTATATTTCAGAAAGCCTCCTTTAAGTACCATTTTCATAAGAGTAAAGGTTGTCCTCTGCAATGTTGAACTTTGTGGGGTTTTTTTTGAGAGAGAAGAGAGAGCACAAGCAGGGGAGGGGCAGAGAAAGAGAGAGGGAGACACAGAACCCGAAGCAGGATCCAGTCTCTGAGCTGTCAGCTCAGAGCCCAACGCAGGACTCAAACTCACAAACTGTGAGATCATGACCTGAGCCAAAGTCACACCTGGAACTGACTGAGCCACCCAGGTGCCCCAGAATTTGGTGTTTTATAGAGGCTTTATGGCATGGTCTTAGTTACATTTTTTTTTAACTTAATGTCACTTAAACACTACTGCACATCTGCTAATGGAAAAAAATGGTTTTAGAAAGCACTAGGGAATTAGGAAACTATATTAAAGAGGAAGATGTTTATTTCAGTAGAGCTTACCACTTTGGTTTAGGTATAGTGTTTAAAATATTTGTCAACAGATGTAGAAAAAGCATTTGACAAAATTCAAAAGATATTCATGATAAAAACTCTTATCAAATTAGGCATAAAAGGAAACTATTTCAACATAATAAAGGCTATATATGACAAGCCAATAGCTAACATTATACTCAATGATGAAGGGTTGAAAGCTTTTCCTCTAAGATCAGGAATAAGACACGGGTGCTCACTATCACCACCTTATTCAACATAGTACTAGAAGTTCTCTATTTGCAGATGATATGATTTTATATGTAGAAAAACCTATTGGATCTAACAAATGAATTGAGTAAAGTTTCTGGATATAAAATTAACATACAAAAGTTAGAAGTGTTTCTATACACTTACAATGAATTTTTTAAAAAAGAGATAAATTGACACCTTTTACAATAGCATCAAAAACAATAAAATGCTCAGGAATACATTTAACTAAGCAGATGAAAGATTTCTACTTTGAAAGCCACAAGACACTGATGAAAGAAATAAAAAATACACAAATGGAGAGGTATCCTGACTTCTTGGATTGGAAGAATTAATATTGTCAAAATGTCAATACTACCAAAAGCCATTCAAAGATTCAACTTAATCCCTATCAAAATTCCAATGGCATATTTTACAGATGTAGAAAAAACTCTTAAAATTTAAATTTTTTAACATTTATTTATTTTTGAGAGACAGAGAACGAGCAGGGGAGGGACAGAAAGAGAGGGAGAGACAATATGAAGCAGGCTCCAGGCTCTGAGCTGTCAGCACAGAGCCCAATGCAGGGCTTGAACCCACGAATCACAAGATCAGGACCTAGGCTGAAGTCAGACGCTTAACTGACTGGGCCACCCAGGAGCCCCTAAAAAACTCTTAAAATTTATATGGAACCACAAAAATGTCCAAATAACCAAATAAATCCTCATAAAGAATGAAGTAGGAGGCACCACGGTTCCTGATTTCAAGCTATACTGTAAACCTATAGTCATCAAAATAGTATGGCACTGGCATAAAAACAGACATACCAAACAGAATTGAGAACCCAGAGAAATAAACCCAAGCATGTAAACCAACTAACATTTGGCAACAGAGCCAATAATACTCTATGAAGAAAAAATATTTTCAATAAATTGTGCTGGGATAACTGGATATTCATATGTAAAAGAATGAAGCTCAGCCCACATCTTATACTACTCACAAAAATTAACTGAAAATGGATTAAAGACTTAAATGTAGTACCTGAAACCATGAAACTCCTAGAAGAAAACAGGAAAAAAGTTTTTTGACACAGGTTTTGGTAATGCTTTTTTGGATATGACACCTAAAGCACAAGCAACAAAATAAAAAATAAACAAGTGGGGCCACATCAAACTAGAAAGCTTCTGCACAGCAAAAGAAACATATCAACAAAGTGAAAAGACAACCTATGGAATGGGAAAAAATGTTTTCAAATGATATATGTGATAAATGGTTAATGTCCAAAGAATATAAAGAACTCATACAATTCAGAAAAAACTCATACATTAGCAGAAAAAAAGAAGAAATGACAGAAAGAAAAAAGAAAGAAAAACAACAAATAACTCAATCAAAACATGGGCAAAGGACCTAAATAGACATTTATTCAAACAAGAGATGTGAAAAGGCAACAGGTATGTGTACTAGTCATTAGGGAAACACAAAAAAAAAAACCATAATGAAATATCACCTCACATTTTAGAATGGTCATCATCAAGACAAGAGATAAATGCTAGCGTAGATGTGGAGAAAAAGGAATCCTTGTGCACTGTTTGTGAGATTGTAAAATGGAAAATAGTTTAGTAGATCCTGAAAAAATGAAAAACAGAACTACCGTATGATTCAGCAATTCCACTTTTGGGCATCCTAAGGAAATGAAAACACTAACTTGAAAAGATTGTTGTACCCCTACATTCACAGCAGCATTATTTACAATAGCAAAGACATTGAAACAATGTAAGTGTCTATCAGTGGATGAAAGGATAAAGAAGTCATGGCATATATATACAATGGAATACTATTCAGCCTTAAAAAACTAAAACATCCTATCATTTGTAACAACATGGATAGACTTCCAAGGCATTATGTTAAGTGAAATAATTCAGACAGAGAAAGATAATAAATATTGTATGATCTCACTTATGTGTGGAATATAAAAAAATGAAACTCATAAAAAAAGAGATCAGGCTTGTGGTCACTAGAGGTGGAATGTGAGGGGTGGATATTGGAGGAAGGTGGTCAAAAGATATAAACTTGCAGTTACAAGATAAGGCCTAGGGATAGAATGTACAATATGATGACTATAGCTAACACTGCTGTATGATATATAAGAAAATTAAGGGAGTAATTCCTATGAGTTCTCCTCATAAGGATACATTTTATCTTTTTTCTTTTTTGTTTCTTTTCTTTTTATTTTATCTATATGAGAAGATGGATGTTAGCTGAATCTATTGTGGTAATCGTTCACAACATACGTAAATCAAATCATCATGCTATATTCCTTAAACTTATACAGTGACATATGTCAATCATTTCTCAATAAAACTGGAAAAATAGGAAGAGAAAAACCTAAAAACTTCAGAAGAAATATATATTTGTCAATTGCTTGACAATAAATCGAATGGAGAATGTTCCCAAATTTATAGGTAACAAAAAGAACCAAACTTTATCTTTTTCACTCTCCTCTAAAAATCCTGGCTCAGCTCTTTGCCATTCCTAATTAGTTTTATGATAAAAAATAGAATCCGAAACTGTTGTAGTGGCAGAAAATTTACTTTTATGCTTGAATTTTCACCTCTAAAGACTATGAAAGTAAAACAACAGATCTGTCATTTTTATTGCTCTGGCTATACCTTCTATTTCCAGGATTGTTTCCCAGATGGGAGTTTAGTGCCAACCCAGATTACACCCACTTTCCATGTAGTGTGTAAGAAGGAGTCCCTTTATTGAGAAGTGAGAAACCCAGGTTCTACCTCCTCAGGTCGTGAGGCCATACCACTGAAGAACTTTAAGCAAAACATCAACAGAAATAAATCTTCGCTTACCTGAATGCAAGAAGGAGCCTCCACTTGTGATCTTTGCAGACTTTTCAAGATCTATGTTGAAAATACCTTTGACACAGGTCTTACTTTAAAAATGAAACAATTACTATGAAAGTTCTATATTCAAAATATGTGCAAAACAATGTTAAGATTTAAAACTTATATGTAGTGTTTAGTATATGTCCAGCTATGTGTTAAAGACTGCACATATGTTAACTCCTTTAATTCTCACAAGAATTCTATTATCAGTACCTTATCATAGACAAGGAATGTGGGACATAGAAAAGTTATTTAACTTGCCCAGGGTCACATGGTCTGTAAGTGGCAAAGTCGAGCTATAAATTAAAGCTAAATGACTTTAGACCCCATGTTCTAAAACCACTAAACTATATTGCCCTTCACGTATGGCCTCAAAAACCATTTGGCTTGATTAAAACCAATCACTAAAATATTGGTGACCATTAAATAGTTGTAACATAATTGCTGATGCAAGTAGAATTGGAACTTGCTATGTTAGGTGATAGTCATAGGAAAACTGATGTTTTTGTGTTGCTTTCTGTCTTGACAGTAGAAGATATATTTTATATGTATATATATATATATATATATATATATATATATATGTATATATTTGCACTTGGCTTCATTTACATATACAATGTCACTTCGTTTCTTTCTATATGTAGGCCGTGTCCCTGAAAATATTTTCTATATATAAAAAGAGGCCAAGTGACATTGTAAAATCTAACAGGAGAAGGCCAGATCAGGTTGGCCAAATTCTTGAGTATATAAAGAGAAGGTGGCAACTCAATTATTATTAAAAAATGTTAGGATTGGCGTTTAATACATATGTGTGACTGTAGAGAGACATTTTTAAAATTAGATGATTTCCTCATAAAATCTCATTGATAACACTTTTATGTCAGAAGGCTCATGTCTATGCATAGGCATTCTATTTCTTTGAAATTTGCTAAGTATGTACGTATGCTTATCCACTTTTAAAAATTGAATTATATTTGATACATAATATTATATAAGCTTAAGGTGTACTACATGTTCATTTGATACATTTATATATTGCAATATGATTGCCACTATTGTCATTAGCTAACACCTCTATCATGTCACATAATTATCATTTCTTTTTTGTGACCATAATAATTACAATCTAAGTATCTTATCAAGTTTGATATTCATAATACAGTATTGTTGTCTATAATCACTATACTATGCATTAGATCTCTAGGACTTATTTATCTACTAGTTGCAAGTCTATACTCTTAAACATCTCTCCTATTCCCCCACCTACCCTTGGCCTCTGGTAACCACCATTTTACTGTTTTTTTTTTTTAATACACCCTTTTTAGATTCCACATGTAAGTAAGTTCAAACAATGTTGTCTTTCTCTGACTTATTTCACTTCTTCTTAAGCATAGTTATGGGTCTCAGAGAAAAAGTACAATTGGTAATAGTGGCTGTCATATCTCTGGAAAAAAATAGTTTCCATTCAAACTCCTAACTGGTAGCAATTTCTAGTCTTGTGGTCATAGTGTTCAAAGATGAATCAGATTCTGGGGAGTATATAGTACAAAGTCCACCCATTTCAATGACAGTAAATACCACATTATTGTGTTAACACAACTGCTACATAATATTCCGTTTTAATTATTGTCTACAAGAATCAATCAAACTATTGAACAGGATATGACTGATTTTCCAAAGTTACAAAGCCTATGAAACACAAGTCTGAATGGATCTGAAATCTCTTCATTTTGGCTTCATGTTAATTCTTTTTGACTGCCATTGCCCGGATTGAGCTTCTTTCTAGCATTATTTAGGTAATTAGTGCCTATCTCCTTTTAATAATAGTTTATTCAATAAGCAATGAGATTGTATTTCAAGGGTACTTTTAAAACCATACTTTAGTGTCTTGATTGAAAATTAAATGCTCATGTTAGTAAAATGACTTGTTTATTGTTCTTTCTTTACTATTATATAAATGAAAGGCATGGCCAATTAGCAAAACATATTTAAATATGATGGTTTAGTGCACCTTCTACATCCATAAAAAAGCAAGACTGGTGGGTTGTGTTCTTACAAACACACACACACACACACACACACACACCCCAAACAAAATAATTTAGAAAAAAAATGGAAGACTATGGCTCATCACTGATTAACTAAAGTGTACTGTGGCAAAGTAATACCTTAACACTTTAAAACATATCTTCAATGACATAAAATCACACTGATGCAGGAAACAGAAACAAAATTAACACATTGCAAGCTTTGATTGACAGATTCTGTCATTTTTATTGTCTACTATATACATATCAGTAGAAATACATGTCAGTATCCTAATAAAGAGATTCACTTTCTTCCCAGATTATAAAATTAGACCTAGGAGGAGGACCCTCAAAATGATAATTGAATGTAAACCCCATTTTCTATTACTATATGTGTTGTATTCAGGTGAAAGTTGATATTTTCTATTATTCTATGTGTTATATTCAGGTAAAAGTTGATATTTAAGCTTAAATTATTCATTGGTTTATATATTCCAAATCCAAGCCATAAAAGTTTCTATGAATACATATGCTAATTCAGTAGTAATTCACTGTGATTGACAGTGCTTAGAGATTCCAGAAATGGTTGACCTAAACGTGGTCTTTATTTGTCTTAATGAATATATGGAAAACACACAGTCCAATATGTAATATACCAAATGTTGACTTCTTGTTGAGACCCCTCTCCCATTTACTTGGGTTGTCAAATTGCCACATTTTTTACGCAGAACTGAGAATAAAAGAGTTCCTGACATTTCTAGAAGATACATGAAAAGTTTGTAAGTGTGCCATTGATTAAGAAGTTTACAGAGCTGAACTGGTCTTTAAAAAATATCTGATCTACAATTATGAAAGTAAATTGTATAAGCCAGTCTATGACTATAGAGTATCTAAGCCACACTCAATTAAATGCTCAGCAAAGCACAGAAACATCTGCTCAGCACATGTTTAATTCACTAGTAATTTCTTAGTCAAAAAGGAAAAAAGTGGCTGCCTGCCACCGGAGGCATCTCCTCTGCATCTGTGCAGGAAGTGGAAACTAGCGGTGAAGCAAAGCGGTGTGAGGTCCGCTGGGTCAGCTGCGTCTGCTGTTCTGGGTCTCTCCTTGCTGCTAGATCCGCGGCTCGACACCTCCAGCGCCATGCCCAGGAAGGGCTGCTTCCGGATCCACTGCACCCTGCAGTACCTGAGCCAGGTAGCACAGTGTTCAAAGTTAGTGAAGGTCATGACTGTGAACTACAAGACGCATGGGGAGCTGGGCGAGGAGGCCAGGAAATTTGTGTTTTTCAACATATCTCAAAACCAGTACAAAAACCCTTGAGTGCAGATCATGGTGTTTAAGAACATAAGACTGTCCCCCTTCCTGCAGTTCTATCTGGATTCCGGGTAGCAGGTCCTCGTGGATGTGAAGACCAAGGGTAATAAGGATATCATGGAGCATATCAAAAAATATTGGGGAAGAACAAAGAAACCCTTGATAAAGAGGAACAGAAAAAGCAGCTTTCTCACCCGACTCACTTTGGCCCCTGAAAGTACTGCCTGGGGGCCTACATCTGTGAGGTGGAAGGGCAGGTCCCCTTCCTGGACCTGGTGCCCCTACATAAGGAGATGACAGAGAAATACAAAACAACACTGAAAGCCAGAGCCCAGGTCTCAGAATACACTCAGGGAAGTCCCTGGTTCTGTCCCTGGAGGAACACTGAAAATGTCTTTGCCATAAGAGGGCCCCCCTCATACACTTGTGTGAAAGGACATGGGAGGGTAGGTGGAGTATCTGCAGTGGAGCAAGTAGATGAATATCCTATCCATCAGGTCAATAAAATGCCTCTTGGTCTCAAAAAAAAAAAAAAAAAAAAAAAAAAAGGAAAGAAAGAAAGGAAAAAAAGAAAATAAGTATGACATCATATCGGTTTCAGTATTTATTAAAATTTTTATTTCTTTCTTGTCTAACTTAAATACTTAGGAGACAAAAATCAAATCAGTTGAAACCAATACTAAGGTTGTAAGACATGTTATTTTTAAAAAGTCTGTTATTTAATCTACTTATGTGAGTGAATCAGAATTTTCTTTCTTTAACCTAAACAAATAGAGAAGTAAATTGGATGCTTGAGGCATGAAAACAGCCTAATTATTCTCACCAAATGTATTTAGAATTAGTGTTTATATATAATAGATTTGTAATTATATAAATTTTTATATTTTATATTTTATTTATATTTGTTTTTAACTCTACATAGTTATATATAACTATATATTTTATTTATAAAATTTAAATTTTATTTCTATTTCTGTTATATATATATATTAATTTCCCTCCCTGATCACATCTCCTTCTACTCTTCCCCCTTATTTATTCAGGCCACATGGCCTTCATGTTATCATAAAATACATTAGCATATCATAGCCTCAGAATCTGTAAACTCACTGTTCCTTCTTCCTGGAATGCTTTTTTCCAGGAATTCTTTTTTTCTCAACTCTATTTTTCAGTGTCACCTTTCTCAGTATAACCTTGTTTGTCTGTTCTATTTAAAACTAGTAGGAAAAGTAAGATAAAAACAGAGAGGGAGGGAAACAATAAAGGACTCTTAAATACAGAGAACAAAATGAGGGTTGCTGGGGGGAAGTGGGTGGAGGGATGGGCTAAATGGGTGATGGGCTTTAAGGAGGGAAGTTGTTGGGATGAGCATTCATATATGAAATTTATGGATCACTGGGTTCTATCCTGAAACCAATACTACACTGTATGTTAACTAACTTGAATTTAAATTAAAAAATTAAAAAAGATATAATCTTTCCGAGGGCAGGGATTTTTGTTTTTTCCTGTGAGGCCAGGGATTTTTGTTTTTTCCTGTGTTGGTCATTGTCTCCTGCTGGTACCTAAAGCACTGCCTGCAACATAGTAGGTACTCACAAAAGTGTTGAACATGAGTGATAATAATGTTTGACAATGAGAGACTGAATGAATACACAAACAATGACTAGACCATATGTGAAAATAGAACCCTGACCTATAGCCTCTGTAGCCTCCACCCAGAAAGGTCAAGACTTGGTCAATAGGTCAAGACTTGGTCGATGACTGCCAGCTTAATTTTGCCTCCAATTTCAATTAAGGACCAACCAAAGAAAGCCAAATGTGTTCCCCAAACCAATCACATAGTGTGCTCTGCTTCTGGTAAGCCCATATTCAGCTTCTGTATACCAACAGCCTCAAATCACAGCATACCTGAAGCATTCCCATTTTTTCACTATAAAGTTTTCCTACTCCCTGTCTTTGAGCTTCAGCTGAACCTAGTGTATGCTGAGTGACTCCCTTGGAGACATTTTATTCACAAAGACAATATTTTTTGAAAAGTATAGAGTGTCCAATGTTAAGTTAACAACAAAGTCAAGGTGGTGAGCATCTGATTAGGTTCATTCATATGCTAAGTGACTTTACCACTGCACCAAATTTATAACATGTAAAGCATTTGCATTAGTAAAGCATTAGTAGAATTAACATCACAACATTACATGTATATTTGGTGTTGCTAGAAGGTAATTGATATGGGCAAAAGCAGATCTTATGTTGCCTACAATATTCTAAAATCCTTGAGGGGCAAGGTCATCTATCTGATTAATTGCATACCATGCACATAGTAGGTACACAATTAACATCTACTTAATGAAGAACTAATAAATTATCACATTTTCTCTATATGAAAAGAACTCCTACATGAAGTAATTGAAAGCACATTTGGTAGAATTTTTTATATCTTAAGTTGTACAACTGGGACGACACCCATTTCAAACAAATACCATTACCAAGAAGGCTATCAAACTTATTCTGATATCTAAAATTTGGCCCATTTGGGACATTGCTGTCTGTAAGTAATTCTGCCCAGATAAACAAAGTGAAAACTCTTCACAGCAAATGCACTGTATAGGATTATCTATGTAAAAGCTACTCTTATTTTGTTAAGTGTTAAATAATTATGCTAGGCCCAAAAGGGAGGCACTCATGCAAAGCTCCCTCTGTTCGCCAAAACTCAACAAAGTTTCCTTTTCTCCTGAGTGCTCTACTTTCCCAGAAATGTAACTTAGAATTGACCAATCAGAATCTGTCTGCTCAACTTAAATTACACAAACATGCGTCAAGATTCTTTGTGTACCAAAGAAGGGAAACTTTATTAGTCAATCAAATCAGATTTGCTCAGTAGAGCTTCCTTAATCCTCTGTACCTCTGTCTATAAAACACCTTCACTTATCTATCTCTTTGGAACTCCTTTCTGTTTTGTATATTGGATGCTGCCTGATTCACGAATCACTGAATAAAGCTAGTAAGATCCTAATAACATGTTGGTAAACTTTTCACAATACTGAAGAACCTAATTCTTATGTCTTAGGTCAGAATTTTATTTTATTTTTTTTTAAATCAAAGGCATTGCAAAACTGATAGAGCAAGTAGATTTTAACAGAATCTTTAAAATAAAATATCAGGGTAATGGGGTGGCTCAGCCGGTTAAGCATCTGGCTCTTGGTGACAGCGCAGAGCCTGCATGGCACTCTCTCTCCTTTCTCTCTCTCTCTCTTTCCTGTCTCTCTGCCCCTCCCCAGCTTGCATGTATGTGCTCTTTCTATGAATAAATAAACATTTCAAATAAAATATCAAGATTAAAATGTGACAAAAAACAGGAGTTTGGGTGAGAATGGCTAATGTTTTAGTCGTGTTTTAGTCGTGTTTCCATAAATGGAATCATTAGCTTAATCCATTTTTATTGTTTGAGAGGTAGGTATCTACAGCCACGTTAGTTCTGGTTTTTAGTGGCAAGTGAAAATAGACTTAAAAGCTATATCTGTGTCTGTGATAGAAAATAACTTTTCTCATCTTCCCATCACCCTGATATTTTATTTTAACGATTCTGTTCTCAAATAAATGCACGTTAAAAATAAACTCAGAATTTCTGATAGGTTTTGCTACAGGGTTCTAAATGCATCCACTAGTGAGGGGAAGGTAAACTGGCATTGTCTCAGGCCACTTGGGGAGTTTAAATGACAAACAATGGCTTTCACTTGTATTTGTGTTTGCACATTATTGGGATCAAATTGCTAGAGTTTTGTTTGACCTAAGAAAAATAAGATTGAATAGTGGAATTTACTTCTAATTATCCTATACCATGCTTTTAAAAATGTTTCTTTTTTAAAAAGCCAGTTTGTTAAGACATACTTTCTTCATTATTCAGCAGTATGGATTAGTAGCTACTTAAAATGAGATTTTGAGAAAGTAGCATGAAACAGTGGAAACAGCAGGAGGTTTAAGTCAAGCTGAAATAAACTGAATTCTGTCTCCTGTGTGCCTTGGGCAAGTTACTTAACCAATTTCTTCTCAGTTTCTTCATTTGTTGAATGGAGAGAATGCATTGTAAATTTATTGTATGCAAAATACCTAGGAAGGCAGCACACATAATATGTGCTCAATAAATTATAGTTATTTTCATTACCTTTATTTTGTGTAGTTTGCCTTAAAGGTAAAACAGCAACATGTGATAGTTACAGGAATTTAAATCATCCCAGCAAACGGCAATTACTCTTCAAATTGCCCTCATTACTTTCCTCAATCACCCAATCACCAAAATAAAGCACAACTATATTTCTCAAATAGCTTACACAAACAAAAGCATTATACAAGGAATTCTAAAACTGGGAGAGTGTTGTAGGTAAACAGCATAATAGTTTCTTCCTTTCTTCCTTTAAGTCTAAACTGCCTTTTCTCCTTTGCTACTGAGAAACTGGGATTTCTTTCTGATTCTGCAAACCTACACATTGTGAGCACAAGCAATTGATTCATTTCAATATTCATTCTTACCAACATACTAGGAACACTGACTTTAACTTAGACTTTTTATAAAAGAATATATGTGTATATATGTACTTATATACAAAAGACATTCATCAGTTGTGATAAAATGAGTATCTGTAACAAGGAAGCACAGTCAACTTTGGAATCACAACCAAGCAAAAGTATGGATTATTCTTTTGAGGCAAGTGAAGATATTCTAAAATATATCAAAGTATCTGTTAACCAGTTAGGTTTCTGTTACCTTTAAAAATTGAGCCGTCTTACATTAGAATCTGCCATATTTTATAAGATGCTCTTAATGAGCATTTTCAGAAATTAATAACTTCTATATGTATACTATAAAAATACAAAGTAAGAATAAAGCATGGTTTAAAAAATATTTCTTTGGATGGTTAGAAGATAAGAAGATCCAAATTCTGAACCTGCTGCAATTATTTTCTGGGATTTCTAATGTGAAAATCAAAACTGTTCTTTTCAAAAGGCACATGCAGTACTTCAAAGGTATTAATTATCTTAAATTTGCAAGAATTAAGAACACAGTTACATGCCAAATTGCTATCAGGTGCTTCAAACTGTCATATTGCTAACAAAAGAACTATTTTTATGATATGCATTTTTTTTTGTTTCTGCAAAGTTGTACCACTCAACAAAGGAAAAGAATCTAATAAACTTTCCTAAACTTTTACAGTTAGTATTGAAGAAGTGTGAGGAGCAATTTCATCCTCAATATCTGCATATTTAAAGTAGTTAAATATATCTGGTAAGATTTCTTGCCTTGTTTCAGTTTTTGGTGTTCCTGAAGAGGTTGTAGAAACTGGGATGCCTACTCCTTGTGACACTTTGCAGCTCTCCAGATCGTTGAATTAAACAGTTCTTGACCTGCTAATAATAATTTTTAAAAGCTCATTCACTGTAAGGGCTTGTAAGAGGTTAAAGGTCAGGTGAAAGTTCAAAGGTATTCAGTTGCTTAATCTGGTGAAAGTTTAAAAGTACTCTATTGCTTGATCTCTGCTCTTATTATTTAAATTAATAAATTTGTTTAATTTATTATTTAAAATCATTCTTATTCTTAGCTTTTAGTCCTGTACTATTGTTATTTTTGGCTTTTTAAGTTTTCATATTAATTCCAGTTAACCTATAGTGTTGTATTATTTCAGGTGTACAATATAGTGATTCAACAATTCCATACATCGCCCAGTGCTCATTACAGGTGCACTACTTAATCCTCATCACCTGTTTAACCTGACCCTCCACCCCTTCCCCTCTGGTAACCATCAGTTTATTCCCTAGAGTTAAGAATCTGTTTCTTAGTTTGTCTCTCTCTCTTTTCCCCCCTTTGCTTGTTTGCTCTGTTTCTTAAATTCCACATGTGAGAGAAATCATATGCTATTTTATTTGTCTTTCTGTAACTATGTATTTTGCTTAGCATAATGCTAAGCAAATACTCTCTAGCTCCATCCATGTCATTGCAAATGGCAAGATTTCATTTTTTATGGCTGAATATATTCCACTGTCTATATATACCACATCTTTTTTCTTCAGAGTTATCCTTTTTCTTTCTTCCAAGGTTTTATTTTAATTCAAGGTAGTTAACATATAGTGTAGTACTGGTTTCAGGAGTAGAACCCAGTGATCCATCACTTTCATATAACACCCAGTGCTCATCCCACCAAGTGCCCTCCTTAATGCCCATCACCCTTTCAGATCATCCCCCCAACGCACTTCCTCTCCAGCAACCCTCAGATTGTTCTCTATAGTTAAGAGTCTCTCATGATTTGCTTCTCTCTCTGTTTTTATCTTTATTTTTCCTTCCCTTCCCCTATGTTCATCTGTTGTGTTTCTTAAATTCCACCTATGAGTGAAATCATATGGTATTTATCTTTCTCTGAATGACTTATTTCACTCAGCATAATATGCTCTTGTTCCATCCAGGTTGTTGGAAAAGGCAAGATTTCATTATTTTTTATGGCTGAGTAATATTATATATATATATATATATATATATATATATATATATATATATGCCACATCATCTTTATCCATTCATCAGTTGATAGACACTTGGCCTGCTTCCATAATATGGCTATTATAAATAAGGCTTCTATAAACATAAGGGTGCATGTATCCCTTTGAATTAGTATTTTTGTGTTCATTGGGTAAATACCCAGTAGAGCAATTGATGCATCATAGGGTGGTTCTATTTTTAACTTTTTGAAGGAACCTCCGTGGTGTTTCCCACAGTGACTGCACCAGTTTGCATTCCCAACAACAGTGCATGAGTGTTCCTTTTTCTCCACATCTTTACCAATGACTGTTATTTCTTGTGTTTTTAGCCATTCTGACAGGTGTGAGGTGATATCTCATTATCGTTTTGATTTGCATTTCCCAGATAGTAAGTGATGATGAACATCTTCACATGTGTCTGTTGGCCATTTGTATGTCCTCTTTAGAGAAATGTCTATTCATGTCTTCTGTCCATTTTTAATTGGATTATTTTGTTTTATTAAAAAAATTAACACGTTTTTATATATTTTGGATACTCTTTATCAGATATGTCATCTACAAATATCTTCTCCCATTACATAGGTTGCCTTTTAGTTGATTGTATTTTTTGCCGTACAGACCCTTTTAATTTGATGTAGTCTCAAAAGTTTATTTTTGCTTTTGTTTGCCTTGCCTCAGAAGATATATGTTGCAAGAAGTTGCTATAGCCTATGTCAAGGAAGTTACTGCCTGTATCCTTTTCCAGGATTTTTATGTTTTGAGGTTTCACATTTAGGTCTTTAATCTATTCTGAATTTATTTTTGTGTATGGCGTAAGAAAGTGGTCCAGTTTGTTTCTTTTGCATGTGTCACTATCTGGTTTTCCCAGCACCATTTGTTGAAGAGACTGTCTTTTTCCCATTGCATATTCTTTCCTGCTTTGTCGAAGATTAATTGACCATATAGTTGTGGGTTTATTTTTGGGCTTTCTATTCTGTTCTATTGATCTATGTGTCTATTTTTATGCCAGTGCCATACTGTTTTGATTATTACAGCTTTGTAATATAACTTGAAGTCTGGAATTGTGATGCCTCTCGTTTGCTTTTCTTTTTCAAGATTGCTTTGGCTATTTGGGATCTTTTGTGGTTCCATACAAGCATTAGGATTATTTATTCTAGTTGTGTGAAAAATGCTGTTGGGATTTTGAAAGGGATTGTATTAAATGTGTAGATTGTTTTGGGTAGTATAGACATTTTTACAGTAATTGTTCTTCCAATCCATGAGCATGGAATGAGTGTCCTTCCATTTCTTTGTGTCATTTTGGATTTCTTTTATAAATATTTTATAGCTTTAAGAGTACAGAATGTTCACCTCTTTGATTAGGTTTATTCTTAGGTATCTTATGGTTTTTGCTACAATTATAAGTGGGATTGATTCCTTAATTTCTCTTTCTGCTGCTTCATTATTGATGTATAGAAATGCAACTGATTTCTGTATGCTGATTTTATATTCTGTGACTTTACTGAATTCATTTATCAGTTCCAGCCATCTTTTTGGTAAACTCTTTTGAGTTTTCTACATACAGTATCATGTCATCTACAAATAATGAAAGTTTTACTTCTTCCTTACTAATTTGGATGTGTTGTATTTCTTTTTGTTGTCTGATTGCTATGGCTAGGACCTCCAGTACTATGTTGAATAGAAGTGGTGAGGGTGGACACCCTTGTCTTGTTCCTGACCTTAGGGGAAAAGCTCTGTTTCTCCCCATTGAGGATGATATTAGCTGTGAGTTTTTCATATATGGCCTTTATTAGGTTGAGGTATGTTCCCTCTAAACCTACTTCATTGAAGGTTTTTATCATGAATGGACATCGTACTTTGTCGAATGCTTTTTCTGCATCTATTGAAATGATCATATGGTTCTTATCCTTTCTCTTATTGATTTGATGTAACATGTTGATGGATTTGTGAATATTGAACCAGCCTTACAACCCAGGAATGAACCCCATTTGATCGAAGTGAATGATTTTTTAAATGTATTGTTGGATTTGGTTTGCTAGTATCTTGTTGAGGATTTTTGCATCTGTGTTCATCAGAGATATTGGCCTGCAGTTCTCTTTTTTACTGGTGTCTTTATCTGGTTTTGGTATCAAAGTAATGCTGACCTCATAGAAAAAATGTGGAAAATTTCCTTCCTTTTCTGCTTTTTTAAGAAACTTTGAAAGAACAGGTATTAACTCTTCCTTAAATGTCTGGTAGAATTTGCCTGTGAAGCCATTTGATCCTGGACTTTTGTTTTGGCACAGAGCCTGACATGGGGCTCTATCTCATGAACCATGAGATTGTGACCTGAGCTGAAATGAAGAGTCAAACATGGGGTGCCTGGCTGGATCACCCAGTTAAGTTTCTGACTTTGGCTCAGGTCATGATCTCCTGGTTCGTGAGTTAAAGCCCCATGTTGGGTTCTGTGCTGACAGCTTGGAGCCTGGAACCTGCTTCAGATTCTATGTCTCCCTTCCTCTGTGCTCCTGCTCACAGTCTGCTCACACTGTCTCTCTCTCTCTCTCTCTCTCAAAATAAATAAACATTAAAAAAGCATCAAACATTTAACCCACTGAGCCATGCAGGTACCCCTCAGTGAGTATCCTCATGATCACTACTTTAAATTCTCTATCAAGCATGTTATTTATATTGGTTTCACTTAGATCTCTGGCCATGGCCTTGTCCTATTTTTTTTTTTTTTTGGTTTTTTTTTTCATTTGAGATATATTCTGATGTTTTCTCATGTTGTCTAAGTCTCTGTGCCTGTTTCTCTGTGTTAGGAAAGTCAGCTATGTCTCCTGTTCTTGAGGACAATGGCTTTATGAAGAAGGTATCCTATAGTGCCCTGCCATGTAGTGTCCCCTCTGTCTCAGAACTTGGTGCTTCTGAGAGTGTCTCCAATATGTGCTGTGTGTACTCTGCTGTTTTGTCCTGGCCACTTTATTTCCAGGCCAATCATCTGCAGAGGCTCTCTTTGCCAGCTGTGGGCAGTGTTTGGTCCATGGCCTGAATGTGGAGCATTTCAACTAAGTGTTCTCTGGTATTTTTGTGAAATAAAACCTGTCACCACCACCATCAGAACCGAGGTTCCACAAAACTCCTCAGTTATGAGAGGTTGTATGAGCAGGGGTGTGGGTGGGTCTTCTGGGGAAGGGGGCCCTCCTTGCTGGGACTGATGTAGGCATGACTGGGAGGGGCGGTTCTACTGGAGCACGGGGAGGCAAGGCTTTGTGTAAGCAAGTTAGGTAGCAAGTGTTGGTGCTGTTCTGGTTCTTGCAGGTGACTCTGTGCTTACACTGAGTAGTAGGGGAGGGAAATGGTGCTGGCTGGTTCCTTTGTTCATAGAAGAGTCTCTCTGTGAATGCATCCTCTCTGGGATGCACTCTGAAGAGAACAAATAATCTCCTACTCTGTGCTCCAGGTGCTCTTCAGATCCCTGTTTCCATGCTGTATGTCAGGGTGCTACTTGCATGCCTTCTGTCCAAAAGCTGCCTCAATGCCCTCTGGGCTCTATCTCAGCCATGCCTGATGACCTTTAAAACTCCAGGCTTTATGCCCCCTGGTTGTGGAAAGTTGCAAAATTCAGTCCCTCTCGCTTTCTAAGTCAATTGCCATGGGATTTGTTTTCCCCATGTGCTCCACTGCGTGCTAATCTTTCTCTTGCCATTCTTTGGGGCCACAGCTCCCTCTCCACCAAAGTGGCCATGATCAATTTCTCTCCCAAAGCACAGTCTCCACACTTTCTGCCTTTTTCATTGTGGCCTCTTCTCTACATTTAGTTGAGGAGTTTGTTCTGCCAGTCTTTGGGTACATTGTTGTATTCATGAGAGGAGGTGAGCCTACGGTCCTCCTACTCTGCTACCATCCTCCATCCTGAAATTTGCATTTTTAAATGTTTATTTATTTTTGAGAGAGAGAGAGACAGAAACAGAGTGCAAGGAGGGGAGGATCAGAGAGAGAGAGAGACACAGAATCCAAAGCAGCCTCCAGGATCCGAGCTGCGAGCACAGAGCCTGATGTGGGGCTCGAACTCATGAACCACGAGATCATGACCTGAGCTGAAGTCAGATGCCCAACAGACTGAACCACCCAGGCACCCCTGAAATTTGCACTTTTATAAGCACCTGTCACACAGCCAATTTCCTGAGGTGTCTCACAGCCTCTCAATTATAGGACATGCAAAGTTATTTCCAAATTTGAAATTCCTAAATAGTCTAGCAACTATTAGTTTAAAAAATAAGTATCTCTAATACATGATACTTTAATGTTCTGTAAGAACATCCAGTTCAGTTTTCTTATTGACTTCCAGAAGATGCAAAAGTTTAGGTAAATAAATATCCTCTTTCCTTCTGTAATTATTTTGATTTGATTTATTCAACAAACATTATGGAAGATGTACTGAGTATCAGATATCTAAACTAATATGGATGGGTCCCTCCCCCTAATTTCTGTTAAGTAGTATGCAGATTGGGAAAATATATTCCCTGAAACTAGTAGCATGATCATAAGATATCTTCCTTGTGCCCCTTGAAGAGTGAAATACTGCCTTTTGAAGCATGTTGCAGTAGAACCATACAAGCCACCTGGCATCCAACAGTGTCTTTGCATACTTGACCATAACTTACTTAGGGGTAAATGCAAAAAGAGCACAATACCTGCTATAGCATATTAATGTGCATAAGCATTAAAAGTATGCTGAACAATGAAATTAGGAAAGTATATTTTTCTATTACTCTGGTACTTTATTTGTTATGTAACTTACATGTTTGTATAATTAAGAGAAATATGCTTTGCAGAGATTGTCCTCAGTCTAATTGAATTTGTCCTCTTGTCAATCATGAACTTAGTGAAAAACTAAGAATACAATACAATCACCATTCCTTCATCAAAAGTTTCACACCTTTTAAAAAGTTTTATGAAAACAGCTATCATTGGTTTTATCCAAAGGAATTCAGGTCAAAATTACTCTAGGAATGTCTTCAAAGTAAAAGACTGCTTTGTCATTGTTTTTTTTCTCTATTCTCATCATTATTGCTTGTAAAGAATTCCTCAGTGAAATATGCAGCTGTTTATTTTTCTGATATAGATGAAGGTATCTCAAACCATCAAGGATTTCTTGTCATGAAATTTTACTTGAATATTTTCTTCCTTAAACAACTAGTTCTCTTAGCTTATTCCAAAATATAAATACTTGTTCAACCACCTTGGTGAACCTATAATGGATTAATATATGTTCAGATCTTGTCATAGCACTCCAGTTCATAACAGTTCTTGAGCTTTGAACTAAAAAGGACACAAATTACAAAATTTGTCTTTGGAAGTCTGTTGAATATAGAGAAAGCTTATTCACCTTTAAGATTTATTCAAAATGTGATTTTTCCTTTATTATTTCCTTCTGTGTGATGTAAAATTTAATTAAAAGTATACTAAGTATTTGACAACCTTTAATGAAGTAAGGTTCAGTTGTGTAGGTTTACTTTTAGGAGATTAACACTATTTGTCAACTCCCATAATACTTGTCTATATGGTGTTGTCTGTACATATATACAGTTGTGTAAAACATGTACACAGAGTTTATACATGAAAATACCTTATAAGAATCTAAATAGAACCTTTTCTTTAGCTCTGATTTGGAAAAGAAAGTGGATAAAGTTTTTCATTACACTCATGTTTCCCCCAGAATGTCCAACATGAAATACATTTCTCCCTCCCTCCAAGTCAAACCACATCGTGGGTCAGTTACTCCTCCCCCCTCGATTTACTATGGGTATAATACAACTTTACCTATTTTTAATGTGAATGAATACACTTTACTTATAATTTAAGCAAGGAAAAAAGGACAAAAGTTGGATGGAAAATTAAATTATTTACCAAGTAGTGTATTTCACAATTGTGAAAATCCATATATACACTGGCCTAACAACTTCAATGTGTTCTTCCCTGGACCTACTACACTACCTAAAATGAGCTAAACATTTGATTAATCTCAAGTTTCTAGTTGCTAAGGTGATATACAGTATCCAGAAGTTTGTATACAACTGGATATTCAAAAATGCAGAGTCAAGAATCAGAGAATAATTCCTATAGAAATTGATTCTTGAAGGCAGTTTAACAGGCATATATAAAGAGTAGGCTTTATCAGCCTGATAGACTACAGCTTAGGGGTCCGAGTTTACCACTTAATTATTGTGACTTTACCAGAAAGGATGGCAGGATATATTCAGTGTGCTGAATCAGAAAAATATGCAGCCAAGAATCCTGCATCCAGCAAGGTTGTCATTCAAAATAGAGAGATAGAGTTTCCCAGACAAATAAATCTAAAGGAAATCATGACCACTAAACCAGCCCTACAAGAAATTTTAAGTGGGACACTTTGAGTGGAGAAAAGACGAAACAATACAAAAAAGACCAAAAGCAACAAAGACTAGAAAGGAACATAGAACATCACCAGAAACACCAACTCTACAGGCAACATAATGGCATTAAATTCATATCTTTCAGCACTCACTCTAAATGTCAATGGACTTAAAGCTCCAATCAAGTCATAGGGTATCAGAATAGATAAGAAAACAAGACTCATCTATATGCTGCTTACAAGAAACCCATTTTAGACCTAAAGACACTTGCAGATTGAAAGTAAGGGGATGGAGAACCATATATCATGCTAATGGTCATCAAAAGAAAACTGGAGTAGTCATTCTTATATCAGGCCAACTAGATTTTAAAAGACTGTAACAAGAAATGAAGAAGGGCATTATATCATAATTAAGGGGTCTATCCACCAAAAAGATCTAACAATTATAAATATTTATGCCCCCAATGTGAGAGAACCCAAATATATAAATCAATGAATCACAAACATAAAGAAACTCATTGATGATAATACCATAATAGTAGGGGACTTCAACACCTCATTTACAACAATGGACAGATCACCTAAACAGAAAATCAACAAGTAAACAATGGATTTGAATGACACACTGGACCAGATGGTCTTAACAGATATATTCAGAACATTTTATCCTAAAGCAATGGAATACAAATTCTCAAGGGCACATGGAACATTATCCAGAATACATCACATACTGGGCCATAAATCAGCCCTCAGCATGTACAAAAAGATTGAGATCGTACCGTGCATATTTTCAAAACACAAAGCTATGAAACTTGAAATCAGCCACAAGAAAAATTTGGAAAGGCCACGAATACTTGGAGATTAAAGAACATCTTACTAAAGAATTAACTGGGGGCGCCTGGGTGGTCAGTCGGTTAAGCGTCCAACTTCGGCTCAGGTCATGATCTCGTGGTTTGTGAGTTTGAGCCCCGCGTCAGACTCTGTGCTGACAGCTCAGAGCCTGGAACCTGCTTCAGATTCTGTGTCTCCTCCTCTGTCTGCCCCTCTCATGCTCACGCTCTGTCTCTCTCTGTCTCTCAACAATAAATAAACGTTTTTTAAAAAAAAGAATTAATGGGTTGGGGTGCCTTGGTGGCTCAGTCGGTTAAGTGTCCAACTTCGGGTCAGGTGTTGATCTCATGATTCGTGAGTTTAAGCCCTGCATTGGGCTGTCAGTGCAGAGCCTGCTTTGGATCTTCTGTCCCCTTCTCTCTCTGTCCCACCCATGCTCCTGCTCTTTCTAAAAAATAAATAAACATTAAACAATTTAAAAATTTAAAAAAGAACGAATAGGTTAACCAACTTATTAAAGAGGAAATTAAAAAGTACATGGAAGCCAAAGAAAATGATAACATGACAGCCCAAAACTTCTGGGATGCAGCAAAGGTGGTAATAAGAGGGAAGTATACAGCAATCCAGGCCTTCCTAAAGAAGGAAGAAAGGTCTCAAATGCACAACCTAACCTTACACCTAAAAGAAGTCAAAAACCAACAGCAAATAAAACCCCAAACCATCAGGGAAATAAATACTAGAGCAGAAATAAATTATATGGAAATAAAAAAATCAGTAGAACAGATAAATGAAACCAGGAGCTGGTTCTTTGAAAGAATTAACAAAGCTGATAAATCCCTAGCTAGACTGATCAAAAAGAAAAAGGAAAGGATCCAAATAAATATAATCACAAATGAAAGAGGAGAGATCACAGCCAACACTGCAGAAATATAAACAATAATAGAATATTATGAGCAATTATATGCCAACAAATTGTCCAATGTGGGAGAAATGGACAAAGTCTTAGAAACATATAAACTACCAAAACTGAAACAGGAAGAAATAGAAAAATTGGATAGACCCATAAACAGTAAAGAAATTGAGTCATTAATTAAAAATCTCCTAACAAACATGAGTTCAGGACAGGATGGCTTTCCAGGGAAATTCTATCAAACATTTAAAGAAGAGTTAACACCTATTCTATTGGAGGTGTTCCAAAAAATAGAATTGGAAGGAAAACGTTCAAACTCTTTCTACAACGCCAGCATTACCTTGATTCCATAACCAGACAAAGACCCCACTAAAAAGGAGAAGTACAGATCAATTTTCCTGATGAACATGGATGCAAAAATTCTTAACAGGATACTAGTAAACCAGATCCAACAATACATTAAAAGAATAATTCACCACGATCAAGTGGGATTTATTCCTGGGATGCAGTGATGGTTCAGTATCTGCAAATCAATCAATGTGATATTTCATATTAATAAAAGAAAGGATAAGAACCACATGATCCTCTCAATAGATGCAAAGAAAGCATTTGACAAAATACAGCATCCCTTTCTTGATAAAAACCCTTGAGAAGGTAGGGATAGAAGGATAATTCCTCAAATCATAAAGCCATATATGAAAGACCCACAGCTAGTATCATCCTCAATGGGGAAAAACTGAGAGCTTTCCCCATAAGGTTAGGAACACACAGGGATGTCCACTCTCACCACTGTTATTCAGCATAGTGTTGGAAGTACTAGACTCAGCTCAGACAACATAAAGAAATAAAAGGCATCCAAATCAGCAAAGAGGAAGTCAAACTTTCTCCCTTCATAGACTACATGATACTCTATGTGGAAAACCCAAAAAGACTGCACCAAGAAACTGCTATAACTGATACATGAATTCAGCAAAATCACAGAATATAAAATCACTGTACCAAAATTGGTTTCATTTCTGTACACCAATAATGAAGCAGCAGAAAGAGAAATCAAGGAATCGATCCCATTTACAATTGAACCAAAAACCATAAAATACCTAGGAATAAACCTAAGAGGTGAAAAATCTATACACTGAAAACTATAGAAAGCTTATGAAAGAAGATGAAGAAGACACCAAAAAATGGAAAAAGATTCCATGCTCCTGGAGAGGAAGAACAAATATTGTTAAAATGTCGATACTACCCAAAGCAATCTACATGTTCAATGCAATCCCTATCAAAATAACACCAGCATTCTTCACAGAGCTAGAACAAACAATCCCCAAATTTGTATGGAACCAGAAAAGACCCCTAATAGCCAAAGGAATCCTGAAAAAGCAAATGAAAGCTGGAGGCATGACAATTCCAGACTTCAAGATATATTACAAAGCTGTAATCATCAAGACAGTATGGTACTGGCACAAAATCAGAAACATGGATACAGGATAGAGAACCCAGAAATGGACCCACAGACTTATAGCTAACTAATCTTTGACAAAGAAGGAAAGAATACCCAATGGAAAAAAGACAGTCTCTTCAGTAAATGGTGTTGGGAACTCTGGACAGTGACATGCAGAAGAATGAACTTGGACCACTTTCTTACACCATACACAAAATAAACTCAAAATGGATGAAAGACCGAAATGTAAGACAGGAAGCCATCAAAGTGCTAGAGGAGAAAACAGGCAAACTCTTTGACCTCAGCCGCAGCAACTTCTTTCTTGACATGTCTCTGGAGGCAAGGGAAACAAAAGCAAAAATGAACTATTGGGACCTCATCAAGGTAAAAACCTTCTGTACAGTGAAGGAAACAATCAACAAAACTAAAAGGCAACCGACAGAATGGGAATAGATATTTGCAAATGACATATCAGACAAAGGGTTAGTATCCAAAATCTATAAAGAACTTATCAAACTCAACACCCAAAAAGCAAATAATCCAGTGAAGAAATGGCAAAAGATATGAGTAGACACTTTTCCAAAGAAGGGATCCAGATGGCAAAAAGATACATGAAAAATTTTCAACATCACTTGTCGTCAGGAAAATACACATCAAAACCACAATGAGATACCACCTCACACTTGTCATAATGGCTAAAATTAACAACTCAGGCAACAACAGATGTTGGCAAGGGTGAGAAGAAAGAGGAACCTTTTTGCACTGCCGGTGGGAATGCAAATGGTACAGCCACTCTGGAAAACAGTGTGGAAGTTCCTGAAAAAATTAAAAACAGAACTATCCTATGACCCAGCAACAGTGCTACTAGGAATTGATCCAAAGGATATAGGAGCGCAGTTTCGAAGGGGCACAAACACCCCAATGTTTATAGCAGCACTATCGACAATAGCAAAGTATGGAAAGAGCCCAAATGTCCATCAACTGATGAATGGATAAAGAAGATGTTGTGTATATATGCAATGGAATATTACTCAGTGATCAAAAAGAATGAATCTTGCCATTTGCAACAACATGAATGGAATTAGAATGTATTGTGCTCAGTGAAATAAGTCAGTCAGAGAAAGACAAATATCATATGATTTCACTTATATGTGGAATTTAATATATAAAACAATGAACATAAGGTAAGGGAAGCAAAAATAATATAAAAACAGAGAGGGAGGTAAACCATAAGAGACTCTTAAATACAGATAGCAAACTGAGGGTTACTTGAGGGAGTGTTGGGTAGGGAGATGGGCTAAATGGACAAGGGGCATTAAGGAAAACAGTTGTTGGGATTAGCACTGGGTGTTATATGTAAGTGATGAATCACTAAATTCTATTCCTGAAAAAGAAAATAATTGTGACCTTAGGCAACAAGTCATTTCATCTTTCTGAGCCTCAGTCTCTTTATGAGTAAAACTATGATACTGGTATTTGCCTTACAAGTGTTGTAAGAATAAAATGAACTAATTTGTATATAAAACGTGTAGTATAGAATCTTGCATATCATGAGAACTTAATCATTGGTTTACACATTGGGTGGGCCAATAGTAATTTTTCATGACTTTTGCACTAGTGTTCAGTTCAGCTCAGTCCCCTGAACACTAAGTACCTACACAGTATAAGACCCTGTGCTAAAAAACTCTGGTAGTACAAAGATAAATTAGATATGATTGTTGCCAAAAATCTCACTGTCTATAATAATATAGACACATAAACAGGCAATTCTGATAGAGAAAGATACATGCAATGGCAGTGATATACTCATAGTATGGCAGTAGAGCAGAAAGGGTAGTTTGAGGGAGGTAAAGGAAGACTTCTGAGTGGAAGGAAAACATCTGAACTGAATCTTAACTTCTTAAACTCTGGAATGTGATGATACTAACATGGAACTGTGAATTAACTAATCCTAAGGGAATGCAGTCTACTGGATAAGCACACTGTCTCTGGAGCCAGAATATCTGGATTCAGCTCCACCGCTTACTAGTTATATGACCCAGGGCAGGTTACTGAATTTCTCTATCCCTCATTTCTCCATCAGTAAAATGGAGATAACAAGAGTACCAAACTCATAGGGTTGTATTGCAAGTGCTTATAAAACAGCTTGATAAATAGTAAACATCATACAAGTGTTATTTTAGCTGTTCCTATTATAGAATATTTAAAGCAGAAATAGGAACAAAAATGAAATCATTCACATCTATATACACCTTGCCTGACAAAAAAGTAGTTTCAAATTTGCCTATTATATTAGCTTGTAATTGTGCATTGTTTACTAGTGATAGGGGATGCCAGAAATCAGGACAAAGTTGCATATTGTACCTGACTCTAAAGCCTAGAAACATTTTTTTAAATGAGAAATAACATTGTTAAAGAAGTGAGCTAAAAAAATTCTATTCTTATATATGTATCCAAACCACTGATTGTAACTTCACCTCATTATAAAAACTAAATTTCATAATTGAAGCATATAATTGTAGGTAGATATGTACTTTTTTAACCAGTGATTTTCAAATTGCTCTCAGGTTCTTTGGCTATGTTTCAGGAGTGCTACAACAAGGAAGTATTTTCTGCCATCTACTGAAGATTTGAACTGCTCATTCATTGCCTTAACTAAAATGATAAATAAAGGCTCTATTTTAAAAATCTACTGGGAGATCGATTTAAAAACTAAAAAAAAAATACTTTCATGGCTTAAAACATTTGATAATTACTTTTTAAAACTTTCAGGTATCACTTTTATTACCCTAAACCTTGCTATTTATTGCATCACTCTAATAAACTTACCAAGTGACTTATGCTAACAGAAAGATGATGTCATTTGTAAACTATTCTTTACTGAAGAAAAACCACAAGATGAACTTTCTATCAAGACTTATATGAAATTAAGTAATTACTACTTTATTAAACATAGACATTCTTCTCAAAGGCCACACAGCAAAAAGAAATAGACTTTTATTTTCAAGATTCAGACTCTTAGAGCAGTCTGCCTTTTTTGGTAATGGAGAATGTTTAAATATGCTATACTTAAACATTCAAAACTCTACACATGTTATAATGTATCGTGAAATAAAATACATAAAAAGGTGATCCACAGAGTGTTTTAGTTATCTATTGCTGTGTAACAAACTATCTCCAAATTAAGCAGTTTAATAAGGCACATATTTATTATCTTACATACTTTCTGAGAGTCAGGAATCTATGAGTGGCTTAGCTGGGTAGTTCTGGCTCAGAGTCTTTCATGAGATTATAGTTAGAATATTTTCTGGGTCTACAGTCATCTGAATGCTGGAGAATATACTTCCAACTTCACTACATGATTGGTGAGAGGCCCTCTGTTCTTTGGCAGCTGTTGACCAAGGCAATGATTAATTAATTAATTAATTAATTCTACAACTCATGAACCTCCCCATAGCACTCTTCACAATATAACAGAGCTCCAAAAGAACAGGGGAGGAAGGGAGCAATAATACCGAAAAAATGGGGTCATCTTGGAAGTGATTGCCACACCATGTCTCAGAAATCACATGTGGACTACTAGACCTACAAAAAGGTCTCAGAAAACATCTCATATGTCTTCTTACTTTAAGGTAAATGATTTTAAAATTTTTGAACCTAGGATTGTTTATTCTCTCCTTGAATTCTTTGGGATTATACTCTCAAAATTATCCTTAGTAACCGACTCTAGTGTTTTATCCCCCTCATGGTCAAGAAAATCTTATATTGAGTTTCAATTTCATCTGCATTAACTGGAAAGCATTTTCTGCTCTGGAAAAGTTCATATTAACTAATAAAATGTGCTCAATTATATATCTACTTTAGTTCAAAGCTTACCGTGTATATCATTTTGAATTTTTTATGCAATTAGGAAACAAAGCAACTAAGTGAATGGACCAAAGTATAATAACTAGTTTCTTTGAGAGTGCACCTGATGCCTTCTATTTCTAGTTTAGTGGCACAGTTGGAGAAAAGTAAATTTTTTATTAATATTCCACTGTCTATTTGAGTCAGCTCAGAATCTCTTTATCAATGTTATCATTAAACATTTATTCATACACAAAACATTTTTAGATTAAAAAACTGCACATCATCTTCATTATTCTCACTGAGTTTAAGTTGAAGATGCTTCATTGTCTTAGAAAGTTCAGTTCATCAACACAACTAGAACAGTACAACCTCTAAGTGCCATTGGAGCACTTTTTTATTTAAGGCTTATAATTTATAGGCTTTGGAAGAGAGCATTGTAGCAACCAGGTTGGTCTGCTGCTAATAGCATGTGGGCAATTTATAGCAAAGAAATGAAAATCAATGATAAGTTCAAATCACAACCATTAGCTATTAACATTTTCTGTTGTAGATGAATATCTCTGGGCTTTGCATGGCTCATTTATTTCCAGTATTCCCTGTTCTCTCATCATGGGGTCTGTTTTATATTGTTCTGTTTTCTTAGTCCTCAAGTACAGAACTCTTCTGAGGTAGGGGTTGCGGCAGATAAACACATTATTTAAATTATTCACTCCATAAAGCAATCAAATGACAAATCTAGTTTATAATATATGTTTTGTGCTGAGAGTTTACTTAAGTTTCTTTTAAAGCATTACGTTATACCATATATTCAGGTACACTCCAGGTCAATGTATTGCTTGGTGTACATAATGGTGTGTGAGAGCATATTCCTTTATTATGATGAGATGTCCCTGACACTAGACATTATAAATGGATTTACCATCTGAAATTGACCAGTGTGATAACGAAATTGAGATTATGAGTGAGCATTTTTAAAGGAGGGTTACATAAATTCTTTTTACCCTTGTTGAAAAACAGTTTAAGTATTAGTGTAATTCTGTATATTTGAAGTTAAGCAACCATAATGGAATTGCTGATTTAAAATCTTGCAATGGGTCATAGATCATTGTTTTAACAACGATTACTATACAAGACAGTAGAGCTAGACCAATAGAAGTGAAAGGAGACTAGGTAACTTGTAAAAGAACCAGATATATAGACATATAGCTTCTTGATTATGTTTGTCAGCAAACACATACATACATACACACAAAAAACCCCACAGACTTAGCTCTTATTTTTAAAAACTACAAAATAATTAAATGTAAAGTCAAATTCTGTAGTGCACACATATATATGAGTATAACTCATGCATTTTCATTGGTCTGGAGAAAAGTTTCCTTGAATAAAAATAAATCAACGTTAATTATTACCACTTATTGGGGCTTTCAGACTATCATCTTCATTCTAATATCCAGATAATATGAAGCCTTAGAGACAATATAGTGCATGTCCTTTCTTCTTGTTTTAGTTATAAAAGAAATTTGATGTGTGGACAAATACAGGAGCATTTGACAAATTAATGGCCCAATAGAGAACATTTAGGGCCTAATTCATAGCAGTAGAACTCCCTGCAGAATAAATCACAATAAATCTTTTTAATGTATGTCAAGAAGGCATGTAATAACTTTGGTAAATACAAAATAAGATATGTAGATACATTTTCATTAAAGTTTTATTTATTATTTATTTTTGAGAAAGACAGAGTGAGATCAGGGGAGGGGTAGAGAGAGAGGGAGAATCTCAAGCAGCCTCCACACTGTCATTGCAGAGCCTGATGTGGCGCTCAAACTCATGAAACTGTGAGATCATGACCTGAGCCCAAATCAGGAGTCTTATGCTTAACTGACAAGCCACCCAGGCACCCCGATACATAGATACATTGTAAAGCATAATGTTACACAAACATCTGATTTCATGCATATCATGAAAAAATGAGACACTGGGGAGACTCATTGTAAATCAGGTGGTACCTTAAGGAATTAATAAAAACCCCATAAAAGAAGAGACATTCTGACTTTCCTCCTCGTTGTGAGGCAAAGTTAGCCAATGATTGATTCGTGCACTCATGGAAGAAGATACAATAGTGTTATCTATTCTATTATCTCCCTAACATTTGAGAATATTCAAGATATAAACTTCACCATGCAGAAAACAACTGAATACTGATAACATCTTGTTCATTAATCCCTTTCTGCCTCCTCAGAGAAAGCTTTCATATATTTCAATAGGTCCAGAAATTAAGAATTTCCTTTGTAAAACTATTCCTCCTCCACTGTACAATAAATCACACCAGCATGCCCTCTTTTTCCAAATAGTTGCCTAATTAAAGACTTGTGGGCCATCTTGGGGTTATCCATCTTTCTTACCTCTCACTTCACCATCAATCACAGAAACTTATTCATTCCTTTTCCTAATAATAATAGCAGGCTATTGATTTACCTCTTTGATTTCCCCACTATTTTTTTAATGTGGACATACATTCTTGTACCAATCGTGGCATTATTAATGTTGCTTTCTAGATCTTTTGCTTTTCTGAACTTACATTCCTTCTGATCCACTCCTATGACTTTTGCTAACATTTATATGCTAATAACTTCAAAATTTATATATCCAGCTGAAATCTCTGTCCTGAATTCTATACATGCACATCCGATTGTTTCTTAAATATATCCATTTGGATGTCTCACAGGGACATCAAACCCATGTCATGAACTGAAATCAACTCTTGCTTTCAAATCTCTTCCGGTTTTCCTAGTTTCAGTAAATGGCAAAATTACCTACTTAGTTATCCAAGCCAACACCCGGGGATTATTCTAAATAAATTCTTTCAAGTATGTTATAGGAAAGAATAATATGCTATGAGATAATAGTATTTTTCCAGCAAAAAAAGTATTTTAGTGGTATTTTTCTCCTCATATTTATATTAAATATATAGCCAAACAAAATGCTAAGCATTTTAAAATAGAGCGTGTGTGGTATTTGGTAATCTTCCTCTAAGTTTTATCTAACAATGAATGATGGCTGAATGTAATGATAGTCACTCTACACATGAACACAAAAATAACCTTTGTGCTAATGTTTATATTAATAATTTGTCTCTTTGATGGAGGTTTATCTATGCTATGTATTTATATCTAATCCTTTTAACATATATTTGTGCTATTGTTCAATATTTATTATATTCTAAACTTTTCATTTTATAAAGTGTTTCTATATACAGTGGAAAATTATTTCCATGTATATTATATCTGAATCAAACAAAAAGTTAGAATACTAAAAATTGGGCATTTTTATTTTTAAAAAGTCAGCAGATGAGTATTCCAAGATAAAATAAGTAATGGTTTTTTGCAGCCTAATTCAATAGTACCTAGATACTACAGAACATGGAGTTTAGGACATTTTCTTTTTTTTTTTTCAAGTTTATTTATTTCGAGAGAGAAACAGAGCACATGAGCAGGGGAGGGATGGAGAAAGAAGGAGAGAGAGAATCCTAAGCAGGCTCCATACTGCCAGTGCAGAGCCCAAAGTGGGGCTTGAACCCATGAACTGTGAGATCATGACCTGAGCCGATGTCAAGAGCCAGACATTTAACCAACTGAGCCACCCAGGTGCCTCAACATTTTCTTGACCACAATGAACAGGTAGTAAATGGGATTTTCATATTAATCTGCTAGGAAAACAAAATATGTGAATATATTTGATGTACTCATATAAGGATAGGACTCAAAAACTCAATAATTTATTTCCATTAAAAGAGATTGTGGATAACTATAAAACAATATTCCTATACTTTAATTATTTTAATTTTTCATCTATTATTTTATAATATAAATATTTTGATGTTATTCCAATGTTTTTATCTTAAATATAATAATATTACAATAACTAACATTCTGTTTTGAAATTATTATGAATCATATTTTCATCATGTCATGCAACAAACTTCTCTGAGATTGTCTTATTATTTGCTTTAAGCCAAGTACCTATTTCAGTTTGGCTTAAAACTCTTAAAACTCTCTTTGGTATCCTGTCAATAAATTATTACTTAAGAAGTGTTCTGTCGTAAATTAATTCAGGGAAACGTTCTAGAATTTTTTTTTTTTCAAAATGCAAATACTTTCATACTCTGATAAAAGTGCTTAAGTTGCTCTCATTTCCCTCAGAGTAAATTCCAAATACCTTATGGTAAGGTACATTCTGATCTGGCTACATCTCAGCCCTTTTCTGTCACCTTCCTCCCCTAGTAGAGCTATACAAAAATATAGTTTCATGAAATTCTCACATTTTTATTTTTTAACGTGTATAATTTAGTGGTTTCTCTCTTTTTTATATTGTAAAATACAGTGTTTTTTAATATATAATATTCACAATGTTGGGCAACAATTACCAGTACCTATTTCCAGGATATTTTAATCATGCCAGAAAGAAACCTGGAACATGTAAGTAGACATTTCCAATTCTTTCCTCTATCCAGTCCCTGGAAAACACTACTTTCTGACTTCTATATCAAATAGAAAACAATTTCAAGCAAAAAATATATTTATATTGTTTTTTTCAATTTCCTATGTAGTTAAATTTATTGCTGCTCTTTATTTTTTCATTTTGAATTGAGTTACTGTATAGTATTCTTTTATTTAAGATGTATGCACTACAATCTGTAGGAGAGGTCTGCTAGTGATGAACTTTACATTTGTTTAAATATGGAAACTCTTAATTTTTCTTTATTTTTAAAGATAATAGAATTTTTAGTTGGTATTTTATTTATCACTTTGAATATGCCACTGTTTTCTGAACTCTATGTTTTCTAATATTTCAATTGTTAATCTTATTGAGATTTTCTTGTCGGTGGTGAGTTGCTTCTCGATTACTGCTTCAAGATTCTCTCTTTGTCTTTACTTTTGGCAGTTGATTATCATTTATATAAGTGTGGATGTCTTTGAGTTCCTCCTAATTGGAATTAATTGAGCTTCTTGGGTGCATAAATTAATATTTTTCATGATATTTGGAAGTTTTTAGCCATTATTTCATCAAATATTCTTCTTGCCCCTTTCTCTCTTTCCTGTACTTCTGAGACTTCCATTATGCCTATGTTAATATTCTTGATACTGTTCCATAGAGCTCTGAGGCTCTACTTGTTTTTCTTTATTCTTTTATCTTTCTTTTCCTCAGACTTGATAATCTCAATTTATGCATATTCAAGTCATTTGATTCTTTCTTCTGTCTGCTCAAATCTGTCCTTGAACCCCTCTAATGAAATTTTCAATTATAATTTTCAAGTTCAGAGTATCTATTTGGTTTTATATTTTTATTGATAGTCTCTTTTTGATGAGGTATCACTCTTACACTTTCCTTAAGTTCTTTAGATATGATCTCATTTAGTTCTTAAATATATTTAAAACAGCTGATGTAAATCCCGCCTAGGAAATCCAGGATTCCTCAGAAACGGTTTCTATTGAATTCTTTTTCCCCTCATATAATGGTCAAAATTTCATTTATTTGTATTCCTCATAATTCTTTCATTGTAGAACATTTGGAATTTTATATAATATAATGTGGCAACTCTAGGGGCACCTGGGTGCCTCAGTCAGTTAAGCTTCTGACTTTGGCTCAGGTCATGATCTCACAGTCCGTAGGTTTGAGCCCCACATCAGGTTCTGTGCTGACTGCTCAGAGTATGGATCCTGCTTTGGATTCTGTGTCTTACTCTCCTTTTGCCCCAACCCTGCTTACATTCTGTCTCTGTCTGTGTCTCTCTCAAAAATAAACATTAAAAAATTTTAATATAATGTGGCAACTCTGGAAATCAGATTCTCTCTCCTCTAAGAGTTTGTTGTTGCTGCTGCTTGTAATTATTATTGTTTGATTTTATGTCACTTTTTTGAACAAAATCTATGAATTCCATATATTTTGTTGCATGTGGCCATGGAAAACAATACTCACTGAGTTTAGTGTCAGCCAATAATCTGACAGATTTCCTTAAACAACTGGGACCAATAAGTCTCCCAGTCTTTGCTGATGGGCCCTGTTTGCATTTTGGACAATGCCTTTCAACTATCTGCCAGTTTGTTGACAACTCTAACTTAGCTTCCACTTTATGATTGCACAGAGCCTTAAGGTCATCCAACAGTAAGATCTTAAGACCTTTTCAGGACTTTTGTGAGTAGGTGTACAACCCTAGCTATTTTCACAGCCATGGGCGCACATATATCACCTTCTAGATTCCCAGTGATATGTTGGAACTTTCCAAAGCCTTATGAACATTTCTTTCCTCACCTCCTCTTTTTAAGATTTTTTATTAGTTCATTGTTTGCCCCAATGTTAACCACTGCCTCAGGAAATCATGAGGCCAAAACATATTCTAATTGTTTTCAACAAGGCTTTTCCATGGAGAGGCTTTTAGTATTGGTTGAGTCTAAATCAGGTCAAATAAGGACAAGCTTTCCATGTGGGGTTTTCCAGGGAAACATCAGACAGGTCAAATAATGGCAATGATCTATGAATGGGGCTTTGAAGGTGCTCTAACTCTATTCCATTCCCTCACATGTTTACTGAGTTTTCCATATGGCTTTTTAACTTTGCTAACCACTGTGGTAGTGGGGTGTGAAGATCTATCAAAATGTTAGATGTTTTCTCTGTCCTTAGATGTTTGTAGCATAGTTCAGGAAAGATAATAATCTCACACAAAACAATTGTAAAACTATATAAATCAGTTAATAATACTAATACTTAACTATTATTGAGCAATTACTATGTAGCAGCACTGTTCTAAGAACTTTATATCTATTAACTCATTTAATACTCACAGTTATCATATGAAGTAGGTGCTATTATTATCCTCCTTAGAAATGGGGAAACTGAGGTATATAGAGATTACATAACTAACTCATAGTCACAATGCTAATCAGTGCTAGAGATCCAATTTGAACAACTGCTGTATGACTTCAGATCCCATGATCTTATGCTTTGACTTCTGCTTTGAATTAACCATATGATTAAGCATAGACTCTGGAGAAAAATAGAAGTGTGTTCTGCAATGATTATCCACTTTTATGACCTTAGGCAAGTTACTTAATTTTTCTAGGCCTCAGTTTTCTCTTGTATAAAATGAAAATCATAAGACTAAGGAAGTACACAATCACCTAGGAAAGCAATGTCTAGATAGAGTAGCAGAAGTCCAACGACTTAGTTGTTGGGTATTCTCACTTTTAGTATAGGAGGAAGAGCCATCAAAGAAGACTGAGAAGGAGTGGGAGGTGTTGTGAGAGGAAAGAAAAGTTCCCATTGTGTTTGGTAACAAGGAGGTGGTTGGCAACTTTGAGAGAAGCATTTTAATAGAAAGATGAGACAGAAGACAGGAGGGCATAGAGGAATGAATACAAAGTGGGCAAAGAATTTCAATCTCTTTTGAGAAGTCTAGTTGTGAAGCAGAGAAGAGAAAATGAGCATTGGTAAATACGTGGTTAAGAGTTCTTTTTATGATTTGAGATTCCAGAACATGTAGAGATAAAGAAGTTAATGACACATGAAAAGGGTGATAACTAAAGGAGAAACCTTGAGAATAGGAAAAGAGATGTGATCCACAATTAAATGAAGAAATTTGTTTTTGATAAATAGAAAGATCCATTGTAGCAGGACGGAAATAAGAAGTGATGCATGAAAATGTTGGTGGATATGGGTGCAGATGATTGTGGGAATGTGAAAGGTCTCCTGACTAAAGACCCTTTTGTTTCAATAAAACATGATACAAAGTCATCAGGCGTGAGAATATTTGTAACACTTATAAAGTTGTTGCAAGATGAACTACATTAATCCACATGAAGCAGTTCAAATTGCATCTGACATATAGTGATTATTATTAGGAAGTTTTCTCTTACTCTTATTATTACAGGAGTTCAGACAGAACTTACTATAGACATTTCTATCTCCCTAGTTTTGTGGAAATAGAGAACATATACACAAATGATGTTAAATTCATCATTAAAAATGGCAGTAGGAAATGAACTCATTTTATCTTCTATACCAAAAAAATTTTCTCAACTACCCCTGGAGATATACTATAAATACGTAAATAGGTTTTTTTCAATGTACTTTCAATTTATTTTTTATTTCACTCAATTCAAAGGATGCCCAGTGACTTCAATCTAGCTGTCAGAAGTCAGGGATTTATACCCTGTCACCTCAATGAGGCTCTGTATCTATGGGACTCATGAGTAGTCAATATATCAGCCACATCAGAATCTATTCCATCACTGATTAGAGTACACATTCTCAGGTTTTACCTCTGTGATACTGAAATGAAATATTTTACATTGGAGCCTAGGAATCTACATGTTTAACAAGATGATCAAGTGATTGTGATGTGACTACCACATTTGAGGACAATGCTTTGGGATATTCCAGCCTCCTGAAGGTCTGTTCTATTAAATCTCTAGTAAAGTATCTTCTAGACTAATTTTATAAACAAATTTGGCTCAAAGAAGACCATGAGTATTAAGTGATTATTTTGTTACTTCCCTCAGCTAATGTACAGAAACATTCAATGCCTAAACTCAATTGATATATTATTAGTAGAAATTTCAGGCTATTTCAGTTCTCAGACTGGCTTCATATAACTTTATTTAGGCAAAGGGAATGGATTAGTCAACACAGAGGCAAGCAAATGGACTCTAAACAGTAGTTTATACTTATGGACTGTAACTCATAACTGTAACTCCTATCATTTCTTTTCTGAAAACTCCATATGTAGGACCACAGAAGTATTGAATGTTAGAGTTCAAAGGACCCAAGTCTAACTAGAATTCAACAAATAAAATTACTGATTTTGAACAATAATCTCTGTTATTTAAGCAGTGTTCTATGAACAGAAAGCACATGATCTTTAAGATTATAGAATATCTTATTATAACACTGTACATACTCAGCTTTCTTATCCACTGTATGCACAAGTAGGAATTTAAAGCTGTAGGGACATCTAGATCCATTTCACTTCTGTATTAACTAACTCAGCTATTGAAAGCTTAGTTTCAGGGTTATTTCCACCTGAGATATTTTCTAGATAAGAAATTTTATTTTAATAGAAGCCTATGTCTGTCTCCAGCTTACAAGCTCTATGAATTTGCCAACTGCATAGCCAATATTTATGTCAATTGACTCTTTAATATAATATTAATCTCACATAAGTAATTTAAGTTTCTGTAATAAGCTAAAGCAACTCTCAAATATTTCTAAGTAAATTCAGAGCATAGGCTTCTCTTGTTCCTTCTCAAACAGTCCTACTGAAGCACATCCTAATGTAAATGTTGCTAAATCCACGACAAAACATTCTTTAGTGATAGGAGATCTTTGAGGTATAGAAAATAGGAAAAGTTATGAACTTTATTGTTAGAAGGGGAAAACACAAGGGCTTTTTGTACTTAGATATATATCAACATTAATGTAAGGATAGTCATGCTTACAAATTTTTATATAATATGTTGTAGAAGAGTGGTTTTAGTACTTTACTACTATATTTCCCATCATATTCTCTAAAAAATGTAATTAAAGAGACACACAAAAATTACATGTGCTACAGTATAAAACCAAAAATTTAGGGAGCTCATTACAGCACATCTAAGTTCTAGAAATAGGGCAGTGGGTGGGATTTCTGGAGGAAGTTGAGACAAGGAAGATTCTTCAAGATTATCACTTGTGTAGGGGTGCCTGGGTGGCTCAGTCAGTTAAGCATCCGACTCTTGATTTCTGCTCAGGTCATGATCTCATAGTTGTGGGATGAAGCCCTATATTGAGCCCTGTGTCAGGCTCCATTCTGAGCAAGGAACCTGCTTAAGATTCTCTCTCTTTCCCCCTGCCTGTCCCCCGCTCATGCATTCACTCTCACTCTGTCTCTAAAATAAAAAAATAAAAAGCTTATCACTTGTTTAAATGGAGGTGTGTACCTCATAAGAAGACTCTGGAAGATGATATTTTGTGAAGCTGGGTAGGATGTATAATTTCATAATGATTGAACACTAGTTACATTAGAACCTTGATAAAAAATTCATAATATCTTTTTGTTTTCTTAAGATTCAAACTTTATTATTTAAAAAATTTAAGTTTTTATTTAAATTCTAGTAAGTTAACATATAGAGTAACATTGATTTCAGGAATAGGAGTAGAATTTGGTGATTCATCACTTACATATGACACCCAGGGCTCATCACAAGTATCCACCCTTAATATGCATCGCCATACCCACCTCCCCTCCCAGCATCTCAGTTTGTTCTCTATAGTTAAGAGTCTGTTATGGTTTGCATCCCTCTCTTTTTTTTTCCCCTTCCTCTATGTTTATGTGTTTTGTTTCTTAAATTCCACAAATGAGTGAAATCATTCGGTATTTGTCTTTCTCTGATTGGCTTACTTTGCTTAACATAATACTCTCTAGTTCCATCCACATCATTGCAAATGGCAAGATTTCATTCATTTTTATGGCTGTGTAATATGATATATATATCTGTATCCATTCATCAGTCAGTGGATGTTTGAGGTCTTTCGATAATTTGGCTATTGTTGATAATGCAGCTATAAATATTGACGTGCATGTGTACCTTCAAATCAGTATTTTTATATCCTTTGGATAAGTACCTAGCAGTGTAATTGACTGGTCATGAGGTAATCCTATTTTTAAATTTTTGAAGAACCTCCATACTGTTTTCCAAAGTGGCATTCCCACCAACAGTATAAGAGGGTTTCGCCTTCTCCATATCTTCGCCAACATCTGTTGTTTCCTGAGTTGTTAATTGTAGCCATTAGAATAGGTGTGAGGTGATATCATGTTTTGACTTGTAGTTCCCTGATGATGAGTGATGTTGAGCATCTTTTCATGCTTCTGTTCGCCGTCTGGGTGTGTTCTTTGGGAAAATGTGTATTCACGTCATCTGCCCATTTATTAAGTGGATTATTTGTTTTTTTGAGTGTTGAGGTTGATAAATTGTTTATAGATTTTGTATACTAATCCTTTATCAGATATATCATTTGAAATGTCTTCTCCCATGCTGTAGGTTGCCTTTTGTTTTGTAGATTCGTTCCTTGGCTTTGCAGAAGCTTTTTATCTTGATGAAGTTCCAAGAGTTCATTTTTGCTTTGGTTTCCCTTGCCTCAGTAGATGGGTGAAGTAAGAAGTTGCTACAGTCAACATCAGAATGGTTGCTACCTGTGTTCTCCTCTAGGAGTTTGATGGATTCCTGTCTCGCATCTAGGTCTTTCATCCATTTTGAATTTATTTTTGTGTATGGTGTAAGAAAATGGTCCACTTTCATTGTTTCAGATTTTGTTGTTGAGTTTTCCCTACACCATTTGTTGAAGAGACTGTCTTTTTTTCCATTGGATATTCTTTCCTGCTTTGTTGAATATTACTTGACCATATAGTTGTGGGTTTTCTATTCTGTTCCATTGACCTATGGTCTGTTTTGGTGCCTGTACCACACTGTCTTGATGACTATAGCTTTGTAATAAAGTTTGAAGTCCGGAATTGTGATCCTTCCAGCTTTGCTTTTCTTTTTCAAGATTGCTTTGGCTATCCGGGGTCTTTTGTGGTTCATACATATTTTAGGATTGTTTCTTCTAGTTATGTGAAAAATGCTGGTGGTATTTTGATAAGCATTGCGTTAAATGTGTAGAATGCTTTGGGTAGTATAGACATTTTAACAATATTTGTTCTTCCAATCCATGAGCGTGGAATGTTCTTTCCATTTCTTTGTGACATCTTCAATTTTTCTTAATGTTTATTTATTTATTGAAATAGAAAGAAAGAGAGAGAGCATGAGCATGGGAGGGGTAGAGAGAGAGAATTCCAATCAGGCCTCATGCTGTCAGTACAGAGCCCAACATGTGGCTAGATCCCACTACCATGAGATCATGACCAGAGCCCAATCAACAGTTGGATGCTTAACTGACTGAGCCATTCAGGTGCCCATTCAATTTCTTTCATAAGTGTTCTATAGTTTTCGGAGTACAGACCTTTTACCTCTTTGGCGAGGTTTTTTCTTGGCATTTTATTGTTTTTGGTGCAACTGTAAATGGGATTGATTCCTTGTTTTCTCTTTCTTCTGCTTCATTACTGGCATATATAAATGTAGCCAATTTCTGCACATTGATTTTGTATCCCGTGACTTTGTGAAATTTGTGTATCAAGTCTAGCAATTTTTTGGTGGAACCTTTTTGGTTCTCTATACAGAGTATCATGTCATCTGTGAAAACTGAAAGTTTCACTTCTTCCTTGCTGATTTGGATGCCTTTTATTTCATTTTGTTGTTTAACTGCTGAGGCTAGGACTTCCGGTATTATGTTAAATAACAATCGGAAGAGTGACCTTAGGGGAAAAGGTTTCAGTTTTTCCCCATTGAGGATGATACTTGTGTGTCTTTCTTATATGGCCTTTACAGTGTTGAGGTATGTTCTCTGTATTGCTACCTTGGTGAGGGTTTTTATCAAAAATGGATGTTTTTATTTGTCAAATGCTTTTTCCACATCTACTGACAGTATCATATGGTTCTTATCCTTTCTTTTTTTAATATTGTGTATCACCTTGATTGATTTGTGAATATTAAACCACCTTTGCAGCCTGGTAATAAATCCCTCTTGATCGTGGTGAATAATTCTTTTAATGTACTGTTGGATTCTATTTGCTAGTGTCTCATCGAGAATTTTTGCACCCATGTTCATCAGGGATATTGGCCTGTAATTCTCCTTTTTAGTGGGGCCTTTGTCTGGTTTTGGAATCAAGCTAATGGTGGCCTCATAGAAAGAGTTTGGAAGTTTTCCTTCCAATTCTATTTTGGAATGGTTTGAGAAGAATAGGTATTAACTGTTTTTAAATGTTTGGTAGAATACCCCCGGGAAGGCATCTGGCCCTGGACTTCTGTTTGTTGGGAGATTTTTGATTACTGATTCAATTTCTCTACTAGTTATCAGTCTGTTCACATTTTCTTTCTATTTCTTCTTGTTTCAGTTTTGGTAGTTTGTATGCTTCTAGGAATTTATCCATTTCTTCCAGATTGCCCTATTTGTGGGTATCTAAATTTTCATAATATTCTGTTATAATTGTTTGCATTTGTGGTGTTCGTTGTGATTTCTTTCATTCATGATTTTATTTATTTGAGTTCTTCCTCTTTTCTTTTTGGTAAGTCTTGCTGGGGTTTTATGAATTTTATTAATTATTTCAATGAACCAGCTCCTCCTTACATTAATCTATTCTAATGGTTTTAGTGTTTCCATATCATTTATTTATGGTCTAATTTTTATTATTTCCCTTCTTGTGCTGGCTTTAGGCTTTAT
Source organism: Panthera onca (assembly GCF_046562875.1). Taxonomy (NCBI): domain Eukaryota; kingdom Metazoa; phylum Chordata; class Mammalia; order Carnivora; family Felidae; genus Panthera; species Panthera onca. The sequence goes on from NC_138357.1 coordinate 25,845,996, forward strand.
TTTCTGCTCCTTGTCTAGCTCCTTTAGGTGTAAGTTTAGGTTGTGTATTTGAGACTTTCCTTGCTTCTTGATGTAGGCCTTTATTGCTATATACTTCCCTCTTGTGACTGCTTTTGCTGCATCCCAAAGTTTTTGAAATGTCATGTGTTCATTTTCATTGGCTTCCATGTATTTCTTTATTTCTTGTTTAATTTCCTGTTTAACCAATTCATTCTATAGTAGGATGTTCTTTAACCTCCATGTATTGTGGTATTTCTAAATTTTTTCTTGTTGATGACTTCAGATTTCATAACATTGTTGTCTGAAAATATGCATGGTATGATTTCAGTCTTTTTGTACTTTTGAGGCCTGATTTCTGTCCCATTTTGTGATATATTCTAGAGAATGTTTCATGTCCACTTGAAAAGAATGTGTATTCTGCTTCCTTAGGATGAAATGTTTTGAACACATCTGTTATGTCCATCCTGTCCAGTATGTCATTCAAAGTCACTGTTTCCTTGTTGATTTTCTGCTTAGATGAGTTGGTCATTGCTATAAGTGGGGTGTTAAAGTCCCCTACTATTATTTTACTGTTAGCAATGACTTTCTTTATGTTTGCTATTAAATGGTTTATATATTTGGATGCTCCCATGTTTAAGGCATAAATATTTACAATTTTTAGATCTTCTTCTAAAGAAGGGGTTGGATAGACCTCTTTATTATGATATAATTCCCTTCTTCATCCCTTGTTACAGTCTTTGGTTTAAAATCTAGTTAGTTTGTTATAAGTATGACTACTGAAGCTTTCTTTTAATGTCCATTAGCATGATTATTGGTTCTCCATCCCCTCACTTGCAATCTGCAGGTGTCTTTAGGTCTATAATGAGTCTCTTATAGGCAGCATATAGATTAGTCTTGCTTTTTATCTTTTGATTGGAGCATTTTGTCCATTTGCATTCAGAGTGATTTTTGATAGGTTTGAATATAGTGCTATTTTATCACTTGCTAAGTCTTTGTTTCTGGAGATTTGCTCTGTTCATTTCCAGTCTGTTGCTTTTGGACTTTCTTTCCCACTCAAGAGTCTCCTTTAAGATTCCTTGCAGGACTGGTTTAGTAGTTACAAACTCCTCTAGTTTTTATTTGTCCGTAAACTATCTCTAATATTCTGAAGGATATCTTTGCTGGATAGAGTATTCTTGGCTGCATATTTTCCCATTCTGCACATTGAATATTTCATGCCACTCCCTTCTAGCTTGCCAAGTTTCTGTATATAGATCTGCTGATAACTTTATTTGTCTTCCCAAGTAGATTAGGGATATCTTTTTCCCTTGTTGCTTTCAGGATTCTTTCTTTATCTTTGTATTTTGCAAATTTTACTATGATATATCTTTGTGTGGGCCTACTTTTGTTGATTTTGATGGGAGTTCTCTGTACCTCCTGGATTTGAATGTCTGTTTTTTCCCCAGATTATGGACGTTTTCAGCTATAATTTACTCCAATAAACCTTCTACCCTCTTTTCCCTCTCATCTTCTTCTGGGACTCCTATGATAAGGTTATTAAGCTTTATGGAGTCACTGAGTTACTTAAGTCTACTTTTGTGATCCAATATTTTTCTTTCCCTTTTCTTTTCAGCTGTATTATTTTCTATCATTTTATCTTCTATAACACTTATTCATTCCTCTGTGTCTTCCATTCTTGTGTTCATTGCTTCTATCGGTTTTGCTGCATCTCAGTTATACCATTTTTATTTTGGCCTGAGTAGTTTTTAGGTCTTTCATCTCTGTGGAAAGGGACTCCCTGGTGTCTCCTATACTTTTCTCAAATCCAGCTAGTATCCTTATGATTGTTGTTTTAACTTCTGGATCAAGCATATTACTTATATTTGTTTTGTTTATATCCCTGGCCATGAACTCATCTTGTTCTTTCTTTTGGGATGAATTCCTCCATCTTGGCATTTTGTCTAGGTCTCTTTCTTTTCTATGTTAGGAAAACCTGTTATGTTTCTTGTTCCTGAAAGTAATGGTTATATTAAGATGAGGTCATATAATGTCCAGGAACTGGTGCTTCAAGAAATGTTTCTGGTATATGTTGTGTGCACTCTGCTTCTGTGTTTTGGCTGCTCTTTCCCTCAGGTCAATCCTCTGCAGAGTTTCTCCTTGCCTGCTATGGGGAGTGTTTAGACCTTGGACACTGTATGGTGAGTTTTAACTAGGTGTCTTTGGTCTGCCTGTTTAAAGAGGCTAGATCCTATTTCCCATAGAGCTGAAGCTTTGCAACACTTTATAGTCAATAGACTTGGTGGATGTGGGGGGTTTGTGCCAGTCTTTTGGTGGAGGAGTCTGCTGATGCTCTGACTCTCAGCCATACTTGCCCTAGTAAAAAAGCACCTGAAAAATCTGGAGGGGGGAAAGACTTGGTGTAAGTGGCTCAAGCCTCCACTGTGGGCACTGTGCTACTCACTGAAGTCAGTCTGCTGATGAGCAGTGGGTAAAAATGGCATCAGCCAGATCTCTTGTCCCTAAAGAAGAAATCTTGTGCCCACTGCTGTCCTGGAAGCCCTCACAGAAGAGAACAATCTCCTGTCATTTTTCCCAGTCATCCCTCAGATTCCTGACTTCACCCTGTCTGTGTCCAAGCCTTCTGCTCACCCAGCAGCACAGTGCTCCTTTGTTTTATCTCACACTGCTGGTTTCAAAAGTCCAAATTTCAGGGAATCAGCATGGCACAAACCCATGCTGATCCTCTGGAAGAGGGTCTTGCCACACTGTAGCTGGTACCCATTTGTCTCAGAAGTCTAGTTGCATGAACATGCAAGGGCTTGCAACAACAACAATAAGAACAACAACAAAACAACAGTATTCAAGTTAGCTGCCCTCAGTAGGCGTGTCTGCATGAATGTTAAAGAATGGGGCAGGTCAATGGTGCCCACTGGTTCTTTTGTCCCTGGAGAGGTGGTTCCACCTCTTCAAAAGCACTCCCAAGAAGAGGAATTATCTTTACCAATGTGACCCAGGGGATCCTCAGACCATGCTGTCTGCTCTTGGGCATCTGTCCTCCTTTTCCACAGGAATACTTCTACTCTCACCAGGCTCCACCCAGCAACGGCACAGCTTCCAAAACTTCAGACATTGACCTCTGCTGCTTGTAAAAACTTGTGATTATCAGCCCCTCTCATTTTCCCCATTAGTGGTTTTGGGGAAGTGCTTTTCTTGTGCAATGCTCTGCACTCTGTTCTCTCTCTTTCTCTCCCCTGTATAATCTGGGTTCCTTGCCCTTCGTAGCACAGGTGGTTCTTCTCTCCCAAATCACGTCTCTGCACTTCCTATCTTCCACCATGTGGCCTCTTTTCTTATTCTAGTTGTGCAGTTTGTTCTTTCAGTCCTCAGATTCATTTCCTGGGTGTTCAAAAGATTGGATATTTATCTAGCTGTGTATGAAAGATGAGGAAACCATAGGGTCCTCCTACTACTCTACCATCTCAACACTTCTATCAATATTCATAACACCTTAAGTCATTGCTATTATGATTCTTCAGGAACTCCAACCTTCCTAGAATAGCATTTTCTCTTCTTTAAAGACCATACCACCAATTGGAAAAGAATGGCCTCATTTGTCTTCTGTCACTCTAGAACTTTTTCTATAGATATCCCCAAAATTGCATGATTATGGAAATAGGTCTTTTTTCTTAGTCTTGATTAACTCCTCTAGATTAAATCAGTTTTGTCTTCTAACAGTCTTTATAAATTGATAGAACTTTCATTAAAGATGCAGATTAAATTAACCCTCCCCCAGATTTCTAAGCCAGTTTCCTTTATCCTCACAGGAAGATATAAGGTCCAGGGGAGCCAGTATACACTAGTAAAGGCACACTAATAGTTTAATGTGGAAGCTCTTCTAAAAGACCGGTACCCAAGCATGATTTACTGAGGCTTGTGTTATGCTACTTGTTAAATATTTTAAATATCACTTTTGCCAAAACACTAATGGCAAGTAAAGTTACTTAAACTAAAAATATATTAGAGGCTGGCCAATGTTACATATTACTATATCTCATAAATACCTGTTTGGCATTTAACACTATCTATTTCTTTTAAAGGTTAGGCTTGAGCTCACATGTATTCAAGGAGATCATTGGAGACCATTTATCTTGTAGCAAAATATTCCTCATATGAAGCCAGAATGTTTTGAGATTTTATAAGTAGTGCTGCTCCATTTCTATATACAGAAAAGAAAGTAATTGTGCTTATGTCCATGAGACCCACAGATGATAGGAAACAAAGAAACAGTTCTTAATGGAAATATAAGGACTTCCTGTAACTATCCCTTCAGGGGTCAGAGGTGAAGGAATAGACAGAGATGCTCAACTTCCAGTCTTTACCTGAAAAAGGCCTATTTGCATACTTTGAAAGCTGTTGCCTAAGAGTCAGGCCTCTAATTTAGCACACATTTAGGAGCTGATGGCAATCCTCCCTCTGACCCACTCAAAGTCACTGGTGTTGCCCTGGAAGGAGACTTTACACATGTCTGATGCACTAGCTTTTATGGCTGCCACCCAGAGAATGCAACTCTTGGTTGCCTGGCTCTGGTGGCCACCAGGACTTGCATTCATGAGCCCCACAGGACTACAGCAAGGAAAGAAGCAGTTCTTAACCAGTTATTCTCCTATGGCTCAGCACAGAGAGAGCAGACATAAACACTCATCTCCCAGTTTCTCCCTGAAAGAAGTCTAGCTTCATACTTTAAAAGCTGTTGCCTGAGGGTCTGGCTTTCAATCAACCTACATCTGGGTACTGACTGAGATGCTCTACTTTGGGACACTGACACGTCTTGACACACCTTCAACCACTGGGGGCCACTAAGAACACAGACAATGTCAAAAGTTTGAGAGACAAGAGCTTGGGCTGGGCTAAACAATAAGTTTTATCTCCTACATAAGACCAACCTGTCAAAACTGAATGAGATGAATGTTTTATCTAATGTGCAGAATCCAGCACAAAGAGTTAAGGAAAATTAAGAAACAGAGGAATATATTCTAAACAAAAGAACAAGATAAAATTCCAGAAACAAAGATAAATAATTTACCTGATAAAGAGCTTAAAATTATGGTTATAAAAATTCTTACCAAGGTCAGGAGAATAATGAATGAACAAAGTGAGAATTTCAACAAAGGTACAGAAAATACAAGAAAGTACCAAACAGAAGTCACAGAGGTGAATAATACACTAACTAAACTGAAAACTTCAATAGAGGGGTTCAACAACAGATTAGATCAAGTGAAAGAAAGGATCAGCAACCCCAAAGATACGGGCCTGAGATTCACTCAGAGGAGAAAAAAGAAAAAAATAGTGAAAAAAAGGAAGATAGCTTAAGAGACTATAGAGCAAATTCAAATACACCAAACTTTGTATTCATAGGATCCAGAAGAAAAAGAAGAAGAAAGAAGAAGGGGAGGAGGAGGAGGAGGAGGTGAAGGAGGAGGAGGAGGAAGAAACAAAGGAAAAGAAAGCTTAGTGAAAGGAATAATGGCTGAAATTTTCCCTAATCTGGGGAAAGAAACAGGAATCTAGATCCAAGAATTCCAGAGAGCTCCAAATAAGAGGAATCTAAACATATCCACACTGAGACACATTATAATTGTCAAATATTAAAGACAAGGAGAGAATCTTAAAAGCAGCAAGGGGAGACAAATTGTTACATACAAGGGGATCCCCATCAGTCCACCAGCAGATTTTTCAGTAGGCCAGAAAGTAATGGCACAATCTATTCAAAATGCTGAAAGGAAAAAATTTGCCAGCCTAGAATATTATACCTGGAAAATTTATCTTTCAGAACTGAAGGGCATAGATAGACGATTCCAAACAAGCAAAAGCTGTAGGATTTCATCACCACTAGACCAATCCTGCAAATGTTAAAAGGACTTCAAGCTGAAATGAAAAGGTACTAATTAGTAACAGGAAAACATATAAAAGTGTGAATCTCACTGGTAAACGTAAATATATAAATTCATCATACTCTAGTTTTGTGATGGTGGTGGGCAAATCACTGCTAAATTTAGTATGAAGATTAAAAGACAAAAGTATTAAAAATAAATGCAACTATAATAATTTATTAATGGAGACACAAACTAAAAAGAAGTAAATTGTCATATCTAAAACATAAAATGGGGACAAGAGTAAAAAAGTAAAGCCTTAATATGTGTTCGAAGTCAAGTTTTTATCAGCTTTAAATGGACTGTAATAAATATAAGATGTTTTATGTAAGCCTCATGGTAACCACAAAGCAAAATCCTACAGTAGACACATAAAAGACAAAGAAATCTGAGCATACCACTACAGAAAATTCATGAATTGTAGCTAACACACTGTTCAGAGGAAAATACATAGCTGTAAATACGTATACAGTAAAACCTTTGTGAACATAACTCATTCCAGAAACATGCTTGTAATCCAAAGCACTTGTATATCAAAGTGAATTTCAAGAACCATCGGCTCAGTTGTGATCATGTGACATTTGGCATCATGTACTACTCATATTGCAAGACATTGCTCGTTTTTCAAGTTAAAATTTATTATAAAAGTTTGCTCATCTTGCAGAACACTCACAGAACAAGTTCCTTGCAATCCAAGGCTCAATGTGTTAGAAGAAAAAAAAAAGTTATAAAGTCAGTGACCTAAGATTCCAACATAAGAAGATAGAAAAACAAAAACGTAAATTAAGTTGAACAAAGGAAGTAATACAAATAGGAACAGATGGTATTTGTTTTTCTCTGAGTAACTAATTTCACTTAGCATTATACTCTCTAGCTCCATCATGGAATTAAACAAAACAAGTGAGCAAGGCAAATAGAGAGAGAGAAATAAAGAAACAGCCTTTTAATTACAGAAAACAAACTCATGGTTCCTAGAGAGGAGATGGATGGGGGCGGGGGAATGGGTGAAACAGGTGATAGGCATTAAAGAGTGCACTTGTGAGAGCACTGGGTGATGTATGGAGTTGTTGAGTATATTGTAGACCTGAAAATAATATAACATTATATGTTAACTATACTGGAATTAAAATAAAAGATAAATAAAAAGATAGGAGCAGATATCAAGGATATAGAAATTTTTCAAAACTGATAAAGAATAGCAAGGTCAAGAATAGTTTCTTTGAAAAGAGCAAGAAAATTGTTTAACCTTTTGCTAGACTACTCAAAAACCAAGAAAATATAAATTACCAACATCAGAAATATTAGAAAGTATACCACTAAAGATCCTACAAGTATTTAAAAGGTAATAAAATAATATTATTACCAAGTTTATGTCAATAAATTTGGCAACTTAGATCAAATGGATAGATTTCTTAAAATATACAATGCATCAAAATTGGCATAGTTTAAATATCTTAATAGCCATCTATCTACTAATAAAATTGAACTCATTATCAAAAATCTTCCCTCAAAGAATACTCTAGGTCAAGATGACTTCTGTTGAATTCTATCAAACATTTAAAGAAAAAACAATGTCAACCCTATAAAAACTAAGAAAATGGAGGAAGCCAGATACACTGATAGCAAAACCTGGTAAATATGCTACAAAAACTCTACAACTCAATAATAATTTTGAAAAATCCAGTAAAAAAAAATAGAGACAAACCATTCAAACATACACTCACCGAAAGAAGCTAAATGAGGGGCACCTGGGTGGCTCAGTCGGTTAAGCCTCCAACTTCAGCTCAGGTCATGATCTCCTGGTTTATGAGTTCAAGCCCCACATCAGGCTCGGTGCTGACAGCTTGGAGCCTGGAGCCTGCTTCAGATCCTCTCTCTCTCTCTCTCTCTCTCTGCCTCTACCCCACTCATGCTCTATCTCTGTAAAAAAAAAAATTAAAAGAAAGATACTATATGAAAGGTCAATAATCACATAATTTATCTTTGGATATATAAAAATTAAAGCTACTACTACTGACCCTCAAATCTGGCTACAATTAAAATAACAGGCATCACCAATGTTGGTGAGAATATAAAATGGTATAGCCACTATGGAAATAGATCTGATGTTTCTTCTACATTCATCTACACTATGGCTATTAATTCTACTCCTAGGTATTTCTCAAGAGAAATGAAAGTATATGTCCTACAAAAATAGTTGTACAAGGATTTTTCATAACAAGTTTATTCATAATAGTCAACTGGAAACTACCCAGGTGTTCATCAATAGGAGAATGGATAAACAAATGATGCTTTGTTTATACTGTAGAATACTACAGTGATGAAAATAAGACACAAAGTTCTTAGTGAAATACGCCTTATACAAAAGCTACGGACTATGTGATTCTATTTATATAAAGTTCTAAACTAAGCAAAATTAATTTATGTTTAAAAAAAGTAAAAATAGTAGTGTTCGAGGTTGGGAGTAGAAATTTATGTGGTGGAAGGGGTAGGAAGAAAATTTCTGGTAGTGCTAATGTTCTATATTTGGGGTGGAGTTCAGATTACTGGGCATATTAATTTGTCACACAAATATGCCCAAGATTTGTGTGTTTCATGTGTGTAAATTTTAAATAGAAACACTATTAAGTATTGAGCCCTAGATGATATACATTATGAAATATTTATGGTGATATATACTAATGTCTACAAATTATTTTGAAATATTCCAGAAGTAAAATGTATTCATAGGTGATAAAGTTAGAAAAGATGGATAGATATTTGATAAACAACATATAGTAAAATATTATAGGTGGAGTCTAGGTGGTGAATATGTGAGTGTTCACTCTAAAATTCACTAAACCTAACTGTATGCTTGAAAATTCTAAATGCAATTCTAATTATTTATAATATAATAAATGATAAGCTGTTGAAACAACTTCAAAATCATAACGCAAATGTTGAACAGTAAAATAATATTATGTATATTACAAAATTAGAAAGGTCCATCCATGTAGTTGCAAATGGCAAGCTCTCCTTTTTAAAATAGCATTCCATTGTATTTATATACCACAATGTCTTTATTTATCAGCTATTGTGAATAATGCTGCAATGAACATGGATGCACAGATATCTCTCTTAGATAGTGATTTCATTTCCTTCAGATATATACACAGAAGAGAAATTACTAGATCTCTTGATAGTTCTTCGTTTTTTGAGGAATTGCCATACTGTTTTCCATAGCCGTTGTACCAATTTACATTGCCACCAAGAGTGCCCAAGAGTTCCCTTTCCTTCACATCCTTGCCAGCACTTATTATCTCTTGTCTTTTAGATACCCACCATCCTACTGGTTATAAGGTGACATTTCATTGTGATTTTGATTTGCATCTCCTTGATGATTTGTGATGTTCAGCACCTTTTTATATATCCATTCCTTGAAGACACAATGCTTAGTAAAGTCTCTCTCTCTCTCTCACACACACCTGCATGATTTTACATGTGAAATCTAAAAAAATATCAAATACTTGAAGCAGAAATAAGAATGGTGGTAACCAGATGCAAGGAAAGTAGGGGTAATGGGGAGATGTTGGTCAAAGAGTTCAAGGTTACAGTTGTGTAAGATGAATAACTCTAGAGATCTAATGTACAGCATGATGACTATAGTTAATAACACTGCATTGAATACTGGAAATTTGTTAAGAGCAGATTTCAGGTGTTCTCATTACAAGCAAAAAATAACTATGTGAGGACATATGCTAATTAGCTTGAATGTAGGAATCATTTCACTTATACGTATATCAAATCATCATGTTGTACACCTTAAATATATATGATTTTTATTTTTAAACCTTTTAAAAATTAGAAAGGGTGGTTGAATTAAAAAAATAAATTAAGTGAGCTCTATAACACACTACCATTTAGGATATTAAATATATACACACAACAGTGCTAATATTTTACAACATTGAAACATATTCAAGAGACTATATTGAGCATAAATAAGAGTTGCCAAGTATAGACTGATTTTGAGTGTGTGACATGAATACTTTAACTCTCTGCACTTAAAACTCCAGGTAAAAAAAGAAAGGGAAATAAAAAAAACCTAATGTGGAAGTAATTTCCTGTTCTTTAACAATAGTTATAGACATATTTTTTTTCCTAATGCAAAGTTTGAAAACTGTTTTAGAGTCAGAACTGACAAATGTATGGTCAAATAATTAATGTTATAGCTCTTGCTATGTTGTGGCTTATATTTTTATATTACTTTTAAACCATATTTCAATTTAATTTCATTCATGATTTTAAAATATTATGTAATATGATCCTAGCCCTAATTACAATGTCTAGGATATAGGAATAATTTGCTACTAATCTGCTAAATTAAAAAAAGGGGGAGAAATGGAGAGGCATCTTAGACATAGGTTGAAATAGAAACACTTTCCCCCTCCTTCGGATTCAAGTCAAGTATGAAAATTATCACCAGGTTATTTAGTTTAGCAATTTCTTAAGTAAAATTTTATATGAAGATAAGATGCTCAGGGCACCTGAGTGGCTCAGTTCAGCGATCGACTCTTGATTTCGGCTCAGGTCATGATCCCAGGGTTGTGGGATCAAGCCCTGCATCAGGCTCTGCACTGAGCATGGAGCCTGCTTGAGATTCTCTCACTCTCTCCCTCTGCCCCTCTCCCCGACTTGCACTTGCTCTCTCTGTAAAATAAAACAAGATGCTTAGTTCCTGCTCTTTTAACATACAGTACACCTGGGTGGCTCAGTTAAGCAACCGACGCTTGATTTCAGCTTAGGTCATGATCTCATGGTTCATGGTTTTGGGCTCTGCATCAGGCTCTGTGGTGACAGTGCAGAGCCTGCTTGGAATTCTGTTTGCCTCTCTCTCTGCCCCTCCCCTGCTCGCAATCTGTCTCTCTCTCTCTCTCTCAAAATAAATAAAAATAAACTTTTAAAAGTATATATACTCTACACATAATGTGTAGAGTGATTTAATGTCTGATAAATACAATCCAAGCAATAGATTCCCCTTTTGCTTTTAAAAATCTGCAACTGAAATGTTAGTTTGACCTTCAGTCTGTGATGAGAATGATATATAAATAGATATCTTTAAGAATCTGAGTAGTCACTGGCAGAAGGCAATCATCTATTGATGAAATTATGTAGGTTATGTGTGTAAACAATTCTATAACTTAATCTACAAATAATTTAATTCATAATGTATTTTTTTAGAATTTATTTCATTTTCTTTAACATGATACTGCTTTACAATAGAGATAGGCCAATCAACACCTCTTAATTGTACTATGTTCTGTGGAAATTACAAGGGAAATAGAGGTCATAACCCAACCCTTATGGAGGTGCTTAATCTAATGGGGAGATTAGGCAAACACAAATAAACACGGGTAATATAAACACAATCAGCCACAGTTATCCAAACATGTCCAGGAGAAACACCTCATAATTATGTTTAGAAACAAGGTCCCAGCTGTGTAATAGCTCTGCCCTTTGGCTCCTGGTACTGAAGACAGGGCTCTAGATTAAGAATCAGAAAACCTGGATTTTGCTTCCAACTCCAGTCAAGTGACTTTAAGCAAATTAGTATCTGAGCTTCAGTTTCCTCAAAAATAGTTTGGACATTAGTCCCTCCCTGATGACCTCAAAAATTATCAGGAGGATTAGGTGATAAAATATATGTGAAAGTGCTTTGTAAAACTGGAAAGCTATATTGCATATTTGACGAAATATTTTCTTTGAGGTTCTTATTTGCTTATACAGGTCACTTCCCCTAGAGAGTCCACACCTCCCACTTTGCCAACTTAAGTACCAACCTACCTCACACTCCATCTTCTCAGAGAAACCTATATATGGTCTTTGTACCCTCTGAGTTCCTATAGCCACTCGTTAGTTATTTCTTTTCCTTACACTGGCATTATTAGCTTTTTGTATGCATTGTCTTTTCTGCTTTGTTAGACTATAAGCAGCTTGAGATCATGGATTTGTATCGTACACCTGAGTTTTTCCACAGTGCCTAGCATAGTTATTCTATGTGGAGTGATTCAATACATACTGATTGAGTGATTATAGAATGGTTTGTTCACTCATTTAGCAAGTACACTGAGTACCTATTCTGCACCAAGTACTGTACTATTTTAGGAACTGGGGATATAGCCCTTACCCTCATGAAATTTACATCTAAATGGGGAAGTCAGCATATATATATATATATATATATATATATATATGGGGAAGTCAGTATATATATGTGTGTATATATATGGTATTTATATATATTTATATATATATTTGGTATTTATATAATTTTTGTATATACAGTTTTGGTATCTATATAATTTGGTATGTATAATTATATATATATATATATATATATATATATATATATACACACACACACACACATATATATAACCTTATTATATATATATTAAATTTTTAGGAACTTTTAGTACTTGGAGAAAAATGAAACAAGAGAAGAGAATATAGTATAATGGTTGGTTGCAGAGGTAGGATGCTATTTTAGATAGGATAATGAAGAATGTCTCCCCTGAGAAGGAAACATTTGATCAGAGACCTGAATTAAGGAGCAAGCAAAATGAAGACCTGAAAGGAATATGTTTCAAGCAGAAATGTGTACCCTATCAGGCTTTCCCTATTAATTGTGAATCACGACCACATGGAGTGATTGTTTTTGTGAATGTACAACTTCATCTTTGTAAAATCTATACGCTCACTCATTTTTTTCAACAAATATTTATGGAGCTACTACTATGTGTGTCAGTTGTTGGGTCTACAACAGAGTCTAAAAACAGACACCATTCTTTCCCTCATGGAGCTTTTGTGAGACTGATTTTCCCCTCTTTAGTTCGGGACATGCAAATTGAGTATATTGCCATTGACTGCCATGGTGTCTTACCACCTGGTCTAGCCTAAAAGTGCTAGCTGAAGGGAGTATAAATTGGTACAACCACTATAGAGAAGAAAAAAACCTGGAACTATTTAAACAAATGTAATATATATATATTGTATTTACCAGCAATCATTCCCTTGAATAATATCTCAGAAATCTTCACCTAGATCCATATGGGGACATAATTGCAGTGATATTTGTGATGGTAGTAAGCAGGAAGTAACTTGAGTGTCCATTACTCCAAAAGTGGATAAATAATCTATGACAGATGCACATTCATCATGAAATACCATGCAGTAGTTAAAAACAGATTAGACAATATACAATTTACCTTATTGTCATGAAACAGTCCTAGCATCAGTGTTCTAAGGCTTACATGATAACTCTATGAACTCAGGATCATTCTTTTTTGCTCAGCCACCCTAAATATATAGCTTCTATCTTGTGACCTAAGATGCTTACCCTACTCTACCACTTATCTAAATTCCAGCCAGCGTTGCAGAAGGAGATGATAAATACAGGACATTTTAATTTACTTTTTTTAGGTTTTAAAAAATTGCAACAGGGGCGCCTGGGTGGCTCAGTCGGTTGAGCGTCCGACTTCGGCTCAGGTCATGATCTCGCGGTCCATGAGTTTGAGCCCCGTGTCGGGCTCTGGGCTGACAGCTCAGAGCCTGGAGCCTGTTTCAGATTCTGTGTCTCCCTCTCTCTCTGACCCTCCCCCGTTCATGCTCTGTCTCTCTCTGTCTCAAAAATAAATAAACGTTAAAAAAAAATTAAAAAAAAAATTGCAACAACATGGATTTTAATTTACTTTTAAAGAAGTTGCATATGTCACTTCTATTTACATCTCATTGGCTGGAACCAGGCTTCATGGCAACATTTAGCTACAAAGAAAGCTGGGAAATGTAATCTTTATTAGAGTATTCATTGTCTGGTTAAGCTTTATTATTGTAGACAAAGTGAAGAATGGTCATAGTTGTGCTTATCATAAGATATGTTACATTTTTTTCATAATCAGTCTTTGAAAACTGGTGTATATTTTACACTGACAGTATATCTTAATTAGAACTAGCCACATTTCAAGTTCCCAATACCCCTCCTCTATATGTCCAGTCCTCATCATATAGGACAGCACATGTCTATACAGAATTCATCCATTTATTCCTAGGATCTTAATCTCCTCTGCAGAACTGTAATTTCTCTGGTAGTTTCAGTTGCCTAGTAAGCTCTTCAAAATACTGCATTCTGTGGTCACTTATTGGGCAACCATTTAGCCACAATGGCTGTTAGCATTTTCCTGCACCAAAAACCCACTGCTAACCGAGAAATATCTCTTTTTGTCTTCTTCAGAATGAAAACCCCCAACTGAAACCAAAATAGAAAAGCACAGCACCACCCCAAAAGAAAAGAAAATGAAGAAAAACTTTAGTGAGCATATATCATTTTACACATAAATTATGACTTATAATTTGACTTTTGCAGCAATATCTCATAAACAGCTTTATAGATTTATTACTTCACATATGTTCACTTATCCGAGAAAATATGCTTTGCGAAAGATACTAAGGGCACAAAGTTTGTGCAATTTACACTTTTGTCTTGTCATTGTTTTTGATCAATTAATCATAGAGAGAGGATCTGACAATATGGAGAATATATGGAATAGTGATGAGCTGAGGAGTCAAGGAAGTTGCAAGCCAACCGAGACTTGTTTGATAAAATCAATCATTTTGAAGAACATTATTTTTTAATTATTTCAAGTTCCTTGATAGGGTAAAGCCAAAACCTATGAAGAACGCAACGATCATTCATGCTGTGATTTTTGCTGAAAATGTCAAATTTAACTATAAAGTATTATAAGTTAGAGTGAAATTGACACAAATAAAAGCAGCCAATCATATCTGAGATTTTTTATGAGTGGAAGAATGTTATGTTTACTTCAAAGAAAGATGACTTATCAAGTCTACTGGTGACTTCACCCTCAAGTGTTGCACGTTTCTGCTGATGCTACTGACCCATAATCAGCGCTGACAATGGGCTGCAGTGAGCTATCCATAAACTTTTGTTTTTTAAGTTTCCTTCATGACTATTTTTACGATAAAACTAGTAGAAGATTTATAGTGTGTGACCAAGAAACAAAGTATATTTTTACATAGCTGACTGGCCTATTTGGTTAACAAACCCCCCAAAAGTTGTTTTAATTAGCACCTTGTTCTAGCAATTGATCATACAAATTGATCATACAAATTAATCATCTCTATATAAGGAGAAGGTTTTACAGCTAAGTTAATAAGTCTTTATATGTTCTAGCCTGTGTCCTTCATTATATATTGTTCCTTCAACACACTTATGACCCTGAAGTTTAGTACTTCTGCTATTTATGTACCATGGAAAGTATGTCATAAACCACGCAGAATGATTGGACAAAACATGTGTGATATATTCCATTAAGTATCATTATTAAATGCCATTTTAGATCATTTAATTTTTTAATATAATCTATTTCTTTTTTTTTTAATTTATTGTCAAGCTAGCTAAATACAGTGTATACAGTGTGCTCTTGGTTTTGGGAGTAGATTCCCGTGATTCATTGCTTACATACAACACCCAGTGCTCATCCCAAGTGCCTTCCTCAATGCCCATCACCCATTTAGCCCTCCTAGCCCCCCCCATCAACCCTCAGTTTGTTCTCTGCATTCAAGAGTTGCTTAAGGTTTGCCTCCCTCTCTGTTTGAAACTATTTTTCCCCTTCCCTTCCCCCATGGTCTTCCATTAAGTTTCTCAAGTTCCACATATGAGTGAAAACATACGATATCTGTCTTTCTCTGACTGACTTATTTCACTTAGCATAATACCCTCCAGTTCCATCCACGTTGTTGCAAATGGCAGGATTTCATTCTTGCTCATTGCCAAGTAGTATTCCATGGTATATATAAATCACATCTTCTTTATCCATTCATCCAAATAATGAACATTTGGGCTCTTTCCATAATTTGGCTATTGTTGAAAGCACTGTTACAAACATTGGGGTATAAGTGCCCCTATGAATCAGCAGTCCTGTATCTTTTGGATAAATTCCTAGTAGCGTTATTGCTGGGTCATAGGGCAGTTATACTTTTAATTTTTTGAGGAACCTCCACACTGTTTTCCAGAGTGGCTGCACCAGTTTGCATTCCCACCAACAGTACAAGAGGGTTCCCATTTCTCCACCTCCTCGCCAACATCTGTTGTTTCCTTAGTTGCTAAGTTTAGCCACTCTGACAGGTGTGAGGTGGTACCTTAATGTGCTTTTGATTTGTGTTTCTATGATGATGGGTGATGTTGAGCATCTTTTCATGTGTCTGTTGGCCATCTGGATGTATTCTTTGGAAAAGTGTCTATTCATGTCTTCTGCCCATTTCTTACTGAATTAATATAATCTATTTCCAATCAAAGAAATATTACAATTTGGTATTTCATTATTTGATTTGACTTTAAGTATGATTTAAATGTTTGGCAAACTAAATATTGTATGCAATAAAAATAGCAGGCCCAGTTTCAGTAAAATGATCAATTTTAGAATAAAAAACGACTTGATTGTTAGTATCTTTGTATTCTATTTGCCTTGAAATTAAGAATTTGTGGATTTCTTTGAAAATCAGTATTTTTCATAAGTGGCAAATTGCAACAATCACATGTTTTTAGGGCTATTAATAAGACGTTTATGTAGCATTCATTTGGTCACTGCTTTATACAGACACATCATATCTGACATTTCATGCTCACAGGGCTCATAATTTGTCTGTGGAAATGCATATGTAATTAAGAGGATCTGTAAGTTATGAACACATAAGACAAAGTATTATTGCAAGATATACAAAGCAAGGGAAATTCTTGTGCACTGACTTTCATCAGAGAAAGTTTTCTGGGAAGTTTCGAAGAAGTAATGGTCATAGATTGGCTAATATGAAATGCTACAACTTGAGCCTAGAGCTGCATAAAAGTAAAATATATATATATATATTTTTCAATCTGAGGCTAAGAATATAACTTTCTCTCTGAAATTCTTTTTTTTACTTCCAAGCATTGTATTCCCCCAAATTTTCATGTTGGTTGCATCAGTTTTGTTCAATTTTGAGAAGGAAATGAACAATTCAGCCAGGTGTAACAGGTCACATGTGAAATATATTTCCATGCTTTTATTTTTTATTTGTTTTAAGTTTATTCATTTATTTTGATTGAGAGCATGTGCACACACATGCATGAGTGAGGGAGGGGAGAGAGAGAAAGAGAGAGAGAGAGAGAGAGAGAGAGAGAGAATCACAAGCAACCTCCACACTGTCAGCTCAGAGCCTGTTGCAGGGCTCAGTCTCATAAACTGTGACATCATGACCTGAGCCGAAAGCAGGAGTCATAGGCTTAACCAACTGAGCCACCCAGGTGCCCCCACCATGAATTTAAATAATGGTTTTGCTTGCACTATAGATTTTGATTTTCAGTTAAAACTGTATTTGCTGACATTATGGAGTATCTTCAGTATTGTCCATTGACTCCTAAGAAATAATGTTCACAATCATACAAAGGTTTCATTGAAAGTAACATAATAATTAAAAATAGTTTAAATATGATATGCAGTATTTGTTCATATAAATGATATTGGAGCACTAGCGTAGCATGCTTTCTCCCCATTTTTCTGCTACAATTATGCCAAAGGCCACTTCTAAAGTGGTTATAATTTATCTTTATTGGATCTTCTGGTACAAAGTTGTACAATTATTGTGACTAAAAATGTAATTATTCATACCTGGAAAAATACATGCAGTAGTTTCTTTATCAACCTAACAGGAGCACTGAAATTCTGTACTATGATGTGAAAAACAAAAAATGGTTATTTGAAACAAGACATTCTTAAAAAATAAATAAAAACATTAGAATGATGCAATTTGGATTTTAGATTTAATAATTATTCTATTTAGGTAACAGAATATCAATTTCATTTACTAACATGCATGCACTCTGGAACATAATTAAAAATTTCCTTGTGTGATTTTATTTTATATAATTTCACGGGTCTCAATTATGATAAACATTGAAACATTAGTAAAGTTGATAGGCACTGTATTTAGATATGTTTTCCAACTACAAAGTAAGTATTAGTTACATTTATAACTTATTATTGAGATGATCTAGAAAGAGCATGCCTGAATCTATTTCCATGACATTCTGGCAGAGTTAAAGGTCTCCTAAATAGCGGAATCATCTTATTAGACATGTGCAATCTTGAAACTAATTATATGCATATTAATGATGGAGGTAAAAGTATTATTATTATGCTGCTGCTTGATATATAGGTAATCAGACTGTTAACGAATGGCTGCTCTACTTTCATCTTTTATGATTGTAGAAACATATATGATTGTAGGAAGTTCAATCCTCATCTTTTTAAAAATGGAAAATAAAATGACTATCATTACCAACCAATATTCAACCAATTTTCAACCAATATTCAACCAATATTCAACACATATTTTCTGAGTACCTACTCTTCACAAGAAGCTCTGTGATACACAGATGATGAAAGCATGACCCTTAAAGAGGTCATAGTCTTTTAAGGTAGAAAGATATATACAGTAATAATTGCAGTGTAATGTTATATGTATAATAATAGAGTATGTATAAAGATCTGACAATATATTATATATTGGTATTGTTTTGATTTACATGTATGAATTATAAAACTAATTTTTAAGTATCAAACTGTCAAATATAATGAGATTATTTTATTCATATTGTAGCATATTCTGGGAATGTTTTAAGTGAATTGGGTGCCTACTATGCGCCAAGAAATTAGACAATTAATTTACTTTTATCTAAGAAATGTGACCTTGCTTGAAGAAGAATAAAAAAAAAAGAAAGCCAGTCAATCCTATGATTTTCTTGCACTTTCTCTATCCTTATACTGATTAAGTCTGTATTTGTCCTTCTTTGCTCCACATTTTTTATTTTGTGTACTTTTCTTCCTAATATTGACAGGATTTTTAAAACTCTTAAGTAACTTAACAAATTGAGTGAAGAATACATTATATAAAACCTTGGTTAGGTCCTATTTATAAATAATAATCACAAGAATAATAGTACTATTTATAGTAAAATATCTGAACAATTTCTGAATAAGTCACCTCCTTTGGCAACTGATTATGACATTAAAAAGATAAATATAAAACTAGTTCCTAAGAATCATTGAAGAAATCAGTAAGGCAGGCATGGCTGTCTTTACAAATGCATCAAGTATGACTGGATTGCCCTAAATATCTATCTTCGTAGCCACTATCCTCCACTGAGTGAAATTCCCACCAAGAACCATTAATCGATTAGGCAACATAAGAAGGTCTCAGCTAAAGAACTGCTACTTGTGAAGATGCTTTAAAGCTCTTGGCATGGATTCTTTTTTTTTTTTTTAAATCAGATTAGGTAGTTGATATCTGGAATGAGTAAGTTTCAACGAAAGAAGCAAAAATGCAGCAGCAAAAATACTTTTTAAGCTGTTTGGGGCACCTGTGATGGAGAATTTGTTTCTTTTACAAAATCCTCTGGTTTCCCTATTTGAATACTACTGCGGGGGAATAATGCCCTTCAATAATCCAGGATGAGCAAAATGTCCCATCAAGACTTTTTCCTAAATAAAAGAACATTTATCACTTAAAATTACATATGCCATTCTCTTAGAAGACAGAAGTGGATGCAGTGTTTCCTTCATAACAGGAAATCTAACCAGCAATTTAAACAAGTGTCAAGCGTTGGGCTTAGGAAATTCTTTTCTACATGGAGAACTTCTGCCTCCCATCAATATAAGCCACTGTCAACAAATACTTAGAAAATGTGCCTCTATTACTGCAGCCCATTTCTAAAGCTAACACCTATCATCAATCATGGAATTTGTTTCCACAGTGTCAAGATGAAGCCTTAGAATCTTTTTAGCCCAACACATCAAGTAATAACTACCAAATTCTTACAGATGTTCAATGATAGGAAACTGAATTTTCACCCCAGGAGCAATATGATCTCAAGAGCAAATAAGTGTATTAGGATTGCAAAATTTATTCACCTTATATAAAGATTTGCAAAGCTAATGTAACATCTTTATTTCTTCATAAATTAATAATCTGGTCTTTCTGAAGGGTCCCATCCTTTGGATAGCAAGGTCAGAGATGGATGGAGAGACAAGAACTACAGAATCATTTTCCAGCCTGATAAACTAAGGCTTAGATTTATTCAGTGATTCAAGTATTTCCTTCATATGACTCAGTTTGTGTTTGATGGATTCAGATAAGTTCTTAGTCTTTCAGAATTCCTCAACTCTTCTCCTATAAGAGGGAATCTGGATATTTCAAGAAGGGTATGCTTATGGAATTTGTGATGAAGACTGATCTCTAGATTCTTGCCAGTCACTACTGAAGAATGACTGGACTGGTGTGTTCTCTGGACTGGTAACTGACAGGACAAGATGAATCTCATTAGGTCTCTTGGGTTGATGTGCTGAAACTCACCTCTAGAACTCATGGCTCAGTCATTTATCCAAGATTCAATGTCCTCACTCAAAAAAAAAAACCAAAAAAACAGCCTCCTTTTCCTGGCTGGAAGCCTTGGAGTTGTACACCTACACTCTCATTTCCAAGTTGATTTACTGGGGTATAGGGAACTTCTGAGTCCTTTCTACCTATACAACTTGGGGAACCGAAACATTACCTCAAGCTTACCTATATATTGGCACCACTCAGAGATGTTGCATTATTAATCTCTTACCATGTTGGAAATAACTATGTGTGTTGCTTTTAGAGACTTACAGCTTAGGCCTTTTCTTAGTCAGCTAGGGCTGCCATAATAAAATACCACAAACTGTGTGGCTTACACAAGATAAATTTATTTTCTTATTGTTCTGGTGGCTGGAAAGTCTGAGATCAAGGTGCTAGCAGGTTTGGTTTCTGGTGAGAGCTCTCCTCCTTGCTTTTACTCAGCCATATTCTTCCTATGTATTCCAATGGCCTTTCTTTGTGCATATGCAGACAGAAGGAGTGAAAGATAACAAAAAAAAATTGGGAGAGCAAGAAAGCGAGCAAGAAAGTGAGAGTGTGAGATCTTCCTCTTCTTATAAGGCCAAAAGTCCTGACTAATGCCTCACCATTATGGCCTCATTTAATCTTAATTACCTTTAAAGACTATCTGCAAATACAGTCACATTGAGGGTTAGGGCTTCAAAATATGAATTTGAAGTGGGGGAGGACACAATTCAGTCCATAATATCCCTATACTTGAGAAAATGGGACACTAGCCTAAATACTTTTAATCTCCTGCATTCATACCTAGGTATCTCTAATGATCCCTTCCCCCACCACACACAGAAATACATAACTTGAAGCTCAGAATCAAATAGAGAGTTTGAAATGTGAACAAAAAGTGACATCTGACTTTATCCAAGTGACTCTATCTTGTTCTCTCCAGAATCCCCTAGGATGTAAGAATAGGAATTCTACTTGCTATCTGTCAAGTACTTCTCTCTAGTATGCCTGGGTCAAAGGAAACAATCTTCAGGTTTTCTACTTAGTATCATTTATTGCTTTTTATTAACCAAATCTCATGACTACAACTTGATGGCAAGATGTGAAAGAGAGATTGGTTTACCAATAAGTAAACCTAATTCAGGAGGTATTTCAAAAATATTTTACTTACTAACCAAAGTTTATCATTCGTCCTTAATTATACTTGTCCGAGGAAAAACAATTTATTACTGTTGTTTTTGTTTTCCTAATCAAAAACTGAACACAGTGAATAGGATTATGCTTATCGTTTAGATAATCTACTGGATTGGAACCAAGTAAAATTTACGTAAATGTATGAGCTACTATAACAAAATTTTTGAAATGTTTCGTCAATACCAAGAAACATTATTTACTATAAAACAACAAAAATTAAATAATATTGGGTCCCAGATAGAAAGTATGAATATATTATTTCCTACATATAGTTTTTTTTAAAAAAAAATCTATGTACTATATATTATCTTAAAGGTTGGGCTTGCAAAGTACTTCCAACTTGTATATGAGGCTTAATAATTATAGGTAGCATTTTTTGAGTGTTTACTGTGGGCCAGGCACAAAGTTAAGGGAGTTACATGCACTGTATCATTAATATGCAAAATAATACCACAAGAAAGAACTATCATTATGCTTTTTTTGATATTTTATTTTTATTTATTGTTTATTATTTATTTTTTTTAAATATGAAATTTATTGCCAAATTGGTTTCCATACAACACCCAGTGCTCACCCCAAAAGGTTCCCTCCTCAATACCCCTCACCCACCCTCCCCTCCCTCCCCCCCACCCATCAACCCTCAGTTTGTTCTCAGTTTTTAAGAGTCTCTTATGCTTTGGCTCTCTCCCTCTCTAACCTCTTTTTTATTTTCTTCCCCTCCCCCATGGACTTCTGTTAAGTTTCTCAGCATCCACATAAGAGTGAAAACATATGGTATCTGTCTTTCTCTGTATGACTTATTTCACTTAGCATAACACTCTCCAGTTCTGTCCACATTGCTACAAAGGGCCATATTTCATTCTTTCTCATTGCCACGTAGTACTCCATTGTGTATATAAACCACAATTTCCTTATCCATTCTTCAGTTGATGGACATTTAGGCTCTTTATGCTTTTTATGAAATAGATTTAGAAAGTTCCTGAAGTCACACAACTATTTAGTGGAAGATCCAAAATTTAACCCATGTTTATCAGATTCAGAGCTAGGGTTTTTTCCCAACTTTATTGAGATTTAATTGATATATACCATTGCATTAGTTTGAAGTTTACAACATAATGATTTGATATATGTATATATTGCAAAATGATGAGCACAGTAATTTTAGTTAACACTCATCACTTCACATAGTTACAATTCTTGTGATAAGAACTTTTAAGATCTACTCTCTGAGCACCTTTCAAATAATCAATACAGTATTGTTAACTATGGTCCCCATGCTGTACATTACATCTCCAGAACTGATTTCTCTTATAACTGAGTTTATGTATTTTGACTGCCTTCATCCATTTTCCCCACTCCTCAAGCCCCTGCTGTTGGCAACTACCAATCTACTCTCTGTTTCTACGAGTTTGGCTCTTTTAGATCCCACCTATAAGTGAGATCATTTTCTGATTTATTTTACTTAGCATAATGCCCTGAAAGTCTATCCATATTGTCACTAATGGAAGTATTTTATTCTAATGGGTTAATAATAATATATATATTCTTAATATAAATAATATAATTAATATAATATATTATTATATTATTAATATAATCAATACATTTATTTTAATATAAATATGTTAATGATAATTTCATATAATTAGTATAAGTAATTATATTATATTATTATTATATTATTAATGTAACTAATATGATAAAATTAATATATTAATATATATCTATATTATATGTATATATATGTGTGTGTATAAACCACACATTTTCTTTATCCATTCATCCATTAATAGACATATGTTGTTTCTATACCTTGACTATTGTAAATAATGCTATAATAAACGTGAGCATGCTGATATCTCTTAGAGATAGAAATTTCATTTCCTTTGGGTATATATCCCGAAGAGGGAATGCTGGATCATGTGGTAGTTCTATTATTATTTTTTTGAGGAGCTTTCATCTGTTTTCCACAGTGGCTGCACCAATTTACATTCCACTGTCAGTGCATAAAGCTTCCCTTTTCTCCACATCCTCACCAACACTTCTTATTTCTTGTCTTTTTGATAACAGTCATTTAAATAGGTGTGAGTTGCTACTTCATTTTGGTTTTAATTTTTATTTCCCTGATGATTAGTGACCTTGAGCACCTTTTCATGTAC
Source organism: Panthera onca (assembly GCF_046562875.1). NCBI lineage: Eukaryota > Metazoa > Chordata > Mammalia > Carnivora > Felidae > Panthera > Panthera onca. The sequence goes on from NC_138357.1 coordinate 25,869,712, forward strand.
GTATTGGCCATTTGTATATCTCCTCTAGAAAAATGTCTATTCAACTCCTCTGCCCATTTTTTAATTGGATTGTTTATTTTTTTGCTACTAAGTTGTATGGGTTACTTATATACATTGGATATTAACCTGTTATCAGATAGATAGTTTACAGATATTTTTCCCCATTCTGTAGGTTGCCTTTCATTTTGTTGATGATTTCCTTTGCAGGGCAAAAGCATTTTAGCAAAAAATTTTGATCTATAGTCAAAACAAGACATTCTAGAAGGAAACACTTATCCAGCAAAGTGTACCAAATTTGAACCTTTTATTTACAGCTTCATATTTGGTCATAAACTGAGCAGGGGTTTTTCTACTGTCAAATATAAATATCCATAAAAAATTAATAAATTAAAACTTATCATTCATTTATATGTTAGTGTAATTCGATTAGTTTCTTTCTTCAGAATAGTTTTCGTGAGTCAAGTAAAGGATGAAGAAAGCATGGTGTCATTGAATTATAGGAAGAATTCGATTGTGAAACTCTTATCATAAGATGGTGAGAAATCCACAGATAATTTTTTTAAATGTGGATGAGGCTCAGAAGACAAGGACCAGCACTAACCCTAATGAACCAAAACCTAGAAGATTGACTAGATGTTTAAATGTTCTTCCAGCTTCTTGGCACTATAAAATACAGCTATGGTTTCTATTTTATTTTGGAGGTTTATATTTAGGAGGTGGGGTGGTGTACAATAGCACTACAAAATTGTATCACTTTTATTCTTTGTCCTAATATTTTACATTCTTTCCTAATCATCCTACCTCCCTACCTGTCCTCCATCATATTAGCAGGTCTAGTGGGTATAATAAATTACCTCCCTGTGTATCATCAAGTTTACTGCTTAGGTCCTGACCTCTGTCATGCTTCCACTGATCATGGCATTGCCTCCTGTGTCCCAAGCAAACCTTTAAAGCTGGTCTGACAAGTGTCTCAGCAAAGGTTGTTTTAATTTAGAACAAGTTTAATTAAGACTCTCAGTAGAGAAGCCCCATAGGTCTGCCTAGAAACTTACTAATGTGCAATGCAATTATTGGGATATCATGGGAATCAGAAGCAAGCAAATGGACAAATTTGTCAGGAATTATGATATACCATACGGCTAGTGATTACCCAGTAAGATTGAGTAAGAATATTAGTAAAGAAGAGTTACTACTTAACCTAAGTATTCTTGAAAATTAGAGGGAGGAAATAGGGAACGATTTATGAAAGGACATGCTTAAGAGAATGTATTCCAACATTTTTGGGGGGAAAGTAGTAAAATTATGTGAAAATTATATGAAATAATATATTAATACTAGGCCTTGATGCTGTAGGAAATATATTTATATGGAGAGAAATAAGCCCATAACAGGGTATATCTCTTTGATTCTCACAGGGAGGAATGATGTACTCTACCAAAGTCATACATGGGAGAAAACTCGACTTTGATCATAAATATATGTGGTGGAGGGAGGAAGAACCTACTCTCCAATCCTCACATGAAGTACTACCTTATGCAAATTTGAAAACTCAGTCTCAGTTCTAGAGAGTGAAGGAACAGACTACTAGAGTTGAAGAATGTTAAAGTAATTTCTCCCCACTTGACTAGTATAGGCTTAGGCGTTTGTTTCCTAATACATGGTAGTATATCTTGCACCCAACAAAATGGAACACAGAAAGCAATCCATTCATTCCCCCAGATAAAATATTAAAAGATATTAACTATGTTATCTAAACAAATTTGCATCTATTTTTCAAATCAGTGGCACATGAATCTGTTTTTCCTTATTTTCCTCCCATAGGCAGCATTCTCCTTCTCCCCACACATTCACTTCCTTGAAGCAAAGCATTTGTATAAGCTGCTTTCAGTATTTCTACAAAATCAGAAGTAGCATTTCCAGTCCACCTTTCATAGTTGTTTGACCTTGCTGCTTTTCTGAACATAAAAGTCTTATTCTCTGTAGAACTGCTGGCACTATAAGAAACTATCAGTCAATTTTACAGATGCTACAAACACTTCAATTCACTACAAAGTTAAGAGTATCATAGTAAATCTCACATTACAGGTTCTATTTTCAAATAATTGACTTAGGAGCAAGCATTATTTAGGCCCATCTCTTGTAAGCAGTTGGAATCATGGGTGAAAGGAACCCAGAATACCAATTTGGGACATTAGTGACATCATAACAAGTGTCAGCCTGAATTTCCAGGATATAGGTTACAGAGTGTAAAATATTGTCATTCACTACAGGGCTGAGGTATATTTTAGGGGATACATGCACTTAGTAGGGAAAGAATTATTCTTCCTAACAGTGATATTTGGCACATAGTCTACATCAAGAAAGATAAATTTTAAACTCTAAATTTCTAACCATGTCTCATAGTTTTGTAAGAATATGAATTATTCACTTTTCAAAACACTTTAGAAAATATTGAGTTTGCTTGTTTATTTTTAAAAGTAGAAAACAGGGGTGTCTGGGTGGCTCAGTTGGTTAAGCATCTGGCCGACTCTTGGCTTAGGCTCAGGTCATGGTTCAAGCCCTGTGTCAGGCTCTGTGCTGACAGTGCAGAGACTGCTTGGGATTCTCTCCCTCCATCTCTCTGCCCCTCCCACTCTCTAAATAAATAAATAGGTGGTTTGGCAACGGCTCTGCTCCTCACCTGCTGTGGCTCTATTGCGGATTTTTTAGGCTGACAAACTGGAGATAACTTGAGATTTCCTGAAAATAGAAAATGCTGGAACTCTGCACTTAAAATTATTGTTGGCTCTGACCCAGGAGCTCAAGGTCTGAACATGCTTAGAGGGAATGGACAGAAATATGTTAAGAAATGAATGAAACCTTGAGAGAGACTGGAAGAGGGTGGCATGGAAGACGCTCACCGTGTCCTGCTGATCACTTAGATTCCACCCACATGTGCCTAAATAACCCAGAAAACCACCAGAAGACTAGCAGAATGGACTCTCTGGAGCCAAGCATAGACAAGAGGTCCACGAAAGAGGGAAGGAAGGGCAGAGAGATGGTGCACGCTACACGGACCGGCGGGAGGGAGCCGGGGCAGTGGAGGGGCAACCTGCACCGCAAGGAAGAGCCCCTGAAGTCTGGCTTGCAAAAGCGAAGGGGCTGGACTGCGTGAATTCAGGCAACCAGGGGGACTTAATATCTGGAATGTTAAAAGTCAACAGCTCTGCTCGGAGAGCAGGAGGGCAAGAGGACACCGGGAGTGAGAGTTGTTGAGCCCCAGAAGACAGAGCTCAGCTCGGCAGGGAAAAAAAGGCGCTGGCAAGCGCCATCTCCCTCTCCCATCCCCCAGCCCAAATTCCAAAGGGAACCAGTTCCCATCACGGAACTTGTTTGCACCACGCAAACACCCAACTCTGCTTCTGTGAATCCAACCCTCCAAGGGTCTGCCTCCTTCCCAGTGCTGCAGGGCCCTCCCGCAGGGGACCACCTACAGCAAAGCGACCTAAGCCTGTCCCTCCCACCCCTGTGCACCTTGTGGATCCACCCTGGCTAATACACCCTTGGGCAGATCCCATCGAAGCAGTACCACAAGCCTGGCAGTGTGAAAGTAGCCCAGAAAGGGGCCACACCACTCCACAGTAAGTCCTGCCCCTGGGAGAGGGAAAGATAAGGTACACACCAGTCTGACTGTGGCCCCAGCAGTGGGCTGGGGGCAGACATCGGGTCTGACTGCGGCCCTGACCACCAACACAAGTTACTCTGGACAGTACAGGCGAAGTGCCCTGAAGTTTGGAGCCACCCCAGGGTCTACCCAAAATGATGAAACAGAAGAATTCTCCTGAAAAGAAACTCCAGGAAGTAGCGACAGCTAACGAATTGATCAAAAACGATTTGAGCAATATAACGGAACAAGAATTTAGAATAATAGTCATAAAATTAATCGCTGGACTTGAAAAAAGCATAGAGGACAGCAGAGAATCTATTGCTACAGAGATCAAGGGACTAAGAAATAGTCATGAGGAGCTAAAAAATGCATTAATGAGGTGCAAAATAAAATGGAGGCGACCACAGCACGGATTGAAGAGGCAGAGGAGAGAATAGATGAATTAGAAGATAAAATTATGGAAAAAGAGGAAGCTGAGAAAAAGAGACATAAAAAAATCCAGGAGTATGAGGGGAAAATTAGAGAACTAAGTGGTGCAATCAAACGAACAACATCCGTATCATAGGAATTCCAGAAGAGCTGAAGAGAGAGAAGGGGGCTGAAAGTGTACTTGAACAAATCATAGATGAGAACTTCCATGATCTGGGGAAGGAAAAAGGCATTGAAATCCAAGAGGCACAGAAGACTCCCTTCAGACATAACTTGAATCGATCTTCTGCATGACATATCATGTGATACTGGCAAAATACAAGGATAAAGAGAAAATTCTGAACGCAGCTAGGGATAAACAGGCTATAACCTACAAAGGAAGACCCATAAGACTAGTGGCAGACATATATACTGAAACTTGGCAGGCCAGAAATGAATGGCAGGAAATCTTCAATGTGATGAACAGAAAAAAATATGTAGCTGGGAATCCTTTATTCACAAGTCTGTCATTCAGAATAGAAGGAGAGATAAAGTCCTTCCCAAACAAACAGAAACTGAAAGAATTCATCACCACTAAACCAGCCCGACAAGAGATCCTAAGGGGGATTCTGTGAGTGAAATGTTGCAAGGACCACAAAGTACCAGAGACATCACTACAAGCATGAAACCTACAGACATCAAAATGACGTTAAACCCATATCTTTCAATAATAACACTGAATGTAAATGGACTAAATGCTCCAACCGAAAGACATAGGTTATCAGAATGGATGAAAAAACAAGACCAATCTATTTGCTGCCTACAAGAGACTCATTGTAGACCTGAGGACACCTACAGATTGAAAGTGAGGGGATGGAGAACTATTTATCATGCTACTGGAAGCCAAAAGAAAGCTGGAGTAGCCATACTTATATCAGACAAACTAGACTTTAAATTAAAGGCTGTAACAAGAGATGAAGAAGGACATTATATAATAATCACAGGGTCTATCCATCAGGAAGAGCTAACAGTTATAAATGTCTATGCGCCAAATATGGGAGCCCCAAAATATATAAAACAATTAATCACAAACATAAGCAACCTTATTGATCAGAATGTGGTAATTGCAGGGGACTTTAATACTCCACTTACAACAATGGATAGATCATCTAGACACAGGATCAATAAAGAAACAAGGGCCCTGAATGATACATTGGATCAGATGGACTTGACAGATATATTTAGAACTCTGCATCCCAAAGCAACAGAATATACTTTCTTCTTGAGTGCACATGGAACATTCTCCAAGATAGATGACATACTGGGTCACAAAACAGCCCTTCATAAGTATACAAGAATTGAGGTCCTACCATGCACACTTTCAGACCACAATATTATGAAACTTGAAATCAACCACAAGAAAAAGTCTGGAAAACCTCCAAAAGCATGGAGGTTAAAGAACACCCTACTAAAGAATGAATGGGTCAACCATACAATTAGAGAAGAAACTAAAAAATATATGGAAACAAATGAAAATGAAAATACAACAATCCAAATGCGTTGGGATGCAGCGAAGGCAGTCCTGAGAGGAAAATACATTAAAAACCAGGCTTAACTCAAGAAACAAGAAAAATCCCAAATACAAAATCTAACAGCAGACCTAAAGGAAATAGAAGCAGAACAACAAAGACACCCCAAACCCAAGAGAAGAAGAGAAATAATAAAGATCAGAGCAGAAATAAACAATATAGAAGCTAAAAAAAACTATAGAGCAGATCAATGAAACCAAGAGTTGGTTTTTTGAAAAAATAAACAAAATTGATAAACCTCTAGCCAGGCTTCCCAAAAAGAAAAGGGAGATGACCCAAATATTTAAAATCAGGAATGAAAATTGAATTATTGCAACCAATCCCTCAGAAATACAAGCAATTATCAGGGAATACTATGAAAAATTATATGCCATCAAACTGGACAATCTGGAAGAAATGGACAAATTCCTAAGCACCCACACACTTCCAAAACTCAAACAGGAAGAAATAGAAAACTTGAACAGACCCGTAACCAGTGAAGAAATTGAATCAGTTATCAAAAATCTCCCAATGAATAAGAGTCCAGGACCACATGGCTTCCCTGGGGAATTCTACCAGACATTTAAAGTAGAGGTAATACATATCCTTCTCAAGCCATTCCAAAAAATAGAAAGGGAAGTAAAACTTCCAGACTCATTCTATGAAGCAAGCATTACTTTGATTCCTAAACCAGACAGAGACCCAGTAAAAAAGAGAACTACAGGCCAATATCCCTGATGAATATGGATGCAAAAATTCTCAATAAGATACTAGCAAATCGAATACAACAGCATATAAAAAGAATTCTTCACCATGATCAAGTGCGATTCATTCCTGGGCTGCAGGGATGGTTCAACATTTGCAAATCAACCAACGTGATACATCACATTAATAAAAGAAAAGAGAAGAACCATATGATCCTGTCAATCGATGCAGAAAAAGCATTTGACAAAATTCAGCATCCTTTCTTAATAAAAAACCTTGAGAAGTCAGGATAAAAGGAACATACTTAAACATCATAAAAGCCATTTATGAAAAGCCCATAGCTAATATCATCCTCAATGGGGAGAAACTGAGAGCTTTCCCCCTGAGATCAAGAACACGACAGGGATGTCCACTCTCACCACTGTTGTTTAACATAGTGTTGGAAGTTCTAGCATCAGCAATCAGACAACAAAAGGAAATCAAAGGCGTCAAAATTGACAAAGATGAAGTCAAGCTTTCCACTTTTTGCAGATGACATGATATTATACATGGAAAACCCGACAGACTCCACCAAAAGTCTCCTGGAACTGATACATGAATTCAGCAAAGTCGCAGTATACAAAATCAATGTACAGAAATCAGTTGCATTCTTATACACTAATAATGAAGCAACAGAAAGACAAATAAAGAAACTGATCCCATTCACAATTGCACCAAGAAGCATAAAATACCTAGAAAGAAACCTAACCAAAGATGTAAAAGATATGTATGCTGAAAACTATAGAAAGCTTATGAAGGAAATTGAAGAAGATACAAAGAAATGGAAAAACATTCTGTACTCATGGATTGGAAGAATAAATATTGTCAACACTTCAATACTACCCAAAGCTATCTACACATTCAATGCAATCCCAATCAAAATTGCACCAGCATTCTTCTCAAAGCCAGAACAAGCAATCCTAAAATTTGTATGGAACCACAAAAGTCCCCGAATAGCAAAAGTAATATTGAAGAAGACCAAAGCAGGAGGCATCACAATCCCAGACTTTATCCTCTACTACAAAGGTGTAATCATCAAGACAGCATGGTATTGGCACAAAAACAGACACATAGACCAACGGAATAGAATAGAGACTCCAGAATTGGACCCACAAAAGTATGGCCAACTAATCTTTGGAAAGCAGGAAAACAGGAAAGAATATTCAATGGAAAAAAGACAGTCTCTTTAATAAATGGTGCTGGGAAAACTGGGCAGCAATATGCAGAAGGATGAAACTAGATCACTTTCTTACACCATTCACAAAAATGAACTCAAAATGGATGAAGGACCTGAATGTGAGACAGGAAACCATCAAAATCGTAGAAGGGAAAGCAGGAAAAAACCTCTCTGACCTCAGCTGCAGCAACTTCTTACTTGACACATCTCCAAAGGCAAGGGAATTAAAAGCAAAAATGAACTATTGGGACCTCGAGAAGATAAAAAGCTTCTCCACTGCAAAGGAAACAATCAACAAAACTAAAAGGCAACCGACGGAATGGGAAAAGATATTTTCAAATGACATATCAGACAAAGGGCTAGTATCCCAAATCTATAAAGAACTCACCAAACTCCACACCTGAAAAACAAATAATCCAGTAAAGAAATGGGCAGAAGTCATGAGTAGACACTTCTCTAAAGAAGACATCCAGACGGCCAACAGGCACATGGAAAGATGCTCAACGTCACTCCTCATCAGGGAAACACAAATTAAAACCACACTCAGATACCACCTCACGCCAGTCAGAGTGGCTAAAATGAACAAATCAGAAGACTATAGATACTGGAGAGGATGCGGAACCCTCTTGCACTGTTGGTGGGAATGCAAACAGGTCCAGCTGCTCTGGAAAACAGTGTGGAGGTTCCTCAAAAAATTAAAAATAGATCTATCCTATGACCCAGCAATAGCACTGCTAGGAATTTACCCAAGGGATACAGGAGTGCTGATGCTTAGGGGCACTTGTACCCCAATGTTTATAGCAGCACTTTCAACAATAGCCAAATTATGGAAAGAGCCTAAATGTCCATCAACTGTCGAATGGATAAAGAAATTGTGGTTTATATACACAATGGAATACTACATGGCAATGAGAAAGAATGAAATCTTGCCTTTTGTAGCAACATGGATGGAACTGGAGAGTGTTATGCTACGTGAAATAAGTCATACAGAGAAAGACAGATACCATATGTTTTCACTCTTATGTGGATCCTGAGAAACTTAGCAGAAGACCATGGGGGAGGGAAAGGAAAAAAAAAAGTTAGAGAGGTTGGGAGCCAAACCATAAGAGACTCTTAAAAACTGAGAACAATCCGAGGGTTGACGGGGGGGGGGGTGGGGGGGGGGGGTGGGAGGGAGAGGAGTGTGGGTGATGGGCATTGAGGAGGGCACCTGTTGGGATGAGCACTGGGTGTTGTATGGAAACCAATTTGACAATAAATTTCATAATAAATAAATAAATAAATAAATAAATAAATAATGTTAAAAAATTAAAAAATTAAGTTAAAAAATAACTAGCATGGATGATTTTCTATTAAGTCCATGGATAAAATAACCATCAGTCTATTCCTACAATACCCAAAAATACATTCCTTAATTGCTTCTCTTAACTTAAAAATCAAATTACATGTGATAGCTTTTATTTTCTTATATCTGAGTGCAAATTCAGCATAAAGAGGGAACTTAGATGCTTCTATGACACAGAACATACTAAATAGTCTTAAGTTGCATATGTATCATCCTCTACTTATCCATGAGAACTCACAAATCATCGTCTCTCTGCAGCTATCAATTATATCACATTGCTTCTCACTGACATTCCTTTCCATTGTTTAGTGTTTTATCCATTTTCATGTCTCTATTTTATTCCCTCCATTTAAAATATCTTTCATATCACTTCAAACTTCTTTCTCAACTAGAAAGTTAATTAATTTTTAATATTCAGTTCATATAACTTGTCTTCTGAATAACTTTCTCAACTTACATCCGCATTAACAGAATTAACCTGCTGTACACCATGACCTATTTGGTTGGAGGGAGGGGAAGAAGAGTGGATCTATTTTCTCAGTTATCATATTGTTTTGTCATTATTTATTTTTGTACCTGCCACCTCAACTACAATGTGAGCATCATGACTGTGGAGACAATTTTATTTATCTAATATTCTCAGTACATATTAAATATCCTGGCACAGAGTAGGTGCCTAGTAAAAGGTCAATGACTTAATGAATGGAAAATTGACTGCTACTTTGCTCCAGTACATAAAACTAATAGTCCCTTAAGCAAATCATGGTTTAGAAAGGAAAATGTATTGAAGGAAAAAAAGCCTTGTCTATTTCAAAGGCATATGTAAGTAATGTTGCCATTTATTCTACTTAAATTGTTATTTGTGACATTGTAATTACAGTGCAGCATGTAATATAAAAAGCAGAGAAAGTTTTCTTGGTAACTATGCTTAGAAATATTTGGTACAGGAATAGTTAGTGATTTTGTAATTTAGATTTAGTAAAAATACTGTGAATTAATTTTTGTTAAATGTGGCTTTCTTTGAACAAGTATTATTTACATGCATACTGTGTTCCAGTCAGCACTGCTTAGTTGTCTTTAATATATGTTGAAACAAATTTTCCTATTAAGTCTAATTTGAAATTAGTTATGACCTGTACAATATACACAAAAGACATATAGAATGCAACCTAACTGGAACACTTTAAGAGATTAAAAAATAAGGCTCTTTAAAAAGTACCAATGAAGGGCGCCTCATTTGGCTAAGTGTCTGACTTTGGCTCTGGTCATGACCTCACCGTCCATGAGTTCGAGCCCCGTGTCAGGCTCTGTGCTGACAGCTTTGAGCCTGGAGCCTGCTTCAGATTCTGTGTCTCCCTCTCTCTGCCCCTTCCCCGCTCGTTCTCTGTCTCTCTCTCTCTCTCAAAAACAAAAAAAAATAAAAAATAAAAAATACAATGACAAGCAATAAACGATATCCTAAAAAAGAAGAGTCTTCTTCAAAATTTTCAAGAGAGAATTGGAGGAGAAGATTTCTAAGTGGAAATATGTTCTGATGAAATAGATAAAAGGATATCAGTGTGTTGTTTGGTTTCCTTCAACAGCCTACTTACTAAGGGCGCCAAGTGATTCCAAACCACAGAAAAGTCCTCTGTTTTGGGAACAGTGGATACCTATTTCCAAGAGCAAGTAGAGAAAAAAAATTATGACATGGATAGCTGATATTTAAGAAAAGAATAGTTTATTCTAATCCAGAACATAGGAGAAATTATTCAAAACCAATATATCCTTTGCAAAGATTAACCCCCAAATGCTGCCACTATGAAGATCTGCTTGAATAATCTGCCTAAGGCCTGCTTCAGTGTTTTCTTCTATCCTTTCTGAAAAAGGAAGATTAGTAAGGCATTTTTGTCTGAGTACTTATCCTTCCAGTCATGCTAGTGATGTTTCTTCTTTCTTGTGCGATCTTAAAAATTAAATAAATCAATAAACAAACAATATTTCCATATAGCAACTTCTTGTTCCCTATTGCACACCAAGACTCTTGTTAATGAAAATTGATTTTTGTGTAGGTTACATAGGAGAGTTGTGTACTTCCTGGCATATAGTAAGTCATTTCTGAGTACAGCCTCAGAGATTTTTATGTACATGTGTGCATAGAATTACATGGAAACGCTAATAGAGACTCTGATGCTTGAAATGCTAGCAGGCAAACTTCACTCAAACTGAATGTGATTCACTAACACCTTCCTGTATTGTCACCTGCACCCCCGCCACCTCCGCAAAATACCTTAACTCTATTAGTGAGCAGAAGGAGTTTATAGATTAGTATTCAGTTCCACAATTTCAAAAAAATATCCATTTCAACAAGCCAAAGATGTGAAGGAAATAAGAATAAGTGTCTGGCTGTTTTGACATCTGTGACATCATGTTGTTCTCTTTGTTTTGACATGAAAAAGTAGATCATATTTGCAGTGTTCATTATCCCAATTAGCAGCAGATAATCTTGGTAACAGAGTATTTCTTGCTTTACACACAATTTAAAGCATTAAGACCCAGTGTTCTAAGGCTAGGCCCACATGTAGCATCTTATATTAAAATCTCTTTTCATTGATGTTATCCACCAACAAGGTCCAAGGTATTATATAAGATCTCATGGGATGATTACATGCTTGATTCCTGTGATGATGAAAAATCTGATGTACTATATACCTGATATGCATATTTTATATATACTAAAATATAAAAATATTACCATGTATTTTAATGTATTTTAATTATAATATTTAATATAAATAAATAATTGTACATATCTTTGCTTGAAATCAATACCATTCAAATCATAGGACCTATCTTTTTTTCAGCCTCAGCACTCAGAGCAAATTCAAGTATCAGATATGGATGTAAGAATACTTTTTTATCTTGTACTGCTATTTTATGATCCCTCCAGGGCATTTTATTTAGTCGTAGCTTTATTCTTTTGTATGTTTCATTCCCCACTTGGATTTTCTTCACTCTTCATCTCTACCAATCTATGTGTCTTCTTACCTTACAAATCTGGCCCAAAATTCTAGTGCCTAGTCATTCTTCCTCATAGCTTCCCTGTGAATACTCTCAATTGGTCTGTTCTCTTCTGGATTTTTTGGGGGGCGGGATAAAAAAAGTGGATGGTTTGGTAAATGTTCAATCATAATTCATTAGTATAAATTGTATATTACCAACTAGGGGTGCCCGGGTGGCTCAGTCGGTTGAGCGTCTGACTTCGGCTCAGGTCATGATCTCGCAGTCTGTGAGTTCGAGCCCTGCCTCCGTCTCTGTGCTGACAGCTCAGAGCCTGGAGTCTGCTTCGGATTCTGTGTCTCCCTCTCTCTCTGCCCCTCCCCCGCTCATGCTCTGTCTCTCTCTCTCTGTCAAAAATAAATAAACATTAAAAAATGTTTAATGAGAATAAATAAATAAATTGTATATTACCAACTAATTAGGAATGCCCCTCAGAGGAAGAATCAGCCTTCTTTGCATAACTCCACTTTGCTTTTACACCTAGTAGCATTTGTCCCTCTGAGTTCCTACCCCTTTATATTAGTTTTTATTTTACGCTTCTCTCTTCTTCCCTAGGATCCACCCTTTCTTACTGTTCTGCCTTTTTTTCTAGCTTCTTTTTTTTTCTTTTCTTCTATACACTTTTCACTGATCCTTCTCAAAACATGACATGTTTTGAAATATGACAAAATATTTTTAAAATGTACTTCAAAAATAAAATTTATTTTTCCCCCAAAGATGTAATGCACATTCACTATATACATTTGGAGACCACATAAAAGACAATTATTAACAGTTTCATTGCTAGCAATATCCAGATTATTTCTTCTATATTTTCAATATGATGTTAAAAACAAAAACGGTTGGAGTCATTCTCTATCTACATTAATTGCACCTGGGAATGTGTAAATTTTTCAAATTAAAAATTGTCATTGTTGCTTCTTAACCTCTAAAGTGTGAATATCTAAAGCCATTTTATTTATCTTAAAAAGAAAACAAAGAAACAGACTCTTAACTACAGAGAACAAACTGATGGTTACCAGAGGGAAGGTGGATGATGGGGATTAAGAAGTGCATTTGTTATGATGAGCATTGGCTATTGGGGTGTTGTATGGAATTGTTAAATCACTATATTGTACACCTGAAACTAATATTACACTGTATATTTACTAATGGGAATTTAAATAGAAACTTTAAAAAAGAATAAATTTGAAGGCAGTATTTTTTTTCATCTTAAATACATTTTATACACTATTTAATAAAGATTCTTATTTGTGTTTATATAGTATTGGGGGAAGAAGGGGAAGGTAAAGTTGTGAGTTACTTAATGCTGATTATTGATAATGAATTATTCCTTGTATTTCCTAAACCAATTTACATTTTATGCTGATATTATACTACAATGTTTTCTTTAGAATTAATGGATCTCTTTTAATAAAGTATAAAATGTTCTTTAGACATGAACTTTTCATCTGAGATATTCTTTTGATATATATGTAATTTTTATCAAGGTATATAGAGAGAGAATGCAATAATAGCTACATGGAGTGTTTAGGATATGGTTATTCAATAAGGTATGATACAAAAGGTCACTATAAGGTGAGTTCAAGAAATCATTATATTTCTTTCAGTACAGCTGACCTAGAAGACTTTTAAAAGCAGAGTATGTTCCTGTGTCAGTGGTTAGGTGATTCATCAAAGGAAAACATACTTGCCTTCTCAGTTTAATGTCATCTTCTGGAGAATTGTCCCTCATTTGACCCCAATATCAGAACTCTTCTTCTGTCAGAAGACTTAAATGGGGATTGGAACATGATGATGGACTCTTCATTTTAGCCACCAGTTACCATGCCTCTTTATCTTTTGACATTAATCCTATTTCCTAGCTTCTATATGTTTGGTTTAACGGGTTGTTGAGCTTCATGCTCTCTTGCTCAAATCCTTTTACAGATTTTTCTTTCCTGAACAAAGCAATAATAAAAATACTTCTGGAATTTTTTTGCCAGACATTACTTCCAAGTTCCATATAAATCAGAAAATATCTTTACCTTTGTTAGATCTTATCTCGGAACTTAGATTGCAATTTTGAATGTCTGCAGGGCACTTAAAGCTTACTTTCATAGACTAGGGATGTTTGAAAAGCAGATCTGCTGGTTCTGAATAAAAGTTGTAGCTACAGACCCAAGATCGCTAGAAGAATAGGTTGTCTGAAGGCTTACCAAATAGACAGGGGTCAACTTATTTTATAACTACCTTCACCAGAATCTCAGGATCAGGTGAAAGTTTTAGGTTGGAAATTTTAAAATGCATGTTTCTAAGAGTTTCTTCAAATGAAAACAAATTGATCATCTAAATGAGCATTTTCCACTCCACAATGGAAAACCAAAAATAAAAGCCCCCTAAAATTAAAAAAAACAACCCACCTCCTTAGTCCTATATGACCTAATAGTTCTGATTTATTCTTGCTTTCTAGGAACTCAAATTTCAGCCAACTGTCACATGATCTTCCAGTATACGTATACAGATCATGAAAGAATAAAAACTGAAACCTAACAACAATATCCCCTACATAAATCTAGAGATCATCCATATATATCATGTTGATTGTAATCACTGGGAACCTTGAAGGAAATTCTCTCATTTGAACTGCATGAACTGTAGAGAACTGGTTGTACTCCAGACAGCATGTAACTGCAAATATGCTTATGCAACCATGTTAACAGCAATGGGGGTAGTGATGCTGTATATATGAGATGGGGAAACTTACCTAAGAAATTAAAGTTTATAAGGTCAAATTACCCCCAAGTATAAATAAAATTTGGGAAATGACATATGCTTTTGTTATTTTCTATCCAAATGCCTGGTTGTACGTATGCTACCAAGTCTTCTATTTCCAGTAATATTCCTTGTCAAACATGCTAAAAATCAGTCAAAACAGCCCCTCTTCATCTGAAATATTTGCACTAATCATGTGATTTTTAAAAAAATAATATAAAGCATGCATCACTGCCTCAGTCCCCACCAGCGGGGTGAGTCAAGGTGAACACACTATTTGTGCCACTAAGTAAAGAGAACAGTTGTACCAAGGAATTTGTTTATTTATAGTCAGTCCGCACTCTTTACAGGCAGTGAGAAGTCCGTTGAAAACCTCTGCAACTGGTGCATTTTTCAGTAACTAGTTCCCTTTACATTTTGCAGTTATTGTCTATTTATAATGGCAATGGATTTTTAGCTCCATTTAAAAAAATAATAACACTTTGAAAATTTAATAATGACTAATATAATGTCCTGACATTACCCAGACTGTATCATATTACACTTAAAAGTATAATTTCATATAAAAACTTCATTTAATGAAATATTTTGTTGCCTTAAACAGTATTCTCTATATGTTTTGAACAATTTTCCTTCTACCCAGAAATGATGTCCATTCTATTGTATGTAGTGTTCTTACTCCAGACCCATGTGTTTAATCTTAGATGCTTTTTGTTCAAAAGGGAAACTTATAAAATGATTATATAAAATTAATATGATATTATGAGCATGTTTTTCAAATTCTGAAAATTGGAAATATTATATTCAATATATTTCTCTTTTCAAAATTTTGCCTAATATACAAATACTTTATGCACAAAGTGGATGCATTTAAGTTATAATCAACATTCTTTGAGCTCTAAGGATGCACATAACTATTGCAGTTTTAATTAACCAGAAGCAGATTGTTAGTCCATACATCATACTGTCCTTGCAGGTAGCCTAAGGAAACAATAAGGCTTTCTAAATTACCTAGTTTCCTATATTTGCATATTCTCTGCACGTGGATTCTTTTGTACTGGTTAAATCAAGAGTGCTACTCACCAAGTTGATATGCAATGCCTTTCCTTACACACACACACACACACACACTGACAAACACTTGGGTGCATATTTACTCTCATATTCTCCCCAACTCATAAAACTGACAATTATTGAGTTAAAATCATCTTTAAAATTACAGTAAGACTTGTGTAGTTTGTTGAAAGGGTAAATTGTTCAAAAATCCACAGGGCATGTAAGGGACCTTGGATAAAATACTAGAGGAAGGAAGGAAAGGAGAATGAGGTATAAGTAAGCAAAGTGGTTTATTTCATAATTTTTCCTAGTCTCAGACCTTAGAGATGGGGTACAACTAGTAATATGTTCAAGCTATTACTTCTTTTGAACTGTGTATGATTTTTCAGTCTGCAGGACCATAATTGAAACCCAGAGTGTACACTAAAATACTGTACTATAACCTTGAATAGTTAATTTGTTTTCTTTTATACGTGAAGATAGCACATGGCGGTCTACCATTTACTTATTTTTCTGTTTAGGGAAAAAGACTTTCTGACCTAATTGGAGATTTCCAGCTTTAATGCCTCCATGAGTTAAGCTTCAGCTAATATAGTTAAAGAATGAAATATTGCTTCATTTTTGAATTTCTTTGCTTTCACTGATTCGTAACTACTATAATGTCCTTTTAAATGTACTTTTAGTATGTTAATTATCATTAAGATAACTGACTGACTGTTAACAATTAGAGTACTATGGAATAAAAAAATTTGATGTATGATTGTGTCAAGTCTATTTATAATTCAGTCATTCAGAACTCAGCAATGATATGTTATTCAGCAAAACTATTATTCCCAGTTTCAGGTCTCATTGTATTTCCTATTTTTGGTGAAAAGCATCATTTTGTTCTCATTTTGTTCTAATAAGGACTATATTATATCCATGAAAACACTGTCCTTAGATGTATAATCTATCCCTTTAAATAACAGAAGACTAGAAAACAACTTTGTTTAGAGAAAAGACTATCACCATACAGGGGGGTAAGTTATAGGGCATTTTGGAGAAGATATAGGACTTTCACTGCTCTTACATTTCTTGTGCTGAATCAGACAATCTTGTGTTTCAATCAAAACAGATATACATCACATAATTTCAGGGTATATATACTGAAGATAATTAAAGCATATAAGCAAGGGTATATATACTGGAGATAATTAAAGCATATAAGCAAGGGATAAGGGAGATGATTCTTAATAATTATTGCCCTACAATTCTGTGAAATATAATATATTTTTGATACTGTTATATTTAGTATTGTTATATTAACCGTATACTAATAATGTAATTTATAATAATATTCATGTCTAAATATATATTACATATCTCAAATTTATTACTCCTAACTAAAATTTATAACTAAGTAACACCACTCAAACCCTTGTTTAGTCTTCAAAAAATTTCTTTGTAATTAAATCAAATTTCAGCAAGTTTCATCATTTATAAGAGTCATAGCATTTTCTATCAAAAAAAGATATAGAAATTATATACTCCCATCCTTAGAGTTTAGCAGGCTAAATCTTGCAGATCCTCTCAGGTTAATAGCTACTTAAATGTGGTATCATGGCTCAAATCCACATTGCCTGTTTTTCATTCGACTATATCATGTTGTTTCTCCGCATTTTCCTGCATCTTAGCAAATTGTCAAATCTCTTTCCTACCTTTTATTCCTCATCTAGGTAAAACAAACAAATAAACAAATATTTTAGCTTTAAGAATTGACTTAATATCTAGTAGAGGAGTACTAAAAGTTTGCCTCATTTGCTCTTTCCTGCCCTGCTTTTACCAACTGTAATTCCTACCATGCAGCTTTTCTAGGCTTAAGGCATATTACTGGGAGGAGTAACACAAAACTATTATCACCAATCAACACCCTAAATCGAAGTATCTCTTCAGATGACATAAATATATTCATTTTCTATTACTGCATAACACATTACCACATTTACTGACTTAAAACAACGCAAATTTATTACTTTGCAGTTCCCATAAGTCAGGCTTTTGGGTCAACCGAGTTACCTATGTTCAATGTCTCACCAGCCTGAAATCAAAGGGGCAAGGGGCTGCAATCTTATTTGGTGCTTGAGGTCATCTTTCAAGCTCATGTGGCTTTTGGCAGAATTCTGTTTTTGAGGATGTAGTAAAACTAAAATCCCCATTTTCTTCCTGGATGTCAGCTGGGGGTCATCTCATTTCCTTCAGGCCACCAGCCATTCCCTCCCACATGGATCTCTCTACAACATGACAGTTTTTTTTTTCCTTCAAAGACACCAGGAAAATATCTCACTTGCTTCAAATCTCTAGTTTCAAGAAGAGCACAGTTCCTTTTTTGGCTCACCTGATTGAGTCAAGCCCACCCAGCATGATCTTCCTTTTCATTAACTCAAAAGTCAACTGATAAGGGACATTAATTCCATCAGCATAATCCCTTGAACTTTGTCACATTATATGACCTAATCATAACAGTAAAATCCTTCATATCTCCAGCAGGAATCTCGGGAGTCATTTCAGAATTTTTCAGAATTATGCTAATTGCAATAAATAGTTACAGAGATAAACAATGGGTGCATTAAAAATTTACAGAGATAAACAATGGGTGAATTAAGGGCAAAGATGAATAGCATATGTATGCTTAGGGAAGATGGCTGTGAGACAAAACCTTGCCTGCTGGCACTCGTAACCAAGGCCAACCCTGCTGTAAATAACTTTAGCCCTTTTGTGAATCTTCTCTAATTCTTTGCCTAATTACATTAAATGAATGCTTATTAAAAGAAGGATATTTGGGGCGCCTGGGTGGCTCAGTCAGTTAAGCCTCCAACTTTGGCTCAGGTCATGATCTCGTGGTTTGTGGGTTCAAGCCCCGTATGGGGCTCTGTGCTGACAGCTCAGAGCCTGGATCCCGCTTCAGATTCTGTGTCTCCCTCTTTCTCTGTTCCTCCCCCACTCACACTCTATCTCGCTGCCTCTATCTCTCAAAAAGAATAAAAAAAAGAAGGATATTTATAAGACCTGTTATGTACTATCACAAATTTATTTTAACACCCACAAAGACCAGGAAGGAAATATATTTTTGTTATTTTAAGAGATTATGCTTATAATATGTTCAAAGTAAAGTATTACCAGCTAAGAGAGTAGAGCTGGACTTGAACTCAACTCTTGTGCTTATAAGTCCACTATATTTCTACTAAACCAAAGATCCCTCAACTCACTTGCTCTGTACACTGGGCTTCACTAGCACACTTAAGGTATTATCAGCATATATTGTAATCCTTGCCCTCATGGAATATAACACATAGTTGGCCATACATGCCACAAGAAAACATATATAATAATGCAAAAGTTGAAGAATGTATAAAGTGAATACTAGTTAAGTCACAGACATGTTTGTAGTACTGTAGAATACAAAGCATAGTTTTAATATAGCTTTCGTCTTCTTACTTCTCTGTTTCCACACTAGACCATGAGTTACTTGAGGACAGGGACCAAATCAAATTCTTTGTATTCACAAAAGTTAGCACAGAACTTGGAACGCAATAACATAATAGGCCCTCAATTGATGTTTGTTAAGAAATAATACTTATTGGGGCGCCTGGGTGGCGCAGTCGGTTAAGCGTCCGACTTCAGCCAGGTCACGATCTCGCGGTCCGTGAGGTCGAGCCCCGCGTCAGGCTCTGGGCTGATGGCTCGGAGCCTGGAGCCTGTTTCAGATTCTGTGTCTCCCTCTCTCTCTGCCCCTCCCCCGTTCATGCTCTGTCTCTCTCTGTCCCAAAAGTAAATAAAAAACGTTGAAAAAAGAAAAAAAAAATTAAAAAAAAAAAAAAAAAAGAAATAATACTTATTTTCCCTAGTGAGCAATTTTGTATTATAATTGAGGTAATTTTTATTGCACATGTTCTTTTCTAGCAGAAGTACTAGGTTACACTTGGAAACTAAGAAGTTTTAGCTGATATTTAAAATGATAATTTAAAATTTAGAAAAAAGATACATTTCAGAAAAACATTAAATAAAAAATAAGAAAAAGAAATATATTCATTTTTCATTCAGCCCTACTTTAGGTAGTAATGAACCAAAGATGATTAATATGAGGTCTCTGTCCTTGAGAGGCTTATATTCCTGTGGGGGAGAGAACAATAAACAGAAATTATGATAGAACATGAAGCATGTACCAACAAAGTGTCCACTATGGTAGTATTGAGGAAGAAGTAGCTAGCTCTGCTTGAAAGAATATGAACAAATGTATCTTTGTCAGTCCTATGTCAGTATTTAATAGAAAAAGAGATCATCACCTTAAGTAAATTAGCACAGTTTGCGGTTTGAGAAGAAAGAAAAAATATGTCTCTTTACGTTTTAGTTTCTAAGACAAGGGAACCATAATTAGAAATTAAATGCTGAATACACATAGGGAAATATTCATTCAATTAGATGAAAATTATTTGAAATGACTCAGTTTTATTACTGCAATGGAGGACAGAGTAATTTAAGAATGGTGAAGATCCCATATATCAATCAATGCACATATAATTGAATATATCGTATGTATTATGTATATAAATAAATCATTCTATATACTAAAAGGCATTAAAATTTTTATCATTTTGATTTCTTAAATATTTTCCATGCTAAATGACAAAATTGAAAACTGTAATTAATCCTTTCTAATTGGCAAATTTTTCAAAGTCTGTTATATGGGAAGGTCTTTAGTAAAAGAAGGTCATATAAATTGCATAATGAAAGTCAAATCAGATATTCTAATAACTGTGAATATGACAAAAGAGGGATTATGTGGAAATAAATGCACACATTGTTACTGATCCTAATGAAGCATCTCTATTTTTATTCTGCAAATGTTTTTATTTTGTAATTAATCATTTTGTGAAATTATTTTCTTCTGAAAGCCAAAAGTAAATGTTTCTTTTTCCCCCTCTGACCGTTCATCAATTTCATCTTATCAGATAACTATTTCCAGAATAGTCAGAGACAAAGCAGTGTATTTTATACACACCAAATGTGACTTCTATTGCTACAATATAAAAATAAATGTGTCTTTCTGTATAACTTACAAAAAGATAAAATTAAAAATTATATTTGGATAATCAGTTTGGTTTGATCCAATAAATCTCTGAGTACCAAATGCATAATTCCCTTGTTGAAACTCGAAGGAGTTGTTTAATAAGTTTACCCAGAAAGGTAGTATTGGTTGGAATTATAATCAAACTCAAGAAGGGTTAGGTGTTTTCATTCTTCTTTAACCTAAAGTCTAGAATACTGTGTGGGAGTTCTCAATAAATGTTTGGTTCAGTGAAGGGAAGAATTAATAAATGTGTTCTTGGCTGATAACTCCATAGTTGGTTTTGGATTTGTTTAAAGAGCCAGGGGTATCTTGGGCATATCTCTAAGTTTAGGAGTTAAGTATATAAAGGATAATTAATTGTTCTAACATAAAATATTAGACCATTAGACTGACCATTTTCATCTCTATTGCTCATTTCCTATGTTATTAAGTTTTCACAATTTTTCTGAAACTTAAGAGCAGTAGAAGCATAGAATGTCAAAACTATGCTACCCCATACCCCACAGACCAATGAACCAATGTGAGGGTTCTGTCAACTCCAAAACATGTCAGTTGTGATTATAAATTTGGGAATCAAAATATTACCACCAGGCAAGTCTGTGGACCCAGGAGGCAAACAATAATTCAAATGTAGGAAGCAAATTTATTTATTACCTGTATCTTCTACATCCCCTACTCCAGACATTGATACTTTGGGCATCAATGTTGACTCATATCCTAGGTGCAACAGTTCTTGAAATGTTGAATATTCCCTTTTTCCCAATGTAAAACAACAGAAGCAAATGGTCATAGGTCCCTTTGGAGAAGGACTGGGGAAACGAATACCATATATACTTGTGTTTAAGGTCTTCCTTGTGGATATACAGCATTCCCCACAGTCAATTGGTCTTAGCCTGAGAATGGCTCACTTTGCAAAACTAGGATCATGGCTTTTTATTGGAGCAACTGGCCCCGACTTCATAATCATCCATACTTGATTATTTTGGAGCATATAGATTGGGCAATACCCTATTTAACTGCCCACCTATATTGCCCCTGGAAATACTGTGTTCTATTCACCATCTCTTGCTCTCTGCGGGTCAGATTCTACAGGCTACCATTTTGACCCTATTAATTTATATCAAGGTCAGTTATATAATAGTATCGCCTGCTCTCATCCCAGGATTTAGGGGATAGCCATGTTTGAGATCCTTAATAATACTTGTGCCCCAACGTCAGTGCATTCCTTACTACTTTTATCACTGGAGTATCTCCTGGGATTACATTCACCTGGAGGAGTTTCTAAACTTACACAGTATATCCACATCAGTATATGCCTCTTCTCTGAGTCTTTGATTCTTTCCTCCACTGTTTTTCAGGTAAGTTTTGGCATTTCTACTTCACTTTGTGAGAGTCATCACTTTTTTCAAGGGTACAAGAGGCAACCTAGTAGTGTACTAGAACCAATTCCCATTGTCCTTGTCAAGGTATTAAATCCTGTATTATAAGAGAATCCCTTTATTCTGATACACTCTTCCTTATCCAACATTATACTTTGTCTCATTTGAATCAACACCCTTAGGGTCCAGCCATATATATATATATATATATATACATATATATATATATATATATATATATGTATATATATCCATCACATTGTAGAGTCTGTTCCAAGGAAATTTCCTAAAGTTCCTAACTATTTTATGTTACATTCCTCAGGAAGCAGACTCTGAAGCACTCAGAGTTATTTCTAGGAGATTCATTAGTTAACACTTATGAGAGGGGAGGGAAGCAGGATTGGGCAAAAGGGTAAGTAGAACACTGAAGAAGTTACAACAGTGGCCTTGGCTGATTCTATTGGGAACTCTGGAGCAGGAATGGCCCTCCAGAGATCTTCCACATTGAGAAAAGAAGGTCAGGACTTTATGCTCCATCACTGAAAAGTCACTGGATGTGAGCTGATCCTATGGAGGAGATAAGGCGTTCAGTGAGACATCTCTTTTCTGCTAAGGGAAATCCACAAAAAGATATTCAGGTGAGAGCCATTAGTCACAAACCCTCCAAACTACCGAGGTCATTATTGCTTCTTCCTGAAAGGGGGACCTGGGATGGTCACCATAGCACCCATGACACTTTTCCCAGAAAAGATTTGCAATTTTATAGGGGCTTTCTGGAAAATTTAGGCTTTACCACAATGGAATAATTTACAACAGCAATTCTAAGAATTGGAGTAACTTGAAAGGAAAGAGAATTTCAGAATAGGTATCAAAGTATTTCTTCTGCCCTTTCTGCTTACAGTTGCCATATTTCAGCTCGCCACACAATAATAGCTGCTAGCTGCATGCAATGATTTTATAAGAAATGATAATTAAAATTCCTAAGAGAAATTATATTGTTAAAAGGCAAAACTCAGAAAGATTGATAAAGTGGACAAACTATACTCCTTCTGACTTGAATATGTAATTTAGGAATTAGCTTTGTCCTTTAATGGAGAAAGGTGGTCCACCATAACTTAAGAACAAGTAGGAAGAGCGTGACAGAAGCTAATTTTAACGTGTGAATAATAATTAGATACTATCCTATATTGTTCCCACAAAATTCAAAAAATCTTCACTATTTGTCTTTATTTTTTCTTAGTTCAAATAATATCTCACAAATATTAAGTAATTTGAAAAATCCTCGCTATGGCAATATGGTTATTCAACTGAAAAATTAGCACTTTAAGGGACTTCCAAGCCCACAACGAAATGTTTCTTATAACAATCTCCTCACCGTTAAATTGGATTCATTTTCAAGTCAGTCTCCTTTCAGGCAAAATTACCACATGTAATTAGCTTACACAGAGACTTGCTCTAGCCGAATTAGTCTGTCACTTTATATACAAAGTATATTCTAACGTGAAGGGTCAGAGACCCTCATAATTATAACTGCAAAAGATTTTGTTAATGATAATAATACCCTTGCCTTTAATGGGACTGAATTTTAATTCTAACTAAGGTCTAGTAAACCCAGAGATAATGTATGGTTGAGGAATGGGGTGGGTAGAATTGATTACCTTTCTGAAACAAATTATCCCTGACTTTCTTCTCTATGGTTTTATTCAGGATGTTTTGTTACAGGTTATTCTTTCTCTTTCTACGTCATAAATAGTTTACAAAATCAATAAGCAATGACTATAAAAAGTCCACAGCAGTTTAACACAAGCTTTCCTAAATTCCTGACTTGGACAAAAATTTTTTGGGAATAACTGACAGAAAGAAATTGAGTATTTTGTGAGAAAACCAATGTAAATCACAGAGAAATTGGTGAGAGAATAGCTGAATGGTAACTCTGTAAATAGAAATAACATTTCTGAAGCAGATCATACATTAAGTGGGACAGGCAAGACATGAAATGAAAACATCCTATCAAGACTATGGAACTTTTACTTTTCCAGCCAACAATGGGTAGCCCTTGTGAATGTTTTCCCCTTCTGGAGAACTGGCAATACTTGCCACAAAAGAATATATATTTGGAACAGGAAAGGAGGAAACTGAAGTGACCTATACAGTTTGAATGGGAACAAGTATGTAAATGAGTATGACATAATGCAAGAGGAAGAAATTTAATAGAAATAAGAAGTCCCTAAAAGAATGATATATTTACTATGAGAAATATCTTGGTGGCATATGTATGGAAATGACAGTATCTCACAATTTATCTCTGCTAGGTTGGCGCATTCTGCCAAACTTTAAGCAATACGCTCATGTTCATAATGTCCCTGTTGTGTGAGCCACACAACCTCAGATCTTTACTTCTACATTCCATGTATCACTCAGGCAAATTTGCTTGAGAGAAGCTAGTCATATGATTACACTTTGGGAAAAAGTGACACTGGAATTTGTTTAAAATTCTATGTGTGAAAAGCAACTTTAGGAAACTATTAAAATGGGAAGGGGATTTTAAAAGATATTGGGCAGGCACAAATTTCATGGTTCCTCTAGGGCAATAAAGATGATTTTCAAGTCAACAGTGAAGGGAACAGAGGTCCCTGGACAAGAGATATGTTGGAGTCCTAGAGAACCAACAGTCCAGACTGGAACAGGAGGACAGAGGACTCAGGTAAATGGAATCCATAGATTAATCATTCTTTAGTATGGCTGGGATGTTAAATTTCTGTCAAAGGGTTTGGTAGAACTGATAAGTATGCGGACAATTCAGCAAATGAAAAAAGTAGGAGATAATGTTTAACTTCAAGGATATTTTTTTAAGTTGTTCAAAAAGAAGGTAAACCACTGTACACTATTTGGCTCAGCAGTGAATTATATTTAAATAATTATAACAATGTAAACATTTAATGATGACAACAAAAAGTGATGCTGTATTGAGAGGATGGGTGGAAGGAAAAGGGAGGATTAAGATTACTAAAACTTTATCATCTTAAATATCATAAATGTTTGTAACTGAGAAACTAGAGATATAAGCAAAATGTGTCATTTAAAAGTGTAAAAGTTAATCCCATAGAAGAGGGTAGAAAGCATAACTGAGATAGGACTACTATTTACTGGTCTTCTTATAAACTTTACTGTACTATTTGTGTTTTGAAACTACCTGCATAATGCTTTGGTAAAAATAAAAATTAGTTGAAATTAACAAGAAAATCACAGATCCACCTTGATAAAGAAAATCATTATAAAATTCTACAATGCTAACACAACTGGTACTACTATTTTGATACATCTACTTCCCACAGGATTTTCCTAAGTATTTTCCCTTCATTACATTAAAAATATGCATGTGTGGGGCGCCTGGGTGGCGCAGTCGGTTAAGCATCCGACTTCAGCCAGGTCACGATCTCGCGGTCCGTGAGTTCGAGCCCCGCGTCAGGCTCTGGGCTGATGGCTCGGAGCCTGGAGCCTGTTTCCGATTCTGTGTCTCCCTCTCTCTCTGCCCCTCCCCTGTTCATGCTCTGTCTCTCTCTGTCCCAAAAATAAAAAAAAAATAAAAAACGTTGAAAAAAAAATATGCATGTGATGTTATATCATGCTTATTCACTTAGTATTACAACCTAAGAATTTTTCCATGTTTAGCCTTTCTATAATCATCACCTTCAATGGCACACTATCACATTAAGTATACGCTCCAAAAACTACTTAACTAGTCCATTATTGGTCTGTTAATTCATATTCAATATTAACCATTATAAATAATAATAAATTAAGGCCTCTCTATCTATATATAACTTTTTTCAATAGTTTTTAATACTTCCCCAGGATAGATTCCAGTAGTAGGATTACTGGATTGAAATATACAAGATAAGTGAACTAATGAAAAATATGGGCAATACACAAGTATAATATCTAACAGTTTTCAGTGATTGTTAAATATTTACTGCCATCTCCAAATAACTCACAATTCCAAACTGCTTTATAAACGAGTAAAACCAATTGGTTTCCAAAAGTCCAATATATTGCTTTATTCCAAAAGTCACCAATGATGAAGAATTTAAAACATATACCAAACAAGTGGTAATATTAATATTAATTCATTAAATAAATATTTATTGAGTACCAAGTATGTCCCAGTTGCTCTTCTAGATGATGGGCCACTAGACTAATATCTTATTTTAATAGAGCTTACATTCTAGTGGGAGACATAGGTAACAGACAAACAAAAATATAAAATAATATATTATAAAACAATGTGATATATTCTTAGGTGCTATGAACAAACTAAAGCTGGGTAATGTTGAAGTAAATGAATGAGTGGAGACACAAGGAACTATTTTGAATAGGGTGATCAGGGAAGATAACTCTGAAGAAGTAACATTTAATCAGAAAGCTGACTGAATGAGCTATATGGTCAAATGGGGAAAGAATGTCCCAAGCAGAAGGATGTGTAAGTGCAAATGTACTAAAGTGGAAAACAACTAACTTCGAGAAAAAAGAAGGCCAGTGTGGTTGGGAGGTGGTGAGATATGGAAAAAGTGGTATGAGATGAATTGAAAAGGTAGACAGGCTTATGTAGACCAGAGTAGGAGTTTTGATTGTATTCCAATGTATAATGAAGCCACTACATGATTTTGAGCAAAGGAGTAACATGAACTAATTCAGGTTTCAAAGGATTATGTTGGCTACTTTGTTGAGAATAGACTACAAATGAAAGATGATCACAGCTTGAATTAGAGTGATAGGGATGGTTAGTAGTGGTCATTTTGGATAAATATTTTAAGGGTAAATCTTATAGGACTTGCTGACAGATCAAATGGATTTATGATGGAAAGAGAGGAACCAATGAAATTTTGATATGCACAAGGGATGACAGATGGTGCTATTTCCTAAAATTGTAAAGTCTGAAGTAAGGGTAGTTTTGAGGCTGGGAAATCAAATGGTTTTTTTTAATGTTTATTTTTGAAAGAGAGAGAGGCAGAGAGAGAGAAGTGCAAGTGGAGAGGGGCAGAGAGAGAGGGAGACACAGCACCTGAAGCAGGCTCCAGGCTCTGAGCCATCAGCACAGAGCCCCACGCGGGGCTTGAACCCACGAACTGTGAGATCATGACCTAAGCCGAATTTGGACGCTTAACCCACTGAGCCACTCAGGTGCCCCCAAATGGTTTGTTTTGAATATTGTTTTACATTCCTATTAGACATTCAGGTAAATATATCAAGGAGGATATATTGCTTTATTCAAACTTATTAGATTATTAGTGATGTTGAGTATTTTTCCATATGCTTTTTATGGTCATGTTTTCTACTTTGTAGTATATTTGGTTTATGTCACTTTTATATTGGAGTCTTATATATTAATTATATTAAGTGGACATGTCAAGTTAACATATTTGTGCAAATTGTATGTGTTTTTTATTTTTACATTAGATTTTAGGGACAAAATATCTAAAGAATAAATTATTGGTTACTTTAATTGCAATTTATTTTATTGCTTTTAAGACATTGTCTTTCCAGGGGCGCCTGGGTGGCTCAGTCGGTTAAGCCTCCGACTTCAGCTCGGGTCACGATCTCACGGTCCGTGAGTTCGAGCCCCGCGTCGGGCTCTGGGCTGATGGCTCAGAGCCTGGAGCCTGCTTCCGATTCTGTGTCTCCCTCTCTCTCTGCCCCTCCCCCGTTCATGCTCTGTCTCTCTCTGTCTCAAAAATAAATAAAACGTTAAAAAAAAAAAATTAAAAAAAAAAAAAAAAGACATTGTCTTTCCAATGTTTTGATGAATATTCAATTTTATTTATTTTTTAAAAGTTATTTAACTTTAATTCCTTGGCATTCATTGGATTGTTATAATCTCACACACAAAATAAACTATAATTATTAATATAAACTATTCTAGGGATTCTTAATACTAAATAAAATGTTAATGCATTTTATTTATTTATATATTTTATTTAGAATATAAAATTCTTAAGAGAAAAGAACAGTTTTGTGCTTAATACAGTGAATGACTCTTGGTACCTGTCTTATACACATCCCATGGTTTAGTAGTTATCTTATACTACTCCCCTACAGTTTTTTCTTCAGGTGTATTTCCTGTAAGCAGCTCTCATAAGAGTATCTCAAACAATTGGTGAAATGAATAATTTTCACAAAAACAGCATTGCTGTGTTTATTTTATCTTTTGAATTCCTGATCTAGGTATTTTCCATTTTAGGACTCAAGAGTTTAAGCTCATGCCCTTCTACAATGACCAACAGTTGTTGAATACTTGCATTTTGGTACTTGTGCATTCTAGATCCTATTTTCATTATTCTTCTCATCATTTGTTTATCTTGGCTGTTTTAAAGAGTCTTACATGGTCTCCTAGTCTATTTACTCTGTACACCCTTTCTTCTGCTGTTTTGCAAATGACTCTGTCATTTTCTACATTTCTTTAAATGCTTGGATATTGATTATATAATTAAACCTTCAGAAACACAAAGATTAATTAAGCAAAGTAAGGCTCAGAAAAACATTCACATCTACTAGATTTTATTTTAAACAAAGAGACAATTCTTTTTTTAATGTTTATTTATTTTTGAGAGAGAGAAAGAGAGCACACAAATAGGGGAGGGGCAGAGAGAGAGGGAGACAGAAAATGTGTCAGCACAGAGCCCAATATGGGGCTCGAACTCACAAACCACAGAGATCATGACCTGGACTGATACCAAGAGTCAGACACTTAACCAACTGAGCCACTCAGGTACCCATCTACTAGATTGTTTTACATGTAGTATTTTAATCTCAGAATTGGTGACATGTGTTTAATGTTATATGTTGTGGAAATCTGGAGGATAATTCAAAGTGTTCTAGTTCTTAGACTGCACTACAGTTTCATTCATAAAGGTGGGTTTCTCGTTATTTTTTATGTCTTACACATATTTTACAATTAATCATTTGCATGTATTCAATACTTAATAAAAATTAATCTGAGATTAGAAGTTACTATCTTTAGTAACAGAAATCAGGACAGAACTATGGACTCTAGAGTTCTGAGAACTTAAAGGCTACAATTAAGCATTAAATTTTGTTTCTATTGACCACAAAAAAGGGAATATTTACATAGTGTTTACTAGAGTATTGAACTTAAATCAACATTTAATATTGAATTTATGTCTATGTCCTAAAATGTTCAGATATCTCGTGTAAAGTTTAGGTTTTTATTGTAATAATTCAACGACTGACTTGAAAGCCAGGTTGAACAGTTGTTATTATTGTTGTTGTTGTTGTTTTGTTATGTTTTGTTTTGATTTTGGAGATCTTATGGTAATGTCTTTTCCTTAATTTCGTTCCCAAATGTGATAAATTAATGAGACAATGCGAAGGCAACAATTTGCTTCTTCATCTACTCTTTTTCTAACTGTTCCATGGCTTTTAATTTACATTTTTATTTTAATTTTTAATTCTTTCTTTTTTTTAATTTAAATCCAGGTTAGTTACATATACTGTAATATATTTCAGGAAAAAACGTTGGGGTTTCATCACTTACATATAACACACAGTGCTCATCCCAACAAGTATCCTCCTTAATGTCCATCCCCATGTTGTCCATCCCTACACCCTACACCCCAGCAGCAACCCTCAGTTTGTTCTCTGTATTTAAGAGTCTCTTATGGTTTGCGTCCCTATCTATTTTTATATTATTTTTGCTTCCCTTCTTCTATGTTCAACTGTTGTGTATCTTAAACTTCACATATGAGTGAAATCACATGATACTTGTCTTTCTCTGACTGACTTATTTCGCTTAGCATAATACACTCTAGTTCCACCCACGTTGCTGCAAATAGCAAGATTTCATTTTTTTTTGATCACTGAGTAATATTTCATTGTGTATACATACCACTTCTTCTTTATCCATTCACCAGTGGGTGGACATTTGGCACTTTCCATACTTTGGCTATTGTCAATAGCGGTGCTATAAACATTGAGGAGCAATTGGGGTGCATCGGGGAGCATTGGGGGAGCATTGGGGTGCACCTTCTAATTAGCATTCCTGTATCCTTTGCATCAATACCTAATAGTGCAATTGCTGGTTCGGAGGGTAATCCTATCTTAAAGTTTTTGAGGAACCCCCATATTGTTTTCCAGACTGGCTGCCCCATTTACATTCCCACCAGCAGTGCAAAAGGGTTCCTCTTTCTCTGCATCCTCGCCAACATCAGTTGTTGCCTGAGTTGTTCATCTTAGCCATTCTGACAGGTGTGAGGTGATATCTCATTATGCTTTTGATGTGTACTTCCCTGGTGATGAGTGATGTTGAGCATTTTTTCATGTGTCTGTTAGCCATCTGGATGTCTTCTTTGGAAAAGTGTCTATGCATGTCTTTTGCCCATTTCTTCACTGGATTATTTGTTTTTTGGGTGTTGAGTTTGATAAGTTCTTTATAGACTTCGAATACTAACCTTTTATCTGCTTTGTCATTTGCAAATATCGTCTCCCATTCCATCACTTGCCTTTTAGTTTTTCTGATGGTTTCCTTCTCTGTGCAGAAGCTTTTTATCTTGATGAAGTCCCAATAGTTCATTTTTGCTTTTGTTTCCATTGCCTCAAGAGACATGTCAGTCAAGTAACAAGTTACTGTGGCTGAGGTCAAAGAGGTTGTTGACTGTTTTCTCCTCTAGGATTTTGATGGCTTCCTGTCTTAGGTTTAGGTCTTTCATCCATTTTGAGTTTATTTTTGTGTATGGCGTAAGAAAGTGGTCCAGGTTCATTCTTCTGCATATTGCTGTCCAGTTTTCGCAGCACTCTTTGCTGAAGAGACTGTCTTTTTTCCCTTGGATATCCTTTCCTGCTTTGTCAAAGATTAGTTGGCCATACGTTTGTGTGTTCATTTCTGGGTTCTCTCTTCTGTTCCGTTGATCTATGTGTCTGTTTTCACGCTACTACCATTCAGTCTTGATGATTACAGCTTTGTAAAAAAACATCTTGAAGTGCAGAATTGTGATGCCTCCAGCTTTGGGTTTCTTTTTCAGGATCGTTGTAGCTATTCGGAGTCTTTTCTGGTTCCATACAAATTTTAGGATTGTTTGTTCTAGCTCCGTGAAGAATGCTGGTGTTATTTTCATAGGGCTTGGATTCAGTATTAGATTGCTTTGGGTATTATCGACGTTTTAACAATATTTGTTCTTCCAATCCATGAGCATGGAATGTGTTTCCATTTTTTTGTGTCTTCTTCAATTTCTTTTCTAAGCTTTCTGTAGTTTTGAGTGTATAGATTTTTGACCCCTTTGGCCAGGTTCCTCCCTAGGTATTCTATGGCTTTTGGTGCAATTGTAAATGGGATTGATTCCTTGATTTCTCCTTCTACTGCTTCATTATTGGTGTCTAGATACGCAACCGATTTCTGAACATGGATTTTATATCCTGAGACATTGCGGAATTCACCTATCAGTTCTAGCAGCTTTTCGGTGTGGTCTTTTGGGTTTTCCACATAGCGTATCATGTCTTCTGCAAAGAGTGCAAGTTTGACTTCCTCATTGCCGATTTGGATGCCCTTATTTCTTTTATGTTGTCTGATTGCTGGGGCTAGGACTTCCAACACTGTGTTGAATAAACAGTGATGAGAGTGGACATCCTTGTCACGTTCCTGACCTTAGGGGAGAAGCTCTCAGTTTTTCCCCATTGAGGATGATATTAGATGTGGGTCTTTCATATTTGGCATTTATGATCTTGAGGCATAATCCTTCTATCCCTAGATTCTTGAGGGGTTTTCTCAAGAAAGCATGCTGTATTGACACTTTTTCTGCCTCTATAGAGAGGATCGTGTGGTTCTTATCCTTTCTTTTATTAATGTGATGTATCACATTGATTTGTGGACAGTGAATCAGCCCTGCATCCAAGGAATAAATCCCACCTGATCATGGTGAACAATTCTTTTAATGTATTGTTGGATCCGGTATGCTAGTATCTTCTTGAGAATTTTTGCATCCATGTTCATCAGGGAAATTGGTCTGGACTTCTCCTTTTTAGTGGGGTCTTTGTCTGGTTTTGGAATCAAGTTAATGCTGGCCTTGTAGAATGAGTTTGGAAGTTTCCTTCCGTTTCTATCTTTTGGAGAAGCTATAAAAGAATGGGTGTCAACCCTCCATTAAATGTTTGGTAGAATTCCCCTGGAAAGCCATCCAGCCCTGGACTCTTGTTTGTTGGGAGATTTTTAATTAATGATTCAATTTCTTTACTGGTTATGTGTCTGTTCAAATTTTGTATTTCTTGCTGTTTCAGTTTTGGTCGTTTATATGTTTCTAGGAATTTGGTCATTTCTCCAGATTGTGCAATTTGTTGGCATACAATTGCTCATAATATTCTCTTATTATTATTTGTATTTCTGTGGTGTTGGTTGTGATCTCTCCTCTGTCATTCATGATTTTATTCATTTGGGTCCTTTCCTTTTTCTTTTTGATCAATCTGGCTAAGGGTTTATCAATTTTGTTAATTCTTTCAAAGAACCAGCTCCTGGTTTCATTGATCTGTTCTACTGTTGTTTGATTTTGATATCATTGATTTCTGTTCTAATCTTTCTCATTTCCCTTCTGCTGGTTTGGGGATTTATTTGCTGTTGTTTTTCCAGCTCCTTTAGATATAGGGTTAGGTCGTGTATTTGGGACCTTTCTTATACTTCCCTCTTATGGTCGCCTTTGCCGCATCCCAGAGGTTTTGGGCTGTCATGCTGTTATTTTCATTGGCTTCCATGTACTTTTTAACTTCTCTTTAGTTTCTTGGTTACCCCATTCATTCTTTAGTAGGATGTTCTTTAATCTCAAGTACTCATGGTCTTTCCAAATTTTTTCATGTGATTGATTTTAAGTTATCATAGTATTGTGGTCTGAAAATATGCAAGGTAGGATCTCGATCTTTTTGTACTTGTTGAGGGCAGATTTGTGACCCAGTATGTGATCTATTATGGAGAGTGTTCCATGTGTACTCGAGAAGAATGTGTATTCTGTTGCTTTAGGATGAAATGTTCTGAATATATCTGTTAAGTCCTTCTGGTCCAGTGTGTCCTTCAAAGCCATTGTTGCCTTGTTGATTTTCAGCTTATATGATATGTCCATTGCTGTAAGTGGGGGTTTGAAGTCCTCTACTTTTATGATGTTGTTATCAATGAGTTTCTTTATGTTTGTGATTAATTGATTTATATATTTGAGGGTTTGCATTGGGGGCATAAACATTTACAACTGTTAGATCTTCTTGGTGGATAGACCCCTTAATTGTGATATAATGCCCTTCTTCATCTCTTATTACAGTCTTTATTTTAAAAGCTATTGTGTCTGACATAAGTGTGGCTACCCCAGCTTTCTTTTTGCGACCATTAGCATGATAGATGGTTCTCCATCCCCTTACTTTCACTCTGTAGGTGTCTTTAGGTCTAAAATGAGTCTCTTGTAAGCAGCATAGAGATGGGTTTTGTTTTCTTCTCCATCCTGATACCCCATGTCTTTTGATCGGAGCATTTAGTCCACTGACATTTAGAGTGAGTACTGAAAGATATGAATTTAGTGCATTGTGTTGCCTGCAGAGTTGGTGTTTCTGATGATGTTCTCTGGTCCTTTCTAGTCTTTGTTGCTTTTGGTCTTTTTTGTTTTGTTTTGTCTTTTCTCCACTCAAAGGGTCCTTCTTAAAATTTCTTGCAGGGCTGGGGCATCTGAGTGGCTCAGTTGGTAAAGCGTCTGACTTGGGCTCAGGTCATGATTTCATGGTTCATGAATTCGAGCCTGGCATCAGGCTCTGTGCTGACAGCTCAGTGCCTGGAGCTTGCTTCGGATTCTGTATCTCCCTCTCTCTCTGCCCCTTCCCTGCTCATGCTCTCTCTCTCTCTCTCTCTCTCTCTCTCTCTCTCTCTCTTTCTCTCTCTCTCTCTCTCTGTCTCTTTCTCTCTCTCTCTCTCTCTCTCCATCTCTCTCTCTCAAAAATAAAAAAACAATTTAAAAAAATTTCTTGTGTGGCCGGTTTAGTGGTCACAAACTCCTTTAGTTTTTGTTTGTCTGGGAAACTATCTCTCCTTCTGTTTTGAATAACAGCCTTGCTGGATAAAGAATTCTTCCCTGCATATTTTTCTCATTCAGCCCATTGAATATATTCTGCCACTTCTTTCTGGCCTACCAAGTTTCTGTGGATAGGTCAGCGGCGAACCTGATCTATCTTCCCTTAATAGGTTAAGGACTTTTTTCCCTTGCTGCTTTCATAATTCTTTCCTTGTCGGTGTATGTTGTGAATTTTCAAATTTGCTGCTTCTTCTGCTGCTCAAAACTCTGTTGAAGTACTAATAATTTTGTCATTTCACTTATTGTACTTTTAACATACAGAATTTCTACTTTATATTTTAATAATTTTATCTCTTCATTAATATGTTCTATTTGTTAGAACATAATTCTTCTGGCTTCATTTCTTTGTCCATGGTCTCCTTTAACTTTTCGAAAATATTTGGTGAAATACACAGCTGATGTCAGGTAATTTAAATGTCTACTATCCACAAGGAATGTTTCTGTTAATATGTTATTTTCCTTTGGTTCATAATTTTTAAATATTTATTTATTTATTTATTTTTATTTTTATTTTTATTTTTATTTTTATTTTTATTTTTAGATAGCATGAGGAGGAAAGGGGGTGGGGGAGAGAGAGAGAGAATCTTAAGCAGACTCTACACCCAGCTTGGAGCCTGATGTGAGGCTTGATATCATGACTGTGAGATCATGACCTGAACTGAAATCAAGAGTTGTATGCTTAACTGACTGAGCTACCCAGGTGCCCCAATCCGTCCTTTTTTTTTTTTTCTTTGCATGCCTCATAAATTTTGTTGAATACTGTTGTTTTGAATGTCATAATTTAGTAAGTTTGGTAGTCAGAATCTTTCCCTTTCTCAAGGTTTGTTGTTACTTGCTGTGGGTTGTAGATTTTGGCTTATTTAATTACTTTTTGAATTATATTTTAAATATATTTTAGTTGTCTTTGGTCTATGAAGCCTCAGTTCCTTTGGTTTGTGGATAGCTATGGGCTTGACAAAAATTTCCTTAAAGCATAGTAATATAAAACAAAAATATTTTCCAGTTTTTACAAAATGCCTCTGTTTTGGGACACTTGCAAATTTAGCCACTCTATTTACAACTGTAACTTTACCCTCATTTTCAGCTTGTACTGAGCTGTATGTGACATGCTAATAGAGATACTGAAAAGTTATTTTAAGAACAGCCAACTTCCTTTTTAAAAGTCAAAAAATATCATTAGAATTTGTGATATTATTTTTCCTCACATACAATTGCATATCTGTGGCTATAAACATGTCCATTTTATGATTGCTCAATGTCTGCCTGCACAGAAGTGACTCAGGACACTGTGTAAACAGAGGTCAACATTTATTTCCAGTTTCCAGAGTACTCATGTAATAATATTTTGCTTTTATAAATATAGGGGGTTTGCCATTAAAAAGAAGTATGTGAACATTATAGAGTATTAAGAGAGATATCATAATGGCATGCTACTTCACACCCACTAGGATGGCTATAATAAAAATGACATATGATTACAAGCGTTAACAAGGATGTGGAAAAATCAGAACCCATATATACTGTTGGTGATAATGTAAAATGGTGCAGTCACTTTGAAAAACAGTCTGGCACTTCCTCAAAAAGTCAAACATAGAGCTACCATATGACCTAACAATGTCACTCCTAAGTATATACCCAAGAGAATTAAAAACAAATATTTACACAAAAACTAGCTAATGTTCACTGCAGCATTATTAATAATATCCATAAAGCCAAAAGAACTCAAATGTCTATCAACTGATGAATGGATAAACAATAGGTGGTATAGCCATATAATGGATTACTATTCAGCCATGAAAAGTAATGAAGTGCTGATTCATCTTATAATATGGATGAACCTTGAAGACATGCTAAGTAAAAGAAGCCAGTCATGAAAGACCACATTTTATACAATTCCATTTATTTAAAGTGTTCAGAATAATCAAATCTATAGTCACAGAAAGTAGATTAATGATTGCCTAAGACTATGGAAGTTGAGGATAAATAGGGAGTGAAAGCTACTGGGTGTGAAGTTTCTCTTATGGGTTATAGAAATGTTATAAATTAGATACTGATGATGGGTGTGCAATCCTGTGAACATATTAAAAAATAACTGAATGGCTTTTCAAATGGGTGAATTATATGGCATATCAATAAAACTATTTTAAAAATTTCATGGAATAAATAATACCTCATAATCGCCCCAAATAGAAATACCTAGAATTAACATTTTGGTGTATTTTTGAGTATTAGGACACACATCTTATTTTTACATCAAAACTGCATATAAGAATATAAAATAGTATTTTAATTAAGTGAAATATAGCATATTCATAGACTTGATATATAAAAGTTGACAATTCCATACAAATTAATGTATGCCTTTAATATAATACAAATCAAAATTTCAATAGGATGGATTTAGAAATTAAAAAAATAATTATATAGGTTTTTTGAATAAAAATAGGCAAGAATGGGGTGCCTGCATGGCTTAGTAGGTTGAGCATGTGACTTCGACTCAGGTCATCATCTCATGGTTCATGGGTTCGAGCCCCACATTGGGCTCTGTGCTGACAACTCAGAGCCTGGAGCCTGCTTCAGATTCTGTGTCTCCCTCTCTCTCTGCCTCTCCTGCTCACACTCTCTCTATCTCTCTCTCAAAAATAAATAAACATTAAAAAATATTCAACATCATTAGAAATTAAAGAAAATAAAATTAATATAAGGTTTTAATTTTTGCATATAATATTAACAAAGATGGAAAGAAATATTGGTATTAATTGCAGGTAATAATGAAGAAATAGTAACTTTCATACATCATTACTAAGTGTGTAAACTCTGTACATACTTTGAAGGTCAACTTAGTACAAAAAGAAAAACAAAAAGTCTTTTAAATGTTTCCTTTGAGGCAGCAATTTTACTTCTAAACATTTAACCTAGTGATAAGGATATTCTTTACTGTGTGGGTTTTAATTGTGAAAAATAGAACCTAATTACCTACCAACTCAAGCAAAATTTTACAGATATGCAATTGATTATTATGCAAATATTAAAAGGAAAGCGCTGAGTTTCTCAAAGGTGCTGGTGGGATATTGCTGAGAACAAAAGCAGATTCAACATATTATGATAAAAAGAAAGAGACAGAGACACAGAGAGACAGAGAGAGAAAAGAAACTGGAAGCAAGGAAAGATATACTCCACAATGTCAATAGTCCATTATCTTTGTATTGTGGAATTACACGTTTTTAATATCACATTTTTTCTTTACATTTGTATTTTCCTTAAGGAACATATGTTGTTATGATAAATTTTGTTTCCATATACTTTATATTTTAAGAAGGCCATCCTTAGTCCTAATCATTTCCTTCTTGTATTTACATTTTAAATACATAAGAAGTATAATTTGATATAGATTGTGACATAGAATTCTAAGTTATTTTCTGAAATGATTAGGCAATTTCCCCAACACTATTTTTTTATTTTGTTGCTTTTTAATTTTTATTTGAGAGAGAGAGAGAGTGCACGATTTGGGGACAGGAGCAGAGGGAGAGAGAGAGGGGGAGAGAGAGAGAGAGAGAGAGAGAGAGAGCAGGCACACAATCATGGGAGGGGCAGAAAGAGAGAGAGAATCCCAAGCAGACTCTGCACTCAGCATGGAGCTCCACTCAGGGTTTGATACCACGACCCTGGGATTATCACCTGAGCCAAAAGCAGGAGTCAGAAGCTCAATCGACTGCATGACCCAGGCACCCCCCAACACTATTTCTGAAAATTTCACACATGCTTGTTTGAAAGAGTGATGAGTTGAACTTGTTGCCCTGAGATTTTGAAACTACCTGCTACTTTAAACTTCCATTCTAGCTCATCCCACTTTCTGGTTTATTTTGAAATGTCCAAAGAAAGCAAATTAATCAAACCTCAATTTAGGAATAGACTTCAACAGCTTTTCTTGGTCTTGTCATGGGGGAAGGAAAGAGTTACCCTACCAAATTCTAAAGCCAAGTAATGATAGTCCATTAGGGCTGCCTAAAAGAAGCAGAAAGTAGGAACTAATTGCCGAGTTGGACACCTACTTATGCAGCAGACTTGTTGATCTGCTCTGTGCCTAACAGAGCAGAATAAAAGTTATCTGGTCAAAGAAAGAGGTTTGGACAAAGAGGACACTAAGGAAAACAGCTGAGCTTGAGGGAGCTTGCTGGTACCCCACCAAAAAAGCTGGCTGTACAGAGTTCCAAGAATAGTACGGAGGGAGAAACATGGGAAAGTGACCCCATAAAAATACTAATCCAATCCTGGGCTCATCCCTGAGCCTCACGTGTATAGATTAGACCCTATTCAGAATATCGAAGACTTTGAGACCTGAACAAACAAATAGACTACAACCCAAGTCCCAAACTGACCAAAGAGTAGCTCACAAATGGGGCATATCCAAGTATACTTAAGAATCTTAGTAAGGTACAGGACAAACTAAAAGAAATCAAAGCCAAACATACCAATATTAGACTGTTGAAAACTAAAGACAAGATTATTTTTTTAAAGAAGCCTGGTAAAAATTATGC
The DNA here is from genome assembly GCF_046562875.1 of Panthera onca. NCBI lineage: Eukaryota > Metazoa > Chordata > Mammalia > Carnivora > Felidae > Panthera > Panthera onca. The sequence continues at coordinate 25,908,577 of NC_138357.1, forward strand.
ATTACCCATAAATGAACATAATGTACTGAACTGTGTTTCCCAAAAATTTATATATAAAAGTCCTAACCCTTAGTACCTAAGAATATGACCCCATTTCGATATAGGGCCCTTAGAAAAATAATAAAGTAAAATGAAGTCATATGGGTAGGCTCTACTCCAATATGACTAGTGTCCTTAAATAAGAAGAGGTTACAGACACATGAAGAGGAAAGACCACGTGAAGACACGAGAAGAAGATGGCCATCCACAAGCCAAAGAGAAAGGCCTCAGAAGAATATAACCCTGCTAAGACCTTGATCTGAGATATATAGCCCCCAGAATTGTGAGAAAATAAATTTCGGTGGTTTAAACCATCCAGTCTAGGGGCGCCTGGGTGGCTCAGTCGGTTGAGCGGCCGACTTCGGCTCAGGTCACGATCTCGCGGTCCGTGAGTTCGAGCCCCGCGTCGGGCTCTGTGCTGACAGCTCAGAGCCTGGAGCCTGTTTCGGATTCTGTGTCTCCCTCTCTCTGACCCTCCCCCATTCATGCTCTGTCTCTCTCTGTCTCAAAAATAAATAAATGTTAAAAATAAATAAATAAATAAATAAATAAACCATCCAGTCTGTGGTACTTTGTCATAGCAATCCTAGCAAACTAATATAATGAATACAATGACTGATGATTCTAACTGGATTTCTCATCACCAAACATGGAAGTCAAAGGGAAGTGGCATATTTTTCAATGTACTGAAAGAAAAGAACTGTCAGTCCAAATTCTATTCCTCAGGAATGAAGATGAAATAAAGCAATTTCAGATGAAGTAAAGCTAAAATAAATTCATTATCAGAAGACCTTTTTAAGAAGAAGTGCTAATGAAATATATTCAGACCAAAAGAAAATTATATCAAATAAAACTCTGGAACATCGCAAGTGAGGGAATAGAAATAGAAATGGTAAATATGAGAATAAATATAATAGACTATTCTTGGAACTTAATGGTTTCCTGAGGCTCACCATTTTGGTCCTGTGTTCAGAAATCTGGGGCATTATTTGCCCCAGTCTTCCACATACTTCTGCAACAGCACCTATTTCTAGAGCCGAGTGGTGGACAATGAGGGGGAAAATAAACAGAACGTTTTAAAAGAATGTTTTCCCTCCTCTTACTTTTGACTCCTGTGAGCTCCCACTGGGTGTTTGTAACCACTACCATGAGGTTTCTGGGAGTCTGGGTCAAGAGAATTGAGAGAAATAACAGAAAAAGGAGTTTATAACACTCTTTATGACTGTTAAGTGTTTTCTTTTCTCCTCCCTGAGCCAGAAACAATGGGCTTCTCAAGAAGAAGAAATCTAAAGTTAATATGTCAGTGACTGGAAACAATGGTGGTTGTATGCATTATCCTCTTACTCTTCAACTCCTAGCATTTTACTAATATATAGTAGTGCTAGATACATTTATGAAAAATTTTGTTTAAACGTAAGATATTTACATGGGGTTTACTGATAAAGCAACTATTTATTTAAATTGAGATACAGTTTTCCTGTTGTTTTCCAAAGAGTGGAATGTTTCAGCTTCAGTTTTTATTTTGTTTTTTATTTTGTTTGCTTTTGTTTGTTTTAGCTCTTTGCATAAGAAAGCTTTAGGTGTATCAGAATGGATAAGGGAAAGAAAAATCAAATGAGTTCCAGCTTCAATTTTATCTCCAGCTCTGTGACCTTGGACAAATAATTTAAACTCTGTTTTATCAGGTAAAAATTATTAGGTTGGGTGAGATAACTAATAATTAATAAGGTTACTTGGAGTTCTAATACTCTGACCTCTTCAGCTGTGTAGTGGGCACTGTAGTGTGCTCCCAGATTCCCCCACTTTCCTGCCCATGAATGCTAGAAGTACTGCTGGCTGATATTCATACCTAGGAATTGCTTTCATCTGAGAATCCAGTCACATAAGGGCATGCCCCTGTATCCAATGACTTGTAGATAGGGAAATATAAATGCCCATTCCCCTCATCCAAACTCAGAACAATTATGAAGGGTCATCCTAGTTTCACAGAACACTGTGAGGTTAACTGAGACTTTTATTGTAAGAACAGCTTTTGCAGTCCAACTTCTCTCTTTTTTAATTGAGGTATAATTTACATATAACATTTTATTAGTTTCAAGTGTAAAAAAACATTATATTAGTTTCAAGTGTACAACATAATGATTTGATGTTTGTACATATTGCAAAATGATCTCCCCAATAAGCCTCATTAACATCCATCATCTCTGCCCAATCTTGTTTCCTTTCTTTCACATAAAAGGTATACATTCTGAAAGAACTTCCTAATAAAATTCCAACATGCTAATCTTTGTCTCAGAGTCTGCTTCCCAAGGAGGCCAGACTTCAACAAGCTGGAGTAGTATTTCCCTCCTCTGGAAATTTTATTTTTACCTCAGTCTCCATGGTGCTTACATTCCATAATGTATATACTTGTTGCATGCTCTTTATGTAGTTATTTCTTTCCTATTAATTTTCAAATTCTTGAAGTCAGAAGCAATGCATTTTTAGAAATTTTTCATAGCAGCTAACATATATTCATTACTTGGTTGGTTGAGTGAATGCATAAATGAAGTGCTATTGAAATAGTCATAATTTTCCCTGCTTGATCTCTCTAGAATCACCAATAATTTTTTATGTTTGTCTGTTTATTATAGACATTGTGGTTTCTTTATTCCTATGAACTTTGAATTGTTTTCATAGTTTTGTGTGGCTCTTAGTTTTGTGGCATCTTTACAATCACATGATACTTAGAGTTTTATTGCTGACAATAAAGGTATTAAATACTGTGATCCCATGATTGCAGTTTGGCAATGGTAAATTTAGTTGGTTTGTCAATGGTAAATTTAAAAACTTTAATTGTTAGAACTAAAGAAAATGTAGGCTATATCGAGGATTTAAAAACAAGGTTTGTTTTTTTGCTTTCTATTACATTTGTAAATCCAGTTGGTGATTTTTTTTCAGTATCCAAGTTTCATTTTTAATCATATATGGTTGGACTAGAAGTTCTTTCAAATATTACAAAGTGATATTACTATTCTTAAAAGTGAAATCCATAGGTATAATCAGTTGCTATTCATTTGAAAGTCATAGATAAGAATGCCATATCATTTGTAATTGCACAATTTCATTCTTTGTCTAGGCTTTCATTTCTAAAGAGTGTTCCATTTAGCGGGGGTTTTCAGAATAATGTAAGAGACCAATCATGTACTATACAGCATTCACATTGTATTAGCCCTTTTCCAAAGCTTTCCCTTCTGTTTTCCAAATCATGTTTCTGTAATTCATGAACTTACAAGTTCTCAGCAATTTGAATTTCATGTTCAATCTCAGACGCTCTTTCAATGTACTGTGCCATTATTCAGTACTCCCCTTTTTTTAAAAAAAGAAAGTAAGTAAAAAGAAAAGCCTTCACATTGAAGATCCATTCAAACCATTCCACTTTTGTATCACTGAAACTCTTCATACTCTTAAAATATCATCTTTGGAATTTTCATTTCAAATAAAAATAGCAACTTCTACCTTGCAGAAAGAAAACAGCATAAAATATGAGCATTTCTACATTGCCACACCCAAACTGCCAGTGATGGACCAAAACTCCCTTTAAGCATCTGTTACCATCAGATACATTTGTCAACATTGGTAACAAAGTCATGACCTATTTTGCTAATGTCAGAATTCTTTCAGCCACATTATACATTGACCTCTACCATGCTCCCACCAAACAGTTCCAAGAAGACACTTTCAAGGAAATATAATAATTTTTTCAAGGTACAGTATAACTATTCTATGGATTTACCCAAAGTGATATCCAGGTCATCTTGAGTGAAAAGAAAAGGAAGCATTAGAAAAAAAATATTAATAGCCTGATTGTACTAAAAAAAAAGTAAACTAAGGAGAACCTGCGTGGCTCATTAGGTTGAGCATCTCACTCTTGATTCTGACTCAGTTCATGATCCCAGGGTTGTGGGATCAAGCCCCGTTTTGGGCTCCATGCTGAGTGTGGAGCCTGCTTGGGATTTTCTCCCTCTCTCACTCTCTCTCTTTCTACTTCTCTCTCTCTCCCCCACTCACACACTGTCTCTCCCTCTCTAAAATTAATTAATTTAAAAAATAAACCAAGAAAATGTGTATATATAGCTGGCAATCATAGGATAGAATATAGAGGTGTACAAGAAACTATTATCATTGGTTATCTTGGGATAGTGGGGAAAGGGGGATACTTAGGGTAAGAAGAAACCATTAAGCATTTCTTATATATGGCTATACGGCTATGTGGTTTTAATTATTAAATGGAGTAGACGTGGCTTATGTAATTAAAAATGAAGCAAGGTAGTTAAAGGACAAGTAGTAAATATTACCACCTGTTAGCATCCATTAGCTTTTATTCTCTTCTCAAAACAAAATTACTTTCCTTCTTTGGTATATTATAAATGGAATCCCCATCTGAAGCATTTTTACCTCTCAGAAAAATATCTCATATTTCATACCAGCCTCCTATGCTTCTTCTTTGTTTTAAAACATTCATTATGTTGAATCTCTTCATGAGATTTATGACCAACCCAATGACAACTTCTCAGCACTTAAGAGCAAGATAGTGTGGGCAAGGATCCAAGTACGAAAGACCAATTATCAAATCCATAATTAGGGCCCTGCTTGCAACCTCTTTAGCAACTTAAATCATTTATTGTTTTAACATCTCATTTTATTACAGACAGAAATGATTTTTAGTGAATGGTAATCTGTCTAAATTTCACAAGTATGCTAGAATTTCACAGTCTGCACTTATAAGCAAAACCTTAATCAATATTTTCATAAACCAATACCTTTTACCAGTGTATGATAGATATTAAGGTAACGTGGCATTTCTTAGTAACAGTATTTTAGCAGAAATTTTAATCAGCTGATTACCTGTGGTGTTTTCTGAGAATACTTTAATCTTAACTTAGGCTCATATATAACATGTCTGCCTTTCTGTAACCAATATTTTTAGGTATATTTTTGAGTCTTTGTGATTTGTGTTTTTGTGTGTGTGTGCGTGTGTGTGTGTGTGTGTCCTTGTGGCTGTGTGATTTTTCCCTTCTTCACTGGATTGCAAACTTCCCAATAGATTATATCAGATTTTCTATTGTAATACCCCATAGTTTCTATTACTTCTTTCCAAAATCTGGTTGACCTACTCCATAAATGGGGTGGAAACAGAACAGCAGAGTTAGGAACATGGCATGGGGAGGTGTTAAGATAGTGTTGTAGGGGAGAAAGAAAATGTATTTTTCATTTTTTACTACCAAGGTAGGAAAACAAAATGGAGGTCTTAATGCTAGAATTTTAGTCAAATACATTTTCTTGCTTGAATATAAATGTTAATCATGCTTTGTGTGTTAGTTCTTTCTTGGTATATTAAGATAGATGTTGACAAGTCCTAATTCATTCTTCATATTCTTTGCTATGATAAGCAACAAGAAAATTCAAGATGGGTGCTTTCTGCTTAATTCATTATAATAAAAGATGATCTGTCCAAGTCCCAAAATTGAAACTCTGGCGACTATATGCAAATAATTTAACAGAGATGTTAAATGAAACTATATAAAAGGAAAAGAAAAGTATATTTCTCTATTTTAACCTCAGGCTGGGACCAACCTGAGGTAGTTAGAATGATTTTCAGAAGAATGATCACAGAAAAATGTAGACAAGGCCATACTTTATTTTTGAGTGTTTATCTAATAAAACTTTAACTAAAGTGTCTGAGATGTAGAATATCTTATCCAAAAGAACTCTCTATTCAGGTTTAATGGGTTTAACATGGAAATATGCTAAGCAGAGACTCTGAATCACTCTTAGGGTAGGAGCCTAAGGAATTTGACTCAAAACTCCCAGAAGGATCGCACAATCAGAATAGGACAAGACTAGAATCAAGATACTCTGACTCTTACTGCCTTTCCCATGATATTGAGTTGCAGTAAATTGATGTTAAATATGAGTAGGTTCCTTACGTTTTGGTTCCACATTAGAAAATTTGGTATAAGTACTGTGCGCTAACCGATTGTGCCACTGGAAAAAATGGGCAGAAAACATGAATAGACACTTCTCTAAAGAAGACATCCAGATGGCCAACAGGCACATGAGAAGATGCTCAACGTCACTCCTCATCAGGGAAATACAAATCAAAACCACAATGAGATACCACCTCATGCCAGTCAGAGTGGCTAAAATGAACAAATCAGGAGACTATAGATGCTGGCGAGGATGTGGAGAAACGGGAACCCTCTTGCACTGTTGGTGGGAATGCAAACTGGTGCAGCCACTCTGGAAAACAGTGTGGAGGGTCCTCAAAAAATTAAAAATAGACCTACCCTATGACCCAGTGGTAGCACTGCTAGGAATTTACCCAAGGGATACAGGAGTACTGATGCATAGTACTAATGCACTTGTACTCCAATGTTTATAGTAGCACTCTCAACAATAGCCAAATTATGGAAAGAGCCTAAATGTCCATCAACTGATGAATGGATAAAGAAGTTGTGGTTTATATACACAATGGAATACTACGTGGCAATGAGAAAGAATGAAATATGGCCTTTTGTAGCGACGTGGATGGAACTGGAGAGTGTGATGCTAAGTGAAATAAGTCATACAGAGAAAGACAGATACCATATGTTTTCACTCTTATGTGGATCCTGAGAAACTTAACAGAAGACCATGGGGTAGGGGAAGAAAAAAAAAAGGTTAGAGAGGGAGAGAGCCAAAGCATAAGAGACTCTTAAGAACTGAGAACAAACTGAGGGTTGATGGGGAGTGGGAGGGAGGGGAGGGTGGGTGATGGGTATTGAGGAGGGCACCTGTTGGGATGAGCACTGGGTGTTGTATGGAAACCAATTTGATAATAAATTTAATATTAAAAAATAAATTTGACTTACAAGTTAAAAAAGAAAGAAAATTTGGTATATACCCTGAATCACAACTGTATGTTTAATGAAAAGAGGATAATTTAGCTCTTATTACATGTTGTCTACACTCACTGTATGCTATTCCATGGAGCCACTAGGTTACTAGCTGGCATATGAACAATTTTGAATATGACAACTTTATGTCATTTTGTTACCACAAAGGAATAACTTACAGAATGGATTTTAAAACAATTGAACAAACAAGTGAACAAAATTCATACCCATAACCATAGCAATCATTCAGCAAATACTTTTGAATGTAATCTTAAATTCTATAGTTTATACTTCTCACTATGATGATACTCTCAGTTTTGAGATGATTATGTCTTAGAATCTAACCTTGAAAGGGTTACCTGCTCCAATCTTTTCCTCCAAGTATGAAGAATAAGATCAATTTCTTAATCTGAAATAGATCTGTTGCTGGGGATGATGGCAAAGATAGTTCTTATAAACTAGTGGGCAGTAACAATAGTATTCCATTTTGAAACATCTACCATCTGGAGTTCAGCATATTTGGTCTTTTTATTTCTGATCCAATAGGTCCTATTGTTTTAAAAGGTCTCATGATGGATGCCTGGGTGGCTCAATTGGTTGAGCATCTGACTTCAGCTCAGGTCATGATCTCATGGTTTGTGGGTTTGAGCCCCACATAAGCCTTTGTGCTGACAGCTGAGAGCCTGGAGCCTGCTTTGGATTCTGTGTCTCCCACTTTCCACCTCTCTTCCACTTACACTCTGTCTCTCAAAAATCAATTTTTAAAAAAAGGTCCCATGAATCTCCTTCCTGTTGCTGTATTTTTAAAATAATTTAAAATTTTCCTAATGCATGCATTTTAGTTTTCTTTCTCATATTGTTTTTGCACTTATATGGCACATTTATAGCTATTATAAACCAGACCAATGTGACTGGTCAACACTTCATAATAAGGAAACATCTAAATAATCAGAAAATGTAGATATTAGAAATAAAAAGAAAACTGGGCACCATGTTATTCATGTTCTCAAATAAGAAATTTACATATTTTGTCTATATAAATAAATTAAGATATAAAAATAACTTTCAGGCAATTATGAATAAGCCAGGAGGAATTTGTTGCCAGTTATTATCTAAAGAAAATCTATTTCTTTACTACTAAAATGAAGAGAATTTTTTCTAATTCTTTGCAAAAGTTTTATTGACCTAGATTTCATGTATGTTTTATATACTTGGAGAGTCTTATAAGCCACTAGTGTTGTCTGATGATTTGTTGGCAAAACTTCTACTGACTTCAACAGTGCAGCAAGATATGCTACATATTCTTCTTTAGAACATGAGCCACAGAAGGATAAAATAGGGCAGTGTATTATTTCATATTTATTACCCCCATAGGTATAGTATGTTGCAATGCAGACAGAACACTTGACTACTATTGGACAAATCAGAACACCTGAAGGAGAATTTTACTTCTCAGTTCTCTACCTGTTGATGTTGCAAATAGAAAGTCTCAAATACTGAGTTTGCTTGTGAGTGTGTGTGAGTGTGTGTGTGTGTGTGTGTGTGTGTATGTGAAGCCTACTATAAAAATATCTCAAATTTATCATTGAAATAAAATTTGTAATTTTAAAGCTTGAAAATTCTATGAAGTGCAAAAAACTATGATTAGAAAAGTAGTTTAAGCTCTTATCAAATTTTATATTTTTAATATATTAAATAAATATTTTCTAATTAAAAAATTAATGTTATTTAAAATATTTTTTGCTATTCAAAAATTTATTTTTTGTTTTCATTTTATTTCCAGTTAGTTAACATACAGTGTTATGTTAGTTTTAAGTGTACAATATAGTGATTTAGCAATTCTACACATCACCCAGTGTGCACCACATGTGTACTCCTCAATCTTTACCAACTACTTAACCCATCCCCTCACCTACCTCCCCTTGATAACCATCAGTTTGTTTGCTATAATTCAGAATGCAATCAAGATGGCAGAACAGCATGGAGTCCCTCAGCTTTTCTTGTCCCTGAAACACATCTAGATCAGCACCAAACCATTTTGCACACCTAGGAAATTGACCTGAGGATTAACACAACAATATGAATAACTTAAGCCACAGAACTCAGAAGATAGGTACATGGTGTGTAGAGGTGAACTGGGGAAGAGAAAAGTCATGGAGGGTAGGGAGTTGTTTCTCTGGAGAAAGGAGAGAAAAGGGGGGAGAATTCCATACATCAGGAGAGCACAGGAAAAATACTCCCCCAAAAGTAGCTGGAGATAGAGAGAGTGAAAACACTGGCAGGGCACTGAACAAGAAATCTGTTCTCCAAAACCACTGACAGGAAAAAAGGAGAGGGTTTCAATACCATCTGGATTCTATAAACAATAGAGTGGAGTCTAAAGTTTTGGAGCTCAGTGCTTTGCAGTGAGGAAGTAGAGCAAAACCCCAGGAGCAGGGAGCATGGTCTGAGAGGTTCATGTGCCACACAGGGAGAAGCAGTTGCCCTGCTTGGAGTGCATTTGGTGGGGGCCATATGGTCTCCCCACAGGCAAAGGTCCCAGTGGACCCAGAAGAGCAGCCATGTTTGCTGGTATTAGGACAAAAACGCCACAGTGTGATGAAACCTAGCACTGGCTGTGTGTTGTGATTTGCCATAATCTCTGAACCTCTGCAACTGAAAAATAACATGTATGCTTTCCAGTGCAAGCTGGCACCTGGCCATTGCTCAACAATACCCTCACCCAGAGATTTGGCATGGGTCCAAGCCACAGGGGTCTCTGAAGTACAATGTTTTTAAACACAACCCCATCTGAGATAAAACTCTGGAGGAAGGTACCACCTGGCAGGCAGATGGCTTGGACATGGACAGGGTAGAGGTGGGGAATGAACAGAGTCCTGAGACAAAGGAGGGGTGTTTGAGAGTGTGAACTTCCTGTGCCAGAGACTAGGGAGCTTGGTGAAGCTGTTTCCACCTCTCCCACAAGCATATGCACCCAGACTGCATGCATGCCACAGTGATTCACCCCAGTAAGCTAAGCAACACCACCTAGTGGAGAAGGAGCTGTTACACCAAGTGCCACCCAACTGTGCCTTCAAGCACATCCCCTAGAAGACCAGCAAAAGTCCCTCCACCTGGTAGTGTACAGACTATAGAGTGCATCATAGTTTCAATTCTAGGGGAAACTGGACATAAATTCGTTCAGGTTTCATTCTGGTTGTTGGTTCATTCGTTAGATCTTTTTTTTTTTTTTTTTTGCTTCTGTTTTTGTTGGAATTGGTTTCTTTTTTTTTTTTTTTTTTTTACTTTCTTTTCCTTTTCTTGGATGCAGAAAGAAAACAATTATTTTTATTTTCTTTTCTTAATTTTTAATTTTTAAATCTTTTATTATTTTACTTAGTTTTTAATGTTTTTTAAATTTTTATTTTTTCTTTTTCTTTATTTCATTCTTTCTATTCTCTTATATCATTTCTTTTTAATTTTCTTCTTAAACTTTTTTATTTTTCTTTTCTTTCCCTGTTTTATCTATTTTATCAAGCTTCTTTCAACAAGCATACCAAAACAGATCTAGATATAGCTTCCTTTATTTAATTTTTGCTTTGTTTTTAATTTTAATTTTTTATTTTATTAATTTCCTCCAAAATGACAAAATGAAGGAATTCACTCCAGAAGAAAGAACAGGGAGAAATGACAGTCTGGGCTTAACCAACACAGATATAAGCAAGATGTCTGAACTAGAATTTAGAACCATGATAATAAGAATACTATCTGGGGTTGAAAAAACCATAGAATCCCTTTCTGCAGAGATAAAAGATTAAAATCTAGTTAGGATGAAATTGAAAATGCTATAACTGAGATGCAGTCTCAAATGGATGCCAAAGCAGCAAGGATGGACAAAGCAGAGCAGCAAACCAGCGATGTAGGAAACAAAATTATGGAGAAAAATGGAGCAGAACAAAAGAAAACAAAGGGAAAAGAGCATGATACAAGACTTAGAGAACTCAGTGACTTATTTAAAAGGAATAACATCTGAATTATAGGAGTTCCAGGAGATGAAGAGAGAGAAAAACAGGCAGAAGGTTTATGGGACCAAATTATAGCAGAAAAAATTCCTAATCTGGGTAAGGACACAGACATCAAATCCGAGAAGCACAGAGAACTCCCATTAGATTCAACAAAAACCGACCATCACAAATGCATATCATGGTCAAATTCACAAAATACACTGACAAGGAAAGAATTATGAAAGCAGCAAGGGAAAAAAGTCCTTAATCTACAAGGGAAGACAGATCAGGTTCACAACAGACCTATCCACAGAAACTTGGCAGGCCGGGAAGGCGTGGCAGGATATATTCAACGTGCCAAATTAGAAAAATATGCAGCCAAGAATTCTTTGTCCAGCAAAGCTGTCATTCAAAATAGAAGGAGAGATAAAGAGTTTCCCAGTCAAACAAAAACTGAAGGAGTTTGTGACCACCAAACCAGCCCTGCAAGAAATTTTAAGGGGACTCCGTGAATAGAGGAACAATGAAACAAAACAAAAAGATCAAAAGCAACAAAGACTAGAAAGGACCAGAGAACACCACCAACTCTTGAGGCATCACAATTACACTAAAAATGAATCTTTCGCTACTCACTCCAAATGTCAATGGACTAAACCCTCCAATCAAAAGACATAGGGTATCAGAATAGATAAGAAAACAAGACCTATCTCTATGCTGCTTACAAGAGACTCATTTTAGACCTAAACACACACCTGCAGATTGAAAGTAAGGGGATGGGGACCATCTATCATGCTAATGGTTGCCAAAAGAAAGCTGGAGTAGCCATATTCATATAAGACAAACTATATTTTAAAAAACAAAGACTGTCACAAGAGATGAGAAAGGGCAGTATATCATAATTAAGGGGTCTATCTACCAAAAGACCTAACAATTTTAAACATTTATGCCCCCAACCTGAAAACACTCAAATATACAACACTCAAATATAAAAAGTTAATCACAAAGAAACCCATTGATAATAATACCATAAAAGTAGGGTACATCAACACCTCACAGCAATGGACAGATCATATAAGCAGAAAACCAACAAGGCAACAATGGCTTTGAATGACACACTGGACTGGATGGACCTAACAGATCTATTCAGAACATTTCATCCTAAAGCAACAGAAGACACATTCTTCTCGAGTGCACATGGAACACTATCCATAACAGATCACATTCTGGGACACAAATCAGCCCTCAGCAAGTACAAAACGACTGACATCATACCATGCATATTTTCAGACCACAACACTATGAAACTTGAAATCAACCGCAAGGAAAAATTTGGAAAGACCATGAACACTTGGAGGTTAAGGAACATCATACTAAAGAATGAATGGGTTAACCAAGAAATTAAAGAGGAAATTAAAAAGTACATGGAAGCCAATGAAAATGATAACGCGACAGCCCAAAACATGTGGCATGCAGCAAAGGTAGTCATAAGAAGGAAGTAAATAGCAATCTATGCCTTCCTAAAGGAGGAAGAAGGGTCTCAAATACACGACCCAACCTTATACCTAAAGGAGTTGAAAAACAACAACAAATAAAGCCCCAAACCAGCAGAAGAAGGGAAATAAGAAAGATTAGAGCAGAAATAAATGACATGGAAATCAAAAAACCAGAAGAGATCAATGAAAGCAGGAGCTGGTTCTTTGAAAGAATTAACAAAATTGATAAAACCCTAGATAGATTGATCAAAAAGAAAAAGGAAAGGACCCAAATAAATAAAATCAAGAATGAAAGAGGAGAGATCACAACCAACACCACAGAAATAAAAACAATAATAAGAGAATATTATGACCAATTATATGCTAACAAATTTTACAGTCTGGAAGAAATGATCAAATTCCTAGAAACATATAAACTACCAAAACTGAAACAGCAAGAATTAAAAAATTTGGACACATAACCAGTAAAGAAATTAAATCAGTGATCAAAAATCTCCCAACAAACAAAAGTCCAGGGCTGGAGAGCTTTCCAGGGGAATTCTACAAAACATGCAATGAAGAGTTAACACCTGTTCTTTTGAAGCTGTTCCAAAAAATATAAATGGAAGGAAAACTTCGAAACTCATTCTATGATGCCAGCATTACCTTAATTCAAAAACCAGACAAAGATCCCACTAAAAAGGAGAAGTACAGACCAATTTCTCTGACGAACATGGGTGCAAAAATTCTCAACAGGATACTAGCCAACCAGATCCAACAATATATTAAATAATTATTCACCATAATTAAGTGGGATTTATTCATGGGATGCAGGGCTGGTTCAATATCTGCAAATCAATCAATGTGATACATCACATTAAAAGAAAGGATAAGAACCACATGATCCTCTCAATAGATGCAGAGAAAGTATTTGACAAAATACAGCATCCTTTCTTGGCAAAAACCCTCAAGAAAATAGGTATAGAAGGATCACACCTCAAGATCATAAAGGCCATAAACAAATGAACCACCGCTAACATCATTTTCAATGGGGAAAAACTGAGAACTTTCCCCCTAAGGTCAGGAACACTACAAAGATGTCCCCTCACACCACTATTATTCAACACAATGTTGGTAAATCCTAGCCTCAGCAGTCAAACAACACAAAGAAACAAAAGGCATCCAAATCAGAAAGGAGGAAGTCAAACTTTCACTCTTTGCAGATGACATGATAATGTATGTAGAAAACCCAAACGAGTCCACCAAAAAACTTCTAGAACTGATATGTGAATTTAGCAATGTCACAGGATATAAAACCAATGCACATAAATAGGTGACCTTTCTAAACACCAATAATGAAGCAGCAGAAAAAGAAATCAAGAAATACATCCCTATTACAATTGCACCAAAAATCATAAAATACCTAGGAATAAACCTAACCAAAGAGGTTAAAAATGCACTGAGAACTATAGAAAACTTATGAAAGAAACTGAAGAAGACGCACACACACACACACAAAAAAATGGAAAAACATTCCATGCTCATGGATTGGAAGAACAAATATCTTTAAAATGTTGATACTCAAAGCAATATACATATTCAATGCAATCCCTATCAAAATAACACCAGCATTATTCACAGAGCTAGAAGAAACAATCTTAAATTTTTATGGAACCACAAAAGACCCCGAATAGTCAGAGCAATCCTGAAAAAGAAAAGCAGAGCTGGAGGAATCACAATTCCAGACTTCAAGATGTATTACAAAGCTATAATCATCCAGACAGTGTGGTACTAGCATGAAAACAGACACATAGATCAGTGGAACAGAATAGAGAACCAAGAAATAGACCCACAAATGTATGGCCAACTAATCTTTGACAAAGCAGAGAGGATATCCAATGGAAAAAAGACAGTCTCTTCAGCAAATGGTGCTGAGAAAACTGCACAGTGACATGCAGAAGAATGAATCTGAACCACTTTCTTATGCTATACACAAAAATAAACTCAAAATGGATGAAAGACCTAAATGTAAGACAGGAAGCCATCAAAATCCTAGAGGAGAAAACAGGCAACAACTTCTTTGACCTTGGCCGCAGCAACTTCTTACTTGACATGTGTCCAGAGGCAAGGGAAACAAAAGCAAAAATGAACTATTGGGACCTCATCAAGATAAAAAGCTTCTGCATAGTGAAGAAAACCATCAGCAAAACTAAAAGGCAACTGACGGAATGGGAGAATATATTTTCAAATGACATATCAGATAAAAGGTTAGTATCCAAAACCTATAAAGAACTTATCAAACTCAATATCCAAAAAACAAATAACCCAGTAAAGAAATGGGCAAAAGACAACACTTCTCCAAAGAAGACATCCAGATGGCTAACAGACACATGAGAAAAATGCTCAACATCACTCACATCAGGGAATTACACATCAAAACCACAATGAGATACCACCTCACACCTGTCAGAATGGCTAAGATGAACAACTCAGGCAACAACAGATGTTGGTGAGGTTGTGGAGAAAGAGGAACCCTTTTGCACTGCTGGTGGGAATGAAATTGGGCAGCCAGTCTGGAAAACAATATGGGGTTCCTCAAAAAATTAAAAATAGAATTACCTTATTTGGTAAATACCAATACCTTTGGTATTTATCCAAAGGATACAGGAGTGTTGTTTCAAAGGAGCACATTCTCCCCAATGTTTATAGCAGCACTATCAACAATAGGCAAAGTATGGAAAGAGCCCAAATGCATAAAGAAGATGTCATGCACACACGCACACACACACACACACACACACACACAGTGGAATATTACTCTTCAATCAAAATGAATGACAAATGAAATCTTGCCATTTGTAACAACATGGATGGAACTAGAGTGTATTATGCTAAGCAAATTAATCCAGTCAGAGAAAGACAAGTATCATATTATTTCATTCATATTGTGGATTTAGGATACAAAATGATGAACATAAGGGAAGGGAAGCAAAAATAAGATAACAGAGAGGGAGACAAATCATAAGAGACTCTTAAATGTGGAGAACAAACAGAGGGTTGCTTTAGGGGTGTTTGGTGGGGGGATGGACTGAATAGGCAAGGAGCATTAAGGAGGACACTTGTTGGGATGAGCACCAGGTGTTATAAGTAAGTGATGAATCACTAAATTCTATTCCTGAAATTGTTACATCATATGTTAACTAACTTGGATTTAAATAAAACCAATTTTTAAAAATACCTGTTTCTTGGTTTGTCTCTCTCTCTTCTCCCCCCCCCACCATTGCTCATTTGTCTTGTTTCTTAAGAGTGAAGTAATACAGCTTTTGTCTTTCCCTGATTTATTTTGCTTAGCATTATACTCTCCAGTTCCATTCATCTCATTGCAAATGGCAAGATTTCATTCTTTCTTATGGCTAAGTAATATTCCATTGTGCATATATCCCACATCTTATTTATCTGTTTGTCAATCATTTGACAATTGGGCTGCTTCTATACTTTGGCTATCGTAAGAAATGTTGCTATAAACATAGGGGTGCATATCCCTTTGAATTAGTGTTTTTGTATTCTTTGGATAAATACCCAGTAGTGCGAGTGATAGATCATAGGGTAGTTATGTTTTTAACTTCTTGAGGAAACTCCATACTGTTTTCCACATTGACTATAACATTTTCCATTATTAAAATGCATAGAATCTACAAAGTATTATTAAAGCATACCTAGAAAAATAGTTTATTTAAAAATATAAACAGCCAAATAAATAGAAGGCCAAAAGATAATGTTTTGGTCTCCTAATCACAATGATCTGAATAAGTTAGCTGAACTCTACAACACAGTGCCAAAGTAACCAAAATTCAGCATTTCTTCCCTGTGTGAGCTCATTTGTTTACACTCTAAAAGAAAAAATCCCTGTCTCCGGGTTATAGATTCCACCCTTCATAAAAGCCAGCTCATTCAAAACCAAATGTTAATATTCACAAGTAAGGGCTCAGTATAGGCATATCTCCTTACCTGGAATATAATTCAAAGTGCATGCTTTAGGGAATGGGGATTTAGTGATACCATCCTTATATGTGAAGAAGAGTATATACAACTTGATTAGTAAATGTTACATGTAACTTTCACTGTCTTTAACTTTACTGGTGTCTTTTTTTATAGTGGAACATGAACTCTTTGCTGCCTACACTGAGGTATCCAGTAGCTCACAGAATAAGAAATAATTGCATTAACTAGGTATATAATGCAACCCACAATATATTCTCACATTTGAGTCTACCAAAAGGGGGAAATGACTCATCTCTTTTCTGTAAAACTCTTAAGGAATTATTATCCAAAGACAGAGCTCTGGATCTTATCACATAAGCACTAAATTGGTTATCACTGGGTTGGAAAAGCACTACAAAACCTTTTACTGTCACAGGAAGGAGACATGTTTACAGTTCTTGAAATGATTTTTTTTATTCTGAGAAGTGCTAGTGTTTCTATACCAGAAGCTACTTATAGAAATTAAAAGTCAACCACTTTTCCTAATTTCAAAGTGGCCACTAATGAGCCTAAATGACCAATATTGATGAACACCTGTTTGGAACACTCTATGATCAATATACATTGGATATATGTACAATTTACCTACACAATAGTCCCCCCCAATATCAACTGGGGATTCATTCTAAGACCCACAGTACTAAATACAGGTAGTAGTGAACCCCATATATCCTATGTTGTTTCCAATATATGCATACATATGATAAGGTTTAATTCATAAATTAGGCACAGGAAGAGATCAACAATAACTAATAATAAAATAGAACAATTATAACAATATACTATAATAAAAGTTATGTGAATATGGTCTCTCTCTCAAAATATCTTATTGTACTATACTCACACTTATTCTTGTGATGGTGTGAGATGATAAAATGTCTACCTAATAAGATGAAGTGAGGAGAATGACATAGGCATTGTCATGTAACCTTAGGCTACTATTGACCTCCGGATGATAGGTCAGAAGGAGGATCATCTGCTCTGGACCTTGCTTGACCATGGGTAACTGAAACTGTGGAAAGAGAAACCATGGATAAATAGGAGCTACTATAGTAAAAATCAGTTTTAGCAGAACTACAAAAATCAGGTCAGGATAGGAGTTGCCCAGGAAAATACCAACATGAAATATTACAATTTCATTAACTCATCAATCTCTTCTTGTTCTACCTATTGAAAAGTAGCATTTCTCTGCACTAAATATCAGAACATACCTAATACCCCTGAAGTGTTCAATACATAAAGAGACTATTGGCTTTTTTCAGAGTGAATTTTTGAGACTTGGTTTGCAAGAATAGCATGGCAGCTATTGAGGTTCTTAGAACAATAATGTGTCTTATTTAAGAGAATAAGTAATATGCTGACAATGGACTAGTAGTGCCTTACCAAATAACAAAACAGTCTTTAGAAGGTGTGGAATGTTTTTTGGGGGGGAGTGTTACCCACTTAGATGGCCCACATTCATATAATTTACTTTCTATTTATATTCAACAAACCCAATCCCATTCCGCTTCAGATTTCTGTAAGTCTTCCTATTGAAATTCAGCACTTTAAGCATTTTGACCTTTTCAAGAAAGCCAGCTTCATAGTGAATTGTGGTGCATTAGAAAGGTAAACACATTCAGTGCCTGTTATTCAATGGGTTTGGATTTAGAAAGTCATTGTCAATAGGTTAATCCTTTTGTACAGACAGGCTCTTTGGCTAAGAGGCATCTTATACAAATAAAGGTTTTACCAAAATGCTAATTTCTGAGTGTTTCTGTCAACTGTTGAAGACTAAATCTCAGCAGAGGCCTTAAAATTGGTTAATTCTAGTTTATATTCATTTCCCATCAGCAGAATTTCAAAAAGAACTTTAGTGTACATAAGTCTAGTCACAGGTTATTTGTAACCCAGCTCAAAAAATCATTAGAACTTTTGACTTTTATTCAGTCATCTACTTTTATGCAATTGTGTTTAATCAATAAAGGAGCTACCAACTTTGGGAGCTTGTTCAGGGATCACCAAAATAAAACGGAATCAGAATCCTGGCATTAATTTGGAATTCACAAGTTGTTCTGTGATACATGAAAATGGAAAATAAAAAACATACATGGACTTAAGTAAGGAAAGATTTTCTTCAAAAGACTGCTGCAATAGAGGCAGAGGGACTATTAAAATCAGGAGAATGTTCTGATCATAAGATCTGCAAACTTCTCAAAACTCAGGTAGTAAAGGACTTTTATTTTACAGGGAGGAGAAAACAAGACTAGAAAGAACCAAGATCCACAGTTGATCGGGGAAGGTTTTTCTATGTGGTCAGCCAATTTTCAGGAGAGGCTCTTAGGAGGGGAGAGTATTTTATGTGTCAACTCAGCTGGGCCATAGTGCCCAGCAATATGTTCAAATATTATTGTGAAGGCCTACTTAGAACAAAGACTGACCTCCAACAAGGAAAGAATTGTATCAGAAGGCCTTCAGTCTTGAACTATAGAAACAGCTCTTCCCTGGGTCTCCAGTCTGTTGGCTCATCCTCCATAATTGCATGAACTAATTCATTAAAATAAATCTCTTTATATGTGTGTGGGTATGTATATATATACATACATATATATATATGTATATATATACATGTATATACATGTATGTATATATATACATGTATGTGTATATATGTATACATACACACACATATAAAGAGATACACAGGTATGTGTGTATACACACGCACACACACATTCCATTAACACTGTTTTTCTGGAAAACCCTACTACAAGAAGCTATTCCACATTCCAATGCTGGATCAAGCTGAGAGTAAGTCAAAGTTAAGGGTCCTATGGGAATGAGAGAAGATTAAATTTTGGTCAAGTTCACAAGCATGTTGTTCCCATTGATCAGTAAATTCAGCTAATCTTTTAAGAGGTAGAAAATGGGAATTTGGAGGATCTGTGCCAGGCCTTGTCCTAGGTAAACAATGGGGTTATCCAGAAGTCTTATCTAAGTATTTAAGCCACATTGGGAAATGTGGGTCCTTGCAGTAAATTCCTTCCTAGAAGACAAAGAATGAGAGGACTTGACTATCAGTCATTCTAGAGCACAAAGCTCTGGTGAATTCAACATTACTTCGAGCATTTAATATAAGTCTATATAAATAACCATTTTATAACTGATGCATAATTAGGTACTGTAAACCTACCAAGAATATAGCATTTTCATTCATTTTATGTTATTTATTTAAAATATCATTGTTCTTGGGGTGCCTGGGTGGCTTAGTCGGTTAAGCATCCAACTCTTGGTTTCAGCTCAGGTCATGATCTCACAGTTTCATGAATTCAAGCTCCACACCAGGCTCCAAGCTGACAATGTGGAGCCTGCTTAGAATTCTCTGTCTCCCTCTCTCTGCCCCTCCCCCACTTGTGCTATCTCTGTGTCTCTCAAAATAAATAAATAAACTTAAAAAATCATTGTTCTTTAAAAAAATTCTATTGGATACAGTGTATTCTCATGAATACTGCATGTATTCCAAGAAACCTGGGTTTGAAACTTATATTTATTTACTGTTTAAATTTGAGCATGATTTTATAAAAATGGGGATCACTTAGTTCCTATCTCAGAATTTTTTGGCATTATATATAATCACATGCGAGTCCTGAGAAATAATAGGTGTTAAATAATAATGTTCTTTTCCATTTCATTCCTTACCCTTCCTTCCATGAGGTAAGTTTACTGCATGACCAATATATTATGTAGATTAAACAAGAAGTAACATGTTTTAATGGTTTGAGATGAAAATTGACGGGGCTAAAAACCAGACTCTAAGCATTCTAGCTTCAAAGAAACAAACCCATGAAGGAAACTACTGAGACTATAAAATAGATGTGGCCTAAAAATTACAATAACAATAATAGGTTTATTATCATTCATCATCATTCTTCAGTACTATAAAATGAATGAACCTTGAAAGCATTATTCTCAGTAAAAGAAGCCAGGTACAAGGCCATATGAAATATTCAGAATAAATTAATCCATAGAGAAAGAAAGTATGTTAGTAGGTTCCCAGGAATAGAGAGAAGGGAAAATGGGTAGGCTACTAATAATGGGGAGTGACTGGTAATAGGTGCAATGTTTCTATTCAGAGTGATGAAAATGCTCTGAAAGTAGATAATGTCTATGGTTGTACCACTTTATTAATATACTAAAACCCACAAAATTGCACTCATTAAAAATGGTGAATTTTATGTTATATTAATTATATCTAGATTAAAGGTGCTATTAAAAATAAAAGAGAGGGGCGCCTGGGTGGCTCAGTTGGTTAAGGGTCTGACTTCAGCTCAGGTCATGATCTCGCGGTCCCTGAGTTCGAGCCCCACGTCGGGCTCTGTGCTGACAGCTCAGAGCCTGGAGCTTGTTTCAGATTCTGTGTCTCCCTCTCTCTCTGACCCTACCCCGTTCATGCTCTGTCTCTGTCTCAAAAATAAATAAATGTTTAAAAAAATTATAAAAAAAAATAAAAGAGAAATAAATAATTTTTAAAAAATGAGAGAGGGGTACCTGGGTGGTGGTTCAGTCAGTTAAGCATCCAACTTCAGCTCAGGTCACGATCTCACAGTCTGTGAGTTCAAGCCCTGTGTTAGGCTCTGTGCTGACAGCTCAGAGCCTGGAGCCTGCTTCAGATTCTGTGTCTCCCTCTCTCTCTCTTTCCCTCCCCTGCTCACAAATGAGAGAATTCTCTCACAAATGAGAGAATTCATCACCAGTAGACCTGCATTTCAAGGAAGGTTAAAGGGATTTTTTAAGGAAGAAGGATATGATATTAGATTAAAAAAAAACAACACTGAACCTACTTAATAAAACAGAGTACCAAAATAGAATAAATGAAGATACAAAAAAATTAATATTTTCTGAATTAATTAGAACATAACTGTTTGTCCAAAGCAAAGGTAGTAGCAATATATTCTGTGTTTGTAGCATAAGTGAAAGTGAAATATATAACAGAAAACAGCACAAAAAATGAGAGTGAGGAATCAGATACACAATTTGAAAGGCTCTTACACTATGTGTGAAAATATGTTACCTAAAAATAGAGTTAAACTAAACATGCATATCGTAAACCCTAAAGTATCACAAAATTATTTTTGATATGTATAATTAATGTCAATAAAGAAGATAAAATAGTCACAAAATGCTAAATTAAATCAAATGCAAGCAGAAGAGTAAGAAAAAATAATAACACATGGAATAGATAAAAATAATAGCTAGCAAGATGGTATATTTTTATTCACTCATGTTAAAAATTACATTAAATGTCAATGGTATAAACACATTAGTTAAAAGACAACGGTTGCCAGGGGTGCCGGGATGGCTCAGTCAGTTAAGTGTCTGACTCTTGATTTCAGTTCAGGGCATGAACTCACAGTTCATGAGATTGAGTCCCATGTCAGACTCTGCACTAACAGCATGGAGTCTTCTTGGGATTCTCTCTCTCCTTCTCTCTCTGTCCCTCCCTTCTCTACACTTCTTCTTTCTCTCTCAACATAAACATAATAAATATTTTTTTTAAAAAAAGATAATTGTAGGACTGGATTAAAAAAGATCCAACTAAATGTTATCTAAAAGAAGCCCTCTTTACATATAAAGGCATAGATATGCAAAAATACAAATAGAATTATCCAAAATTAAACTAGAGTGGCTATATTTCTATTAGGCAATGTATGTTCAAAACAAGAAATATGATGAAAGATAAAGACAGGCAACACATAAGGATAAAAAGATCCAATTGTTCTATATAAGTATATGCCTAACAATGGAGATTCAAAATATATGAACTGAATAAAGAAAGAATAGTAATATAGAACTAAAATAAAGAGGAGACAAATCCATAGTCACAGCTGGAGACTTCAACATTCTTTTCTCAGTAGTCAGTTAAACAAAAGTAAATGTATAATCAGTAAGGATATAGAAGAACTAAATAATACCAACTACCAATCTGACTTAATTGATATATATTGAAAATTCAACCAAAAAACCCAGAAAAAATCCACATTATTTTCCTGTCGGATGGAAAACTCATTATGGTAAACCTTATTTGGGGCAATAAAATAAACTTGAACAAATATAAAACAATAGAAATCATGTAATATTTTGTTCTCAGACTATAAGAAAGTTAAACTAAAAATAAATAATAACTATATCTTGGAAATCCTCAAATATTGGAAAACTAAATAACATGTCTAAATAACATACAGGTCAAAAAAATTAATATCAAAAGAAATTTAAAATTTTTCTCAATTAAATGAAAATAAATTACAAAATGCCAAAATTACAGTAATGGAAACCATTAACAAAACAAAAAGGCAACTTACTAAATAGAAGATATTTGCAAATGATATATTCAATAAGGGTTCAATATCTAAAATATATAAAGAACTTATGCAACTAAACACCAAATAAACTAATAATTTGATTTAAAAATGGGCAAGAGGACCTGAATAGACATTTTTCCAAAGAATACATACAAATGGCTAATAGACACATGGAAAAATGCTCACCATCACTAATCATCAAAGAAATGCAAATCAAAACCACCCTGATATATCACCTTGTACCTCTCAGAATGGCTAAAACCAAAAACACTAGAAATAACAAATGTTAATGAGGCAAGAAAGAAAGTCTCGTGCACTGTTGGTGGAAATGAAAATTGATGTAGGCACTGTGGAAAGCAGTCTGGAGGTTTTTTAATTAAAAACATTGTTCAAGGTAGTGACATAGGAAGATCTGAAACCACCTCATCCATGAACACACCAAATTACAGCTATTAATAGAACAATTCCTCATGAAAAATAACTGAGGCCTAACTAAACAGCTAGTGAACAACCAAAGATATAGAGAATGGCAAGAGAACAGCAAGACAGATGGAGACACAGTAGCAAAGGGAACCCCAATCTCCAACACTGCAAAGGGCACTGAGGAGGGATAGTACTGAAGGACAAGGAACAGATCCCTCTGTCCTTGGGCACAGAAAAAAATGCCACCATTTAAAAGAGCAACTAGCATATAAAAGAATCAACACTAGAGTTCTGTCAAATAGCAGAGTGGCTAGAAAGCTTTCTAGGTTAGGACAAGAAAATGACACAGTTTACATTACTACCCCACATTAAAAGCGTAGACCAAAGCAGGGTCTGGACACCATAACGGTCCTATCCAGTTGTCTCAGAGAACTTGTGAATACAAGGAACCCAATGTCCACACGCCTAAACCAGCCCTAATCCTACTGAGACACAGAAAAAGAAGCCACAGCTTAAACGGGCCAATGAGCTGTGGAAGTGCTCTCCTCTTCCACCTTAAAAGCACAGACCAAAGCAGGGTCTGGACATCATAAGGGGCAAATTCAGACACCATAAATGGAGGGTACCAACACTGAAAGGGGTGGGCCCTGATGCTGTAACTAGTTGTTCTAGTCATCAAAGGAAGTTTGCAACCTCAGCAAGTCCAGGGTCCTCAAGCTCACACCGGCCCTAGCCAACACGGGGCATAGAAAAATAGTCATGGTTTGAAAGGGGCAAGGAGCTATGAGAATGTTCTTGCCCCTTCCATCTTAAAAGTTGAGACCAGAGTAGGGTCTGGCTCACAATTACCTGGCAACCTCAGCAAGCCAAGGGTCCATAAGCCCACACCAGCCACCTTGTGGTGCTGGTGCACAGAAAACAAGCTGTGGTTTGTGGGGTTTTTTGGTTTGTTGTATTTTTAATTTTTAATTTTTTTTTTACGTTTGAAAATTTGTTTTGGTTTCTATTTATTTTCCTTTTTGTTCTCTTCTTGTTCTCTCTTTCTTCTTTCTCCATTTTTTTTTTTAAATTTTCTCTTTTCTTCTTTTATTATTTTCTTTGTTTTTCTTTTTGCTTTATTATTATTGTTTTCTTTATTATTTCCATAAAAAGCCATGGTTTAAAAGAGTAACTAGCATATACAGCCCCAGCTCCAGCCAGCCAGCAAAGTCACCAAGCACACACACTCTGCATAGGGGTCACCATAGAGAGGACCATTCCCTCAACTTTAGAAGAAGTCATTTTCCCTAATCCATAGAAACAAACACAGAAAGTCAAGCAAAATTGGAAGAGGAATTGCTCCAAAATAAAGAACAAGGAAAAAACTCAGAAAAAGAACTAAATAAAAAGAACTAAATGAAACAGAAACAAACAATATGCCTGAAAAAGAATTTAAAGTAACGATTATAAAGATATTCACTGGACTGGACAAAAACATGGAAGAACTAAGATATAAACAAAGAGATAGAAAATATTAAAAGTAACTATTCAGAGCTGAATAATACACTAACTGAAACAAAAAACACACTATAAGGGAAAGGAAGTTGATTAGAGAATGCAGAAGAATGTATCAGTGATCTGAAACACACAGTAATGGAAAGCACACAAGCTGAGCATCAAAAAGAAAAGAATTTTAAAAACTGAAGATAAAAAGATGTGTTGAACAACATTGAGCAGACAAACATTCACATTACAGGGGTCCCAGAAGAAGAGAGACAGAGGGGTGTGGAAAACTTACTTGAAGAAATAATAACTGAAAACTTCCCTAAACTAAAGAGGGAAATAGACATCGAAATTCAAGAATCAGAGAGTTCCAAACAAGATGAACCCAAGGAGGTCCACAGCATGGCTCATAATAATGAAAATGCCATTTTTTTGTGTCTTCTTCAATTTGTTTCATAAGCTTTCTATAGTTTTCAGTGTATAGATTTTTCACCTCTTTGGTAAGATTCCACGCTCCTGGATAGGAAGAACAAATATTGTTAAAATGTCGATACTACCCAAAGCAACCTACATATTCAATGCAATCCCTATCAAAGTAACACCAGCATTCTTCACATAGCTAGAACAAAGAATCCTAAAATTTGTATGGAACCAGGAAAGACCCGGAATAGCCAAAGCAATCTTGAAGAAGAAGACTAAAGCAGGAGGCATCACAATCCCAGACTTCAAGCTATACTACAAAACTGTAATCATCAAGACAGTAAGGTACTGGCACAAGAACAGACCTCAGATCAATGGACAGAATAGAGAACCCAGAAACGGACCCACAAATGTATGGCCAACTAATCTTTGACAAAGCAGGAAAGAATATCCAATGGAATAAAGACAGTCTCTTCAGCAAGTGGTGCTGGGAAAACTGGACAGCGACATGCAGAAGAATGAACCTGGACCACTTTATTACACCATACACAAAAATAAACTCAAATGGATGAAAGACCTCAATGTAAGACAGGAAGCCATCAAAATCCTCGAGGAGAAAGCAGGCAAAAACCTCTTTGATCTTGGCCGCAGCAGCTTCTTACTTGACATGTGTCCAGACGCAAGGGAAACAAAAGCAAAAATGAGCTACTGGGACCTCATCAAAATAAAAAGCTTCTGCACAGTGAAGGAAACAATCAGAAAACTAAAAGGCAACCAATGAAATGGGAGAAGATATTTGCCAACGACATATCAGATAAAAGGTTAGTATCCAAAATCTATAAAGAAGTTATCAAACTCAACACCCAAAAAATAATCCAGTGAAGAAATGGGCAAAAGACATGAAGAGACACTTCTCCAAGGAAGACATCCAGATGGCCAACCGACACATGAAAAAATTCTCTACATCACTCATCATCAGGGAAATACAAATCAAAACCACAATGAGATATCACCTTACACCTGTCAGAATGGCTAACATTAACAACTCAGGCAACAACAGATGTTGGCGAGGATGCAGAGAAAGAGGATCTCTTTTGCATTGTTGGTGGCAATGCAAGCTGGTGCAGCCACTCTGGAAAACAGTATAGAGGTTCCTCAAAAAACTAAAAATAGAACTACACTACGACCCAGTAATTGTACTACTAGGCATTTATCCACAGGATACAGGGGTGCTGTTTTGAAGGGACACACGCATCTCCATGTTTACAGCAGCACTAATCAATAATAGCCAAAGTATGGAAAGAGCCCAAATGTCCATTGATGGATGAATGGATAAAGAAGATGTAGTATATATATACATACAATGGAGTATTACTCGGCAATCAAAAAGAATGGAATCTTCCCATTTGCAACTATGTGGATGGAACTGGAGGGTATGATGCTAAGTGAAATTGGTCAGTCAGAGAAA
The DNA here is from genome assembly GCF_046562875.1 of Panthera onca. Taxonomy (NCBI): domain Eukaryota; kingdom Metazoa; phylum Chordata; class Mammalia; order Carnivora; family Felidae; genus Panthera; species Panthera onca. The sequence goes on from NC_138357.1 coordinate 25,935,160, forward strand.
GACAAAAATCATATGACTTCACTCATATGAGGACGTCAAGAGACTAAACAGATGAACATAAGGGAAGGGAAACAAAAATAATGTAAAAACAGGGGGACAAAACGGAAGAGACTCATAAATATGGAGAACAAACTGAGGGTTGCTGGAGGGGTTGTTGGAGGGGGTATGGGCTAAATGGGTAAGGGGCATTAAGGAATCTACTCCTGAAATCATTGTTTCACTATATGCTAACTAATTTGGATGTAAATTTTAAAAAAGAAAAAAGAAAATTAAAAAAAAAGAAAATGCCAAAGATTAAAGATAAAGAGAGAATCCTAAAAGCAGCAAGAGAGAAACAAAAAATTACCTACAAGGGAAACTCTAAAAAGCTATTAGTTGAATTTTGAGCAGAAACTTTGCAAGCCTGAAGCGAATGGCATGATATATTCAAAGTGCTGAAAGGAAAAAAAAACGCCTACAAACAAGAATATTCTACCCAGCAAGGTTATCATTCAGATTTGAAGGAGAGATAAAAAGGTCCCAGAAAGACAAAAAATAAAGGAGTTTATCACTACTAATCTAGCCTTATAAGAAATATTAAAGGGACTTCTTTAAGTGGAAAGAAAGTGCCATAATTAGGCATAAAAGTATAAATGAAAACACATAAAATAAGACAACATTTATATAAAGTGCAGAGAAGGGAATAAAATGGGAAAAGAAGAGAAAATAAAAAGAAAGAAGAGGTTTATTTTTAAAGAATGTGTTTGAACTTCATTGACCATAAATTAATATGGACTCCTATTTACTTAAGATGTTATATATGAATCCTATGGTAACCACAAACAAAACCTATGATATCTACAAAAAAATAAAACAAAGAAAGCCAAACACAACACTGCAGATATTCATTGATCACAGAAAAAAAGAGCAAGAGAAGAGGATAGTAACAAAGAACTACAAAAATAGCCAGAAAACAAAATTTTTAAGTGGCAATAAGTACATACTTATGAATAATTACTTTAAATATAAATGGTCTATATCCTTCATTCAAAAGACATAGAGTGGAAGAATGGATAAAAAAAAATCTACATTCTGCCTATAAGACCTCAGACCTAAAGATGCACACAGACTGAAAATGAAGGGATGGAATAACCTTCACCATGTGTATGTAAATGAAAAGAAAGCCTGGGTATCAGTGCTTTTATCAGACAAAATAGCCTTTATTTTTATTTATTTTTTAAAATATAATTTATTTTCAAGTTAGCTAACATACAGTGTATACAGTGTACTCTTGGCTTTGAGAGTAGATTCCCATGATTCATCGCTTACATACAACACCCAGTGCTCATCCCAACAAGTGCCCTCCTCAATGCCCATTATTCATTTCTCCCTCCCTCTAGCCCCTCCCATCAACTGTTTGTTCTCTGTATTTAAGAGTCTCTTACGGTTTGCCTCCCTCTGTTTGAAATTTTTTTCCCCTTCCCTTCCCCCACGGTCTTCTGTTAAGTTTCTCAAATTCCACATACAAGTGAAAATATACGATAACTGTCATCCTCTGACTGACTTATTTCACTTAGCATAATACCCTCCAGTTCCATCCATGTTGTTGCAAATGGCAAAATTTCATTCTTTATTATTGCCAAGTAGTATTCCATTGTATATATATGTGTATGTACATATATATATATATATATATATATATATATATATATATATACCGCATCTTTTTTATTCATTCATCAGTTGATGGACATTTGGGCTCTTAACATAATTTGGCTATTGTTGACAGTGCTACTATAGACATTGGGGTACATGCGCCCCTATGTATCACCACTCCTATATCCTTTGGATAAATTCCTAGTAGTGTTATTGATGGGTCGTGGGGTAGTTCTATTTTTAATTTTTTGAGGCACTTCCACACTGTTCTCCAGAGTGGCTGCACCAGTTTGCATTTCCACCAACAGTGCAAGAGCATTCCAATTTCTCCATATCCTCGCCAACATCTGTTGTTTCCTGAATTGTTAATTTTAGCCACTCTAACTGGTGTGAAGTGGTATCTCGATGTGGTTTTCATTTTTATTTCCCTGATGATGAGCAATGTTGAGCATCTTTTCACGTGTCTGTTGGCCATCTGGATGTCTTCTTTGGAAAAGTGTCTATTCCTCCTGTCTTCTGCCCATTTCTTCACTGGATTATTTCTTGTTCAGTGTTGAGTTTGGTAAGTTCTTTATAGATTTTGGATACTAAGCCTTTATCCAATATGTCATTTGCAAATATCTTCTCCCATTCTGTTGGTTGTCATTTAGGTTTTTTTCCCATGTTCTTTTAAATTTATATTTGAGATAGAGAGAGAGACAGAATGTGAGCAGGAAGGAGGCAGAGAGAAAGAGACACAGAATCTGAAGCAGGCTCCAGGCTCTGAGCTGTCAGCACAGAGCCTGATGCGGGGCTTGAACCCACAAACTGTGAGATCATGACATGAGCCAGAGTCGGATGCTTAACCAACTGAGCCAAGTAGGCAACCCTAGTTTTGATTGTTTACTTTGCTGTGCAGAAGCTTTTTTATCTTAATGAGGTCCACATGGTTCATTTTTGCTTTTATTTCCCTTGCCTTCGGAGACGTGTTGAGAAAGAAGTTGAGGCGGCTGAGGTCAAAGAGGTTGTTGCCTGTTTTCTCCTCTAGAGTTTTGATGGTTTCTTGTCTCACATTAGGTATTTCAACCATTTTGAGTTTATTTTTGTGTATGGTGTAAGAGTGTGGTCCAGGTTAATTCTTCTGCATGTTGCTGTCCAGTTCTCCCAGCACCACTTGCTACATAGAATTTTTTTTCCCCATTGGATACTCTGTCCTGCTTTGTCAAAGATTAGTTGCCCATATATTTGTGGGTCCAGTTCTGGGTTCTCTATTCTATTCCATTGGTCTATGTGTCCATTTTTGTGCCAATACCATACTGCCTTGATGATTATAGCTTTGTAACACATCTTGAAGTCCGGAATTGTGATGCCTCCAGCTTTGGTTTTCTTTTTCAATATTTCTTTGTCTATTCAGGGTCTTTTGTGGTTCCATACAAATTTTAGGATTGTTTCTTCTAGCTCCGAAGAGAATGCTGGTGCAATTTTGATTGGGACTGCATTGAATGTCTAGATTGCTTTGAGTAGTATCGACATTTTAACAATATGTGTTCTTCCAATCCATGAACATGGAATTTTTTTCCATTTCTTTGTGTCTTCTTCAATTTCTTTCATAATGTTTCTATAGTTTTCAGCATCCAGATCTTTTACTTCTTTGTTTAGGTTTATTCCCAGGTATTTCATGGTTAGTGTATAGAAATGCAACTGATTTCTGTACATTGATTTTATTATATCCTGTGACTTTGCTGAATTCAAGTATCAGTTCTAGCAATTTTTGGGTAGAGTCTTTCAGGTTTTCCATGTAAAGTATAATGTCATCTGCAAAAAGTGAAAGTTCGACTTTTTCTTTGCCAGTCTGGATGCCACTTATTTCCTTTTGTTGTCTGATTGCTGAGGTTAGGACTTCCAACACTATGTTAAACAACAGTGGTGAGAGTGGACATCCCTATCATGTTCCTGATCTCATGGGGAAAGCTCTCAGTTTTTCCCCATTGAGGATGATACTAGCTGTGGGTCTTTCATGTATGGGTTTTGATATTATGTTCCTTCTATCTGGACTTTCTTGAGGGTTTTTATTAAGAAATGGTGCTGGGGCGCCTGGGTGGCTCAGTCGGTTAAGCGGCCGACTTCGGCTCAGGTCACGATCTCGCGGTCCGTGAATTCGAGCCCCACGTCAGGCTCTGTGCTGACAGCTCAGAGCCTGGAGCCTGCTTCAGATTCTGTGTCTCCCTCTCTCTCTGCCCCTCCCCTGTTCATGCTCTGTCTCTCTCTGTCTCAAAAATAAATAAACGTTAAAAAAAAAAAAAGAAATGGTGCTGTATTTTGTCAAATGCTTTTTGTGCATCTATTGAAAGGATCATATGTTTCTTATCCTTTCTTTTATTAATGTGATGTATTACACTGATTGATTTGCAAATACTGAACCAGCCCTGCAGCCCAGGAATGAATCCCACTTGATCATGGTGAATAATTCTTTTACTATACTGCTGAATTTGATTTTCTAGTATGTTGTTAAGAATTTTTGCGTCCATGTTCATAAGGGATATTGGTCTGTAATTCTCTTTGTTAGTGGGGGGTCTCTGTCTGGTTTTCAAATCAAGGTAATGCTGGCTTCACAGAATGAGTCCAGAAGCTTTCCTTCCAATTCTATTTTTTGAAACAGCTTGAGAAGAATAGGTATTAACTCTGTTTTAAATATCTGGTAGAATTCCCCTGGGAAGCCATCTGGTCCAGGACTCTAATTTGTTGAGAGAATTTTGATACCTGATTCAATTTCTCCACTGGTTATTTGTCTGTTCAAATTTCCTATTTCTTCCCATTTGAGTTTTGGTAGTGTGTGGGTATCTAGGAATTTGTCCATCTCTTCCAGATTGCCCAGTTTGTTGGCCTATAGTTTTTCATAGTATTCTCTAATAATTGTTTGCATTTCTGTGGTGTTGGTTTGATTTCTCCTCTTTCATTCATGATACTATCTATTTGGGTTCTCTCTCTTTTCTTTTTGAGACATAGTTAAGGGTTTATCAATTTTGTTTATTCTTTCAAAAAACCAGCTGTTTTTCATAAATCTGTTTTACTTTTTTTTGGATTCTATATTCTTTATTTCTGCTCTCATCTTATTATTTCTCTTCTGCTGACTTTGGGGTTTCTTCGCTGCTCTGCCTCTAGTTCCTTTAGTTGTGGGTTAGGTTCTGTATTTGGGATTTTTCTTGTTACTTGAGGTAGGATGGAATTGCAATGTATTTTCTTCTCAGGACCGCCTTTGTTGCATCCCAAAGGGTTTGGACTGCCATGTTTTATTTTCATTTGCTTCCAAATCTATTATCCAGAATAGATCACGTTAGTCCATAAAATAAGCCTCAATAAATTTTAAAATATTGAAATCATACCGTGCATCTTTTCTGACCACAACAGTATGAAACTAAAAATAAATCACAAAAAAATGGGAAAAAATAATCACACAGAGACTAAATAACATGATACTGAACAACCAATGGGTCAATGAAGGGAATAGAAAATAAAAAAATACATGGAGACAAAAGAAAATGAAAACACAATGGTCCAAAATCTTTGGGACACAGCAGAAGTATATCTAAGAGGGAAGTATATTTCAATAGAGGCTTACCAAAGAAACAAGAAAAAAACCTAGAGTAAACAATCTAACCTTACACCTAAAGGAACTAGAAAAAGAAGAATAAAGAAAACTCAAGGTAAGTAGAAGAAAGGAAACAATAATGATCACAATAGAAATAAATGACATAGAGACTTAAAAAACAATAGAAAAAAATTAAACCAAGAGCTGTTTTTTGAAAAGATAAACAAAATTGATAAACTGTTAGCCAGATCTGTCAAGAAAAAAAAAGAAAAGACCCAATAAATAAAATCAGAAATGACAGAGGAGAAGTAACAACTGACACCACAGTAATACAAAGGATTAAAAGAAAATGTTATGAAAAATTATGTGCCAACAAACTGTACAATCTAAAAGAAATGTATAAATTCCTATAAACATACAATCTTCCAAAACTGAATCAGAAAGAAATAGAAAATCTGAACAGACCAATTACAAGGAACTCAATTGACTCAGTACTCTAAAAACTACCAAACAATAAAAGTCCAAGACCAGATGGATTTACAATTCTACCAGGAATTTAAAGAAGAGTTAATATCATTTCTTTTCAAACTATTCCAAAAGATAGAAGAAGGGAAACTTCCAAATATATTCTACAAGGCAGCATTACCCTGATACCAAAACCAGACAAAGGCAACACAAAAAAGGAAACTAAAGGCCAACATCCTTGATGAATATAGATACAAAAATCCTGAACAAAATATTAGCAAGCCACATACAAGAATATATTAAAAACAATATTCACCATGACCAGGTAGGATCTATTTTCAGGATGGAAGGATGGTTCAGTATTCACAAATCAATCAATGTCATACACCACATCAATAAAATGATGGACAAAAATCATATAATCATCTCAATAGATGCAGAAAAAGGATTTGACAAAGTACAACATCCATCCCTGATTAAAAAAAAAAACCTTCAACAAAATGTGGCTAGAGGAAACACACCTCAAGATAATAAGGACCATCCATGAAAACCCCACAGCTAACATAATCAACAATATTGAAAAGCTGAAAGCTTTCCCTCTAAGGTCAGGAACAGGAACAGGACTCTTGCCACTTTTATTGAACATAGTTCTAGAAGTCCTAGCCACAAAAATCAGACAAGGAAAAGAAATAAAAGGCATCCATATTGCTAAAGATGTTAATCTGTCACTATTTTCAGATGACATGATACTATACATAGAAATTCCTAAAGATTATACCCAAAAACTACTAGAAGTAATAAAAAAATTCAGTAAAGTGGCAGGATACAAAATTAATACCAAAAATCAGTAGTGTTCTATACATTAACAATGATTTCACATTAGAGAAATTAAAATGATATCATTTATAATTGCATCAAAAATAATAAAGTACCTAGGAATAAATTTAACCAAAGAGGTGAAAAGATCTGTACTCTGAAATGTATAAAACACTGATAAAAGAAATTGAAGATGATACAAACTAATGGAAAGATATTCCATGCTCATGGATTAGAAGAATTAATATTGTCAAAATGCCCATATTACCCAAAGCAATCTACAGATACAATGAAATCCCTTTCAAAACACTAGTAGCACTTTTCACAAAACTAGAATAGTAGTAAAATTTGTGTAGAGCCACAGTATAACCCAAATAACGAAAGCAACCCTGATAAAGAAAACTGGAGGTATCACAATCCCATATTTCAAGATATACTTCAAAGTATATCAAAATAGTATTGTACTGGCACAAAAATACATAGATCAATGGAACAAGATAGAGAACCCAGAAATAAATTAATACCTATATGGTCAATTAATCCATGACAAAAAAGGCAAGAATATGCAGTGGGTAAAAGAGAGTCTTTCAAATAAATTGTGCTGGGAAAACTGGACAGGGACTGGACATAAAAGAATGAAATGGGACTGCTTTGTAACACTACACAAAAAATAAACTCAAAACGGATTAAAGATCTAAACACAAGACCTAAAACCATATTAATCATAGAAGAGAAAACAGGCAGTAATTCCTCTGACATTAGCCATAGAAACATTTTTCTAGATATGTCTCCTAAGGCAAAAGAAACCAAAGCAAAAATAAACTATTGGACTATGTCAAAATAAAAAGCTTTTGCACAGCAAAGGAAACCATCAAGAAAACAAAAAGACAACCTACTAAATAGGAGAAGGTATTTTCAATAGGAGAGGATATATCTGACAAAGGGTTAATATCAAAAATATATGAAAGGCTTATACAACTCAACACCAAAAAAACAATTGATTAAAATGGGCAGAAGACCTGAAAAAAAAATCTTTTTTTCCCAAAGAATACATACAGATGGCCAAAAGACACATTAAATGATGCTCAACAGCATAATCATCAGGAAAATGCTAATCAAAAGCACAATGAGCTATCACTTTACACCTGCTATAATGGCTGAAATTAAGAACAAAAGAAACCAGGGTTGGCAATGATGAGGAGAAAAAGGAACCCTCGTGAACTGTTGGTGGGAATGTAAATTGGTACAACTGTGGAAAACACTATGGAAGTTCTGCAAAAACTTAAAAATAGAAATACCATACAATTCCACCACTTGGCATTTACCCAGGGAAAACACTAACTCAAAAAGGTATATGCACCCCTATGTTTATTGCAGCATTATTTACAATAGCCAAGACACGGAAGAAATCCAAGTGTCAAAATACATATGGATAAGGAAAATATGGTATATATATATATATATATATGCAATGTAATATTATACAGCTGAAAAAAGTATGTAATCATGCCATCTGAGACAACATGGATGGACCTAGACTAGGGTATTAAGCTAACTGAAATAAGTGAGTCCAAGAAAGACAAACATCATATGATTCTGCTCATAAATGGAGTCTTTTTTAAAAAATTTTTTAACATTTATTCATTTTTTGATAGACACAGAGCGTGAATGGGGAGGGGCAGAGAGAGAGGGAGACACAGAATCCAAAGCAGGCTCCAGGCTCCGAACTGACAGCATAGAGCCTGACGCAGGGCTCAAAGGCGCACGGGCCGTGAGATCATGACCTGAGCTGAAGTCGGACGCCCAACTGACTGAGCCTCCCAGGTGCCCCCATAAATGGAATCTTTAAAAAAATGAATGAACAAAAAGCAGAATCAAAACTATAAATACAGAGAACAAACATGGTTGTCAAAGGGAGGGTAATGGGGGGTTGGGCAAAAAGGGGTAAGGGGAGAGGGAGATACAGGCTTCTAATTATGGAATGAGTAAGTCACAGGAATAAAAGTGGAGCATAAGGAATACAGTTACTGATTTGTAATAGCGATGTAATGGGACAGATGGTATCTATACTTGTGGTGAACATAGCATAATGTATAAACTTGTCAAATCACTAAGTTGTACACCTAAAACTAATGTAACATTGTGTGTCAACTATAGATGTACAAAAAAATTAAAAACAGAATTACCATATGATCCAGTAATTCCACTACTAGGTATTTACCCAAAGAAAATTAAAACACTAATTTGAAAAGTTATATGAGCCATTATTTATTGTGTATTGCAGCATTATTTACAATAGCCAAGGTATGGAACCAACCTATGTCCATCCAAGCATGAGTGTATAAAGAAGATGTGGGGTGGGTGTGTGTGTGTGTGTGTGTGTGTGTGTGTGTGTGTACCTAGAAGGTATAATGCTAAATAAGAGAAAGACAAATACCATATGATTTTATTCATAAATGGAATCTAAAAAATGAATAAACAAAAAGAAGAATCTGAACTATAAATACAGACAACAAACTGATGGTTGCCAGTTGTATTAAAAAAATACAGCAGCCATTCTTTATAAAACACTTGCAGAAAACTAGAAATAGACAAACTTTTAAAATCTGATAAAGAGTAATATGGAAAACACTCACCTGTTTTCTTCAACACTCTACTCATTCCCAATACTTCTGGTACTTCTGGTCACAAAATGTGTGGGATTTTTTTCCAAATCAAGCAATTCTCCAACTCTCCAGCAGACACCAGCTGTGTTATCTACAATTTGACTCAACTCTGATGCTATTTATTTGGAGATAGCATCAGATCTCAGAGGTTAAGGGTTCAGTCTCAAAAGACTGCCTCCACTTCAAATGCCAATTACAAGTGCAGATTATCACCTGTGCTTCTGACCAACTGGCTATAAATCAGAAGTTCCCAGACCCTCCCCATCAGGTTCAATTAATTTGATAGAACAGCTTACAGAACTCAGGAAAACAATTTACTTTTTAGATTACTGGTTTATTACCAAGGATATTAAAGGATACAAATAACCAGCAAGATGAAGAGATACATAGGGTGAGGTCCAGAAGGGTATTGAGCACAGAGCTGCTGTCACCAGGGAGTTTGGGGTGCAGTGGGGTACTCTTGTTCACCTGCCTGGAAGTTCTCCAAATCGTGTCCTTTTGGGTTTGTATGAAGGCTTTATTACCTAGAGAGTATTGATTAAATCATTAGTCACTGGTGATTAATATAACCTCTATCTATATCCCCCCTACACACACACACACACACACACACACACACACACACACACACACACACTCCACTCTCTGGAGATTTGAAGTTTCCACCCCTCTAACCACATGGTTGGTTTCTGTGGCAACCAGCACCCATCCTGAAGCTATGTAGGGGCTTCCAGCCACGAGTCATCTCATCAACATAAAACTCGGGTATGGTGTATCACACAGACCAAACTGAAAAATGTAAAACAATAACATTTATAAAAGAAATGATAGGAGAAAGTTTTGTGGGCTTAAGCTAAGCAAATATTTTTTGACATGACATGAAAAGCACAGTTCATAACAGAAAAAGATAAATTATAATTTAAATGTTTTTTAATGTTTATTTATTTTTGAGACAATGTGAGAGACAGAGTGCAAGCAGTGTAGGGGCAGACAGAGGTAGACACAGTGTCTGAAGCAGGCTCCAGTCTTTGAGCTGTCAGCCCAGAGCCCAACGTGGGTTTCGAACTCAGGAACCGCGAGATCATGACCTGAGCGAAAGTCGGATGCTTAACCGCCTGAGCCACTCAGGCGCCCCTAAATTATAATTTAAAAATGAAAAACGTTTGTTATATAAAATACATTGATAAGAAAATGAGGGGCACCTGGGTGGCTCAGTCGGTTGAGCATACAACTTCAGGTCGGGTCATGATCTCAAGGTTTGCGGGTTCAAGCCCCACATAGGGCTTTGCGTTGACACGTGGAGCCTGCTTCGGATCCTCTGCCTTCTGTCTCTGCTCCTCCCCCGCTTGCTCTCTCTTTCTCTCTCTCTCAAGAATAGACATTTAAAATGAATAAACAGACAAAACAAAACAAAGAAAATGAGAAAACAAGTCACAGACTGAGAGAAAATATTTGCAAATCACACATTTGACAAGTGACTTTTATCCAAAATATTTTTTAAAAACTTTCAAAACTCCACAATATAAAAGGAAGCTTAAAGACATGCACAATTTTTTTTAATTCTCAAATCCTCATAAGCTTGCCCTGTTTTCCAAGGAGAAAGAGTGCCCTAGGGGTGATAGTATTTGTTGCCATTTTTGTCCACCATTTGAGACTTTTGTTCTGTAGGGGAAAGGATCTTGATGGTCTTCCCCCCTTTCCCACAGTGGTTATACTTTTGCTCCCCCTGGCATTTATAATGAGGAATGCTTTTTCAGAACTCTTGCTATTCTAAAACAGTTAGTTTCATGGAAATCAGTCTTGAAATGAGTGCATATTCCCCTGAACTGTGTGACATTATAGGGTTCCATATTCTGTTGCTAACCCAGACTTGGCCTTTACCAGTTTGATAACAATTTTAGTTGAAATCTTACTGGTGTCTGATTACGTATGCACCAGGTAAGAAAGTACTTGTGTCCTATCTTCTCTTGAAAATGCCTGAGTATTCTTAGATTTGGGGTTAATGAATTTCCAGTTTATCCAGTTTTTTGTTGGTGTTATAACAGTGTAAGTGGTATTCCTCCCATGTTTTTCCATTTTAAATACACACTAGACGTTCTAGATAGATATTAAATATATTTTTGTACATAATATCCTTAATTTTTTCAGTGCCAGATACTTTAAGTTTTTTTTTAATTACCCAGTGCTCATCATGACAAGTGATGTAGAGTGCCAGATACTTTACACATGTTATACCACTTTATCCACATAGCAAATCTGTAAGTTAGGACCTATCCCCGTTTTACAAGTGAGTTTATGAAGCTGAGAAAACAGATATGGTTTGTTGGTACTGGTAGATACAGTAAATAGAAAAGACTAAAACAAGCCTAGTTCTGCTTGGTTCATGTCTGCTTTTTATTTTTCCTCCTCACTGTATTATATCACTTCTTTTCAGAAGTTCAGAGAATGTAATATCCAATATGCTCTATTCCTACTGGTAAAAAATCTAACATTTCTTAGAAATGACAGGAGGGATAAGAGGGATGCAGAGAACTAAGTAAGGACTCATCTGTGCTGGCAGTGCTGACTCGGGATGGGGGGATCGGAGTAGGAGTTTGACTTTTGACAGCTTTCTCTAGGTGTGCTGGCAGAAATAGGTCTTTGCAAATGAGAACTTTGCAACATAAAATTGATATGACCAATCACTTCACAGATGACTGCTTTCCCCCAAGAACAGGAGGCAGTTTGGATTAGTCACAAATTGGAGAGTGACAGAGCAATCATTACAGTGTCTAAGTCCAGCTGCTAAACCTGGAGAGGTTAAGGCCACATCAACATCTGCCAAGTACAGCTCCCTGTTTATAAATCTGTGTGATGATCTAGTCTTTTCCTTTCCCTTTAAATGAGGGACAGATTTACCATGGCCAAAATTGAAAACATATTGGCACATATGATTTAGAAACCTGGCAAAAAACCTGCTGCCCTTAAAGTAAATGCAAGTGTGTGTGTATTTTAAATAATTTGGGTGGCTCATGTCTTCCATTTATTAGCCTTGGCTTTACTATTGGACACTTCCATTAAAATAGCCTTTCAGTGGGACCTGCATTTACTCTTAATGAATTAAGGTCAATGAGATGATACGGGGAACAAATGTGGGTAAGTGGTTAAAGTAATAAGCAGAAGAGTTTGATAAATTCAGGAAACCTTACTTATTATCTGTGAAACTTTAGCAAATTACTTAAGCACTCTGTTTCTCTGGTTTCTGTAAATTGAAAATAATAATAGTAACCTACTTTATGGATTTAGAAAGTTAAAGAAATCAATACATGTAAAGAACTTTAAAGAGGCTGTAGAATATCAAGTACTATGCCAGTGTTAGCTTTTGTTGTTGTTGTTGTTGTTGTTGTTGTTGTTAAATTTTATTTCAAAATAATGGGAACAGAGAGCGATCTCATAAAAATTTCATTTTCCAAAGATACTTTTAACAATTATATAGCAAACACTGGAGTAAAGATATGCTAGAAATGACCCTGTTGCTATAATCTAAAGATTGGATGATAAGGACAAGAGAGGTGGCACAAATGTTGAATGAAAGGGCAGAAACCAAAATAGATTTCATGGTGGGAAATGTACAGATCTTGATAGTGTGAAAGATGAGGGATAGTAGAATTGGGGAGGCTGGGAGATTGGTGGAGCCAATTGTTGTAGTGAGAAAATTAGTAAGGGGCTGACTGTTGGCAGGAGGTTGGGGGCATATTAAATTCGAGGTATCATTTAGATTCCAAAGAGAAATGTCATGTGGATGATTGAGAATGTGGGACAAAATAGAGGAAGAGAGATTAGCATTGGAGCTGTAGATCTAATAATTATATTTAGGTAGTTCCTGAAATCATGTATGTATCTCAATTTTTTTTATTTGATCACAATATCTTTTTCTCAACTTTTTTAAAAAAGCTTCCAAAACTGTACTTGTTCCAAAATACAGACTTGGACTTGAAAATGAGAATTTGAGGATGAATAAAGAATGCTGATTTACATAAAATTATTCAAACAACTGAGGAGAAAATGAGATGCATAACATAGGCATAATAAAATCAACAAGAACTGCCTGATAGTGTATTCTGATCTCTGAAACAATTGCCCAAATTATACTCCAATCTAGATATTGCCTGCACTTGAAAAAAGTAAACAATAATAAAGTACTCATTTTGAAATATTGTGTCATTCAACTAAAGTAAAACTATATTTGAAAAGTTAGAGTTGCAATATAGTATAAAATAATATTTTCTCATTCCTTAGAAAACTGGTCATTAATGCCAATCTCTGTAAATCTATAAAGATGTACTTTGTTTTGTGAAATAGATGAATTCCTGAAAAATTGTATGCAAATACATTATATCTTAAATGTATTGGAATGGTTAATATTTTATAAGAAAACTTTTATCTGATTAATTATAAACTAGTTTATCTGTGTAGCTAATTTGGAAATCTATTTGATTTAAAACATAGATTATTTTGTCTAAAATGAAGATAATTAATAATAGTGGGCTACTGGGTAATGTACAGAATTGTTGAGACATTATATTGTACACCTGAAACTAATATAACACTGTGTGTTAATTACACTTCAATAAAAATAAAGAAAAGGGAGATAATGGCATTAACTCTCCTAGGGTTCTTAGAATTAAAGGAAATGATGCCTACAAAGTCACAGCATAGTGCCTGGAACACACAGAATATGTCTAATAAATGTTTAATACAGTGTTTAAACCATGATAGTTATTGTTTTTAAGTTAATCAAGCATTATTAAATGGAGTATATTTTCAAAAGCAAGAAAAAAAAGAATAGTGGGCTATTATATGTCTACTTTTGTCTGGGAAATATTTGTTTCTATGCCCACTACTAATACATAGGTGTGGGCTCCCAGAAGCCATTTATTGTACTTTGTGATTGCACACTCCTTATTATGTCTGAGCTAGATGTGGAAGCCTGATCACAGTTATTCAGATAAGAATATTTCCCCTAGAAATTTGGAATTAGGACTTAGTATTAGACTGTAGTGGGAAATGTATCATGTACATTAAGAGCTGAAGGGTTGCCATAGTTTACTGAATGGAAGGAAAAACCAAATCTCAACTGAATAAAGAAAAGAGAAAAAGAAAGAAAGAAAGAAAGAAAGAAAGAAAGAGAGAGAAAGAAAGAAAGAAAGAAAGAAAGAAAGAAGGAAAGAAAGAAAAGAAAGAGAGAAAGAGAGAGAGAAAGAGAGAAAGAAAGAGAGGGAGGGAGTGAGAGAAGGAGGAAGGAAGGAAGGGAGGAAGGGAGGAAGGGAGAAAGAAGTACAAAACAAATAAGTAGATGTAAACAGAGATGAGAGATGAAGAGATGAAGCCTTTTCAGTCTTTGTTTGGCTCCAGTCACCCTCTGGGGCCTGGTAAATATCTGCCCTTCAGCTCTGTGAGACAATTCCTTATCCTTAAACTTTATTCTTCTTTCTTTCCTTTCTTTCTTTCTTTCTTTCTTTCTTTCTTTCTTTTCTTTTTCTTTCTTTCCCTTTCTTTCTTTCTTTCTTTCTTCCTTTTTTCCTTCCTTCCTTTCTTTCTTTCTTTTCTTCTTTCCTTTTTTTTTTTTTTTTTTTTGCCTAATCTGCTTTGGTTTGGTTTTGCTACTTGCAACCAAAAGGTCTTACTGGAGTAACTGGTATTAAGATGCAACTGCCAAAACATGGAATTAGTTGAGCCAAAATTAGGTGAATCATAGTGAGGATTTATGCTCCTCATGATTCTCTAGATGGGGAGTTGGCCATCCATATAAAAAAACTAGGAAAACAGCTTTTTAGAATATTGTCTCTTCCCTCTTGGCATAAGACTAATTGTACCCCATGGGTAATATTCACTAGAAAATGGCTACAGATTTGAAGATAAGAAAATGTATTGGTTACTCCATGTAGTGTTCAATAAACTATAATGAGAAAGAGGACAGTCAAATCTAAGGTTGTGAAGTTAGAAACAGATGGTTGAAAGTGAGATTGTCTAACTTGAATCTCTGAAGTCTACGCTATAGAATATTTCACATGTAAATTACTATACTAAAATAGCCAATTTTTTAAATGTTTCCTCTTTTCTAAGAATAAGGTTGATGTATCACTTGGGAAATAGTGGTATTTTGGCAATTTCAATGGGCAAATCTAAGAGGAGCCAGAGATTTTAGAAAACTCAATTCCAACAGGTTTCTCCAGTACACTTTTCTTTGCACTCTTCAGAACTGATTCATTCTACCCAATGTTAGGTATGTTCCACTACTTAAGTTAAAATACAACATGGAGGCAAGATCACAATTCTGAGACAATTTAGAGTACAAAACCAATTAACTAAATCATTTATTCATTGCTTCATTTTAATTGAGGTGAAGAGCACTACCACTCAAGCTAAATTACTTGGATTCTTGGGGCGCCTGGGTGGCTCAGTCGGTTAAGCGTCTGACTTCAGCTCAGGTCATGATCTCATGGTCTGTGGGTTCTGTGCTGACAGCTCAGAGCCTGGAGCCTGCTTCAGATTCTGTGTCTCCCTCTCTCTCTGACCCTCCCCCATTCATGCTCTGTCTCTCTCTGTCTCAAAAATAAATAAACATTTAAAAAATTAAAAAAAAAATTACTTGGATTCTTTTCATGCATTCACTTCTTAGTTGTCTGATCTTAGGCAAATTGTTGACCGTATTTCTTAGTTTCATTGCCTTTAAAATTGAGCTAAAAACTGTATCAATCTCATTGTATTTTTGAGGAATAATACAGATACAAGGCTCCATGCAATGCATGGTATGTGGTAAGAACTCAACAAGTAATTATCATCACCATTCTCATCCAATAATTATTTCTATGTTCCTTCTTTTTGCTAGTCACTATCCTAGGTGCTAGGGACAAAATAATAAAAAGGCAGACAAGGTTCATATATTTAGAGAGTTTACATTGTAGTGGAAACAGGACAAGACCAAAAATAAATGAATAAAAATAAAAAATAATTCCAAATAGCATTAAATGTCATGAAGAAAATAAAAACAGGATACTGGGATAGAGAGTGGTGAGAGCGGGGGTGAAAAGGTTCAATACAATGATCAGGGAAGTCCTCTCTGAGCTAAGATATGAATATGAAATAAGTTATGAAACAAGTTAGGGAAGTTTTTTGAGAGAAGATAGCAAATGAAAAACTCTGATTGGAGTTGGAAATAGTAAGGACTCAGTGTTTGAGATAAAGAAAAAAAAAGGTCTTTACAGCTATAATGTTGTGAGTAAAAGGAAAAAGAGGGACCAGATGAATTTGGATATCATACAAGGACTTTAAGGCCATGCTGAAAGTGTGAATTTTTTTCTAAGTGCAATGGAAAATTATTTGAAGGGGTTTTAAAAGCAAAAAATTATTTTAGAGGAACTAACTTATATCTTGAGAAAAACATAAATGAGGTAATTCTGGATACCCAGCATAACACATCACTCATAATCAAGTTTTGATAGACTCTTGTTTCTGGAAAGATATGTAATGCAACAGACAGTTATCTTTGTCACTTATTATCAGTGTAGCCTTGGGAAAGTTACTTAACTTCTGCAATATAGTGTCTTCACTGATTCTGAAGCATTAGGAATAATCACACTGACATCAAACAGTGTTTGAGGATCAAATTTGATACTTTATTTACTCATTCAACAAATACTTACTGAGCCCTTACTATGTGGCAGGTACTACTCCAAGAGCTGAGGATACAGCACTGACTATAATGAATGGTTGGCTTTCATGGAGCTGACATTCAAATAGATGAAATAGATAATAAATACAAATAAATGTTTATAATACTATGAGCCATAAAGAGGAAAAAAGGGTGAGAGAGTAGAGAGGGATCAAGAAGAGTTTTTCTGAGAAGTTGACAGATCTCCTAGGCAGAGATCTGAATGAAAAGAGACTTTGAACAATGCAAATATCTGGGGGAGGGATTTCCATAAAGAACTACAATTTCAAAACTTTCAGATAGGACCCTGATTGGTATACTTAAAAGACATCAAAATCTGCATATTTTGAGGTCAAAGAATAAAAGGAAGAGTGGTACAGAAAAGCTCAGAGAGATAACATGAGGCCAAGATTATTTATATATGCGAATATAAGAACTTTGGAGAATGACATGATCAGAATTACTTTTTCACAAGAACACTGGATACTGGGTAGAGAATAGATTTTTTATACCTTAGGGTGATTTAGATGTCTAAACTCAATATTTAGACCCTTTGCTGTATAAAGTTATAACCATAAAAAGATGGCACAGAACTCAACTTCTGTGAATTAACAGAAACTGAAGCCTCTCCGTGCTGACTCGGGTATTTGGAAATGAGGTATCTGTAGCACAGCCTCCTCCACCTCCTCACAACATGGCTAAAAATTCTGGGGTCGCTTCCAAAGGCTGTAGTTTGTGTCAATCTGTTGCCAGAAGAGTCAAGAGGTAGCAAGACACCTTCTGCTCTAGAACAAGCTCTGAAATTTTCCTCTAGGAAGAGAGATCTCCAGCCAGAAAGCTGAGGCCTGGTTTTAATCTGAGAAGTCTGATTGGTTTGGTGGAGGCAAATGTAAAATCTTTAGACATGCAGAGATAAGAAAAGGGAGAAAAAACACACATCAAAAAAATATCAGAGAACTGAAGAAAGACCCACTAAAGATGAGCCTGTAAACTGAAAGTTCACAGCAGAGAGGAAAAACGTGTTATGAAAAATACTTAATAAGTGGGTGAATTCACTTATAAGGGTTTTCACAGTATAGAACAATTTTCCATAATGAATATTTAAATGAATATGTTTTAAAAGGAATAGAAGGGATTTTCCTAACTGACAAACCACATAGACCAAAATTCTACATTTAACATCATGCCTAATAGTGAAGCTTGGAAGAGAATGCCCATGGATATCAGAAAATGACAAGAATTCCTGCTAACATCATTATTAAATATTTTAGTGGATAGTCTGGCTCACACATGGGAAAATAAAGAAGACATAATAATTGTAAGAATTAGAAAAACCTAATTGTTATTTGTAGTTGATCATTTTTTTACATTGTAAATCTAAGGGAATCTACAAATTTTTATAACTAATAAAAGGCTTAATCAAATTTGCTGAATACAAATCAACAAACAATAATCAACAGTACTATATATCAGTAATGACCAATTACACAATGTAATAGTAAAAAATAACCTATTTTATAATAACAGAAAAAAAAACCAACCCAGAACTATGATATACTTAGACATGAATTTGGAAAGATTCTATATCATAAAGGTGTTAATTTCCCCAAATTGTCTTGTAAGTCTAATGCAGTTCCACTCAATATCCTAACAGGGCTTTTCATGTAGCTTTTGCCAAAGGCTGTAAATTTAAAAGAAGCCATTTTTATTAAAAAATGACTGAATGTAACCACAATAAGGATTCATGAAGCAGAGAATCAAATAGATGATATAGAAAATAAATTTATGGAAAATAAGGAGGCTGAAAAAGAGAGAGAAACAAAGCTATTAGATCACAAATATATCACAAATATAGGGAAATCTGTTATTCCATAAAGCACAATAATATCTGTATCATAGGAGTACCAGAACAAGAGTGTGGGAAAGGGAGAGAAGGTTATTTGAACAAATTATAGCTGAAAAATTCCCTAATCTGGGGAAGGAAACAGTTATTCAAATCCAAGATCCAAGAACTCTACTCAAAATCAACAAAAACAGGTCAATACCAAGGTGTATAATAGTGAAACTTAAAAAATACAAAGATAAATAGAGAATTCTGAAAGCAGCTAGGGACAAAAGGTCCTTAACCTACAAGGGTAGACACATAAGGTTAGTAGCAAATCTGTCCACTAAAACTCTGCAGGCCAGAAGGGAATGGCAGGAAATATTCAATGTACTGAATGGGAAAAATATGCATCCAAGAATTCTTTATCCAGAAAACCTGTCATTCAGAACAGAAGGAGAGATAGTTTCCAACACCAGCAAAAACTAAAGGAGTTCATGAACACTAAACCAGCTCTTCAAGAATTATTGATGGGGACACTTTGAGCAGGACAGAGTCCAAAAGCAATAAAGACTAGAAAGTAACTGACAAAATACAGGAACGGCAACTCTACAGGCGATAAAATGGCACTAAATTCATATCAATCAATAATGATTCTGGATGTAAATGGACTAAATGCTCCAATCAAAAGACACAGGGTATCAGAATGGATAAACAAACAAGAACAGTTGATATGCTGCTTACAAAAGACTCATTTTAGACACAAAGACATCTCCAGATCATAAGTAAAGGGGTGGGTCACCATTTATTATGCTAATGGACATCAAGAGAAAGCTGGAATAGCCATACTGATATCAGACAAACTAGATTTTAAAACAAAGATGGTTGCTTGTTCTAGCTTCGAGAAGAATGCTGGTGCAATTTTGATTTGGATTGCATTGAATGTGTAGATTGCTTTGGGTAGTATTGACATTTTAACAATATTTATTCTTCCAATCCATGAGTACGGAATGTTTTCCCATTTCTTTGTATCCTCTTCAATTTCCTTCATAAGCTTTCCATAGTTTTCAGCATACAGATCTTTTACATCTTTGGTTAGGTTTATTCCTAGGTATTTTATGATTCTTGGTGCAATTGTGAATGGGATCAGTTTCTTTATTTGTCTTTCGGTTGCTTCATTATTAGTGTACAAGAGTGCAACTGAGTTCTGTACATTAATTCAAAAGACCCCGAATACCCAAAGTAATTTTGAAGAAGAAGACCAAAGCGGGAGGCATCACAATCACAGACTTTAGCCTCTATTACAAAGCTGTAATCATCAAGACAGTATGGTATTCGCACAAAAACAGACACATAGACCAATGGAATAGAATAAATACTCCAGAATTGGACCCACAAAAGTGTGGCCAACTAATCTTTGACAAAGCAGGAAAGAATATCCAATAGAAAAAAGACAGTCTTTGTAACAAATGGTGCTGGGTGGCAACATGCAGAAGGATGAAACTAGACCACTTTCTTACACCATTCACAAAAGTAAACTCAAAATGGATAAAGGACTTGAATGTGAGACGGGAAACCATCAAAACCCTAGAGGAGAAAGCAGGAAAAAACCTCTCTGACCTCAGCCTCAGCAATTTCTTATTTGACACATCTCCAAAGGCAAGGGAATTAAAAGCAAAAATGAACTATTGGGACCTCATGAAGATAAAAAGCTTCTGCACTGCAAAAGAAACAATCCATAAAACTAAAAGGCAACCGACAGAATGGGAAAAGATATTTGCAAATGACATATCAGACAAAGGGCTAGTATCCAAAATCTATAAAGAACTCACCAAACTCCACACCCGAAAAACAAATAATCCAGTGAAGAAATGGGCAGAAGATATGAATAGACACTTCTCTAAAGAAGACATCCAGATGGCCAACAGGCACATGAAAAGATGCTCAAAGTCGCTCCTCATCATGGAAATACAAATCAAAACCACACTCAGATACCACCTCATGCCAGTCAGAGTGGCTAAAATGAACAAATCAGGAGCCTATAGATGCTGGCAAGGATGTGGAGAAACGGGAACCCTCTTGCACTGTTGGTGGGAATGCAAACTGGTGCAGCTGCTCTGGAAAACAGTGTGGAGGTTCCTCAAAAAATTAAAAATAGATCCACACTATGACCCAGGAATAGCACTGCTAGGCATTTACCCAAGGAATACAGGAGTGCTGATGCATAGGGGCACTTATACCCCAATGTTAATAGCAGCACCTTCAACAATAGCCAAATTATGGAAAGAGCCTAAATGTCCATCAACTGATGAATGGATAAAGAAGTTGTGGTTTTTATATACAATGGAATACTACTTGGCAATGAGAAAGAATGAAATCTGGCCTTTTGTAGCAACATGGATGGAACTGGAGAGTGTTAGGCTAAGTGAAATAAGTCTTATAGAGTAAGACAGATACCGTATGTTTTCACTCTTATGTGGATTCTGAGAAACTTAACAGAAGACCATGGAGGAGGGGAAGGAAAAAAAAAAAGAGAGGTTGGGAGCCCAACCATAAGAGACTCTTAAAAACTGAGAATAAACTGAGGGTTGATGGGGGGTGGGAGGAAGGGAAAAGTTGGTGATGGGCATTGAGGAGGGCACCTGTTGGGATGAGCATTGGGTGTTGTATGGAAACGAATTTGACAATAAATTTCATATTAAAAATATATAAAAATATAAATAAATAAATAAATAAATAAATAAAAGAAAAGTCTCAAATACACAACCTAACCTTGGAAAAAGAATAGCAAATAAAGCCCCAAACCAGCATAAAATGGGGAATAATAAAGATTAAAGCAGAAACAAATGATATAGAAATAAAAAAAAACAGCAGAAAAGACCAACAAAACTCGGAAGCTGGTTCTTTGAAGGAATTAACAAAATTGATGCACCCCTAGCCAGACTTATCAAAAAGAAAAGACAAGGGACCCAAATAAATAAAATCATGCCTGAAAGAGGAGAAATCCCAACGAACACCACAGAAATACAAACAATTTTAAGAGAATATTATGAGCAATAATATACCAACAAATTGGGCAATTTGAAAGAAATGGATAAACTCCTGGAAACATAAAAACTACCAAAACTTAAAGAGGAAAAAGTAGAAAATTTGAACAGTCCCATAACCAAAAAAGAAATTGAATCAGTAGTCAAAAATCTCCCGAAACAACAGCCCGGGGCTAGATGGCTTCCCAAGGGAATTACACCAAACGTTTATAGAAGAGTTAATACCTTTTCTTCTCAAAACTGTTCCAAAAAGTAGAAATGGAAAGAAAACTTCAAAACTCATTCTATGAGGCCAGCATTACCTTGATTCCAAAACCAAAGACCCCACTACAGACCAGTAGCTGTGATGATCATGGATGCAAAACTTCTCAACAAGACACTAGGAAATTGAATCCAACAGTACATTAAAAGAATTATTCACCATGTTTAAGTGAGACTTATTCCTGGGCTGCAAGTCTGGCTCAATATCCACAAATCAATCTACATGATATACCACATTAATAAAAGAAAGGATAAAAATCATATGATTCTCTGAAGAGTTGCGAGAAAGCATTTGTCAAAATATAGCATCTTCTTGAAAACAAAAACCCTCAACAAAGTAGGGATAGCAAGGACATACCTCAACATCCTAAAGGCCATATATGAAAGACCCACAGCTAATATCATCCTCAATGAGGAAAAACTAAGAGCTTTTCCCTAAGGTCAGGAACATGACAGGGATGTCCACTGTCACCACTGTTGTTCAACATAGTACTAGAAGTCCTACCTCAGCAATCATACAACAAAAAAGAAATAAAAGGCATACAAATTGGCAAGGAAGAAGCCAAACTTTCAGTATTCACAAATGACATGAGACTTTATATGGAAAACCCAAAAGACTCCACAAAAAATTGCTAGAACTAATATAAGAATTCAACAAAGCCATGATATAAAATCAATGTACAGAAATCCATTGTGTTTCTATACATCAATAATGAAACAGCAGAAAGAGAAATCAAGGAATTGATCCCATTTATAACTGCACCAAAAACCATAAGATACCTAAAGAATAAACCTAACCAATGAGATAAAAGATCTGTACTCTCAAAAGTATAGAATACTTATGAAAGAATTTCAAGAAGACACAAAGAAATGGTAAAACACTCCATACTAAGGGATTGGAAGAACAAATATTATAAAAATGTCTATATTACCCAATACAATCTATACATTCAATGCAATCCCTAGCAAAAAACACCAGCATTTTTCACAGAGCTAGAAAAAACTATCCTAAAATTTGTATGGAACCAGAAAAGACCCTGAATAGCCAAAGTAATGTTGAAAAATAAAAGCAAGCTGGGAGGCATCACAATTTCAGACTTCACATTATATTACAAAACTGCAATCATCAAGATAGTGTGGTACTGGCACAAAAACAGACACACAGATCAATGGAACAGAATAGAAAACCCAGAAATGGATCTACAACTATATGGTCAACTAATCTTCAACAAAGCAGGAAAAATATCCAATGTAAAAAGGACTGGCTCTTGAACAAATGGGGTTGGGAAAAGTGGACAGGGACATGCAGAAGGATGAAACTGGATCGCTTTCTTACACCACACAAAAATAAATTCAAAATGGATGAAATACCTAAATATGAAACAGGAAGCTATTAAAGTCATAGAGAAGAACATACAGGCAGCAACCTCTATTAAAGTCATAGAGAACATAGGCAGCAACCTCTTGGCCTCAGCCAGAGCAACTTCTTACTGGACACATCTCCAGAGGCAAGGAAAACAAAAGCAACAATGAACTATTGGTACTTCATCAAGATAAAAACTTCTGCACAGCAAAGGAAACAATCAAGAAAACGAAAAGGCAACCTATGGAATTGGAGAAGATACTTTCTGATGACATATTGGATAAAGGGCTAGTATCCAAAATATAAAGAATTTATCAAACTCAACACTCAAAAAATAAATAATCCAGCTAGGAAATGGGCAGAAGCATGAACAGACACTTCTCCAAAGATGTCCAGATGGCGAACAGACACATGAAAAAATGGTCAACATAACTCATCATCAGGGAAATATAAATCAAAACCACAATGAGATACCACTTCACACCTGTCAGAATGGCTAAAATGAACTCAGGAAATAACAAATGTTGGTATGGATGCACAGAAAGGGGAACCCTCTTACACTGTTTGTGGGAATGCAAACTGGTGCAGCCACTCTGGAAAACAGTTTGCAGCTTCCTCAGAAAGTTAAAGACAAATCTACCCTATGACCCAGCAATTGCACTACTAGGTATTTACCCAAAGGATACAAAAATACTGATTTGAATGGGTACATGCACCCCAATGTTTATAGCAGCATTATCAACAATGGTCAAATCATGGAAGGAGCTCAAATGTCCATTGACTGATGAGTGGAGGAAGAAGATGTGGCATATATATAATGGAGCATTACTCAGCTATGAAAAATAATCTTGCCTTTTGCAATGACATGGATGGAACTAGAGTGTATTATGCAAAGCAAAATAAATCAGAGGAAGAAAAATACCATATTATTTCACTCATATGTGGAATTTAAGAAACAAAACAGATGAACATAGGGAAATGGAAGGAAAAATAAGATAAAAACAGAGAAGATGGCAAACCATAAGAGACTTGTAAGTATAGAGAACAAACAAAGGGTTGCTGGACAGGAGGTGGCTGGGGGGATGGGCTAAATGGGTGATGGGCATTAAGGAGGGCATTTGTTGGGATGAGCACTGGATGTTATATGTAAGTGATGAATCACTAAATTGTACTCCTGAAACTAATAGTACACTATATGTTAACTAAGTTGAACATAAATAAAATCTTGCAAGAAAAAAACAAGTCATTTGTGAGGTGTGATTCAGTTAGCTCAGCCTTTGAAAATAGGACATAGCCCTACAACTAGTACAGGGTATTAATTATACCTCATGGTATTTTTTCCATATGTACTTTTTGATATGTTAATTAAAGTCCTTGAATTTTAATATACTAATATTCCAATATTAAGAAAAACTCTCTTAGAAACATTAATTGAATTATGGGAAAAGCAAAATACCTATGGAACAAAAAAAGTTGTTATCTGTCAAAAAATGTTGGAAAAGATGCTTACCAAATAGATGTTCTAAGCAATAGAAAAACCTTAAGCAGATTTTTAAAATATAATCTACAGTATGTTGTTCTGGATGTTGAAGACTCTCACCTGCCTGAAGGCAGGGGGCTGGATATGATGAATTCTGGAGATTATTTACTAGTTCTAATCCTATCTTCCTAATCTCATGTTAATGTTAATATTCGGTCAGAAACATCAAAAGTAAACTTCCCTGCTCATTTCTGCTTGCTGTCCTTTCACATAACTCTGTCCTGCTCTTGACTGGGGTCACCCTAAGCAACATGCCTGGATGAGTTTAGTGTATCACCTTTACCAATCTTGTCATTTTTAAATTTTCTGATGACTAAAAATTTTTATTTCTTCTCTCTGAATCAGGTCATGTAATAACAGGTATTTGTGGCTCTTATATTAATTAGTGCTATGCTATGTTATTAAAAGATAATGAAATGACATATTTTTATACCCAATGTAACCAATTTTTGCAATAGTTTCTACTTGGTGAGGTATAAATGTGAAACCACTTTATGCTTTTTCTCCATTTTCTGCCTGCACCTGAGCTATTTTGCATCTCCTTGTCCTGTCCTTTAATGACACCTTGAGTAGATTACACAACTTCCAGTCATGTGTGGTTATTAAAAGCTTAGTTTAGACTATAACTAATTCAAATTTTCCTCTCTCCTATTGCTAGCCAGGATTGTGTATATACAAATGAACCTGAAATTGGGAGGAATGTGTAGTCTGATACTTTTCCTTTGTTATCTTGCTATCTTTTTCACCTTAAAGTGGTCAGCCTCCAGAAAACCTATTCCCACCTCCTCCCCTAGGTTCTGGCTCTTTAAATGTGTTGAAGGGTAGGATCAAGATAGATGATAGATTAGATAGATAGATAGATAGATAGATAGATGATAGATAGATAGATAGATAGATAGATAAAGGAAGAACAGGCAGGTGTCTCTTATTTAAGTGGTCATTGATTACAGTCTTCTACATGTTGTTGCTGCTTCTCTGGCAAAAACTATATAGTCATTAGAGCTAGGATTATAGTGATACAAGGAGACATTCTACTGGGTGCAAAATTTAAAGAAAAACAAAATACTTAGTAATCAAAAATAAATAATGTTTTAATACAATTTTTCCTGAAAGTCAAAGTTAATGCAAAAATCTATGATGGAGAATATATCACACAGGAAGGTTGGTCATCCTGATGAAGAGTTCAGTGAAACTGTGAAAACAGAGTGGCAATGACCATGTAGGGTAATTCTCAATGATATTGGTGAGGGAATTTTATTTCCAAAGAATGTGGGAGAATTCAAATATGTTCATTTACATATTAAAGGAAAGGATGACCCACAAATCCTGGAACATGTGGAAATATTTAGGTTGTATACATAATGCTCCAATGAACAACTTTTAGCTTCAGATAAATTATTTATTAAGAATTACTTCTTATCAGTGGAATTTCTGGGTTAAATGCTAGGAATGTTTTATGATTTGTTTTTAGAGGCATAATCTAGTGGAAAGAACTTGGCTGTTGGATTCAGATAGACTGGGTTTCAACTCCTGCTCCATCTTTGTTATCTTTGTGATTCTTGACAACTTACTAACCTCTTTTAGAATCAGTTTCTTTGTCGATAAAATAAATATAATTATTTCTACTTTATCCAATACTAGATAAATTTTGGAGAACCTGCCCCATGATTCCTTCACAGAGAATCTACTCTCTCCACAGTTTTTAGCTAAGCAGTTGGTGTGCCACATGGCCAAGCCTTATGACCATCCTTTTATTGAACCAAGAGTAAACATGGTTTATCCATAAGGTGGCTAATGTGTGCCTGATGGGGACTGCCTCAAGAAGAAATAAGTTTATCAGGATATCATGTTTAAGAAACTTGAATTAAGAGTAGAAATAATCAGGCTCTGGGCTGATGGCTCAGAGCCTGGAGCCTGTTTCCGATTCTGTGTCTCCCTCTCTCTCTGCCCCTTCCCCGTTCATGCTATGTCTCTCTCTGTCCCAAAAATAAATAAAAAACGTTGAAAAAAAATATTTAAAAAAAATAAAAAAAAATAAATAAAAAAATTAAAAAAAAGAGTAGAAATAAGCAATTAGTCACATAAAATTGACCTTTTTGGTATTTCTGTTAGCAAAAGAAGTAACAATTTGGGGAGCATTTTACAAATAAGCAAGGGAATATATAGAGACAGATACAGAGAGATATGTGTTGTGTGCATATACAAATATGTGTATATGTACATAAATAGAGAGACAGAGATAGAGAGATACAACCACACAGACAGAGATTCAGAGAAATACTCATGTACAGACAGCCAGAGAGACATTTGGAGAAAAACAGACTCAGTGATCATATACAAAGAGATGACAGAGAAACAGACAGTCAGAGATGATTCATACATACAGAGTAACAGAAAGAGATACACAGACTCAAAGTGACACACAGAGAGAGAAACTAAAGGAGAGAAATAAATAAAAGACCCAGAGCAAAGAGCAACAGAAGGAGACAAAGGGAGAGGCAAACAGAGTGAAATATATAATAGAGACCTAAAGAGAAAGAGAGCGAAAACACATTCTCACCTAAAAACATAATGAGAGTGACGACATAGACAGAAAATGACAGACACAGAAAAAGAGAGAGAGACAAAAAAAAGAGATACAGACACAGAGAGATAGACACAGATACAGGACACAGAGACACTGACACAAATAGGCAAAAAGAACTGATGCTGACTCAGAGAGATGAGACATCCTGAAAAATCTAGAGATGGAAATGGGAAGAACATGAGTTCTGGTACTCACTTGATTCCTAGTCTCCCTGTCACTGGGTCAGTTCTCTTTTACTCAGTTACCATGGAGCTTTCATTGGTATTCCTCTTGATTTGCATTAGGTTGAGTTTTCTCTTCCTAGAATCCAAAGAGCCCTTGATAGCATGATAGACACAAAGCCTGATTTCATGCCAGTGCCCACTAGTACTGTGTTAACATTAGTCCCCATACTTCATGTGACTATGTTGCTTCATGAAATGCCCAACGAATTGACAGAGCAATCAGCAGTTAAGGAATATTGCAAAAACTATTTGAACTAGGACTGAAGAATGGTCACTTTCTCAAAAACCACCGAATACTAAAATTAATCAAACAGAAAGAAACAATACTATTTTTATCTGAAAGTGAGTAACCAAGCAAACAAGTATTAAGCATTCTCATTCTCTTTTAAATCAGTTTAATCTCAATATCCAATTCCTACATGAGAATACACTTCTAAAGCAACCCTCCACTTCTTTTGCCTGCACTTCTCCCTTTCTCAGAATCCTTCCGCCCCTACATTTTTTCCCATCTTTACCCCTGACCTGTATCTGAGTGACAATTTACCAGTGGTGGTAAGGGTTCAGGATCAAAAACAGTAAAAGGGACACACACACACACACACACACACACACACACACACACACATTGCTCTTGCACTGTTGAAACTCAATGCCCTTATTGAAGTCTACTGCTTCAGAGAAGTCTTTTTTGACCTTAAGATTCCCTCACTCCCAGTCTGAGTTAAGCATGCCTTCATCTGTGCTACAACTATTGATGAACTTTTTACTAAATGGCACAAAATCTTTACGTGCCTATTTTCTCTACTAAACATATGAGTTTCCCAGGGGATCTGACAGTATCCTATTCTCCAATTTACCCATTATTATATGGCACAATGTTTGAAACACTATAGAAACGCAGTAAGTGCTTGAAAAATAAATAAGATGTTGGGGCGCCTGGGTGGCTCAGACGGTTAAGTGTCTGGCTTGGGCTCAGGTCATGGTCTCAGGGCCCATGAGTTCAAGCCCCCTGTCAGGCTCTGTGCTATTAGCACAGAGCCTGGAGCCTGCTTTGGATTCTGTCTCCCTCTCTCTTTGCCTGTCCCCTGCTCATGCTTTGTCTCTCTGTCTCTGTCTCTCTTTCTCAAAAATAAATAAACATTAAAAATTTTAAAAACAAAGTCTTCTCCAAATAAACTTGTACCCCTTTAAACTCCAAAAAATTTTAATTTTAAAATATTTATAAAATGAAAAGCTTGTAAAAATGTATTATATTCCTTTTTAATAAAGAAAATACTAAACACAAGGGACAATACATCACACTGCTCATACTGGATAAAGAGCGTGTGTTGTAGAAACAGCGAAATTGAGTTTAATTCCTTATTCTGATCACTTACTATCCATATGATCTTGATCAAGTTACTTAATAGCTCTAAAGTTCATTTTCCTCACCTGTAAAAAATGGAAATAAAAGGACTACACATATAATTAAAAAGTACTGTGAAATCAAAATGAGTCAATAAATTTAAAAAGCTTAGAAAAGTACTTGGAATATAGTAAGTGCTCAAAAAATATTAGCTATTATTATCTTCACCTTTTCCTTAAGATATCAGGAACTGACATAAGTATCTGTTTTATGCAATGCTTTAATAAAGTGATGCATTTAGAAGCTATTGGGATATGTAAGGATGTTTGCCCTTGTATTAAATTGATTCAGACTGCTGAGGTTTTAAAATCCTTATGTCTATCATTTTTCTGTTTTCTTTCTTGCTATCAGCTGCTACTTCTTGCTAATACCAATGTCTCTCCATAGCATTCCCACTACAATTTTTATATAAGATATTTAACATTCTATGGACTAGGAAAACACATTACTAAGCTTCTTAGAATAGTGTTTGAAGTAAGAAATAAGGGACTGTGAACAAAGTCTTAATCAAAGGAATTTTCATGTGAAAAAAAAGTATGTTATTGCATGGACATATTGATTTCTCAGATGCATTTTGTGCTTTCTTCCTGAATGTCAACAGAAAATACTCTAAGTTTGTGCATAATAGACTTCTGGGACAATCAAAGTAGTATCTCACTAATATGCCATCTGTAAAAAGATAATATGGCATAGTGGAAACAGCAAAGATAACACAGGTCTAGAACTAAATTTTTATTTTATTTTCCCACGTTAACTTGATCAATTTGTTTAGAATTACTGAGCCTCCCTTTCTTCACATTAAGAAAAAAACAGCCTTGAAAAAAAGAAGAAAAAAACAGTCCTAGAATAATAAGACCTATAGGATTAGAAATTGTCTGTGTAAATGTGGCAATAAACAATAGGGCTCAATACACAATAATTATTAAAGTTATCTTCTGTCCACCCATAATTTTCTTTAGATCGTCATCCAAATATTTAAATATTTTAACTTTTTATAACTTTATATTGAACTCCCTGAAATATTTCTATTTTGGTTTATAACAAATCTAAATATTTTACTGGATCAGTAATGCCTTGATAAAATGAATTATCTCAGTCTGCTTTTATTTTTTAATCTCCATTTTTAAAACAATGTTTAATATTAAAATTTTAAACCAGTATGTTTAAATTATTTACAGGTAGTTTCAGTAAAAGAATGAAAACTTTCATTTCTTTTGTTGTCTGCCTTGATTTGAATAATTTGAATGGTTCTGGCTTGTTAGCTAATACTCATCCACTATGTATTCTGCTGATGGCTTTCTTTGAACAGTTCTGTCTCCATCTGTCTCCAAATCTGTCTTGCATTTTTCAAATAAATATTAATAAATTATAGATGTTTTTGTTAAACAGACTGAATCTTAATAATGAAAGGAAATAAGATAGGAGTAAAGGAGAAGTATATAAAATGAATTCATCCCATGCTAATTAATATGACGTCAATGGTTTATTTAATTTTTAGGAAAGCAGCAAGCATACAGTTTATGTAAGGAACATTTTTTTATTGCTTGATCTAGCTATTTTTCAATATTCATGTACAAATAGTGATATCTAATGTATATAGCAGGTTATAAATTCTAATTTAGATCACAACTTCCCATTCTTGGAGCGATAAACTACAATATTTATCATCATGTCATGTACAAGACACATTGGGCCATCTTTTTTTGATTCACTTCCAAATATAGTCTAAACTAAGGCAGAATTGTCACTTTTATTCCTCTTGAAGATATCTGAAAACTTAGAGGTGGGCAAGGGAGGGAATTGATATATTGTGACAGGATGGTTATCTCTGTCTGATTTATTACTCCTTAGTTTGAGATGTCTACATTTTAAACTTTTCATTATTTGTCCTCTCAAAAGAAATATATCTTTCAGATCTCCAGAACATATTTAAAATTAAATTTTATTATTTTAACATTTGAAAGTAGAATTTCTACTAGCTCAGATTCATGACTGATTTTGCTGTGTCACCTAAAATTTAATTATAAAGATGACACTTTAGTGAAACTGTTTTGGTTTATTATAAGTGAGGAACAAAAATGTCAACAGTCATATCAGAGCTCCAGAAATATTTTTGATTTTTTCCAACAGAATTAGTTCTATTAAATTGTAAATGTATGCAACAATAAACAATTGGTATTCGTGTAGCTATAAACATTCATAAGGTCAATGATACCTGACATTGTGGTTCCTTTTAAGGCACTTAATGACTTGTTGGATCATTAAACATCGTTTGCTGCCTGCTTTTCATGGCCCCTAGAGCTAGTCATTAACTCCATAGTAAGGAATGTGAACAATAGAATTATTGCCTAATTGTAGTTACAATCCATTCTCATCTGTTTAACTTGTATCTATATCACTAATACCAGAAAGTTTGTGATTTCTACTACTGTAGTGACTGATAGTTTCACTAAATGATTTTTAAATCATTGTTTTATAAGAGAAAATTGTTACATATATAAATTGGATACACAGAATTTCATTTTTCAATTTTCTGGAAGATAACCAAAATAGAATAATCCATATAAAAAATGACAATTTAAAACTGACACTTGAACAGTACTGAGAAAAATTAAAGTGGAAATCTATATTTGAAATAAATTTTGCTTTCTGATTATTAATTAGCTTAGTTTATATATACTCACTTTTTAAACTGAACTATGATTTACATATATCATATTAGTTTCAGGTGAATAACATAGTGAATCAATAATCCCATACATTAGGCAATGCTCACCACAATAAGTATAGTCACCATCTGTCACCATACAATATTATTACAATATTATTGACTATATTCCCTATGCAATACTTTTCATCCCTGTGACTTATTTATTTTATAACTGAGCTTGTACCTCTTAATCTGCTTCACCTATGTTGCCCATTCGCATAGCCCCCCCACCCTTCTGGGAACCACCAGTAACGATTTCACTTACATGTGGACTCCAAAAAACAAAAGAAATAAACAAACAAAAATTACTGATTTTTTCTTCTTACCCAATGAATAAATATGTGATATATGAGTATATATTCTATCATTTTAATGGTGAAATATTTTAATGTGTATTTTTAAAGTAAAAATGTATACTATTTTAATTTAATATATTTTTTAGATGCAGAAGTCCTACACAAAATATTAGCAAACTGAACCCAACAACACATTAAAAAAATCATTCACCACGATTAAGTGGAATTTACTTCAGGGATACAAAGGAGGTTCAATGTTTTCAAATCAATCAACATGATATATCACATTAACAAGAGAAAGGATAGGAGTTCAGATGGCAGAGCAGCACGGAGAATTTGAACTTGTCTCCTCCCAGAAATGTAGCCAGATCATCACCAAACCAATTTGAACACCTATGATATTGATTTGAGGATTAACACAACAATCTGCATAACATGAGCCACAGTATTCAGCAGGAATTCATTCCAAAAGAGAGTAGGAAGAAATGACAGTCAGGGGCTTAATCAAAACAGATATAAGCAAGATGTCTGAACTAGAATTTAGAATGACGATAACAAGACTACTAGTCAGGGTTGAAAAGAGCATAGAATCCCTTTCTGCAGAGATAAAAGAAATAAAATCTAATCAGGATGAAATTAAGAAAGCTATAACTGAGATGCAATCTTGAATGGATGCCACAGAGGCAAGGATGGATGAAGCAGAGCAGTAAATCAGTGATTTGAAGATAAAATTATGGAGAATAATGAAGCAGAATAAAAGAGGCAAAAGAGCATGATACAAGACTTAGAAACACAGTGACTTATTAAAAATGAATAACATCTAAATCATAGGAGTCCCAGAAGATGGAGAGAGAAAAATGGGCAGAAGGTTTATGGGAGCAAATTATAGTGGAAAAGTTTCCTAATCTGGGGAAGGACACAGACACCAAAATCCAAGAAGCACAGATAAATCCCATTGGATTCAACAAAAGCCGACCATAAAGCAGGCATATCATAGTAAAATTCACAAAATACACTGACAAGGTAAGAATTATGAATGCAGCAAGGGGAAAAAGTCCTTAACCTACAAGGGAAGACAGATTGGGTTCACAGCAGACCTATACAAAGAAATGGGGAAGGCCAGAGAGGAGTGGCAGAATACATTCAATGTGCTGAATTGTAAAAGTATGCAGCCAAGAATTCTTTATCCAGCAAGGCTGTAATTCAAAGTAGAAGGAGAGATAAAGAATTTCCCAGACAAACAGAAACTAAAGGAGTTCGTGACCAATAAACCAGCCCTGCAAGAAATTTTAAGGGAAAACCTTTGAGCAGAGAAAAGACAAAACAAACAAACAAACAAACAAAAATACCAAAAGCAACAAACACTATAAATCACCAGAAACACCAACTCTACAGGCAAAACAATGGTGCTAAATTCATATTTTGCAGTACTCACTCTAAATGTCAATGGACTAAAAGCTCCAATGAAAAGACACAGGGTATCAGAATGGATAAGAAAACAAAACCTCTCTATATGCTACCTACAAGAGACTCATCTAAGACCTAAAGACACCTGCAGATTGAAAGTAAGGGGATAGAAAACCATATAGCATGTTAATGGTCATAAAAGAAAGCTGGAGCATCCATACTTATATCAGTGAAACTAGATTTTAAAACAAAGACTGTAACAAGAGATGAAAAAAGGCAGTATATCATAATTAAGGGGTCTATCCACCAAGATATCTACAATGGTAAATATTTCTGTCCCCATAGAGAAGCACCCAAATATATAAATCAATTAATCACAAACATAAAGAAAAGCATTGATAATACCATAATAGTAGGGGAATTCAACACCCCACTTACAACAATGGACAGATCATCTAAGTAGAAAAATAACAAGGCAACGATGGCTTTGAATGACACTGTACCAGATGGACTTAACAGATATATTCAGAACCTTTCATGCTTTAGCAGCATAATACACATTCTCGAGGTACATGGAACATTCTCCAGAATAGATCACATACTGGGACACAAATCAGCTCTCAACAAGTACAAAAAGATTGAGATCATACCTTGCATATTTTCAGAACACAACACAATGGAACTTGAAATCAACCACAAGAAAAAAATTTGGAAAGACCATGAATATTGGAGATTAAAGAACATCCTACTAAAGAATGAATGGGTTAACCAAGAAATGAAAGAGGAAATTAAAAAGTACATGAAAGCCCATGAAAATGAATACAATACTGCCCAAAACCTCTGGGATGTAG
Organism: Panthera onca; assembly: GCF_046562875.1. Taxonomy (NCBI): domain Eukaryota; kingdom Metazoa; phylum Chordata; class Mammalia; order Carnivora; family Felidae; genus Panthera; species Panthera onca. The sequence goes on from NC_138357.1 coordinate 25,969,516, forward strand.
CAAAGGCAGGCATAAGAAGGAAGTATCTAGGAATACAGGCCTTCCTAAAGGAGGCCTACCCTTACACATAAAAGACCTGGAAAAAAAAAACAGCAAATAAAGCCCCAAACCAGCAGAAGAAGTGAAATAATAAAGATTAGACCAGATATCAGTGATACAGAAATCGAAAAAACAGTACAACAAATCAATGAAACCAGTAGCTGGTTCTTAGAATTAACAAAATTGATAAACCCCTAGCCAGTATGATCAAAAGAAAAAAGGTAAGGACCCAAATAAATAAAATAATGAATGAAAGAGAAGCGATCACAACCAACACCACTGAAATACAAACAATAATAATAAGACAATATTATGAGCAATTACATGCCAACAAGTTATGCAATCTGGAAGAAATGACAAAATCCCTAAAAATATATAAACTACCAAAACTGAAACAAAAAGAAATAGAAAATTTGAACAGATACATAACCAATAAATAAACCAAATCAATAATCAAAAATCTCCCAACAAACAAAAGTCCAGGGTCAGACGGCTTTCCAGGGGAATTCTACCAAACATGTAGAGAAGAGTTAACACCCATTCTTTTGAAGCTGTCAAAAATATACAAATGGAAGGAGAACTTCAAAACTCATTCTATGAGGCCAGCATTACCTTGATTCCAAAACCAGACAAAGACCCCACTAAAAAGGAGAACTACAGACCAATTTCCCTGATAAACATGGTGCAAAATCTCAACAGGATACTAGCAAACCAGATCCAACAATACATTAAAAGAACTATTCACCACAATCAAGTGGGATTTATTTCTGGGATGCAGTGCTGGTTCAAAATCAGCAAATCAATCAATGGGATGCATTGCATTAATAAAAGAAAGGATAAGAACCACATGATCCTCTCAATAGATGCAGAGAAAGCATTTGAGAAAATATAGCATCATTTCTTGATAAAAACCCTCAAGAAGTTAAGGATAGAAGGATCATACTTCAAGATTATAAATGCCATATATGAAAGTCCCACCACTAATATCATTGTCAATGGGGAAAATCTGAGAGCTTTTCCACTAAGGTCAGGAACACGACAAGGATGTCCACTCTCACCACTGTTATTCAACACTGTTGGAAGTCCTGGCCTCAGCTCAGAAAACAGAAAATAATATAAGGCATCCAAAACAGCAAGCAAGGAGGAAGTCAAACTTTCACTCTTTGCAGACGACATGATAATATACGTGGAAAATCCAAAAGACTCCAAAAAATTTCTACAACTGATATGTGAATTCAGCAACATTGTAGGATGTAAACTCAATGTTCAGAAATCAGCTGCTTTTCTGTACACCAATAATAAAGTACCAGAAAGAGAAATCAAGGAATTGATCCTATTTACAACTGCACCAAAAAACATAAAATACAGAGGAATAAACCTAACCAAAGAGGTGAAAAATCTTTACACTGAAAACTATAGAAGCTTATGAAAGAAATTAAGAAGACACAAAAAAATGGAAAAACATTCCACGCTCATGGATTGGAAGAACAAATATTGTTAAAATGTCAATACTATCCAAAGCAATCTACACATTCAATGCAATCTGTATCAAAATAACACCAACCTTTCCACAGATCTAGAAAAAGCTATCCTATAATTTGTATGGAACCAGAGAAAACACCAAATAGCTAAAGTGGTCCTGAAAAAAAAAACCCAAAGCTGGAGGCATCACAATTCCAGACTTCAAGCTGTATTACAAAGTTGTAATCACCAAGACAGTATGGTACTGGCACAAAAACAGACACACAGATCGATGGAACAGAATAGAGAACCCAGGAATGGACCCACAAATGTATGGCCAACTAACCTTTCACAAAGCAAGAAAGAATATCCAATGGGGAAAAAAAAGTCTCTTCAGCAAATGGTGTTGGGAAAACTGGATAGGGACATACAAAAGAATTAAACTGGACCACTTTCTTATACCATACACAAAAATAAACTCAAAATGAATGAAAGACCTAGATGTAAGACAGGAAGCCATCAAAATCCTACAGGAGAAAACAGGCAACAACCTCTTTGACCTTGGCGACAGCAACTTCTTACTTGACATGTTTCCATAGGCAAAGGAAACAAAAGCAAATATGAACTATTGTGACCTCATCAAGATAAAAAGCTTCTGCACAGGAAGGAAACAACCAGCAAAGCTTAAGGCAACCAACGGAATGGGAGAAGATATTTGCAAATGACATATCAGATAAAGGGTAGTATCTAAAATATATAAAGAACTTATCAAACTCAACACCCAAAAAACAATAAACCAGTGAAGAAATGGGCAAAAGACATGAAGAGACAATTCTCTGAAAAAGACATGCAGATGGCTAACAGACACATGAAAAAATGCTCAACATCACTCATCATCAGGGAAATGTACATCAAAACCACAATGAAATACTACCTCACATCTGCCAAAATTGCTAAAATGAACAACTCAAGGAACAACAGATGTTGGCAAGGATGCAGAGAAAGAGGAAATTTTTGCACTGGTGATTGTCATGTAAACTGGTGCAGCCACTCTGGAAAACAGTTGGAGGTTCCTCAAAAATTTAAAAATAGAACTACTCTATGACCCAGCAATTGTACTGGTAGTTATTTATCTAAAGGATACAGGAGTGCTGATTCTAAGGGGCACATGCACCCAATGTTTATAGCAGCAGTATCAACAATAGCCAAAGTATGGAGAGTCCAAATGTCCATCAACTTATGAATGGATAACGAAGATATATGTGTGTGTGTATAACACACACACACAATGGAATATTACTTGGTGATCAAAAAGAATGAAATCTTGCCATTTGCAACAATGTGGATGGAACTAGAGTGTATTATGCTAAGTGACATAGGTCAATCAGAGGGGTGCCTGGGTGGCTCAGTCAGCTAAGCATCTGACTTCAGCTCAGGTCATAATCTCATTGCTCATGAGTTCGAGCCCCACATCGGGCTCTTTGCTGTCAGCGCAGAGCCCGCTTTGGTTCCTCTCTCCCTCTCTCTCTGCTCCTCCCCAGTTTATGCTTTCTCTCTGTCTCAAAAATAAATACAAAACATCCAAAAAAAATTTTAAAGAAACAAGTCAGTCAGAGAAAGACAAATATCACATAATTTCACTTGTGAAATTTAAGATACAAAACATGAACATAAGGGAAGGGAAGAAAAAATAAGATAAAACAGAGAGGGAGACAACCTATAAGAGACTCTCACATGCAGAGAACAAACAGGGTTGCTGGTAGGGTGCTGGGTGGGGGGAAGGGCTTAAGGGATGAGGTGCATTAAGGAGGACACTTGATGCGATGAGCACTGGGTGTTATATGTAAGTGATGAATCATTAAATTCTATTCCTGAAATTAAAATAATTTTAAATAAATAAAATTTATTTTTTTTAATTTTTTTTAACCTTTATTTATTTTTGAGACAGAGAGAGACAGAGCATGAACGGGAGACGGTCAGAGAGAGGGAGACACAGAATCCGAAACAGGCTCCAGGCTCTGAGCTGTCAGCACAGAGCTCGACGCGGGGCTCGAACTCACGGACCGCGAGATCATGACCTGAGCCGAAGTCGGACGCTTAACCGACTGAGCCACCCAGGCGCCCCTTAAATAAATAAAATTTTAAAAAAACAAGAGAAAGGATAAAAACCTGATGATCATCTCAAGATATGCAGAAAAGCATTTGACAAAGTACAACACCCATTCATGATAAAAAGTCTCAACAAAGCCTTTGACAAAGTGCAATATCCATTTATGGCAAAATCTCTCAAAGTAGTTTTAGAGGGAACACACCTCAACATAATAAAGGCCATATGTGATAAAACCACAGCTAACATCATACTCAATGGTGAAAAACTGAGAGCTTTTCCTCTAAGGTCAGGAACAAGACAAAAGAGTTCCACTCTCACCAGTTTTATTCCACATAGTCCTAGAAGCAGCAATCAGACAAGGAAAAGAAATAAAAAGCATCCAAATTGGTAAGAAAGAAGTAAAATTTTCACTATCTGCAGTTGACATGATACTATATACATAAAACCCTAAAGACTCCATCAAAAAACTATTAGAACTGATTAATTCAGTAAAGTCACAGGATACAAAACTAATATACAGAAGTCTGTTGCATTTCTATACATTCATAATGTATTAGCAGAAGGAGAAATTAAGAAAATAATCTCATTTACAATTGTACCAAACAGAATAAAATACCAAGAAATAAACAAGGAAATGAAAGGCCTGTACTCCAAAAACTATAAAATATTGATTAAAAAATAGAAGATGACACAAACAAATGGAACTCATATTCATGGATTGGAAGAATCAATATTGTTTAAATGTCTATGCTACCCAAAACAATCTATAGACTCAGTGCAATCCCTATCAAAATACCAACAGCATTTTTTTCACAGAACTAGAACAAATAATCCTAAAACTTGTATGGAACTACAAATGACCCCAAATAGCGAAAGCAATCTTGAAACAGAAGACAAAACTGGGGGTTATCAAAAACACAGATTTCAAGATATACTTCTGAGCTATAGTAACCAAAACTTTGTATGGTACTGGCACAAAAACAGACACATAGATCAATAGAACAGAATAGATAGTTCAGAAATAAGGCCATGCTTACAGGGCCAATTAATCTATGACAAAGAAGGACAAAGTACACAGTGTAGAAATGACAGTCTCCTCAACAAATGGTACTGGGAAAACTGGATAGCTATATGGAAAAGGATGAAACTGAACCACTTCCTTTCACTATACTCAAAAATAAACTCAAATTAATTAAAGGTCTAAATATGAGATCTGAAACCTTAAAACTCCTAGAAGAAAACATAGGCTGTAATCTCTTTGAAATCAGCCATAAAAGCATTTTTCTAGATATGCCTCCTCAGGTAAGGGAAACAAAAACAAAACTAAACTATTGGGACTACACCAAAATAAAGAGTTTTTGCACAATGAAGTAAACCATCAACAAAACAAAAAGCAACCTACTGAATGAGAGAAGATATTTGCAAATAATATATTGGATAAAAGGTTAATATATGAAATATATAAAGGCCTTATACATATCACTGAAAACATCCCATTAAAAAATGAGCAAAAGACCTTAATAGGAATTTTTTCAAAGAAGACATACAGATGGTCAACAGACACTTGAAAAGATGCTCAACATCACTAATCACCAGGGAAAAGCAACTTAAAACCACAATGACATACCACTTTACACCTGTTAAAACAGCTGAGGTCAAAAACACAAGAAATAACAAGTGTTGGTAAGGATGCAGAGAAAAAGGAACCCTCATGCACCATTGGTAGGAATGCAAATTGATGCAGCCACCGTGGAAAACAGTATGGAGGTTCCTCAAAAAATTAAAAATAGAATATCCATATGATCCAGTAATTCCACTAATGGGTATTTACCCAAAGGAATTGAAAGAATATATATATATATATGTATATGTATATATATATGTATATGTATATGTACATATACATGTATATGTATATGCATATATATGTACATATACACATATATATAGATATACATATATACATAGATATAGATATATATTGAAAGAATATATATATGTATATATACATATAGATTGAAAGAATTTATATATATTGAAAGAATATATATATGTATATATACATACACACACACACACACACACAAACACACAGACAATGGAATATTATTCAGCCAAAAAAAGAATGAAATGTTGCCATTTGAGACAACATGGATGGACATAGAGGGTATAATGCTAAGTGAAATAAACAGACACAGATAAATGCCATATCATTTCACTCATATGTGGAATTTAAGAAAGAAAACAAATGAACAAAGAAAAAGGAAACAAAGAAACAAATAAAAAACAGACCCTTAAATACTGGTGGTTGCCAGTGTTGACAGTATAACACTATCAATTATACTTTAATAAAAACTTAAAAATTTAAAAATATTTAATTAAAAAAAAACTAATTTGAAGTTCAGATAAATAACCTGGGACATACATGAAAATTAAAAAAAAACAATGAGTATGCCATTGGGAATAAAGCAAACACAAATCCTCAAATTTGTAGAACTTACATTCTGGAAGTGGGAAACAGATAATTAGAGCATAAATATGCAAAATGTATAGGAATTCAGATGTTGATGTGTGCTATAGAGAATAATAAAGCAAACAGTTGACAGAGTCCACGGTGGAGAATTGAAATGAAAACCGACATAGATAAGGAAAGCTTTAATAAGAAGACACATTTGAACAAACACCTGAAGGAGATGAGGTAGCTACATATACATTTTGCTGTATTGCAGAAAGAGGGAAAGGGAAGGGCAAAGGCCTTGTGACAGGAGTATACCAGGTATGTTCAAGGAGCAAGACATTGGCTGGTATGCCTGAATTAGAGTGAATGAGAGAAAGAATAATAGGAGATGATGTCAGAAAGTTAAAAAGAGTCAGATGGGGCATGGCCTTGTTTTCCATTATTATGGAAACCATTAAAGTGTTCTCAGAACAGAAATGACATGATCAGGCTACTAAGACTATGAATGGGAAACGTAGTAGTAGCAAGGCTAAGATACTATTATAATAATTAAGATGAGGAATAATGAGGGGTTGGATAAGTTTTGGCAAAGTAGATATAGAGAGATGTTGTTCAATTATGATATATTTGGAAGAAAAATTAAGAGGATGTCTGAATATTTGTAAAATACGGGATAAAAAAGGAGACCAGTCAAAGATGACTATAAGGTTTTCTACTTAAGCAATTATAGAAGTGAAGTTATTATTTACTAAGGAGAAGCAGATTTGGGGATGAGGAATATTTAGAGTTGGGTTTTAAATAAATTACATTTGCAATGCCTAATAGATATCAAATTGGATATTTGCCTCCTCAGGGAGGCAGTTGTGTATATGATTTTGGAGATCAAGTTTAGAAATACAGAAAGGACTTATATCCTGAGACTGGATGAGATTACTGAGAGAGTGAGTATAAATGGAAATAGTATGAATAGTATAAATAGAAAAGTGAAATATTCCAAGAACTAAACTCAAAACCACTCCAAAGTTTAGAGGCCAGAGAGTAGAGAAGGAACCAGCAAAGTAAATTAGAAGGAACAATAGCTAAGGTAGGAAGAAAACCAAAAGAATATTTCCCCAGAAGCCAAGTGAAGAATGTGTTTCAAGGGGAAGGGAATTAATAATAAATTGTGTCAAATAGATATGTCAAGACAGATGAGGACTGAGAATCAAGAAATGGATTCAATACAATGGAGGTTATAGGTGACTTTGGTAAGAGGCATATCAGTGGAATGATAGGGGATTCATTGGAGTGGGATCCAGAATGAAATGAGAGGAATTGAAGACAGTAAGTGACATTCTCTTTTTTTTAAAGAGTTTTGTTGTCAAGAGGAAGAACAAAATGCCGTGGCAGCTGAAGGGTATCAAAGGATGTGGTGCATAAAAAAAAGTTTTAGTTTTTGTTTTTTCCCAAGATAAAAGGATATCTCTGAGTTTGACAGAGATAATACTTTACAAAGGAGAAATTTATAATGTGGGAGCAACTTTGCAAAAATTGCTGAAAACTTGTCTTTGAACTTGCTAGAGGGAACAGGATATAACGAACAAATAGTTTAGTTTTTTTTTTCTAGAAACATAATTCATCTATAGAAGGGAAGACATCTGGGTACAGATGCTGGTACAGGCAGATGGGCAGATATGGTGATGGGAGCTTCTGGAAAGTCATTTCTGATTGTTTCTACTTTCTCAGTGAAATTGGAAGAAAGATTGTCACCTGATAATGAGGAAGAAGTGATAGAGACCTGTGAATAGAGGGCAGGTGTGAAATAGTCATTTTGGTGAGTAAGAAGGTGAATGAATGCAACCTGTCCTGACAAATAAAAAAAAATGGAGAATCTTGGCCCACATTTCCATGTCACAATATGACTTTCAATTGCACACTCATGTGTGGGAAGGGGGGGCTGAACAAACATTCACAAGAAGTAACTAAATTTCAAGTGATGGCAATGATGACAAGGCATGCTGCTATTATTGAGCATCTACTATATACAAAACATTTTACATACATAAACTCTAATTCCCACAACAACCCTGCCAAGTTCATAAGTATTAATATCCTACGTTCACAGAAAAAGACCCCAACTTTAGAGAAGGTAATTTAGTTGAGATTCCACAACTAAGAGCATCACATTATCACTTAAACTCTGATCTGTTTCTTTTGAAAGAGTATTTGAAAGTGATCACCCTAGTTCAGTGGCTTTTAGCCTTTTTTTCTGTTCCAAGACATCTGAGAAATAGATATTCTCATAAGTAACAGTGGAACTGTGTTTCCATCAGTAATAAGGAAGAACTTTGAGCAAGACTGTCCAAGGGAAGCATAGTTTGAAAAAAGAAATGATAATTTCGAAATGGTTAGAGATCTCTCAGTACAAAAGAAATATGTCTCTCACCTTCAGTCTCTTTTGTTCAAACTCATTCTCCTTAACTGGCAAATTTAATGTAAATCTACTTCTCTGAATATATTTTCAACTTGTAAAGCCTTCTCATTTAATTGTGCCACTATTTTTTGTTAGAGTTTTCAAGTACTTATATAAATATGTCATGTTTGATATAAAATATTAAAATAAGCTCAATAATAAATGTAAATCTCCTTGCCTAAGTGAATGCATACCAAAGTATGATGAGAAAGTGCAGAAATTGAACAGTCCTTAATCAGTGACAATTGAGGACTGTGGAAAATGGGACAGATGCTTAAAGACTAGGAATGACACTTTACCAAAACTCCAAGAATGTCTCATGACATTGACATTGATCGTCAACAATATTCTGTATTATTAATATAAGGAAGCAAAATCACTTAGAAAAATAAATGGAGACTCTTGAAGCCAACACTATTTACTAAAACTGTCATACTAGATTATTATTTCCTGACTGGTTGCTCAAAGAAACAGAGTACATTTCTTCAAAATAAATTTCACGAGACTCTTCAGGTTATCTTTATGAAAAGATTGAGAAGTATACACTTTATGGTAGTACAAATAAGTGAAAAATAAATGTTTACATAACTGCTACTCAAAGGGTATAGGTTGATTTGGGCAACTGGCCAGGGATAGGGGGCTTATGCTTTACCTTATGGAGTAAGGAACATCTATATATGTGATTTGGAATTCTTCCCTGAGGAAAATTTGTCATTTCATCCCTGCTTATTTATTTATTTATTTATTTATTTATTAAATAATTTATTTTATTAGTGCCAACCTGAATTATAAATGGCAGCTCAGAAGTATAGTTGTTTTTAGATGCAGAAGAGGAGTTAGAAGTAAGAATGTTGCTATAGTCAGTTTTTTCCTGCATTGTAAGTAATAAATCATGTTGCTATCACCACAATCCCTACATCAGGATGCAAGTTGACTTCTACCTTATATATTTATTTCTACTGTGGAAATATTATTATGCATCTGATAAAGATTATAACCTAACATTCTATTTTATTTTAAATAAACATTTATAAAGCAAAAAGTAAAATACTGCCATCCAATAAGAGAATAAACATTACCAGGGTGCCTGGGTGGCTCAGTCGGTTAAGTGTCCGTCTTTGGCTCGGGTCATGATCTCACACTGTGGGTTCGAGCCCTGCATTGGGCTCTGTGCTGACAGCTCTGCCTTTCAAAAATGAATAAACATTAAAAAAAATTTAAAGAAAGAGAATAAACATTACCTAAAAATAGGTACAGAACATTAATCAAAACAATTTGTTAGATCAACACATCTCAATAATTTTAAATACAAGTTATACAGTATATGTTTGCTGATCACAGAAACATTAAATTAGGAATTAATACATGGAAGATATCTGGAAATTTATAAAATATTTATAAATTAAACAACACATTTGAAGTAAACCATAGGTCAAAAAGGAATTCATAAAGGAAATTAGAAAAAGTTTCAAACTGAATTAAAATGAAAATAAAACATATCAAAATTTATAGATATGCAGATAATACAATAGAATGCAGATAATACAATACTTAGCAAGAAACTCATAGCTTTATTTTTTTATATATGAAGTTTATTGTCAAATTGGTTTCCATACAACACCCAGTGCTCATCCCAAAAGGTGCCCTCCTCAATACCCATCACCCACCCTCCCCTCCCTCCCACCCCCCATCAACCCTCAGTTAGAAGAAACTCATAGCTTTAAATGCTCATATATTTTTAAAAGTCTAAAAGCAGTGATCTAAATTATCATCTCAGAAAGACAAATATAATTAAAACAGCAAGCTACCCTAAGTAAGGAGAAGGAGGGAAATAAATTTAAGAATGGTAACCAGTGAAAGAGAAAAGAGAGAAACAATAGAGAAAAATTAGTCAGAGTGGCCAAAATGAAGAAATCAGGAGACTATAGATGCTGGAGAGGATGTGGAGAAACAGGAACCCTCTTGCACTGTTGGTGGGAATGCAAATTGGTGCAGCCGCTCTGGAAAGCAGTGTGGAGGTTCCTCAGAAAATTAAAAATAGACCTACCCTATGACCCAGCAATAGCACTGCTAGGAATTTATCCAAGGGATACAGGAGTACTGATGCATAGGGGCACCTGTACCCCAATGTTTATAGCGGCACTCTCAACAATAGCCAAATTATGGAAAGAGCCTAAATGTCCATCAACTGATGAATGGATAAAGAAATTGTGGTTTATATACACAATGGAATACTACGTGGCAATGAGAAAAAATGAAATATGGCCTTTTGTAGCAACATGGATGGAACTGGAGAGTGTGATGCTAAGTGAAATAAGCCATACAGAGAAAGACAGATACCATATGGTTTCACTCTTATGTGGATCCTGAGAAACTTAACAGAAACCCATGGGGGAGGGGAAGGAAAAAAAAAAAAAAGAGGTTAGAGTGGGAGAGAGCCAAAGCATTAGAGACTGTTAAAAACTGAGAACAAACTGAGGGTTGATGGGGGGTGGGAGGGAGGGCAGGGTGGGAGGGAGGGCAGGGTGGGTGATGGGTATTGAGGAGGGCACCTTTTGGGATGAGCACTGGGTGTTGTATGGAAACCAATTTGACAGTAAATTTCATATATTAAAAAATAAAAAAAAAAAAAAAAAAAAAAAAAAAAGAAAAGTAGGGACAGATATATAAAATTTACTTTTGCCTTCCAAATATATATATGTAATTCCTATCATTGATATGTATTGAATTTAACATTTATTTAGTGCCTATTGTTTATGAAGAGCCAACAGACCCGTATTTCTCAACATCTTCAAATGGCAAAGTACTCAGCAGCAAATAGTTTATGTGAATGTTAATATAAATCTGTAAATAGAGACACAACTCTTTTAAAGATGTGATTATTTCAATGTTAATTTAAAAGAAGAACTTTTCTGTCAAAAAAAAAAAAAATAGAGAAAAATTAATAAAACCAAAACCTGGTTCTTTGAAAATATAAACAAACTAATAAGCTTCCAACTAATTGATTAAGACTCAAATTAGAAATATGAGAAATAAAAGAGAGATCATTATTATTAATCATACACAATTTAAAAGAAAAGACATAAGAATTTATGAAAATGAATTTGTAAACTTAGATGAAAGGAACACACTTCTTGAAAGAGTTAAATCACTAAAATTGACACAAAAATTAGAACATGAATAACCTTATATTCATCAAAGAAACTGAATTTGTAATTTATAACATTCTTAATAACAAAATTCAATGCCCCTGGGAATGCAAGCTGGTGCAGCCACTCTGGAAAACAGTATGGAAGTTCCTCAAAAAAGTAAAAATAGAACTACCCTACGACCCAGCAATTGCACTACTAGGCATTTATCCAAGGGATACAGGTGTGCTGTTTCAAAGGGACACAGGCATCCATCCCCATGTTTATAGCAGCACTAATCAACAGTAGCCAAAGTGTGGAAAAAGCCCAAATGTCCATCAATGGATGAACGGATAAAGAAGATGTGGTATATATATACAATGGAGTATTACTCGGCAATCAAAAAGAATGAAATCTTGCCATTTGCAACTACATGGATGGAACTGGAGGGTATTATGCTAAGTGAAATTAGTCAGAGAAAGACAAAAATAATATGACTTCACTCATATGAGGACTTTAAGAGACAAAACAGATGAACATAAGGGAAGGGAAACAAAAAGCATATAAAAACAGGGAGGGGGACAAAACAGAAGAGACTCCTAAATATGGAGAACAAACTGAGGGTTACGGAAGGGATTGTGGGAGGGGGGATGGGCTAAATCGGTAAGGGGCACTAAGGAATGTACTCCTGAAATCATTGTTGCACTATATGCTAACTAAATTGGATGTAAATTTTAAAAAGTAAAAAATAAAATTTAAATAAATAAATAAATAAATAAATATTCAATGCCCAGACTGTTTCACAGGTATTCTTTCAAATAATTAAAGAAGAAATAATACAAAGCCCACAGTTTTTTCTCAAAAAGTGTAAGATAAAAGAACTCTTCTCAACTCACTCTCAGAGTTCAATATTGTCTTTATGCCAAAGCCAGACAACATTATAAGAAAATTACACAGCAGGGGCGCCTGGGTGGCTCAGTCAGTTAACTGTCAGACTTCGGCTAAGGTCATGATCTCACAGTTCATGAGTTCAAGCTCCTCGTTGAGCTCTGTGCTGACAGCTCAGAGCCTGGAGCCTGCTTCAGATTTTGTAACTTCATCTGCCCTTCCCCAACTCATGCTCTGTCTGTCTGTCTTTCTCTCAAAAATAAACATTAACAAAAATTAAATAATAAAGAAAATTACAGACCAATACTCCTGATGAGCACATACTCAAAAATCATTAACAAAATATTAGCAAATCAAACACAAAAAAGATATTAGACAATACATTCTGACCAAGTGGATTTATCCTAGAGATGCAAGTTTGACTAACACTCAAAAATATATCAGTATTGTTCTCCATACTAATATAATAAAGGGAAAACACCCCAGAGAATCATTACAACTTAACAAAAGATGTGCAAGATAAAGATTATTGTTACACTGAAAACTGAGATATTGCTGGATAAATGAAAGAAAACCTAAATAAATTTACAGATACACCATGCTCATGGATTGGAAGACTCAGCATTAAGATAGATGTCAATTCCCCCTAAGCTTATATGTAGATTTGATGCAATTCTAACTAATATCTCAGTAGTCTTTTTCATAGAAACTGACAAGTTGATTCTAAAATTTATATGGAAATGCAAAGGATGTTAAAACAATTGTGAAAATAAAGAAAAAAAATGAAGGAATTGTTCTACCTCTTTCTTAGTATTTTTCTATCACAATCAAAAGAGTGATATATTGCTGCAAAAACAGATCTACAGATCAATTAATCAGAATAAACAGTCCAGAAATAGACCTTCACATTTATGGCCAATTGGTTTTCAACAAAAATGTCAAGATAATTCAATAGGGAAAGCTTTTCAAAAACTGGTGTTAGAACAACTGGATATCCATGTGGGAAAAAAATGAACTTGATCATTACCTTATATACCCAAAAAGAAATTTGAAATGGATCATAAACCCAAATGTATAAGTAAATCCATAAAAACATTTGGAGGGACGCCTGGGTGGCTCAGTCGCTGAGCATCCGACTTGGACTCGGATGATGATCTCATGGCTTGTGGGTTAGAGTCCACGTCAGGCTTTGTGCTGACAGCTCAGAGCCTGGAGCCTGCTTCGGATTCTGTGTCTATCTGTCCCTCTCGCACTTGCACTCTGTCTCTCTCTCTCTCTCTCAAAGTAAATAAACATAATAACAAATTTTTTTTTTAATTTGGAGAAATGAGAAGAAAATTTTTGTGAATTCAAGTCAGGCAAAGGTTTATGAGATAGGGCACAAATGTCACAAATTATAAAAGAAAAACAAAATTTGATTTCAACAAAATTTAAAACGAAATTTGATTTCAACAAAATTTAAAATGTCTGCTTTTAGAAAGACACAATTAGGAAAATGAAAAGCAGGTTAGAACTTAGAAAAATATTCCCAATGCATATATCAGATAAAGAGTTTGTATCAAGAGTATATAATTATAACTCACCCAATATGACAAATAGATGAAAAACAACTCCCATTAAAAACAGGTAAATGATTTGAACAGACACCGCACAACAAAAGATGAGCATCTTATAGGTATGCAAATTTTGAAATGTTCAATATCATTAGTCATCAAAGAAATGCAAATTAAAATCACAATGTAATATCATTACATACTCACTAAAATGTGTAAAATTAAAAGGCTGACAGGTATTCATGATGATGTGGAGCACCTTCAGCTTTCCTACTCCTCATAGGAATGTAAAATACTTCCATTTTGGCAGTTTATTGTCATATGAAAAATACATTTGCCTATTTTGGCAGTGTATTGTCATCTGAAACATACATTTGCACTTATTATATGACCTAGCAATTCCACTACTAGCTACTAGCTTCAAAGAAATAAAATACATTCAAAGACTTGTACAATAATGTTCCTAGCAGCCTAGTTTATAATATCCCCAAATCTAGAAATAACCTAAATATACATCAACAGGTGAATAAGTAAACCAATTGCAGCATTTCCATAAATGGAATATTATTCAGAAGCAACAACGGAATACAACTGAAACAAACAAAAACATGGATGAATCTATAAAGCATTATGCTAGTTAATGGACTCAATGTTTGTGTCCCTCTAACATTCATATGTTGAGACCCTAATGTCCAGTGTGGCTGTATCTGGAGGTAAGACCTTTAAGGAAGCAATTAAAATTACATAAGGTATTAAAGATGGGACTTTAATCCAATAGGATTAGTATCCTTATAAGAAGAGACACCACAACACTCTCTTGCTCTCTCTCACTCTGTGTTTCTCACTTTCTCATTCATGCTTTTATGCTCTCTCTGAATAACACACTGAGGAAAAGCCATGTTCGAGAATATAGCAAGAAGGTGGCTGTCTGAAAGCCAGGAATAGAGCACTCATTGGAAACTGACCCTGCTAACACCTTGATCTTGGACTTCCCTGGAATTGTGAGAAAATAAATTTCCATTATTTAAGGTACCCAGTCTGTGGCATTTTATTACGGCAGACTGAACAGACTAGCATTGTCAATGCTTGTAAAAATCCATATACAAGAGAATACATAATGTATGATACCATTTATATGAAGTTACAGAATAGGGAAAAAACTAGTGACACAAATCAGATCAAGGATTGCCTGAACCTAGGAGTGGTGGGAAGACTGAATAGGATAGGGTAGGGAAACTTTTGAGGTGATGGACATGTGCTAAATCTTTATTATGGTGGTAGTTACACAGGTTTGTAAATTTGTCAAAACTCATAGAGAGTACTCTTAAAGTGTGGATGTTTTGCTATGTGTCAATCATGCTTCAAAAAAAAAAACAAAGCTTGTTTGGAAAAAATGTAATTCAAGCAAAAAAAAAGCCAGATTATATAGAATAAAGTGAAATAATCATATCAAAATTTCTAACTTCTATACCACATCTAGGGTACTGTAACATTTTTGGGAAAAATACTACAAAATATCCAGAGGAATGCATTGAAGATTCTTAATAGCTTGAAAAACATATCCTGTGATGAACAATTGAGAGAAACTGCATTGCTCAGCCTGGAAGAGGAATAACATGAGAGTGAGATAAGGCAAAGATAGCTATCTTCAAATATTTGGTAACTGCTATATGGGAAGTTAAGTGACTTAGAGTCTGTGTAACTGCACAAAGCAGATATGGATTATGATTAGATAAAAGTTGCAATGAAAACTTTAAGACTCAATATGATGAAGTACTTTCAAATAATTAGAGCTGTCCAACAAAATCCTTGGACCCTAGAAACCAGTGATTTGGTCAGGGGAAAGTAATGCCAATTACTGTCATTTTCCACAATATTTTTGAATAATTACCATGCAACACATTAATAATTTTGCATACTATTACACATATGTCAATTTAAATTTGTTGTGAGTTTTATTACTATACTAAACCCTGTCCTTGCATTCTGTTTTTAATAATCTTACTACTTATCCTCAACTCATATGATAAAACAATTAGAATATTGCTCACCAATACTATGTATGCTTGCTAAATGTTGTAGAAGAAGTGAAAAATTCACTTCATGTTTCTACGTTGGGCTAATTTTTGGTACATTTATATCAAACAGATATAACTTCCAATATAAATACTTGAAAAAGCCATCTTTATGTGCTGACAGTGTTATAGTGTTATCACAATGAGAAGAAATGGTGGCACAGCTGAGAAGTTATTTATTGTGATACTTTGTGTTCCATTTTAAAATGTAAGTATACTCAGTTTAGATGTCAGGAAAAAGAAAAGAATTATTTTTTATCATTATTGGCAATAAATCATGAATCAATTGTACAATTAATTTCTTTGTTACTCTTGTTTTGAAACCTGAGAAAATTATCTAACACATGTACGTGAATCATAAATATGCAACTGTATAAATCACAAATAGAACTTCCGACGCATGTAGGTTTCTATCTTACTTTTTTTAAAACCATCTTAACCATGTTTAGGTGTAAATTTTGGTGGTATTAAATACATTCATAATGTTGTGGCACCATGGCCATCATCCATCTCTAAAACTCTCTTTACTTGTAAAACTGAAGCTCTATATCCACTAAACAATGACTTCCTATTCTCCTCTCTCCCCAGCCTCTAACAACTACCACTTAACTGTCTCTAGAAGTCTGATTACTCTAAGTATCTCATACAAGTGGAATCATATACTACTGGTCTTTTTGTGACTGGTTTATTATGCTTAGCATAATGTCCTCAAGGTCCATCCCTATTGTAGCCTATGTCAGAATTTCCTTTAAGGGTGAAAAAAATTCCATTGTATGATTACACCACATTTTGCTTTGCCATTTATCTGTGAATGGACACTTGGGTGGCTTCCATATTTAAACTATTGTGAATAATGCTGCTATAAACATGAGTGTACAAATATCTCTTTGAGACTCTGCTTTCAATTCTTTAGCTATATACCCAGAAGTGGAATTTCTGAATCATTTGGTAGTTCTATTAGTAATTTTTTGAAGAGCTGCCGTACTGTTTTTTATAGTGGATGAACTATTTTACATTTCCACCAATAGTGCACAAAAGTTGCAATTTCTCAATATCCTCTTTAACACTTACTTTGTTTTTTTCATAGCAGTCATCCTAATGGGTCTGAATTGGTATCTCATTGTAGTTTTCATTTGCATTTCCTTAATAATTAGTGATATTAAACATTTTTTCATGTGCTTATTGTACATTTGCATATCTTCTTTGGAGAAATGCCTATATAAGACCAGTTATTTATTAATCAATTTGTTTGTATTTATGATGTTGAATTTGTGATGTTCTCTGTATACTTTGGATATTAACCCCTTATCAAATTCATGATTTAGAAATATTTTCTCCCAATATGTCAGTTTTTTACTCTATTGTCTTCTGACATAAAAATATTTTTAATTTTATAAATTCAATTTCTCTATTTTTTCTTCAGTTGCCTGGGCCTTTGGTGTCATATTCAAGAAATCATTGTCAAATCCAATGTGATGAAGCCTTTGCCCTCTGGTTTTTCTAAGAGTTTTATAGTTTTGGGTCTCATCTTTAGGTCTTTGGTCCATTTTGAGCTAATTTTTGGATGTGGCATTAGATAAAGGTGAAACTCCATTCTTTTGCTTGTGAATATCCAGTTTTCCCAGAATTACTTGTTGAAAGACTCTCCTTTCCCCCGTTGAATGGTCCTTGGCAACCCTGTCAAAAATCATTTGAATATGTAAGTAAGGGCTTATTTCTGGGCTCTCCATTCTATTCCATTGATCTGGATGTATGTCTTTATGTCAATATCACACTGTTTTGATTGCTGTAACTTTGTAGTAGTAACTTTTGAAATCAGGAAGTGTTAGTCCTACAGCTTTATTCTGCGTTTTCAAGACTGTTACGGTGATTCGGGGTCCCCTAAAATTACATATGAATTTTAGGATGGATTTTCATACTACTACAAAAACATCATTGAGAATTTGAGAGATTGCACTGAACCTCTTTGAGGTGTATAGACATCTTAAGAATAGTATGTCTTCCAACTGATAAACATGGGATGCTTTTCCATTTATTTATGTCTTCTTTAATTTCTTTCAGCAATATTTCATGGTTTTCATATTACAAGTGTTTCATCTCCTCGGTTAAGTTTATTCCTAAGTATTTTATTATTTTCATTCTATTGTAAATGGAATTGTTTTCTTCATTTTCTATTCATATTTTTCATTGTTAGTGTATAGAGATGCAACTGATTTTTGTATGTTGATTTTGTATTCTGAAATGTAACTGATTATGTTTATTAGTTCTATGAGTTTTTGGCAGAGTTTTTAGAATATGCTATATATAAGAAAATGTCATCCACAAACAATTTAATATCTTCCTTTCCAATTTGGATGCCTTCTTCTCTTTTTCTTTCCTAATCGCTCTGCCTTGGATTTCTAGTACTGTGTTGAACAGAAGTGGTGTGAGTGGACATCCTTGCTTTGCTTCATATCTTAGAAGAAAACTTTCCAGTTTTCATTGTTGAGTATGATGTTAGCTGTGGGGTTTTCCTATATGGTCTTTATTTTATTGAGGTGAGATCTTTCCATACTTAATTTGTCAAGAGTTTTTATCATGGAAGAGTGTTGAATTTTCTCAAATGCTTTTTATGCATGTATTGAGATAATCATATAATTTTCTCTTTTATTCTATTAATATGATGTATCACATTTAATGATTTGTATATGCTAAACCATCTTTGCATCCCAGGGATAAATCCCATTTAATCGTGGTATATAATCCTTTTAATGTGCTGTTGAATTTAATTTGTTAATATCTTGTTAAGGATTTTTGCATCCTTGTTCTTCAGGGATAGTAGCCTGTAGATTTCTTTTCTTGCCATTTTTTTGCCTTTGTTAACAGGGTGACGCTGGCCTCCTAATATAAGTTTGGAAGGGTTCTCTCTTCCTCTATTTTTTGAAGAGTTTAAGAAGGGTTATTGTTAATTCTTCTTTAAATGTTTGGTAAAATTTGCCTGTGAAATCATCTGTTCTTGGGTTTTTTCTCTATTAGGAGATTTTTTATTATTAATTCAATTTCCTTATTTGTTACTGGTTCAGATTCAGTCTTGGTGGGTTGTATGTTTCTAAGAATTTATCCATTTCTTCTGCATTGTCAAATATGTTGGTATACAATTGTTCATAATCATCCTTTATGATCTTTTTCATTTCTGTGGGATCAGTTGTGATATCTTCTCTATTATTTCTGATTTGAGTCTTCTTTTTTCTTAATCTAACTGAAAGTTGGTGAATTTTGTTTCTTGTCAAGAAACCAACTTAGTTTTGTAAAAAATTTTAAAGAGTATTTCTATTTCTTATTTCATTTATTTCTGTTCTAATCTTTATTTCCTTTCTTCTGCTGACTTTAGACTTAGCTTGTTCTTCTTGTTCCTTGACATAAAATTAACGTGTTTGAGATCTTTCTTCCTCACTTAACATAGACATTTATCAATGTAAACTTCCCTCAAAGTACTGATTTTTCTATATCCCATAAGCTTTGGTATGCTATGTTTTCATTAAAATTTTTTTAATGTTTATTTATTTTTTGAGAGAGAAAGAGAGACAGAGTGCGAGTGGCAGAGGGGCAGAGAGAGAGGGAGACACAGAATGCAAAGCAGGATCCAGGCTTCAAGCTGTCAGCACAGAGCCTGACACAGGGCTCGAATTCATGAACTGCAACATCATGACCTGAGCCAAAGTCAGACGCTTACCTAACTGACTGAGCCACCCAGCTGTTTTCATTTTTGTTTCAAGAAATTTTCTAATTTCAGGGTGCTCATTCAGTCACGCGTCTGCCTCTTGATTTCAGCTCAGGTCATGATCTCACGGTTGGTGAGTTTGAGCCACGTGTCATAGAGCCAGGCCATATGTGCTGACAGTGAGCAGCCTGCTTGTGATTCTCTGTCTCCCTCTCTCTCTGCCCCTGCCCTGCTCAGCTCTTTCTCCAAAACTAAATAAATAAACATTTTAAAAAAATAAATTTTCTAATTTCACTTTTGATTTCTTCTTTGACCCAATGGTTGCTGAAACATGTCTTTAAGGGGATCCTGGGTGGCTCAGTCAGTTAAGCATCTGACTCAATTTCAGCACAGGTCATGATGCCAGGGCCTGGGATCAAGCCCTGGTTTGGGCTCTACACTGAGTATGGAGTCTGCTTAAGATTCTCTCTCTCTCCCCGCCCCTGCCCCTCTCCCTGTTTCACTATCTCTCTCTAAAAAAAATTTTTTAATTAAAAAAATGCATTTGCATTTTAAGTTTTCCCAATTTTTTTGTTATTTATCTCTAATTTTATTCCATGTGGGACCAAACCAAATGTCTAAAAACAGAAGACTGAATAAATTTAAATATATATATATATATATATATATATATATACACATATATATATATGTGTATATATATACACACATATATATATATATGTATATCCATATAATGGTTTACTACAATACAGTGAAACTGAATAAGTAATAATTATGTACAATGATATGGATAAATATTTCAAACATAACATTGAATGAAAAAACAAACCACAACAGATTTAAGTCATATAACAGCTCAGAAAAAATATATGATTTTAGAAGTAAGGACAGTGGTTGCTTTGGGGGAATAGGTTGAGGTAGTGATTGGGAGGTCGACAAGAGTGACTGGCGTGCTGGCAATGCTCTATTTCATGATCTGGGGAGTAGTTACATGGATTTATTAATTTTTTAAAGTTTATTTACTTATTTTGAGAAAGATAGAGAGAGGAATAGAGAGATATCATGGGAGGGGCAGGGAAAGAGAGAGAGAGAGAGAGAGAGAGAGAGAGAGAGAGAGAATCCCAAGTAGGCTCCATGCTTGGCACACAGCTCAATGGGGAGCTCGATCCCATGACTGTGAGATCACGACCCCGGCCAAAATCAAGAGTCAGACACTTAACTGACTGAGCCACACAGGCACCCCTGGATGTATTAACATTTTAATAATTAATTGAGTTATGATATGTGTACTTCTTTGAATAATTCAATAAAAAATTAAATATAAAAAATATTAAATATATATAAAGACAGATAGTAGATAAGTATTAGCAGGTTTACTGGAAATGAATCATTTTCTGAATTTCAGATTTAGATATAGAATTGTACAATTGCCTTTCCATAAGTGATACAGTTCTTTGGAATTTTTCTATAATGGGCCAAAAAGAGAGTGAGAGGGAGAGAAAGAGGGAGAAACCTAGAGTTTCTTGAAGTTTAGACTTGGAAGGTGCCTCTCTTAGTGCCACTAGGATTTCTGAAACAGGAATGTTTAGAGTAGTCTATAGCAATAATGGTTAAAGTTCTTGATAGAAAACATCTTGTAACTCTGAATCTAAAGCACATTTGGGCTGCCAGTGACACTTCTTAAAATCAGACACTTTAAAGATAGCAATCTGTGTTTTATTAATTCAATTTTTATATGCAGGTAGTCAGATTCAGTGCTGCATACCTTCTATTGTAGAGCAATCATCCATAACTTTGAAATAGGAAGCATATGCTACCCATTTTTCAATATGAATATTCAGGATATAGAGTCAGATTTTTTCCAATAAAAATAACAAATCAACCTGATGTTTTGGACATTATTTTGATTTGCAAATGCTTTTATTCTGTTCTTCCACGTTTCAGCACCTTTCCCATAGACAGCAGAGGGTTTCAAGAAATGTCCCATTGTCATTCTTTCTTGTTTTTCTTGTTTTGAGAAATAGTGTTCTTTTTATCAAATATAATGCTCATATTACAAGTATGTTATATACATATTGATGAAACTTTATATCTAATATCACAATTACTATGGTATCTTTCATGAGTTTTAATTTCAATATGTTAATGTTTTATGAAGATGATTTAGGTTAATTCTGCTGTGTTGGGGGTACAGGAGATCCTGCTATGCTGATCAATCTATGATCTTCAACACTGGCAGAAAAAAAAATCATGATTAAATATGCATTGTAAAGGAAAGGGGAAGCAGCAGATAATTTAAAAAATCAATTGAGAGGGATCATTAGTGTGTAATATTATTGCAAAGCCTAAGCTAATGTGAGTTCTTGTAAAATCTGAGTCAGAATTTTCTAAAGTACATTCTGTGATATTCTGTTACCTATGTTGTTTTCCAGAACACTGAATGTAAAATGTTGATCCAAGTAAATAACTAAAAATATGACAGTATGACCTCAAAACTGGAAAGGCTCTTAAAGCAGTGTTCCTCAAAATCTCGAGATACATGCTAAAAATGCAGACAAGACTCCATCCTCAGAGTTGCCGAAGAAGGACTCTGTATTTTAACAGGTTTCGCTAAGAATTCTTATGTGTATTAAATCGTGACAACTACTGTCTTAGAGGACCACAGCCTATTGTGGTTTCTCATTTTCTAGATGGAGGAATGATACCCCACACAGCTAGTTAGAACAGAGACAGGATGTTAACAGAGCTTTTCCAGGCTTTTAGTCTTTTCACATTGCCATGATGTTCCCTATGGCAATTTATCATTCACAAGTACCTTTACAAATACTATTGTAACTTATTCCTTCAACATCCTAACAGGTAGGAAGGTCAGGTTATTATTTAACCCATTGCACAGATAATATATGTATATATGGATGGATGGATGGATGGATGGATGGATGGATGGATGGATATTCATTCAATCAGTATCTTGAATTAGCTGGACTCTGTAGAGTAAGCTTTTGGATAGTTTTTGTTTTCATGTCCCCTTGTGAAGGATGTTGTGTTGTGCTATTTCTCCCCTCTGAGTGGAAGTACTCATTCCTTCAGCAGACAAGAGTATAGGGTGCTGATGGCTCACAGCTGAGCCTCAGACAAGGCCTCACCTTGAACAAGGCACCACCCTCTTCCCAGAGGTAACCTGATTGCAATGACTGTTGATGTCTGGGTCACAAAGGCTCAGCTGTATTGCTTCAATTTTGGAACTGTTACAGAACCAGGCTGGAATGCTGGCGGAAAAACCAAGCAGCACTCAGAGATCTTGGTGGATCGGAGATTTATTTAACACCGGCGGGCTCAGAGGAGACCGTTTCTCCAAAGATCTGAGCGCTGAATGCAAGTGGGAAGGGTAATTTATAGTCATCAGCTTCCATATCTGTGGGGGGTTTTGTGCGCACAGCAAACAAAGGAAGAACCCGGAGGAGGGGTCTCTATGCTAGAGACCAGAGCTTGTTTTAGCCTCATTGGCCATCTTTGGTGCTGTACTTTATTCACTTCTCCAACAGAACCATCTGGAAAGGCCATGCCAGTTCCAGAACTTTCGGTCAGAATGGTGAAGGCCTTTGTTGCTACTGTTTGACTGCAATCTCTACCCAGTCTTTCATTCTTCACCCCTCACACCTGTTCCCCCAAGCACTTTTAAATAAATCTCCTGTATGTGATTTTTTTTTAATTTCAAGTTTTTATTTAAACTCCAGTTAGTTAACATACTGTGTATATTAGTTACAGGAGTAGAATTTAGTGATTCATCATTCACATACAACACCCAGTGCTCATCACAAGTGCCCTCCTTAATACCCATTACTCATTTAATCCATCCCCCTGCTCACTTCCCCTGTAGCATCTCAGTTTGCTCCCTATATTTAAGAGTCTGTTTTATGGCTTGCCTCTCTCTTTCCCCCCGCCATGTTCATTTGTTTTGTTTCTTAAATTCCACATATGTGTGAATTCATAAGGTATCTGTTTCTCTTTGACTTATTTTGCTTCACATAATACTCTCTAGCTCCATTCATGTCATTGCAAATGGCAAGATTTCATTCTTTTTCATGGCTGAGTGATATTCTTTTATATATATATTTACTACAACATGCTTATCCATTTATCAGTCTATGGACACTTGGGCTATTTCCATAATTTGGCTATTATAGATAATGCTGCTATAAACATCAGGGTACATGTATCCCTTCAAATCAGTATTTTTGTATCCTTTGGGTAAATACCTAGTAGTGCAATTGCTGGGTCATAGGGTAGTTCTATTTTTAACTCTTTGTGGAACCTCCATACTGTTTTCCAGAGTATCTGCACCAGTTTGTATTCCCACCAACAGTGAAAAAGAGTTACCCTTTCTCCCATCCTCACCAACACCTGTTATTTCCTGTGCTGTTAATTTTAGCCATTCTTACAGGTGTGAGGTGATATCTCATTGTAGTTTTGATTTGTACTTCTGATAAGTGATGTTGAGCATCTTTTCACATGTGTATTAGCCATCTGGATGTCTTCTTTGGAAAAATGTCTATTTCATGTCTTCTGTCCACTTTTTAACTGGATTACTTGTTTCTTGGGTGTTGAGTTTGATAGTTCTTTATAGATTTTGGATACTAACCCTTTACCAGATATGTCATTTACAAATATATTCTCCCATTCCAAAGGTTGTCTTTTAATTTTATTGATTGTTTCCTTTGCTGTGCAGAAGCTTTTCATCTTGATGAAGTCCCAATAGTTTATTTTTGCTTTTGTTTCCTTTGCCTCAGGAGACATATCTAGTAATAAGTTGCTGTGGCCAATGTCAAGGAGGTTCCTGCCTGTGTTCTCCTCTGGGAATTTTATGGTTTCCCGTCTCACATTTGTTTTTTCATTCATTTTGAATTTATTTTTGTATATGGTGTAAGAAAGTGATCCAGTTTCTTTTGTATGTCGCTGTCCAGTTTTCCCAACACCATTTGTTGAAGAGACTGTCTTTTTTCCATTGGATATTCTTTCTTGCGTGGTCAAAGATTAGTTGACCATGTAGTTGTGGGTCCATTTCTGGGTTTTCTATTCTGTTCCATTGATCTATGTGTCTGTTTTTGTGCCAGTTAAATCTCCTATATATGAATTTATGCTTAAGAGTCAGCTTCCCAGAGAAGTTTACCTAGGACACCTCTGAATAAAATCTTGGGCAATCCCTCAGCCTTTTCAGCCATTCTCATTCAGAACAAGAAGACTGATTTCGATAATTAAATTTTCTAGTGGAGAATACTTCCTATTTCACATAAGTTTAAACTTTCTTCTTTCCCTAGCTTGAACCTGTTTCAGACTTAGAATCTGACTATGGGAGACAAGGTCGTGTGGTTGCTCTCTTTTTCTCAGTCCAGCCTTTCCCTTCATTCTCGCAGTTTCTTACCCCTCCAAAAAAGGGGCCTGAAGAGAGGGTGAAATTTGGATAAAAAAATAATAGTCTTACAAGGTAACAACTTAAGTGCCCATTGAATGAATGGACAGATAAAGTGTGGTATATATATTTTTAATGAAACATTTTCAACTATATAAAAGAAGGAAATCCTGCCATTTGAGACACCATGAATGGACACTGAAGATATTATGCTAAATGAAATAAGTCAAAGGCAAATACTGTATGATTTCACTTATATGTAATGTACCAAAAAAAAAAACAAAAAAAAAACCCTCAACAGAATTCAGTGATACAGAGAACAGATTGGTGGTTGCCAGAGGTGGGTGTGGAGAGATGGAAGATGAGTAGGGAGAGGGCAAAACAGGTCAAGGCAGTCAGATGATACAAACTTCCAGTTATAAGACAAATAAGTTCTGGGATGTAATGTACAACATGGTGACTACACTGAATGGTACTGTATCGTATATTTGAGAGTTGCTAAGACAGTAAATCTTAAAAGTTCTCATCATAGAAAAAGATTGTAACTATGTGGAAACTGATATTAACTTACTAAGGTGGTTGTTTTGTGATATGTACATGTATTTAATCATTATGTTGTACACCTGAACCTAATATAGTATAATATATCAATTATATTTCAATAATAAATAATGTAGAAAAAAAGGAATAGTCTTAAATAGTTGGAATGGTTCCTACCTAGCATCTGCATCCTATGGGTGACAAAAGTATTGCCGACTCCTCTTATAGGACATTTAAAAGGTATTGTTTATTTTTTTAAAAATTTTAATATAAATTACTGTCAAGTTAGCTAACATATAGTGTATACAGTGTGCTCTTGGCTTTGGGAGTAGATTCCCATGATTCATCACTTACATACAACACCCAGGGCTCATCCCAACAAGTGCCTTCCTCAATGCCCATCACCCATTTTCCCCTCTCCCCCACCCCCATGAACCCTCAGTTTGTTCTCTGTATTTAAGAGTTTCTTATGGTTTGCCTCCCTCTCTATTTGAAACTATTTTTCCCCTTCCCCTCCCCCATGGTCTTCTGTTAAGTTTCTCAAATTCCACATATGAGTGAAAACATATGATATCTGTCCTTCTCTGATTTATTTCACTTATCATAATACCCTCCAGTTCCATCCACATTGTTGCAAATGGCAAGATTTCATTCTTGCTCATTGCCAAGTAGGATTCCATCATATGTGTAAGCTACATCTTCTTTATCCATTCATCAATTGATGGACATTTGGGCACTTTCCACAATTTGGCTATAGTTGATAGTGCTGCCATAAACATTGGGGTACACGTGCTCCTATGAATCAGCACTCCTGTATCCTTTGGATAAATTCCTAGTAGTGCTGTGTCATAGGGTATTTCTATTTTTAATTTTTGAGGGACCTCCACAGTTTTCCAGAGTGGTTGCACCAGTATGCATTCCCACCAACAGTGCAAGAGGGTTCCCATTTCTCTACATCCTCACCAACATTTGTTGTTTCCTTAGTTGTTAATTTTAGCAACTTGACCAGTGGGAGGTGGTATCTCAATGTGCTTTTGGTTTTCATTTCCCTGATGATGAGTGATGTTGAGCATCTTTTCATGTGTCTGTTGGCCATCTGGATGTCTTCTGTGGAAATATTAAAACAAAACCTCATGTACTTTTTCTGCTTTGACAGTTATCAACATTTTGCCAATATTGTTTCATCTATATCCTCTGTTACTATTTATTTGTTTGTTTTGTTTGCTTGTTTGCTCTCTTCTTGGTTTCTAGTGTGTTTTTAAGCAATCCCTGACTAATAAATGCCTGATTTCACTCTTGAACACTTAAGTATTTATTTTTTTTACAATATGCTATCTGTTGGCAAACTATAATACCATTATAACATCTAAGAAAAGTAATTGTCCTTTCTTGACATCATCTAATAGTGGGTCATATTCACAATTGATCAAAGATTTTTAATTTTTCAAGAATAGGATCTAAACAAGTTTTGCATTCAGTTGATATGCCTCTTGTCTCATTTCCTCCAATCTTTTATTTTCTCATGGCATCTATTTGTTGAGGAAATAGGGTCATTTGTCCTATAGGGTTTCAACTTGCTGGATTTTATTGAGTACAAATGTGAACTTTATAGTTTTTCTCTGTCTTCTATTTCTTCCTATAAAATAGGAGGTAGATATAAAGATGAATTAGATTTAGTTTCAGGTTGTTGGTAAGAATACATCATAGGGGGTACTACATATTTCTTATTCCATCACCTCATGAAGCACATATGTGTAGTTGTCCGAATTTTAGAGATGTTAAGTTTGATCAATGAGTCCAGGTATTATCAGCAAGGTACTATCAGTTTCCATCCAGTATAAAGATTCCCCCATCAAATTTTTACAAAATTATTTCAGCATCCATTGATAATCCATTTCCTAGGCTCATTATCTTATTAGAGGATACAAATATGACATATTTAAATTCTATGAATCCTACATTAATTACCTAGGATTCTTCTATAAAGAGGAAATTTCCCTTAACTATTAATAACTTGGAAATATAATTCATACAGTAAAAGTATAAAAATGATTATTATTTTTGTTTACTTATTTTTAGGATAATGAGTTGGTGGTCTAGCAACCTATAAAGATGACTGTATTACTTTCCTAGGGATGCCATAACAAATTAGCACAAACTGGGTGGCTTAAAATAACAAACACTTATTCTGTCAGAGTTCTGGAGGCTAGAAGTAGAACATCAACGTTGGCAGAGACATCCTCCTCCTGAAGGATCTAGAAAAGTATATTCCCTTGCCTTTTCCTAGCCTATGTTGCGGGCTGACAATTCTTGGTATTCCCTGGCTTGCAGTTGCATTGCTCAAACTTCTGCATCTGTCTTCACAATACTGTCTTCCCTCTATGTGTATATGTGTGTCTCTGTGTCTCTCGCTCCTTACAAGGACAACAGCCATTGGATTTATGGCCCACCCTAATCAGGTATGACATTATCTCAACTTGATTCCATCTCTAAAGACCCTATTTTCCAAGTAAGGTCATATTCACAGGTATGGGGTGGGGGGGTCAGGA
This sequence comes from Panthera onca, assembly GCF_046562875.1. Lineage (NCBI taxonomy): Eukaryota > Metazoa > Chordata > Mammalia > Carnivora > Felidae > Panthera > Panthera onca. Next base: position 25,997,882 of record NC_138357.1, read on the forward strand.
CTTCAACATATCTTTTTTTTTGGGGGGGGGACACAATAAACTCACAACAATGACCAGTGAGGTTTTTGTTGTCATTATTTTTACATATTATTATGACTTCAAAATATATATAATTTGGTATGGTTCAATGCATTCCAATTATTACTAATGATGCTAAAATTGACCCATCTTTGGTCAGTGAGAGGCTTTCAGATTGCCTCCTCTATCTTGTCTGTTGACATGACCTCAGTCGTCTTCCATAACTTCCTTCCTGTCTAGTATGATGAGATTTCCCGTGCTCATCCTATACATTTCCTGTTCCAGACCTGGATTCAGCCATTTCTTCAAGGAAATCATATTTTGAGACCTGTGTTTAGGCTACATTGTTGATGTAGTTTTAGACTCCTTCCGTGGAAATTTGGAAACACATACATATGCATCTTTGAAAATGAAAAATAAATTATTTTATTTCCAATCACATTTAGGATTACAAGTCCTAATTTAAGTCCTCTAAGTTTAATTTATTTCTATCTTACTCTAAAAATCTTGGTAATTAAAGACATTTTTGTACTAAATTGTTTTACCTGATATATATATTAGTGTTAAAATAACTTTGTTATCACTACTAATACAAGAATACCCAATTTAGTTTTTGGATTTCTTCACAGTTCTTTTTGTCGTTACTACATATCCCAGTAAAAATATATAGCCAAAATATTGTGTTTTAAAGTCTTTAAAAATATTTCTCATTTCTCCAACTTGAGGTATATATAAGTTCATTTACTTTCATGTTTTTTTGGTTTAATTTTGTCATTTTAATTATATGAAACATTGACATGTGCTATAGGAAAAACTTTCTCTACTCATAACACTCCTGACATCAAATGTGTGGGTTCTGCAAACCAAGCAGACACCAACTGGGTGTCCTACAACTGAATTCAATTCTGGCACTATCTACCTGGAGTTAGTATCATATTCCACAGATCAAGGGCTCAGTCCCACAAGACCACCTCCTACTTCAGACATCAATTGCAAGTATTGGGTCCCCAAGTTACCTATACTTCTGTATGATTTGTCTACAGATCAGGAATTCCTACACCCCATCTTCAGTTTTAATAATTTTCTATAATGTTTCACAAAACTTAATAGTAAGTAAAGTGCTTCCCTGTTTATTATAAACAGTATTATGAAGAATACAAAAAAATAGTTGGATGAAAAGTTACACAGGACAAGGTTGACAAGGGTCTCAATTACAGTAGCTGTTCTCCCCACGGAGTTTAGTATGCAACACCCTTCTGACACATGAATCTATTCACAACCCTGGAAGCTCTCCAAACCCCTTCATTTAGGGTTTTAATGAAGGTTTCATCATGTAGGCATGATTAATTAAATCACTAATCATAATGATAAACTCAACCTGAAGCTCCTCTTCATTCCTTGGAGGTTGAGGCAGAAGTGTGGATGGAGTAAGAGGCTGAAAATTCCTACCCTCTCATCACATGGCTGGCTCCTGTGTCAACCAGCTCCCATCCTGAAGCTATCTAGGGGCTTCCAGTCACCAGTCATCTCATTAACATAAACTCAGGTATGGTTGAGAGAGGCTTGTTTTATATAACAAAAGATGCTTCTATCACCCCTATCACTCAGGAAATTCCAAGGGTTTTAGAAGCTCTGTGCCAAGGATTGGGGACAAAGATCAAACATATATTTCCTATTATATCACAACATCACATGTACCAAAATATAAAAAAATAAACAATAAGTAACTTCAGAAAAGTATACTTCCTGGCCCTTACCTATATTTATCTACATGTGTGTGTATAGCCACTTATATCTATTATCATGTTACCCTACTTCTCTCCATAAAAGGTAGTATAATAATAAAAATATTGCTCTGTATTTGGTCTTTTCCATTTTTCAATATACTCTAGAGCTCATTCCATGGCATTATTTAGAGAACTCCCTCATTCATTTTTACACCTGCATTGTACTCCATAGTGAGGCACGTATAAATATTCCTTGGAGATTCTCAATTAAAGACCCACCTCTGAGGTTCCCCTAGCATAGGCAATGCTTCTGATCTCTTTTTAGTCTATCTGATGGGAGCTCTTCAATCGTGTAAATTGTCCTTTTTACTAGAGAAAATGCCATGTTGGAGAAAGTATAGTTTGCTCCAGATGCATCTGTCATTTGGTTTCATCATTTCTGACTGACCGAGGCTCAGTCTCTTAACATGTTTTCCTCTTTTAAGTGTGATTCCAAAACCAGGCCCTGCATTCTCCTCATACCAAGAGACCACCTTTCTGAGTGGTTCTCTTGAAGCTCCCTCTCAGTTGGCTTAAAGTGAGGATAAACACTGATTTCCATTCTTTCCTAAAATGTTGACAACCCACTCCAAATGTTTTCTCTTGTTATCTCTGTTCCCCCAACCTTAACCATTTATGTAGCATTTCAGCATGTCCTGCAAATATACAAGGTCCAACACCGTGCTTTGGGAGGTGGAGATATTTCTTGCTTCTCCTTGTATTGGTCTCAGCTTTTGGGGTCTCTGATAAATATCTGAGACGATAGGATAAAGATTCTCATTTATTTTTCTCATCCATTGCTAAGAATAAGAAGCTGTGTTGGGTAGTCTGAAATGAGTAAATAGTAATCCTTTAAAAGTAGTATATAGTGATTAAGGGCACCGGTTCTAGAGTGAGATTTAAATCCAAGCTCTTCGACTTATTGGGTATATGAAATTTGGCAATTTTCTTATAAAATCGGTGCCTATAGAGGGTAATACCTATATCATGAGGTTATTATGAAGACTAACTGGATTAATATTTGTAAAGCAATTAAAATAGTGCCTGGCATATGATAAATGTTCTATATGGAATAAATTTAAAATATTAAATAAATGAAGAAGTATATTACTTGGCCTTTGAATTTTGGCTGCTCCAAAGACCTGAATATTAATTACTCACTTGTTCTGAGATCTGAAAACATGAACTTTTGACTGTTTACTAATTTGAATCTCTAATAGTTTTATGACACTTAGCTACTAGCCCAGCTAGTGCCCTACTTATGACACATGCCAGCAAATGCTTCCATCTCTTCAAATTTCCTTGGCATGTTATGTCATATTTTTTCAAATTTTTAATTATTTGTTTCCTTTGCCTTAGATCAAGACCATATTTAGCACCATACTCCTAAATAGGTGCAATGTTTTCAAAATTAGGTTATTGGGAATATGTCAAATTTTGATTCAAGATTATTTATTAAAGATATGCAGGAAATGGAAGATATAAAGTGGGCCAGAGACATAAAGTAAGGAAATAATGAGACAACCTATTGTATGCTATGCTTTCTCTTTTTAGAGTTTTTTCAAATTTTTTATTTTTATTTTTTTACATTTATTTATTTTTGATAGTTGGAGAGAGACAGAGCACAAGTTGGGGAGGGGCAGAGAGAGAAGGAGACACAGAATCCGAAGCAGGCTCCAGGCTCTGAGCTATCAGCACAGAGCCTGATGCAGGGCTCAAACTCACAAACCGCAAGATCATGACCTCAGCCAAAGTCAGATGCCTAACTGACTGAGCCACCCAGGCACCCCATGTTTTTTTTTTCAAAATTTTTAAATATTTATTTTTGAGAGAGAGACAGAGTGCAAGCCAGGGAGGGGCAGAGAGAGAGGGAGACACAGAATCCTAAGCAGGCTCCAGGCTCTGAGCTGTCAGCACAGAGCTCAACGCAGGACTTGAACTCAGGAACCATGAGATCATGACCTGAGTGGAAGTCGGGTGCTTAACCGACTGAGCCACCCAGGTGCCCCTCTCTTTTTAGATTTTTAAAATCTGTATGTATGAATCTATTATAATTGGAATATAAAATCTACTCTGACTACACTTAACTGTAGATACACAATAAACTTTAAATATCATTAAATCCAATATAACCCAAGAACTTCTAAAGTGCAAATACATCTCTAGAATCAGTTACTGAGCATATCTTTTCTACATATTAATACTTAGATATAATTTTGTTTTAATGTTAAACTAGCTAATGTTGACAGGCAATGTTAGAACTTTGGCTTCAATATATAAGTGAAGTTACATCATTCTGTTTCTGAAGTGACATTGCATCTGACCATCAGCTATATGCATATGCAGTTGCACAAAAGATAAAAAAATATAAAGGCAGTGAATGTAAATTAGGAAACTCATAAAGAAATTAACAGAATAACAATAACCTTCATAATCTCAAAATGTATACTCTGTGAAAGCAAAAGTATTAGAACATTGTGTCATTGGAGTGGACCATGATGACCAGTCTGTACCAAAGAAGATCTTTGTGATGAGACACAATAACTTCTCTAAGAACATTTGCAGGTTGAATTTAAGACTACTACACCAAATTCTCTAGCTGCCATGAATTCACAACTAGAGCCAACCTGCCTAATCACATTTTTTGTCAAATAAATTTTCTTTCTGCAGCTATTCCACACCCTTGTGGCAGTATGAATATACTTGCCTCAAATGCTCTGAAAGCAGAAGGATATCTAATTTCTATCCTCATTCCTCAGCAGACTGTGACAATAAATAGGAAACTAGGTAATTTTGTAATTAGATTACTCCATTTTGTCTTAAATCCTGCATGTCAGAACACACAGCTATCTTTATTTTAAAATATAAGAAAATTCTCAAGGTTGAATTGGTAGCAAAAAGAGCACCTTCTAAAAAGGCACTAGTAATTTCACTGATCATGTAGAGCTCACACACAAAAAAATGTAATTACACATTTCTGTTAATCTCAGTAATTTATTTAAATTTGCTCCTGAACCAATTTCCTGGTATTCATGAAAATTGCTGTTTGACTTTGTTTTCCTAGGTCTTTGACCTGGCACTAAGGAGTATCAGGTTTCTGTCTGATATTTTAGTTAACCTGGCTTTTCTGTTTTTGACAAATCAAAGAACAAATTAAGTCCAAAACTTGTGCTTAAAAGTTTTATACTATACCATGAGGGATATGGAAGAAGTCAAAAGCTAAAGAGTTTAGTTGTAAAGATTTTTAGATGTGAGGCACAATTGCTGTCAAGTGGAGGGAAGACTTGATAACTCACATCAAGTTCATGGATCACTTAATTCATGCACCCATATCACTTAGTACAGGGCTCAGCCCATAGATTAATACAGATTTGTTGAACTAATGAATTACTATCAAAATGTAAAGGACAGGTGCAGTTAACATTATACAAGATATAATGTTAGACATAACATCAACTAATTATCCATTGTAATTAATTTTATCTTTCAAAATTTTCATGCAAGATGTGCCAGATTATCTAAAAATGAAGGCAGAATGATATAAAACAGTATTCTTCAATCTTTTGAAAGCCTCTTGGCTCTTTTAATAAATACAAAATTTCATGTCTCTGCTTGAAAATTCTGAAATCCATCCCTCTTATGTATACATAGACAATTCTTGCTATTTTTTACATATTCTCAGCACCCACGGAAATTTTGCAAAGCTTTGTTTTCTATAGCATTTATGAAAACAATGTTTTTTGTTCATTCTCCAAAGATAAAATTGTATCAGTTCTGAATATGTATTTTGAAACCTTACTCCAAGAGCTCATATATTACACACCTGTCCACCACATATCTTGAGAACTCTAGTAATTGGATCTGTAATCAAGCAAGGTATATAACTTAAAGGCCACCAAAACCAAACTCTGACATCTCCCTTCAAAAATAACAAAAGTTCAATTGCAGGCAGTTAGTTGTAGGTAAAAGCACTAGACTAGAGTCAGCCCTGAGTTTAAGGTTTATTTATTTTTGAGACAGAGAGTCAGAGAGAGAGAGAGAGGCAGCATGAGTAGGGGAAGGGCAGAGAAAGACACACAGAATCTGAAGCAGGCTCCAGGCTCTGAGCTGTCAGCATAGAGCCTGATGTGGGGCTTGAACTCAAGAACCATGAGATCATGACCTGAGCCAGTCAGACACTTAACTGACTGAGCCACCCAAGTGCCCCAGACAGCCCTGAGTTTAAATACCAGCTCTATGACTTACAGATTGATTTTGATCACTAGTTGTTTGGTCTATCACTTATTAGTTGTTTGATTAAATTGATTAATCTTTTCAAGTCTTTCTTTATCTATAAAATATGGATAATCACATTAATTTTCTGTATAAATTACCAAGAATTTAGAGGGCAATCATTAATCATTATTTGAAATTAAATAAGACAACAGTAGTTCTACATTGGCTCTTACATTAGCTCAGCTCTGTAGCAGATCATGTAATTTTGAACATATAAGTTCACTTCTCAATGTTTAGATTATAAAAACATTACATTTCCCTATTGCCTCCCTAATGCCTTATAGGAACTACATGAAATAATTATTAAGTAATGTATTAGCTTTTCTCTCTTATATTTACCATTTTTTTAAGTTTTATTTATTTTTGAGAGAAAATTTGGGGATAAGAGAAATAGTAAACTGAGATATACCAGGAAATACTAACCAAAAGAAAGCTGGGGTAGCTATATTAATATCAAAAAGTACAAAGTTCAAAGACAATATCATTAGGGAAAAAGATTAATATTAAATAGTTTAATATTAAACTATTAAGGTTTAATATTAAAAAGTTTTATTCACTAGGGAGATATATTTTGTCAAGCTTGTAATGCCTAATAATATAGCCTTGATTGTGTAAATCAATAATTGACAAAATTTTAAAAAACGACAATTCTATCATAGTAGGAAATATCAGCATACCTCTTTCCAATATTGATGGGTCAAGAGACATAGTTAAAATAGTAAAGATATAGAAGATTTGAATAACAAAATTAGTGCACTTAATTTTAAAGAACACACACATACACACACACACACACACACACACACACACACACACACCTGCCTCCAACAGTTTTAAAACACACAATCCTCTAAAATACACACGAAATATTTGGAAAATTGATTGCACACAGCACATCTCGAAACATTTTTAAAAATTTGTATCATGCAGGGGCACCTGGGTGGTGCAGTCGGTTAAGGGTCTGACTATTAATCTTGGCTCAGGTAATGATCACCAGTTCGTGAGTTGGAGCCCCACATAGTGCTCTGCACTGATGGTGCGGAGCCTGCTTTGGATTCTGTCTCTCCTTCTCTCTGCCCCTCCCCCGCTCATTCTCTCTCTCGCTCTCTCTCTCTCTCTCTTTCTCTCACTCACTCAATAAATAAACTTAAAAAAATAGTATCATGTAGACCATGTTCTAGAACCACAATGAAATGGTTGAAACCTTGTACATTTGGACATTAAAAAACACATTGCTAAAGTTCTACTAGTCAATCCTTATAAGAATTTTAAAGTAATTAAAACTGTACGATAAAATTCTTTACATGAAAACTTGTAAAATAAATGTAAATTGATATTTAAAAAACTATTTAGGTATGATTGACATACAAAAAGCTGTACATAATTAGTGTATACAATTTGATGGGTTTGGAGACAAGTATACACCTGTGAAACCATCACCATAATCAAGACCGTAAATCTATCCATCACCTCCAAAAGTTTCCTCCTATTCCCTTTAACGTTTTTTCTTTTGTGCTAAGAGTACTTAAGATAAGATCTACCTTCTTAGCAAAATTTTAGGTAAACAATACGGTATTGTTAACTAGGTACTTTTCTATAAAGGGTAACAGAAAGCAGGTCTTTCAGGGTTATTAGGTACTATTTCACTGATAAGGAACTGAAGCTTAGAGAGAAGAAAGAATAATCAAGGTCAAACTGCAAAACATGCAGCTAAGAAAAGCAAAACCTTTTTCATGGAATTTGTGAAATATTAGTGAGAAACTGACTTGCCCAAGGTCAAATAATTATTAAAGAGAATAGCACTTGGACTGCACAGTGTGGCTTTAGATCTATACCGTTAATGAGTATACCATGCTGCTTTCTCTCTTTTTCCTTGTCTCCTCCATTCTTCCTTCTCTGAAAGAGACTTACATGGAAACTACCTCTTGTAACTGTCTACCAACATCTTTATTAGCAGCAAAAATTGTTGAGGACAGTTGAGCTTGTGAGGCTGAGACTAGGGGGCACAGAACTATGTCAGAGCTGTCATCAATGTCATATATCAAGAACTGAAATTGGGCTACTTTTGTTGTTGTTCTACTTAAAAATTATGGAAAATAATGTATTTAATAGTGTTAAAAGTGTCAATCAATTGAATGGTCTATTTTAGAACATATTTCTAAATATTAAAGAAGCCTTCTTTTAGATAGACAATAATATGTTACAAATCATATGGCTTGCAATCAGGTGTTTATATGTGTGCCATTCAGTATTTCTGATTCTTTACACATACTAATTAAATTCTCAATATTTTTATCTAGCTAAAAATCAATATTCCAAAGAGAAAAATGAAGACTACTTTGTACCTTTAAAACAAACTATATACTGCAAGTTGCAACTTCCTTGTTAAACTGTTGACAAAATCAACAGGTAATGATCATACAATTGTTTTCCACTCAAGTCATGACAATGATGTTTTCATTAATTCCACCAAAGTAAACAAAATGTTGAGGCACTAAATTGAAGATAATGAAAAATATTTTCAATAATGTTCAGATATAGTTTTCCACCATATATTTTCACTGAGATACTTCTAATGTTTATTGGCTAGTGACTTGCATCAGGAAAGATATGTAAGAGAATATACTATCCTTCTGTTTACTGCAGTATTACAAAAACCTAAATATTGGCTATTCATAGTTTTGTATCTTGATCAGAGATGATAATATATATATAGCTGCATACTAAGCACAACTCCTAAGTGTGAAATTCAGGATGATAAATATTTGTTAAATCCACATCTGCACTTTTATATTTTTATTGTCCTCTACGTGATATCCTCTCTTTACTTAATAATGTCTCATATATTTCCCATGTTGTTACATATTTACAATTATAATTTAATACTTTCTAAACTGCAATTTACTTATTTAACTACTTTTATACATATTATCTGACTTCCAATTCTCTGCTATTATAGATAATCCTCTAACAAATATTTCCTGAGGTTCAATTCTCAAGAATAAAATAAGTGGTCAAAATTTTATGGGTCTTGATATACATGGCCAAATTGCTTTACATGTTATACTAGTTTACATGTGCCATGGCACTAATTTAATCACAGGCTTGGCTGATTTAAGTGGACCCAATTTTTCTCATTTAATAGGTGCAAAATTATTGTTTCAAATTGTATTGCTTTACTTACTAGTGAGTCTGAGCATTTTCCTTATGTTCCTTCGCTTTTTTTTTTTTTTCTTTTCTATTTTACTGACTGTTCCTTCCCTTACTCTTTGGCATCTTAATTATATGCTTATGAATTAGAACTCTCTTTTTGTTCATTATTGATGTTAATTCTTCATCTGTCATACCCGATACCAGTGTATAGTTTTCTTTTTTATTTTCATTGCATGTTCTGTTGAATAGGTGTTTCACATTTTATATAATTGAATCTGTCAATCTTCCCTTTTAAAACTTTTTTTACTTCAATGTGAAAAGTTATCATCCATCCAAAGATCTTATTCTATTTTCTGCTAGTTTTTCTATGGCATGGTATAATGTGTGATCCTTAATTCTTCTGGAGTTTATTGGAAGTTGATATAAAATATATATCTAAACAGATTTTTTAATCAAAATTTTCTCCCAAATACTATCCAGTTATCCTAGCACTTATTATTCAATAATTCTTCATTTTTTGTGTTATTTTGGGATGCTTGATTTTATTATATATTAAAACTTCCTATATAATTAGGTTGATTTTTAGGATGACATGATAGGTGTGTTTCACTGAGAATAATATAATAACCACAGTCCAACATCCTCTACAGTAGATTACCTTTGTTGCTCTAGTATTTTCTGATTTTTAAAATCTTACATGCTTATTTTAAAAATTAATTTCAAGAAGAATGTTATAGTTTTTTAGAACAAATTTTGTTGGTATTTTATTGGTATTGTATGGGTATATAAATTAACACAAGACAGAGTGACATGATTTTGTAGATAATTCTTTTAGATAATCTAACATTTATTGAAGCTATCAACAAATAAGAACACATTAATTTATTCAATTATGATACTTTTCCATGTATTTATTTTTCAAATATCACTGCATTGGTCAGAATCCTAAAAAAACAAATTAAAAATGCCCATCTAGAGAAAAGTAACCTGGAAACATCACAATAACTTTTGAAATCTTTTGAACTTTTGAATAACTTTAGAAGAATTAGGATAAAGTATCTCAATAACACCATCATTAACATTACTCAATCACTGACTTAATATTTGAATTCCATGATTCCTATGTATGGTTATTTATATAGAGAATAACATGGCTTTTTTTTTTATATAGAGGTTATATATAGGTTATTTATATATAGGTTATATATAACTTATATATAGAGAATAACGTGGCTTTTTTTATATAGAGGTTATATATAGGTTATTTATATAGAGAATAACATGGCTTTTTTTATATAGAGGTTATATATAGGTTTTTTATATAGAGAATAACAAGGTAACAACATAGCATTATGAGTTTTTTTAATGGCAATATTTTCTTCCTTTTTTCCATTAGGCATGTCTCTAGGGTTTATATAGTAAATAAGCAAGTATATCACTACTCTTTGAAAACAGTTCCTCCTTACCATTTTAAGGAAGTTTCCTGTATTGTTAATGTATTTTTTATTTGTTTAGGTTGCAAGTGTTAAACTTTATCTGATGCTTTTAGTATCTATTATGATTATATATTGCTTTTCTTATTTAAATAAATAATATGGGTTATTAATAGATTTCCCGGTGCTAATAACAATAGCTACTATTGATTATATGCTCACTCTATAAGTACTTTACATACATTATCTCATTTAATTCTCACAACAAACCCCTAGTTAGATATTTTATTAGTGTCCTAGGATCAACATAACAAATTATCACAAACTAGGTGGCTTAAAACAAGAGAAAATTATTCTCTTATAGTTCTGGAGGCTAGAAGTGCAAAATCAATGTATTGGAAGGGCTACACTCCCTCTGAAGGTTCTAAGAGATGATCTTTCCTTGCCTCTTTCAGCTTTTGGTGTCTACAGACAATCCTTAGTGTTCTTGGGATTATAGATGCATCATTCCAGTGTCTACTTCTATCTTCACATGGCCTTCCCCTACATGTCTCTCAGTGTCTTTTCCATCTCTTATAGGGACACTGTCAGTGCATGTAGGGCCCATCCTAAATCCAGGATAATTTCACTTTGAGATTCTTAATTTAATCACATCTACTCAATGGTCCCTATTTCCATATAAGGTAACTGTCACAGGTACTAGGGGGTCAGGATTTGAACATATATTTCAGGGCCATTATTCAACCCACTAAAGTCCACCCTCTGGCCCCAAAACTCATATTCATTCCATATGAAAAATGCATTCTCTCCATCCCAACATCCCCCAAAGTCTCAAATCATGACAGCTTCAACTTTAAGTCTAAACTCTACTCTAAATATAATCAGCTCAAAAAGTTCCACATCTCATCTTCTAAAATCATCTAAATCATGTAGGAGTGAGATTGTGGATATGGGTGGGGGGGGGGGGAATTCCCCTGCATCTGTGGACTTGTGAACCTAGAAAACACGTTATCTACTTCCAAAATACAATTGCAGGGTAGGCACAAGATAGATATTCCCATCGAAGAGAGAGAAAATGGGAAAAATAAAGGTAAATTACATAAGGTTTCAAGGTTTGAGAATAATTCTCTGTGGCTTTGTGTCTGCCCTCTGGACCTATGGTGACTCCACCCTATAGGTCTGTGATGGATCTGTTCTCTGGACCAGTGGCAGCTCCGCTTTTGTCCTTGGCCTATGGGCTTACAGAGTGGCTCTACTGGCTTTTGCATCTGGGGTGGTGGTTTGGTTGTCCTCCGCCTCTGCTTTAAAAAAAAATTAACATTTATTCATTTTTGAGAGACAGAGTGTGAGTGAGAGAGGGGCAGAAAGAGAGGGAGACACAGAATCTGAAGCAGGCTCCAGGCTCTGAGCTGTGAGCACAGAGCCAGATGTGGAGCCCAAACTCACAGAGCATGAGATCATGACCTGAGCTGAAGTCAGATGCTTAACTGACTGATTCACCTAGGCGCCCCACTGCCTCTGCTTTTAAAGCACTTGCCTCTCTAGCCTCTGCTTCTGCATCTGTGACTCTGCCCTGAGAGTCATTATTTCTTTTTTTGAAGGAACATGTTTTCTGTCAACTAGCTATAGAAGCTCATTTCATGCATGAGGAATTTTGGAAGTCCTACTGCTCTCTTTCACTTAGTTCTGTCTCTATCCCCTTCAGTACAAACTGGCAATGCTTTTGCTAAATCAACATTGTGAAAAACCTTATCAGTCTCCTGTGTATGTGAAGGGGGTCCACTCTATTAAACAGAAGGGTTCTCATAGATCCTCCCTGGATAACCCCTTCTGTATTCCTGGCCTCTCCTGAGATTGCTGACTAGATCCATGTGTCATACCCCTAATCTCTCCAGTCAGCAAAAGTTTTCCAGCCTCTCTCTTGGCCTTCTTTCCAAAGCATATTTTCTGAACAATGAAATCTGCCAACATTGGCATCTTTTGCAGTCTGGAGAGCCTGAGAATTTCCCAAATCATCAAGTGCTGGTTTCCTTTTTCTTAACAGTTCCTTCCTCAATATATTTGTTTCCTCTTGCATTTTACTAGAAGCAGCAATGAGAAACACTTTGCTTGGAAATCTCAGCTAAATATCTAGGTTCATTACTTAAATTTTCTGTTCCCTACCCAAAAGTAAAACACAATTCAGTCAAATTTTCTGTCACTTTAGGATAAAGATCATCTTTCCTACAGTTTCCAATATGTTCCTCATATTTATCTGAGCCTTAACCAGAATCTCCCTTAACATTCATATTTCTATCAACATTCGGTTCTTGATGACATATATATTCTTTAAGATGATAGAAGCTTTCTCCACAGTGCTTCTCACTTCCTTTTAAGCCCTCACCAAAATAACCCTTAATATCCATATTTCTACCAACAATCTCTTCAAAGCAATGTAAGCATTTTTTATCATGTGCCTCAAAATTCCTTCAGCCTCCGCCCATGATCCAATTCCAAAGCCACTTCCATGTTTTTAGGTACTTGTTAGAGAAGCACCCCACATGCTACTACCAAAATATATATTATTTTCCTAGAGTTGCTGTAACAAAATACCTCAAACTGGGTGGCTTACAACAACAGAAATTTATTTTATCTTAGTTGTGGAGGCTAAAAGTCTGAAATCAAGATGTTGGTAGAACTACACTCTTTTTGAAGGCTCTAGGCCAATTCATACATTGCCTCTTCCAGCTTTTGGTGGATGCAGACAATTCTTGACATTCCTTGCTTTGTAGATGCATCACTCCAATCTCTGCCTCTGTCTCTACATGAACTTTCCCCACTGTGTTTTCACTGTGTTTTCCCCTTTTCTGTTTCACATAAGGGATTCTGTCATTGGATGTAGGACTCACCTTAACTCCAGGATTATCTCATCTTGAAATCCTTAATTACTCCATATTTATTTTTTTAATGTTTATTTATTTATTTTGAGCGAGACAGACTGGGGGAGGGGCAGAAGGAGTGAGAGAGAGAGACAGTCCCAAGCAGGCTCCATGGTGTCAGTGCAGAGCCCCACGTGAGGCTTGAACTCATGAACTGTGTGATGATGACCTGAGCTGAAATCAAGAGTGGGACGCTTAACCAACTGAGCCACCCAGGTGGCCCAAGACCATATTTCTAAATAAGATCATATTCACAGGTACTAGGGGTTAGGACCTGAACATATCTTTTTGGGGCCATTATTCAACCAACCATAGATACCCACATATTACTTCTACCATCTTAACAATATTTTTAACATTCTTCACTTATTTCTTTTAGATAGTAGAGTAGTTATGCCAATTTAATTCTTAAACCACATCCACTTTTGCTTGTATTTGTTTTTTACTGTGGCTGTTATTTGGCAAGTATATATTAATACTATGTATTATTACTATCCTCCCTTTTGTCGTTATGAATATTTACTTTTTATCTCCTCATGGGTTTTTGCTTAAAAATATGCTCTTTGTCTGATTAATATATATATTTATTGAGTAATTTTCTTTTCTTGGGACTTTATTATAAAAGTAACTCTTAAAAGTCTATATATTCCTGGAGGAGGTTCCGGAAGATGGCGGCGTAGGAGGACGCGGGGCTCACAGCGCGTCCTGCCGATCACTTAGATTCCACCTACACCTGCCTAAAGAACCCAGAAAACCGCCAGAGGATTAGCAGAACGGAGTCTCCGGAGTCAAGCGCAGACGAGAGGCCCACGGAAGAGGGTAGGAAGGGCGGCGAGGCGGTGCGCGCTCCACGGACTGGCGGGAGGGAGCCGGGGCGGAGGGGCGGCTCGCCGGCCAAGCAGAGCCCCCGAGTCTGGCTGGCAAAAGCGGAGGGGCCCGACGGACTGTGTTCCGACAGCAAGCGCGACTTAGCGTCTGGGAGGTCATAAGTTAACAGCTCTGCTCGGAAAGCGGGAAGGCTGGAGGACAAAGGGAGGGAGAGCTGCTGAGCCCCCGGACGGCAGAGCTCAGCTTGGCGGGGAACAAAGGCGCTCGCCAGCGCCATCTCCCCCGCCCATCCCCCAGCCAAAATCCCAAAGGGAACCAGTTCCTGCCAGGGAACTTGCTCGCTCCGCGCAAACACCCAACTCTGTGCTTCTGTGGAGCCAAACCTCCGGCAGCGGATCTGACTCCCTCCCGCTGCCACAGGGCTCCTCCTGAAGTGGATCACCTAAGGAGAAGCGAGCTAAGCCTGCCCCTCCAGCCCCCGTGCACCTTGCCTACCCACCCCAGCTAATACGCCAGATCCCCAGCAACACAAGCCTGGCAGTGTGCAAGTAGCCCAGACGGGCCACGCCACCTCACAGTGAATCCCGCCCCTAGGAGAGGGGAAGAGAAGGCACACACCAGTCTGACTGTGGCCCCAGCAGTGGGCTGGGGGCAGACATCGGGTCGGACTGCGGCCCCGCCCACTAACTCCAGTTATACACCACAGCACAGGGGAAGTGCCCTGCAGGTCCTCACCACGCCAGGGACTCTCCAAAATGACCAAACGGAAGAATTCCCCTCAGAAGAATCTCCAGGAAATAACAACAGCTAATGAACTGATCAAAAAGGATTTAAATAATATAACAGAAAGTGAATTTAGAATAATAGTCATAAAATTAATCGCTGGGCTTGAAAACAGTATACAGGACAGCAGAGAATCTCTTGCCACAAAGATCGAGGGACTAAGGAACAGTCACGAGGAGTTGAAAAACGCTTTAAACGAATTGCAAAACAAAATGGAATCCACGATGGCTCGGCTTGAAGAGGCAGAGGAGAGAATAGGTGAACTAGAAGATAAAGTTATGGAGAAAGAGGAAGCTGAAAGAAAGAGAGATAAAAAAATCCAGGAGTATGAGGGGAAAATTAGAGAACTAAGTGATACACTAAAAAAAAAATAATATACGCATAATTGGTATCCCAGAGGAGGAAGAGAGAGGGAAAGGTGCTGAAGGGGTACTTGAACAAATTATAGCTGAGAACTTCCCTGAACTGGGGAAGGAAAAAGGCATTGAAATCCAAGAGGCACAGAGAACTCCCTTCAGACGTAACTTGAATCGATCTTCTGCACGACATATCATAGTGAAACTGGCAAAATACAAGGATAAAGAGAAAATTCTGAAAGCAGCAAGGGATAAACGTGCCCTCACATATAAAGGGAGACCTATAAGACTCGTGACTGATCTCTCCTTTGAAACTTGGCAGGCCAGAAAGGCTTGGCACGATATCTACAGTGTGCTAAACAGAAAAAATATGCAGCCTAGAATCCTTTATCCAGCAAGTCTGTCATTTAGAATAGAAGGAGAGATAAAGGTCTTCCCAAACAAACAAAAACTGAAGGAATTTGTCACCACGAAACCAGCCCTACAAGTGATCCTAAGGGGGATCCTGTGAGACAAAGTACCAGAGACATCACTACAAGCATAAAACATACAGACATCACAATGACTCTAAACCCATATCTTTCTATAATAACACTGAATGTAAATGGATTAAATGCGCCAACTAAAAGACATAGGGTATCAGAATGGATAAAAAAACAAGACCCATCTATTTGCTGTCTACAAGAGACTCATTTTAGATCTGAGGACACCTTTAGATTGAGAGTGAGGGGATGGAGAACTATTTATCATGCTCCTGGAAGCCAAAAGAAAGCTGGAGTAGCCATACTTATATCAGACAAACTAGACTTTAAATTAAAGGCTGTAACAAGAGATGAAGAAGGGCATTATATAATAATCACAGGGTCTATCCACCAGGAAGAGCTAACTATTATAAATGTCTATGCACCAAATACCCGAGCCCCCAGATATATAAAACAATTACTCATAAACATAAGCAACCTTATTGATAAGAATGTGGTCATTGCAGGGGACTTTAACACCCCACTTACAGAAATGGACAGATCATCTAGACACACAGTCAGTAAAGAAACAAGGGCCCTGAATGATACATAGTATCAGATGGACTTGACAGATATATTTAGAACTCTGCATCCCAAAGCAACAGAATATACTTTCTTCTCGAGTGCACATGGAACATTCTCCAAGATAGATCATATACTGGGTCACAAAACAGCCCTTCATAAGTTTACAAGAATTGAAATTATACCATGCATACTTTCAGACCACAATGCTATGAAGCTTGAAATCAACCACAGGAAAAAGTCTGGAAAACCTCCAAAAGCATGGAGGTTAAAGAACACCCTACTAACGAATGAGTGGGTCAACCAAGCAATTAGAGAAGAAATTAAAACATATATGGAAACAAACGAAAATGAAAATACAACAATCCAAACGCTTTGGGATGCAGCGAAGGCAGTCCTGAGAGGAAAATACATTGCAATCCAGGCCTATCTCAAGAAACAAGAAAAATCCCAAATACAAAATCTAACAGCACACCTAAAGGAAATAGAAGCAGAACAGCAAAGGCAGCCTAAACCCAGCAGAAGAAGAGAAATAATAAAGATCAGAGCAGAAATAAACAATATAGAATCTAAAAAAACTGTAGAGCAGATCAACGAAACCAAGAGTTGGTTTTTTGAAAAAATAAACAAAATTGACAAACCTCTAGCCAGGCTTCTCAAAAAGAAAAGGGAGATGACCCAAATAGATAAAATCATGAATGAAAATGGAATTATTACAACCAATCCCTCAGAGATACAAACAATTTTCAGGGAATACTATGAAAAATTATATGCCAGCAAAGTGGACAACCTGGAAGAAATGGACAAATTTCTAAACACCCACACTCTTCCAAAACTCAATCAGGAGGAAATAGAAAGCTTGAACAGACCCATAACCAGCGAAGAAATTGAATCGGTTATCAAAAATCTCCCAACAAATAAGAGTCCAGGACCAGATGGCTTCCCAGGGGAGTTCTACCAGACATTTAAAGCAGAGATAATACCTATCCTTCTCAAGCTATTCCAAGAAATAGAAAGGGAAGGAAAACTTCCAGACTCATTCTATGAAGCCAGTATTCCTTTGATTCCTAAACCAGACAGAGACCCAGTAAAAAAAGAGAACTACAGGCCAATATCCCTGATGAATATGGATGCAAAAACTCTTAATAAGATACTAGCAAATCGAATTCAACAGCATATAAAAAGAATTATTCACCATGATCAAGTGGGATTCATTCCTGGGATGCAGGGCTGGTTCAACATTCGCAAATCAATCAACGTGATACATCACATTAACAAAAAAAAAGAGAAGAACCATATGATCCTGTCAATCGATGCAGAAAAGGCCTTTGACAAAATCCAGCACCCTTTCTTAATAAAAACCCTTGAGAAAGTCGGGATAGAAGGAACATACTTAAAGATCATAAAGGCCATTTATGAAAAGCCCACAGCTAACATCATCCTCAACGGGGAAAAACTGAGAGCTTTTTCCCTGAGATCAGGAACACGACAGGGATGCCCACTGTCACCGCTGCTGTTTAATATAGTGCTGGAAGTTCTAGCATCAGCAATCAGACAACAAAAGGAAATCAAAGGCATCAAAATTGGCAAAGATGAAGTCAAGCTTTCGCTTTTTGCAGATGACATGATATTATACATGGAAAATCCGATAGACTCCACCAAAAGTCTGCTAGAACTGATACATGAATTCAGCAAAGTTGCAGGATACAAAATCAATGTGCAGAAATCAGTTGCATTCTTATACACTAACAATGAAGCAACAGAAAGACAAATGAAGAAACTGATCCCATTCACAATTGCACCAAGAAGCATAAAATACCTAGGAATAAATCTAACCAAAGACGTAAAAGATCTGCATGCTGAAAACTATAGAAAGCTTATGCAGGTAATTGAAGAAGATATAAAGAAATGGAAAAACATTCCCTGCTCATGGATTGGAAGAATAAATATTGTCAAAATGTCAATACTACCCAAAGCTATCTACACATTCAATGCAATCCCAATCAAAATTGCACCAGCATTCTTCTCGAAACTAGAACAAGCAATCCTAAAATTCATATGGAACCACAAAAGGCCCCGAATAGCCAAAGTAATTTTGAAGAAGAAGACCAAAGCAGGAGGCATCACAATCCCAGACTTTAGCCTCTACTACAAAGCTGTCATCATCAAGACAGCATGGTATTGGCATAAAAACAGACACATAGACCAATGGAATAGAATAGAAACCCCAGAACTAGACCCACAAATGTATGGCCAACTCATCTTTGACAAAGCAGGAAAGAACATCCAATGGAAAAAAGACAGTCTCTTTAACAAATGGTGCTGGGAGAACTGGACAGCAACATGCAGAAGGTTGAAACTAGACCACTTTCTCACACCATTCACAAAAATAAACTCAAAATGGATAAAGGACCTGAATGTGAGACAGGAAACCATCAAAACCTTAGAGGAGAAAGCAGGAAAAGACCTCTCTGACCTCAGCCGTAGCAATCTCTTACTCGGCACATCCCCAAAGGCAAGGGAATTAAAAGCAAAAGTGAATTACTGGGACCTTATGAAGATAAAAAGCTTCTGCACAGCAAAGGAAACAACCAACAAAACTAAAAGGCAACCAACGGAATGGGAAAAGATATTTGCAAATGACACATCGGACAAAGGGCTAGTATCCAAAATCTATAAAGAGCTCATCAAACTCCACACCTGAAAAACAAATAACCCAGTGAAGAAATGGGCAGAAAACATGAATAGACACTTCTCTAAAGAAGACATCCGGATGGCCAACAGGCACATGAAAAGATGTTCAACGTCGCTCCTTATCAGGGAAATACAAATCAAAACCACACTCAGATACCACCTCACGCCAGTCAGAGTGGCCAAAATGAAGAAATCAGGAGACTATAGATGCTGGAGAGGATGTGGAGAAACAGGAACCCTCTTGCACTGTTGGTGGGAATGCAAATTGGTGCAGCCGCTCTGGAAAGCAGTGTGGAGGTTCCTCAGAAAATTAAAAATAGACCTACCCTATGACCCAGCAATAGCACTGCTAGGAATTTATCCAAGGGATACAGGAGTACTGATGCATAGGGGCACCTGTACCCCAATGTTTATAGCGGCACTCTCAACAATAGCCAAATTATGGAAAGAGCCTAAATGTCCATCAACTGATGAATGGATAAAGAAATTGTGGTTTATATACACAATGGAATACTACGTGGCAATGAGAAAAAATGAAATATGGCCTTTTGTAGCAACATGGATGGAACTGGAGAGTGTGATGCTAAGTGAAATAAGCCATACAGAGAAAGACAGATACCATATGGTTTCACTCTTATGTGGATCCTGAGAAACATAACAGAAACCCATGGGGGAGGGGAAGGAAAAAAAAAAAAAAAAAAAAAGAGGTTAGAGTGGGAGAGAGCCAAAGCATTAGAGACTGTTAAAAACTGAGAACAAACTGAGGGTTGATGGGGGGTGGGAGGGAGGGCAGGGTGGGTGATGGGTATTGAGGAGGGCACCTTTTGGGATGAGCACTGGGTGTTGTATGGAAACCAATTTGACAGTAAATTTCATATATTAAAAAATAAAAAAAAATTAAAAAAAAGATATATGGGAGAAAAGTCACAAGATGCACCTATTTGTTTTTAAAAATTCGAGAATTTTGATTGTTCCTCCTTTTACTTTACTGTATAAATTTGTATAAAAATATTGTCTATATTTGCAGTCATTTTCATGCTACTTTACATGCATGTATATCTGTTAATGTTTACTCTATAATAAATTTCTATCAGCCAAAAAAAAAAAAAAAAGTCTATATATTCCTGTGTTTTCCTAATAATTATGAGGAATTTTACCTTTACATTTTAAAGGAGTGGAAGTGGGATTTAGCATTATACAAATGCAATTTTATAGTTTGCATATGATTTTCCTCTGTCTTCCTATTTTATACTTATATGCTGTCTCTTTTCTATCGTGTCTCTTTTTGTAAGTAATATGTTATAACTGTTTCTTTTTGTGCTTTTTATTTTGTTACAATGTTTTGCTTTGCTGTGGTTTCTTTTTACATAATCTTCATTGAGATACAAATCACATACTATAAAATTTATCCTTTTAAATTTTACAGTTCAGGATTTTAACATATTCACAGAGTTTTGCTTCCACCACCACAATCTAAGATTAAAGATTTTCATAACTCCAAAAAGAAACTTTATACCCACTGCCACTCCCAATATCCAACTCTGGAGATCTAATGTACGGCATTATGATTATAGTCAATAACACTGTACTATATATTTCAAAGTTTCTAAGAACCTAGATCTTAAATGTTCTCTACATAAAATGGAACGATACTTACATGATGCAATGGAGTTGTTAGCTAACACCACAATGGTAATCATATTGAAATATATAAATGTATCAAATTAACATGCCGTACACCTTGAACTTGCACAGTTATATGTTATATCTCAAAAAAAAGTAATCAAACAATATATGTCCTTTGTGGCTGGCTTCTTTTACTTACATTAATATTTTCAAGATCTACCCATATTGTTGCATGCGTCAGTACTTTATTCCTGTATATAGCCAAATAATATTGCAATGTAGGATATATCATATTTTAGTTAGGAATTCATCAGTTGATGGATATTTAAGTTGTTTCTAGATTTTGGCTATTATGAATAACACTGCAACAAACATTTGTATACAAGTTTTATGTGGAAATTTGTTTTCACTACTCATGGATATATAATTAGTAAAATTTCTGGGTCATAGAAACTCTATGTTTAAATTTTGAGAAGTTGCCAGATGGTTTTCCAAATAGGAAACACCATTCTACATTTCCAGCAACTGTGTAGGGAAGTTCCGATTTCTCCATATCCTCCCCAACACTTGTTATTACCTATTTATTATACACACCCTAGTAGATATGAGGTTATATCTCATACAGGTGCTGATTTCCATTACCCTGATAACTAATAATGATGAGCATCTTTTCATATACATATTTCATTTGTATATCTTCTTCAAAGAAATATCTAAGCAGATCATTTGACCGTATTTTAACATTTGTTTATTTTGAGAGAGAGAGTAAGAGAGTGAGAGCGAGCTCATGCGTGTGTGGACAAGGGCGGGGGAAGGACAGAGAAAGAGTGAATCTCAAGCAGGCTCTGCACTTTAAGCACAGAGCCCAAAGTGGGGCTCAAACCCACAAACCATGAGATCATGATCTGAGCTGAAATTGAGTTGGACGCTTAACCAACTAAGCCACCCAGCTGCCCCAGCCCATTTTTAATTAAGTTGTCTTTTGTTGAATTATTAAGAGTTCTTGAAATAGTCTGCATACAGGTCTATTACCAGATATATTATTTGAAAACATATTCTCCCATTCTGTGTGCCATCTTCTCACTTTTTGATGGTATCACTTGCAGCACAATTTTTTAAAATTTTGATGCAGTAAAATTTATTTGCTTTTGCTGCTTTTGATTTTGGTGTATCAAATATATCATTGCCAAATCCAAAATAACAAAGATTTACTCCTAAGTTTCCTTCTAATAATTTTATATTTTTACCTATAACAATTGAATCTATTATCTATTTTGAGTTAATTTTTAATATGGTTTGAGGTAAGGGTCCAGTTTCATTATTTTGCATGTGGATATCCACTTGTCCAAGCACCATTTATTGAAAGGTTATTTTTCCCATTTAATTTTCCTGAGATCATGTTGAAAATCAACTGATCATAAATGTAAATCTTTATTTCTGAATTCTCAATCTCTTACATTAACTTATATGTCTACCTTATGCCAGCACCACACTGTCTTGATTACTCTTGTTTTGTATTAAATTTTGAAATCAGAAAGTGTGAGTCCCTCAACTTTGTTGTATTTTTCAAAATTTTTTTTAGCTATTATGTGTCCCTACATTTAAATATGGATGTTAGGAATAGCTTGTCCCTAAATTCTGCACTGGGACCAGCTCAAATTTTGATAGGGATCACACCAAATCTGTATTATTTTGGGGAGTACTGACATCACATCTATGTTTAATCTACCAATCCAAACCATGGGTATGTCTTTCCATTTACTTATGTGTTCTTTAATTTCTTACAATGATATTTTGTAGTTTCTGGTATACAAATCTTACATTTTTTGTTAAGTTTACATCCAGTTATTTTATTTTTGATACTATTTTAACTAAAATTATTTTCTTAA
The DNA here is from genome assembly GCF_046562875.1 of Panthera onca. NCBI lineage: Eukaryota > Metazoa > Chordata > Mammalia > Carnivora > Felidae > Panthera > Panthera onca. The sequence goes on from NC_138357.1 coordinate 26,020,664, forward strand.
TTTCACCTTGGAACTAGCTAGCATGTACGAATATAATTGATTTTATATGTTGATATTAGATCTTACAACCTTGCTGAACTTATTGGTTTTAATAGTGTTTTTTATAGTTAATGATATTGTAATGATGTATGGTGACAGATGATGACTACACTTGTGAGCACTGAGTAATTTATAGAATTGTCAAATCAATATATTGTACACCTGAAACTAATGTAACATTGTATGTCAATTATACTCCAATAGTACAGTTTTAATAGTGGTTTTGATGGATTTTTTCTACATAAAGAATATTTTCCCAGGTGCCTGGCTGGCTCAATCAGAAGAACATGTAACTCTTGATCTCAGGGTCTTGAGTTTGAGCCCCATATTGGATGTAGAGGTTACTAAGAATATCTATATGGTTTTTTTTTCCTTTGTGAATATGGATACTTCTTTTCAATCTAGATGGTTTTAATTTCATTTTCTTGTCTAGTTGACCTCACTAAAACTTTTAGGGCATGTTGAATAAATGTACTGAAAAAAGGCATCTTCACCTTGTTTCTGCCCTTAACATAAGGCATTCAGTAATTCACCATTAAATACTATGCTACCTGTGAGGTTTTTTTAATAGACATCCTTATTCAGGTTGAGGAGGTTCCCTTCCATTGTTATTTTGTTGATTTTTTTATCATTGTTGGACCTTTGTCAGATAATTTGTCACCATCTGCTAAAGTGATCATGTGCTTTTTTGTCCTTCATTCTATTAAAATTGTATATTCTTGGCACCCTTGTCAAAAATCAGTTCACTGTACATGTGTGAATTTATTTCTGGGCTCTTTGTTCTATTCTATTAGTCTGTACATCTTACTGTTTCATTTGATAATTTCCTATACTTCATGTAGGCTTTCTTCACTCTTTTTCATTCCTTCTTTTTTTTCCTCTGACTGGATAATTTCAAATAACCTATCTTCAAGTTTACAGCTTTTTTCTTCTTATATATCAAGCCTGCTGTTAGTGCTTTATATTGCATTTTTCATTTCACTTATTGCATTCTTCAGCTCCATAATTTGTTTGGTTCAGAATTTCTATTTATAATTTCTAATTTATGATTCATTTTGTTTGAACACAGTTTTCATGATTTTTTTTAATTTTATTTTTTTATTTTTTAAAATTTACATCCAAATTAGTTAGCATATAGTGAAACAATGATTTCAGGAGTAGATTCCTTAGTGCCCCTTACCCATTTAGCCCATTCCCCCTCCCACAACCCCTCCTGTAACCCTCAGTTTGTTCTCCATATTTAGGAGTCTCTTCTGTTTTGTCCCCCTCCCTGTTTTTATATTATTTTTGTTTCCCTTTCCTTATGTTCATCTGTTTTGTCTCTTAAAGTCCTCATACGAGTGAAGTCATATGATTTTTGTCTCTCTCTGACTAATTTCACCTAGCATAATACCCTCCAGTTCCATCCACGTAGTTGTAAATGGCAAGATTTCATTCTTTCTGATTGCCGAGTAATACTCCATTGTGTGTGTGTGTGTGTGTGTGTGTGTGTGTGTGTATATACCACATCTTCTTTATCCAGTCATCCATCAATGGACATTTGGGCTCTTCCCATACTTTGGCTATTGTTGATAGTTGCTGCTATAAACATGGAGGTATATGTGTCCCTTTAAAACAGCACACCTGTATCCCTTGGATAAATGCCTAGTAGTACAATTTCTGGGTTGTAGGGTAGTTCTATTTTTACTTTTTTGAGGAACCTCCATACTGTTTTCCAGAGTGGCTGCACCAGCTTACATTGCCACCAACAATGCAAAAGAGACCCTCTTTCTCCACATCCTCACCAACATCTGTTGTTGCCTGAGTTGTTAATGTTAGCCATTCTGACAGGTGTAAGGTAGTATCTCATTGTGGTTTTGATTTGTATTTCCCTGATGATGAGTGATGTGGAGCATTTTTTCATGTGTCGGTTGGCCATCTGGATGTCTTCTGTGAAGAAGTGTCTATTCATGTCTTTCACCCATTTCTTCGCTGGATTATTTGTTTTTTTTTTTTTTGGTGTTGAGTTTGATAAGTTCTTTATAGATTTTGGATACTAACCCTTTATCTGATATGTCATTGGGAAATATCTTCTCCCATTCTGTCAGTTGCCTTTTAGTTTTCTGATTGTTTCCTTCGCTGTGCAGAAGGTTTTTATTTTGATGAGGTCCCAGGAGTTCATTTTTGCTTTTGTTTCCCTGTTTTCATGATTTTGTCGAATTGTCTATTTGTGTTATCTTGTAGCTAGTGAGATTTTTTAAATATTTATTTTGTGAGAGAGAAAGGGGAGATAGAAAAGGGAGAGCAATGGGGAGATATTGGTTAAAGAGTACAAACATCCAGTCAGAAGATAAATTTTGTAGGTCTAAGGCACAGCATTGTGATTATAGGTAACAATACTTTATTAAGTACTTGAAAGTTGTTAAGAGGGTAGATTTTAAATGTTCTAACCGCACCAAAAAAGGTAATTATGTCATATGATGGAGGTGTTAGATAATGCTAGTGGTAATCATATTGCAATATATGAGTATAAAATCAATACATTGTACACTTTAAACTTACACATGTTGTATGTCAATTATATCTTAATAAATCTGGAAAAAAACCAAAAACAAACCCAAAATAAAGTGGGTGTTATAAAAATCCTTAAGCAAGAAATTTTGAATGCATGTTTATTTATTTTTTGTTTTTTTAAAGTTTATTTATTTATTTTGAGAGAGAAAGACACAGCACGAGTATGGGAGGGACAAAGAGAGAGGGAGACAGAGAATCCCAAACAGGCTCCATGCTTCCAGTGCAGAGCCCAATGCAAGTCTTAAACTCATAAAACTGTGAGATCACGATCTGAGCTGAAACCAAGAATCACTTAACCAACTGATCCACCCAGACACCCCTGAGTGCATTTTTAAAAAAATGCTTATTTATTTATTTATTTATTTGGGGAGGGGGGAGGGGGAGCAGGGGAGGGGGAGAGAGAAAGAGAGAGAGAGAGAGAGAGAGAGAGAATGAGAGAGTGAGAGAGGGAGATGGAGGGAGAAAGAGAATCCCAAGCAGGTTTCTACCTGTCAACACAGAGCCCAATGCAGGGCTTGACCCATGAACCATGAGATCATGACTTGAGCTGAAATCAAGAGTCGGACACTTAACTGACTAAGCCACCAGGTGCCCCGAATTTTGAGTACTTTTACAACTGTTGAGATAGAAACTCAGAAACTCTCATCAAAGAAACAGAAGATATAATGTAGAAAAAATGAAAATTTTAGAGCTGAAAGGTTCATTGACAGAAATGTGTAAGACATTCAACAGATAGGCTCAATAACAGAATAGACATCACAGGAAAGTGTCAGTGAGCATGAAAATAGATCTATATAAATAATCAAATTTGAGCAACAGGAACAAAATTATTGAGAATTAAAATGAGCAGAACCCCAGATACCAGTGGAGCTATAACAAAATATCTAGAATTCACATCATCAGAATCAAAAAGTAGAGGAGAAAACACATGGTGCTGAAAAATATTTGAAGAAATAATAGTGAAGAAATTCCCAAGTTTGAGTAAATAACTAAACCTACAGATTTAAGAAGCTTAATAAAATGCCAAGTAGGATAAACCCAAAGAAATTCAGGCTCAAACACTGTCAGTGCAGAGCCTGATGCAGGGCTTGGTCTCACAAACTGCAAGATCATGACCTGAGCAAAAATCAAGAGTCCAGGGCTTAACTGACTGAGCTACCCAAGCACCCAACTCATGAGATTCTCTAAAACAATTATTTTTAATTCTTTGCCAGGCAATGTGTATATCTCCATATCTTTAGGGTCATTTACTAGAAAATTATTGTATTCTTTTAGTGTTATCATGTTACTTTGATTTTCTGTGTTTCTTGAACTTTTGTCTTCACATTTGAAGAAGCACTCACTTCCTCCAGTCTTTACTGACTGACTTCAGGCAAGACCTTCACCAATTAGCTGTTATAGGGATTCTGAAGCTTTCTCTGAACTTTTCTGTGCATGTTCCACTCCACATTTTTTGTTTCTTCTTGAATGACAATTCTTAAGATTATTTACCTTCTCTTGATCCTGCGAAACTAATCCAGGTGCTGAGAGACCCTCACTTGCTTTCCCTAGGATGGTATCCTGAAATGCTCAAGTTTTTGTGCTTTCTTCTAATCCTGAAGAGTTAAGCTAGCTTTCTGCATATGCTCACTAACTATATATAAAGGCTTGCACCTGATGCCCATATGGCCACATATAGAGCAGTGGCTATGAGGCCATGTATGGGTAAAATGTGTGCAGCACTGGGGGATGTCTGCGGACCAGTTGGAAGGTCCATAGGTAAGGTGTTCCCATTGGCTTCTGGACAGACTTCTTGATGAAGTCCATGAAGCCATAGTAGGATCCATGCCTCTTTGATGAGTTCCGAACACTGGCTGCTGTGATTCCAGTCTCCCTTATCTCCTCAATTGTACAGATAACTTCAGTATACTGGGTGGACTGGATGAGAAGTGGGCCTCTTTGGCAGCATCCCACAAAGCTGGGGAAGCAGGCATTCATTCACTATGCTCTCACTCTCCTGGAAGAAATCACAAGCTTAGGGCTTCTCTCTTGGCATTGAGTAATGCCACCTTGGGGGAGAGGTAACATGGGTAAAATGAAACTGTTCTTATCTTCTTCAATGCATCATTCAGATTTTTTGCTCCAAAGGTGTGTTGAAACTTCTGTGTTGTACTCCTAGATTCCTACAAAGGTGGATACCATTGGTGAATATCAAAATTGACATCCTTTGGTGGAATAACAGTAGAAAACTATTCTGTCATCTTGCTGATGTCACTCTTCTTATATTTAAACTTATTTATCATTTATAATTTCTTCATTTATTTGCAAGGATTTGAGTTACCATTCAGTTTCATATCCTTACTCTAATACTGCTTTTCTCCCATCTGTTGCCTTTGTACTGCAATTGTCAAATGGATTACATTTATATATGTTACAAGCCCAAAATACAACAATTTGCTATTGTTTTATTCAATTACTTTTTAAATCATTTGAGAGATGATAAAGTAATAAATATGCATTTATACTATTATATTTCCCTAAGTGGTTAACATTACTGGCACTAATTATTCCTTCTTTTGGATTGAGTTGCTGTTTAGTTTCTTTTTATTTTGGCCTGAAAGATTCTCTTTAGTATTTCTTGCGGTGAAGATTTTCTAGTGACTGATTCTATCCGTTTTTGTTTACCTGAAAATGCCTTAATTACTCCTTCATTTGTGGAAGATAACTTTGCTGAATATAGTAATCTGACAGGTTTTTCAGCAGTTTGAATGTGTCACCCTACTGCCTTCTAGCCCCCATTGTTTCTAATGAAAGCTCAATTGTTAATCTTATTGGTGTTTCTTCTTATGTGATAAACTGCTTTTCTCTTTCTTTTGTTCTTTCTCTTTCAACATTTTGACTGTGATGTGTCTAGGTGTGGATCTCTTTGTGTTTATTCTAGTTGGAGGTTTTATGCACTACTTGGATATATACATGAATATTTTCATCAAATTTGGCAATTTTTCAGTCATTATTTCTTCAAATATTCTTTCTGCCTCTTTCTCATTCTTTCCTCTCTTCTGGTATTCCCATTATATATATATGTGTTCCACATTTCTCTGAGGCCATGTTTTTTTCCATTCTTTACTATTCTTCTGATTGCATAATCTCTATTTGTCTATCTTCCAGTCTTTGATTCTTTCTTCAGCTAGCTCAAATGCTACAAAGTTTCATTGTTTTTACCAAGATTCAGTGGATTTCCTTGACTATTTCCTCATTTGTTGTATACCCTCAGGACAATTTTTTTTTTTTAATTTTTTTTTTCAACGTTTTTTATTTATTTTTGGTACAGAGAGAGACAGAGCATGAACGGGGGAGGGGCAGAGAGAGAGGGAGACACAGAATCGGAAACAGGCTCCAGGCTCCAAGCCATCAGCCCAGAGCCTGACGCGGGGCTCGAACTCACCGACCGCGAGATCGTGACCTGGCTGAAGTCGGACGCTTAACCGACTGCGCCACCCAGGCGCCCCTACCCTCAGGACAATTTATAGAAATGCTCAATGATTGTTGTTGTATAATATACATAAATTTATAATATGTGTTATTCATAACTAGCTGTTTATATATATGTGTATATATATGTGTGTGTAAATATATATTTGTATTTATTTACATTTACATTATTTATATATATGTGTATATATATATGTGTGTAAATATATATTTGTATGTATTTATTAATGTGCACATTATTTATATATATGTATATATATACATATATTTGTATGTATTTACATACAAATATATATACATATATATACACATATATATATACACAAATGTAATACATATGTAAATTTTCTTTATTTAAATGGTTGTTTCTTGAACAAAAGAGATTCCTCTGTGCTTACCCATAAGTAACCCCTACTTGGGATTTCTAATTACCTTTGTCTTAAATGTAGGTTTTAAATTGATTGTGATAGGCAGAAAAGTGTCTCCCCAAAGATACCATGTCCTAATACCCAGAACCAGTAGATATGTTAGTTTTAGGGAAAAAGAAATTTGAGTTCACAGATAGAATGAAGGTTACTAATCTGCACACCTTGAGATGGGAAGTTATTCTGGATTATCCATTGGATACAATGTAATCAAAAGGGTCCTTAAAAGTGGAAGTATAAGGCAGAGGAAGAGTCAATGTCAGATTGAGGCAATGTGAGAAAGATCCAACCACCCATTGCTGGCTTTGGAAATGGGGGGACAGATTATGATACAAAGAATGTGGACAGCCTCTACCAGCTAGAAAAAGCAAGGAAATGGACTTTTTCTTAGAGCTTCCAAAAAAAGAATACAGCCCTGTTGACATTTGATTTTAGCCCAGTCGCATCCACACCAGACTTCTGAACTAAAGAACTGTAATATACTAGATTTATGTCATTTTAACCCGTTAAAATTGTAATATTTCAAAGCAGCAATAGGAAACTTAATGCACTCACCAACATTTAACCCTCTTTGCCTTCCAGAGTTGTTCCATGCTTTGCTGGTGGCACTCTAGGTCAGCTGCACATCTACACAGATATCACCTGAAGAAGTAGAAGATTCGAATCATTATTTTTTAAATCTCATGTTGTATTAAGTTATGTATGTCACCTTAAGTTTTTAATTGTTGTGAGGGTAATAGGATTCACACTGTTTATATTCATAAAATAGCTTCATAACAGGCAAAGGATGTGATTCAGCATTATCATAAGACGACTATGCATTGAAAAAATGCCCAAAGGTCTCAGGTGCTGGCTTTCTTTTTTTCCAACTGTTGGAACATGAAAAGATCCACTTTGTCTCCAGATCTCAAATGATTACCAGCATGGATGCAAAGTGTTTTGATACCAGGAAGCCCAAAGCCTATTCATTGCAGGGGTCTTTTATAGCAAGCTGGTCATGTAAGCATGTACTAGCTATGTGTCTAGCTTACCCATCACAATTCCCCAAGCCTCACTAAAACCGACTGCAAATCATCAATCCAGTAATTATGAAACAATGCTGACAGAATTTAAGAACATCATTTATCTTTATTTAATATATTTAACAGTACTGACCAAGGATCAATACTTACAGATAAGCAAAAAAAAACCTTGGACTAGATGAGATTAATCCATGCAATACAATGTATTTCTCTTCCTTGTACCATTTGCTTTGCTAAATTATAGAGTCAAGAACTATCATAAGAAAGAAATTGTAGGAAGACTGATTTTTGTGTCCTTATATGTGCAAATATTTTTAACAGGAAAAGCAGATAAAATTTATGTTATAATTTAATAATTTTACATGTACATGGGAATTTTCAAAAGGAAAATGAAGACCCCCAAATTCTTGAAGCTTAAAAGCTTATATACCATCTTAATTTAATTTACTTATTTAAATTCAAGTTAGTTAACATACAGTGTGGCATTGGTTTCAGAAGTAGAATTTAGTGATTTATCACTTACATATAATACCCAGTGTTCATTCCAACAAGTGCCCTCCTTAATGCCCATCACCCATTTAGCCCTTCCACCCACCCGCCTCTCCTCCAGAAACCCTCAGTTTGTTCTCTGTATTTAAGAGTCTCTTATGGTTTGCCTCCCTCTCTATTTATATCTTATTTTTCTCCTTCCCTACCCCTATGTTCATATGTTGTGTTTCTTAAATTCCACATGAGTGAAATCATATGATATTTGTCTTTCTCTGACTGACTGATTTCACTTAACATAATACACTCAAATTCCATCCACGTTGTTGCAAGTGGCAAGATTCATTCTTTTTGGTCACCAAGTAGTATTCCATTGTATACATATACCACATCTTCTTTATCCACTCATGAATTGATGGACATTTGGGTTCTTTCCATAATTTGGCTACTGTTGATAGCACTGCTCTGTGTCCTACCATTGTCTTAATAGTTTGGTTTGATGAAGAATTATAAATTAAAAACATTGTACATCAGAACATGGAAGATACTTTTATCCAGTGTTGATTAAAAGTCTGATGCTAGTTTGAGTACTGCTTTTTTATAAATGATCTGTTTGCTTTTTTGTCTTGTATAATTTTCTCCAGAAATTCCTTTTTATCCTTGGGGTTCCAAAATTTCAGAGGGATGAAGTTAGGTTTAGATGTTTTTTCTGTTATTGTTTTTCCAAGTATTTATTTCTTTCATTTATTATGCTGGGTATATAATGAGCCTTTAAAATCTGAAGACTCATGTTCTTTAGTTTTAGAAAATTTTGTTATTACTTTCATAGTTTCCTCTCTTCTATGTTGTCTATTCTCTGTTTGGGGATTCTCATCAGATATTGGGCCACCTGAACTGATAATCTGGTCCTCTTAATGTTTTTCTCTAATATTTTCTTCTTGAGTTTGTTTCCTTCTAGAAATTTGTTCATACATAATAACTGATTTTTGACATATAATTATTCATATTATTATCTTATACTCCTTTTTTATTTCTGTTAAGTCATAATTCAATTGTAGTCAGATAACATGTTTTATATGATTTAAATCATTTTAAATTTATTGGGCTTATTTTATGGCTTAACACATCATCTATTCTAGAAAATATTCCATCTTCACTTGAATAGAATGTTTATTCTGCAGTTAAGGGAGGGAGTGTTTTTTACAGATATCTAGTAGGTCTAGTTGGTTCATAGTGTTGTTCAAGCCTCCCATTTCCTTGTTTCTAACTGTCTTATCCACTTATAAAAGTGAGGTATTTATGCTTATTTCTCTCTTAAACTATTTGTTTCTACCTCTTATATTTTGGATTTACATATTTAGGTAAATTTATGTTTGTAATTGTTATATTCGTTAGAAGAACTGTCCTTCTCAACATTATAAAATTGACTTTTTTGACTTCAAGCCTATTTTATCTAACATTAGTGTACCCACTCCAGCTTTCTTTCGGATAACCTTTGCATGATATTTCTAATTACATTCTTTTAGAAGGAAGCAATAGGTATCTTTAAATCTAAAATGTTGTATACCACTCTTGTATACCACATACATTTGGAACATTCTTTTATCCATTGATGCAAAAATTCTAAACAAAACATTAGCAAATTGAATCCTGATATATGCAAAAATCTAATACAACATAATCAAGAGAAGTTTGTCCTGGGGGTGCAATGTTGGTTTAGTAATCAAAAATAAATAATAATTCAATGAAAAAATCAGTAATCATAGTTTCTTTTATTAACAGAAAAAGGAGAAAATAACACTATGATGAACAAATATTTGATAAAATTCAGCTTGTATTCATGACAAAGATTACCCTGATAGGAATTAAAGAAAACTTTCTTAAATCTAAAAAAAATCTACAATAAATTCTGCAGTAAACATTCAATTTGGGGATGGATGTGGGCCAACATGGCAGAGAAGGAGGGGGCCCGAAGTTCCCTTGTCCCTCAAATACAGCAGTATTGAGGCCAGAAGACTTGGAATTCCAGGAATACAAGCTATAAAGTGACAGAAACCACTCCAGGGGCCCATGGAGATGGCTTGGTGGGACAGAGGTGCATGCTTGCGAATTGGGAGAGTTAAAGCAGGCAGCATGGGCATGGATCAAGGAATCCCTTTGGTGGAGAGACAAAAGGAAGAGAAAGAGAGGCTGTGGAAGTGTGGGATTATATTTGGACAAGAGAAAAACCTCTCCAGACTACCACGGACTGGGAAGTGGAAAAAACGAGGCCAGTCTAACTTGCAAACAGTCTTAGGAGTGACAATCCAGGGTTGGCATGACTTTCTCCAGACCACAGCTGCCCTGAGGGGAGGGGGAGCCAGCCATGGGCTTCATAGCTAGCTCACAAGTGCATTGGGAGAGCAGTCTCCTCCCTTGAGTGGTGTGGAAAGATTGTGCTCCTAGGACAAAGGACCCTGCAGGCACCAGCCAGAAGTCCTTTGTTGGTTGTGCAGAGTGGCACTACCCCTGAACCAGGGTACATGGAGCAGGATTTTTTAAGACCTAGAGGTTTGAATCCCATCCTAGCACCTGGGAGGCACAGGAAGCTATGGAGCAGAGACAAAGTGACCCCTTCATGCCCGTGTGGTGCTGAGGACTGCCTAAACCATATGGTTTGGAACACCTGGTCAGGGGAGGAGAGACCGGGGTGTTGCCATTTTTCTCCCCATCATCAACACAGTGGGGCTTCAGGGACTAGGACAGTTGGCCCCCAGTGGACCACTGCCCCTCCATGCCCCTCCATGCCTGGCAACCAAGCAAAATTGACACTGACCAACCAGAGGGCCCCTCCTCCAGAACAGCACAGCCACCGGTTCCAAGGCACCATCATACAATGGTCCCATGGTTTTGCATTTTCTGATTTGATTTTTAGTCAATTCTTATTATATATATCTATATATACATATTCTTATTATATACCTATATATCTATATGTAGATATACAGATATATTTGTTTTTCTTTTCTTCTTCTTTGTTCCCTTCTCTATTCTGGTTGTTGGCTTGTTTAAGCAGGCATTTTTAATCTATTATTTTTACTCCTCTTGTGTATCTTTTCTTTATTTTCCTCTGTCTCTGGATTAAGGTGTATAGTTTCTCCAATTCTCTGCCTGGTCATTTTTCCCCCCACCCCTGTCATTTCTCTCTTTGTATGGGATGAGGCTTTTCCACCACCTCCCACTTTTAATTTTTCCCAGGGTTACTTCAATGAACAAATCAAAGCACACCTGGTGGATGGTCCAAGACAACACTATGAGTAGTGAGATAAAGCAACCAGAGTCATAAAAACAGAGTACACAACACACTCCAAAAACACCTCCTGAAGGGACAGGCCCAGGACAGTGTGTGACCCCTTTTAACATAGTAGTACTTGCAGGTGCAGGACACATAACAAGCCATTCAAACATGTAAAAGACAGAAAACTAGCCAAAGAGATGAAACAAGAATTCTCCTCAAAAGCAATTCCAGGAAGAAATGATAGCCAGAGAATTGCTCCAAACAGATATAAACAATATATCTGAACACGAATTTAGAATAATAGTCATGAGACTATTGGGCTGGGCTTGAAAGAAGTGTAGAAGACAGCAGAGAATCTATTGTTGCAGAGATCAAGGACCTAAAAAATAGTCACGAGAAATTATGAAATGTTGTAAATGAGATGCAAAATAAGCTAGATGCAGCGACAACAAGGATGGTGGAAGCAGAGGGAAGAATAAATGAAATAGAAAACAAAAGTATGGAAAATCATGACCCGAAAAAAAGAGATAGAAAAATACTAGACCATGAGGGGAGAATTAGAGACCTAAGTGATTCAATGAAACATAACAATACCCATATCATAGGAGTTCCAGAAGAAGAAGAGAGAGAGAAAGGGGCAGAAGGTTTATTTGAACAAATTATAGCTGAGAACTTTCCTAATATGGGAAAGGAAGCAGACATCCAAATCCAGGAGGCACAGAGAATTCCCTTTAGAGTCAACAAAAACAGGTTAACTCCATGGCACATCATAGTGAAACTGGCAAAATATAAAGATAAAGAGAGAATTCTGAAAGCAGCTATGGACAGAAAGGCCTTAACCTACAAGGGTAGACGCATAAGGGTAATAGCAGATCTGTCCACTGAAACTTGGCAGGCCAGAAGCAAGTGTAGGAAATATTTACTGTGCTGAATAGGAAAACTATGTAGCCAAGGAACCTTCATCCAGGAAGGTTGTCATTCAGAATAGAAGGAGAGATAAAAGGTTTCCCAGACAAACAAAAACTGAAGGAGTTCATGACCACTAAACCAGCCCAGCAAGAGATAATCAGATTTATCAAAAAAGAAATGAAGAAGGGTCCAAATAGATAAAATCATGAATGAAAGAGAAGAGTCACAACCAACACCACAGAAGGGAGTAGTATGAAATATTATATGCCAACAAACTGGACAATCTGGAAGAAATGGACAAATTCCTAGACACCCACACACTACCAAAACTCAAATGGAAAGAAATAGAAAAGTTAAACAGATCCATAGGCAGCAAAGAAATTGAATAAGTTATCAAAAACCTCCCAACCAATAAGATTCCTGGGCAAGATGGATTCCCAATGGAATTCTACCAGACATTTAAAGCAGACACCTATTTTTCTCAAGGTGTTCCACAAAAACAGAAATGGAAGGAAAGCTTCAGACTCATTCTGTGAAACTAGCATTACCTTGATTCCCAAACCAGACAGACCGCACTAAAGAATGAGAATTATAGGCTAATATCCCTGATTAATATGGATGCAAAAATTCGCAACAAGTTACAAGCAAGTCGAATTAAACAGTATATTAAAAAAAAATTATTCACCATGATCAAGTGGGATTCATTCCTGGGCTTCAGGGCTGGTTCAATATTAAACATCATAAAATCAATATATAAAGGCCCACAGCTACTATCATCCTCACTGGAGAAAAACTGAGAGCCTTCCCCCTGAGATCATGAACACTACAGGGGTGTCCACTCTCACCACTGTTGTTTAACATAGTGTTGAAAGTCCTAGCTCCTAGCCTCAGCAATCAGACAACAAAACGAAATAAAGGGCACCGAAATTGGCAAAGATGTCAAACTTCCACTTTTAGCAGATGACATGATACTCTACATGGAAAACATGAAAGACTACACCAAAAATTGCTAGAACTGATACATGAATTCAGCAAACTCACAGGATATAAAATCAATGTACAGAAATCGGTTGTATTTCTATACACCAACAATGAAGCAATAGGAAGAGAAATCAAGAAATAGATCCATCTGCAATTGCACCAAGAACCATAAAATACCTAGGAATAAACCTCACTAAAGAGGTAAAAGATCTCTATCTGAAAACTATAGAAAACTTATGAAAGAATTTGAAGAAGAAACAAAGAAATGGAAAAACATTCCATGTTCATGGATTGGAAGAACAAATATTGCTAAAATGTTGGTACTACCGCAATCTACATATTCAATGCAATCCCAATCAAAACTGCACCAACATTCTTCTCAGAGCTAGAACAAACAATCATAAAATTTTTACGGAACCACAAAAGACCCAAATAGCCAAAGTCACGTTGAAAAAGAAAACCAAAGCAGGAGGCATCACAATCCCAGACTTTAGCCTGTACTACAAAGCTGTAATCATCACGAAAGTATGGTATTGGCACAAAAACAGACACATAGACCAATGGAATAGAATAGAGACTCCAGAACTGGATCCACAAATGTATGGGCAACTAACCTTTGACAAAGCAGGAAAGAGTATCCAATGGAAAAAAGACAGTCTCTTTAGCAAATGATGCTGGGAGAACTGGACAGCAACATGCAAAAGAATGAAACGGGATAGCTTTCTTACACCATATACAAAAATAAATTCAAAATGGATGAAGTACCTAACTGTGAGACAAGAAACCATCAAAACCCTAGATAAGAAAATAAGCAACAACCTCTTTGACCTCAGCTGAAGCAAATTCTTACTCAACATGTCTCTGAAGACAAGGGAAACAAAAGCAAAAATGAACTCTTGGGACCTCATTAATATAAAAAAACTTCTGTACAGTGAAGGACATAATAAAAAAAAACTAAAAAGCAACCGATGCAATGGGAGAAGATATTTGCAAATGACATATCAGATAAAGGGTTAGTACCCAAAATCTATAAAGGACTTACCAAACTCAACACCTGAAAAGAAATAATCCATTGAAGAAATGGGCAGAAGACATGAATAGACACTTCTCCAAAGAAGACATCCAGATGGCCAACAGACACGTGAAAAGATGATCAACATTGCTCATCATCAGGGAAATAAAAATCAAAACCACACTGAGATACTGCCTCACACCAGTGACAGTGGCGAAAATTAACAATTCAGGAAACAAAAGATGTTGGCGAGGATGTGGAGAAATGGGAACCCTCTTGCACTGTTGGTGGGAATGCAAGCTGATGCAGCCCCTCTGGAAAACAGTGTGGAGGTCCTCAAAAAAAATAAAAAATAGAACTACCCCACAATGCAGCAATAGCACTACTAGGAATTTATCCAAAGGATACAGAAGTTCTGATTCATAGGGGCACATGTACTCCAATGTTTATAGCAGTGCTATCAACAATAGCCAAATTATGGAAAGAGCTTAAATGTCTATCAACTGATGAATAAATAAAGAAGATGTGGTATATATAAACAATGGAACACTACTCTGTAGTGAGAAAGAATTACATCTTGCCATTTGCAACAATGTGGATGGAACTGGAGGTTATTATGCTAAGTGAAATAAGTCAGTCAGAGAAAGACAGATATAATATGTTTTCATTCATATCTGGAATTTGAGAAATGTAACAGAAGACCATGGGGGAAGGGAAGGGGAAAAATAGTTTCAAACACAGAGGGAGGCAAACCATAAGAGACTTTTAAATACAGAGAACAAACTGAGGGTTGATGGGGTGGTGTGTGTGGGGGAAATGGGTGATAGGCATTGAGGAGGGCACTTGTTGAGATGAGCACTGGGTGTTGTATGTAAGCGATGAATCATGGGAATCTACTCTGAAAGCCAATAGCACACTGTATACACTGTATGTTAGCTAACCTGACAATAGATTATATTTAAAAACAATTTAGGGACATATAATTGAACTCAATTCTCCTAAAAACAGACACATTGCATGCATGGATGCCAACTCTTACCACTTCTATTAAATATTGTACTGGAGATCCTGGTCGGTGCTATTAAGCAAGAATAAAATATAGAAGACGCAGGAATTGGAAGGGAAGAAATAAAGTTTCCCTTATTTGTAGAGTTAATTTTACATGATTATGTATGTAGACAATCCAAAATGATTTCCAATTTGTATTAATGAGTTAACTGAGCAAGGTTGCTTGATATAAGTTCAGTATTTTATGCACTGTATTTATTTATATAACAACTACAAATAGAAAATGAAGTTTAAAATAAACAAACCATTTTTAGTAATACCAGAAATATCAAATCCCCAGAGTAAATATAATAAAACATGTGCAAGGCCTGTAAAATGAAAATAAAAAACTTGTTAGAGAAATTAAAGACCCAAATAAGTAGAGAAATTCAACATGTTCATATATAAGAAGATGCAATATTGTAATAATGTCACTTTGCCGACAAATTGATCTATTCAATAAATCCTAATAGTAATCCCAGAAGTTTTTTCGTGGAAATTGACAATCTGAATATAAATCTACATAGAAATGCAAAGGGACAAAAATAGGCAATGCAATATTAAAGAACAGGAACAAGGCTGGAGGACTTACATTACTAGATAAAAAACATTATTATAAAGCTATAATAAGACAGTATGCTATTAGTAATATAGAACAGTGGATCACTATAGTGAGTCCAGAAGTAGAACCATATGTATATGGATACCTACTGTAAAATGTGAAAAAAATAAAATTTTTGACAAATGACTTAATTACTCATATGGGAAAAAAACACCCTAATCTTGCCTCCAGCCTGTCATACACAAAAATAAATTACATATGGATTGTGTTACTAAACGTGAAATATAAATAGAATTAGATAATTTCTTCAAGAGAACACTAGAAGCACTAAACAAAAAAAAATTTAAATTTCTATTTATCAAAAGAGAACTTTAAGAGAGTACAAAGTCAAGGAACAGTGGAAAACACTTTTGTAATCCATATATCTGAGAAAGGACTTGTATCCAAAATATGTAAGTAATCCTTACAAATCAATAAGAAACGAAAACAGTCCTACCCCCTAAAATGGACAAAATAGGTGAACAAGCACTTCAGAGAAGAGCATATGTTCAATTAACATGAAAAGATGCTCTTCATTAGTCATCAGAGAAAGAAGACCAATGCCATGGTGCAATATCATTATATATTCACCAAAATGCTTAAAATGAAAAAAATGAAAAATAAATTCTTGCATGAATGTGGAGCAACTAGAACTTTCAGGTATTGACAGTAGTAGTGTACAATGGTAAAATCACTTTGTAAAACTAATAGGATCCAATAAAGCTGGATACGTTAGATGTTTTAAAAAATCAAGCCACAAAGACTAAGGGGTGAAAAACCTTCACTGTGTGGAGCCACCAACATAGTCAATATTTAAAATGTTGAATTAAGTCAATATTTTAAAGTATCTAGAATCCGACCATTTCTCTTCACCATTTCTCTCCTCCTCCACTCATAATGCTCTGTTGCCAGCATTACCTCTCTTCTGGGTCACTGCTAAAGCTCTGCTTCCACATTTGTCCTCTTGTATTCTGCTAAATGTAATCCAGCCCATATCACTTCTCAAATTATTTAAAATACAAAGTCCTTAAAAGGGCTTGCAGAGCTCTATATAATATGGACCCCTTTATCTTCTAATCTCATCTTATACTACTGTTCCCCAAATGAATTTCATTCTTGTTAAAATGGCATCTTTGTTCTCCTCCAGCACTCAGGCATAGTTCTGCTTCACAGTTATTGCATTTGCTGTTTACTTTGGCTGGAGCACACTTCTGTAATATATCCATATAGCTCTCTCACTTGCTCCCTTCAGATATTTGTAGCCTTTTCAGTGGGGCCTTCTCTGATTATCTACTGAAAGTTGGACCAATTATTTTACTTCTCAACAGCCTTTACTATTTTCTAACTTACTTTCCTCGGTAGCACTAATCATTCTTTAATGTATTTGTCTGTTACATGTCCCCTTGCATTAAAACGTATGCCAAGAACATAGATTTGTGAAGATCTTTTGTTCACCACTGTATGTAACTATAAAGAAATGTGTTTGAATGAATTAATGTATAAGATTATTTTACATTAATTTAAATTAAATTAAGGTTTACACTAATGCCTAATACATTCAGTGCTTTTTCACATCTACTGTCTCATTCAATTCTCTCTGCAACTCCATCAGAGAGTATATGTCAACTATCCTACTTTATGAATGAGGAATTAGATTCAGAACTCATAAGTAATATGTCCAAGATCACAATGTCAGTGTATGATTAAAGAATTTGATTCTGATTCTCAGCTTTGTACACTTCTCACTACATTACTGCACGTATATATCTAGAATTTTAAAATACAAGATATAATGATTTTTTCAGGTATCTGTTAAAGAAATCACTGGCAAAATTAGAAGCATCCTCTTTTTGTTTGTTTCAAGTTTTATTTAAATTCAAGTTAGTTAACATATGGTGTAATACTGGTTTCAAGAATAGAATTAGTGATTCATCACTTACACATAACACCCAGTGCTCATCACAAGTGCCTTCCTTAATCCCCATCACCCAATTAGCCCATCCTCTGCCCACCTCCCATCCATCAACCTCAGTTTGTTCTCTTTAGGATGGAGCTAGAGGGGCGCCTGGGTGGCTCAGTCGGTTAAGCGGCCGACTTCGGCTCAGGTCATGATCTCGTGGTCCGTGAGTTCGAGCCCCGCGTCGGGCTCTGTGCTGACAGCTCAGAGCCTGGAGCCTATTTCGGATTCTGTGTCTCCCTCCCTCTGACCCTCCCCCGTTCATGCTCTGTCTCTCTCTGTCTCAAAAATAAATAAACGTTAAAAAAATAAAAATAAAAAAAAAATAGGATGGAGCTAGAGTCTATTATGCTATGTGGAACAAGTCAGTCAGAGAAAGACAAATAACATATGATTTCACTCATATGTGGAATTTAATAAACAAAACAGATGAATATAGAGAAAGGGGAGAAAAAAAAAGGGAGAGAGGAAAACCATAGAAGCATCCTTTATTCTCTCAGCTTCCTTTGTTTAATGTCCTAGCAGGCCACCTTGTTTTTGTCATTCAAGAGAGAAAAATGGTAGCTTAGATTATGTCTTGAAATAACTAATAATTCTTAAGTGACTATCATTTAAATATTTTCATATTCTCTCTAATATAGTTTCTTTTCAAAGACATTACAAGCATTAGTCAAAAGAACACCTAGTCTTGATTCAGTGGAAACATGGCCTTTGCATAGATAGAATGACAAACAGATAGGTAGATGACTGATAGATAGATAGATAGGTAGATGATAGATAGATAGATAGATAGATAGAGACATAAATAGCAGGTGTCAGAGGTTTAATTATACATTTTTAAAAATTTTTATAAATCCAAGCTATTGAATCCTATTATGACAAATCCCTCATAGTGGCTCAACTGAAAATTTAATTTTCTATGTGGCAAAATACAAAAATATTTGAAGACTGTCATTTAAAAAAATTATTTCATATATAAAAAAATTTTAAAAAGTAATAAAAATTAAAAAATAAAATAAATAAATAAAAAATAAATAAAAATTATGAAAGGCCCAATTTGGGGGCAGATGGAGAGAAAATTTTTGTGTGGCTCTGAAATACTCTATTTACTGCATTTCACAGAGAGGAAATACTGAATGTTTCTAGAGAGTCAGGGGTTTCAGAATTGCATATATGTACCCCTCACTCAAATATGTCAAGTAAGTGTGTACATGTGCACGTGTATAGATTTCTATATTTTTATTTCTTTGAATATTTCCTCTTCTCCTTCCTCTGCTTGGGAATTTATTTTACAAAGTATTCCATGTCAGAACATTTCACTCACACTTTTCATCTCTTTACCCTTTTGTACTACCATTTTGAAAAATCCCATTTTGAAATCCCCCATTTTGAAAAATGACCTTGGCTGTCCTTGGTCGTTAAACCAATATTTAGTTATATTAATCTGATTTTTAAGCACTTTATCATTTCCAAGAACTCTGATTTATTTTGTTGGGGGGTGGTGAAGAAGTGTATCTACAAGTTGTCCTTTCTTAGGCAACCACTATTCTGATTCTGTCATATTACTCTGCATTCCTTAGAACTTCATACAAATGCTAGGAATTTACCCAAGGGATACAGAAGTACTGATGTATAGGGGCACTTGTACCCCAATGTTTATAGCAGCACTCTCAACAATAGCCAAATTATGGAAAGAGCCTAAATGTCCATCAACTGATGAATGGATAAAGAAATTGTGGTTTATATACACAATGGAATACTACGTGGCAATGAGAAAAAATGAAATATGGCCTTTCGTAGCAACGTGGATGGAACTGGAGAGTGTGATGCTAAGTGAAATAAGCCATACAGAGAAAGACAGATACCATATGTTTTCACTCTTATGTGGATCCTGAGAAACGTAACAGAAACCCATGGGGGAGGGGAAGGAAAAAAAAAAAAAAGAGGTTAGAGTGGGAGAGAGCCAAAGCATAAGAGACTGTTAAAAACTGAGAACAAACTGAGGGTTGATGGGGGGTGGGAGGGAGGGCAGGGTGGGTGATGGGTATTGAGGAGGGCACCTTTTGGGATGAGCACTGGGTGTTGTATGGAAACCAATTTGACAGTAAATTTCATATATTAAAAAATAAAAAATAAAAAAAAATAAGCAATAATAACAACAATAAAAAAAAAGAACTTCATACAAATGGAATCATGAAGTATTTAGTCTTTTGTGCCTACTTATAATCAGCATGTTTATTTTGAGATTCATCTCTTTTTAAGAATACCAATAATTCATTTCTTTTTATCACTGAGTAGTATTCCATTGTATGAATATACTATTTATCCACTCAACTATTGATGGAAGTTGTGTTGTTTCCAGTTTGTTATCCATATTATGAATAAACCTTCTATCAATGCTAGTGTACAAGGTTTTGTATGGATATATAGTTTTATTTATATTCAATATTTAGAAGTGGAATAACTGGGTCACATGCTAATTGTATGTTTAACTGTAAAGTGTACATTTTTAAAGTTACAATTTGACAAGTTTGACATGTGTCTGCACCCTTGAAATCATCACCACTATCAAGACAATGAACATATCCATCACCTTCAAAAGCATTTTTATATACCTTTGTAATCTCTCCCTTCTGTTTCTACCCATATTCCCATCTGGAATAATTTTTCTTTTGCCTGAAAACCTTCCTTTAATTTTCCTATAGTTCAGGTTTGCCAGTGACAAATTATTTCAGCTTATGTATGAGGTTTTTTTCCTTTTAATATTTTAAAGCTGTTATTCCACTGACTTTTCACTTGTATTGTTTTTTATGAGCAATCTGATGTCATCCTTATGTTTGGTCCTTTGTATATAAGGATCTCCCCCTCTCCCTGGTTACTTTTAAGATTTTTCTCTTTATTGCTGATTTTGAGTAATTAATTTTGATATGTGTTGATGTAGTTACCTTCATGTTTCTTGTTTCTGAACTACTTGGGTATTTGGGGTTATGATTTTCATCAAATTTGGAAATACTTCAGCCATTTTTCTTCAAATTCTTTTCTGTTCCTTCCTATGCTTTTGAAGACTCTAAATATACATACATGAGGCCACTTGAAGTTGTCCCGTAGTTCATTAATACTTGGTATACTTTTAACAAAATTAATTATTTTTTTCTGAATTCCTTTTGGAAGTTTCTACTGCAATTTCCTCAGGTTCACGAATCTATGTTTAATCTGCTGTTAAGCCCATTCAGTGTATTTTCATCTCAGATATTATAGCATTATTGCTATAATTTCAATCTGGTGTTTTTGTATCTTCAATGGAGTGGGTTAACCATTCTGGCATTCTTTTTAAATAAACTTTTATTTTAGAATAATTTTAGATTCACAGAAAAATTGTAAAAATAGTACAGCTTTTCCCTATGCTCCATAGCCAGTTTCCAGTAGTAACCAACATTTATATTAGTATGGTACATCTGTCATAATAAGAACCAATATTAATTATTATTACTAACAGAAGTACACACTTTATTAAGATTTCCTTACTTTTTACCAAATATCCTTTTTATATTCTCAGACTCCATCCAAGATATCAAATACATTTAGCTGCATGTCTCTGTAGTTTCTTACGGGCTGTGATAATTTTTCAGACTTTCCTAGTTTTTTATGACCTTGACAATTTCAAGGAGTGTGGGTCAAATATTTTGTAGACTCAATTGGAATTTGTTCAATGTTTCTTCATTTGTCTGATGATTAAACTGGGGTTATAGGTTTTTGGTGGGAAGATCACAGAGGTAAAGTGCTATTCTCATTTCATTTCATCAAGGTTACATGGCTTATCACTGTAGATGTTAATTTTATTCACCAAGCTGAGGCAGTGTTTGTTAGGTGTCCTTCTTTCCTGAGCAACGTACTCTGTGAAGGGAAGTCACTATGTGTATCCCAAAAATCCTAAGGGGAATTATGCTTCACCTCACTGTGGATGGAATATCTACCTAAATTATTTGGAATTCTTCGGAATGTGAGATTTGTCTCTTCTCTCCCATTTATTTGTTATATCATTTATTTTCATCTTTATGGACACGTGGATGTCTATTTTATACTTCAGTATATAATTTAACCTACTTTATTTATTTTTATTGTTCAAACTATTCTATTTGGTCATTGGGAGCTCTTTCAGTTGGTCCTTATGTCCTTTTGACACACTCCCATTATTTTTTTTCCTCTTAGCCCTTATTTTCTGGAACTAACAGACCTTCCAGGCTTACATATTTCCAGTCCCTGTTCTAGAATCAGCTGTTTCTCCAAAGAGCCCTGATTCTTTTTGTGATACAATACTAATAAAAACCAAGATCTGGGTGTTAAAGGTTCTTTTATTATTGGGATGCCATTGTTTCTAGGTCCTCTCAGCTAAAACAGCAAAGAAATATACGTGTGTGTACTAACCCGTGTATAAACACACATACACACACACACACACACACACACACACACGCACACAATCTTCATCTGTATCTATAGTGAGCTAAACATGTGTTCATACTGATGTGTTCAATTCTAATTCATCATCACGAGTCACAGCCTCCTTCCACTGCTTACCTATAATCTCAAACTCCAACTGTAAGATATCAGGCTTCCAACACCCATCATCAACTAACTCAGTGATTCAATTCTTATATACTTATATAATAGTTTTAGAATTATTGACTCATACTCCCATAAGAAAAAAATTTATCAAGTTTAGTACATTGCTTATGTACATTTCCCTTTAACTTTAGTCTTATAGATTCCACTCATTTCCAAAGTTACTCAAATCAGTATCATTCTCCCATCCTCTTCAGTAAGGTTATTTCATACATTTGTGCTACAATTAGATTCTTTTCTCACAATCTGCATTCTTCCCTGAGATGCCTCAATTGTTATAATTATTAAAAAATATATTAATACATTAAAGTTCACTCTCTTTGTTATAAAGGTCTATGGGTTTTGACAAACACATAATGTCATGTATCCACCATTACAGTATCATATAGAGCAGTTTCACTGCCCTAACACGTAACTTTTTTGAGAATATGGAATACAATATACATTGCTTATATTTCTCCTAAATAATGTTTGTGAAATAATATTTCATATTTCCTTATAATATTCATATACTGTTGCTTAATTATATCGTTCTAATATCAATAACAACATTAATCCATTAAAATGTTTCAAATTTCTCATAATTTTTTTCAAGTTTTCCTTGGAATGACTTTCTGCATTTTTAAGCATGTTTATTTTATCTGGGGGCTGTATTTTATGTGAATATATCTCACAGTTTGCCATGCATGTTGGTGTGGAAATGGCTTAAAGTATAGGGATTTTCTTTATATTTAAATTGTATAATATATCTTGAATACAGTGATACAATCAAATCATCACCTTTGTCTTTTAAAGGCATCAATTTTCCTCAAACTGTTGATATACAACATTATGGCGGGGATAATCAAGCAGAGTATGGGTTTGAGCAGTAAGCCCAAATAAACAGGCAATGCGCTTAAAAAAAGCTGATTAAATACTTGAGGCAATCAGATATAGATGATTAGACAGAACACACTAAAATGACATGATAAAAAAGGATTGGAACATTACTAGAAAAATAAATATTTTTGGCAGTCTATCTTCTGCTGTCCTGCCCACCACTCTCTTGCAGTGTATTCAATATACTTCTATCTCCTAAATAAATAAATAAATAAATAAATAAATAAATAAATAAATATTTTTAAATAAAATTTAGAAAACACATCTGCTCACTTTGTAATCACACAATGTGGAATCATCATGCTGCTACACTGAATTAGGAGACAAACTATTGCCCATAATATGATGCAATTCTAATTTTTTCAAGCAATGGGTATGTTTAGAATATTATATTTGTTTTTAAATATATATCCACTATCATTCTTTAAACACACCTGATAGTCACTTATATCACTGTTCTAATTCTTTTAAGACAATGGATTCTTTTGATAGTTCATCAAAAATAATATGAATTATCCAAATGATTTTTTGTATGCATTGAAATAAATTGTTAGTATCTACACATAACCTTTCTAATATGGTTTCAATAGAAAATAGTCATGTCTCATAGAGAATACAGCGTGTATTGGACTTGGAAATGTACACTGAAAAGTGTTTTCTTTGTAAATCCACCTGTTACCTATAGTAAATTTCAATCTGTTTTTCACAGAGTACTTTTAAAAAAAAGGCTAATATTGGTGTACACTGTATTAAAAAGAAGCAGAAAGAAAACAAAACAATAACAATAATTATTAATGGATCAGACGAAGTATTTATATACCAAATGAATATAACTGGCAAAGAGATATAAAGTGACAGAAATAATAATCCATAAGAACAAGTAAAATAGAAAGTTCAATTTATTTATGAAGGCCATTATATTGGCTTTATGAGTGAAAGAGTATAAGGATGACAGATTCCAGGTAAGCTGGTCACATAATCAGAAGTGTTAACTTTCCTCCCTCCCACACTCCTATAGAAATTAATTGAAAAATATAAATATAGGTAAAAACTTGCAATGGTGCTTAAATGCAGAAAAGGCATGTCAACAAATATAAGAAGATGCCCAGAGTGTTTTCTCTTATGAAAGAACAACAAGTTTGGGAAGCAAATGGAGGACCTTGACATATCCCTCCTGAGACCTTCTAAACCACTGACAGCAAGTGAAGAATAACATGGACACTACCCTTCCTGACAAGTCATATTCCCTTCAAGAATAGAGTGTAGTCGGGAAAGGAGGATAAGTAGACACAAGCAAAAGCTGATATACCTAAATATTTCTATAAAGTGAGAAAATTTAAAAGGTGGCTGGATTTACAAAGAGATACTATAGATCAGAAGAAGGGGAACGCTTCAAGAATCAAACTCAACATGTTTTATCTAGTCTTATGATAACATAGGAAAAAAGCTAATTTGGTTTTTTGAAGTGATTAGAAAGAATCCTGCATTTATGAAGCCAAAGCAATTGTAAATAAAGAGTAATCTGAAATCAGAAAAGATAGCAAATAAAAGATTGCTGAAGAAAAACAATAGAAAATTAACTGCAAATTGGCCTTCTTAACTATAAAACCTATTTTTAAATAGGAGCAAAATATTTCACCCATTACATAATATAACTGTTTATTTCAAAACAACAAACAATTTCATGTTTAATGGTGAGAAACAAAAACAGTGGTTTTCTAACATGGTTGTACATTAGAATCACACAGAGAGATTTAAAAAGAATTTTTTTTATTCCCAGGTCCCACCAGAGATCAATTAATTCAGAATCCCTGGAGGCGGGATTCAGACACCAATATTTTTTTTAAAGCGCCACGTTGATTTTATGTGCAATGAAGACTGAGAACCACCACACTCTAGCACCATTTTTTCAAAGTGTTCCTTTAACATGCTAATATAAATTGTGACTCTACTAGAGAAGGATATGTATGTAGCACTTACACAAAAACTATTTAATGTCAAGCATCTGGTTGGACCACTGTTCTGTGAAACATAATTTTGGAAATGCTGAACCAAGGGTATTGCCATTCAAAAAAGAAATGAGACTACAATGTTTTTAGTCATCATCATTATTAAACCTTCTGGACACTCTGGCCACTATAGTCAGATAAGAAATAAAATGAGATTCAAATATTTGAGAGAATGGGGTATATTATAGTTAAAATATATACATGAGGAATCCAAGATAATCAAAAAGAAAAAATAGAGTAAGAAAGTTCAATAAACTTGCAGTTACAAAATTAACATATTTAAAAAGAAAATAATAGCTTTATCTTATACTAGGGTTTTTCAATCTTAACACAAATGGCAATTTGAGTCAGATAATTTTTGTTGTGCAGGGCTACCCTGTGCACTATAAAATATTTAGCAGAATCCCTGATTTCTACCAATTTGTTGACCGTAGTACCACCCTACTCCCATAATTATGACAACAAAAATGCCTCCAGACATTGCCAATATCCTCCATGGCAAAAAAAAAAAAAAAAAAAAAATCAAACTTGATTGAGAACCACTCCATTAAAGCAATAATACCCAATCTATACAACAGGAAAAAAAATAACCTCCTCAATAAAAGAATAAAAAAATGCAAAGTGGTTACGAATAAATTTGGCAAGAAATGTTGAAGAACATATAAAGAAAACTATAAGCTTAATTAAAGAAGTAAATGCATGGAAAGATACATTACATGCTTAGATAGAAAATCTTTTTTCTGTATTTATTTATTTTTTTATTCTCATGTTAGTCAACACACAGTGTAGTCTTGGTTTCAGGAGTAGAATCCAGTGATTCATCACTTACATAGAACACCCAGAGCTCATCCTAACAAGTGCTCTCCTTAATGCCCATCACCCATTTAGCCCATCCCCCCACCCACCTCTCCTCCAGCAACCCTCCAGTTTGTTCTCTATATTTAAGAGTCTCATGGTTTACCTCTCTGTTTTTTTTTCTTATTTTTTCCTTCCCTTCCCCTATGTTCATCTCTTGTGTTTCTTAAATCCCACATATGAGTGAAACCATACAGTATTTGTCTTTCTCTGACTTATTTCACTTAGCATAATACCCTCCAGTTCTATCCACGTTGATAAAAATGGCAAGATTTCATTGTTTTGCATCGCTGAGTAGTATTCCATTATGTATATGTGTGTGTGTGTGTGTATATGTATATATATATATATATACATATATATACATATATATATACATATATATACATAAACACAAACATATACATGTATATGTGTGTATATGTACATGTATACATGTACATATATATGTATATATACATGCATACATATATGTATATATATATATGTACATATACACCACATCTTCTTAATCCATTCACAAGTTGATGACATTTGGGCTCTTTCCATTATTTGGCTATTGTTGATAGTGCTGCTATAAACATTGGGGTGCATGTGTCCCTTCTAGTCAGCATTTTTGTATCCTTTGGATAACTTCTTAGCGTAATTGTTGGGTCATAGGGTATTTCTATATTTTTTTTTCAACGTTTTTTTTTTTTTTTATTTTTTTATTTTTGGGACAGAGAGAGACAGAGCATGAACGGGGGAGGGGCAGAGAGAGAGGGAGACACAGAATCGGAAACAGGCTCCAGGCTCCGAGCCATCAGCCCAGAGCCTGACGCGGGGCTCGAACTCACGGACCGCGAGATCGTGACCTGGCTGAAGTCGGACGCTTAACCGACTGCGCCACCCAGGCGCCCCAGGGTATTTCTATTTTTAACTTTTTGAGAACTTTCCATACTGTTTTCCAGAGTGGCCGCACCAATTTGCATTCTCATCATGAGTGAAAAAGGGTTCCCCTTTCTCCACATCCTCACCAACATCTCTTGTTTCCTGAATTGTTAATTTAGGCACTCTGACAGGTGGGAGGTGGTATCTCATTGCAGCTTTGATTTGTATTTCCCTGATGATGAGTGATATTGAGCATCTTTTTGTATGTCTGTTGGCCATCTGGATGTCTTCTTTGGAGAAGTGTCTATTCATGTCTTCTGCCCATTTCTTCACTGGATTATTTGTTTTTTTGGGTGTTGAGTTTGATAAGTTTTTTTATAGATTTTGGATATTAATCCTTTATCCAATATGTCATTTGAAAATATCTTCTCCCATTCCATCAGTTGCCTTTTAGTTTTGTTGATTGTTTCTTTTGCTGTGCAGAAAGAAGCTTTTTATCTTAATGAGGTCCCAATAGTTCATTTTTGCTTTTATTTCCCTTGCCTTCAGAGACATGTCATGTAAGAAGTTTCTTTGGCTGAGGTCAAAGAGATCGCTGCCTCTTTTCTCTTGTAAAAATGGAAAATCCTAATACTATATACATGTGAACTCTCCCCAAATTAATTTATACATTTAATGAAATTTAAATCAATATCTCAGTGGGTTTTATTGTGTATCTATATAAAATTATTCTTTAATTTACATGTAAGACTGAGTAGACCAAAATAGCCAGATACATGTTGAAAAAGATTACTAATAAAAATAGAATGTACTATCAGATGAAAAGAACTGTTTTATTTTTAATTTTTTACAGCTTTATTGAGATATATTTGACATATACAATTATGTAAATTTAAGTTAAACGACATAATGATTTGATATACATATGTACTGTGAAATGATTTCCACAGTCAGATTAATTAACACATCCATCAATTTACATAGCTACCATTTTTTTGTGTGTGTTTCTGGGGAGAACTTTAAAGATTTGCTCTTAGCAACACTCAAGTATACAACACACTATTGTTAACTATAGTCACCATGTTGTACATTATATCCCCAGAATTTATTCATCTTTTATCTGGAAGTTTGTACCCTCTGACCACCTTTGCCCACATCCATACCCCCAGTAACCACCAATATACTCTGTTTCTGTGAGTGTTTTTTTAAGATTCCACATATAAGTGTGATCATATAGTATTTGTCTTTCTCTTATCTGACTTACTTCACTTAGCATAATACCCTCAAGTTTCATCCATGTTGCTGGCTTTATTACACAGTCAGGTGGGACCATTAGCAGGGCTCTGCAATCACCTTTGATCAGTAGGTGTCACAGGCTTTGGACAATGTTCTGCAATCACTCCTGGTGATCACTCCAGGTTGTGCTCCCTGACCAGATGATGCTATTGGCTGGACTCCACATTCAGGTGGGGCCAGGTTTCATGGCTGAATGGGGTTTCCCACTGTGCTCTGTGATCAGGCAGGGCAGCAGGCTGTGCCAAAAAGTTGGGTAAAGCCTCAGGCTGGACTTTGTGATTGGGTAGGCCATTGGCTGTGCTCTGTTGGGTCAGGTTACTGGCCCCACTCTCTAGTCATGCAGGGCTTCTAGCTATACCCAATGTTTGTGTGGGGATGGAGACTGTGCTCTGAAGTTGGGCAGAGTTGCTCTGGTCAGGTGGAACCACAATGCTCTACAATTGGGTGGGATCAAGGATTGTGTTCCCTCCTTGGGTGAGACACCCAAGGCTGTGTTCACCAATAAGGTAGGCTGTATGCTGGGTTCAGCTGTTGGATGAGTTGGTAGGTTGAGCTCTGCAGCCAGATGATAGTATAGACTGGGCTCCAAGGTTGCTCAGTGTCACTGTCCGGGCTCCCTGGTTGTCTGGGGTCAAAGTCTACAGTCAGTAGCTGGGCAGAGCTGCTGGCTTAGCCCCATATCCAGGTGGACCACAGATTGTGCTCTGCTTCAGCTGGTGGTCTGCAGGCATGCTTCCTGGAGGGGTAGGATTAGAGGCTATGTTCAGAAGTTGGGTGAGTGAATAAAAACTATTTTCAAACTATTGTTGTCAGAATAACACTGGCCAGAAAAAGAATATACAATGAAACTAGTAAAACAAAATGTACAGTCTAACATCAGGCTTACTTTAAATGTCAAAAATATGAATAATAAAAAAAACTTTGAAGTGTGTTTTTCACATATGACAGATTATTTGTAAAGAGTTATTTAAATCAGTAAAGAGTAGACACAGGGGCACCTGGCTGACTCAGTCAATAGAGCATTTGAGTCTTCATCTCTCTGTGTCATGAGTTTGAGCCCCACATTGGGTGTAAAGATTACTTAAAAAATAAAATTAAAAAAAAGTCAAGAGTAGACACACACCCCAATTAAAATCAGCCGAATGACATGATCAGCAACTGAAAAAAGTGGAATAAAATCTAACATTACTTTCGCAGCTTAAACTCTCCTTTCTTAAAGAAGGAAATACAAGGTTGCTTGATGGTTGTTTTGACACTAATATGTGTGTATTTTACATTTATATATATGTATGTATACATATATAATAATTTACATATAGTGTACATATAAACATATATAAAATAGTATTTAGAATAGTGCCTGGCAGAGAGTGTTATGTTATATAAAATATTATATTTATTAAATGGATTTTGAATGAACCTCACTTCAATTTATTAGCCATTGATGCTAATTTATAGCTCAGAAATTTCACAAACCAAAACCTATATATTAGATAACATATGTGTATATATATTTATGTATGTTATATATAGATAAAAATAATCAGAGAATATATATAATAACCAAAATATAGTAACCACTATAATACTATACTTATATAGTAATTACTAAAATTACTTTCTATATAATTATATATAATTGCTTGAATCAGCTCAGGTCATGATCCCTGGGTTGTGGGGTCAAGGCCTGCATCAGGCTCTGTACTGAGCGTGGAGCCTGATTAAGATTCTCTCTCTGTCTCTGTCTCTGTCTCTGTCTCTCTCTCTCCCTCTGTCCCTCTCCCCTACTCGTGTGCTCTCTTTCTGTCAAAGATAGAAATAAAACCTTTTTAAAAAAACTACAATTCTCCATTTCCCCCTTCCACTAGCATACATCCAAATTCATCAAAATGTATAAATTAAATATGTGCAAATTTATATATCAATTATACCTCAACAAAACTTTAAAAACAGAAAAAGAAAAGCTACCAAACAAAACTCCCTTTACTTATTCACTTTAATCTAGGATCCCAAGTTATTCATCTTGATAATCAAGTGTCAGAATAAAGAAAATGAATTCTGGACACAATTCAAATGGCTTAGAAAACTCATATGTGTATCAGAATATTAGATGTCACCCATATCTTGCACAAAATATACTGATATATTACTATTTAATTAATATGTTTAATATATCAAATATCTAAAGATGTTATATTAGTTTTATTCATTTTATTTTCCATACATATCAGTTATTATGTAAAAAGTTTTGTTTTATTTAGATTTAATTTCTTTTCATCATGACTAATGTACTCTTTAATCCCCATCACTTTTTTCACCTATCCTCCCCATACACACCTCCTCTGATTACCATCAGTTTGTCCTCTATAGGTAAGAGTCTGCTTCTTGCTCTCTCTCTTTTTCCCTTTCCCCATTTGTTTTGTTTCTTAAATTCCACATATAAGTGAGATTATATGGTATTTGTCTTTCTCCGACTGACTGATTTCACTTAGCATTTACTCTCTAGCTCTATCCATGTTGTTGCAAATGACAAGATTTCATTCCTTTTTATGGCTGAATAATATTTGATTATACATATAAATAACACTTTATTATATATATGTATATATGTATGTGTGTGTGTATACACACACACACACACACACACACACACACCACATCTTTATCTATTCATCTGTCAATGGACATTTGGGTTGCTTTCATACTTTGGCTATTGTAAATAAGGCTGCTATAAACGTAGGGGTGCATATATCTCTTTGGATTAGTGTTTTGAATATTTTGGGTAAATACTCACTAATGAATCATAGTGTAATTCTATTTTTAACTTTTTGAGGAACCTCCATATGTTTTCCACAGTGGCTGCACCAGTTTGCATTTCCACCAACAGTGCACGAATGTTCCTTTTTCTCCACATCCTCCCAACACCTGTTATGTTTTGTGTTGTTGATTTTAGCCATTCTGATAGGTGTGAGGTGATATCTCTTGTAGTTTTGATTTTCATTTCCCTGATGATAAATGATGTTGAACATCTTTCATACGTCTGTCGGCCATCTGGATGTCTTCTGCCCATTTTCTAATTCAATTATTTGGTTTTGCGGTGCTGATTTGTATAAGTTCCTATATATTTTGGATACTAACCTTTTATGAGATATGTCATTAGCAAATATCATCTCCCATTCCGGAGGTTGCCTTCAAGTCTTGCTTACCATTTCCTTCACTGTGCAAAACCTTTTTATATTGATGTAGTCTCTATAGTTCATTTTTGCTTTTGTTTCCCTTGACTCAGGACATATCTAGAAAAATGTTGCTGTGGCTGATGTCAGAGAAATTACTGTCCATGCTCTCTTCAAGGATTTTTATGGTTTCAGGTCTCACGCTCAGGTCTTTAATCCAGTTTGAGTTTATTTTGTATATGGTGTAAGAAAGTGGTCCACAGCTGTCCACTTTTCCCAAAACCATTTGTTGAAGAGATTATCTTTTTCCCACTGTATATTCATTCTTCTTTTGTTGAAGGTTAATTGACCATATAATTGTGGGTTTATTTCTGGATTTTCTACTCTGTCTCATTCTATTGGTCTATGTGTCTATTTTTATGCCAGTACCATACTGTTTTAATTAACACTTTATAATATGACTTGAAGTCTGGAATTGTGATACCTCCAGTTTAGTTTTTTCTTTTTCAAGATTTCTTTGGCTATTTGGAGTTTTTCGTGGTTACCCACGAATTTTAGGATTGGTTATTCGAGTTCTGTGAAAAATGCTGTTGGTATTTAGATAGTAATTGCATTATATCTATAGATTGCTTTGGGTAGTACAGTTTTAACAATATTTGTTCTTCCAACCCATGAGCATGGAATGTCTTTCCATTTTTTTTTTTGCATCACCTTTAATTTCTTTCATCAGTGTTTTATAGTTGTCAGAGTACAAGGCTTTCACCTCTTTGTTAAAGTTATTCCTAGATATTTTATTGCTTTGGTGCAATTGTAAATGGGATTCTTTTCTTAATTTCACTTTCTGCTACTTCATTATTGGTGTATAGAAATGCAACAGATTTCTGTACATTGATTTTGTATCATATAACTTTACTAAATTCATTTATCAGTTCTAGTAGTTTTTTGATGGAGTCTTTGGGGTTTCCTATATATAGTATTATGTCATCTACAAACAGGAGAGTTTTATTTCTTCCTTACCAAATGCCTAATGCATTTGGATATCTTTTATTTCTTTATGTTGTTTAATTGCTATGGCTAGAACTTCCAGCACTATGTTGAATAAAAATGGTGAGATGGACATCCATGCCTCATTCCTGACTTTAGGGGACTCTAAGATCACCTCATCCCATGGATACAAATAAATAACACGTCAGAAGAAATAACCCAGAAAACAATCTGAAGACTGATGCAACAAACTCCACTAAAAGTAGAGAAGAGGCCACATCAAAGAAGGTATGAAGGGTGAAGGCATGGTCTGGGAACAAAAGAGACATGGCACTCCTAGGTGGGGAAGGAGCCAGTGGTGTGGAGAAGGGCAAAGAACAGACTTTCATACCAGGGGCCCACAAACAGGGAGGTTGAATCCCCATAATGTTTGTCCTTGAAAACAAGAGAGTCTGAATTTTGTGTGTTTTAACCAGAGGGACTTAAAGCCTGGAGCTTTGAAAATCAGCAGTCTCTGCTTTGGTAGAGTCCCAAGGGCCTTAGGAAGTGGAGTACTCACTCTCACAGTGACAGCATAACAAGCAGCCCCTGCAGATACAATGCAGAACCACCAGTTTGAAAAAAATGTCAGGAGAAGACAGGAGGGAGAGTGATTTGCTCATCTCCCTGCCCAGAGAGACAAGAATTGTGGGGAGACCACTCCAGGAACAAAGGAGCTGGCAGGCACCGTTTCCCTCCCTCACTCCCCAGCATAAAAAATAGCCACCTGCAAGAACCAGCACAACACTGACACTCATTACCTAACTTGCTTACACCAAGCCTCCCTCCACCACACTTCAGTGGAACCATCCTTCCCAGTCACATTTGCTGTAGTCTTGACACTGCAAGCTGCCTCCCTGGAAGACTTGTGCAAACCCTACCAACACCAATATCTCCCAACCCACATGTTTTGCAAGACCTCAGTTCCTGCAGTGGCAGAGGCAGGTCTCATTTTGCAAGGACACCATTGCACACATTGTTAAAAACATGCCCCACCCCTGCTGGGGACCAAATACTGCCCACAATAGGCAAAGAGAGCCTCTGCAGACTGCAGACCCAAAAGCAGAGCACATGGAACACACATAGGAGACACTCCCTGAATCACCAGGCCCTGCAGAACGAGGGATATTGTACTGCAGGGCACTATAGGACCTATTCTTCATCAGACTATTATCGTTAAGAACAAGAGAAGTAGCTGACTTTCCTAACACACAGAAACAGACACAGAGAGTTAGACAAAATTAAGAGACAGAGGAATATGTCCCAAATTAAAGAAGAGGACTAAACCACAGCAAAAGACCTAAGCAAAATGGATATAAGTAATATGCTTGATAGAGAATTGAGTATTATAAATGTATAATAATTATAATTTATAATTAAATTACAAATTAAATGATCATAAAAATAATCACTAGACTGGAAAAATGGTGGAGGATATCAGTGAGACCCTTAACAGAGAGATAAAAAAAGAACCAATCAGAGATCAAGAACACAATAAATGAAGTTAAAAATAAACTTGATGGAATAAACAGCAGGCTAGATGAAGCAAAGGAACATATTAATGACCTGGAAGACAGAGTAATAGAAAGTAACCAAGCTGAGCAAGGGACAGGGAAAAATACGCAAATTTAGAATAGTCTTAGGGAACTCAATGACTCCATAAAGCATAAAAACATTCACATTATAGAATGAGAGAGAAAAAGGGGGGTAGAAAATTTATTTGAAGAAATAATAGCTGAAAACTTCCCTAATCTGGGGAAGGAAACATATATCTTGATCCATGAGGCACAGAGATCTCCCCCAAAATTCAATTCAATCAGGTCCACACCAAAAGATACAGTAATTAAATGACAAAAGTAGTGATAAAGAAAAAAAAATTAAAGCAGCATTAGAGAAGTAGACAGTTACATATGAGAGAAATCCTGTAAGTCTATCAGTGGGTTTTTCAGCAGAAACTTTGCAGGCAAGAAAGAAGTGGCATGATATATTTAAGTACTGAATAGGAAAAATCTGCAGCCAAGAATATTCCAGACAGCAAGACCATCATTCAGAATATATGGAGAGATAAAGAGTTTCTCAGACCAACAAAAATTAAAGGAGTTCATGACCACTAAAGCAGTCCTATAAGAAATATTAAAGGGGACTCTGAGTGGGAAGGAAAGACCTTAAGTGAGAGTATGAAAAGGAAAAAAACACAAAAGCAGTAAAAACAATTATTACTGTAAAAATCAGTCAAGGGATTCATAAAATAGGAGGATATAAAATATGACTATATACCTAAAACCTGGGAGACAGAGGAGTAAAGAATGGGTTCAAACTTAAGCGACCATCAACTTAATATAGACTGCTATATGCAGAAGATGTTATGTAGAAACTCAACAGAAACCACAAATCAAAAACTACTAATAAATCTTCAAAGAATAAAGAAAAAGAAATTCAAATATATCACTGAAGAAAACTACAAAGCAGGAAAGAGAAGATATGAAAAGATCAGAGAAAGTCTTCAGAAACAATCACAAAACAATAAAATGGCAATAAATAGATATATATCAACAATTATTTTAAAAGTTAATGGAGTAAATGGTCCAATCAAAAGACATACGGTGACAGAATAGATTTAAAAAAAGACCCATCTATATGCTGGCTACAAGAGACCCATTTCAGACCTAAAGACACCCGTAGATTGAAAGTGAGGAAACGGAGAAAGAGTTATGATGCAAATGGATGTAAAAAAAAAATATGTAGTAGCAATACTTATTTCAGACAAACTAGACTTTAAACCAAAGACTGTAACAACAAAGAAGGGCACTATAATAATAAAAGGACAATCCAACAAGACGATATGACAATTGTAAATATTTATGCACCCAATAGAAAGCATCCAAATACATAAAACAATTACTAACAAACAACAACAGTAGGGGACTTTAACATCCCATTTACATCAATGGACACATCATCCAAACAGAGAATCATTAAGGAAACAATGGTTTTGAATGACACACTGGATCAGACGGATTTAGCAAACATATTTAAGAACATTCCTTTCTAAAACAGCAGAATACATGTTCAAGTGCACATGGAACATTCTCCAGAAGAGATCACATTAGGCCACAAAACAAGTCTCAACAAACTGAAAAAAATCAAGTCACACCATGCATACATCTTTTCTGACTATAATGCTATGAAACTAGAAATCAACCACAAAAAAAAAAATCTGGAAAGACAACAAATACATGGAGGTTAAATAACATGCTACTTAACAATGAATGGGTCCATGAAGAAATCAAGGGGGAAATCAAAAATGACATGTAAATGAATGAAAATGAAAACATAATGGTCCAAAATCTTTGCAATGCAGCAAAAGCAGTTCTAAAAGGGAAGTTTATGGCAATACAGGCTTACCTCAAGAAGCAGGAAAAATTTCAAATTCACAACCTAACTTTACACCTAATGAGCTAGAAAAAGAACAACAAACAAAATCTAAAACCAGCAGAAGGAAGAAAATAATAAAGATTAGAGCAGAAATGATATACAAAATAAAAAAATTAAAAAAAAAATAGAACAGATCAATGAAACCAGGATATGCTTCTTTTAAAAAATCAACAAAATTGATAAACCTCTGGACAATCTTATGAAAGAGAGAGAGAGAGAGAGAGAGAGAGAACACCTAAATAAACAAAATTACAAATCAGAAAAGAAAAATAACAACCAACAACACAAAAATACAATTGTAACAGAATATTATGGAAACCTATGTACTAACAAATTGGACAACCTTGAAAAAATAGATAAATTCCTAGAAACATATAATCTAACAAAACTAAAGCAGGAAGAAATAGAAAATCTGAACAGACCAATTACCAGCAAAGACATATAACCAGTAATGCAAAAACTGCCAAAAAAATAAAAGTCCAGGATCAGACAGCTTCACAGGCAAATTCTACCAAACATTTAAAGAAGAGTTATTGTGGGGCACCTGGGTGGCTCAGTCGGTTAAGCATGCAACTTTGGTTCGGGTCATGAACTCGTTGTTTGTGGGTTTGAGCCCCACGTTGGGCTCTGTGCTGACAGCTCAGAGCCTAGAGCCTGCTTCAGATTCTGTGTCTCCCTCTCTCTGTCCTTCCCCTGCTCATACTGTCTCTGTCTCTCAAAAATTAATACATGTTAAAAAAATTTTAGAGAAGAGTTATTGTTCTTTATTCTTCTCAAACTTACTCTTCTTTATTCTTCTCAAACTATTACAAAAAATAAAGAAGAAAGGAAAACTTCCAAACTGAAACCAGATATCACTTGGATACCACCAGATAAAGACAAAACTAAAAAAGAGAACTACAGGTCAGTATCTCTCATGAATATAAATACAAAACTCCTCAAAATATTAGCAAACTGAATTCAACAATACACTAAAAAAATCATATACCACAATCAAGTGGGATTTATTCCTGGAATTCAAGGATGTTTCATTATTCTCAAAACAATCAACGTGATATGTCACATCAATAAGAAAAAGGGTAAATACTTATTGTTTCAATAGAAGCAAAAAAAAAAGCATTTGACAAAGTACAACATCAATTTATGATAAAAATCCATGAAAATCAGGTTTAGAGGGAACATACCTCAGCATAATAAAGGCCTTTTATGACAAACCCACAGACAACATCATACTCAATGCAGAAAAACTGAGATCCCTTCCCTTAAGATTTTTTTTTCTATTTCAGCTTCTGATTGTTAGAGAATTTTGGTCTTGCATTGTTGCATCTGCCATTCATTTTATCTTCAGATACAGACTGTTTAACCTAATGTTATCAACCACATATATCACTTCTATGGAATATCTTTTCTTTTTTGTAACCTTAAACATCCATTGTAATCCCTCTCTTGCTGTCATACCATGTGACCAGTAAAAATCTCATATTCCAGGTATTTAGGGAAGCCATCTCTTCTGGTGATTCCAATTAACAATCATTCTCCCTAGTTTTATTATTTGAAACAGTATTCTAATGATTAACTTTTATTCATTTACTGATTTATTTAGAAAATAATTAACAGGGGCACCTGAATTGCTCAGTTGGCTCAGCATCCGACTCTTGATCTTGGCTTAGGTCACGATCTCATGGTTTGTGAGTCTGAGCCCCATGTCAGGCTCTGCGCTGACAGTGTGGTGCCTGCATAGAATTCTTGCTCTCCCTCTCTCTCTGCCCCTCTCCCACTCATGTGCACTCTCTCTCAAATAAAATTTAAAAAATAATAATTAACATTGACATAGTACTATACCATACAACAGTTAATGGTGAGAGTGTTATAATTCTTCATTCTTGAAAAAAATTATAAAAAGGAAACTTCATATTAAATTTCCAAAGTAAGAGAAAATTAAACTAAATTAGATATAATTCATTAATAGTGGTAGTTGCCATGGCTTTTAAGAAACCATTTGTGATACTTAAATGAATACAATTAAAACAATGGGGTTAGATTTGAGGGGCTGAAGAAAAGGGGTCAAAATATATTTTCATCATTTCTAGGGAAGAGCTTAGGCAATAGCATACACTCATCATCAACAGCAGCAGCATTATTCATACTAGCAGAAATACACTCAATAAATACATTTGTTGGCATGAGCCACACCTCTGAATATAAAAGGCATTGTTATTTTTCTGGAAGGAAAAATTAGAAAAGGAAAAAAAGTCCAAAAAAGTAGCTACTATAATGTATACAGAAGAAATACAGTTTCATATTTAGAAATCCAAACTTATAAAGAAATTGTTGTAACATATTTGCCTTTCCAAATATGTAACAGACTTGGCTATATCTCCATTTTCCATTTTCATTTCCATGTACCACCCTTAGAGTTCCTTTCTATTAGGAAAATTTTGGGGAGTGTATACTTCCTAACTCTAAGAATATTTAGTAGCTCATTTCCTCAAGAATATTCTAAGAATTGCATTTCATATTTGAGTCATTTTTGGCAGTTCAAATATATGCATTTCTCAAAAAATTAAAAATAGAACTACCATATGATACAGCAATCCCACTTCTGTATATATATACAAAAGAAGTGAAAGTAGGGTCTCAAAGAGACACTTGCACACCTACATTCATAGCAGCGTTATTCACAATAGCCAAGATGTAGAAGCAACCCAAATGTTCATTGACTGAGGAATGGATGAACAAATTCTGGTATATACACACTATAGAATTTTTTAAGTTTATTTATATTTTTATTTTGAGACAGAGAGAGCAAAAACTATGGGGGGCAGAAAGGGAGAGAGAGAGAGAGAGAGAGAGAGAGAGAGAGAGAGAGCAAGAATCCCAAGGAGACTGTGCTGTCAGCGTGCAGCTCAATGAAGGACTCAATCCCAGGAACCATGAGATCATGACCTGAGCTGAAATCAAGAGTTGGTCGCTCAACCAACTGAGCCACCCTCGTGCCCCACACTCTATAGAATAGTATTCAATCTTAAAAAGGAAGAAAATCCCCCTAAAGCACTATATAGAATAAATCTTTTTTTTTCTGATAGTCAATGATCACAGGGTTAATGATGACAGACATTCTGAAATCTGAAGATGACTCTAAAGAAAAAGCAACATGAATATTAAAAGATAGATTATTCTTCCAAGAAGGAATTTAACTTTCCAAAGCTTCCACTCTGTGTCTTAACTGAATTAAAAAATGTCCATGAAAAAATTTTTTACCATGTACAAATTTTCAGAGAAAAAATTCTATACAAAAATCATTTTTCTGTGACATTAACCACAAAGAATAATATGTCTTAAAGTAGAACACACTAACAAGAAGAAAGAGGAGAAAAAGGAGGAGGAGAAGGAGGAGAAGGAGGATGGGGAGGAGGAGGAGGAGGAATTCTTGTCTACAATGTAGATGAACACTGATGACATTATCCTAAGTTAAATAAGCCAGTAACAAGGTCAAATGCTGTATATATACATTTATATGCATTTATATAAAGTATCTAAAGTACTCAAATTAATAGAAACAGAATATAAAATGGTGGTTACCTGAGGCTGAGATAAGGGGAAAATGCGAAGCTGTTTAATAGGCATAAATTTCAGTTTTACAACATGGAGAAGTTTTGGAGATCTATTGCACAATGATGTGAATATGTTTAAGACTACTGAACTATAAACTTTTAAACAAATGGTTATGATGGTAAATTTTATGTTATGTGTTTTTATCACAATTTTAAAAATTAAAATTAATTAAATGTGTGTGTATCTCCAATTGTGGAGAGTTGTCCTATTTTATGGTAGACTAAGATGATATCTACCCAAAGGGGCGACTGGACTCAGGAAAAAAAGGAAATGTTAGGTGGATTATTACTTGACATTTCTTGGCCAAAATTAACTAGTTTGGCTATCATAAGTTCTGGGTAAAATAATTCATATCTATTGGTTGGAGTTTTGGGGAAATGTTTTCCTTAAAATATATCCAGTATATGAATATAAGAGTACATATAACCATAATAAGTAAGACAAATATATAGATAATATTACGAGAATAATAGTTAATTTATATATGGCACACTAGTCTTAGAAGTAATTTAACAGCTAAATGCTTATCATTTACACTAGCAGAAAATATATCACAGATATTATAGTCTAGCATAGTTTATGACAATAAACCAGAAAAGTTATAGATTGATTTTAAAATAAAAGTGCAGCACTGGCTCCTATAAATAAAGCCTCCAGTTCTTTGAATGCATTTTTTAAAGATTTTATTCCTGGAGGGGATGTGGGCAGGGGGGTGGGTCAAATAGGTGATGGGTATTAAGGAGGACACTTGCTGTGATGAGCACTGGGTGTTGTATGTAAGTGATCAATCACTAAATTCTACACCTGAAAGTAATATTACACTGTTAACTAACTGGAATTTAAATAAAAGCTTGGAGAAAAATAAAGATTTTATTTTTAAGTAATCTCTACACCCAACATGGGACTCAAACATACAACCCCAAGATCAAGAGTCACATGCTCTACCAACTGAGACAGCTAGGCGCCTTGAATGCATTTTTGAAGTAAATTTCCTTTTAGAAGAATACCATTAGTTGCACTGAGAATCAATATATTCACTTCATTTTGGCAGATCATGTTTGATTTTTATTTTGTATTATATTTAATTTGTTGTCCTAGGGGAGAGAGATACATATGACCCCTTTCATCAAATCTATTTTCTCCATATAAGTAATACCATTGCAACAAGTATGTAAGAAACTGAGGAAGTTTTCAAGATGGTCTTTGCCAGTCATTTATTGAACTGAAATCCAAACACAGGTATGGCCTCACTTTAAGCAAACTTAATAAACAGAAATATCGGTTTATAAGACAGATCAGTTAATAAGTAACTGCTTACTTCAAAAAAGGATTCATCTGAAATTATATACTTCCTCAGCAAATTTTAACTAAAATTAAATTTTGTTTTATACAAGTTCTCAGTAAGAGGTTTACTATGTTGCTAATGCATTTCAGCCAAGGACCACCAGGAACATACCTATAGGTGAACATGTTAGGTTTATTACTCATTTCAGTGTCTTCAGTAAGAAGGTGTTAGGAAGAATTTATGATAAGGTTTTGGTTGGGTGATATTGTGGAGGGTCTAAGGAAGCAAGGGCTTGCTTTGTACTGCATGCTGTCAGAGAGTTGGAGCAATTCTTTGACTAGGCATCTTAATTTTATTTATAGGAAGGACAGACTACATAAAGGATAAAGTTGTAATTCGTTAATAAGTAGCAGCAATTCATTATAATTTACTTTAGATCACAAAACCCTCATATAGAACGTCAAAACTTTTATGTTTCATACTATTAAAATTTTTTAACGTCTATTCATTTTTGAGAGACAGAAAGAGACAGAGCATGAGTAGGGGAGGGGCAGAGAGAGAGGGAGACAGAGAATACAAAGCAGGCTCAGGGCTGTGAGCTGTAAGTACAAAGACTCAATGAGATCATGACCTGAACCGAAGTCGGACGCTTAACCAACTGAGCCACCCAGGTGCCCTTATATTTCATACTATTAAATATGAAGAGTAATTGAAGAATTTTAAGTAAAGAATAGCATAATCAGATTTGAATTTAAGAATGATAATAAAAATTAGCAAAAGCAAATATTAGAAACAATGATTCAGGTTTTGTGGGCTCAAAATGACCATAAAGATATACAGAAACAGACTGAGAATGATCTGAAAGGTAAAATCTACACTTGATGACTAATTGTGATTTAGTCAGGGAGAGAAGGTCAAGGATGACTCTAAGATTTCTTGATCATTACCTGAGAATGAAAATATGAGAAAAAGTTCAGGTTTTGAGGGGAGACTGGCTGGGCAAAAGGAAGGAGACACTGAAGTCACTTTTCAACATAATTTGTGCTCCTAGAAGACATCCAAATGGAGATATCCAGATAGAAATTAAAATGTGAGACTCAAGTGAAAGGGTCTGCCCTGAAGGTAATAATTCAAAGTCCTCTCCTTGTATAATGTGAATGTTTCTTTTATGTGTCAATTTGGCTGACCCATGGGATGCCCAGATACTTGGTCAGGCATTATTCTGGATGTGTCTGTGAGGGTACTTTTGGGTAAGATTAATATTTAGATCAGTGGACTTTGAGTAAAGCAGATTGCCCTCTATAATATGGGTTGGCCTCATGCCATCAGTTGAAGATCAGAATAGAACAAGAACACCAGCCTCCTCTGACCAAGAGAGAATTTTCCAGCAGATTACCTTCCAACCTCATTTGCAACATCAGCTCATCCTGGTTCTATAGAAAATCATCTTCAGATCAGAACTGTAGTGTTGACTTTCCCAAGGTCCAGGCTGTCAGCCCACCATACAGATTTTAGATTTGCTAGCCTCCAGAATTATGTGAGTCAATTTCTTATTATATATATGTATAATTTCTTGTTATACATATGTATAATATATATGTATAACATGTATATTATATATGTATATTTTAAGACATTTGCTTCTTTTTTTAAGTTTATTTATTTTTGAGAGACAGAGAGCATGCACACACACTCGCACATGTGAGCAGGAAAGGGGAAGAGAGAAAGGGAGAGACAATTCCAAGCAGGCTCCATTCTGTCAGCCCAGAGTCCAATGTGGGGCCCAAACTCACAAACTGTGAGATCATGACCTGAGTCGAAATCAAGAGTCAGATGCTTGACTGACTGAACCACCCAGGTGCCCCTAATATATATTTTATATATGTATATTATACATATGTATGTATACACACATACACTCACATATGCACACACACACACACACACACACACACACACACACACACATTCTATTTGTTCTGCTTCCCTGAAGAACCCTGAACTAATGCATACATATAAGTAGGAATCATTTGCCATCACCTAGGGACAAAGTATAAAATACCCCAAAAATGTAAAAATATTTAGAGGGTGAGTGGAGCAAGAGGGCTGATGGAAATGGAATGAGAAGAGATATTAAGAAATACAGGACGAGAAGCAGTAAAACACAAACAAATAAAAAAAACTAGTGTCCAAGAAGTGACATGAGAGTTTCAAAAGTGAATGGTGAAAAGGGTCAAGTGATCCAAGGAAGTACAGTAAGATAAGGACTAAAAAGTGCCCACATAGATTGGGTGTATAAGAGACAGAAATTAGATCAGCCAGAGCATCATCCTATCTTTTATGAGATGCCATGACAGCAGAATATACGAATAATGCCTTCATTATTCACTTCACCATCTACACAGTACTTCACCATCTACACAGCCCTTTCATGTATTTATTTATTTGATTTAATCTTCACAACAATACACTGTGAGAGAGG
Source organism: Panthera onca (assembly GCF_046562875.1). NCBI lineage: Eukaryota > Metazoa > Chordata > Mammalia > Carnivora > Felidae > Panthera > Panthera onca. The sequence goes on from NC_138357.1 coordinate 26,063,989, forward strand.
AAGCTACACTTACTCTCATTTTGAATTTGAGGACCTGAAAACCTGAACAAGATTCCCAAAGGTTTAACTTTTAAATGTCAAAATCAGTACAAAAATCTAGGCCTGCTGACTCCTAATATAATTCAATTACACTATATAACAAGGAACTTCTATTAAGCTACATAAAGTTCTAAAGAACCTAGATAGATACTGGCAAGAAACTTAGTTATCCTTGACATCAACATCAGAAGTCACTTCCCAAATATTCTTGGCTTGAGTTATAAAAGTTTCTCTTTAATATAAACCCTGTGGAACTATTCATATTTTTGTTCTCTACCATTTTGTAGGGTAATTACATTCCATATGTGGATTACTATTTTTCATTCACTCACACTTTCTTTTAAAATAGCAATAATAATAATAGCTAATATTTACATAGCGATTACCAAGTACTCGACACTGTTCTAAGTATCTTACACATATTAAATCTAATCCTCACAACAGACTTATAAAGTAGGTATTATTATTACTCCTATTTTGCAAATGAGAAAACAGAGGCACCGATTATTTAAATAACTCCTCAAGATAATACAGCTAAGAAATAATGAAACTGGGATTCAAACCTATTCCTTTCCAGTACACTAACTGGTATTGTCCTCCAACTTCAAGGAGGTCCATTAACTGTGACATTCTAGCATTTAGTAAACAAATCCATACATATTCAGTTTATCCCCTTATCTTAGAGACTTAGATTTCACACTGTTTAAGAACAAAATTTTAATCCTCTTAGTCTGTATTCATATGGTAGCCCTTCTCCTTCTCCTTCTCCCCGACCCTTACCCCATTTCTTGCAGGCTCTTTTGGTCCTTTTCTGCATGTTATTCAACAATTAGAGTGTCCTTCTTCACATGTGGTGCCAGAATCTCAGGTAAGTTTTCATGAGTTACAGATTCTTGTGTTTTGGTATAGAATAAAGATAAAGGACTCAAATGCTCATAGCAATAATGTAATAAAATTATATTATTACTATGTTTATCTTTTAGACTATAACAATTATTCATTTCTATTAAATCACTACATTCACATAAGTCTATTTCATCTGTTAAAAAAAAGTAATATTACAAGAGCAATATGCTTATCCAGCTTTTGAAGGGACAATACCCTTGATCTTTTCCTCCTCCCTACTCCAAAGGAAGATTGCAATATAGTATTTTCATCAATCTTCATTCAGAACCTTTAAAAACATTAATTTAGTTAATCCATAGGACTAGTGATTAGAGCTGTAGAAAAGACTGTCCTGGACTTTACAATTTAAGTACTTTACATAGACACAAGGTTGATAGGTTTTTGAAACGTCTAACTGCTTAAAGCACATCTTCTACTCTGTCATTAATCGATTGCACTCTTTTGACTGTTTGTTCCACAATAACACAGGAAAAAAAAAAAAAAACTTCATTACACATTTCAATGACACTTTAGACAGAGTAAATACTGGAGAGACAGTAGATTGCCTGAACTGGAAGAGAGAAGATAAGTAGATTTATATCCTTTTTTGTTTTTTTTTTTTCTTGCAAGTCTGCAAAAACACAAACAGAATTAAATAGCCAATCATTAAAACCCCTTTATTTTATTACATAAGCTTAGATCAAGATAATTTCTTTTTAACACAACAGTGATGATGTCGCAATGCTTCTCAAATCAGTTCTCTAATGTTTCATTAGCTTTTTAAACTTCTTGCTTTGATCCAGAGTATTTTTTCTTTATTTCATTTGTAAAGCAAGTAAATGTAATAAGCTCCCTTTTGGAAAATCAGCCTGGCTTAAATCATGCATTCTTTATACAATGTTAGGAGGAGAATGGTTAACATTTGTAGCCTCATGACTTGCAAATGAAAGAAAATAATAACGCTTAGCAAGACATTAGAAGAACACATTCACCATGAATCATACTGCCCTTGAAGGTGCAGCTTAAAAAAGCAGAGAAATAGATTTGACACCACTTGGACTTGCAGCTCGGACATGCTGCATTAAACTGTTCAAAATTAATTTAATCTGAGCAAGGAGAATAATAGCCTCTCAGTTCAAGGCTTCTGATAGCAGTAATTTGCACTCGAAAGTACTTCCAAAGGGAAAGAATAAATGAAGGGCGACTCTCCAAAACTGAGTGAGCAAATGTATTCACTAAATGAAAGCCTCTTGATCACCCTATAAAAGATCATCCAAAAAAATGACACGTTCTATATCATTCTCTTGGGTAGGAATTTTCTCTTGCAACTGTTCAGTTGCTCTGCTTTGGGGACAGATTCATCCCTTTTTGAATTGTTGATGGCTCTGGAGGAAGTGTCTGGCTTTAGTTGCTACATTAATTCAGTGGCCCCAAACCAATTTGACAAAAGATCATGCAGTCATGGGCTTTGAGCCCAATATTCTCTTCCATATTCTTGGGGAAGGCATTTCTTGGTGAATAGGTGAGCAAGAATCATAGCAAGTATTTAGGGTGTGAAATAATCCATGACACTTTCTTACAGTCACAGAAATGCTCTCACCAAATCCAGATACCAAGATGCTGAGTAGAGGGAAAGACATGTACCCAAGAGAGGGTGCTCACACTAAAAGGCCTGACTCACCAAAGTAATTGATGGAATAAGTAACCAGCAAGGGCAAACTGGTATATAGGGTGATTTAAGGAAAATAGGATCTGCTTGCTCAAAATGCTCTCTTACATTGACTTACCACAGAGTGAAAAATTCTGTCCACATGTCTTTCCCTTGAATATAATGCCCTCAGGAATCATTGACACATTTATTATATTAGCAATCAAATAGTACTTCACAAAACTCTGTGAGATTGGGACACAACCTAGACATAGAAAAAAAAAAAAACTGGCTTTAAGGGTTGTAGACAGGTGAGTCCCTTTGGAAGTAGATGGAAGAAGGGACTCCTGATTTAAATGCCTCTCACTTATAAATAGTAAAAAAAAAAAAAAAAAAAAGTAAATACAGACAAAAATAGTGATGCTAAGTTTCCTAATAATTACATGCATGGAAAGACAAAACTAACTTCATTTTAGACAATTTCTCTTCCTTGATGTTAATCAAGTAGTTTTCCGCATACACTGAGAGAAATTATTTTTCCCTTGATTTGAGCTCTAATGGTGGTTAGAAAGTACATGCAGAGAAATACAAAGAATGAGTTTTTCCAAATACCATGAGAATAAGTAATATATTAGTATTCAAGTTTCATTTCCAATTCCTTGGTTGCTTTTCTTTTGCAAATTTAGAGGAAGGAAAACCAAAAGGTCTTTTTAAATTCTCTGGTAACACTTAATTTCTTCTGAATAATTTACCTGCCAGTAGTTATTTGTTCTATAATAATTCAAGAAATGCTGGTTATGCCAAAGGCCCTTATAAAAAGAATGCCTCTAGGATATGTTAAAGATTTAAAATAAATTGAGGACTTTCAGGACATTCAACAACATACTCAGTTGCTGTTGATCAGTGTTTCCACTCTTCCCAGAAAAAAAATAAAACAGGAATGAGTATCATTTAAAAGTTGCACACAATGTTTTATATACTTATCTGGTCTTTAATGAAAACTAATGAAATTTCTTCCCAGAATTATATCATATTCTATGGGTTAGACTGATATTAAAGAGTGGTTTTAAAACTTTTTTAGTTAACAGAAAATTTCAGAATGGCTAAAATATTATTAATCTCATGTTAACCAGTGTCTTCTTTTCACTTCAGAAGAAACAGAATTTTACATATTACCATGATAATAAATTAGGTCAAAGGGGGGCTGTGAACCATTTGTATCAGAATCACTTACGGTTTTAAGAATATATGTACTTGGGGCACCTGGGTGGCTCAGTCGGTTAAGCGTCCGACTTCGGCTCAGGTCACGATCTCACGGTCCGTGAGTTCGAGCCCCGTGTCAGGCTCTGGGCTGATGGCTCAGAGCCTGGAGCCTGCTTCAGATTCTGTGTCTCCCTCTCTCTCTGCCCCTCCCCCGTTCATGCTCTGTTTCTCTCTGTCTCAAAAATAAATAAACGTTAAAAAAAAAAAAAGAATATATGTACTCATGCCCTAATTCCTAAGGCTCTCTCCTTATGGGATTCATTCTGAAGTTTGAGAACCACTGCTTTCCATATTTTAAATCCTGTCCAATGAAGAAACCCATCCTGAAATGTCACTGAAGGATAGGCTTATAGCCTCTGAAAACTTTGATGTCACTGAAATGAAACTTATGATGTCATTGATCAGCCATTATTAAATAGCTTTAATGGTCAGAAAAGTTTTCCTTATACCGAGTCAAAATACATCATGCAACTTCTACTTGTTGATTCTAGTTTTTCCCTCTGAAACCATGCAAAAATGAATGTAATCTCTTTTCCTTTTCAGTCCTTCAAATACTTGGAGATCACTACTATATTTCCTCTGTTTTCAATCCTGGGCTAAATATCTTCAGTCCCCACAACCATTCCTTCTGATACCATTTCCGTATGCTTTACCATTCTTATCACCAATCCTATATATGTTCCAGTTTGTCACTGTCAATCTTAAAATACGGTGCCTAAGGCTGAACATAATATAGAAGATGTGGTTTGACCAGTATAAAGTATTTTGACACTATTCTTTCCTTCACTTGTTTAGGACACTAGACATTAATAAAGTACCTTGAGCTTGTACAGGCTTTTGTGACTCTGTGTGTGTGTGTGTGTGTGTGTGTGTGTGTGTGTGTGTGTGTACTGCATTTATATGTCACTGTAGCAGCATCTTTTGGTTACAGTGAATAAAAACCTAGAGTTTTTGGTTATGTACAAGCCTATCCTATAGCCCCTCCTCACAATGTATACGTAGAGTTAAAGGCCAGGATATACATTTTATTTCTTTTGCATGATATTAATGGTAAACCACCACTGAAGCATATTGCCTTTTTTTCTTTATTGTTTTCTTTATATTTTAATTAACATATAGTGCAATATTGGATTCAGAAGTAGAACTCAGTGATTCATCACTTGTATACAATAAACAGTGCTCTTCACAAGTGCCCTTTTTAATACCCATCATCATTCTAGCTCCTCTCCCACCCACCTCCCTCCATCAACCTTCAGTTTGTACTTCCTAAGAGTCTCTTGAGGTTTGCTTCCCTTTTTTCTCTTCCCCCGCCCTTCCCATATGTTTATCTGTTCTGTTTCTTCAATTCCACATATGAGTGAAATCATGGTATTTGTCTTACTCTGATTGACCTATTTCACTTAGCATCATATATTCTAGCTCCATCCACATCATTGCAAATGCTAAGATTTCATTTTTGAGGGCTGAGTAATATTCCATTGTGTACATATACCATTTCTTTCTTTTTCTAAGTATATTCATTCATTTTTAGAGAGAGACAGAATGTAAGTGAGCAAGACCCAGAGAGAGAGGGAGAGAGAGATAATCCAGAGCAGGTTCCACACTGTCAGCACAGAGCCCAATGCGGGGCTTGAAGCCACGAACCATGAGATCATTACCCAAGCTGAAACCAAGAGTCCAACATTTAACTGACTGGGCCACCCAGGCACCCCCACATCTTCTTTATCCATTCATCAGTCAATAGATATTTGGGTTCTCTCCATAGTCTGGCTATTGTTGACAATGCTGCAATAATATGGGGTGAACATAACCCTTTGAATCTGTATTTTAGTATCCACTGGGCAAATACCTAATAGTGCAGTTACTGGATCGTAGAATAGTTCTATTTTTAGTTTTTTTTAAGGAACCTCCATACTGTTTTCTAGAGTGGCTGCACAAGTTTGCATTCCCACCAGCATTCCCACCAGCAGCATTCTCCACATCCTCACCAATACCTGTTACTTCTTGTGCTGTTCATTTTAGCCACTCTGACAGGTGTGAGGTGACATCTCATAATGGTTTTAATTTGTATTTCCCTAATGATGAGTGATGTTGAGCATCTTATCATGTGTCTGTTAGCCAACTGGATGTCTTCTTTGGAAAAGTGTCCATGCCTTCTACCCATTCCTTCACTGGACTATTTGGGTTTTTTGGGGGGTGTTGAGTTTGATAAGTTCTTATAGATATTCAATACTAAATTTTAATCGGATATGTCATTTTCAAGTATCTTCTCCCATTCAATCGGTTGTTTTGTTGTTTCCATTGCTTTTAATCTTGATGCAGATTAAAAGCAGAACTTTTAATCTTGATGAGATCCCAATAGTTCACGTTTGATTTTCTTTCCCTTACCTTCAGTGACATGTCTAGTAAGAAGCTGCTCTAGTCGAGTTCAAAGAGGTTGCTGCCTGTGTTCTCCTCTAGGATTTTGATGGTTTCCTGTCTCACATTTAGGTCTTTCATGCATTTCAAATTTATTTTTGTGTATAGTGTAAGAAAGTGGGCCAGTTCCATTCTTCTGCATGTCGCTGTCCAGTTTTCCCAACACCATTTGTTGAAGACACTCTTTTCCATTGGATATTCTTTCCTGCTTTGATGAAGGCAAATTGACCATATACGTGCGGGTTCATCTCTGGGTTTTCTATTCTATTCCACTGATCTATGGGTCTGTTTTTGCTGGCACAAACTGTATGTTAGCATACTGTCTTGATGACTACAACTTTATAATATAGCTTGAATCCAGATTTGTGATGCCTCTGGTTTTGTTTTTCTTTTTCAGAATTGATTTGGCTATTCAGGGTCTTTTGTGGTTCCATACAAATTGTAGTATTGTTTCATCTAGCTCTGTAAAGGAATGCTGGTGGTATCTTGATAGGAACTGCATTAAATGTGTAGATTACCTTCGGTAGTATAGGCATTTTAATAATGTTTATTCTTCCAATCCATGCGCGTGAAATGTTTTTCTATTTCTTTGTGTCCTCTTCAATATCTTTCATAAATCTTCTATAGCTTTCAGAGTACAGATCTTTTATATCTTTAGATAGGCTTGTTCCTAGGTATCTTATTGCTTTTGGTACAATTGCAAATGAGATATATTCCTTGATTTCTTTTTCTGCTGCTTTGTTATTAGTATATAGAAATGCAACAGATTTATTCAGGTTAATTTTATATCTGGCAACTTGGCTGAATTCATTTATTAGTTCTAGGAATTTTTTGGTGGAGCCTTTCAGGTTTTCTCATAGAATATTATGTCGTCTGCAAATAGTGAAAATTTTACTTCTTCCTTGCTGATTTGAATGCCTTTTATTTCTTTTGTTGTCTGCAGAGGCTAAGACTTTCAGTATTATGTTAAATAGTAAAGGTGAGAGTGGACATCCTTGTCTTGCTACTGACTGTAGGGGAAAGGCTCTTAGTTTTTCTCCATTGAGGATTACATTAGCTGTGGGTCTTTCACATATGGCCTTCATGATGTTGAGGTATAGTCCATCTATCTCTACTTTGTTGAGAGGTGTCATCAAGAATGGATGCTATATTGGGGTGCCTGGGTGGCTCAGTTGGTTAAACATCTGACTTCAGCTCAGGTCGTGATCTCTTGGTTTGTGAGTTCGAGCCCCGCATTGGGCTCTGTGCTGACAGCTCAGAGCTTAGAGTCTGCTTCAGGTTTTGTGTTCCCCTCTCTCTCTGCCCCTCCCCCACTCGCACTGTCTCTTTCTCAAAAACAAATAAACATAAAAAATTTTTAAAAAGAATTGATGCTATATTTTGTCAAATGTTTTTTCTGCATGTATTGAAAGGATCATATGGTTCTTATCCTTTTTTTGTTATTAACGTGGTACATCACGTTGATTGGTTTGTGAATGTGAACCAGCCCTACAGTCCAGGAATAAATCCCACTTGATCATGGTGAATAATTCTTTTCATGTACCGTTGAATTCGATTTGCTAGTATCTTTTGAGAATTTTTGCATCCAGGTTCCACAGGGTTATTGGCTCGAAATTCTTTTCAGTGGGGTATTTGTCTGGTTTTTGAATCAAGATAATGCTGGCCTCACAGAATGAGTTTGGAAGCCTTCCTTCCATTTGTATTTTTGGAACAGTTTGAGAAGAATAGGTATTAACTTTTCTTTAAATGACTCATAATTCCCCTGGGAAGTCATCTGGCCCAGGACTCTTGTTTGTTGGAAGATTTTTGGTAACTCATTTCATTTCTTTGCTGGTCATGGGTCTATTCAAATTTTCTATTTCTTCCTCTTTCAGTTTTGGTAGTTTGTATATTTCTAGGAATTTGTCCATTTCTTCTAGATTGCCCAGTTTGTTGGCATATAATTTTTCATAGTATTCTGTTATAACTGTTTGTATTTCTGTGGTGTTGGTTATGATCTCTCCTCTTTCATTCTTGATTTTATCTATTTGGGTCCTTTGTTTTCTTTTGATAAGTGTGACTAGGGATTTATCAATTTTGTTTATTCTTTCAAAGAACCAGCTCTTGATTTCCTTGATCTAGTCAGGTTTTTTTGTTTGTTTCTATATCATGTATTTCTCCTCTTATCTTTATTATTTCCATTTTTCAGCTGGCATTAGGCTTTATTTCCTGTTCCTTTTCTGGCTCCTTTAGGTGTAAGTTTAGATTGTGTATTTTGGACCTTTTGTGCTTCTTGAGGTAGGCCTGAACTGCAATATACTTTCCTTTTAGGACTCAGTTTTCTGTACCCCAAAGGGTTTGGACTGTCCTGTACTCATTTTCATTTGCTTCCATGTATTTTTTTATTTCTTCTTTAATTTCCTGGTTAACCCATTCATTCTTTAGTAGGATGTTCCTTAACCTCCATGTATTTGAGGGCTATCCAAGATTTTACTTGTGGTTGAATTCAAGTTTCATAGCACTGTGATCTGAAAATTTGTGATTCAGTATGTGATCTATTCTGGAGAATGTTCCATGTGCACTTGAGAAGAACATGTATTCTGCTGCTTTAGGATGAAATGTTCTGAATATATCTGATAAGGTCCACCTGGTCCAGTATGTCACTCAAAGCCATTGTTTCATTATTGATTTTCTACTTAGATAATCTGTCCGTTACTGGAAGTGGGATATTAAAGTCCTCTACTATTATTTGATTATTATCAATAAGTTTCTTTATGTTTGTTATTAAGTGATTTATATATTTGGGTGTTCCAAATTCGAGTCATAAAAATTTATAATTGTTAGCTCTTCTTGATGCATAGACCCCTTAATTATGATATGCCCTTCTTCATTTCTTGTTACAGTCTTTGTTTTAATATAAGTATGGCTACTCCAGCTTTCTTTTGACATCCATTAGCATGACAGATGGTTCTCCATCCCCTCATTTTCAATCTGCAGGTGTCTTTAGATCTAAAATTAGTCTCTTGTAGACAGGATATAGATGGATTTTGGTGTTTTTTAATCCATTCTGATACCATATGTCTTTTGATTGGAGCATTTAGTTCACTTACATTCAGAGAGATTACTGAAAGATACAAATTTAGTGCCATTGTGTTACCTGTAGCATTGGTGTTTCTGGTGATGTTCTCTGGTCTTCTGTAGTGTTTGCTGCTTTGGTCTTTTTTTTTTCCTCCACTCAGAGAGTTCTCCTTAACATTTCTTGCAGGATTGGTTTAGTGGTCATGAACACCTTTAGGGTTTTGTTGTTGTTTTTGTTGTTGTTTTGTCTGGGAAAGTCCTTATCTTTCCTTCTATTGTGAATGACAGCCTTGCTGGATAAAGAATTCTTGGCTGCAAGGGCACTTGGGTGGCTCAGTCAGTTAAGCATCCAACTTCAGCTCAGGTCATGATCTCACAGTTCATAGGTTTGAGCCCCACATCATGCTCTGTGCTGACAGCTCAGAGACTGGAGCCTCCTTTGGATTCTGTCTCCCTCTCTTTCTTCCCCTCCCCCACTTGCATTCTCTCTCTCAAAAATAAATAAACATTTAAAAAAAGAATTCTTGGCTGCATAATTTTCCCATTCAGTATGTTGAATATTTCCTGCCACTCCCTTCTGGCCTGCCATGTTTCAGTGGACAGATTTACCACTAACCTTATGTGTATACCCTTGTAGGTTAAGGATCTTTTGTCTCTAGTTGCTTTCAGAATTCTCTCTAGCTTTGTATTTTGCAAGTTTCACTATTATATGTCTTGGTGGTGACTTGTTTTTGTTGATTTTGAGTGGAGTTCTCTGTACCTTTTGGACCTGAATGCCTGTTTCCTTCCCCAGATTCGGGAATTTTTCAGCTATAAATTGTTCAATAAACCTTTTGTCCCTTTCCCGCACTCTTATTCTGGGATTCTTATGACATGGATATTGTTTCATTTTATGGAATCACTAAGTTCTCTAATTCTTCCCTCATGATCTAATAATTTCCTTTCCCTATTTTTTCAGCTTCAGTATTTTCCATAATTTTATCTTCTATTTCACCTATTCTCACATGTTTCTTCAATCCTTTCTATCACTGTACCCAGTTTATTTTGCATCTCAGTTATAGTAGATTTTATTTTAGCCTAACTAGTTTTTAGGTCTTTGACCTCTGCAGCAAGGGTTTATCTGGTGTCTACTATGCTTTTTTTTGAAGCCCAGCTAGTAGTCTATAACTGTTGTTCTAAATCCTTGTACAGATATATTGCTTATATCTGTTTTGTGCAAGTCCCTGGCTGTGATTTTTTCTCAACCTTTCTTTTGGGGAGAATTCCTCCATCTTGTCATTTTGGCTAAATTTCTATCTTTTGCATGTTTTAAAAGCTTGTTATCTTTCCTGCACCTGAAAGTAATATTATATTAAAAAGGGGTTATACATTGTCCAGAGCTTGGCACTTCAGGAGGTGTTTCTGGTGTATGCTTTGTGCACTGTGCTGTTATGTTTTGGCTGCTCCTTCCCAATGTTCAATCCTCTGCACAGCTCTTTCTTGCTTGCAGTGGTGGAGTATTTGGACCTTTAACTAGGTGCACTTTGATTGGTTTGTTAAAATAAGCTTGGAAAAAAGGAAGAAAAACACCTGATCCCAAAACAAGATGAAAGGAAAGAGAACAAACACAAACAAACAAAAAAACCCAGATAATCAAAAAACCATAAGGCTGATTCCAAAGAAAAAGAATAAGAAAAAAAGGAAAAGAAAAGAAGCCTGATCCCTCCCTCAAAAAAAGAGTAAATGAATAAAGCAAACAAACAAACAAGAAACTATGAGCCTGATTCCAAAAGAAAAAAAAAGGAGGAAAAAATGAGAAACAAGTAAGCCTGGTCCTATTTCCACCAGAACTGCAGGTGTAATTTTGAAGCACTCGATTTTCAGAACACTCGGTGCATGTGGAGTGCTACCTGTGCCAGTCTTACAGAAGAGAGGCCCACTGTGTTGGCTCAGATTCAGTCTTGCCCCACTAAAAAAGCAGCTGCCAGGCATAGCGGGGCAAGTTTTGGTGTAAGTGGGTCCACCTCCACTTGGGGCCACTGTACTGCTCTCTGAGTTCCCACTGTGTTGGTGTTGGGAGGAAAATGGTGCCACCCCAATCTCTTGTCTCCAGACACGGGATTTCACACCTTGCTGTTCAGGCAGCCCTCACAGAATAGTGAGGGCTGTCAGCACACCCTGTGCCACAGTGTTCCTGAGTTTTTTCTTTTGCATGCTGCTGGGATTCAAAACATGGACTTACAACGTGGACTTACTCTTCTCCTCTGGAGTAGAGCCTCTCCAGGCTGTGTCTGATGTCCTTTCTCCCAGAAAAATAGTCCCACGCCTGTGCAGTGTGCGTCATCTATGGTGGAGCACCGCTAAAAGCAGCACCTCTGAATGCGCCTCTGTTTCCTGCTGGTGAAAGGCCTATTGCTGGTGCCTACAGGCACCTTGGAGAGGCAATATACCCTCTTCCAAAAGTACTCTAGGAAGGGGAATGTTCTCTCCCAGTGCACCCTGGAGTTCCCTATACCATGCTATGTATGCTATGGGCAGTTCCCTTCTTCTCCCCACGGGTGTGTGCCACAGCTCCATTCCAGGAAAGTCTCACACACTTCCAAAACGTCAGCGTTTGAGTTCCAAACGTTGTCTGAAAAAAAAAAAAAAAAACTGCAACATTCAGTACTTCTTGCTCCCTATTCCATGGTCCAGAGAGGTTTTCCTCTTGTATCTGATACATCACTCTCAACTCCTCTTTCTCTCCATTTTGTCTCTCCATGGAAAGGTTTTCCTCACCTCCACAGCACCACAGTTTTTCTCTCCCCCAATACACTTCCACATACATTGTACCTGTCATGCTGTCTCCCTCCAACCATGGAGACCCTTCGGCCATTCTGCAGATCGATTTCCAGGGTGTTCCAAGTGATGTGACCTCAATACAGCTGTGTAGGAGGGGTAAGGAAAGCCCAGGGTCCCCCTACTTCTCCACCATCTTAACTCCTCTACTGCCTTGTTTTTTAATCAAACACATTTTGGTAATATCCATTCCTGCCAGCTTTGGGTCATCCGTTAAATTTTAGTAGTCTATTTGTATGCCTTCATTCAAGTCACCAACCAAAATATTAAAATTCAGGACAAAGTTTAGAATCCTATTGGCAAGCACCTACTGGTATCCTACCAGGTTGATCTGAATCTATTAATTAAAACTTCAAAAAATTTTTGAGTTTTTACATTTATATGTAAATAATTTTGATTTTTTTCATACATTTGCTACTTATATTTGCTTTTTTGTTATTATCTTCATATCCTTTACCCATTCATTGTCCTTAATAGTTTCATTGAGATATAGGTCACATCTCATAAAACTAACTTTTTTAAAGCATACAGGTAAGAGTTTTTTAATATATTCACAGAATTGTGCATCCATCACCAAAATAAATTTAAAACATTGTCATTTTGCCACAAAAAAATTCCCATACATACCTTTTAAAAATTTTTTTTAATGTTTATTTATTTTTGAGAGAGAGAGAGCATGAGCAGGGGAGGGGCAGAGAGAGAGAGGGAGACACAGAATCTAAAGCAGGTTCCAGGCTCTGAGCTGTCAGCACAGAGCCCGACGCGGGGCTTGAACTCACAAACTGTGAGATCATGGCCTGAGCCGAAGTCAGATGCCTAATCAATTGAGCCACCCAGATGCCCCTCCCACACATACTTTTTAACAGCGATTCCCCATTCCAACAATCCCAGCAACCTTAAGCAACAACTAGTCTACTTTCTGCCCCTCTACATTTACCTATCCGAGACATTTTAAAAAATGGAATCATACAATATATGGCCTTTTGCATCTGGCTTCTTTCACTTAGCATAATATTTTAAATATTCATCTATATTCCAGCATGGATTAGTACTTCATTCCCTTTTGTGGCTGAATGATATTGCATTATATGGATATGCTGTATTTTATTTATGCATTCAACTCATGGAAATCTGGGTTGTTTCCAAATTTTGACTATTATGAATACTGCATCTAAGGACATTTCTGTACAAGTTGTTTCATGGATATATGTTTTCATTTTTCTGTAGTATACACCCAGCAGTGGAATTTGCAGGTCAGATATTAACTCTATGTTTAACCATTAGAGGAACTGCCAGATTATTTTCAAAAGTGGCTGCATTATTTTATATGAGCAGCATCACTGTATAAGGGCTCCAATTTCTCCATATGCTCAGCGACACTAGTTATTTTCTGTCTTTTTTAATATAATCTTTTTGGTGGATTTGAAGTGGTATCTCATTGTGGTTTTTATTTGCATTTCCTTCATGTCTAAGGATGCTGAGCCTGGTTTCATGATTGTATTGTCTATTTGTTTATTTTCTTTGAAGGAATGTTTACTCAGATCATTTGCTCATTTTTTAAATTCATTTTTTGGTCTTTTTATTCAGTAGTAAGTCTTTGTTACATAATATGGATATGAATCCATTATCAGATATATGATTAGCAAATATTTTCATCCATTCTGTGGGCTGTCTATTCAATTTCTTGACTATGCCCTATGAAATACAGGGTTTTTTTTTTATTTTGGTGCTGTGCAATTAATCTATTTTTCTTTTGTTACTTGTGCCTTTGGTATCATATCTTAAAAAAAACATGCTTAATCAAGTTCATGATGTTTTATACCTGTTTTCTACTAAGAGTTTTATACTGTTAGCTCTTAAAACTTAGGTCTTTGAAAATATTTTTTTAATTTTTTATATGGTATGAGTTAGAGGTTCAATTTCATTTTTATGCATGTAGATATCTAGTTGTCCGAACACCATTTGTTGAAAGGCTATTCTTTCCCCATTGTACTGTCTTGATACTCTGTTAAAAATCATTGGTCATAGGTATATGGGTTTATTTCTGTACTTTCCATTCTGTTCCACTGATGTCTGTTTGTTCTTATTCCAGTACCATGCTGTCTTTATTACTGTAGCTTTGTAACAAGTTTTGAAATCAGGAAGTGTGAGTCCATCAACTTTGCTGTTTGTTGTCAAGACCATTTGACTGTTGTGGATTCCCTGAGTTTCCATGTGACTATTAGAATCAACTTGTCAATTTCTGCAAAAGAGGCAACTATGATTTTGAAAAGGATTGCACTGAATTTGCAGATACACTTAGAGTATTGCCATCCCAACAATATTAAATTTGCAATTCATGAACACAGGATATCTTTCCATTTATTTAGATCTTATTTAATTTTTCAATGATGTTTTGCAGCTTTCAAGTATACAAGTCTTGCACTTTTATTAACTGAGTACTTTATTCTTTACACCTGCACAAATGAAATTATTTTCCTGGTTTTAATTGTGGCTTATTCCTTACTATATAGAACACAGTTGATTTTTCTATGTTGAAATCATGTATTAATTTTAATAGGTTTTTAAGGGATTCCTAAGGATTATCTATGTACAAAGTCATGTCATTGTCAAATACATATATTTATTCCTTTCTAATATGGATGAATTTTATTTCTTCTTCCCTTTTTGCCATGACTAAGACCTCCAGTACAATGCTGAATAGAAGTGGTGAAAGTGGACATTCATGTAGTGTTCTTGATCTTAGGAGGAAATTCAATCTTTCACCATATGTATAAGTGGGCTGTGGGTTTTTCATAGATGCCCTTTAAAAAACTGAGGAAGCTTCCTCTGATTCCTTGATTATTCAGTGTTTTCATGAGGATATAGTGTTGAATTTGGCCAAAAGCATTTTCTGCATCTACTGAGATGATCATGTAGTTTTTGACTCCTATTTAACTAACATGATGTATTACAAAAATTGATTTTTTGGAAATTGAATCAACCTAGCTTTTCTGGTATAAATCCCACTGGGTTGTGGTGTATAATCATATTTATATATTATTAGGTTAATTTTCTGGTATGTAATTGAGGGTTTTGTGTCTATATTCTTAGGGGACGTCCATCTATAGTATACTTTCCTTGTGTGATATTTTTGTCTGGTTTTGGTATCATGGAAATGAATGAACTGAATGAATGAATTGAGGTGCTACCTTTTCTTCCATTTTTGGGAGCATTTGTGACAAACTAGTATTTTTTTCAATGTTTGGTATTGTTCTAAAGAAAAGCCATTAGGGCCTACACCATTTTTGTAGGAGGTTTTGGGATATAATTCGATATCTGTTATGTGCCTATTAAAAATTTCCATTTATTCTTCAGTCAATTCTGGTTTTTTGAAGTTCTAGGAATTTGTCCATTTTATCCAAGTTGTCTATTTTGTTGGCATACACTTGTTCTTAGAATTACCTTATAATTCCTTTTATGTAAGGAAGTTTAGCAGTAATAGTCCCTCTTTCATTTATGACTTTAGCAATTTGAGTCTTCTCTTTTTCTTCATAAATGTAGCTAATGTTCTGTCAGTTTTCTTGATCTTTTCAAAGAACAAACTTAGTTTTATTGATTTTCCCTATTGTGTTTCTATTCTCTGTCCATTAATTTTATGCTTTAATCCTAATTATTTCTTTCCTTTTCCTTGCTTTGGCTTTAGTTTGCTTTTCTTCTTCCTGTGTAAAGGTAGAAGACCAACTTACTGATTTGAGATCTTTCTTCTTTTTTAATGTACATGTTTTCAGCTATAAATATTTCTATAAGCACTACTTTAGCTATATCCCATGAGTTTTCATATATTTGCATTTCCATTTATCTCAAAGTATTTTCAAATTTCTTTGTGATTTTTACCTTTGAGCCATTTGTTATTTAATAATGTGTTGTTTAATTTACACATACTTGTGAATTTTCTAAACATCTTTCTATTATTAACTTCTAATTTCACTATAATTCCTTCAAATTTATTGACACTTGCATGATGACCTAGCAATTTTTTTTATCATGGAGAATGTTCAATGTGCACTTGAAAAGAACATATACTCTGTTGTTGTTGTTGTTGTTGTTGTTGTTGTTGTTGTTGCATAGAGAGCTCTATAGATGTCTGCTAGGTCTTGTTTGTGTATAGTATTGCTCAAGCCCTCTATTTCCATGTTTATCTTCTTTCTAATTGTTCTATATTCAGTATTTAACATGGAGTGTCAAATTCTCTAAATATCATTATTAAATTGTCTATTTCCTACCTTAATTTGGTCAACCTTTGTTCTATATTTCAGATCTCTGTCGTTAAGTGCATATTTGCTTATAGTTAAAACTTCTTTATGCATTAACTTTTTTATCATTATAAAATGTCCCCTTTATTTCTAGTAGCATTTTGTGTTTTAAAGTATTTTTTCTGATATTAGTATAGCCACTATAGCTTTCTTGTGATCGCTGTTAACATGATATATCTTTTCTTACTCTCTTTCTTTCAGCCTATTTGAGTCTTTAAATCTAAAATACATTTCGTATAGACAGCGTATAGTTGAATCTTGTTATTTTTATCCAGGCTCTTTTGATGACAATCTCTGCCTTTTGATGACATTTTTACTGTATTCACATTTCAATTTATTCATAACATAGTTGGATTTATGTATGCCATTTTACATTTGGTTTTCTATGTCAGGTGTCATTTTTGTTCCTCTGTTCTTCCTTTACTGCCTCATTTTGTATTAAGTAGTTTCTAGTGTAACATTTTAAATACTTTAATGATTTTTTTCACTATAGCTATCTTCTTAGTGGTTTCTATAAGATTTATTATATACATTTTAATTTATCAGAATTTACTTTAGAATTATACCAACTTAATTGCAGTGAGATATACATATGGTACTCCTACATAGGTCGATACTCTCTTTCCCCTTTTTGTGCAATTAATATGTATGAATATGTAATAAATAACAATATGTATATATAAACTATATATTTATCTAAATATGTTACAAACTCAACAATACATTATTATAATTATTATGTAAATTTATGTCCATTTAAGAAGCTGAGAAAAGAAAGGAGAACTAGTATATCTTTATATTGGTTGCTATATTTCCTTTCTTATTTAACATTTCTAATTCTCTTATCTGTTTTTATGGGTTATCATCTGTTGTCATTTGCTTACTGCAATACAACTTTGCTTTCACCCACATCTTTGGTGTTATTATTGAATATATTACATTTCAATATGTTATAGAACCAACCATTCAATTATATATATACGGTTTATACAACTGCTTTTAATAAAAGATAAAGGAAAAATAAATGTGCATGTATACTGTCATGTATAATTACATCTACCAGTCCTTTTTATTGTTCATGTGGGTTTGATTTCCATTTGAGTTTACTTGCTTTCAAGTGAAGACCTTATTGGGTGTTTCTCAGCTTTTGTTTATATGGGAATGTCTTTATTTTGCCTTCATTTTTGAAATTTAGTCTTATTGGATAAAAGATTCTCGGTTAACAGGATTTCTTCTTTCATCACTTTGAGTACTTAATCTCACTGCCTTCTGGTGTTATTTCTTATGAGAAGTCAGATATTAATCTTTATGAGAAGGCAGATATTAATCTATTGGGACTCCCTTGTACATCATTTTTCACATGATGTTTTCAAGATTTTCTATTCATCTTTGGCACTCAGTGCTTTTCAATGATGTATCTGAATGCTGGCTTTGTAAAATTTATTCTACTTGGAGTGCATTGAGTTTCTTGATATGTAAACTAATGTTTTTCAGAAATTTTATGACATTTTCAGCCATTTTTCTCTGAATATTTTTTCTGCCTCTTTCCCTTTCACCCTTATTTCTGGCATACCCATAACACATGTTGCTACACTTAAATGGTATCCTACATTTTACTGAAGTTCTGTTAATTTTTCTTCATTCTATTTTCTCTCTGCTCTTAATATTGCACAATCTTACCTATTTATTTATTTTCAGGTTTGCTGAGTCTTTCTTCTGCCAGTTGATATATACTCTCAAGACTCTCGTAAATTTTTCATTTTGGTTATTATACTTTCCAACCCTAGAATTTTCTTTTTTATTTTTTAAGTTTACTTATTTATTTTGAGAGAGCAGCAGTGCAAGTGGGGGACAGGCAGAGACAAAGAGAGAGAATCCTAAGCACGTTCCAGGCTGCCAGCATAGAGCCCAATGCAGGGCTTGAACTCATGAAACTGTGAGATCATGACCTGAGCCAAAACCAAGAACCAGACACTTAACTGACTGAACCACCGAGGCACCCCTAGAATTTCCTTTTTTAAAAAAATTCTTTCTATATCTTTAATGATATTCTCTCCTTGATGAGTCAGTGTCTTCATATCTTCTCTTACTTCTTTAAGTATGGTTTCCTTTAGTCCTTATGACATATTTATCATGGCTAATTTAAGGTGTTCCTGTGTTAAATCAGACATCTGACTCTCTCAAAACTAGTTCATTACCTGCTTTTTACTGTTATATATTCCTGTTTTTTGGCATGTATTACAAGTTTTTATTGAAAACTGATTTAGGAAATATAACAACTGTTGATGCCGATTCCCCTTATTACTTTCCAAGGCTTATTTGTAATATTATTTGTTTATTTACTTTGTCAACTTGGCTAGGCTATTTTAGTAAGAGTGTATTTATCCTACAATGTGAAGCCATTGGTATTGTTCCTTATTAGGTGCAGACCTACATATTTGCACAATTACCCTGGGACTACAATGGTTTTAATGAGGTTCTCTTTAGCCTTCCCCTAATCTCTCTGTTAAGTTGCCTATCTCATTTTGTATATTACTCAGCCCTTAGACCACACTAATTCTTGGTTAATTGCTCTATTATTTTTGACAATGTCCTGGGATATATATTGTTGCACAGTCTGATCCAATTAAACTCAGACAGGGATAGATTTTGAGTCAAATTTGTTCTGACCTCAGGATGGCTCTTCTTACCTATCTCCTTCCTGGTTCTCTTTGGTGAATTAGCTATCTAGTGTTTTGCTTATTGTTCTTAATTAAGAGGAGATGCTATTTTTGAAGGTGTTCTTAGGCTTGAACTATCAACACTCTATTTCAAATAGAGTCAGTTTCTTTGAGGAGAGCTCTTTTCATAAAATTGCCTCTCACCCTGGGCAAATTCTCTGTATCACTAATTGGGCACTTGGAAGGTATAGTAGACAGAATGGTGGCCATCCCCAAAACATGTGCACCTGGAACCTCTGGATGTAAATTTATGTTGACAAAGGATCTTTGTAAAGGTAATTAGGTTAAAGATTTCAAGATGAGATAAACTTGGGTGGTCTAGTTGGGCCCTAAATCCAATGACAAGTGAACTTCTAAGAAGAGAAACAGAGAAGATACACAAGATAAGGTCAAGGAAGTCTGAGACGGAGATTAATGTATCCCCAAACCAAGGGAAAGCTACAGCCACCAGAAGCTGGAAGAGGCAAAAGATGTTTCTCCTGTAGTCTTAAAAGGGGTTGCAGCCTTGCTGATACCTTGATATTGGAATTTTGGCCTTTGGAAATTTGAGAGAATAAATTTCTACTATTTTAATCTACCACATTTATGGTAATTCATTATGGCAGTCCTAGGAAACTAATACAGATTTTGTTAACATGAAATGAGGTGCTGTAGTTAACAACCAAAACTTCAGAAGTGGCTTGGCAATTGGATATTGGGCAGGGGCTGGAAGAATTGTGAGGCACACAATAGTAAAAGTCTAGACTGCCTTGAAGACACTGCTGGTAGAAATATGGACATTGAAAATAATGTGGATTATTCGGTATTGAGGAGGGCACCTGTTGGGATGAGCACTGGGTGTTGTATGGAAACCAATTTGACAATAAATTTCATATTTACATATAAAAAAGAATCAGACATGTGAACAAAAAAGAAAATAATGTTGATTAGAATTCATAAGGAAATAAAGAGCACTATAGAAAAAGCTTCTACCATTTTGGAAAACACATATATTATTATTAACAGAATGCTTGTAAAAATATAAGTCTTAGAAGTTTTTATAATGAGAGCCCAAAAGGAGATGAGGAACATGGAGAAATGGTAATCCTTGCTATGTAGTAGCAGAAAACTTGACTGAATTGTATTCTACTGTTGGGTAGGAAGAATAATTTGGAAACAATGAACTTGAATGTTTAGCTGAAGATATTTCCAAGGAAAATTTGGAAGATATATCCTGGTTTCTCCTTGCTGCTTATAGCAAAAGTAAAGAGGAAATAAACTGAGGAAGGATTGTTAAACAAAAAGAAGCCAGCACTAGATGATTTGGGAATTTCTGGCCTATCCAGGTTGTAAAAGATGCTAAAATTATGAAACTCACTGATGGGAAAGATTTTTCTAAGGAGAGAGCCTAGGATGTGGCTGGAAAATTTTTTTCTTATGAGACTGGGTACATAACTCAGAGATCCAACCAATCATTTCAGCAGAATGCAGGAATAGAGATAGTGTTATCCAGGAGGGACCTGAAGAGAACTTTCTTGTCTAATGTCACAGACCCCCTTGACATAAGTGGAAGACAAGCTGGAATTCTGAGAATCTTATATCAGCAGAAATACTGCCAACTTGGACTGAGAGGGAAAAGGCAAGGCAAAGTGAAGCAAGTATCTCAGACTTCTGAGTGTCTACAGACAGGAAATGGACTGGTAAAGCTACTCACCTGCAAATGTGCTACCTTTCAAGAAAAAGGAAGAATGACTCCAAGGACAGAGCCTTGAATACACAGGCAGAGTCTCCCCCATACTTGATTTAGATAAATTAGATGATTTAGATAATGAGATTTGGAACTTTTTGAGCTGATGATTTTTACATGAGAGTTTAGAGTTGGAGTTAATGCTTTAATGGATTAAGACTTTTGGAATGTTAGAATTGGTTGAATGTATTTTGTACATAAGCCAAAGATGCATTTTGGAGACCACAAGGTACACTGTAATGGGTTCAGTTGCAAACCCCCTCCAAAAAAAATTGTCTAGATGGAAACTGTGAGTGTAAACCTATCTCAAAAAAGTCCTTGCAGATGTAATTAAGGACCCAAAGATGAGATCATCTTGCATTATCAGAGTGGGCCCAAATCAAATGACAATTGTCCTTATAAGAGACACAACACAAACGAGAAGGCACAAATGAGGCACAAACGAGAAGGCCATGTGAAGACTACAGAAGGGACTAGAGTTATGTACCCCCAAACCTAGGAACACCTGGAGGCACCAGAAGCTGGAAGAGACAGGAAAAGATTCTTCCCTAGAGCATTCAGAAGGAGTGTGGCCTTGCTGAATTCTGGCCTCCAGTACTGTGAGAGAATAAATTTCTGTTGTTTTAAACCACTAAGTGTTTGGTATTTTTTTATGACTGCAATAGGAGACATAGAGTTGTAGCCTCTGGACTTTTCACATTGCCTCTCCTATTTTAGGACTTTCGTTCTACCATTTAGCTGGGATGTGAGTTGTTAGGCTCAGCATTCTCAACCTGCAGGGCTTGAGTGAGACTCTCTGTATTATGGGTAGGATCTTGGTGGAGGAAGAGGTCCCCTATCCTCTTGGAGTGAGAGGCCCTATCAGCCTCACAAGAATTGGGCCTCTTCAACTTAGAATTGGAGAGGATGAGAAATGACATAAACCTGTTCCTTCCAGTGAGAGAAAGTAAGCCAAGATTTGGGGGTTGAGGGGGCAGGGAACACTGTCTTCTTGGTCACACACATCATGAATGTAACATTCATCATTTTTATTTTGAGGTAGGGAAGGAGAGGATCACAGCTCAAATGCCCCAGATTCTTGCTATTCGTACCTAGTTTTAGTAGACTTTCTTGAATAAATGTTTCTTCATTTGCTGAATAACCTTAGGACAATTTCCAGAGAACTTTAAATGATGAGTATTGTCTATGTTTTTTTTTTTTTAACTTTATTTCACTGGAAAGACATACCACAAAACTCTTCACACTGTCATGGAAGTAGAACCACCCCATTCTTTTTATTAGGTAGTTGGTTTTTTACTTAAAGCTTTTACTTTGAGATAATTTTAGATTCACATGCAGTTGCAATAAATAATATAGAGAGCACAAGCAGTAATTTCTCTGACATTGGCCATAGCAGCTTCTTTCTAGATGTCTCCTCTGGCAAGGGAAATAAAAGCAAAAATAAGCTATTGGGACTACATGAAAATAAACAGCTTCTGTACAACAAAACTAAAATGCAACCTACAGAATAGGAGAGGAAATTTGCAAATGACATATCTGATAAAGGATTAGTATTCAAAATATATAAAGAATTGATACAACTCAACACCCCCAAAAAACAGTCCAATTTAAAAATGAGCAGAAGACATAAACAGACATTTTTCTCCAAACACATCCAGATGGCCAAAAAACACAAAAAAAGATGTTCAACATCACTCATCATCAGAAAAATGCAAATTAAAACTACAATGAGATATCACCTCACACCTGTCAGAATGGCTAAAATCAAAACCACAAGAAACAATAAGTGTTGGCAAGGATGTGGAGAAAAAATGCCAACTGGTTCAGGCACTCTGGAAAACAGTATGGAGGCTCCTCAAAAACTTAAATGTAGAACTACACTATGATCCAATAATTGTACTACTGGGTATTTACCCAAAAATACAAAATACTAATTCAAAGGGATACATGCACCCTTATATTTATTACAGCATTATTTACAATAGCCAAATTATGGAAGCAGCCTGTGTCCATGGATGAATGAATGGAGATATATATATATATATATATATATATATATATATATATATACATACCACACACACACACACACACACACACACACACACTGGAATATCATTCAACCATAAAAAGTGAAATCTTGCCATTTACAAAAACAAGAACTGATCTAGAGAAGATAATGCTAAGAAAAATAAGTCAGTCAGAGGAAGACAAATACCATATGATTTCATTCGTGTGTGTAATTTAAGAAACAAAATGAATGAACAAAGGGAAAAAAGAGACAAGACAAAAAACAGACTCTTAACTATAGAGAACAAACTGATGGTTACCAGAGGAGAGCTGGGGAGGGGGGGATAGGTGAAATAGTTGATGGAGATTAAAGAGTACATTTATCATAATGAACACTAAGTAATGTACAGAATTATTGAATCACTATATTGTACACCTGAAACTAATATACTGTATGTTAACTATAATGGAATTAAAATAAACTTAATAAAAAATAATACAGAGATATCCATACCATACACCCAGTTGCCCCCAATAATAATACCTTGCAAAACTATAGTACTATATTAAAGGCACTATGCTGACTTTGACAAAGTCAAGACAGATCATTTCCCTCACCTTTTTGTAGTCACAACCACCTCCCTAACAGCCCAAGGGACTTTATGGGTCACCAACAAGCAAACGAATATATCCAGTATGGGAGTCTCAAAAAGAGAAGAGAGAAGAGGGGAAAGTGGGTAGACAGTTTATTTGAAGAAATAATGGCAAAAAAAAAAAAATTCCCAAATTTCAGTAGACATGGATAAACAAATACAAGAAACTCAATGAATTCCAAGTCATATAAACTCAAAGAGACTCACATAGAGACACATTATAATCAAATTGTTGAACTATAAGACATTCTAAAAGCACTAAGAGAAAAGTGACTCAACACATACAAAAAATCCTCAGTAAGATTATCACTGGATTTCTCAGCAGAAACATTGCAGGCCATAAGAGAGTAGGATGATATATTTTTTAAGTTTATTTATTTATTTTCAGAAAGAGAGCAAGTAGGGGAGGGGCAGAAAGAGAGGGAGAGGGAGATAGAGAGAATCCCAAGCAGGCTCTGTGCCGGGAGCACAGAACCTGACATGGGGCTTAAACCCACAAATTGTGAGGTCATCACCTGAGCCAAAACCAAGAGTTGGGTGCTCAACGACTAAGACACTCAGGCACCCCAATGTAGTAGGATAATATATTTAAAGTGCTGGAAGGAAAAACCTGTCCAGTGAAAATTCTACGTGTGACAAAACTGTCCTTCAAAAATGAGGGGAAAATTAAGACATTCTCACATAAACAAAACCTGAGGGGGTTCATTAACATTAGACTTGCCCTACAAAAGGTGATAAGGGGAGCCCTTCAAATTGAAAGGAAAAGCCACTAGATCCAAGCTATATGAAATTTAATTTAAAGCCATGTGAAAATATAATGGTTTTCAGTAAAAGTAAATACATACACAAATATAACATATATTATTGTTTGTGCATCAAAGGATATTATCAAGAGAGTGAAAACACAACCCACAAAATGAGAAAAAGATATTTTCAAATCATGTGTCTTATAAGGTTCTAGTATTCTGAATATATAAAGAACTCTTAAAACAAAACAACAAAAAGACAACGGAATTTTAAAATAGGCAAAAACTTTGAATAGATACATCTCCAAAGATATACAGATAGCCAAGAAGCACATGAAAAGGTGCTCAACATTATTAGTCATTAGCAAAATGCAAATCCAAACCACAATGAGGTACTACTTCATACTTACTGGGATAATCGTGATTTTTTATAAAGGAAAATAACAGGTATTGGCAAGGATGCAAAATAAATTGGAACTCTCAAATATTGTTGTTGGGGATGTAAAATGGTTCAGCCACATTGGAAAACAGTTTGGAAGTTCCTCATTAAATCAAATATAGAATTACCATATGACTCAGAAACTCCATTTGTCCATTAAAAACAGGTCCATCATTTAAAAACAGGTATGAAAACAAAAAGTTGTACACAAATGTGCGAACTTGATTCTTTCCTCTGCTCCCTCCATTCCACTGTTGAGTCTATCAATTCATTGTTTATTTTAGTTTTTTTTTTATTTTTCACTTGTGAAATTTCCATTTGGTTCTTTTTTATATTTACTGTCAAGTGAACTAATAAAAAAGTCCCCAAATGTGAGTTCAAAATCTAATGAGTGAGAGATAAGGGAGAATTTGATTAAAATATGATTTCAAATGTGTAATGGCCTTGCAAAAAGAAGACATCTGTATGATAGATAAAATAAGAAATTCTGTTAATGTCTTGCTGAAATCTACATATGTCATCCTTTTAGGCTCCCCTTAATCATCACTCTACCAGTCTAGTAACTCTTTTAATAAAGGTAATTAAATTAGCTTAACAATATTTATTTCTATTGAATCAAGGGTACCCTTTGAATTTACTAATTTTTTGCTAAATGCCCACAAACTTATCTGTTTATTAATATAACTATTGGAAGGTGATTAATGCCAAGATGCCTCTGGTCTGTAATTGAAAGGATTTATAATTCTCAAATTTCTGAAAAAAATAGTGAATCAAAATAGCATTTTTGAATCAGAGAAACACTTGTACATTTTCACTCTTCTGATAACTCTTATTCTTGTGATTTCTCAAAGATTAGCAACAG
Source organism: Panthera onca (assembly GCF_046562875.1). Lineage (NCBI taxonomy): Eukaryota > Metazoa > Chordata > Mammalia > Carnivora > Felidae > Panthera > Panthera onca. Next base: position 26,089,567 of record NC_138357.1, read on the forward strand.
AGATTCCATGACTATATTTGGAATTGGTTCCATTCCCCTTATATATATTACATGTGGCCTGCAAGTTTAAAGCACTGAAAGAAAATTACTGCTTTCTCACTATTCTGTCCCATTTATTGGCCCTTATATCACTCCTGACCACATTTTATACAATGGGTTCCAATAGGAAGGTATTCCTTTTTCTAATAAAGGTTGGGCACAAAATAGAGTTGAATCATTTTCTTTCTTTCTGTCATCTGTTAATATTATGTCTCTAGCAAAGGGCTTCTCTTGTTCTGGTTTTATTCTTACATTTAACATAGTTATCAAAGCCCTTTTGTCTGTCTTCAACATTTTTTATGGGTCTCAGCATATTTTGTGCTTAACCTTTCTAACCATATTCCCAGAAAGTATTTTGTATTTGTCCTTGATTGTATGTATTTTCTTCTGCATTTTCACATTTCTGAAGAAAAATATGAACTCATAAGAGACTTCCCAGTGCAGCCACAGTTTTCTTTAGATGTCTCTGCTTTTCAAAATGTTTTTTAAAATCTTTCTTGAGTCATTTTCTGTCTTAGAATCTCTGTTATCACATCTGGTCCGAGGAAATCTCATTTTTTTAAATCAAGAATACCTTTAAATATTCAAACCTTCTTTCCCTTGGCTTTCTTCCTCCTTTCAGTGCTTTTTTTGGGTCAGTATGTGCCAGAAATGTACACAAGCATTTTTTTTTCCTAGAGCAATGTCTCAAATGCCTACTCAAATAAATGAATACTTTCTTCTCAATTCACCCATTTGTAGGGACAAAATGTTCTTATGGTAACCTATAGATGCATGGATGTGTACATGTAATCCTTGTTCTATCATTTATATGAATATAAATATCTAACACAGGTGTTTCTATATATATATGGATATAAATATCTAAAACAGATGTTTCTGTTTTCATACATCATGTTTTTACATCAATAAATATTTCACCTTAATGTATCTATGCTGACATTAATCCACACTTGGCTAAAAAGGGGCCATGTGAAGTTAGAACAAAAAGAATCAGAGAGCAATTTTAAAAGCATTTAATATTTTACCAATATAATCTTACCATAAGATATTATGAAGAAAACTAAAATATAATCTCTCTCTGTCTCTCTCTCTCTCTGTCTCTCTCTCTCTCTCTCTCTCTCTCTCTCTCTCTCTCTCTCTCTCTCACACACACACACACACACACACACACACACGTCTCCAGAAAAAATATATACACTTAATGGCCTAATGTTGTATATCTAAAACTTTTTCCATTCTGAATTCCTACTTTATACAAACTAACACAACTCTGCTACCATAAGGCACATTAGAAAAATGAAATCTGGAGTAGCTATTTTTTTAAGTTTATTTATTTATTTTGAAAGAAAGAGAGAGAGAGAGAGAGAGAGAGAGAGCGTGAGTAGTGGAGGGGCAGAGAATCCCAAACAGGTTTTGTGCTGTCAGCACAGAGCCAGATGTTGGCCTTGAACTCATGAACTGTGAGATCATGACCTGAGCCAAAACAAGAGTCGGACGCTTAACCAACTGAGCCACCCACAGGCCCCTGGAGTGGCTATTTTAAATAGGTATATATAACTATTAATACTATGATATCTATTAAAGATTTGGGATGCATGTAAAAAGCACACATAATATTTCCAATACTTTTCCTTTCTTTCTTTTTCTTTTTTTTTGGCTTGTGAAAGGAAAACTAGTTTTCTCGAATAGTCTTCTATATATTTAGGTGTACAATGTGATTTTTTAAGGTGTACAACATGATCCGTGATAGGTAAAAGTGAATTATGCACCATCTAGTACTACAGTACTAGAATACTCTGACTTTATGGTTCCTTTTACCAGTGAGTTTTATACTTTCATGTGTCTCCATGTTGTTATTTAGTGACCTTTCGTTTCAATTTGAAGAACTCCTTTCAGCATTTCTTGTAAAGAAGACCTAGTGGTGAAGAACTCCAGCTTTTGTTTAGGAATGTCTTTATCTCTCCATTTCTGAAGGATAGCTTTGCCAAATAGAGTATTCTTGGTTGGTAGTTTTTTTCTTTGAGCATTTTGAATACATCATCCCACTTATTCCTGGGCTGCAAGGCTGCTGAGAAATCTGATGATAGCCTTGTGGCGGTTCCCTTGTATATGAGTATCTTTTGCTTTCAATATTCTGTCTTCGACTTTTGATAATTTGATTATGTGCCTCAGAGTAATCTTTGGTTTGATTTTGCTTGGATTACTTTGAGCTTCATGTATTTGCAGTTCCATATCCCTCCTCATATTTGAGAAGTTTTCAGCCATTATTTATTCAAATAAACTTTCTATCCCTTTCTCTCTCTCTCTTCTCCTTTGGGGACTTCATAATACATATCTACCTTTTCTTTACAGGGTACCATAGGTCTGTATGCTTTCTTCACTCTTTTCCTTTTTGCTCTTTGTTCCTCTAAATGGCTAATTTCAAATGACCTATCTGAGTTCTCTGATTTTTTTTCTTCTGCATGATTGAGTCTGCTTTTAAAGCTCTCTACCGGACCTTTCAGTTCTGTCATTGTATTCTTCAGCTCTAAGATTTTTGTTTTGGTTTTATATGGTTTCTATTACATTATTACACATCTCGTTTTGTTCATGCATTATATTCTTGATTTTGTTTACTTGTCTATCCGTTTTCTCTCATTTCATTGAGTTTAAGAAAATTATTTTGAATTCTTTGTCCAGTTATTCAGAGATTTCCCTTTCTTTGGGGTTAGTTATTGGAGCTGTATTAGTTTCTTATGGTGGTGTCATGTTTATCTGATTCCTTGTGATCCATATTGCCTTGCATTGGTGTTTATGCATTTTAAGCAGCAAACACTTCTTCTAGTCTTCACAGATTGTTTTGGCAAGTAAAGACCTGTCAGGTCCCTAGGCTAATGGTATTGTCTTTGGAATCACAGTCTAGTGGGGTTTGAGCTAAATCAGATGGCTACTTCTGGGACTGCAGTGGGGTCTGTGGTTGGCAGACCTATTACTAGGGGTTGTCAGATGTGGATTCTATTTAATCTATGGGTGGACAGGACACCTGCCGGCCTAGGGTCGGCAGGATTGGTCTCAGACTGCTGCTGAGAGGGATTACAACTGAATCATTTCCCAAAACTTTTTGATTATTTAAAGTGAAAAGTAAAGATCCCTGCTCATTCATCCAACCTTTGGTGTCAATGCTTCTTGTATTTTTCTGAAGTTTATATACCCATGCATTTTAAATTGACCACAAAAACCAATGTAGTACCAGATCACAAACTGTCCAACCAGTGTAAAGGAAGTCACTGTCATTGCTGAGATAAGAAATGGCCTTACTTGAATTATCTGAATGTCCTCCTATTTCCAAAATAGTGTCAATTGATTATTATAATCCTGAAATTGATATTATCATGCCTGAAATATAAGCAAATTGTTGAAGTGTCAGTGCAACATTACATTTTATTAGGCTTATTTTAAAATAGGAAATTTTACCATGCTGCTCATTAGGGACATAAACATAATATCTTGAATTTCAAATTCCAGGTGTATTATAAAGATGTATCTTTTGGTGACAGAGGAGTCATGGTGTAGAATTATTTGACGAATTATATTTTATATATTATTCTCAATAAAAGTGAAAACTATGAATCCACCGAAATTACTTACATTTTTAGAAGTTTGCTGACTTATTGTCTAAAAGCTATTCCCTCTGCCAATCCCCCCCCCCCCCGCAAAATGACTTATACAGCAATACTTGGTTATTTTTATTCTATGATATAGGCTTTTGAAACTACATGGAATATTAAACTTCAATGTTGATCTCAACTTATGTCCTGCTTTGAAATCTACTGCTAAGAGTAGATTTATATAAGAGTTATATAATATAAGCTTTTAGCTAGAAGCTACATTTGGTTTTTGGTCAGATATAGATGAGATGTAGATGCCCCTTTAGGCTAAAGTAGAGCAGATGAGATGATATCTTAATGGAATGGAGTAAAAAGAGGGTGGGGGAAGACGAAGGATGAGAACAGCAAATGAATGCTTCAAACTTAAATTACGATTTTGCTTCAAATTCGTTCCACTCTAAATGGAATAAGCAGATGGAGTGGAGGGAGATGGCAACAAAACTTCCTTGTCTAGAACCTATAGCTTTAGTTAAGACTATAACTCGGGGTGCCTGGGTGGCTCAGTAGGTTAAGCTTCTGACTCTTGATTTTGGCTCAGGTCATGATTTTGCAGTTGTGAGATCAAGCTCCACATTGGGCAACACACTGATAGCACTGAGCCTGCTTGGGAATCTCTCTCCCTCTCTCTGCTCCTCCCGTGTTCACATGTGCACTCTCACTATCTCTCTCTCAAAAAAAATAATAAATAAAGTTAAAAAAAGACTATAACTCAATTTTTACCTAGCATGTCTTCTGCAGTTTGATAGTTTATATGGTTTTAATAACTCAGTAAAAAAAAAGCAAAATAATAGACTTTCTAATGAGTTTAGGAGTTAAATTTTAATTAAAATGGTTTATCCACATCCAAGACTAAAACATGCAATCAGCCATTCAGATGACCTAGTAATTTTGGTTTTTTTATAAAGTGGCACCTTTACAACACCATAGCATCTTTTATTACCCTGGTCTTAAGTTAACATCATAATGGGGTACCCAAGGTGTTCTTGAACTTTGCAATTACATAACTAACTTTGGGATTACATATTCTACTACTATCAAGAGGCTGCCACCATACAGTTGCATAGTGGTTAAGACCTAAGATGGTTCTCAAATTTTACTAAGAAACCCCTGGAAATCCATTTACTGGTTAAGCATAGGTTTCTCTTTTGCCTTTGAGTCTAAAATACTCCATGCAACTTTCTGAGGGCATCATTAAAATCTTGCCATTCTTTATCATCCTCCTTTTTGCACATTTCCAAAATATTCTAAATGACATATAAATCCATCTTCTTCTCAAAATGAGGGCTCATTGAGGGCAGAGAATATGTCTTGTTTAACTTTTCAATCTCATTACCTAGCACTGTGCTAGATGCATGATGAATAACTTCATTTTATCTCTAATTGCCTCAATTTCCTATTTGTTATTTCTCCTCCTCTATGTTTCAACCACTTTCCGTTAGTAAACAGTCTTAAAGAGATGTGCCACAGGAAGTCTCCTTAGAATTCACATCTTAAGAAAACACACTGTTTAGATTTCTAACCTTAGGTCTTAAAATTCTGTTGTGAAAATAAAAAGAAAAGCTTAACAAGAAATTTGAAGAAAAGCCTGCTGTGAAATTCAAATATGAATAGTGAATCTAGGTCAACATAATTTAGTAAGATGGCAAAATGAATTCCCCAACTGTAATCATACTTAAAAAACAGTGTGTAATAGAGTGAGTTTTATAGTAAAATTGCAGAAAAAAAAAGAAAAATAATAAAAGCTTTTTCAGGTAACTTTTCCTTAGGATCATCACAGAAGGCCTAAGATTTACAGTGTTAAGAAGAAAAACAATAAGGAAATGAAGGAGACAAAGTAATAAAATGACTTAAAGAGAAATTATGACATGATTTAATTTTAATTCCAGTGTAGTCAACACACAGTGTTAATTACTTTCAGGTGTCCAATATAGTGATTCAACAGTTCCATATATTACTCAGTCCTCATCAAGATAAGTGTACTTTTAATACCCTTCACCTATTTTACCCACTATATAATGTTTTAAAAATTATCAAAATTGAAACGAACTAATTGCCAATATCTATTTTATTAAAATATCATAAAGTATGTTTAATCTTAAATTTAACACATCAGAAATAGATGATGAAATTTTCAAAGATCAGAGAAAATATATAGATATTTTGATCCAAATAGAGTCTTGAGCATATGTCTACTGAAAGGGCGGGCCTACACCGGCTGACTCCATCTTGTTCTGTGTCCTTCACCTTGACCACACCTCCTCCCCTTGAGTAACCCCCCCCCTCACCTGCCTAACAGGACTCGGACCCTTCCCCAGGACCCTTCCCCAGCCAATCAGCTGAGGCCATAGCCATTACCTCACCAACTGCCCCTAGGCCCCAATAAAACCTTTGTCCTTTTGAAACTCGCTCTCTCTCCCCGGTATCTCACCGCTGCATCGGTGCAGGTAGGGGATTGAGCTCGAGCTAGCTCGAATAAAGGCTCTTTTGCTTTTACATTGGACTCAGCTCCCTGGTGGTATTTGGGGATCACGAATTCTGGGCATAACATTTGGGGGCTCGTCCGGGATCCCCAAGACCCCCGAGGGACCCCCGACCCGGAGAGCCTGACTGGCCATGGTTAGTGTCTGTCTGTTTGGTCTGTCTTTTTTGTGTGAGCTCATTTCTGGAATTCTGGTAGTGCCTGACGCGGTCTAAGTGGACGCACTGGAGGGCCACGGGCCGGGAGTTTTGGAAGACGTTCCGATTCTCCCTTCTGGAGGGACGTGGAATCCCCTCAAAGGTCTGAGACGAGGCGGGTCGCTCCCGCTGGTCGGCGTGAGGCCGTCGTCTTTGGAGGGACGTGGAATCCCCTCATCGGTTTTGGAGGGAAATGGAATCCCCTCAAATGTCTAAGCTAGCTCTCAGTTTTGCTTCCATGGAGTTGGAAGACTTTCTAGGGGCCCTCTGTTTGTCTGTTTTTGTGTTTCTCTGTTTTGTTCTGTGGACTTACTGGACGGACGTTATGGGACAGACTCAGACTACTCCTCTAAGTATTATGATTGATCACTTTAAAGATGTGAGGGGAAGAGCTAACAACCTCAGTGTGGAAGTCCGAAAGGGTCGGTTGCAGTTTTTTTGTTCTAGCGAGTGGCCAACTTTCAATGTCGGATGGCCACCAGAGGGGACCTTCGACCTCCCTACCATCCACTGAGTCAGGAGTATCATCTCTCGGCCTAAGATGGGCCATCTTGATCAGCTCCCTTACATTATCACTTGGCAGGACCTTGTAGAAGACCCACCCTCTTGGCTTAAGCCCTTCCTAGCCCCGCTCCCTCCGGAGCCAAAACCCATTCTTGCTTTGCAGGAGACAGAGAAGAGGAAAAGTCTTACCCAGCCTTCAGCACCCCTCTACCCTGTCCTACAGGGGGGTACTGAAGAAGAATTAATTTTTCCTCCCCCGTATAACCCCTCTAGGATGCCGGAAGAACTCCATCCTCCCCCTCCGGGGGAGGCAGACACTGTTCCGAGAGCGGGAGGCGGAAACTCTCCAGGGGGAAGCCCGCCCTTTACCAGACAAAGGGCTCAGAGGGAGCAATCCGCCTCCGCCGCCGACTCCACTATTCTGCCCCTGCGAGCCACCGGACCCCCAGACACGGAGGGGAATCAGCCCCATCACTATTGGCCTTTCGCCACTAGTGACCTCTACAATTGGAAAGCTCAGAATCCTAAGTTTTCCAAGAAACCGGCAGGGCTTATTGATTTATTAGACTCTGTTCTTTTTACCCATCAGCCCACGTGGGACGATTGCCAGCAGCTTTTGCAGGTCCTGTTCACCACTGAAGAAAGAGAAAGAATCCTCAATGGGGCCCAAAAACTAGTTCCGGGCACAGACGGGAATCCCACCACCAACCAGGCTCAGATAGATGCCTCCTTCCCCTTAACTCAGCCCCAGTGGGATTTCAACACGGCAGAAGGTAAGGAGAGGCTCCGGGTCTACCGCCAGACTCTAATGGGGGGTCTCCGAATGGCTGCTAGAAAGCCAACCAATTTGGCCAAGGTAGGAAATATACAACAGGGAAAAGATGAATCTCCGGTTGCCTTTTTAGAACGGATCATGGAGGCATTCCGTACCTATACCCCCACGGATCCAGAGGCTCCGGAAAGCAAGGCAGCTGTTATCATGGCCTTTGTAAACCAATCGGCCAAAGACATTAGGAGAAAATTACAGAAAATAGATAGACTAGGAGAAAAAAGTCTGCAGGACTTACTGGTGGTAGCCGAAAAGGTATATAATAACCGGGAGCTTCCTGAGGACAAGCAGGGTCGCGCCATGGCGGCTGCCAGCAGTAAGCAGACTCGAGACCCGGCCAGAATACTACTAGCTACCACTGCTGACTTCCCTGAGGAACGAGACCGCCGTCTCCGGCAGCTGGCAGACGACGCAAGAAAAGGTAAAGGAACCACCAAGGGGGGGAAGCAGAGGCTGCAGAAGGATCAGTGTGCATACTGCAAGGAGATAGGGCATTGGGCCCGAGATTGTCCAAAAAGGGCCGGCGGGAAGGGAAGCAAGACTGATCGAGTAAAAGTCCTAGAGCTAGATGAACTAAGTGATTAGGGGAGTCGGGGTTCGGACCCTCTCCCCGAACCCAGGGTAACTCTTAAAGTGGAGGGGACCCCTGTTGACTTCCTTGTCGACACCGGAGCACAACATTCGGTCCTCTGCACCCCACAAGGAAAACTAGCCAGCAAGAAGTCCTGGGTACAAGGGGCAACTGGTATGAGCCAGTATTCATGGACTATCCGAAGAACAGTAGATTTGGGAACGGGCCAGGTATCCCACTCCTTTATGGTAATACCAGAATGCCCCTACCCGCTGTTAGGATGGGACTTACTGACCAAGATTGGAGCTCAGATAACTTTCAGACAAGGGGGGCCTCAGGTCACCGATGGCAAGGGCCACCCATCCAGGTCCTGACCATGAAACTGGAGGATGAATACCTCCTCCACCAGGAGGCGCTCCCGAGAGAGGATAATATAGACAGATGGCTACAAGAATTCCCCTCGGTTTGGGCAGAGACAGGGGGGATGGGACTAGCTGCTCATAGGACCCCAGTCCTGGTAGAGCTCAAGCCAGGAGAGAGTCCGGTAAGGATCAAACAATACCCCATGTCTCAGGAGGCCCAGAAGGGGATCCAGCCACACATCCGGAGACTACGAAGCCTAGGGGTACTAGTTCCTTGCCAGTCTGCCTGGAACACCCCCTTACTGCCGGTCAAAAAGCCTCACACAAATGACTACCGACCGGTACAAGACCTCCGGGAAGTAAATAAGAGGGTCGCGGACATACACCCAACTGTTCCCAACCCATATACTCTCTTGAGCTCCTTGGCGCCCTCCAGGGTCTGGTATACTGTACTAGATTTAAAGGACGCCTTCTTCAGTCTGCCGTTGGCACCCCAGAGCCAACCCTTGTTCGCCTTTGAGTGGCATGATCCAGAGGAGGGCTACAGTGGGCAACTCACCTGGACACGGCTACCTCAGGGATTCAAAAATTCACCCACCATCTTCGACGAGGCACTACACGAGGACCTGGTATTTACAGACACCTTCTCTGGCTGGGTGGAGGCATACCCAGCCAAGCATGGAACGGCTCAGACGGTGGCTAAGAAGCTACTAGAAGACATCTTACCCAGGTATGGTTTTCCTGCCATGGTAGGATCAGACAATGGACCAGCTTTTATCTCGCAGGTAACACAGGCAGTAGCCAAGGCGGTGGGGGCAAACTGGAAATTACATTGTGCTTATAGGCCCCAGAGCTCAGGACAGGTAGAAAGAATGAATAAAACCCTAAAAGAGACCCTTACCAAATTAACCATGGAGACTGGCGGGGACTGGGTGACTCTCCTACCGTACGCCCTTTACCGGGTTAGAAACACTCCTTACACTCTGGGTTTTACTCCCTACGAGATCATGTTTGGCAGGCCACCCCCTGTTATTCCCAGCCTTCGAGCTGAACTTATTGCTGAGTTTAAAGATCAAGAACTTTTTCTTTCCTTGAGCGGGCTCCAGAGGGCGCACGAGGACATTTGGCCGCACCTCCGTGCCATCTACGAGGCTGGCCCAATCCCGACACCTCATCAGTACAGGCCGGGAGACTGGGTCTACGTCAAGAGGCACCACCGAGAGACTCTCGAGCCGCGCTGGAAGGGACCCTACATCGTGGTGTTGACAACCCCCACCACTCTCAAGGTAGACGGCGTCGCGACCTGGGTCCATCACACCCACGCTCAGCCAGCGGACCCCTCCTCAATCCGGAAGGACTTTGTCACGCGATGGGCCATCAGTCGGGACCAACACAACCCGCTCAAGCTCAAGCTACAGCGCATTAGACCTACCTAATATTAGTAACTCTGTTAACTCTGCTTGTCATTGCTCATGCTGCCGGGAGTCCCCACGCCCCCCAAAACATCACCTGGCAGATCATAGACACCAGCTCGGGGACAATACTTAATCAGACGTCCCAGAGCCACCCCAGGGACACTTGGTTCCCAGAACTTTGCGTAAACCTCCAAACTCTGTTCCCCTTGTCACCATAAATGCAGCCGGTCCCATGATTGGGTCCGTAAGCTACATGACAAGGGGGGAATGAAAGGGCGGGCCTACGCCGGCCGACTCCATCTTGTTCTGTGTCCTTCACCTTGACCACACCTCCTCCCCTTGAGTAACCCCCCCCTCACCTGCCTAACAGGACTCGGACCCTTCCCCAGGACCCTTCCCCAGCCAATCAGCTGAGGCCATAGCCATTACCTCACCAACTGCCCCTAGGCCCCCAAAAAACCTTTGCCCTTTTGAAACTCGCTCTCTCTCCCCGGTATCTCACCGCTGCATCGGTGCAGGTAGGGGATTGAGCTCGAGCTAGCTCGAATAAAGGCTCTTTTGCTTTTACATCGGACTCGGCTCCCTGGCGGTATTTGGGGATCACGAATTCTGGGCGTAACATCTACTGCTGGTTCTCCCTAAAAATCCGACTGAATTTATTGAAAATACAAGAATTATCCATAGCACCATGGAAAGAAAGAAACTATCAATGAAATCAGCAAACTACAAATTCTGTAGACTTTCTGGAATCTTATTTACTGAGAAACATATACATGGCTTTAAATTATGTATAAATCTATCTTCCTCTCAAAATGAAGGCTCATTGAAGATAGAGAATATGTCTTATCCAGCTTTTCAATCTCATTACCTGGCACTGTGCCAGATGCATGATGAATAAATAATTTCACTTTATCTCTGATTATTTCAATTTCCTATTTGTTATTCTCTGCTCTTTCCTCCACTCTCCAATAGTAAACTCTAAGACCAGTAAAGATGTAGCCTAAAGTTAAGTATAGTCTATTGCAGAATTGGGAACAGTTCTTTCCAGGAAAGCCTCAGATATACTCAAAGCTCAGAATCAACAAAATACAAAGAGCAGTAAAGAATCTGGAGCTGTTATCAGGGTAATTAATTAATGAAGTACATTTGAAAGAGTTAATTTTCTAGAATTCCCACCCCTGCCCTGCATGCAATGCTGGAGGGCACAGTGATATTTGTTCTCAGTACATACCCAGGAAAACCTTTTTTCTGGTTACTAGTTATTTTTTTAATTTTTTATTTAAGAAATACACATACATAGTTTTAAGAGCCAAAAGTACAAGTCTCATAATGTAAAATGGAAGCCCAAAGCACTTCCTACCCCCTAGAGGCAACTACACTCAACATTTACAATGGTTTTATCTTTGTTATTTCTTGAGTTTTTTTTATTTTTAAATATTAAATACTGACTTATGACTTCAGAATATTTAGTGCTAATTCAGTAACATACACACTTCTAATACTTCAGCTTTCCATTATGGATATATCATCATTTATTTGTTAAATCAGCATTCAGTCCTTAAATTATTATGACTATATAAATATTTTTAGGCTGAATCAATGTGGCACAATATCATTTCCTTTCTTGTACAGCTACATATTTTTTCTAGAACTAATAACTGCTTCAACTTTATTTAGTTTTCTTTGTAGCTATCACTGACTTGTCCCTAAGTATCTGACAAAACTCTACAGCTCCACTCAATGTGGTCATTAGGTTACATTTTTTTCCTTGGAGACATTACTCTTGAATACCTCCATTCTCTTACTCTAATCAAAATTGATTCTCTTAATGGCTACTGAATAGCTGTGATCTTGGGAGTTCTATTCACCATCACCCTAAGAAATCCCTTTACTTCTTTCTATATGAGATAACCCATTCACAAGATAGAAAAATTTCCTTTTTCTTTTTTTACTGTTTCCTGAAATTATCTCTGCCCCCTCCTTAATTTCTTTTTCTTCTGCTGTTTATTTTATTCTTTGAACCGTTAAGATAGAAGCTTTCTTCATAAATCTCGCATTTCTTCAGTCATATTTAAGAAAATAGGCATTGGGGCACCTGGGTGGCTCAATTAAGCATCCGACTTCAGATCAGGTCATGATTTCACTGCTTGTGAGTTTGAGCCCCGCGTCAGGCTCTGTGCTGACTGCTTGGAGCCTGGAGCATGCTTCAGATTCTGTCTCTGTCTCTCTGGCCCTCCCCTGCTTGTGCTCTGTCTGTCTGTCTCTCTCTCTCTCTCTCTCTCTCTCTCTCTCAAATATAAATAAGAAGCATTAATTAAAAAAAAAAAGAATAAAACAGGCATGAAAAAGCTATTTAAAAACTCATGTGAGGGTAGACGTCGTGACTTGCTGAGTGATTGAGTAGGAACCTAATAATTTCATATGCTTATTCTAAAATGTTAATAAGTAAAACCTTGGATTGCGAGTAACTTATTCCGCAAGTGTTCCACAAGACGAGCAAACATTTCTAATAAATTTTAATTTGATAAATGAGCAATGTCTTGCAATACAAGTAGCACGTGACGCCGAACCTCACATGATCACAACTGAGCCAATGGTTTTTCCCTCTCTCTCTCTCTCTCTCTGTCTCTCTCGGGAATGTGGGTGATCATCTCCCATGCTCAGATCCTCAGTCTCAGGCTGCGGTGTTTGTCAGAAATCAGTTTTTTTCAGAACGCTGGAAGGTGCCCACAACTGGCACTAGTGTATTTTTAGTCATTTCAAAGCACCTATGAACAGTCCTTTGCTTTTTCATTCAAGAGTAAGCTTAGGAATTTTCTTTGCTTCATTCTAGGTCAGGCTGCCTGCAGACATAGACTTTTCCCCTGCTGCCTTATTGCCAGTTACATTAAATACAGTATATGGCAAGAGTTTATTAACACTGTACTCAACATCCTTGTGAGCATATACAATGGTCCCGATGCAGAAAAATATTCCATTGAGCCATTAGATAGCAGTGATTCCATTAGTGAAAGTGAAAGTCATCCTACACAATAACCCTCCTCTCTCTGGTCTCCCTCATATCAGCCACAAAGGTTTTCAAAGGTAAGTGCAGGTTAATTTGTTTATTTTCCTTTATATTTTGTATTTTCTTTATTATTTTGTATTATATTACAGTATCATAATCATATCTATATGAATATTTTTGGGTTGTGGAGTGAATCATCTGAGTTTCCCTTATTTGGAGGAGAAAAGAGTTTCCATTATTTCTTATGGGGAACTTCACTTTGATATACAAGTGCTTTGGATTACAAACATGTTTCTGTAACAAATTACGCTTGCAAACCAAGGTTTTCCTGTATTTGGAAGCTTTTTGAGGGCTAGTCAGATTTCTCAAAGGAATAGTCTAACCACCTACTTTTTTAGTGGTGAGTTATGTTCACTGGACTTCAGTATTTGGGGACTAAGAGGGGAGTGAGGGGTCTTAGAATGTATTATATAGGGTTCCATATGATCTCTCTTTTTAGTAAGGTACCTCATTCCTGTCCTCTGCTATGCCTTGTACTTTCCATGACAAAGCTTCATATGTTCAATTTTACTGGATAGTAACATTCTCATTTTCTATAAGAAGTTGTAGTATGACACTCACCCCTAAGTGCTGGTTCAGGAAGGAGATCTGGAGTCTAAGAATTCCTTATATATATTTTAACTACTTCTTAGCTTTATTATCCTCCTGGCTTCAAAGTTACCTGATGCCTCCAATTCTTGGATTTTCTAAGGTTTCAGAGTAGAAATTGGCTTGTTTCATGTGGTGTCGCCCCCCCAATACTCCCACTTTGCAGGCACTCTGAGTAAATAAAAACCTAAGTCACTTACCATTTGTCAATCCACTTTCCATCTTACAAAACTATATATTTTATCTGCTTTCATCATCTCTCTTTTTGTGCTATGGCTTTATAACTTAAAATTTTTCTTCACTATCATTTTTGTTAGATCTCAGGAGGGGAGAAAAGATGAAGACATATTCAATTAGCGATATTTACAAAGAAATCTCAAAACTATATTTTAAATAAAGTAAAGGGCTTCCAGTAGGAGAAATTAACCTAAAAGAGAAGCAGAATAGAGCCTGACCTAACTCTGGAAAGAAGAACAAGCAGTAAAAGAAACACCTGATTCTTGCATTTTTCCTCAGGATAAAACCCTGTTTAAGAATGTGTAAGATTAGAGTTCTGACTCTCATAATAATTAATGAATAAAATGCATGAACATAAAAACACATCAAAACTTTTGGGATGACACTAAAACAGTACTTAGGCAAAAATTTATAGGACTAAGTGCATATATTAGAAAAGAAGAAAAGTCTCAAATCAATTAATTCAGCTTCTACTATAAGAAACAAGAAAGATAAGAGCAACTTAGAGTAAAAAGAAGAAAGGAAATAATAAAGAACAGCAGAAAATAATGAAGGAGAAAACAGAAAAAAAACAGGGAAAGCTAAAATTTTGTTTTTTAAGTTCAACAAAATTTAAAAACTTACAGCCAAATTAATTGGGGTGGGCGATGGAATAAAGACAGAAACTTTCATTACCAGGAATTAGAAAGGTAACATCAAAAAAAAAGGAAGGAAAAGAAAAGTAACATCAATAAATATATCAGAAGTATTAAAAAGATAGTAAAGGAATTTTATGAACTTTATGCCAGAAAATTTCAAAATTTTTATTAAGTAGACAAATTCCTCAAAAGACGGAAACAACCAAAGATGACTCAAGAAAAAATAGCTAATGTAAATAGTATCATCTATTTTTAAAAATAGAATGTATAGCTAAAAACCTTCCCACACAGAAAACACTAGGCCCAGATGATTTCATTAATGAGTTCTATCAAATGTTTAAGGAAGAAATAGTAATAACTTTTAAAAAACCTATCCAGAAATTTGAAAAGTAGGAAATACTTTCAAAATCCTTCTATGTAGCCAACATTACCTTGATATACAAACCAGATAGACACATAAGAAAACTTTCTACCAGTATCCCTCAGGAACATAGATGCAAAAATTTTAAACAGAATTTTAGTAAACTAAATTCAACAATATATAAAAAGGATGATACATTATGACCAAATTGGGTTTATCTTAGGTTGATATAACATTCAAAAATCATTTAATGTAATACACCATTGTATGAAATTATACAAGAAAGTCCACATGGTCACTTTAATAGATGCAGTAAAAAATGTTTGCAAAATTCAACATCCATTTCTATTATAAATTCTCAGAAAACTAGGGCTACAAGGGAACTTCTTTATCCTGATGAAGGATATGTATGCAAAGTTTAAAGTTAATGTTATACTTAATTGTAAATGATGAAATGTTTTCACTGTAATGTCAAAATCAATAAATACATGGATGTCCACTCTTACTACTCAAAATTTCACTGGAGGTTCTAGTCAGGGCAATTAGGAAGTTAAGCAAAGAAGTAAACCCTTCTTTCAAAAAAATGGAAAAAGATTCCATGCTCCTGGAGAGGAAGAACAAATATTGTTTAAATGTCAATACTACCCAAAGTAATCTACATATTCAATGCAATCTCTATCAAAATAACACCAGCATTATTCACAGAGCTAGAACAAATAATCATAAAATTTGTATGGAACCAGAAAAGACCCCGAATAGCTACAACAATCCTGAAAAAGAAAACCAAAGCAGGAGGCATCACAATCCCAGACTTCAAGCTATACTACAAAGCTGTAATCGTCAAGACAGTATGGTACTGGCACAAGAACAGACACTCAGACCAATGGAACAGAATAGAGAACCCAGAAATGACCCACAAACGTATGGCCAACTAATCTTTGACAAAGCAGGAAAGAATATCCAAAGGAATAAAGTGTCTTCAGCAAGTGGTGCTGGGAAAACTGGACAGCGACATGCAGAAGAATGAACCTGGACCACTTTCTTACACCATACACAAAAATAAACTCAAAATGGATGAATGACCTAAATGTAAGACTGGAAGCCATGAAAATCCTCCAGGAGAAAGCAGGCAAAAACTTCTTTGATCTTGCCGCAGCAACTTCTTATTCAACACGTCTCTGGAGGCAAGGGAAACAAAAGCAAAAATGAACTCCTGGGACCTCATCAAAATAAAAACCTTCTGCACAGCGAAGGAAACAATCAGCTAAACTAAAAGGCAACCGACAGAATGGGAGAAGATATTTGCAAATGACATATCAGATAAAGGGTTAGTATCCAAAATCCATAAAGAACTTATCAAACTCAACACCCAAAAAACAAATAGTCCAGTGAAGAAATGGGCAAAAGACATGAAGAGACATTTCTCCAAGGAAGACATCGAGATGGCCAACCGACACATGAAAAAATGCTCTACATCACTCATCATCAGGGAAATACAAATCAAAACCACAATGAGATACCACCTGACACCTGTCAGAATGGCTAACATTAACAACTCAGGCAACAACAGATGTTGGCAAGGATGTGGAGAAAGAGGATCTCTTTTGCATTGTTGGTGGCAGTGCAAGCTGGTGTAGCCACTCTGGAAAACAGTATGGAGGTTCCTCAAAAAACTAAAAATAGAACTACCCTACGACCCAACAATTGCACTACTAGGCATTTATCCAAGGGATACAGGGGTGCTGTTTCAAAGGGACACATGCAACTGAATGTTTATAGCAGCACTATCAACAATAGCCAAAGTATGGAAAGAGCCCAAATGTCCATCAATGGATGAATGGATAAAGAAGACGTGGTATATATATACAATGGAGTATTACTTGGCAATCAAAAAGAATGAAATCTTGTCATTTGCAACTACATGGATGGATCTGGATGGTATTATGCCAAGTGAAATTAGTCAGAGAAAGACAAAAATCATATGACTTCACTCATATGAGGACTTTAAAAGACAAAACAGATTAACATAAAGGAAGGGAAACAAAAATAATATAAAAACAGGGAGGGGGACAAAACAAAAGAGACTCATAAATATGGAGAACAAACTGAGGGTTGCTGGAGGGGTTGTGGAAGGGAAGACGGGCTAAAAGGGTAAGGGGCATTAAGGAATCTACTCCTGAAATCATTGTTTCACTATATGCTAACTAATTTGGATGTAAATTTTTAAAAAATAATTTAAAAAAAAAGAAAAATAAGTAAACCTGTCTTTATTTGCAGTCAACATGACCATGCATGTGGAAATTTTTATGTACTATACAAAAGGCTACAGCACTAACAAATGAGTTTATCAATGGGGCAGGATACAATATCAATACACAGAAATCAACTGCATTTCTATATACTAGCCACAAACATAAGGAAATTGAATTTTTTAAGTACCTCTTACAATATCACCAATAAATAATAAATACTTAGCAATATCTCAAAGAAAAAGTGTGCAGGATACGTAAGGTTAAAAACTATAGAACATCAATGACAGAAATTAAAGAAGATCTAAATAAATTGAATTACATACATTGGTCATAGGGCAGCGTTTTAATCTTGTTATAATGTTAATCTCCCTAAATGGATCTAAAAGT
Source organism: Panthera onca (assembly GCF_046562875.1). Classification (NCBI taxonomy): domain Eukaryota; kingdom Metazoa; phylum Chordata; class Mammalia; order Carnivora; family Felidae; genus Panthera; species Panthera onca. The sequence goes on from NC_138357.1 coordinate 26,107,143, forward strand.
TCAACACACTCCCTATCAAAATTCCAGTAGGCATTACTTGCCGAAATTAACAATCTGACTCTAAATATTTATATAGAAATGCAAACAACCTAGAATAGCCAAAACAACTTTGAAAAAGAAGAAAGTTGGAAGGCTCACACTTCCTAATTTGAAAATTATTATAAAGTCTACTGTAATTAAAGTGTTATAGTATTGGCATCAAGACAGACAAATAAATGTGACAGAGTATCATACAGAAATGTATCCACACATATATGAACTAATAATATTTTTCAATGGTGCAAGAAAATTCAGTAGAGAAAGAACAGCCTTTTCAACAAATTACATTGAAACAATTGCATATGCACATTCAAAAAATTAATTTTGATTTATACCTTATACCATATACAATAATTACTTGAAAACAGATCATAGCCCTAACATGAAATCATAAAATACAATTTCTAGAATAAAACATTAAATAAAATCTTTGTGTCCCTTGGGTTATAAAGATGGTTCTTAATATAAGCTCCAAAACATAATCCATGAAAGAAAAAAAGATAAACTGAACTTCATGAAAATTTAAAGCTTACATTCTTTTAGAGATGATGTTAAGAGAATGTAATGACAAGTCATAGACAGGGATATAAGTACATATCTTACAAAAGATATAAGTACATCTTATAAAAGATGTGTATCTAACTGACAAATGGATAAAGAAGATGTGGTTTATATATACAATGGAATACTACTTGGCAATGGAAAATAATGAAATCTGGCCATTTGTAGCAAAGTGGATGGAACTGGAGAGTATTATGCTAAGTGAAATAAGTCAGGCACAGAAAGACAGATACCATATGTTTTCACTCATATGTGGATCATGAGAAACTTAACAGAAAACCATGGAGGAGAGGAATGGGGGGAAAACGTTAGAGAGGGAGCGAGGCAAACCATAAGAGACTCTTAAATACTGAGAACAAACTGAGTGTTGATGGGGGGTGGAGGAGAGGGGAAAGTGGGTGATGGGCATTGAGGAGGGCACCTGTTGGGATGAGCACGGATGTTGTATGGAAGCCAAATTGACAATAAATTATATTTAATAAAAAAAAGAAAGAAAACACAAAACTAAAAGCACTGTAAAAGCAACTGAAAATTGTTAAGCTTCTTTTTCAATTATAAAATAAAAATTCTACTTTCAAACATCACAAAAAAAGACGTGTATCCAGAATATACAAAGAACTCTCAAAATTCAATACTAAAAAACAAACATCTTAATTAATAAAATGGACATCAGATTTGAGCATACACTTTGCCAAAGAAGATATTTGTATGCGTGAGCACATGAAAAAAAATGCTAAATATTATTAGTTAGCAGGCAAATGCAAAATAAACTACAATAAAAGAACTACACACATATTAGAATGGCTCAAATTTAAAAGGCTGACCATAGCAAGTGTTGAAGAGGAGGTGTAGCACTGGAACTCTCATATACTGCTGATGGGGATGTAAAATATCACAGCAACTTTGGAAAACAGTTTGGCAGTTTTTTAAAAAGTTAAACATATGCTTACCATATGATCCATCCGTTTCACTCCTAGGTATTTACCCAAGAGAAATTAGAGCATATGTCCATACATAATTTGTACATGAATGTTACTAGCAGCTTTATTTGTTAATAGCCTCAAGTAAGGAAAGAAAGAAAATATCAATCAATAGGAAAAAAGATAAAGAAATTGTCTTCTATACATACAAAAGAATACTATCAGAAATGAAAGAAATGTTATTGGTGCATACAACTACATGGATGAATTTCAAAACTACTATGGTAAGTGGAAAAAAACATAAAAATAGTACATGCTGTATGATTTATATAAATTCTAGAAAATTCAAAGTAATCTATAGTGACAGAAAGTAGATCACTGGATGTTTGAGAATGTGATGAAGGAATTACCAAGGGGCATGAGGGAATTTTGTAGGTGATGAATATTTTATATGAGTATATCTCTTTATTATTGTGATGTTTACGGGCATATACATATGTGAAGACTTCCTAAATAGTATACTTTAAATATGTGCAAATTTACTTTATACCAGAAGCTTCAGGCACATGCTACCTCTTTCTTAATTAGCAAAAGAGCTTGCTTGTGATACAGCTCAACCATACATCTCAGAATTTAGACTTACTTGCACTGATGGACATGACTCATATCATGTCCTCCACTTGAAGCAATCACAGTAGCTTGTGAATAGGATATGTGGCTTATACTAATTAAAGCCTATCCCTAAACCATAAATGTGGTTGATCCAACCAATCTACATGGTTGGAAAATTGTGGGTGCTGCTAGGATTGAAGAAGAAAAGTAATAAATCCTAGAGAGATAATCAAAAGTATCCATTACAGATTTTAAATGATTTAGGATATTATAGTCTAAGAATTTCTCATCAAATTATTTTTAAGAGTTATATTTTTTCTTTTTTATTTTAATTCCAGTATAGTTAACATACAGTGTGTTATAATAGTATCAGATATACAATACAGTGATTCAAAAATTCTATACATTACTCAGCACTCATGATGATAAGTGTACTCTTTAATCCTATCACCTATATCACCCATGTCAACACCCACCTCCCCTCTGGTAAGCCTGTTTGTCCTCTATAATTAAGAGTCTGTTTCTGTTTCTCTCTCTCTCTTTTTCTTTGCCTCTTTATTTTGTTTATTAAATTCCACATATAAATGAAATCATATGGCATTCGTCTTACTCTAACTTATTTCCCTTAGCATTATACTCTACAGCTCCATCTATGTTGTTGCAAATGGCAGGATTTCATTTTTTATGACTTAATTTTACACACACACACACACACACACACACACACACACACCGTATCTTCTTTATCCATTCATCCATTGATGGGCACGTGGGCTGTTTCCACAATTTGGCTATTGTAAATAATACTGCAATAAACATAGGGATGCATGTATCCCTTTGAGTTAGGTTTTTGTATTTTTTGGGTAAATAGCCAGTTTTGATTCGGTCAACACATATTTGATGAGCTCCTGCTTATTTTCCAGGCAATATAATAGGCACTAGAATATAGCAGTCATAATAACAAACAATATCCCTGCCTTCATAATACTCACATCTGGCATGGGACACAAGAGCACAGTAAAGTAACTATGCAAATATGTCATTTTAAGTAGTGATAACTGGGGCGCCTGGGTGGCTCAGTCGGTTAAGCGGCCGACTTCAGCTCGGGTCATGATCTCGCGGTCCATGAGTTCAAGTCCCGCGTCAGGCTCTGTGCTGACAGCTCGGAGCCTGGAGCCTGTTTCAGATTCTGTGTCTCCCTCTCTCTGACCCTCCCCCATTCATGCTCTGTCTCTCTCTGTCTCAAAAATAAATAAACGTTTAAAAAAAAATTTAAGTAGTGATAACTGCTTTTAACCAAAATATAACATGGTAAAGGGAAGTAGTTATAAGGATGATTAAAATTTTTATTATGAAATATTTAATACAAAGTTATAAATACGTGTGTGTATATGTATACATATATGTGTTTGTATATATATAAAATAAAATGAATACTTGCATATCCACCAAATTTGACTAATAGAAAATTGCCAATACCTTTGAAACCCTATGTTTTCACTTCTACTAACATATACCATAACTTGTGTGGAAGGTGAATACTGTAGACAGGAATGAGAAGAAAGTCTCTCTGGGGCTTTTCTACATTTTTTGAAGAGACCTAAGTGAAGGAATGAAGTGAACCATTATGCTTGTCTTTGGGAACTGCATTCCAGGCACAGAAAATAGCAAATACAAAAGCCATTATATATAAATTAACTTTGCTCTTTGAGTCAGGGTAAGAAGAGCACCATGGCCAATGAGGAGTGAATATGGGGAAGAGTAGCCACATATGAGGCTTGAGTGGTATCCAGGAGCCATATTAGTTTGATCTTTAAAGACTGAAAATAAGAGTGGCTTTTATTCCAAATGTGACTGGAAAGAAGTCATTGGAGAATTTGAGCAAAGGTGTGATATGCTCTGATTTTACTTTAAAACAAAGATTACACTGATTATAGAAGACAAGAAAGGAAACAGAAAAATTAGTCACATTGCTATAATCTAAGACATAGAGATTATGGTGGCTTAGATGGGGATGAGAGGAGTGAAGGTGAGAGTTAATTGGATTTGGGATATATTTTAAAATTAGAATTGACATGACTTCCTGACAAATATGATATATGGAAGAAAGAAATCAAGAATAATGACTAGCTTTCAGCCTGAAGAACTAAGTTAATTGTGGTGCAATTTACTAAACAAAGAATATCAAGGCAGGAATGGGTTGAGGGGCAGTCAAGAGTGATGTTCTGGCTATGATCAGTGTGAAATATCTATCAGATATCCAATGAAAGATATTGAGTAGAAAGTTGGAATAATTTTGGAACACAGGGCAAAATTCAGAAACAAAACAGAGTATATCCCTAGAAGAGGAATTCCTAGGGAGGAGAAGGCTACAGCAGTGAACAAAAGAGACCCTCATGAAGCTTATATTCTAGTGACAATAGCCAATGTCTCCAAAATACTTACCATGTGCCAGGTACTGTTCTAAGTGCTTTGCATATAATAATATTTAATATAATGTCTCATGGAGTAGGTGTTACTATTATATTCATTTTCCAAATGAGGAGACTGTAGAAGAGGAAAAGTAAAGAGACTTGCCAAAAATCACAGTGCCAGTAGGTGATAGGGACCTGAGTATGATCCCAGAGACTGTATTCATAGCTACCACATTACACTGTCCCACTCAAAAAAGCAATAAATCATATACAAAGATGCAGATATTTAGATTTATAGATATAATTTTATGTGACAGAGACATATATCACATCCAGTAAGGGGGGAAAGATAAAGAAATTCACAGGTAATTACACACCAGGTGATTTGAATTAGCATATTTGTTCAATCTCCATGGCAACCCTAAAAGCTAGATTATATTATTCTCATTTCACATAGAAGACATACAGGTTGAAGAGTTAGAGATATGTTTACAGGGCAAAAATAGAAGGCCTTAAATCTTAGGGTTATAACCTTAACTATAAAGTAAGCAATGACAGGTTATACAGAATAAGTAAATATGGCTCAAAATGATGGGACAAAAAAGGCATAAAATTAAGTTTAACTTAACTCATAATTGTACCTCAGCTGATGCACAAATAAAGGGCTACCAGGGAGATTTTTTTTCACACTAGATCACAATGGTCATTTCTATTTTCATGACACTAGTATTAACATATTTTATGCAAAACAAAATTAGAAATATATGAGTTAACAACATAAATAAGGTAAACAAAAGGAGGATGTTCAGTATGGTTGACTTTTTTCACATTCCTCCCCATCATTAGAATTACTATGGTTATTTAGCAAAAAAATTAAAATCTAACTTTAGTGGACAATTTGTCATTTACATTTGCCTATATTATTCATCATGAGTTATCCAGGGTTGTATCTGGTAATGCTTACATGACTTTTAAATGCAGAGAAAAATGTCCTGATAATTTTGGTTTCCCCTGTGGTCTGAATTTACCTTTCCAGAGCTTGAAATATATCTAGAAATACAACATGATCATACCCTAGAAACATTTAATGTTTGGTTATAATCTTTATTTGGTTATCTATAAAGAATTTTGAATTTACCCAGACAAATTAAGAAATAAGAATAAGATATGGTTTTATCATCAATGTGATAAAATGCATCAATGGTCTTCAGCTAATATAAGTCTATATGGAAGCCCCAACAATCATTCAGGGGTTTAAATTGATTTTATAAGTATCCAGTATCAGAGTCACTTCAGGAACATTCTCTTACACTAGTATTTGACTACTTCTTTTGAGACAAAAAACAATGAAGATATCAGCGCATGTGCTTAAAAAGTTATATTTTGGAGTACCTGGGTGGTTCAGTCAATTAAGCATCCGACTTCGGCTCAGGTCATGATCTCGCGGTTTGTGAGTTTGAGCCCTGCGTCAGGCTCTGTGCTAACAGCTCAGAGCCTGGAGCCTACTTCAGATTCTGTGTCTTCTCCTCTCTCTTCCCCTCCCATGCTCATGCTCTGTCTCTCTCTGTTTCTCAATAATAAATAAACATTAAAAATTTTTTTAAATAAAAAGTTATATTTTACATAACTTACCACTAAATGTTTGTTTTATTTTTTAACAAATATCACTGGTACAGACTTTACATCCAACAAAAATGTATCACTGGGTTCTACCCCTAAAATCAATACTTTAATTTAAATAAATTAAAAAATAATCAAAAGATAATTTAAGCCTCCCTCTAAAAAAAATGCCCACAAGTATATATTTTGATGAGCTTTAACAAATGAATATACCCTTGTAACTGCTACTACAATCCAAATATAGACCATTTCATTCATCCCCAAAAACTTCCCTTGAGCTCCTTCCCAGTAAATCCCTGTCCCCAACTCTACACATTGACCACCTGTTGTGTTTTTTTTCAGGGACTGTTTCTGTGTTTAGCACTGAAATTCCTGTGTTGCAGGAAACCTCTCAGAACCAGATAAAGTAGGATGGTGAAACACTGACCTGCTTTCTATCATTATAGATTAATATTGCCTGTTTTAGAGTTTCATACAAATGGAATCATACAATAATGTACTTACTCTTTAACATCTCAGTATAATAATTTTAAGATTCATCCACATTGTTTCATGCAATAGTAATTTATTTCTCTTTAATACTGAATATTATATTCTCTGTATACACCACAATTTGTTTATCCATTTACTTGTTGATAGACATTTGGGTGGTTCTCATATTTTAGCTCTTATAAATAATGCTATTATGAATATCCATACATAGGTCTTTTTGTGGACATATGTTTTCATTTCTCTTGAATAAAATACCTGACCAGAGGAGCCTGGGTGGCTCAGTTGGTTGACTCAATTTCAGCTCAGGTCATGATCTCATGGTTCATGAGTTAGAGCTCCACATCAGGCTCTGCGCTGACAGTGTGGAGCCTGCTTGGGATTCTCTCTCTCCTTCTCTTTGCCCCTCCCTTGCGCTCTCTCTCTCTCCCCCTTTCTCTCTCTCTCTCAAAACAAATAAATAAATAAACATAAAAAAATTGTAAGTAAAAAAATAAAATACCTGAGCAAATACCTAACAATAGTAATGTTGGGTCACAAAAAAAGTATATGTCTAAGTTTATAGGAAACTGGTAAACTACTTTTCAAAGTAGTTGTACCATTTTACATTCCTACAAACATTATATGAGTCTTCCAATTATTCTAAATCCTTTACCAGTGTTTTTAATTTTTGCTATTAAAATGGTTATGTAGCAAGTTCTCATGATTATAGTTTACATTTCCCTGACAATTAATGATGTGGAGAACTTTTCATGTACTTATTTGCCATCCAAATATATCTCTTGAATGCCTGATAAGCATCACAAACAGCACATATAAATCCAAATATTTGATGCCCCCCTGCAAACCATGAAGTCATCTTTGATTCTCTCTCACATCCCACAGAAGTCTGACAATAGATCAACTTTTCCCTATATTTTAGTATACTTATAAACTAACTCTTTTCACCACCTTCATAACTATCCTGCTCCAACCCACCATTTCTTGTCTGGACAAATATAATAGTTTTTTAACTAGTCTCTCTACTTCCACTCTTGTTCAAGTCATCAGTTTATTGTCCACACAGCAGCCAAAGTGATGCTTACAAAATATATGTCAGATCATGCATCCAACACCCAATGAATCATGATGGCCTTGGGTATATAAAATAATCTATACCAATCTATATGATCTTACCCCTCTGCTACCATTCTGACTTCAATTTCCTACCACGTCTCCTGTTTTTAACTTCATTCCAGCCACAATGACCTCCTGGTTGTTCCTTAAACATACCAAGCATACACCTGCTTCAGGACATTTGCACTGGTTTTTCCTCTGCCTGCCTGACATCTTTCCCTGAAGACATTTATCTGGCTTGTTTGCTCACTTCTTCAGATTTAAGCTCAAATGCCTCCTTAACAGAGATCATTTTTGAACACTCTATATAAAATCACTCTCCTGTCACTCTCTATTCCTTTTTCCCTATTCTATTTTTCTTCACACTACTTATCTCCACTTGGCTATTACAGATTTATTTTTTAAGCTACTGTCCACCTTGTCCATGAAATTTACACTTCAAGAGTATCTCAATTTCTCATATTGGTATCCTAGTGCCTAAACTGTGCTTGGTATGATGATAAAACTCAATAAGTTTGTTGAATGAATAAAGGTGAACTATTTCTCCATGTCCACCAAGTCCACCTCCTGGATACCATATTAAGTTCTTCATAGGGAGGAATCTTGCCTCATTCTTTTCATAGTATCTTGAATGAAATACATAGTAACCATTCAAAGATCCTCATCGATTGGTTTATGCATATTTAAATTGCTATCCAAATAGCCTAACTGAGATTGAAATTAGCCATGAAATGTTGATAACCAATATTATCTTAAACTGATATTACAGGAAAAACTAATACACTTGATAAATGGTAAAACAGATGAAATTTTTTCAGGTTCAACTAATACCTATTGCACTTGCCACATAGAAATAATTGCCAATGTTTTTGTATAGCATTTAATATGAATACATTGATTTTCAGGGATTAACTCTCCCAAAATTATAGATCTTGCACATCACAGAACTAGAATTCTAATTCCTTAGCTCATGGTTCTAAATTTTGTGCTTATACTTCTGCCTTTCAGTGTTTCTCCAGTCAAATGCTTCCTAATTATTGCCTCCGTCCTCCTCAATCTTTCATTCTCTAATCCATACCACATCTTGAGAAGTTTGTCATTAGTCACACTTTAGCTGTTCTCTTCATCTTCATCAAAACTTAACCCTATGTTGGCTTATTGTTACACTAACCCAAGTCAAGGGTAAATGACCATTACTTCTTGGTCCAGTAACTTCACATAAGAAAATTGACATACTGCTAACAGAAGTCTCTGGCTATCTAATGAAATGAGAAATTCCCGTGAGAATTTTAGATACTGGGGCCATACCAGACAAGGAGCATCATGATGTGTTTAGGCAATTTTTAAAGCCCCTTGCACACATCCCCCTAGGCAGCTACTGATTGTGCCTACTTCAAGAATAAGCTATGAGTATACATATATATACATGGTGATACACTACTCTTACTCCAGAGAGTATGAAATGAGAATTTCTCTAACCTACTTTTACTTAGCACTCCACTGACAGTTATGTTTTCTCTGTTGACCTAGGGGACACTGGAAATAAATGTAAGGGGTGAGAATTAGTATAAAGATTACTATTTTTCTTGTTTTTCATCTGTAAATAGTATGAAGTGAGTTAAATATATAAATTTTAAACCATATAATTTTTACTTATACCATCTGGGCATGTATTGAACTTTTATCAAATAGCTTCTATGCACAATGTACTGTGTTAAGCACTGTGAGAAAATCCTGCATATTATACACAATTCTAGCTCTCAGAGATTCATGTAATCTTCTGGAGAATACAGAAATGTCTATGAGAACTTGCAGGTAAGTAAACTTAGTACGGATATTACTGGTTTAAGTTTAGTCCACCCATGCAACAATAAGTACCAACTATATGCAAGGCTCTATGCTGGGAACTAGGCATTAAGTGATGAACATAACCTATCACAATCCTTATGTCATGGTATACACAGAATAGTAGGGAGGACACAGACATAAAGGAAATAATAATCTAAAAAATGGAAATTTTTAAATTGTGAATAAGTGCTATGAAAATAAGACAGGAAGCTCAGGGAAGACTTCATTGATATGAGGATCACTAAGCTATGATCTGAAGAGAGAATAGGAATTAAGCAAGTAAAAAATGGAGAGAAAAATGTCCCAGGCTCTCTGGTAAGAGGAAGCAAATAAAAGATTGAAGAGACACCCGTGTGGCAAGAGAAGATAAAGCAAGTACATGATGAATCTTGAGAGGTAGATGAAGCCAGAATATGATGCAAGACTCCTGGAACATGGTATGAAGCTTCAAAATTAGAATACCATTTTCACGATGGAATTAAAAACTTTTTAAAAATTCTATCCAATTAGTGTTAGGATATTCCTAACGCTAGAGTCTTGTTTACTTATACATTAATTATATTTGTCTATTACTCCTATACATTATAGCTAACTTGGTTAATCATGTAAATTACTATTTAACAAATATGATTTTATTATAATTTAAATATTAAGTTAAATACAATTTATATAAAATAAATATAATTAAATATTATATTAAACTACTATTTAACAAAAATACACAACAGATGAGAAAAGTTAGCCTTTCAGATGCCTTTCTAAACCGTATATGAAAGAGTAAGTGTGCATTTGCAAAGATTTAGAGATCATGAGATAAATTCAAATTGGAAATTAAATATGAAAACCATTCTGTAAATAAATTCTATAATTTTAACATATTGAGATCATTTGTTTTTCTGAGAAAAGGCCTGAGAAAAATGTGATCAAATAGCAGCTACCTTATATTTACTTTAGTCATCAATATTTCTTTTAAAGAAATGGAAGAGATGTAAATTCCTTTCTGAGATACACATTTTTGCTATTCTCCATTTACAGTTAAAAACTTCTGCTGTATTTATAGTTTCACCAAGTGTGTTTTAACAATCTGGATAATGCAACAACACATGTTGTTCCAAGTACTATCTTTATCACTAAGAGGTGCTTTTATATCTTTGAATATGAGAAATTCAAGGTAAATCAAAACCCATGGTACATACTTCAAGACCTCCTTCAACCCAGACATAGCTGTATATTTTTTTCCATTATATTCATGGTAGATACAATATCAGAAGCACTTAACAGAAGAAACCGACCACAAAAGCCATGCTCTTGTCATACACATCTGTAACTTCAATAATGTATGACTCTTGTTAACATACAGGGAACTATGAGTGTGAAATATCCCCACCAGAAATTATAGCCTTAAAGGAGAAAATTGTGCTTCTTGGTTCCTAGACTAAATAGAGAACAAGAAATCAAGAGTAAACACAAAGGTCTCTTCCTATTTAAACAGTATAATGCCTTTATTAAATATGTACTTAATCCAGGACCAATAGCATCCACTTCCCAAATTTCATAAAATATTAAAAGTATATTTTTATTATATTTCATTTTTTAATGTGGAACGTTTCATGAATTTTCATGTCATCCTTGCACAGGGGCCATGCTAATCTCTAACCATGCTAATCATTCCAATTGTAGTATATGTGCTGCCGAAGTGAGTACAAAAGTACACTTTTAAAAATCAAATTTTACTAACACAAGAAGCATTTTAACATATTTTTAAAGGAATTTTTAAATAAAGGCTATCACATTGCACATTGCTCAAGCTTTTTTTCCCCCTTCTCCATGTACATCTTCCTCAAGAAGCTTGTGAGCTTTTAGAAACTTTAGAGATCAAAGAGCTTTAATTTTGTCAATTCCACATTTTTAGTTTAACAAGTACATCCCCATTCAATGTTCTTGAAAGCGTTCTACAGTAATCACTACTTGAAAGATAATCTGATTATGTACTTCAGCTCACTGTAGTTGTAATACTTCATTTTTTTTTTTTACTGCAATGGTCAAATTCAGGGCAATTGCTTCCCATACCAAAATGGAGGCTGTTATTGAATATGAGCCATATTACTGATTTAATATACAATATCATTGCTATTGTTACTATTATCACTATTACATACAACAATTTGAATTTTCTTTTAATCAATTTTCATATACTGTGTCTTCTAAAATATTACCTCATTTATGTCTCAGTAATTTGAAAATACCTCTGTATTATTCAGTTTGGGCTGCTATGACAAAATACCATAGACTGAGTGCCTTGTAAACAACAGAAAGATATTTCTCACAGTTCTAGATGCTGACAGTCTGATATCATTTTCCAGCATGGCTGGGTTCTGTTGAGAGCCCTGTTCTGAGGTGCAGACTGCTGAATTCTCCTTGTTTCCACATGGTAGAAAGAAAGCTCTCTAGGATCTTTTTTATAAGGGGAATAATCCCATTTATGAGGGCTATAATCCTCATGTCCTAATCACTTCCCAAAGGTCTCACCCTCTAATACTATCACAATGGGGATTAGGGTTTCAACAAATGAATTTTGAGAGGACACAAACATTCAGTCCATAGCAATCTCCAAAGGAGGAGGTGATTTAATTTATAATGATTTTTCTGAAATTAAAATAGAATGTGTTTTCTGAAGCTGTAATATACAAATGTCCCCTATATTATATTTATTACACTTATTAACTAAATTTACCAAAATCCTAAGAAGCTAGACTCCATTATAGGTCAGGTATGGTTTCTTTCCAGCATTTATTTTGTTTATTTATGAGATCTGTATGCATCTTTTAAGAATTTTGGCATATTTGAATATCATGGAGAAATCATATGCTATATTTCATTATTTAGTCTTCTTGTATCATTCATTGGTGAATCCAAATTTCTGAAAAGCCTTAGGTTCCTGTGAGGTTAGTGTTGACATCATTCAAATAATATAAATTTAGTATGTGTACTAAGACAAATAGAACATATTTGGAGAAAAAAGCTCAAACATAGTCATTTGTTCTCTGAAGAAAACTGTAAGTAGTAACACTAAAAGACAAATATGACAAGGGTAGAAAATCAGATATGAGTTTATAATGTGATAAAAGTAATAGGAAGGTAAACACTCCCCTTGACAATTTAACATAAGTCTGTTCAAGAGAGACTATGACATAGTTTCATCAAGCAACAAATGAGGTACTCAGTACTGTAAAAATGTGGAGAGAACTGGGATAGTTTTCACTTGAAAAACAATTCTTTGGACAATTAAGTCAGCCTTTAGTATCAAGTATAGAAACACATTGATAATGAAAAATGGTGGATTTCTGGGGTGCCTAGGTGGCTCAGTTAGTTGAACGTCTGACTTCGGCTCAGGTCGTGATTTCATGGTTCATGAGTTCCAGCCCCACATCTTGACAGCCTGCTGCTGTCAGCACAGAGCCTGCTTCAGTTCTTCTATCCTCCTGTCTCTCCCCCCTCCCCCATTCACACTTGCTCGCGTGCTCTCTCTCTCTCTCTCTCTAAAATACAGTTTTGTAAAAAAAAAAAAAAAAAAAAAAAAAAGAAATGGTGGATTTCTGAAGTTGTTAAATTTTTTAAATGCATAATACGTGTAACTTTGCTGTCATGAAACCCTCTATAACAGAGCATTTGTATGAATTTGGGTACATATTGGAACTCCTTGTAAGAATATTTAGTTACCAGATTTATCAGCAAGAAAAAGTCTTTTTTCATTAATTGCTTTTCTGTAGCCAAAATATTTGTAGAAATGGAGGTATTGGGAAGCAGACTCATAACTGTCCTCTATTACACTAATCTCAAAATGTTGGAAAGTATTTTGTAGACTCCTTACTTCCATTAATAATTTTGTCATGGATATCTAATCTATAAAATTACCTAAATCTTAACAAAGCTATTTATATGCTTATGCTATACATCAGGTAATAAAAGTTCTCAACCATACATTACAGTATAGGTGTTGTTGGCACAATTTGACAGATGATGTGCTTTCACTAGTCATATGTTCTAGTTAATATATCAATATTAATATACTAATATATTACATTCTATATATATGGGTACCAGTCATTAAAACACAGATTACAGTAAAGTTAACAATATTATAATTGCTGCAACTATTCTTTTGTTGCTTCTACACTTATTATTTCATTTAATCCTTACACTTACTCTAATTATATTTATCAATATTCCATTTTCCAGATGAAGAATTTGAGGCCTTATCAAAGCTAAGTTCTTCTCTACACAGTCACACAACTATTTAGTGTCTTAGCAAGAATTTGAAAGAGAGCCAATCTGAACTATGGAGTGCCTTTTGATGTAAAAACTAAATACAAGTAATCTATTTTAGCCTTTCTTTCATAATCATGATGATATAAGTAAATTATCCTTAGGAAATAGTTGTATATGTACATCATATATCATAGTTTTAACTAACCCTATATTCTTCTGAGTTTGTGTTCTATGTGTTTCAGTGGGACTCCAGATTTGGTTTTGTTTTGTTTAGTTTTCTGGAAAAGAAAATCATTGTCTCTGATTCTTTGTACTATTTTTTAAAGTTTCCATTTACTTTGATGGTTTTAAAAATATATTTCACATATAACATTGTGTAAATTTAAGATGCACAACATGTTGATTTCATACAGTTACATATTGGAATATGATTGCATTGTAGTGATAATTAGCACCTCTATCATTTTGGATTAAAAAAGTCTACAGGGGAGGAGAGTAAGATGGCAGCAGAGTAGGACTCCAGGCTCACCTAGATCCATGAACACAACTAAGAAGCTAACAAATTATCCTAAATACCTCAGAAATCAGCCTGAAGATGGTGAAAAAACTCCACAACTAAAGGGAGAGAAGAGGCCATACTGAAGAATGTAGGAAGTGCAGAGACATGGTTAAGGGGAGAAACAGATCACAGGTGCCATAGAGGACAAGGAGCCATGGTCATGGAGAAGGGCGAGAGAAAGAAAGAGAGAAGTACCCAGGGGAATGCATAAGGAGAACATTTCTCCAAAGCCATGGGCTTGGAAAATGAGAGGGACTGAATTTCATGCATTCCTCCAACCAGTGGGACTTAAAGCCTAGAGTTTTAAAGGTGAGTAGGCTTGGCTGGGATAGAGCCTAAAGGGACTTCACTGTTCCAAGAGAGAAAGCAGAAAAACAACCCTGGGGCAGATAGGTTGGAAACAACCATCTGAAAAATAACTGGGGCACACAGGGGTGAGATTATTTGTTCTTCTCAGAGGTAGAGAATTTATCACAAATGAAAGAACAAAATAAGGCCAAGGCCAGAGATCTAGGCAAAACAGATATAAGTAATATGCCTGGTGTAGAATTTAAGGCAACAATCATAAGGGTACTCACTGGGCCTGAGAAAAGACTAGAAGACATCAGGGAGACCATTACCACAGAGATAAGAAGTTAAAAAAGAATGAATCAGAGATGAAGAATGCAATAAACAAGGCTTGGTGGAATGAACTGCAGGATGGAAGAAAGAGAGGAACAAATTAGTGACCTAATGAGGCTGAACAAAAGACAGACAGAAGAATTGTGCACCAGGAAAATAGACTTAGGCAACTCAATGACTCCATTTCTCATTATTATGAGAACATAATAATATGCCTATTATAGGAGTCCCAGAAGAACATGGAAGAGAAAGGGGGTGGAAAATTTATTTGAAGAAATAATAGCTGAAAACCTCCCTAATCTGGGGAAGGAAACAGACACCTACATCCAGGAGGCAGAGAACTCCCATCAAAATCAACAAAAGCAGGTCAACACCAAAAAATACTGCAATTAAATTTGCAATATATAGTGATAAAGAAAAAATCTTAAAAGCAACAAGACAAATGAAGTCCTTAACTTACAAGGGAAAACCATAAGGCAAGCTGAAAATTTCTCAACAGAAATGTGACAAACCAGAAGGGAGTGCCATTATATATTCAAAGTGCTAAATGGGAAAATTCTGCAGCCAAGAATACTTTATCCAGCAAGGCTATCACTCAGAATAGAAAGAGAGATAAAGAGTTTCTCCTACATGAACAAAACTAAAGGAGTTCATGACCATGAAACCAGTTCTGCAAGAAATATTAAAGGAGTTTCTAAACACAATGGAAAGACCAAAAGAAACAAAGACAAAAAAAGCATCAGAGAAAATGTCCAGAAACAAAGACAAAACAAGTAATAAAATGGCAATAAATACATATCTTATCAATAATTACTTTGAATGTAAAGGGACTAAATGCTATAATCAAAAGATATAGGGTCAGAATGGATTAAAAAAAAAAAAAAAACAAGACCCATCTATATGCTGTGTACAAGAGACTCATTGCAGCCCTAAAGACACTTGCATATTGAAAGTGAGGGGATGGAGAAACATTTCTCATGCAAATGAGTGTAAAAGAAAGCCAGAGTACTAATACCATATTGGACAAAATAGACTTTAAAACAAAGACTACAAAAAGAGACAAAAGAGCACATTTACATAATCATAAAGGAGACACAATCTAAAAGAAGATATAATAACTGTAAATACTTAGGCATCCAACATGAGACCCCCAAATATATAAAACAATTAATAACAAACATAAAGGAAATAATTGATAATAAGACAATAATGATAAGAGACTTTAATACCCCACTTACATCATTGAACAGATCATCTAAACAGAAAACTGACAAGAAAACAATGACTTTAAAGGACACAGTGGACCAGATGGACTTAAAAGATATTCAGAACATTCCATCCTAAAGCAGCAGAATACGTATTCTTTTCAAGTGCACATGGAACATTCAACAAAATAAATCACATATTGGTCACAAAACAGGCCTCAACAAATACAAAAAGACTGAAATCACACCATGTACCTTTTCTGACCACAACACTATTTAACTTGAAGTCAACCACAAGAAAAGATTTCAAAAGACCACAGATAAATGGAGGTTAAAACACATGATTGTAAACAATCAACGAGTCAAGCAAGAAATCAAAGAAGAAATTTAAAAATATAAGAAAACAAATGAAAATGGTAACACAATGATCCAAAACTTTTCAGACACAGCAAAAGCGGTTATAAGAAGGAATTATATAGCAATAGAGGCCTACATCAAGAAGCAAGAAAAATCTCAATCTAGCCTTACACCTAAAGGATCTAGAAAAGGAACAACAAAGAAGCCTAAAGCACATATAAGGAAGTAATAAAGATTAGAGCAGAAATAAATGATACAGAAACTAAAACAAACAAACAAAAGAAACAATAGAAGAGACCAACAACACCAGGAGCTGAGTCTTTGAAAAAAAATTAATAAAATTGATAAGCCTCTAGCCAGACTTACCAGAAATAAAACAAGAAGGTCCCAAATAAATAAAATCACAAACAAGAAGAAAAATAACAACCAACATGACATAAATACAAATAATTATAAGAGCATATTATGAAAAATATATACCACCAAATTGGAAATCCTGGAAGAAATGGATAAATTCTTAGAAACATAAACTACCAAAACTGAAACAGGAAGAAATAGAACACTTGAACAAACCAATAACCCGCAAGGAAATTGAGTCAGTAATCAAAAACCTTACCAATAAACAAAAATCCAGGGCCAATCAACTTCGTAGGCAAATTCTACCAAAAACTGAAAGAAGAGTTAATACCTATTCTCAAACTATTACAAAAAATAGAAATGGAAGGAAAACTTTCAAATTTATTCCACGAGGCCAGCATTACCCTGACACAAAAGCCAGATAAAGACTCCACTAAAAAAGAGGACTACAGAACAATATCCCCGAGGAACATGGATGCAAAAATGCTCAGTGAAATACCAGCAAAACAAATCCAACAATACATTAAACGAATGATTCACCATGATCAAGTGGGATTTATTCCTGGGTTGCAAGGGCAGTACAATATCTTCAAGTCAACCAACATCATATATCACAATAATAAAAGAAAGAAAAAGAACCATATAATCATTTCAATAGATGCAGAAAAAGCACTTGACAAAGTACAACATCCATTCATGATAAAAACCCTCAACAAAGTAGTTTTAGAGGGAACATACTTCATTCAATACAATAAAGGTCATATATGAAAAACCCACAATTAAGATCATCCTCAATGGGGAAAAACTGAGAGCTTCTCCTCTATGATCAGGAATAAGACAGGATGTCCACTCTCACCAGTGTTACTTAACATAGTACTGGAATTCTTGCCACAGCTTTCAGACAACAGAAGGAAATAAAAGACATCCAAATTGGCAAGAAAGAAGTAAAACTTTCACTATTTGCAGATGACATGGTATGTTATATAGAAAATCCCGAAGCATCTACCAAAAAGAAAAAAGAAAAAGCTGCTAGAACTGATAGGTGAATTTAGTAAAGTTGCAGGATACCAAATCAATGTACAGAAATCTGTTGCATTTCTATATACCAATATAGAAGCAGCAGAAAGAGAATCAAGGAGTAATCCCATTTACAACTGCACCAAGATCAATAAGACGCCCAGGAATAAACACACCCAAAGTGGTGAAAGACCTGTACTCTCAAAACTATAAAACCATGAAGAAAGAAATTGAACATGACATAAAGAAATGGAAAGACATTCCGTACTCACGGATTGGAAGAACAAATATTATTAAAATGTCTATACTACACAAAGCAATCTTCACATTTAATGCAATCCCTATCAAAACAACAACAGCATTTTTCACAGAACTTGAAAAACCAATCCTAAAATTTGTATGGACCCACAAAGGCCCTGAATAACCAAACTACCTTGAAAAGGAACAGCAAAATAGGAGGCATCCATCACAATTCTGGACTTCAAGTTATATTACAAAGCTGCAGTGATCAAGCCAGTATGGTACTGGCACAAAAACAGACACATAGATCAATAGAACAGAATAGAACCCTTCCCCCCAAAATGGACCAACAACTATATGGTCAATTATTTTCAACAAAGCAGAAAAGAATATCCAATGTGGATAAGACAATCTCTTCAACAAATGGTGCTGGGAAAACAGGACAGCAACATGCAAAAAATTGAGACTAGACCACTTTCTTACACCATACACAAAAATAGGTTCAAAATTGATAAAAGACCTATATATGTGAGACACAAAACCATTAAAAAATCCTAGAGGAGGATACAGGCAATAAGCTCTTTGAGAACAGCCATAGCAACTTGTTACTAAATATGCCTACTGAAGCAAGGGAAACAGAAGCAAAAATAAACTATTGGGACTTAATCAAAATAAAAGCCTTCTGCACAGCAAAGGAAACAATCAACAAAACTAAAAGGCAAGCTATGGAATGGGAGAAGATATTTGCAAGTGACATAATTGATAAAGGGTTAGTATCCAAAATGTTAGTATCCAAAAGTATCCAAAAGAACTTATATAACTCAACACCCAAAAAACAATCTAGTTAAAAAACGAACATAAGACATGATAGATATTTTTTCAAAGAAGAACTTCAGATGACCAATAGACACATGAAAATATGATCAACATCACTGACCACCAGAAAAATACAAACCAAAACTACAGTGAGATATCACCTCATACCTGTCAGCATGGCTAAAATCAACACAAAAAACAACAGGTGCTGGTGAGGATGTGGAGAAGGGGGATCCCCCATGCACTGTTGGTGGGAATGCAAACTAACACAGCCACTCTGGAAAACAGAATGGAGGTTCCTCAAAAAGTTAAAAATAGAACTACCCTAGATTCAGCAATTGCACTACTAGATATTTACCCAAAGAATTCAAAAATACTTATTCAAAAGGATACATGCACCCTGATGTTTATAGCAGTATTGTCTACGATAGCCAAATTATGGAAACAGCCCAAGTGTCCCTTGACTGGTGAATGAATAAAGTGGTGTACACACACACACACACACACACACACACACACACACACACACAATGGAATATTAGTCATCTGTAAAAAGAACGAAATCCTGCCATTTGCAATGACATGGATGGAACTAGAGAGTATTATGTAAGCAAAATAATTCAGTTAGAGAAACATAGATACCATAGTATTTCACTTAGATGCAGAATCCAAGAAACAAAGCAAACAAGCAAGGGGGTGGGGAGGAAGAGAGAGAGAGAGGCAAGCCAAGAAACAGACTTCACTCTAGAGAACAAACTGATGGTTACCAGAGGGGAGATGGGTGGGAGGATGGGTTTAAATACTTGATGGGGATTAAGGAGTGCACTTGTTGTGATCAGCAATTTATGGAAGTATTGAATCTCTACAGTGTACACCTGAAACTAATATTACATTGTATATTAACTACCTGGAATTTAAATAAAACTTTGAAGAAAAAGAATTCTATGAGTCACCTTATGAGAGGACCTAGCATTTGAATACAGAAGTGTGTGGTATAATTGTTTGTCAGAAATTCAGTTTCCTTTTGGATGAAATTTTCTGCTTTGAACCTTTTTTTTCTCACCCTTGGCACTTCTGACAATTTGCACTAGATAATTCTCTGTTCTGTGGGGATGTCCTGTGCCTTTTAGGATGTTTAGCAGCATCCCTTGCCTCTGTTCAGTAAATGCCAGCAGCACCCTACCTTCCCCAATCATGACAACTAAAATTTCCTCCAGAAATTACCAAAAGAAATATCCCCTATGGGACAAAAGCACCTTCTGCCGAAAACCACAAGTTTAAAACAACACCGCTAAAGAAAAAAAGAGCAGATAAGCATTCTTCAGTGCAGCCTTATTCAATTCAGAAAAAAGGCAAAATCATGGACATTGCTTTTCTGACCAATTTGTGGATTACAGAGTTGCCTATTGAAAGGAGGAATTTTGAATACATAATTGTATGCATAGTTTAGTTTCATCAATTTTTCATCGAAATTCAACTCATTTTATTAAGTACGTTTCATACAGATAATAAAACAATGAAAAATATGAGGAAATCACCATGTACTTGGTGTTTTAAAATCATGACTATTACAAATAATATACTCAGTTGTGGTTTTACATTGCAGAGATTTCCTCACCTTGTGTCCTTTGAGTTGGATTCTATGCTTAGCCTAAGAAGCTATTTTCTCACTAGATTAAATATTGTGAAATAAAAAAAAATATGTAAACATAATATGCCCCAAAGCAAAAAATTAATTTTCAACACAGATGGGTTTCAGGAGGTTTAATGCCAAAGATTTTAAAAGTCCTGTGCCAGGGGGGACTTTGTTTGCAACTGAGATAAAATATTTCCTGTATTACCCTCACAGAATGATGAGTTTCATTCCCAAAGCAGACATTTGAAGGGTCATTTGAAATAAAGTGAAAAGCATTAAATATCTGATTCCCTTATTCCCAACAGTACCATTAACTCTATCTGTTCTATCCCCCAAAATGGAAAAAAGGAATAGTAGGTAGGAAGGTGGGTAAAATACTTTATGATGTGATTTTTTTTCCCAAAGAGAGATTAATCACAAAAGGATAATTTTGAAGTTTTTATTCAGTGACAACCTTATATGTAGTCAAAGGGAGTTAAATCTAAATAAGGACAAGCTTAATCCCCATTCCATATGGTGAGTTGATATCAATGAAGTCTTCCACATTTAGCCAAGAAACCCTGATTATCACCAAATTCATTTCTTTGTAGCCTTCTTTTGTCAATAAATAAACATCGCAGTGTATGGAGAGCTTAGGTTACCTATTAAATAATGGATCCAGCCATTGCCTTCAAAGAGCTATTAATTATTCTGTAAAAGTTAGTTAGGACAGAGATACAAGAAACTTCTAAAAATACATACTTATACTTTTTTTCCCTCCTGAACATACAATATGCATTTAACCAATGTTGAATGAATCTAAACTGAGAAAAGTTACATGAGTTAGAAAACAGACTGGATCGTTCTAGGAAGATTTACACTCATACAAAAGAAAGCTACAAATGGCCTTGAATTCTTAAAATCCTGTTTGGGAATGCTTCAGGAAGTTTCCAGAAATTCCACTTGATTATTCAAAATCTGTACCTTGGGCTCAGACAAGTTGAGAAAGAATCATATTTGTAACCACCATACATCTCAGAATTTCTGCAAGTGTCCATTGTTCTCATTAATTCATTTGGGTTTGTCCCTATTTGGGGAAAAAAAAAAAAAAGCTTGCTCCAAAGAAGCAATTTATTCTTGAATGTAAATACCTAGGCATACCTCAAGCTGTGGCTTTGTCATTGGTTCAGATGATTCTCTGTGTAAATGTTCCTCTATAATTTAATTTGTAGTTAGACTTACACGGATAAGTTTGGGGGAACTATTTCTTCCTAAATGCTCAACATCTCCACTGTGATAATATGGCTAATCTGGGAGACTCACTTCCAAATGAGAAAATATGAAAGAAGAGAGTTTATGGCTATACTCAAAGGCCCAAAGTACACCTTGTAAGAAGTTGCTTCAGCTGAAGGTTGTGTTTTCTTCTCCTTAGTAAAAGAATAATACCTTTCAGAGTTTGAATGATCCCAACATACTTAAGCCACCTTATCCCTAGTCTAAATAATGGTTTATTATTTTGTACTTCAAAGTCCCCCAAAAGTCTGTCTAGTGGTAATGATATCTAGCACTGAAAATTGTTATGCATATATAATTATTTGTAAAAACTAGGTAAGTTATGACAAGATATACTTGTTTATTTTAGATGGGTGTTACCTTAGACATAAAAAATACTCTAAATACAAGTTATCTCAACTCAGATAAAAAAGCTAACTTTGTATGTGTACCTCACCATCATATTGATGAATTATAAGGGACACTAGCAATGTAAAATTATTAAATGATAAAATCTCATACTAGCCACATTTTCAGTGCCCAGTAGCCATATACTCATCATTACAAAAAATGTTATTGTCAATTCTGCTATATATAGTACAGTGATATGAGAAATATATGTATCTTCAAAATATTTAAGGATTTTGAGAGAATTTATATTTTTCCCACTTGTAGACCACTTGACTTTCAAAGGAAAGGCACTTCTAAATTCTGACCAGTTCTATGTGATTATGCAACACCTCCATCAATCATTCTAATTAGAATCAGGAAATATTAAATTAAGACTTTTCTACTTCATGCACTTTTGAAACCAGCTTTCCTAATTTCATTGACCAGCTATTCACCAAACTGATGACAAGGCTAAAGAGTACAAAGAGAAGATTATTATATGTAATTTTACTGATTGCTCCCATTATTATAATTATATTCTACTTAGTTTTAGCTTCATTTAAAAACTTAGGGGTAAGGATAGTGTATCAGTCAGGATTCCGCAGAAAAAAAAATGAATAGGGAAATATATGATTTATTTCTATGGAATTGGCTTATACAATTGTAGGAACTGGCAAGTATGAAAGCTCTCAGGCAAGCCAACTGATCAGAAATTCAAGCAAGAGTTAATTCTGCAGTCTTGAGGAAGAATTTCTTTTTCTCCAGGAAACCTCAGTTTTTGCTCGTAAGGCCTTAAACTGATTGGATGACATCTATATTATCAAGAGTAATCTCCTTTACCTAAAGTCAACTGATTGTAGCTGTTAGCCACATGGGAAAAAAACCTTCACAGCAAAACCTAGATTAGTATTTGATTAAATAACTGGGCCTAGCCTAAGTGACACAAAATTAACCATCACAGATGGTAATGAGGTCATCTGAATTCTCTAAAATGGAACTGGGGTGAGAAAGAGGGAAGTTTCTTCTCACGGCCAGAATGTGTCCAGGTCCCTGTAAGAATTCCTATTTACCACTTCAAACATGGGTGGAAGACTCAACAACCCCAGTTATGATAATAATCTAGACAAGAGGTTCCTCAGCAGTGTGATTAAATGGGTAAACTGCAAAACCCTCCCTTCTTTGGGCTGGTGGATCAGTGAATTGTCTGCAGTTGTCTGCCTTTATCCTGAGGACTGTTTCCAGAAGAGTGTGAGTTTTATTTCCTTTGGCAAAACTCAGTGAAAATAACACTACTCACTTGTGTCCTGCCCTCTCTCCTCCCCAACTTGATACTTTATCCTATATCATTGAACTTCTTTTTCTCAGTCTCCTTCCTTTTTCTCTATTCTTTTCTTATTTCAATTTCAATAACTTAAATACAGATCTACTTTATGAATAAAATTTTTAAACACTGTGTTCAAAATAAAAATTTTATATTAAAGGCTATAATTTTGGATACTTGAAGCTACTTCAAATTAAGATAAAATCATGGGAAAATATTATTATAACAATTCATGTTCTATGTGCCTTAAACTCAGGATTTGAGACTATACATTCTGTATTTCTTGCTGACATTCATTTAATATTTACTTGCAGTTTTGGGGTACCTGGGTGGCTCAGTTAAGCGTCTGACTCTTGATTTCGGCTCAGATCATGATCTCAAAGTTCATGAGTTTGAGCCCCACATCAGGCTCTGTGCTGGCAATGCAGAGCCTGTGTGAGATTCTCTCTCTCTCTCTCTCTCTCTCTCTGCTCCCCCTGCTCACACCCTCTCTTTCTCTCAAAATAAATAAGATTTTTTAAAAGGTAAAATATATATACATTTAACTACAGTTTTAGAATAAAGCCAGAGAGAAGCTGAACATTCCTGCACATTTGAATTTCAAAATAAACATCTATGAACCCTCTCCCAAAAGGCTTCGCGCATATATGCCTCTGAACTCCAATGTGAGAATGTTAAAGAATGTGCTTTGTGATAAGATCCTACAGTAACATGGAAAATCATACATCCACAGGACTCTAGGTTAATCCTTTGATGAGAATGTTCAAATTTACAACTTGGAACAGCAATTGCATTATAAGATAAAAGATGGATAGTGAATAAATGCAAGGTTGTGATCATTCACTGAGAAGGCCCTTGCTGACATCATAAAACATGGGGGCACAGTTTGAACAGCCTTTGTATGTTGGGAGATCCCCAGGAGTGATTTGCAGCCACTTGCTTCTTCGTTGTTCCACTTGATATTTAAGGGTATTTTTTTTAACCCTTCTAAGAGCCTCCTCTGAAGAACCGTTTCAACTGCAAGGAAGTTGAGAGAAAGTCCCCTACGGCATTTCCATGAAAATTAAATTTGGAACTTTTTATTATGAGGTGATAATGTCAACTCATTCCAAAAATATTTGTCAAGGATCTGCTGTATGCCACATATAGAGATGAATACCATCAAGTCCTGCCCTCACTTCAAGTCAACTCCTCAAGGACCCTACAAAGATTTGAGGACACTTGTTATTCATTTGTATCCAAGTGCCACCTAGAAGGGATTTATAGCAGTTGTCCAAGTTGATACCCGCATAACCATAACTAAAACAAACATTCCAGATAGATTTTTTAGATGAATTTTAGATTTATAGAAAAGCTAAAAAGCTTAGTATAGGGATGTGATGGTCAATTCTATGTATCAACATGACTGGGCCATGGATGTCCAGACATTTGTTCAAACATTATTCTAGCTATGTCTATGAGAGTGTTTCTGGATGAGATTAACATTTTAATCTGTAGACTGAATAAAGCATATTGTGCTCCCTTAGGTTGGTGAAATCCATTCAATCATTTAAAGGCCTGAATAGAACAAAAAGGCTGACCCTCCCTTAATAAGAGGGTATTTCCTCCTTTCTCACTGCCTTGGGCTGGGACATTGTAAGGGTTTTTTCTTTTTATACCTTCGGACCTGGACTAGAACTAAACTATACTACTACTATATACTATATTATATACTACTAAACTACATATATACATATAGATATATGCACACATATATATAGACATATATATGTGTGTGTATATATATATATATATATATATATACACACATATAGTAGCCTTTTAGTTCTGTTTCTCTGTAGAACCTTAATACAACAGAGTTACCATATATATTTTACTTGGTTTCATTTTCCCATACTGTTATCATCTTCATTATTATGATGCATTTGTCCAAACTAAAATTTAGAGAGGGCGCTAAGATGGCGGCAAAGTAGGAGGACCCTAGGCTCACCTTGTCCCTTGAACACAACTAGATAACTATCAAATCATTCTGAATACCCAAGAAATTGACCTCAGGACTGACAGAACAAACTCCACAACTAGAGGGAAGGAAGAAGTCACATTGAGGAAGATAGGAAGTGCAGAGATGAGCTGTGGGTGAGAAACCAAACCAAAGCAATGCAGGACAAGGTAGAGGGGGAGGGAGCCCTGGTCACAGAGAAAGGTGCATGAGAGGCCACACAGGGGAATGCACAAGGAGAACACTTCCCCAAAGAAAGCCATTAGCCAGGAAAATGAGAGGAGCCGATTTTTGTGAATTTTTTAAAAAAATTTTTTTAACCTTTTTATTTTATTTTTGAGACAGAGAGAGACAGAGCATGAACGGGGGAGGGTCAGAGAGAGGGAGACATAGAATCGGAAACAGGCTCCAGGCTCCGAGCGGTCAGCACAGAGCCCGACGCGGGGCTCGAACTCACAGACCGTGAGATCACGACCTGAGCCGAAATTGGCCACTTAACCGACTGAGCCACCCAGGTGCCCCCGATTTTTGTGAGTTTTTAAAGACTGGAATTCATATACACAATGGAGTACTACGTGGCAATAAGAAAGAATGAAATATGGCCCTTTGAAGCAATATGGATGGAACTGGAGAGTGTGATGCTAAGTGAAATAACCATACAGAGAAAGACAGATACTATATGTTTTCACTCTTATGTGGATCCTGAGAAACTTAACAGAAACCCATGGGGGAGGGGAAGGAAAAAAAAAAAAAAGAGGCTAGAGTGGGAGAGAGCCAAAGCATAAGAGACTCTTAAAAACTGAGAACAAACTGAGGGTTGATGGGGGGGGGGGGGGGGGGGTTGAAAGGGAGGGGAGGGTAGGTGATGGGCATTGAAGAGGGCATCTTTTGGGATGAGCAGTGAGTGTTGTATGGAAACCAATTTGACAATAAATTTCATATATTAAAAAATAAGTAAAGAAAGAAAGAAAGAAAGAAAGAAAGAAAGAAAGAGAAAGAAAGAAAGAAAGAAAGAAAGAAAGAAAGACTGGAGTTTTAAAGGTAGGTGGGCTAGGCTGGGTTAGAGCCCTGAGGGCACTGCCCTGCTCTGGCTAAGAAGGCAGGCAAACAGCCCTGGGCACAGAGGGTGCTACCTGAGGAATGCCTGAGGCACATGGGAGATTATTCACTCTTCTTGGAACATAGTCCGAGAGGTAGCATTCACAGAGATCCCTCTCCAGTGGCCAAAGTGGGGAGCACTGGGGGGGGGGCCATTTCCCACCCTCCACCAACATAAATGCAGAGCCACCTAAGGAGGGCAGCTTGGCCCTAACATTGGCTGTTTAGCCTGCTTGCTCCAAGTCCCACACCCCCATGCAGTCTGTCCAGACTGCCCTTCTCAGTCACTCCTCCCTAAATCCCAGGGCCAGGAGATCCTCCCTCAGAATACCAGCACAGGCCCCTGTCCACACCAAGTCCCTAGAGGGTAGAGTTTTAAAAGTCAGCAGGCTTAGCTGAGATAGAGGCCAGAAGGCACAGCAGTGCTCCTGGAGAGAAGACAGACAAACTACCCAGAGGCAGACAACATGAAAACAGCCATCTGAAAGATGCCTGTGATGCACAGGGTGGAGATTGTTCGCTCTTCCCAGAGTGCTTCCCTGAGAGCAGCAAGGCTACGATTCAGAATAGAAGGAAATATAAAGAGTTTCCCAGACAAACAAAAACTAAAGGAGTTCATGACCACAAAACCAGCCCTGCAAGAAATATTAAAGGGGACTCTCTGAGTGGAAAGGATAGACCAAAAGTGACAAGGACAA
Organism: Panthera onca; assembly: GCF_046562875.1. Classification (NCBI taxonomy): domain Eukaryota; kingdom Metazoa; phylum Chordata; class Mammalia; order Carnivora; family Felidae; genus Panthera; species Panthera onca. Next base: position 26,134,596 of record NC_138357.1, read on the forward strand.
GAAAGGAACAGAGAAAATCTACAGTAACAATGACAAAACAAGTAATAAAATGGCACTAAATACACATCTATCAACGATTACTCTGAATGTAAATGGACTAAAAGGTCCAATCAAAAGACATGGGCTAGGTACCTGGGTGGCTCAGTCGGCTGAGCATGACTCTTAATTTCGGCCCCGGTCATGATCTCAAGGTTCCTGAATTTGAGCCCCACATCTCGCTCTGTACTGACAGTGTGGAGCTTGCTTTGGGATTCTCTCTTTTCCTCTCTCTCTGCCCCTCCCCAGCTTGTATGCTCACTCCCTCTCTTTCTCTTTCTCTCTCTCTCTCTCTCTCTCCCTCAAAATAAATAAATAAACTTAAAAAAACCCTCCTAACAAACAAAAGTCCAGCACCAGATGGCTTCACAGGGGAATTCCACCAAACATTTAAAGAGTTAATATCTAGTCTTCTCAAACTATTTCAAAAATTAGAAAAGGAGGAAAACTTCCAAATCCATTCTGAGGCCAGCGTTACCCTGATACCATAAACAGACCAAGACTCCACTAAAAAAGAGAACTACAGGCCAATATCCCTGATGAACATGGATGCAAAAATTCTCAATAAAATACTAGCAAATTGATTCCAACAATACATTAAAAGAACCATTCACCATGATCAAGTGGGATTTATTCCTGGGCTGTAAGGGTGGTTAAAAATTAGCAAATTAACAATGTGATACGCCAAATTTTTTTTAAAAAATTTAACTCTATTTATTTTTGAGAGAGACAGAGACAGAGACAGCATGAGCAGGAGAGGGGCAGAGAGAAAGAGAGAGAGAGAATCCCAAACAGGCTCTGCACTGTCGGCATAAAGCCCAACATGAGACTTGAACCCATGAGACCAAAATATCATGACCTGAGCTGAAATCAAGGGTCGGACACTTAACTGACTGAGCCACCCAGGTGCCCTGTGATACACCAAATTAATAAAAGAAAGGATGAGAACCATAGGATCATTTCAATAGATGCCTAAAAAGCATTTGACAAAATATAGTATCTATTCAATGATAAAAACCCTCAATAACATATGGTTAGAAGGAACATACCCCAACATAATAAAGGCCATATATTTAAAACCCTCAGCTACTATCATCCTCAATGGGGAAGAACTGAGAGCTTTTCCTGTACAGTCAGAAACAAGACAGGGATGTCCACTTTCAGCATGGTTATTTAACAAAATACTGGAAGTCCTAGCCTCAGCAATCAGACAGCAAAAAGAAATAGAAAGTATCACAATTCCAGATGTCAAGTTATATTACAAAGTTGTAGTGATGAAGACAGTATGGTACTGGCACAAAAATAGACACATAGATCAATGGGACAGAATAGAAAACTCAGAAAAAAATGAAAACTACATGGTCAATTAATCTTCAACAGAGAAGGAGAGAATATTGAATAGAAAAAAGACATTCTCGGGGTGCCTGGGTGGCTCAGTTCAGCGTCTGACTTCGGCTCATGTCATGATCTCACAGTTCCTGAGTTCCAGCCCCGCGTCTGGCTCTGCTGACAGCTCAGAGCCTGCTTCGGATTCTGTGTCTCCCTCTCTCTCTGCCCCACCCCTGCTCGCGCTCTCTCTGTCTCTCTCAAAAATAAATAAACATTAAAAAAAAGAAAAAAGACATTCTCTTCAACAGATGGTTTTGGGAAAACTGGACAGTAACACACAGAAGAATGAAGCTAGACCACTTTCTTAAACCATACACAAAAATAAATTAAAAATGAGTAAAGACCTAAATGTGAAACAGGAACCCATTAAAATTCTAGAGTATAAAACAGGAAGTATCCTCTTTGACAGTGTTCATAGTAACTTCTTACCAGATGTGTCTTTGGAGCCAAGGGAAACAGAATCAGAAATAAACTATTGGGATTTCATCAAAATATAAATCCTCTGCACAGTGAAGGAAACAATGAACAAAACTAAAAGGCAACCTTCAGAATGGGAGAAGATATTTGCAACTGACATATATGAGAAAGGATCAGTATCTAAAATATATATAGAACTTATAAAACACAACACCCAGGGGCGCCTGGGTGGCTCAGGTGGTTAAGTGTTCAATTCTTGCTTTCGGCTCAGGTCATAATCTCACAGTGAGTTCAAGCCCTGCATTGGACTCCACACTCAGTGCAGAGCTGCTTGGGATTCTCAGGTTCTCCCTCTCTCTCTGCCCCTTCCCTGCTTGCACGTGCTCACATGCGCTCACTCTCTCTTTCTCTCTCTCTCTCTCTGAAAATAAAGAAACTTAAAAAAAAAAAAAAAAAAAGCTCAACACCGAAAGACCAAATAATCCAGTTAAACATGGGTAGAAGACCTGAAAAGACATTTTTCCAAAAAAGGCATACAGATGGTATCAGAGACATGAAAAGAGGATGTTCAATGTCACTCATTATCAGAGAAATACAAATCAAAACTACAAGACATCACCTCACGACAGTCAGAATGGCTAAAATTAATAACACAGGACACAACAAGGGTTGGAAAGAATGTGGAAAGAGGAGAACACTTTTACACTTCTCGTGAGAATGCAAACTGGTGCAGCCACTCTGAAAAACAATATGGAGATTCCTCAAAAAGTTACAAATAGAACTACCCTATGATCCAGCAATTGCAGTAATATGTATTTACACAAAGGATACAAAAATACTGATTCAAAGGGATATGTGCACCCTGATGTTTATAGCAGTGCTTTCAACAATAGCCAAATTATGGAAAGAGCCCAAGTGTCTATCAACTGATGAATGGATAAAGATGTGGTATATATACAATGGAATATTACTCAGCCATAAAAAGAATGAAATCTTGCAATTTGCAATGACGTGGATAGTGCTACAAGCAAAATAAGCCAGTCAGAGGAAGACAAATAATGTGATTTCACTCATATGTGGAATTTAAGAAACAAATGAACATAAGAAGAAAAGAAAAGAGAGGTAAACCAAGAAATAAACACTTAACTATAGAGAACAAACAGATGATTATCAGAGGGGAGGTGTGTGGGAGGGATGGGTTAAATAGGTGATGGGGATTAAGGAGTACACTTATTGAAATGAGCACTGGGTGTTTTAAGTGTTGAATCAGTAAATTCTACATCTGAAACTAATGTTACACTATATGTTAACTAACATAAACACTTGGAAGAAAAAAATTTTAAACATTGCTACATCACTATTAACTAAACTACAGACTTTATTAACATCTTACCAGTTTTTTTCTCTATGTTCTTTTTCTGTTCCAGAATCCTTTTTCTGTTCCAGGATCTTATCTAGGATACCACATTGTCTGTAGTTTCCCTGTCTCCTTAGTCTACTCTGGCCTTCGACAATTTCTCAGTCTTTGCATAGTTTTTGTGACTGACAATTTTGAAAACTGGTTATATCTTTTGTAGAATTTATCCCTATTTGGCCATTCTGATTTTTTTCTCATGATTATACTAGGATTATGAGCTTGTGGGAAAAATACTACAGAGGAAAAGTGCCCTTCTCATTACCTCGTATCAAGAGTTACATGACATCACTGGTGATATTAATCTTGACCACTTTTTTTAAGGTAGTGTTTACCAGGTTGTTCTATGATAAAGTTATTGTTTCTCAGTCTCCCTGTTCTTTACTCTTGCGAAATAAGTCACTATGTCCAGTTAACACTAGTGGTAAAGGGAATAACCTCCACCTCTTGAAGGTAGACGTATCCATATATATTATTTGGGATTTTGCAAGTACATGTTAAAGTAGCCTTATGCCTTAACAGAAGTGATTTTAAGAGATTAAATATATGATGCTCAGCTATAGAGACTCAAATTATAGAGATTGTGATTCATCTCTGCTTACACAGCATATCATGTTCATGGTAACACTTTAACACTTTTGGGGTTTATGGGTACTAAACTATTAAAGGCCATTTTTTTTCTCCATTTGGAGCTGTCTAATACCCCTCAGACTATCAGAAGACAGGACAGAAAAACAAGCTGAAATTTAACTCTTGTCTGTTTGTACTTCATTTCAATTTCTGGCAATTGGTCTCCCTGCTCCCAATATTTACTTAAGGTGTGGATCTCACATCCTTGACAATGAGAACTTGTAAGAAATCTCAGAAATGCTAAACACAATGTAAAGGTTATTAATAGTCTTAAGTGTTTAGCTCTAACTATTTAAAAAATATTGCCTTTAAAATAAATAGCTCTCATTGTTGTCATCCTTGGGTTTTGTTTCTTTATAGAATACACTGTAACTCCTTATACAATTCCTATCATAGTTGTGCATATCCTATTATTGCCTATGTTGTATTAAGCAACTAATTTTTTCTCCTGAAATTCATCAATGTGTGCATTCAAATTTTAATGTGTTGTCAGCAATCCAAAACATACATTTTGTCTTCTAACCCTAACTTTTGAAAAAATCAGCCTTATCACTGAACACTATTCACTAAATAGTAAACATGAAGAAGAAACCACCATTCCTACTTTAGTTATAATAAATAATATATTTCCTTGCAGTTTATAAAAGGCTTTCATATATGTTCTTTCATGTGACCATGTGATCTGCCCCCAAAATCTCAAGAGGAAGGCATAGACTAGAAATCATAATTTTAAACAAAAATCTAAGACTCATAGAAGTTAATGGCTTATTTTCACTGATCTTAAAATCAGGGCCAAATATAGAACACATGTGGTGTGAACATGTTTCAATCAGATTAGATGAGTTTAGGTTATGTACCAATATCTTGGGGGCCTAACATTAAAAATTTATTTCTTACTTGCACAAAGTCCAGTTTGAGTCTGGGACAGTCTTCATGGAATCTGACCTCTATTTGGTCATTCAATGTTCCATGATTCTTTGGTCTTTCTTCCTCACCCCCATGCTGATAAACACATGCTTTCCCAAATACTATAGCAAGAAAAGACAATATGGAAACTCTCGCACCAGCCTTTAAATACTATTACCCAGAAATGACACAAGTCACTTCTCTTATTTCATTGTATAAAGCAAGTCATATGACTATACCTAACTTCAGTGAGGCATGTGCCCAAAAGGATAATCAGAGATCTTGGTGAACATTTGTATGCCCACTACAGGTTACTTGTTTGGTTTCTTCCCACAAAATCATACTGCTTCATCTGAGAATGTTCATGAGTAGTATCAGTAATGACCCACCAGATAATTAAGTGCTCTTTTATAACTATAGTCTAAATAATTTTATGATTCTAAGCCACTTTTTCAATCCATATTAGCTAAAGATTCTCAAAGAGGCACTATTACCTAGTAGTCAAGAGCTTGAGTTTTGAAGTCAGAACAACTTTGATCCAAATCCAAAAAAAAACTTACTATCTTCAAGAGCTGGGGCAAGGTACTCAACATCTCCAAGTAAAAAGGAGATAAAAATAATATCTACCTCACAAATTTCTTTTGAGCATTAAGAAAGATAATGCACCATCCTTGGCATATAGTAAACCTTTAATCAACATTGCAACTTACGCTATACTGTTGCTTACTGTAATTATAATAAACATAGGTCCTAGATAGTCAAGGACAGTCCCAGTGTTGTCTTATCTTCCCTTACCCTTATTGACTCTGGTGCAAAAACATTGCTACAAGTATAATCTAAAGTAAGATAAATTTGAAACCTTAAAGAAAAACAAATTATATCTAAAAATACTTACTTATGAATATTAATACCTAGACTGATATTTTGGGAAGAGTGACAAGAATATAACATCTGCTTTACCTCCATTCTACTTAATAAGGTCATTTGTCAGTATGAGAAAAAAAATTAAAATGTTCCAATATGAATGATTCTCCATAGTTCCATTGTTTACTATATCATTCTGAGGTCTTATATGAAAAGTAATTGCTTAGTGTTCACAGCCATGAACTACTAGTATGGAGCAGTCTTACAAATTAGAAATCTAGGAACACAATTAAAACATAGACCGTTTTCAACCAGGTACAGTTTCTGGTGTCATTAAAGAGACAGAAATATATTTTATTCACCATAAGCACTAGCATAACAAAAATGGTTTTATTTTTGAAGTGCTGAATTCTACATAACACTTAATATTGTCAATTAATGTGCCTGAAAACACCAGTTTCCACCCCCCCAACACCAGTAGAATCCCATAAAACTAGACATTTCCCATTTTCATTCACCTTATATAAATAAAATTTGAGTTTACAACAGTTCCAGATAAGAAACCATATAGATAAACTCCTAATCAATATCAGACTCATCTAACTGCTGATGAGAAGGGAATTTCTGAACTTTTGAAGTTTAACCATCCACAGTATTAACGATTTTATGTGTTGTGTATATACCTGTGTGAAACATGAATTTATCCTTAAAATTACTTTGAGCTAATCTGCTAACCTCTTTTGTATACATCAACAAATATGTACAAATGAAAGTGAACTACTGACCTAATGTAAAGACACAAAATTAAGACTTTATCTCCAACTCTATGCTAGTTGATAAGCACTTACCAAAATAATATTCTTCACACAAAGAAATAATATATTTTCTAATAATTTCCTCGTCCCACTATAATTTTTTATAAAGTGGTATGTTTATGATGACTGTCGTTGATTAAAATTTGGCCCATTTTACCACTTTCCAAAGTGTAAGTGAACCTTTGAAATCTGACTTTAATGAATTACAAATGGCTAACTTTGCCTTCGTTTTCAGAAAGAAGCTACAGTTCTTTTGAAATCCACTTTGCTACAGTCATCCACACAGGTGTCTATTCTGAGAAGTGAATTTCTCAGATTGTTTCAGTAAGGTCATGTTTCCTTCCTACATTAAGTGGTTTCTGTACTACAAACAAGTTGGAAAACAACCAACTAAATTGCAGTGTCATTAGATTTGCATCATAACTTTATACTTTTATACCAGATATTTACTGGGACCCTCTCATTTTTCAAGGTCAATATTAAAATACTTTATGTTAAGATTTCCTCATGCAAAAAAAAAAACTAGTTTCTATACTAGAAAACAGAGATTTCTTTTAATTATTTCAGAAAATGAGTAAAAATATTAATATGGAGTGAATAACTAGTATCTAATAGGACTATTATTCCTCTGAACATGTATTGGGAAATATTGATCTAGACAATATGCTATTCACGGGCAGTAAACATGATTTTTTTTACACAGTTTCTCCAGTACCAAGAAAGGTAGTAAGTGTCTAATAAATGTTGAATGGATGAAAGGATAAAGTTGATAGATGGATGGGTGGACGGATGGATGGATGGATGGATGAAAGAGTGAATGAATTAACAAGTGAATAAAATGACTTCTGATCAACAGTTGAAATAGGTCACAGACTTCACTTTATGAGGTCAAAATTTCTTTGCCCCAAGAAAAATTCTTTTTGTACTCTATTAAATGGCTTTTAAGATTTGAACTTGACATTATCATCAAATCAGTAGATACATTTCAAGAAATAATGCATGATTTTGACCTTTTTTATTGTAGCCACCACATCATCAGTCTGCTTGATTAACTTGTCAGCTTTCTCCTCTCCAGACTGTGAGCCAAGCCCTTTGCGCTGAAAGCTTTTAAAATGGCTAAAGAATCTATGGTAAGGTCAGGATATATCAATAGAGAAATCAGAGCAAGATTTTTTATTTTATTTTAGTTTAGTTTAGTTTTATAAGATGAAAATGACTGAAAATTGATTAGTGGCTGTATCATAATACTTAATTTATTCATGATTTTTTTATGCAAGTAGGACACAGGTTTGCTCAGAGCAAAAACTTTGAAATCAATTTAAGGTGTATTTTTATTTTAAGACCTCATAAACTAAAAGTTATTTCTAGAACTGCAGCCTGGGCTGTATTTTCAGGAAGTATCTTATTTATTAAATAAACAGAATAGTAAAATACTCTGAACTAAGCAGAGAAAAACAACACTACATCTCCCAAGACTACCAATTATTAATGTCAATCAACATTTTTGACGGTCCTATTTGACACAAAGCACTGTATTATGTATTTTGAAGAGATTAGAAAATAAATCTTCCACATACCTAAAACCAATGTAATTTATATAGCGAAAAAAAGCCATATGTGATTCAGCCTAAGACCACTTAAAAACATTGCTATAAAAATATGTAAATTTAAATACTCAGAAGAAATAATACACAGAGGACATCATAGTCCTTAGTGAAGGAAGGATTAGGTTGGTGGTTCAGATGGTTCAGCTAAGTCACCGGTCAGCTTAGTCAGCTAAGCCAGTGCTTCTCAACTGGGAGAAATTTTGCACATTCAACACTATCTGGAGATATTTTTGTTTGGAGATATACTACCAGTATACTGCTAGCATTAGTGGGTAAATACCATGAACATTGCTAAATATCCTGCAATACATAAGACAGTCCCCCACAACAAGGAATCTGACCCAAAACATCAGTAGTGCTAAGGCTGAGAAACTGAGCTAAGTTCTAGTAAGACGAATTCATGGTACTCTTGGTGTTCAACCTTCATCATCTTCCCACAATATTAGGTTACTAAGTTTGCACTAAAGTAATCAATATTTGAATGCACACACTGCTTTAAAAATTGTGTGACCTAAGTCCATTTTCCTACTTTAATGTAATGACCCTTATGCATCAAAATTATTTTAGTGATGGACCTAAACAATATTATTGTTTGTTAGGGTATGAGATAAGATTATTTGATTTTCCATAGCTATTTTAAATTTTCAAAGAGAAAAAAATAGTGAATCAGCAAAGAGTTAATGACAACTATTATAGCATCTTATGTTGAAGGTAAAAAAATAAAAATAGAACCATCCATAAGGCACATAATTAGCACTGATAATTTTGATTATAAATGAAACCCTTTGCTCAAAGCGCTTTTGCCTCTCAGAGAGGGCAGTATATGAATATCAGACATTAGTTTTATTTCCTGATTTCTCTCATCAGAGGTTTTTTTTACCACTTAGTGAGAAATATCATGATTACGGAAAGTTTGAATATTAGTGCAGTTTTTTATAAGGTAAACATTTATTGCCAAATATCCCTCTCACCCTTGTCAATGAAAAGTACATGATCTGTGAATAAAAATATCTAAAACATGATGGTCTCAGTTCTTATTGTCTTTGGCTGAGATTTAATATGCTCTTTGACTTCTGTTCTAAAAGAAATGCAACAATCTCAAGGGTAGCTTAAAAATTTTAGGACTCCATTTTACATCTGGTAATCTGAGCAGATGAAACATGATTTTCAAATGACCACTAGCAAGAAGTATTAAAGAATGTCCTGAGCTTTTGTTTTAGACTTGAGAATTCATATTGGAAAAAAGTTTTAGCAAAATCTTTGAGTATAGTTCATATAGTAATCCCACCTCTTATCTCTGGGACCTTGATGCATCCATAATGCTCCTCAATTCCCAACATCCTTTCCTATACTGTTTCTATTCTTCCCTCCTTCACTTGGGTGAAGTTCCATAGCCAGCACTTATATGTCCCTGCTTCCCTCAGCAGATGTTCCATTTGATCACTGACAGGTAACAAAAATAACCAATCCATGGTCATCATCACCAAAGTATAATTTGTCCAAGATGCATCTGCATTTTAATATGGGCCTCTTAGAAATAAAATGGTTTACGTGAAAGCAGTGACTCCAAAGTAACATTAGTTGATTACCATACTGATTGCATATCTGGCCTAATAGATTTATTAATATGTGAAAGATGCAGCTTAACCAAATGATAATTGAAACAATGAATTCACAGACCTAAGAAAATAAAATACAAAATAATTGAGAGATGGGTGTCTCTGATAGAAAGTGACCCTGATCATGATAAATTATACACATGCATATTCAGCTATTATAGAAAATGAGTCAATCCTATCTAATATTAATATACTTTGATAGTAGAATCTGAAGTTTGTCCATTTTTATAAATATTAATCTAAAAGATTATGCTAAAACTAATGTATTTCTTTGTTGCAGTTGTCATTTTCAGGTTATTTTGATTTAGAACACTTAAAAGAATACAGAGCTGAAAACTGTGTAAGTATTCATCATAAGATAAACAGTAAAGACACATCTACCAGTTTATTTTAATGACAATTTCAGCAAAAGTCAACTATTACATTTTACAGATGAACAGAATATAGTAAGGAGTTATAGAAAGGGATTCTATTAGGCTTGAAATCTATTTTCTGTGACACTTAAAAGTAAGTGTGATATTCCTCTGGATTATCAGACAAAATCTAAGAAAACATCAATAAAAAAATGGCTGAACTCCCACAGCCTGAAAGGGAGGTTAAGATGCATGTTACCATGACAAACTGTAAACGCTGGGAAGGAGTAAGTCTGGATATTACAGTTGAGAACATTAGGTGAAATGATAGATTGAAAATGATGGTTACACCAAAGGAGGAGAAAGATTTCCCAGTAGGAGGAAAATATATAACATGATAAAATAGTATGTAGGAAGAGTCGTAAAATAATGAATTGTTAAGAGGGAAAATATGATTTTAAATGCTATCATCACTTATCACTAAAATATATTTTAAAAGAATCATAGAAACATAGCATATTAGCTTTAGAATGAAGCAGAAAAAGTATCCAACCCATCTCCATCATTTTGAAAATGAAAAGACTGAGGTCAAGAGAAATAAAAGTTGTCTAAAGTCACAAAACAAATCAGTGGCACAAGAGTAACATTCTATAGTATAATGAAAGTGTCACTTAAATGCTGCAGATAATTTGTTTATTTGAATTGGAGCCCAACCTCTCCCACACCAATTCTCCAAAGAAGCAAGAAGAAATATTCCAATGGATACTTTTCTCCTACTTACCTCTTAGCGAAAGAGTGTCATTTGTTTTAGACTGGCTTTATCAGAAAATAATAATTAGCATGTATTCATTGCTTACTGTGTCAGAGACTGTAAATATTTTTCTTTTCTCTCATTTAACTCTTACAACAATCCTATGATAAAGGCACACTTAGTGTCCCCATTTTCAGAGAAAAAAAATGGGGCTTAATAGGGTAGCAACTTGCCCAAACTCTCACAAATAAAAATAAAATGACCTGTATTTTGAATCCAATAGCCTAACTTTGGACACCTCTAGGCTCTACTGCCTCTAAAAGGTGGAACTTGCCCCTAATACCTCCTTTGTCAAGGCCTGTAGGGTATCAAAATGAACAAGGCTAAACACCCTTGACTGTTCAATGAAGCAAAATCCAAATTAAGTAACATGCAAATGAAGTAGCAAATAAAAGAACAGAAAGTTGTTTGGGGTCTAAGCAAACCTCACTGGGAATACAACAACAAAAGCCTTCAAGGATAATACCTCCTGATGATAAGTCTTATTTGTCTGTGAGGTCCATTAATGAGGGTAGAAACATGGAATGAGTCAACAGAAACAGACAAGCTGGCAACACAAAAGAGAGGAAATAATCCATAGAGCAAGAATCCTACCAAGATAAGAAAGGATGGAACTCAGATCACAGGTGAGATGGTTAGCTTTGAAAGGAAGGAAGGATCCACTTCTCTCCAAAAGGGTGTGCATGCAGATATAATTTCTGATTTGGTAGCAGTGAGGCAGCAGATGGGGAGAGGTAATTTAATGGTGTTCATTTTCTCTGTGAAATAGGCAGGAGATAATCAACTGTAAAAGAGACTGAAAAACTTTTGAAATAGCTGCTGTACAGAATGGAAGAAAGTTGACTGGAGGAGTGTAGAAATATTGTCAGGTACCACTGAGGGCCCCTCTGAAAAATAAGTGATTGATGTAAATATTTTATCATGTAACATCCCATCTGTGGTAGTTAATTTTGTGTCAACTTGGCTGGATATTTCTGAGAGAATATTTTTGGATAAGATTTATATTTAAATCAGTGGACGTTTACTAAAGCAAATTGCCCTCCATAACGTGGATGGGCCTCATCCAATCCACTGAAGGTCTAAACAGAACAAAAGGCTGCCTTTCCCCTGATCAAGAGTGAATTCTCCAGCAGACTCTTCAGACTTCATCTGCAACATCAGCTCTTTTCTGGGTCTCCAGCCTGCCAACCTCCCCCATCAGATTTTGGATTCACTAAGCCTCTCCAATTGTATGAGCCACTTAAAATCAATCAATCAATTAATCTCTTTCTATATATTTACACATTCCATTGGTTCTGTTTCTCTGGAGAACCTGATTAATATACATCACCTATACAGAAAACTGAATTAAACATAATGAAAATATTAAGATTATCAACCTACATGTTTACAGGTCAAGAAACAGAACATTCCCAAGGCTCTAAATACCTTATGTACTCCATCCTTATTCCATTTCCTCCCAAGACCATATTCTAAAATTGACAATAGTTTGCAAACTTTTTTTTCTTAATAGCATGCAGTCTCCCTCTATAGATTCCCAAAAGATAAATAGGTGCATTCAGCCAAAGTTATATTTAACAGGATGGTACAATATAAGGAAGACTGGATTTAAAAAAGTAAGAATATTAACAGAGTGTCATTGATGGAATGGGCCATAGAGGCAAAGAGGTAAGGTGATATGTCAGAAGGGAAAAAGAAGACTGGAAACTTATGAAATATGGGCTTAATAGACAAGGGCCACTCCTAGCTAATGATTACCAAAATGGCTTCCAGTATTCCAAAACTAGTCTTAATTTTTAGTAAATAATCCTCTAACATTTAACCAACTTGTAACTAATAAAACCATCTAATTGGTTAACTTATTTTGATCTCCTGCTATATATTTTGCAGCCAGTTTATACTAGAAAGTTAATTGGAATTATGTCTCTTGATTTTAGATGTATTATGGGTAATTTACTGAGCTTTCCTTCTTCCAGATGAGAACTGTTGCATATGGTATCAAATTTTGGGACTTTGATTATCTGTGAATCTGTATGCCACAGCTGAACCCAAAGCAGTACATATTGACCTTGCCAACTCTCAAACCACCTCTTCTGAGGTGAAAGGGTCTTTTCAAACTCTCATTCAGCTTCTTTACTTGATAAGAACTCATTTCCATGCCCTATGGATTTCTAAAGTTTATGCGTCTATACTTAGTTATTACCACACTTATGTTATATACCTCAGACCTATTCCAAATCAGTATTTATTTTATTTTTTAAAAAAAATTTAATGTTTATTTATTATTGAGAGACAGAGAGAAACAGAGCATGAGCAGGGGAGGGGCTGAGAGAGGGGAAGACACAGAATCCAAAGCAGGCTCCAGGCTCTGACCTGTCAGCACAGAGCCTGACGTGGGGCCCAAACTCACAAATCCCAAGATCATGACCTGAGCCGAAGTCAGATGCTTAGCCGATATTTATTAGCCCCAATATTTATTTTAAAAATGATTAAGCAAAATAGGGATTTTAGAGAATTGCCTAAAAGTTAAGCAAACCATTTATTTCTCTATTCACCAAAAATATGTCCTCAGATTAAGCTGGACCATCAGGGAATAATATTCTTCAATCATATTACTTAGGACTCATATAAAATGTATTTATTGATGTCATTGTTTTATCTTAAAGGAGCTTAAAAGGAAGAATCTTATGAAATGCTTCACTGTATTTACTGTAAAGATATTATTGAGGACACTGTTCATATTATATAGCATCTTCCCTATAAACAATGCATTGGGAAATATTCTCATGTCTTAGTGATTGTATTTCTTTATGAAACTGGTTTATTTTCATCTTCTGTTTACCGTGAATCATGTGTCTATCTTTGCATTAAATGTTAGGAAGCTCAGAAGTAAATGTTTGGCCCACTTCTAGCAACTTAACTGACATTGTGGCACTAATTGTCTGTATTTATATCACCCCTGGCTTTGTTTTATTTTTCTAAGTTTATATTTATTTTGCCCTGATTGATCTTCCTTACTTTTTGTTTCAACGCTTTTATGTTTTATGAATTTTATAAGCCATCTTAAATCTTTTAAGGAATAAGAACATAAATCAGTAAATATACTATATATAACTTATAGACAAAGATGAAAGCATGGATTAGTGGAAAAAGAAAAAGCTAAGGTCCCTTAACTGAACCTCTGTTTTCTAATAAAAAAAAAATACATAGTATACTTTGCCCTATTGCTCAGATCTCTGTGCAAATAAAGACAGTAGATATGAAAATACTATAGCACACTAACTCTTAAATGCAAAACAACCATAGAATTGTCATCTTTCAAGCAGAATATAATTGATGATTTATGCAATAAGTTAAATAAGAATTATATCCCCCAATAACATTGAAAATAATAATAACCATCTAAAAAAAAAGACAAGATAGCAAATATTAGTGGTTTTATCCTAAGTCTTGATGACAGTCTGGAATTCGCCATTATCATCAGCTAGTTAAAAATAATTTGGTGCCTTCCTATCTACACAAAATGTTTTGCTATAATCTGCAAAGCTCTTTAACCCAGAAAATAAGTTACTCCATTTCTGCATCTGTAAATGTAAAAGGTTGGGCTACACATTCCCATGTTCCCTTCTAGACAAAATCTATATGATATTTTTTAATTTTTTAATGTTTATTTATTTTTTGAGATAGAGACAGAATGTGAGCAGGGGAGGGGCAGACAGAGAGGGAAACACAGAATCCGAAGCAGGCTCCAGTCTCTGAGCTTTCAGCACAGAGCCTGACACGGGGCTTGAACCCACGAACTGTGAGATCATGACCTGAGCTGAACTCGGATGCTTCACCAGCTGAGCTACCCAGGTGCCCAAAATCTATATGATTTTGTAGCTTTTCTGGGTTATGTAAGTCAAACAACTACTCACAGTATGCTTTTATGTCTTCATAAAATAATACTTACTATTAACTTTATTAAACATTTATTTACAGAACGAATTACTGTAAGTTCAGTGCTCCACTTATCCTTTGTGCCATATATAATAGCCTCCTGCTCAATACCAAGGTCTAATCCATAATGTTACCAGAAAAGATGTTAGTGAAACAGAAAACCACTGGTAGGATGAGGAAATGTCATATTCAACACCCATGTTAGGAACCAAACACAGAACGGATAAAACATTTCCTGGAAAATAGATACAAGTGACTGATTTGAATGTGGCTGTGAACATCCAAGAAAGAACATTAAAAATTCTATTTGGAAGCACTGTTAATCAAGTATACAATGATATTAAGAATTAAAGAGATCATTGGAACAATCTACAGGTACCTACTACCATAGCTGCTATTGAAGCCACAGAGAAATAAAATCACCTGTTCAAGTGGCTTTCTCAATGACTAAGAAGAATTACCAAGAGGGACAAGTGACTAATAATGTGGTGGTTTTAAGATATGCCCACAAGATCTTTGATCTTCCTCATTTCAAGAGGCAGTGTCTAATTTCCCTCCCCTTGAGTGTGACTTAGAGTTAGTGATACAAATAAAATAACATATAAAAATAAAATAACATATAAAATAAAAATAAAATAAAACACTGCATGAGTTGAAGATTATTCATAAAAAGCACTTTAGGTTCTATCTCAGTCTCTTTCTTCTACACTCTCCCTCTTTCCATCTCTCTCTCTCTCTCTGTCCCTCTTACCCTCCTTTTTCCTCTTTCTCTCTCTCTCAGATCACTCATTCTCAAGAACACCAGATGCTATGTTATGAAGACATTCACTTATCCAGAGATTTTGTGGAACTGAGGTCTTCTTCTAGTGAGTAACTTGAAGACTCCGGCCAATAGTCATATGAGTCAGCTTAGAAGTGAATCCTCCAACCTCTTATTCCTTCAGATGACTCCAGTCCTGGCTAACATCTTGGCTGTAACCTCATGGATGACCCTGAACTAGACTCACTCAGCTAAGCTTCTCCCAAATTCCTGACTCAAAGAAACAATGGGATAATAAATATTTGTTGTTTTAAACCACCAAGTTTGAGGTTAACTTGTTGTGCAATAATACATAAGTTACACAAATAAGGAATTCAATCCTAAATATATCAGGTGTATGAATTCCTGGGAAAGAGGGAGAAAGAACTTGAATTAGTTGGTGAATAATGGAGAACACCTAACAAAGTAATAAACCTTCATGTTTCAAGGGATGTGGGGTCATCTATATAAGTTATTCAAGCATGACAGGGTTTTTTAAAATATATTTTCAGTTTTCAAAATTCACTCTGTTAATATGGTTTTACTAGTGACTCTAAAGAAACTCTTCCTTATGAAACAAGCATTGTTCATATCAAAAGGACACTTCCTCCTACCCTTTCTTCCCATTTTAGATTATTTCTAATTCCTTCTAGACTAGTAATCAATTTGAAAGCATTTGGTGTATCTTAATACTGCTAGAATCATAACCATTGATAAGTGTTTAGAAACCAAACAAAAAATGCTTTTAAATATCACAGAGGTGTAACATTACCTATCTACCTAACAAACCTGAAAAATGCAGATACTCAGTCTCCCAAACATATGCTACTTAAAATGCACTCCCCCATCCATTTTGATTGCCCTCATCATTTTTCAAGCTGACAAATCAGAAAGCTGGAACTTTTGCTTTCCCTTCAGCTATTGTATTTATTCAAAGTGAGCCCCGAGCAGGCTTAGAAAAAGGTAAATTTAACTGACAAGGTGACAGTTGGTTAATGATACAAGATTCTACACCAGCCTTCACCTTCCTCACTTTTAAACATCCCTGGTGCCTGCATGTTGTACACTTTTACTCCCTGATCCTTATACATGCAAAGAAGAAGAAGCCTTTCCATCTTGTTTTTATTTGATAAAAATAATATCGAAAATTTTACATTTCATCCTCATTCATTAATACACAAAATTGTCACCATAACAAGATTTGATACATAAAAACCTTTCCTACTTCCATTCAAATACACATTGAAATACCAAAGATTTCATTATGAGGCAGTTTGGTCTTTGATGAACTCAAGGAAGATAGCAAGGCTACAGTAAAATGCCAGCATGTTTATTTAACTTCATCAAAACTATGCCAAAATGAGTACTAAGAATGTTAGTTTAAGGTAGTAGTATATCAATATGAGTTCTCAAGTTTGATTTTTTTATTTACCTTGGGGTGCCTCTGTGGCTCAGTCAGTTAAGCTTCTGACTCTTGATTTAGGCTTAGGTCATGAAGTCACAGTTTGTGGGTCCAATCCCTACATTGGGTTCTGTGCTGACAGCATGGAGCCTACTTGGGATTCTCTATCTCCCTCTCTTTCTCTGCCCCTCCCCTGCTTGTGCTCATTCTCTGTCTCTCTGTCTCTCTCTCTCTGTCTCTCTCTCTCTCTCTCAAAATAAATAAACTTTAAAAAGAATAAGGACAAAAATAAAAAATAAAAGCACATTTACTTTGAATAACACTGCAAATCACCTAAAGCAACCTGCATTTGTAAGGTTTTTGAAATGCAGGGGCACCTGAGTGGTTCAGTCTGTTGAACAGTCTGACTCCTGATTTCAGCTCAGGCCATGATCCCAGACTCATGAGATGGAAGCCTGTGTTGCCTCCATGCTGAGTGTGGAGCCTGCTTGGGATCCTCTCTCTCTCTCTCTCTCTCTCTCTCTCTCTCTCTCTCCCTCTGCCCCTGTCCCTTGTTCATACACTCTATCTCTAAAAGTAAATAAATTAATACAATATTTAAAAATAAAAATGAAATGCAGTATGTGAAATTGCTGTAACATGGAACATGGTATGGGTTCAATAGATGGTATTTATTATTAACACTGATAGTTCTGTTGGTCTCATTTTTACTAGAACTAGTACTAGTAGTGACAGTAATAATCCAGTAGCTTGATAATAACTCCCTATTCTCCCCTTATATGTGCATCTTTTCCAGAAGGAAACATTATATTATAAAGGGCCAGTCACTGAAACCCATTATCAAGGTGATCACTGAGCCCCTTTGTTATATATAATCAGGAGAAAAAGACCAGATTTTATGCAAGACAATGAGAGACTCAAGTTAGAATAGAAAGGAAAGAAAGGTGAATTCTCCCCAACTTTTGCAAAGGAAGAAAATATTCTAGCTACTAACACACGTAATAATACTAACCCATTATGGGATCCACTGCTATGGGTTGCAAAAGTTATTACCACTATAAAATCCACACAGAGAAGATAAGGGAAGAGAAAGAAGAATAAAAATAAAAATCATCATCATCATCATCCAATATGTAGAAGAATACAGAAAAGAAGGCAGGGACAATTGAAGACAAGTTTGGTAACTATACAATTGTATTGACAGGAAGGACAAAGACAAAATGTAGACCTCTCCTCCAAAACTTAGTATTTTACAGTCCTAAATATTTACCCAGTCTATTTTTTGTAAGGAGGTGACTCTGATCCTTAACTCCTCCACAGAAGTTGAATTTATAGAGCGCATACAGATTTCCAAGAAAGGTAACTTAAGAGAGCTTGTAGGTACATATTTGGTTTAAAGGCTTGTAAATCCTGGGGGATCTCCAGGTCAGACAGTGAATTACTCTGAATCTTCTCTTAAATCACTCAGCCTCTCTGCTCTACTGTTTTACCTATTTCAGAGATCTCCTTTCTAAAGCCTAAACAATGTACATTCCTCTCTCAGCCATGACAAAGACTCCTTAGAAATGCAAAATAAATTTCAGCTGTTATATAATTTCTTTTAAAATTAAAAGCTCTGGTTTTATCTAAGATCAAAATGAAAGTGGGACTGAGGTGGAAGTGCCAGAGGAATTTAGAGTCCAAGAGATTTATTTTTCTTTATCATCAGCAATTCTGAAGAGTTCACAGAAATACTAAATCTGCTTACTAAGAGTGTGAAAGAGTGGAGGGTATTGGATAATAAAAAAGAACTGGACTTCATATTTAGTTCCTTCAGCCATCAAAGCGCTTTCAAAACACTCTACATGGTAATGAGTTAAATGTCAGCATCAGTGAGCACAGGAAATTGAGATAGTTTTTGCACTTGGCAATAAATTACACAGAAGCTTGGAGAAGAAAACTTACTTTGCTTAAAGTGGGGGCATCCAGTAGGATGCGAAGTGCTGCTGTTGCTGTTCTTCCTGTTGAACAGACATTTGTATGGCACTTAGTATTTTATCGAGTGCCTATAACAATTTTGATTAGTTATTGTTCATAGGCACCTAAAGAGGTAAGCCAATATTAATCATCCCATTTTCCAGATGAGAACACTGGGATACTTAAATTTTTCAAGTAGGTGTTACCTGAATAATTCATTGATAAAGAGCTTTTTAAAAGTGGTTCATCCAAATAGGAACAAGCTCCAGTTAGGAGTTACTCTTACAGTCACCAGGACTTGAACTAAAATGGCATCCAATCTGAATGTCCTCTTAAAATGTAAATTGATACTTCAAACTCAAAGCTTTTTAAAAACCTCTAAAATATAAAAAGAACAAAATCAGAACTAGATAATGAACATATATAGTATTAATTGAAGTACTACTCAAAGTACTAATTTAAACATATATGCTATACATTAAAAAACAAATACCAGACTCTGGACACTGGGTACTTACACATGTGTCATTATTCTGTGTCTCTGCTGGACCACAAAACACTTAACTAATTTCTGATACAAAAATTAAGGAATTTTCATTCTCTTTCAGAAATTATTCACAGTTCACACTTTATATTACTCAAAGATTTTAGCCAATTTCCTTAAACTGTACACTACAGAAGCTAGAACTAAAAGCCAATTCCTCGCAACAATTGTTTAAAATGCTATTTTGCTGAGGTTTTCCCACTCACCTATTTGTGCCCTTGACCTGTAGGTAACAAATATAAATATTCTTGCCTTTCTATTCAGTTGCTTAGTTACCTGAAAAAATCTTTTAGTACCTTCAATACCTGAATAATCACTGTTATCTGGCCAAGATATGAATACTGGGGGAAAATACACCTGCCTGAAAAAGGAAATAGATACTTGGCCTTATTGTAGTACTGCAATCTACCAATATTGTCCTTGTGAATATTTCTGAACAAAATGGGTAAGTGCATGAAAAACAGATTATATATTTCTATTCACAAAAACATAATTTTTCCCCTGGCATGCGTTTTTTAAATTATAGGAACATTCCAGGGGCTCCTGGGTGGCTCAGTCGGTTAAGTGTCCGACTTCAGCTCAGGTCATGATCTCACAGTTTGTGGGTTTGAGCCCTGCATTGGGCCCTGTGCTGACAGCTCAGAGCCTGGAGCCTGCTTCCGATTTGTGTCTCCCTCTCCCTCTGCCCCTCCCCTGCTCGCAATCTGTCTCCCTCTCTCTCTCTCTCTCAAAAATAAACATTAAAAAAAATAATAATAAAAATATAGGAATATTCCAGTAGGCTGACTTAACAGAGAAAGGAGAAAAAGGCTTAGACCAAAGACTGGTGTTTTAAATGGAATTTAATAATTGTGTAAAAGAGGCACCTGGATGGCTCAGTTGGTTGTGTCCAACTTCGGCTCAGGTCATGATCTCATGGTTCGGGAGTTCAAGCCCCACGTCTGCCTCTTTGCTGACAGCTAGGAGCCTGGAGCTTGCTTCAGATTCTGTTTCTCCCTCTCTCTCTGCCTCTCCCCTGCTGATGCTCTCTTTCTCTCTCAAAAGTAAATAAACATTAAAATATTCCTTAAAAATAATTAAAAAATAAATAAAAAATAAAAATTGTGCAAGCTATTTAAAACCCCACTTTTGAGGAATTATTAAACTCTTTATTTAATTAATGGAAATACCCCAAATAATAAATAATTATTATCCGAGCCTGTACATAGTTGGTGATCAACAAGTGTTCACTGAGTAACAAAATATCACCACATAATCCTGCATAATCTCAGTGGAAAATATATCCTTTAGGGAACTGGATTAATATTAAAATAATATATACCTTTTGGAAGTTCAAAGGTCTATAGAAAGCAGTTGGAAGAAACAAACCTGCCTCATTTCCTTTCATTTGAAATATCTTTGTGAACAAGGCAGCACTATCCTCCTTAGCACATTTGCCTCTATGTATTAGAAGAATATGCAATATTATTTATTATTTTCATAAAATGATTTTTTCATGTCCCTTGGATTTCCTTTCATTCATAATGTCTTACATGTACAACCCCCCCACCAAAAGTCTGCATTTGGTTTGATTAACACTTATATCTCACACAGCAATTTCTGTTAATGCTCTTTATAGTTTCACCTTGCCATAAACAACTATAGGCTTTATTCATTTTATATCACTGTCTTCTCAGTAAAGTAATAATTCTTCCATGCAGAAGTCACAACATGTAAGTGGAGCTAATGCCCTACTTTAATGTAGTTTAAAGTTTTTCAATAGTGTTGAATTATAAAAGCAATACAGAGAAAAAATGATGATCAGAATCTTCAACACAAGATCAAAAAGTAATTTGAATAACTCCACTCTAAATCACTTTGGCACAGAACCACCAGTCTGTAAAAGAGACAAAACACTAAGAAGAACTCATCAGAAAGAAGACTCCAAGATTTCACTATAAGAGAATGTAACTATAAGAGAATGTAACTAGAGATCATTTTCTTGAGAGTGGAGAAAGTAGCTTGAGATTGAATTTACTTACCTCTCCCAGCCTACCCAGAAATAGAAGTACTGATGAGATTAATCGGCCAGAGGCCAAATGAGGCCAAAAGGATACAAGAAAACAGAAGAGCATTTGGATCATTAATCTATGAACATGTGTGAATGAATGACATGTCTGAGAAAAAGTTTCTTTCACCTTGTGTTAGTGATCATGCTTCACCCTGTACTTATGTTCTCCTCCTGTAGTCACTAAATTCCTAGCAAACATCTGTCTTTTAGAATTATAAAGTATTTTAAAATATTGGTCGTTAAATCCCTGATACTAGAATCAGGCATGAAATGAGTGAGAATTATCCTTCACTAGCCGTCAAGATAAATCAATCTTCACTTGAACCTTTGACTTGGTTACAAGTTCAGGGACTGATTTTCATCAGGGGATTTTTCACATAATTACACAGTCAGGTATAAAAGCATTTGACAGGTTATCACATAATGCATTAGTAGCCAGTATCCTGTAAGGCAGGAAAGCCATCGTTTGTCCTCCACATATGTACCTGTAATTGAGGCACGTGGTACATAGAGCTTCTGCACAATTCAATCACAATGAGCAGTTTTACCAAAACAAAAATGGTGAGAGAAGGAGAAAGAAAAGGAGGAGGAGGGAGGAAAAGAAAAGGCAAGGAGAGAGAGGGAAAGGAAGAAATTATAATGGAGCACAATTTGCACCTTCATATTTCTTCTGTGGTGAACAAACCTTTAGATAGCCTCCATATTTGCTTCCTGGTATTCATGTCTTTGTACAATCCCCTCCCTTTGAATGTAGATGCGACTGGTGACATTCTTCTAACCAACAAAATATGTCAAAGGTAATTCGATGTCATTCCCATAATTGCATTAGGTTATATAAAATGCTACCTTGCTAGCAGAACTGCTCTAGGGTCTTGTTCTTTTTGACTTTGAAGAGGCAAGCTGCTGTGAGCCCTATGGCCATAAGGAAATAAATTCTGCCAACAACCTGAGAGAGCTTGGAAGCTCTTTTTCAGTCAACCCAGATGAAAATCCAGCCCTGGCTGACTGACACCCTGATTACAGTTTTGCCAAGGACTCAGATAACCTGTGCCTGGATTCCTGACCCACAAAAATGATAAGAAATGTTTAGTTTTTTAAGCCATCAATTTTGTGACAATTTGTTTTTCAGTATAGAAAGCTAATACATCTTCTGATAACATGAACATGTATCCCAAATTAAGTTATCCTACTCATTTTTTTCTTAATACATTAAAGGTCTGGTAAAATATTTTGAAATTTCTATATGCCTTCTCTAATTGAGGTGTGAATACTAACTCGTAATAACTATTTTCCTCAAAACAATACTATAAAATACTTGGAAAAGTAGAAAATCAGTTTCCACTATTGTAAGTATCAATTACAGTAATTACAAACTCTATGTATGTAAAGCAGTAAATGCTAAATTTTCAGATACTTAGTTATTGTCAATATTAAGAGGATTTGAATAAAATTATAAATGTAAGTGAAAGGGACCTTATAAATGTTAAGATCCAAATCATTCTTTTTGGGGATAAAGAAGTTGAAACCCAGAGAAGGAAAGTGATGACGGTAGCTTAGCTAGTTAGTGGCAGGGCTGGAAACCTTGGAGAGCTAATACTTTTCACCATCTGACCTTATTTCTAATAATTGTACCGTTATTTTAAAAGAAAAGTATAACACATTCAAATGAATGTTATCCATTTAGAATATAGTAAATGTTTAATTATGCAGGTAAGAATTATAGATATGTATTGAATTAATGCATTTACTTTTTTTATTATAAGAAATGGTATGCTATTGCATTCACAAAGTCATGACATCTCTTTTTCCATCACCCTTTCTACATTAGTGCCAAAGTGGTAGAGGTCAATCCATTTAGCTTTTACTGATTTAAGGCAGAGTTACATATGATTCCTGTTGAAAGACATAATATTTGAATTGTATAGTGGAATATTTCACTATATTGATTAAACACTACAGTTTCTGTAAGTGGCTCCTAAGCTGTTGAGTCAATACTGAAACACAATAATTCTCATACTTGCAGTTGGCTCAAAACATTCCTATATCAATCTGCCATATATTAAAGACCATCTGGTACTACATTCTATATTATAACATTTTTATTTGGGTTTTGTTAAGATAAATTTTAATTTTTTTTCCAAAAAATGAGTGTGCTAGTCATTTTATTTTGAGTCTAGAGCAGCATGAAGTAACTAAGTCAGCAAACGCTCCTTAGTCACAGTTTTCATAAATGAGACAATCTAATTAACCTTTCAAACTATAATATTTTATTTGTACCATAAATAATCCCTTTTGAGATACTCTGATGAAAAAAATGATAGGAAAATATTATACTGTCCACATTCAAAACTCAAGCTGCAGCCTTAAACTTATAGTTCCTTTATAAATTTTTAATGCTCAATATACATTTCCGTACTCTATAGCCTTGAATGCCTCCCAAGGAAGAAAATAAAAGGAAAAGGAAAGGAAGAAAGAAACAAACAGAGGGAGAGATAAAAATGCATTAAGAAAAGAGTGGTGGGGTGTCTGGGTAGCTCAGTCAGTTGAGTGACCAACTCTTGATTTCGACTGAGTTAATGATCTCCCAGTTTCTGAGATCGAGCTCTGCATTGGGCTCTGCACTGACAGCATGGAGCCTGCATGGGATCTTCTCCGTCTTTCTCTGTCCCTCCCTCACTTGCTCTCTCTCTCTCTCAAAAACAAACAAACATTTTTTAAAAAATACAATGGTAAAGTATCACTAAAAATTGCATCAAATAGTCCAAAATTCCACACCTAACTCCAAGTCATAGTATATTTTAAATTTTCAACACACATACACATTTTGATTTGACCCCTTTGAGCATGAAACAGAAATAAACTAAGACAGTTTACAGGGAGAATGGCACATCCTGGCATTAGTCCTTTGATAAATATATTCCCCCACTCTCAAATAGGCCAAATTGTCCATTATTGTCATTGTGTACCTTATGCGAAAACAGGAGGCTACAGTGTATGCATGCGCCAGGAAATAAGCAGTCTAGGGCTTGGGAACCAATCCAAAGGAGTCAAATCATCCCCATGTTCCAGGATTGCTCAGAAATGGAGACCCTTTATCAAATGCCTCGTCATTACTTGGGAACTATATGACCGAGTTCAACTACTTCTTTTCATTTCCATTTTAGTTTCTCCAAATACACTATAGATAATAAATACATTGTGGTGGTCCAGTGTATAAAGTTATTAAACTAGTGCTCTTAAACAATATTTAAAATGACATTTTTTGTTAAGTTGGCATGAAGCATGTCACTAAATTGTTTTTAATATGATAATGTTTGCAGTTTACTATGCCATAAATGCAGTTTGGCAATAGAGTGCACATGAATACTTCATCCAGCAAAGGCCATGATTCTGTAATTATAAACAGACCTGTTCCAACAGAAGTAGATAGATGCTTATGTTTCAAAGCAACTATTCTAATGCACAAGTAGCTGGTTAAAAGCTTGGGCAAAGCAGAGGTATATATGGTTTGCATGTGTATCCACACATGCATAGGCACACAAGTGTGCCCATCCAGGTGTGTGTGTTATCTGTAGGAAGTCATTATTTTAGGCACTGGGAACGTTGAGAAGGCAGCAGTAATGTCAGCCACAGCTGTGATTTAAGCTATGCTACTTCCGTTGCACTTCATTGTACTTTTGCTTTCTTGTGCCACATCTATTTCACAAAACAGCTTCTGTCTTTTGCTCTAAGTACAACTCTAAACCCCTAATCAAATAGTACAGATGCTGGGGAGCCAAGATGGCAGAACAGCATGGATGTATTTTGTGTGTCTTGTGTCCATGAAATACAGCCAGACCAACACTAAACCATTCTGCACACCTAGAAAACTGATATGAGGATTAACACAACAATCTGCACAACCTGAACCACAGAATTCAGCAGGTACGTAGTGCCGAGAAGTGAACGTGGGGAGAGAGAAGCTGCAGAGGGCAGAGAGGTGCTTTTACCTGTGGAGAAAGGACAGAGACGGTGGAGAGATTACAGGAAAAGCGATCCTCCCCAAAAGCAGCTGGAGCGAAAGTGGAAAATTGGAAACAGCCACAGGGACTGGGCTAAAAAGGGAGAAAGGAGAAAGGAGAAAGGAGAAAAGAGAAAGGAGAAAGGAGAAAAGAGAAAGGAGAAAGGAGAGGGTTTAAATTCCATTCAGACTGTAAACAGGGGGAGCACAGAGTCTGCAGCTCCACAGCTCGATATCTGGTGGTGCTCTGGTGGGAAGGGCAAATCCCCAGGAACAGACTGCGGTCCGGGAGGTTCTAGGGTCACACGGGGAGAAGCAGTCCCACTGCTGGAAGGACATTTGGTAGAGGCTGTGAGGCAACCTGGGCCCATCTGCTGATGCTGGAACAAGGTCGTTAATGTAGACTGGTGCCACATGTGTGTTGTGATTTTCCATAATCCCTGAAACACTGCTGCTACACTATCTTGCGAACTTTTCCTGGGGCAGGCTGGCACCAGGCATCAGTCTCTGGGCATTGGCAGCAACACAGTCCCACGAACTTTCTTGGGTGCGGCCGGCATTCAGCTATTGTTCAGTGAGACCCTCCCCAGAGGGGCGGAACGGGTCAAAGCCGCAGTCCCTCAGAAGTAAAGTGGAAGGGAAAACAGCCGCATCTGAGACAAAACTCGGGAGAGAGGTACTACCTGAGGCTTGGTCACGGACAGTGTAAAAGCGGGAAGTGGATGAAAGCTGAAGACAAAGGACAGGTGCGTGATTGATGATCGGGGAGAACAGAGTTCCGATACTAGAGACTGGCGCTAGCAGCGCCATCTACTAGAGAACAGAGCCGTACACTAAGCCCCACCCAACTAGGCCAACCTCACTCTTCAAGAACAGAAGTCTCACTGCCTGCTTAGTTTATGGACTATAAAGCGCTTCCTAGTCTGACTTCTAGGGGAAAACGAAGTAATTTCAGTCATATTTCAGCCTGTTAGCAGGTCCATCTATTGAATTTTCTTTCGTTCTTTTTTTTTCTTTTTACCTCTTTTTCGTTTTTCTTTTTTTTGGATACAAGAAGAAAAAATTCATTTTTATTTTCAATTTGTATTAAAAATGTTTTTCTTTAATTTTTTACTATTTTTTTTAACTTTTGTCTAATTTTTTTCAAGTTCTATTTTACTTTCATCATTTTATTTTAGTCTACTCAAGTGTATTCATTTTTTCAAATTTACAAATGGTTTCCTTTTTTTTCTTTTTTCTTTTTCATTTCATTTCTTTTTCTTGAATACGGAAAGAGAAAAAATTCATTTCTATTTTTAATTCTTTCTAAAAATATTTTTCTAAATTTTTCTCTACTATATGTTTTACTTTTATGTAAATTTTTTCAAATTCTAGTTTACTTGCATCATTTCATTTTAGTCTACTTCAGTGTATTCTTTTTTCCAAATTTTCAAATGATTTCCTTTTTTTTCTTCTTTCCCCTTTTTTCCTAATATATCAAGCCACTTTCAACACCCATACCAAAACACACCTAGGATCTAGCATCATTTATTTGATTTTGTGTGTGCGTGTGTGTTTTTAATTTTTTAATTTTAATATTTTAGTTTTATTTTTTAATTTAATATTTTCTACCTCATTATTTCCTTTTCTCCCTTCAAAATGACAAAACGAAAGAATTCACCCCAAAATAAAGAGCAGGAAGAAACGACAGCCACAGACTTAACCAACATAGACACAAGCAAGGTGTCTGAACCAGAATTTAGCATCATGATAATAAGAATACTAGCTGGAGTCAAAAATAGATTAGAATCCTTTTCTGCAGAGATGAAATAAGTAAAAGCTAGTCAGGATGAAATAAAAAATGCTAGAACTGAGCTGCAATCATGAATGGATGCCACGGCAGCATGCATGGATGAGGCAGAACAGAGAATCAGCGATATAGGGGACAAACTTATAGAGAATAACGAAGCTGAAAAAAAGAGGGAGATTAAGGCAAAAGAGCATGATTTAAGAATCAGAGAAATCAGTGACTTGTTAAAAAAGGAACATCAGAATCATAGGGGTCCCAGAAGAAAAGAGAGAGAAATAGGGATAGAATGGTTATGTGAGCAGATCATAGCGGAAAACTTTCCTAATCTGAGGAAAGACACAGACATCAAAATCCAGGAAGCACAGAAGACTCCCATTAGATTCAACAAAAACCGACCACCAACAAGGCATATCATAGTCAAATTCACAAAATACTCAGGCAAGGAGAGAATCATGAAACCAGCAAGGGAAAAAAAGTCCTTAACCTACAAGGGAAGACAGATCAGGTTTGCTGCAGACCTATCCACAGAAACTTGGCAGGCCAGAAAGGAGTGGCAGGATTTATTGAATGCGCTGAATCGGAAAAATATGCAGCCAGGAATTCTTTATCCAGCAAGGCTGACATTCAAAATAGAAGCAGAGATAAAAATTTTCCCAAACAAAAATTAAAGGAGTTTGTGACCACTAAACCAGCCCTGCAAGAAATTTTAAGGGGGACTCTCTGAGGGGAGAAAAGATGAAAATATAAAGACATACATACATACATAACATACATACATACCAAAAGCAACAAAGAGTAGAAAGGACCAGAGAATACCACCTGAAACTCCAACTCTAAAAGCAACAAAATGGCAATAAATTAATATCTTTCAGTACTCACTCTAAACGTCAATGGGCTCGGGGCGCCTGGGTGGCTCAGTCAGTTAAGCGTCCGACTTCAGCTCAGGTCACGATCTCACGGTCCGTGAGTTCGAGCCCCGCATCAGGCTCTGGGCTGATGGCTCAGAGCCTGGAGCCTGCTTCCGATTCTGTGTCTTCCTCTCTCTCTGCCCCTCCCCCGTTCATGCTCTGTCTCTCTCTGTCTCAAAAATAAATAAAACCTTAAAAAAAAATTTTAAACGTCAATGGGCTCAATGCTCCAATCAAAAGACATAGGGTAACAGAATGGATAAGAAAACAAGATCCATCTGTATGCTGTTTACAAGAGACCCACTTTAGACCTAAAGACACCTTCAGATTGAAAGTAAGGGGATGGAGAACCATCTGTCATGCTAATGGTCAACAAAAGAAAGCCAGAGTAGACATACGTATATCAGACAATCTAGACTTTAAAATAAAGACTGTATCAAGAGATGAAGAAGGGCAGTATATCATAATTAAGGGTCTATGCACCAAGAAGACCTAACAATTGTAAACATTTATGCGCCAAAGGTGGGAGCACCCAAATATATAAATCAATTAATCACAAACATAAAGAAACTCATCGATAGTAATACCATAATAGTAGGAGTCTTCAACCCCCCCACTCACAGCAATGGACAGATCATCTAATCAAAAAATCAACAAGGAAACAATAGCTTTGAAGGACACACTGGACCAGATGGACTTAACAGATACATTCAGAACATTTCATCCTAAAGCAGCAGAATATACATTCTTCTCCAGTGCACATGGAATGTTCTCCAGAATAGACCACAAACTGGGACACAAATCAGCCCTAAGTAAATACAAAAAGATCGAGATCATCCTGTTCATATTATCAGACCACAACGCTATGAAACTTGAAGTCAACCACAAGGAAAAATTTGGAAAGGTAACAAATAGTTGGAGACTAAAGAACATCCTGCTAAAGAATGAATGGGCTAACCAAGAAGTTAAAGAGGAAATTAAAAAGTATACGGAAGTCAATGAAAATGATAACACCACAACCCAAAACCTCTGGGACACAGCAAATGTACTCATAAGAGGAAAGTATACAGCAATCCAGGCCTTCCTAAGGAAGGAAGAAAGATACACAACCTAACCTTACGCCTTAAGGAGCTGGAAAAAGAACAGCAAATAAAACCCAAAAGCAGCAGAAGACAGGAAATAATAAAGATTAGAGCAGAAATTAATGCTATTGAAACCAAAAAAAACAAAAAACAAAACAAAACACTAGAACAGATCAATGAAACCAGAAGCTGGTCCTTGAAAGAATTAACAAAATTGATAAACCACTAGCCAATTTGATCAAG
Source organism: Panthera onca (assembly GCF_046562875.1). Classification (NCBI taxonomy): domain Eukaryota; kingdom Metazoa; phylum Chordata; class Mammalia; order Carnivora; family Felidae; genus Panthera; species Panthera onca. The sequence goes on from NC_138357.1 coordinate 26,164,169, forward strand.
AAGAAAAAGGAAAGGACCCAAATAAATAAAATCAAGAATGAAAGAGGAGAGATCACAACCAACACAGCAGAAATTAAAACAATAATAAGAGAAGATTATGTGCAATTACATGCCAATAAAATGGGCAATATGGAAGAAATGGACAAATTCCTAGAAACATACACACTACCAAAACTGAAACAGGAAGAAATAGAAAATTTGAACAGACCCATAACCAGTAAGAAAATCGAATTAGTAATCAAAAATCTCCCAAAAAACAAGAGTACAGGGCCAGATGGCTTTCCAGGGGAATTCTACCAAACATTTAAGGAAGAGTTAACACCTATTCTCTTGAAGCTGTTCCAAAAAATAGAAGTGAAAGGAAAACTTCCAAACTCTTTCTATGAAGCCAGCATTACCTTGATTCCAAAACCAGACAGAGACCCCACTAAAAAGGAAACTATAGGCCTACTTCCCTGATGAACATGGATGGATGCAAAACTCCTCAACAAGAAATTATCCAACTGGTTCCAACAATACATTAAAAAAATAATTCACCACGACCAAGTGGGATTTATACCTGGGAGGCAGGGCTGGTTCAATATCCACAAAACAATTAACGTGATTCATCACATCAATAAAAGAAAGGACAAGAACCATGATCCTCTCAATAGATGCAGAGAAAGCATTTGACAAAATACAGCATCCTTTCTTGATAAAAATCCTCAAGAAACTAGGGATAGAAGGACCATACTTCGAGATCATAAAAGCCGTATATGAATGACCCAATGCTAATATCATCCTCAATGGGGAATAACTGAGAGCTTTCCCCCTAAGGTCAGGAACAAGACAGGGATGTCCACTCTCACCACTGTTATTCAACATAGTATTGGAAGTCTTAGCCTCTGCAATCAGACAACACAAAGGAATAAAAGGCGTCCAAATCGGCCAGGAGGAGGTCAAACTTTCACTCTTTGCAGATGACATGATACTCTATATGGAAAACCCTAAAGATTCCACCAAATAACTGCTAGAACTGAATCATGAATTCAGCAAAGTTTCAGGATATAAAATCAATGCACAGAAATTGGCTGCATTCCTATACACCAACAATAAAGCCACAGAAAGAGAAATCAAGGAATCGATCCCATTTACAGTTGCACCAAAAACCATAAAATACCTAGGAATAAATCTAACCAAAGAGGTGAAAAATCTACACACTGAAAACTATAGAAAGCCTATGAAAGAAATTGAAGAAGACACAAAAAAATGGAAAAAGATTCCATGCTCCTGGAGAGGAAGAACAAATATTGTTAAAATGTCTATAACCACCCAAAGCAATCTACATATTCATTGCAATCCATATCAAAATAACACCAGCATTGTTCACATAGCTAGAACAAATAATCCTAAAATTTGTATGGAACCAGAAAACACCCCAAATATCCAAAGCAAGCTTAAAAACGAAAACCAAAGCAGGAGGCATCACAATCCCAGACATCAAGCTATACTACAAAGCTGTAATCATCAAGACAGTATGGTACTGGCACAAGAACAGACCTCAGATCAATGGAACAGAATAGAGAACCCAGAAATGGACCCACAAATGTATGGCCAACTAATCTTTGACAAAGCAGGAAAGAATATCCAATGGAATAAAGACAGTCTCTTCAGCAAGTGGTGCTTGGAAAACTGGACAGCGACATGCAGAAGAATAAACCTGGACCACTTTCTTACACCAGACACAAAAATAAACTCAAAATGGATGAAAGACCTCAAGGTAAGACAGGAAGCCTTCAAAATCCTCCAGGAGAGTGCCGGAAGATGGCGGCGTAGGAGGACGCGGGGCTCACAGCGCGTCCTGCCGATCACTTAGATTCCACCTACACCTGCCTAAAGAACCCAGAAAACCGCCAGAGGATTAGCAGAAGGGAGTCTCCGGAGTCAAGCGCAGACGAGAGGCCCACGGAAGAGGGTAGGAAGGGCGGCGAGGCGGTGCGCGCTCCACGGACTGGCGGGAGGGAGCCGGGGCGGAGGGGCGGCTCGCCGGCCAAGCAGAGCCCCCGAGTCTGGCTGGCAAAAGCGGAGGGGCCGGACAGACTGTGTTCCGACAGCAAGCGCGACTTAGCGTCTGGGAGGTCATAAGTTAACAGCTCTGCTCGGAAAGCGGGAAGGCTGGAGGACAAAGGGAGGGAGAGCTGCTGAGCCCCCGGACGGCAGAGCTCAGCTTGGCGGGGAACAAAGGCGCCAGCGCCATCTCCCCCGCCCATCCCCCAGCCAAAATCCCAAAGGGAACCAGTTCCTGCCAGAGAACTTGCTCCCTCCGCGCAAACACCCAACTCTGTGCTTCTGCGGAGCCAAACCTCCGGCAGCGGATCTGACTCCCTCCCGCTGCCACAGGGCTCCTCCTGAAGTGGATCACCTAAGGAGAAGCGAGCTAAGCCTGCCCCTCCAGCCCCCGTGCACCTTGCCTACCCACCCCAGCTAATACGCCAGATCCCCAGCAACACAAGCCTGGCAGTGTGCAAGTAGCCCAGATGGGACACGCCACCCCACAGTGAATCCCGCCCCTAGGAGAGGGGAAGAGAAGGCACACACCAGTCTGACGGTGGCCCCAGCAGTGGGCTGGGGGCAGACATAGGGTCGGACTGCGGCCCCGCCCACTAACTCCAGTTATACACCACAGCACAGGGGAAGTGCACTGCAGGTCCTCACCACGCCAGGGACTCTCCAAAATGACCAAACGGAAGAATTCCCCTCAGAAGAATCTCCAGGAAATAACAACAGCTAATGAACTGATCAAAAAGGATTTAAATCATATAACAGAAAGTGAATTTAGAATAATAGTCATAAAATTAATCGCTGGGCTTGAAAACAGTATACAGGACAGCAGAGAATCTCTTGCCACAAAGATCGAGGGACTAAGGAACAGTCACGAGGAGTTGAAAAACGCTTTAAACGAATTGCAAAACAAAATGGAATCCACGATGGCTCGGCTTGAAGAGGCAGAGGAGAGAATAGGTGAACTAGAAGATAAAGTTATGGAGAAAGAGGAAGCTGAAAGAAAGAGAGATAAAAAAATCCAGGAGTATGAGGGGAAAATTAGAGAACTAAGTGATACACTAAAAACAAATAATATTCGCATAATTGGTATCCCAGAGGAGGAAGAGAGAGGGAAGGGTGCTGAAGGGGTACTTGAACAAATTATAGCTGAGAACTTCCCTGAACTGGGGAAGGAAAAAGGCATTGAAATCCAAGAGGCACAGAGAACTCCCTTCAGACGTAACTTGAATCGATCTTCTGCACGACATATCATAGTGAAACTGGCAAAATACAAGGATAAAGAGAAAATTCTGAAAGCAGCAAGGGATAAACGTGCCCTCACATATAAAGGGAGACCTATAAGACTCGTGACTGATCTCTCCTTTGAAACTTGGCAGGCCAGAAAGGCTTGGCACGATATCTACAGTGTGCTAAACAGAAAAAATATGCAGCCTAGAATCCTTTATCCAGCAAGTCTGTCATTTAGAATAGAAGGAGAGATAAAGGTCTTCCCAAACAAACAAAAACTGAAGGAATTTGTCACCACGAAACCAGCCCTACAAGAGATCCTAAGGGGGATCCTGTGAGACAAAGTACCAGAGACATCACTACAAGCATAAAACATACAGACATCACAATGACTCTAAACCCATATCTTTCTATAATAACACTGAATGTAAATGGATTAAATGCGCCAACTAAAAGACATAGGGTATCAGAATGGATAAAAAAACAAGACCCATCTATTTGCTGTCTACAATAGACTCATTTTAGATCTGAGGACACCTTTAGATTGAGAGTGAGGGGATGGAGAACTATTTATCATGCTCCTGGAAGCCAAAAGAAAGCTGGAGTAGCCATACTTATATCAGACAAACTAGACTTTAAATTAAAGGCTGTAACAAGAGATGAAGAAGGGCATTATATAACAATCACAGGGTCTATCCACCAGGAAGAGCTAACTATTATAAATGTCTATGCGCCAAATACCCGAGCCCCCAGATATATAAAACAATTACTCATAAACATAAGCAACCTTATTGATAAGAATGTGGTCATTGCAGGGGACTTTAACACCCCACTTACAGAAATGGATAGATCATCTAGACACACAGTCAATAAAGAAACAAGGGCCCTGAATGATACATTGGATCAGATGGACTTGACAGATATATTTAGAACTCTGCATCCCAAAGCAACAGAATATACTTTCTTCTCGAGTGCACATGGAACATTCTCCAAGATAGATCATATACTGGGTCACAAAACAGCCCTTCATAAGTTTACAAGAATTGAAATTATACCATGCATACTTTCAGACCACAATGCTATGAAGCTTGAAATCAACCACAGGAAAAAGTCTGGAAAACCTCCAAAAGCATGGAGGTTAAAGAACACCCTACTAACGAATGAGTGGGTCAACCAGGCAATTAGAGAAGAAATTAAAACATATATGGAAACAAACGAAAATGAAAATACAACAATCCAAACGCTCTGGGATGCAGCGAAGGCAGTCCTGAGAGGAAAATACATTGCAATCCAGGCCTATCTCAAGAAACAAGAAAAATCCCAAATACAAAATCTAACAGCACACCTAAAGGAAATAGAAGCAGAACAGCAAAGGCAGCCTAAACCCAGCAGAAGAAGAGAAATAATAAAGATCAGAGCAGAAATAAACAATATAGAATCTAAAAAAACTGTAGAGCAGATCAACGAAACCAAGAGTTGGTTTTTTGAAAAAATAAACAAAATTGACAAACCTCTAGCCAGGCTTCTCAAAAAGAAAAGGGAGATGACCCAAATAGATAAAATCATGAGTGAAAATGGAATGATTACAACCAATCCCTCAGAGATACAAACAATTATCAGGGAATACTATGAAAAATTATATGCCAGCAAATTGGACAACCTGGAAGAAATGGACAAATTTCTAAACACCCACACTCTTCCAAAACTCAATCAGGAGGAAATAGAAAGCTTGAACAGACCCATAACCAGCGAAGAAATTGAATCGGTTATCAAAAATCTCCCAACAAATAAGAGTCCAGGACCAGATGGCTTCCCAGGGGAGTTCTACCAGACATTTAAAGCAGAGATAATACCTATCCTTCTCAAGCTATTCCAAGAAATAGAAAGGGAAGGAAAACTTCCAGACTCATTCTATGAAGCCAGTATTACTTTGATTCCTAAACCAGACAGAGACCCAGTAAAAAAAGAGAACTACAGGCCAATATCCCTGATGAATATGGATGCAAAAATTCTTAATAAGATACTAGCAAATCGAATTCAACAGCATATAAAAAGAATTATTCACCATGATCAAGTGGGATTCATTCCTGGGATGCAGGGCCGGTTCAACATTCGCAAATCGATCAACGTGATACATCACATTAACAAAAAAAAAGAGAAGAACCATATGATCCTGTCAATCGATGCAGAAAAGGCCTTTGACAAAATCCAGCACCCTTTCTTAATAAAAACCCTTGAGAAAGTCGGGATAGAAGGAACATACTTAAAGATCATAAAGGCCATTTATGAAAAGCCCACAGCTAACATCATCCTCAACGGGGAAAAACTGAGAGCTTTTTCCCTGAGATCAGGAACACGACAGGGATGCCCACTGTCACCGCTGCTGTTTAATATAGTGCTGGAAGTTCTAGCATCAGCAATCAGACAACAAAAGGAAATCAAAGGCATCAAAATTGGCAAAGATGAAGTCAAGCTTTCGCTTTTTGCAGATGACATGATATTATACATGGAAAATCCGATAGACTCCACCAAAAGTCTGCTAGAACTGATACATGAATTCAGCAAAGTTGCAGGATACAAAATCAATGTGCAGAAATCAGTTGCATTCTTATACACTAACAATGAAGCAACAGAAAGACAAATGAAGAAACTGATCCCATTCACAATTGCACCAAGAAGCATAAAATACCTAGGAATAAATCTAACCAAAGATGTAAAAGATCTGTATGCTGAAAACTATAGAAAGCTTATGCAGGTAATTGAAGAAGATATAAAGAAATGGAAAGACATTCCCTGCTCATGGATTGGAAGAATAAATATTGTCAAAATGTCAATACTACCCAAAGCTATCTACACATTCAATGCAATCCCAATCAAAATTGCACCAGCATTCTTCTCGAAACTAGAACAAGCAATCCTAAAGTTCATATGGAACCACAAAAGGCCCCAAATAGCCAAAGTAATTTTGAAGAAGAAGACCAAAGCAGGAGGCATCACAATCCCAGACTTTAGCCTCTACTACAAAGCTGTCATCATCAAGACAGCATGGTATTGGCATAAAAACAGACACATAGACCAATGGAATAGAATAGAAACCCCAGAACTAGACCCACAAACGTATGGCCAACTCATCTTTGACAAAGCAGGAAAGAACATCCAATGGAAAAAAGACAGTCTCTTTAACAAATGGTGCTGGGAGAACTGGACAGCAACATGCAGAAGGTTGAAACTAGACCACTTTCTCACACCATTCACAAAAATAAACTCAAAATGGATAAAGGACCTGAATGTGAGACAGGAAACCATCAAAACCTTAGAGGAGAAAGCAGGAAAAGACCTCTCTGACCTCAGCCGTAGCAATCTCTTACTCGGCACATCCCCAAAGGCAAGGGAATTAAAAGCAAAAGTGAAATACTGGGACCTTATGAAGATAAAAAGCTTCTGCACAGCAAAGGAAACAACCAACAAAACTAAAAGGCAACCAACGGAATGGGAAAAGATATTTGCAAATGACACATCGGACAAAGGGCTAGTATCCAAAATCTATAAAGAGCTCATCAAACTCCACACCCGAAAAACAAATAACCCAGTGAAGAAATGGGCAGAAAACATGAATAGACACTTCTCTAAAGAAGACATCCGGATGGCCAACAGGCACATGAAAAGATGTTCAACGTCGCTCCTTATCAGGGAAATACAAATCAAAACCACACTCAGATACCACCTCACGCCAGTCAGAGTGGCCAAAATGAAGAAATCAGGAGACTATAGATGCTGGAGAGGATGTGGAGAAACAGGAACCCTCTTGCACTGTTGGTGGGAATGCAAATTGGTGCAGCCGCTCTGGAAAGCAGTGTGGTGGTTCCTCAGAAAATTAAAAATAGACCTACCCTATGACCCAGCAATAGCACTGCTAGGAATTTATCCAAGGGATACAGGAGTACTGATGCATAGGGGCACCTGTACCCCAATGTTTATAGCGGCACTCTCAACAATAGCCAAATTATGGAAAGAGCCTAAATGTCCATCAACTGATGAATGGATAAAGAAATTGTGGTTTATATACACAATGGAATACTACGTGGCAATGAGAAAAAATGAAATATGGCCTTTTGTAGCAACATGGATGGAACTGGAGAGTGTGATGCTAAGTGAAATAAGCCATACAGAGAAAGACAGATACCATATGGTTTCACTCTTATGTGGATCCTGAGAAACATAACAGAAACCCATGGGGGAGGGGAAGGAAAAAAAAAAAAAAAGAGGTTAGAGTGGGAGAGAGCCAAAGCATTAGAGACTGTTAAAAACTGAGAACAAACTGAGGGTTGATGGGGGGTGGGAGGGAGGGCAGGGTGGGAGGGAGGGCAGAGTGGGTGATGGGTATTGAGGAGGGCACTTTTTGGGATGAGCACTGGGTGTTGTATGGAAACCAATTTGACAGTAAATTTCATATATTAAAAAATAAAAAAAAATTAAAAAAAAAAAAAAAAAAAACCACAAAATCCTCCAGGAGAAAGCAGGCAAAAACCTCCTTGATCCTTGCCCACAGCAACTTCTTACTCAACACGTCTCCAGAGGCAAGGGAAACAAAAGCAAAAATGAACTACTGGGACCTCATTAAAATAAAAAGCTTCTGCACAGCAAAGGAAATAATCAGCAAAACTAAAAGCCAACCAATGGAATGGGAGAAGATATTTGCAAATGACATATCAGATAAAGAGTTAGTATCCCAAATCCATAAAGAACTTATCAAACTCAACACCCAAAAAACAATCCAGTGATGAAATGGGAAAAGACATGAATAGACACTTCTCCAAAGAAGACATCCAGATGACCAACCCCCGCATGATAAAATGCTCAACATCACTCATCATCAGGGAAATAACAAATCAAAACCACAATGAGATACCACCTAACACCTGTCAGAATGGCTAACATTAACAACTCAGGCAACAATAGATGTTGGTGAGGATGCGGAGAAAGAGGATCTCTTTTGCATTGTTGGTGGGAATGCAAGCTGATGCAGCCACTCTGGAAAACAGTGTGCAGGTTCTTCAAGAAACTAAAAATAGAACTACCCTACAACCCAGCAATTGCACTACTAGATATTTATCCAAGGGATATAGGTGTGCTTGTTCGAAGGGACACATGCAACCCAGTGTTTATAGCAGCAGTATCAACAATTAGCCAAAGTATAGAAAGAGCCCAAATGTCCATCAATGGATGAATGGATAAAGAAGATGTGGTATATATATACAATGGAGTATTACTCAGCAATCAAAAAGAATGAAATCTTGCCATTTGCAACTACGTGGATGGAACTGGAGGGTATTATGCTAAGTGAAATTAGAGATAAACAAATATTATATGAATTCACTCATATGAGGACTTTAAGAGACTAAACAGATGAACATAAGGGAAGGGAAACAAAAATAATATAAAAACAGGGAGGGGGACAAAATAGAAGAGACTCACAAATATGGAGAACAAACAGAGGGTTACTGGAGGGGGTGTGGGAGGGGGGATGGGCTAAAAGGGTAAGGGGCATTAAGGAATCAATTCCTAAAATCATTGATGCACTGTATGCTAATTTGGATATAAATTTTTAAAAATTAAATTAAAAAAAATAGTACAGAGATCAAAAAAGTGCTCAAGTAGTCTGTATGTTTTTTGTTTTGCCATAAGTTAATTAGCTAATGCTGTTTGTCTCTTATTTCTTCAACATTGTCACATGATGTATATTGAGTATCATGCCACCAAGATAAAATGCCTTAAAACAGAAGGAAGAGTAAATATTTTCCTTCTCCTTGTGTGTACTTTTGGTGGACTCCTAGTAGTCTGAAATCTTCACTGCTCAACTCATTTGATAGTACCGTTAAAACTCATGCACTGCCTGCCACATTTTAGTGTTAACTTTGTTTTTCTTCTCCCTGTGTTTGATTTGATGAATGCAATAGTATAATGTTATCAGAACACAACATACAGACAATAATATAGTACAGGCACCAACAAGATTTTACATTACGATAATCTTCCATAAGTCTAAATCTTCACAAATACATATAAAAGGGGCTCTTTTAGAAAATCTCAGGATCTAAAAGGCGCCTCAGAAATATTAATGCAACCTCCACCTTACAGATGTAGAAAATGAGGACTTGAGTAGAAGTGCAAATGGTCTAAAGCCTTGGAAAATCAAACTCTTTGAACCTGTTAAAAAGTCAGTAACAGGGGCGCCTGGGCAGCTCAGTCGGTTAGGTGTAGGTCAGGTCATGATCTCCTGTTTTGTGGGTTTAAGCCCTGCATCGGGCTCTCTGCTGTCAGCACGGAGCCTACTTCAGATCCTCTGACCCCTCTCTTTGCCCCTCCCTTGCTCATGCTCTCTCTCTCAAAAATGATAAACATTTATATAAAAAAAAGTCAGTAACAAATCCAGTCTAAATACATTTCTATTTAAATAAAGAAGTGTCTTAATGAAGAATATAAATTGCAACAGAGTTATAAATTACACAACATTCCCTTGCTTTACCTTAATGGAATCATCTCCAGTAAGAAAATTTAACATCATGTCATAATAATTTCTTTCTAAATTATTATTTCTTAGAAAGAGAGAGAGAGAGAGAGAGAGCAAGCAGTGAGAAGGGCAGAGGGAGAGAGAGAGAAAATCCCAAGCAGTCTCCAAAATCATGTGGAGCCCTATACAGTGCTCCATCTCATGACTGTGAGATCATGACCTGAACTGAAATCAAGAGTTGGTTGCTCAATCGACAGAGTCACCCAGGTGCCCCTAAAATTATTTTTTTGAAACACTATTGGATTAATAATAAATGTAAACTTTGATTTTTTCCTTATGAAATAATTCAAACAATTCAAGTGTATATGGGGTGAGTTTATGATAGTAAATACATTACTTGAGTATGTTTTTTTTTCATTTATCAGTGACCTTCATAGTTTGTATTGTTTCCTTAGGCAGTGGAAAATTAGATGGATACAGTTCACATTTAAGAGAAGTGCAAAGGGGGGGCGCCTGGGTGGCGCAGTCGGTTAAGCGTCCGACTTCAGCCAGGTCACGATCTCGCGGTCTGTGAGTTCGAGCCCAGCGTCAGTCTCTGGGCTGATGGCTCGGAGCCTGGAGCCTGTTTCCGATTCTGTGTCTCCCTCTCTCTCTGCCCCTCCCCTGTTCATGCTCTGTCTCTCTCTGTCCCAAAAATAAATAAAAAACGTTGAAAAAAAAAAATTTTAAGAGAAGTGCAAAGGGGCGTGGAGCTTGCTTAAGACTCACTCTCTCTCTCTCTCCTCCTCTTTCTCTCTCCCTCTGCCCCTCTCCTCCACTCATGCATGCTCTCTCTCTCAAATAAAAAAATAATAAAGAATAAAAAGAAGTGAAAAAAATTTGAGTATTGTAATTTTTTTGAAGGATATTTTTCCTTTCATGCTGGTTTTATTTTTTTTCTTTCCAAGTTTTATTTAAATTTCAGTTAGTTAACATAGTACAATATTAGTTCCCCATGTAGAAACAAGTGATTCATCACCTACATACAATACCCAGTGCTCATCACAAGGGCCCTAACTTAAGACCCATCACCCACTCAACTCATCCCCCTGCCCACCTCCCCTCCAGCAACTATCAGTCTGCTCTCTTCAGCCAAGAGTCTGCCCCTGGTTTCCTCTCTTTTCCTCACCCCCCCCCCCGTTTATTTGTTTTGTGTCTTAAATTCCACATATGAGTAAAATCATATGGTATCTGTTTTTCTCTGACAGACTTATTTCGCTTAACATAAATACTCTCTAGCTCCATCCATGCTGTTGCAGATAAAAAGATTTCATTATTTTATGGTTGAGTAAAACTCCACGGTGTGTGGTATATATAAACACACACACCACATCTTTTTTTATACATTCTTCAGTTGATGGGCATTTTGGTCCTTTCCATAATTTGGTTATTATTGATAATGCAGTTATAAACACTGGGGTGCATGTATCCCTACGAATCAGTATTTTTGTATCCTTTGGGTAAATGATGCTGGTTTTGTTTTAAAGTTTTGCTTTGTTTTGTTTTTACTTCTGAAAAATTTATTATTTGTTATGTATTTGCTTTGTATCTTAGTTCATTCTACTCTAATCCCAGAGTTTCTTTGCTTCATTACAAATTTGTTTTATGTGGAATCAAAAAGGAATCTGGCCTGGAGTTTATCATGTTTTCTAGTCTGCCTAAACTAACTCATCCTTTGGAAGTATTCCTGCATATCTACTTTTCTTTGAAAGTACAATTCAATTTGAAGTAGATTTGGAAAGTTTCTTGGCAAAACAAGATTGGTTTTTTTTTTCCTCTACGTTTTTACAGGCAGAAGAAAACATTTTTTTCAACTAATTTGGGTAACTCAGGGCTCTGTTTAGGTTAAATTGTATATTTTTTTCTTTCACACAATATACCTAAATAGAATATGAATATTTGGCATTAGACATTCTTTCAAAATAAATTCCTAACCCAACAGAACTAATGTATCATTAATACTGCTAATAAGCATTTACAGTTATATATATATATATATATATATATATATATATATATATATATATCTCCACCTCTTTTATAATGTCGCTCAAGGCTGTCCTTTCTACTTCCTTTCCTTATTTTGCTTCATCTTTCTCTTCTACTCTTATTGTTTAATGAAAGTTTTATTGCCCATCTTTGCAAAATGTTCTCTACTGCAATTTGTTTGAAGGATACCATAATAAAAATTTTTTGGAGTATTATAGTTATATACCACTTTTCATCTCAAAGTATCCTAAATCACTTCAAAAAGTATATAATGAGCCAAAATCTGCAATCAGTCCATGTACACATCTCCTATTAACTTCATTGGAAATCTGTATTAAGAAAATGATTACAAGATCACATCTCCTAAATATACACTTTAATCATGTCATCCTCCACTGAAATGTTAGTCACCTCTGGGTCTGGACCCAGAAGCTATTTGAAAGCACAGTACAATACTCCACAAGATTAGAATAGGAAATGAGATTGCAGATATTCAAAATAGCAGAAAGGAGGTGTTTATTTATTCTTTGATTCATAAATGCACCCAATGCTATAAATAGCCTCTGGGCATATATACAACATTTATAGAAAATTTCAGACACTATTTCAAACACTATTCCACGAAAGAGAGGAAAGCAGTTGGGTAAAAATAAGTGATCCACTTTACAACTGAGCTCATACATAAATAAATTCCTTTGGGGGTGATTTCATCCTTACCTTCCTGGCTAAGTCAGGTCAAAATGAAGAATATTGAGATAATTTATTAAAATGGCAATTGAAATGACAAAGGAGAAAAGGTATTCTAACATTTGACTCTCAAAAGAATTTGTGCTGAGAATGAAGGTTCAGGGGAAGTAATCTCTGAGGGAACTCTCAACAAGGCCCCAAAATATTTTCCTAGATGATCTGAATGGTTAGTGCAGTTCTTTGCATCAACCCTCCACCATCCTTCTCCAAACTTCAGTCTTCCTTCAGCTTTGGCACTCTCTAATCCCATTTGCAGCTAATACCAATCACACCAAATGCCCACACAAAGAAACGCAGGTTCACATGTATTCTTTTGCTTCTCTTCTTCCTTCACTATGCTTTAGTCTCTGTTTCCTACATCTTGAATTGATTTTCTGGACTATCTTCTGAAGCTCTTCACGTTACTCATCCTTTCAAGTGGCAACCACAATGCCCCTTTCCCTACATACATAAAATCACTCACATAAGGGAAGATGATTTGTTCTCTACAATTCTTTCACCCTAACAGGTAAAACTATAAAGGCAGAAAGAAGATAAATGACTTTTCTTCGATTACACAGCTCAATAGTGACAAATCTAGGACTCAAGTTTTCCAAACTTACTTAATCAAACAGCTCTACCCAGAAGAACATTATTTTACTTTTATCTAATCAGTGTAATTTACCAAATTTCCTCTAAAGTATGAATCCAAAGTATGCTTCTACCTGATTTAAGTTTATAGGAATAAACTCTTCCCAATGTTTTTACTGAGATAAAATTCACATAATAAAAATTGACCATTTTTAAGGTGGCATTCAGTGCCATTTAGTACATTCTCAATATTGTACAACCATCACCTCTATTTCCAAAGCACTTTCATCACCCAAAAAAGAAACCCTGTACCCACCCATTAAGTACACTCCCCATTTCTCCCTACTCACAGCCTTCATCAATCACCAATCTACTTTCTGTTTCTACCTATTCTGGATGTTTCATATATACTAAATCAAAAAATTGTGACCTTTGGGGTGCCTGGGTGAATCAGTCAGTTGAGCATCTGACTTTGGCTCAGGTCATGATCTCGTGGTTTGTGAGTTCAAGCCCCACGTTAGGCTCTGTGCTGACAGTTCAGAGCCTGGAGCCTGCTTCAGATTCTGGGTCTCCCTCACTCTCTGCCCCTCCCCTACTCACACTCTGTCTCTTTCTCTCTCTCTCTCTCTTTCAAAAATAAATAAACACTAAAAATTTTTTTAAAAATGTGACCCATTGTGTGGTTTCCTTCACTTACCATAATGTTTTTAAGGTTCATACATGTTGCAACATGTACTGTACTTCATTCCTTTTCATAACTGATTAATATTCCATTTAATGGACAGATCACATTTTTGTTTAGCTATCCATCAGTTGATAGATATTTGAACGGCTTTAATTTTCTGGCAATTATGAATAATAGTGGTAATAACATTCATATACAATTTTTATGTGAACATGTGTTTTCAATTTTCAAGTATATACCTAAAAGTGAGACTGCTGATTCATACGGTAATTCTACATTTAATTTCTTGAAGAAACATCAAACTGTTTTCCACAATGGCTGAACCACTTTACGGTACCAACAATATTGTACAAATGTTATAATTACTTCACATCTTTGCCAAGACATTCTATTTCTGATCGCTACTGTTGTTGTTGTTGTTGTTGTTTTCACTACAGCCATCCTATTGGGTATAAAGTGATTTAATTTAAATTTCCCTAATGACTAATAATGATGAACTTTTTTGCCTGTGCTTGTTGGCCATTTCTAGATCTTCTCTGGAGAAATATCTAATAAAATTCCTTGTCCATATTTAATTGGGTTCTTTGTCTTTTTGTTGTTGAATTATAAGTGTTCTTTACATATTCTGGATATTAAACCTCTATCATATATATGATTAGTAAATATTTTATCTCATTGTGGTGATTGTCTTTTCACTTTCGTGATAGTGAGTGTCATTTGGTGGAAAAAAGTAGGTTTTTTTCCTATAAGCTTTATTATACAAATTTTATAGCATTTTGAATATCCCAAGTACTGATATAAATTTTACATTTGTAACAATGTTTATTGGTTTCTTTCATAAGCATTCCTGTAACTGTATACCACCAATGTCTACATTCACCTGACAGATGGGTTTTGTTCTGTTATAATATTCCTAAAGCTGTAAGTCACAATAAAAATAAGCAAAAATAAATTACTTGAGTTCCTTTATTTTCAATTAAATGGTTTACAGTTGCTCCCCATAAAACTGTTGTAAAATTAGATAAAAACCAGAATGTTATTGCACTTCTTTAAAAATGTATTCTTTTCAAAAAAAAAAAATAAATAAATAAAAAAAATGTATTCTTTTCAAGTCATGGTGCCTTTCACCCAACTTCATGTAATAATAATTTAATTTTTACAAGTCTGCTTAGAAAATAAATCATTATTATTTTTATTTCAGTTTTGAAGAATGCTTCTGTTTTGTTGTGTTGAATTCAATATTTTCTTTTTAAAAAAGATGTTCCTTAATTAACATGTGCTTTCTAAAGATTAAGGATGTTGCCTCATGCTTTCTACTATGTATTAATTCCAGATAATCATTAACAGGCTTTATATTTAGCTTAGATTTTCATAAAATCATAAACTATTTGTTTTCTTTTTTAATGTACTCAAAATGTCTGCTTTGGTGCAACTGCCTAAAATATTAACATTTACACGAAGCTAGTAGAAACCTTCTTGAAAATAGAAACCTTCTTGCAAAAAGACAATGATGAGGACTATTCTGATATAGCTGTAAATCATCAAGAAACAGAGTAATGTTTCATCATTGCACAGCATTTTTGACCAGCAAGAAAAAAATTCAGCCTTTTTACTTGGATCAAAAGTATAGCTATTACAGATGGTACAAAGGAAGGACTTGGAAAGATGGTGGAATAGGAGGACCCTGAGCACAACTCGTTCCATGTTTACAACTAGGTATTATCCACATCCAAGTCAATAAACCAGAGAGCAATCTGAAGAATGGCAGAACAAACTCCAAAACTAAATATATAGAAGAAGCTGCATCTGAAAGGTTAGGAAAGTCAGAAAGGCAGAGGCCCACATGAGAGAGAAAGCTGCACACACAGAGAAGGCAGAGAAATGAGCCCCTGCACCAGGGAGTTCACACAAGAAAGTCTAATCCCCATAACTTTTGGCTTTGAAAAACAGAGGGGCTAAATACCATGAGTTTGTAAAGCAAATGGGACTTAGAGACCGGAGCTTTAAAAGTCAGCTGACTCAGCACTACACAAGCTGGGATGGCAAGTGATATCTGGGTTGCCACCCTTAAAGACACAGCAGCCCACATAGAGAGGCAACATAAAAACGGCAGTTTACATAATGCCAGAGGCAAATGGTAGACAAACCTATTCATACTGATTTCGAACCATGGTGACGGACTTTTCTGAACACAAGGGAGCCAGCAGGTGCCATGTTCTTCCCTTGCCCACCCCCCAGCATAAACACAGGGCCATCTGTAGGAGGTGGGGCTTCACAGACACCTGCTGCCTAACCTGCTAGTAGTCGATCATGCCCACAAGTCCTCCTGATACCTCACCCACTCCAAGGCTGCTAGTCCAGGTCCTGGGCTGTGGGCAAATTTTGTTAAAGCTAGGCACAAGTCTTGGACACCTGCCTAATGCACAGCCGCTACAGGAATAACCCTGCCACCACACAGCACACAGCCACAGTGCATAGCCCTGCCACCATGCCACAACCAGCCAGGTACTCCCAGGCACCTATGAACACCGGGCCCAGGTGCACCCAGCCATCACCACATGCTGTACCTAGCCTCACATCCCTGGCTGCCCCAGCACACAGCTCCCAGTCACCACAGCATTTCAGGAGGTCTGACATAGGAAAGTGGCCCAACACAAATTGTGCTGGCACCACCAACCCACTTAGGGAACTCAGTGACTCCATCAAACATAATAACATGCCTGTTATAGGAGTTCCGGAAGAAGATGAAAGAGAAAAGGGGTGGAAAATTTATTTGAAGAAATAATACTGAAAATTTCCCAAATCTGGGCAAGGAAACAGAAATCCACATCCAGGAAGCAGAGAACTCCTATCAAAAATCAACAATAGCCGGTCAAAACCGAAAAATATTGTAATTAAATTTTCAAAATATCAGGATAAAGAAAAAATCTTAAAAACAACAAGAAAAAAGGAGTCCTTAACTTACAAGGGAAAACCATTAAGTGAGCTGGAGATTTCTCAAAAGAAATCTGACAAGCCAGAAGGAACTGCCATCATATATTCAAAGTGTTGAAAGGGAAAAATCTGTAGCCAAGAGTACTCCATCCAGCAAGGCTATCACTCAGAAGACAAGGAGAGATAGAGTTCCTCAAACAAAAACTAAAAAAGTTCAAGAATCTGAAGTTAGCCTTAGAAGAAATATTAAAGGGGACTCTTTGTGTAAAGGAGAGACTAGAAGTGATAAGCCTGAGAAAAGATTAGAGAAAATCTCCAGAAACAACAAAGAAGAAAACAAGTGATTAAATGGCAAAAAATACATATCTAACAATAATTACTTTGAATATAAATGGACTAAACACTCAAATCAAAACACACAGTGTATCAGAAGGGATAAAAAAACAACACCCATATATCCATATGCTGCCCACAAGAGACTCATTTTAGACCTAAAGACACCTGCAGAATGAAAGTAAGGGGGATGGGAAGAGAGAGTTAAGATGGCAGAGAAGTAGGAGGACCGGGATTTTCCTCATCGCTCAAACAGAGCAGTACTGAAGTCATATCACTTGGAACACCCAGGCAATCAATCTGCAGAATGGCAGAAGAATCTCCACAGGTGGAGGGAGACAGCTTGGCAGGATCGAGGGGCATGTAATGAGAATTGGGGGAGATAAAACATTGTAGACATGGAGAGGATGGGACCCTTTCTGTGCAGAGACTAAAGGGAGAGAAAGAGAGAGGGCTTTGGTAGCTAGTTAGCACAAGAGGAAAACCTCTCCAGACCACGGACTGGGGAATGATAAATTTGGACAGTGTCACTTTCTATTTTGCAAACAACCTTAGTAGCTGAAACTCAGAGGTTCCAAAACCATGTGACCTTCTCCAGATGGAAGCCCGGGCCGTGTGTGTGTGTGTGTGTGTGTGTGCACCTGGGAGTGAAGGAGCCGGCCCTGGGGTGTTGTAGTGATCTAAGGGTTGCGCTGCGAGAACAGTCCCCTTCCTCGAGTACTGTGGGAAGAGGGTTAATTGCTTCCCCAAGGACAAAAGACCCTGCAGGTGCCAGCCAAAGTCCCTTTATCCGCAGGGGTGAGTGGTGCTACACCAGAACAGGGTCTACACAGGGTGCAGGGTCCTTTAAGACATCAGGTTTTGAATCCCAGCCGAGTGCCTAGAACAGTGAAACAGGGCAAGCCAACCACCTGCACTATTCTGTGAGGGCTGTCTGACCACCATTGTTTGATGAGATACCTGGTCCAGGGAGGAGAAATTGGGAAGTCACCATTTTTCTCCCCACCATCAACAGAGTGGGACTTCAGGGAGCAGCACACCAGCCCCCCAGTGGAGGAAGAACACACTTACACCAAACCCTGCCCTTCCCTGCCTGGTAACTGCTTATCTACTGGGGCAGGACTGACACTAACAGAACCAGACAGCCTCTCCTCCAGACCAGCACAGCCACAGGTCCAAGGAACCAACAGACAACTGTTTTTTTGTTTTTGTTTTTGTCTGTTTGTCTATTTGTCTGTTTGTCTATCTGTCTGTTAGTCTCTTCTGTTTCTTTTTCTTTCAACCCTCTTTTTTAATTTTGGAATCAGGTTCCTATATAAATCTTTTTTTGTTTTGTTTGTTTGTTTAATCAGGCATTTTTACTCTATTCTTTTTACACCTTTTCTGTTTTTTATTTTTCTTTCTCTCTCTGGATTTAGCCTTATAGTTGTGTGTGTGTGTGTGTGTGTGTGTGTGTGTGTGTGTGTGTGTGTGTTTTAATTCTCTGCTTGGTCTTCTTTTCTCCCTTTTCATTTTTCTCTTTGTATGGAATCAGGCTTTCCCCAATCCCCACCTTTCCTTTTTTTTTCAGCATTGCTTCAACAAACAAATCAAAGCACACCTGGTTGAAGGTCCACACACTCTACCACTACAAGCAAGGAGGAGCTTTGCAGAGGACTGACCAATGGGATAGAGCAGCCAAAGCACAACAGAGTGCATGCAACACACACCCAAAACACATCCTGAGGTGCCAGGCTCTGGTCAGTGTATGACCCCTTTTTAACATAGTAGTACTTGCAGGGGCAGGACTCATAACAAGCTATTAAAACACACAAAAGACAGAAACTTAGCCAAAATAATGAAAGAAGTATTCTCCCCAAAAGAAAATTCAGGAAGAAATGACAGCCAGAGAATTGCTCAAAACAGATATAAACAATTTATCTGAAAATAATTTAGAATAGCAGTCATAAGATAAATAACTGGGCCTGAAAAAAGCATAGAAGACAGCAGAGAATCTATTGCTGCAGAGATCCAAGACCCAAGAACTAGTCATGATGAATTAAGAAATGCTATAAATGAGATGCAAAAGAAACTAGATACAGTGACAGTGAGAACAGAAGAAACAGAGGAGGGAATAGGTGAAACAGAAGATAAAATTATGGAAAATAATGAAGCTGAAAAAAAGAGGAAAATGAAATTACTAGATTATGAGGGAATAATTAGAGAGCTAAGTGATTCCATGAAATGAAATAATATCCGTATCATAGGAGCTCCAAAAGAAGAAGAGCAAGAGAGAAAGGTAGAAGGTTTATTTGAACAAATTACAGCTGAGAACTTCCATAATCTGGGGAAGGAAACAGACATCCAAGTCTAGGAGGCACAGAGAACTCCCTTCAGAATCAACAAGAACAGGTTAACTCCATGGCATATCATAGTAAAACTGGAAAAATACAAAGATAAGAGCGAATTCTGAAAACAGCTAGCAACAAATGGGCCTTAACTTACAAGGGTAGACATATAAGGGTAGTAGCAGATCTGTCCACTAAAATTTGGCAGGTCAGAAGGGAATGGCAGAAAATATTCAATGGGATGAATAGGAAAAATACGCATCCAAGAAACCTTTATCCAGCAAGGCTTTCATTTAGGATAGAAGGAGAGATAAAGGCTTTCCCAGACAAACAAAAACTAAGGCAGTTTATGACCACTAAACCAGCCCTGCAGGAGATCCTAAGGGGGACTCTATGAGTAGAAAGCAGCAAAGGACCGGAGACATCACCACAAACACAAAACCTACAGATAAAACAATGGCAAGAAATCCATATCTTTCAATAATCACTCTGAATGTACATGGTCTAAATACCCCAATCAAAAGACATAAAGTATCATAACGGATTTAAAAAAAAGATCCATCTATATGCTGCCTAGAAGAGATTCATTTTAGACCTAAGGACACCTGCAGATTGAAAGTGAGGGGATGGACAACCATCTATCATGCTAATGGACATCAAAAGAAAGCCAGAGTAGCCATACTTATATCAGACAAACTAGATTTTTTAAATTTTATCTTACTTATTTTTAAAGATTTTTTAATGTTCATTTTGAGAGAGAAAGAGAGAGACAGAGCATAAGCGGGGGAGGGGCAGAGAGAGAGGGAGACACAGAATCAGAAGCAAGCTTCAGGCTCTGAACTGTCAGCACAGAGCCTGATGCTGGGCTCAAACTCACAAACCATGAGATCATGACCTGAGCCAAAGTCAGACGCTTAACCGACTGAGCCACACAGGTGCCCACAGACAAACTAGATTTTAAAACAAAGACTAATAAGAGATAGAAGGGCATCATGTCATAATTAAGGGGTCTATCCATTAAGAACAGCTAACAATTGTAAATGTTTATGCCTTGAACATGGAGGAATCCAAATATATAAAAAATTAATCACAAACATAAACAAATGCATTGATAATAATTCTGCAATTGTAGGTGATTTTAATACTCCACTTACAACAATGGACCGATCATCTAGGCAGGAAATCAACAAGGAAACAACAGCTCTGGAAGACACATTGGACCAGACGGACTTAACACATATTCAGAACTTTTCATCCTAAAGCAGCAGAATACCCATTCTTCGTGAGTGTACATGGAACATTCTCCAAAACAGATCACATCCTGGGTCACAAAACAGCCCTCAACAAGTATAAAAAGATTGAGATCATACCATGCATATTTTCTTATCACAACACTATGAAACTTGAAATCAACTACAAGAACAAATTTGTAAATCCCCCAAATACATGGAGGTTAAAGAACAACCTACTAAAGAATGAATAGGTCAACCAGGAAATTAAAGAAGAAATTTAAAAATATATGGAAACAAATGAAAATGAAAACATCATAGTCCAAACTATTTGGGATGCAGCAAAGGCAGTCCTAAGAGGAAAATAAAGGGCAATTCAGGCCTATCTGAAGAAGAAAGAAAGGTCCCAAATGAATAACCTAACCTTACATCTAAAAGAGCCAGAAAAGGAGTACCAAAGACCAAAGCCAGCAGGAAAAGGGAAATAACAAAGATAAGAGTATAAATAAATTATACTGAAACAAACAAAAAAAAAAAAAAACAGTAGAACAGATAAATGAAGCTAAAAGTTTTTTTTAAGATTAAACAAAATTTTTAAACCCCTAGCTAGACTTCTCAAAAAGAAAAGACAGAGGAACCAAAAGATAAAATCACAAATTAAAGAGGACAGATCACAACCAACACCACAGAAATACAAACAATTATTAGTGAGTACTATGAAAAATTATATGCCAACAAACTGGACAACCAGGAAGAAATGGACAAATTCCTGTAGACTACCAAAACTCAAATGGGAGGAAATTAAAAATTTGAACAGACCCATAATCAGCAAAGAAATTGAATCAGTTATCAAGAATCTCCCAACAAACAAAAGTCCTGGGCTAGATGGCTCCGCAGGGGATTTCTACCAGACATTTAAAGCAGAGCTAATACCTACCCCAGGGGATTTCTACCAAACATTTAAAGCAGGGCTAATACCTATTCTTCTCAAACTGTTCAAAAAAATAGAAATGGAAGGAAAGCTTCCATACCTATTCTATGAAGGCAACATTACCTTGATTCCAAAACCAAATACCCCACTAAAAAGGAGAATTACAGGCCAATATCCCTGATAAACCTGGATGCAAAAATTCTCAACAAGATACTAGCAAACTAGATCCAACTTTACATTAAAAGAATATTCAACATGATCAAGTGGGATTCATTCCTGGGCTGCAGGGCTGATTCAATATACACAAATAAATCAACATGACACATCACATTAACAGAAGAAAGGATAAGAACCATATGATCCTTTCAATAGATGCAGAAAAAGCATTTGACAAAATACAGCATCCTTTCTTAATAAAAACCCTCAAGAAAGTCCAGATAACATCATAAAAGCCATATATGAAACACTCACGGCTAATATCATCCTCAATGGGGAAAAACTGAGAGCTTTGCCTCTGAGATCAGGAACACAACAGGGATGTCCACTCTCACCACTATTGTTTAACATAGTGTTGGAAGTCCTAGCCTCAGCCATCAGACAACAAAATGAAATCAAAAGCATCCAAATTGGCAAAGAAGTCAAACTTTTACTCTTCAAAACAACATGATACTCTATGTGTAAAACCCAAAAGACTGCAACAAAAAACTGTTAGAACTGATACATGAATTCAGCAATGTTGCAGGATATAAAATCAATGTATACATATCAGTTGCATTTCTATACACCAATAATGAAGCAGCAGAAAGAGAAATCAAAGAATCTATCCCATTTACAATTGCACCAAAAACCATGAAATACCTAGGAATAAGCCTAACCAAAGAGGTGAAGGATCTATACACTGAAAACTATAGAAAGCTTATGAAAGAAATTAAGGAGACACACACAAAAAAATGGAAAAACATCCCATGTTCATGGATTGAAAGAACAAATATTGTTAAAGTGTTGATACTATCCAAAGCAATCTACATATTCAATGCAATCCAGCATTCTTCACAGAGCTAACAAACAATCATAAAACTTGTATGGAACCAGAAAAGATCTCAAATAGCCAGGGTAATGTTGAAGAAGAAAACCAAAGCTGGAGGCATCACAATTCTGCACTTCAAGCTGTATTACAAAGCTGTAATCTTCAAGACAGTATGGTACTGACACAAGAACAGACACACAGATCAATGGAACAGAATAAAGAACCCAGAAATGGACCCACAAATGTATGGCCAACTAATCTTTGACAAAGCAGGAAAGAATATCCAGTGGAAAAGAGACAGTCTTTTCAGCAAACGGTGTTGGGAAAACAAGACAGCAACATGCAGAAGAATTAACCTGGACCACTTTCTACACCATACTCAAAAATAAACTCAAAATGGATGAAAGACCTAAACATAAGACAGGAAAGCCATAAAAATCCTAGAGGACAGGCAACAACCTCTTTAACCTCAGCCGCAGCTACTTTTTACCTGACAAGTTTCCAAAAGCAAGAGAAATAAAAGCAAATATTAACTTTTGGGACCCCATCAAGATAAAAACCTTCTGCACAGCAAAGGAAACAATCAACAAAACTAAAAGACAACCAATGGAATGGGAGAAGATATTTGCAAATGACATATTGGATAAAGGGTTACTATCAAAAATCTATAAAGAACTTACCAAACTCAACACCCAAAAAACAAATAATCCAGTGAAGAAATGGGCACAAGATATGAACAGACAATTTTCCAAAGAGGACATCCAGATGGCTAACAGACACATGAGAAGACACTCAACACTGCTCATCATCAGTGAAATACAAATCAAATCCACAATGAGATACTACCTCACACCTGTCAGAATGGCTAAAATGAACAACTCAGGAAACCACACATGTTAGTAAGGATGTGGAGAAAGCAGAACCCTCTTGCACTAATGGTAGGAATGAGAACTGGTGTAGCCATTCTGAAAAACAATTTAGAGGTTCCTCAAAAAATTAAAAATAGAACTACCCTATGTCCCATCAATTGCATTACTAGGAATTTATCCAAAGGATAAAACAATGCTGATTCGAAGGGGCACATGCACCCCAATGTTTATAGCAGTACTATCAACAATAGTCAAAGTATGGAAAGAGCCCAAATGTCCAGCAACTGATGGATAAGGAAGAAGTGGTATGTATGTGTGTGTATGTATGTATACATACATACACACACATATATTTTTAATGAAATACTACTCAGCAATGAAAAAGAATGAAATCTTGCCATTTACAACAACGTGGATGGAACTGGAGGGTATTATGCTAAGTGAAATAGGTAAGTCAGAGAAAGACAGATATCACATGATTCCACTCACATGTGGAATTTGACAGACTCAACAGATGATCATAGGGAAAGGGAAGGAAAAATAAGATAAAAACAGAGAGGGAGGCACCATAAGAGACTCTTAAATGAAGAGAACAAACTGAGGGTTGAAGGGGGCAGAGGGTGGGGAAATTGGGTAATGGGCATTAAAGAGCACACTTGTTGGGATGAGCACTGGGTGTTATAAGTAAGTGACGAATCCCTGGATTCTAGTCCTGAAGCCAAGACTACACTGTATGTTAACTAACTTGAGAAAAATAAATAAACAAATAAATAAATAAAATTTTAAAATGAAAAAAAAAAAAGTAAGGGAGATGGAGAAACATATATCATGCAGATGTGTGTCAAAAGAAAGCCAGAGTAGCAATACTTATATCACACAAAATTGACTTTAAATCAAAGACTGTAAAAAGAGACAAAGATAGGCACTATATAATCATTGTTAATATATATGCACGCAGATGGGAGCACCAAAATATAAAAATCAATTAATAACAAACATAAAGGAACTAGTTGACATAAATACGATAATAGCAGGGAACTTTAATACCCCACTAATATCAATGGACAGATCATCTAAACAGAAAATCAACAAGGAAATAATGATTTTTAATGGCACATTGGGCCAGATGGACTTAACAGATATATCCATAGCATTTCATCCTAAGACAGCAGAATATACATTCTTTTCAAGTGTACATGGAACATTATCCAGATCAGATCACATATGAGGTCACAAAACAGGCCTCAACACATACAAAAAGACTGAAATCACACCATGAACCTTTTCTGACCACAACACTGTGAAACTTGAAGTCAACCATAAGAAAAGATTTGGAAAGACCACAAATACATGGAGGTTAAACAGCATGCTACTAAACAATGAGTGGGTCAACCAGGAGATCAAAGAAGAAATTTCAAATACAGAGAAACAAATGAAAATGAGGAGCACCTGGGTGGCTCAGTTGGTTGGGCATCTGACTTCAGCTCAGGTCACCATCTCGCAGTTTATGAGTTTGGGCCCTGCATAGGGCTTTGTGCTGACAGCTTAGATCCTGGAATGTGCTTCAGTTTCTGTGTCTCCCTCTCTCTCTATCCCTCCCCTTCTTGGGCTCGCTTGCTCTCTCTCTCTCTCTCTCTCTCTCTTTCTCTTTCTCAAAAATTAAAAAAAAAATGAAAATTAAAACACAACAGCCCA
This sequence comes from Panthera onca, assembly GCF_046562875.1. NCBI lineage: Eukaryota > Metazoa > Chordata > Mammalia > Carnivora > Felidae > Panthera > Panthera onca. Next base: position 26,189,325 of record NC_138357.1, read on the forward strand.
AAATCTTTGGGAAGCAGCAAAAGTGGTCCTACTAGCAAACTGTATAGCAATACATACCTACCTAAAAAGCAAAAAAAAATTTTCAAATAAACAACCTAACCTTACATCTAAAGGACCTACAAAAAAACAACAAAGCATAAAACCTACAAAAGTAAGGAAATAATAAAGATCAGAGCAGAAATAAATGACACAGAAACTAAAAAAACAAAAGAACAGATCAATGAAATCAGGAGCTGGTTCTTTGAGAAATTCAATAAAATTGATAAACCTCTAACCAGACTTAACAAAAAGAAAAGAGAAAGGACTCAAATAAATAAAATCACAAATAAGAGAGGGAAAAATAACACCACTACAATTGTTAGAGAATATTATGAAAAACCATATACCAACAAACTGGACAACCTGGAGGAAATGGACAAATTATTACAAACATATAAACTACCAAAACAGAAACAGAAAGAAATAGAAAACTTGAACAGACCAATAACCAGCAAAGAAATTGAATCATTAATTTAAAAAATCTCCCAACAAACAGAAGTCCAGGGTCAGATGGCTTCACTGTTTCATCATGATCAAGTGGGATTTATTCCTGGGTTGCAAAGGTGGTTCGATATTCAAAATCAATCAACATCATATACCACATTAATAAAAGAAAGGATAAAACCATAGGACCATTTCAATAGATGCAGAAAAAGCACTTAACATCCATTCATGATAAAAAAAAAATCCTCAAGAAAGTAGGTTAAGGGAGAACATACCTCAACATAATAAAGTTCATATAAGAAAAACCCATAGCTAATATCATCCTCAATGGGGAAAAACTGAGAGCTTTACCTCAACAATCAGGAACAGGACAGGGATGTCTACTGTCACCACTGTTATGTAACAAAAAGTATACCCTGGAGGCCCTAGGCACAGAAACTTGAGACCCCTCCACCTTTGTCCAGTAGATTTCTGGAGCTCTTTTTTTTCTATGTAGCTTTGTACTCTACAGTATTCTTCCCTGAAAATTCCACCACCTTGGATTACCCAAATTCTGATATCTATCTTTTTAAATCATTCAAGATGAATATGTTCTTGGGTATGCCTCCCAGTGCCACTGTCTGGAAAGTGCCCTGAGGAAGAAAGTCAAAGCAATCACAGGGCTTAGATCATTTGTTTTCCATCTTTAAAAGATCAGTCATGAGCTCTTGCATTAGCTTGCTAGGGCTGTGATGACAAAATACAACAGATTGGGTAGCTTAAACAACAGAAATTTATTTTCTCAGAGTTCTGGGGGCGAGGAGTCCAAGATAAAGATACCAGTGATTTGGGTTTCTCCTAAGGCCTTTTTTCTGTGGCTTTCAGATGTCTGCCTTCTCACTATGTCCCCTCATGAACTTTTCTCCCTGTATGCACATCCTTGTTGTCCCTTTTGTATGTCCAAATTTCCTCTTCTTATAAGGACACCAGTCAAATTGCATTAAAACTCATCCTAACCACCTCAATTAAACTTAATCACTTCTTTAAAGATCTTATCTCCAAGTATAGTTACATTCTTTGGTAAGGACTTCAACATATAAATGGGGTGGCACAATTCATTCCATAACAGCTCTGTATTGTAGAATATCTGAAACTATTTTTATCTTATTTATTATTCTAATTGCTTGCAGCAGGAGGTAAAACTTGGTACTAGCAAGATTACAGGGTTTTTTTTTTATTAAATATTTTGAGATTATTCTAGATTCATATACAATTGTAAGAAAAAATAGAGAGAGACATCACATATCATTTAACTAATTCCTTCCATGGCAAAATCTTATAGAATTATAGAACAATATAACAACCAAGGTATTGATATAAGTACAGTCAAAATACAGAACATTTCCATCACTAGAAGGATCCTTCACGTGGCCTTTTGTAGCCACAACCACTTCTCTTCCTTCCAGTTCCTCCCATGTCAACAACCATTAATCTGTTCTCCATTTGTAGTTTTATCATATCAAGGTTGATATGTAAATGGGATAATTCAGTATGTAACTCTTTTGTATTGGTTTTTTTCACACAGCATAATTCTTGAGAAATTCATCAACATTGTTTCATAAATTAGCATTACTTTCTTTATATTGCTGAGTAGTACCCCATGGCATGAATGTACCAGTTTATACATCCATTCACCTATTGAAGAGCATCTGGACCATTTTCAGTTTAGGGCTATTGTGAATAAATCTGCTATAAATATTTGTGTACAGATTTTGTGTGAACATAATTTTTCATTTAAATGTGATAAATGCCCAGCAGTGCAATTATTGTGTTGTATGGAAAGCACACGTTTAGCTTTGTAAAAACTGCTGACTTGTTTTCCAGGATGGCTAGACTATTTTGCATTCTCACCAGAATGTATGAGTGGCCAGTTTCTCTACATTCTTACCAGCATTTGGGATTGTGATTTTTAATTTATGGTTATTCTTACAGGTTTCTAATAATATCACATTGTGGTTTTAATTTGCATTTCCTTAATAGCTAATGAGATTGAACATCTTTTCATATGTTTATTTGCCATATGTATATGTTCTTAGGTGCAATGTCTCTTTATGTCTTTTGTTCATTTTTCTAAATGGATTCTTTGGGGTGTTTAGCTGTTGAGTTTTGAGAGTTCTTTATGGATTCTAGAGAATAATCTTTGCTGAATATGTGGTTTGCAAATGTTCTCTTTCAGTTTGGTAACTTCTTTATTCATTTTAAATGGGCCTTCCATGGATTTTAACCTTCTAATTTGGATGAAGACCAATTTATCAATTTTTTTTCCTATATAATGAATTTGGTATCAAGTTTAAGAACTCTTTCTTAGCCCTAGACCCAAAGATTTTCTTTTTTTCCAAAAATGTTTATAGTTTTATATTTGACATTTAATTCTGTGATCCACCTTGAGAAAATTTTTGTATAAAATGTGAAGTTTAGGTCAAGTTTCATTTTTTTGCCTAAGACTATCCAGTTGCTCCAGCACTACTAGTTGAAAAAGCTATCCTTTAACCATTTAATCTGTTTTTCACCTTTTCCAAAACTGTTGATGTTATTTGTACGACCGCATTTCTGAGTTCTCTATTCTGTTCTATTGACCTACGTATCTATCCCTCCACAATAACCACAGTCTTGATTACTGTGGCTATGTAACCTTTGAAATCAAGTAAACTGATTCCTTCCACTATATTCTTCTTTTTCAAAGTCATTTCAGCTATTTTAGTTTCTTTGTTTTTTAATATAAATTTTATAATAATCTTGTCTATATCTACAAAAATAATCTTCCTAGTACTTTGATAAGAATTGCATGAAACATTTGAAGAGCACTGACATTTTTACTATGTTGGGTCTTCCAATTTATGAACACAGTATATCCTTCTCTTATTTAGATCTTACTTTAATCATTTTTGGGTAGTTTTCCATATGCAAGTCTTGTACATGTTTTGATCAATTTATGCTGAAATGTTTCATTTTTTGGATGATTGTAAATGGCACGGTTTTTAATTTTGATATCCACATTTTTATTGTTAGTATATAAAAATACAATTTATTTCTGTATGTTTATCTGGTATCTGCTGACATTGCTGAAGTCACTTATTCAAAAAGTGTTATTGTAGATTCATTGGGATTTTCTGCATAGTCAATCATGTCATCTGAAAATAGGGACAGTTTTACTTCTTCCTTTTTGATCTGTATGCCTTTTATTCCTTTATATACTGCCTAGATTATTCAGCACTATGTGAAATAGGAATAGTAAGAACATACATCTTTGCATTCATTCTGATCTCAGATTAGGGAAGCATTAGTCATTCACCAATAAGTAAACTGTTAGCTATAGGTTTTGGTAGATTGTCTTTATCAAGTTCGGGGCATTCCCTCCCTTACTTTTCTGAGAGGTTTATATCATGAGGATTTTTTTTTTAATTGGGAAGCACTAATATGACATAAAAATCTCCTTGGATGCTTTTTGTTGTTGCTCTTGTTTTTTAAAGCGTATTTGTATTTTTTTTATTCCTATGAACAAAAGTTACCATATATAGTTTTTATGACCACACAGCATTATTTTCCATATTGTTCTAAGACAATTTGGGCTTTTTTTCAGATATCATAAGATTTACCCAGAAACATTCTGCATACATATAGTATGATTTTAATTATTATAAAGTGCTTCATCTGCCTCACTTGATAAATATGGTGATTATTTTGGCTATAATGAATTGATTTTTTAGGAAAAAAATGATAAAAAGACTTAAGAAATTATCTGACTTGTCTTATATTCAGATGTAAGTGCTATCAAGACAACAGTGGAATTAAATATAGTAATAAAAATAGTTTTCCTATATTTAGTTGAATCGCCCTTTTATATAAGCCTACTATTTAGTTATTTTCATTGAGTTATCTCACCTGGGCTTTAACTCTAACTACATTACCAAATATATTGGCCATCTTTCTTCCATCTCTCTACCCTTAACCAAAATTCATTTTCCCAGTTCTATTTAGGGGAGGACATTGCTTTCCCTAGAAGTATCTGATAAATTATTTCAGGTACTACTAGGTACCTTATCTATAAAATGAGAATCATAAGAGGGTCTAGCTTATAGGGTCTACATCATGATTAAATGGATGCAAAACCATTTATTTAAGGAGTATTTTTTAAGACCAATCTTTACAACATTAAACAAAAGCATTCATTATGATAGAAACTCGTTATAACTTCTGCAGCTAAGACTTTGTTTTTTAAATGTGTCTCGTCTGGCACTCTTCAAATAATACCACAATGTTATGATTCCCTCTGTCTATCGACAGGGATGTACCAGATAATGACTCAAAGGAAAAATATAATGGGATAGCAATTACTATACTAGGCCATAGCCCTGGTTTATCCATCTCAATATTCTATTACTTAAAAATATTTTCATTCATTCAACAAGTTTAGCATCTATTATGTGTCCATTACTGCTCTAGGAATCAAAAGGATATTAGTGAAAAATATAAACAAAAACAAATAAACCAACCTTGCTTACACTTCAGTTTTTCATGCCTGATGTCAAATTTTGACTTTCTGAAGTAGCCACATCTAGCTCTGGTATTCACAGATTTATCTTAACTGTGTCTGAATACATTCATATTTCTTACAATGTTACTTCTTGGCATAATATATACTATTCACCAACTATCTGCTGGTTAACCATATTTTCCTCAATTTACTTGTTAAAATATATTCACCCATCAAGATTTGGTATACGAGTCTATATTAACCGTATCCATGTATTCATTATTTTATAGATGTCAACTATGTATCATTTCAACTTTTGCTATTACAACTTGGAAGTCCTGATTTTCTATTTATTTCTCTGGAAGTCCACATCAACCTCCTCATTTTAATAGCACTCTTACAGACTATCTCCAGTTCCAAATATCCAATCCGATATGCAGTAATCATAACACAGGATTCCAGGTGCAGATGTGCCATAATTTTAATTAAACAAGGGTAGGATCTTTCCCATGAAGTTTTCAGTATCTATTTTCCTATTCAGTTTTTTTGAACATTATGTAAATTTTCAAAAATACAGAAAACTTGAGGGAACTGTACAGTGAACACCTGTATTATCAATCACCCAGATTCTACCACTAACATTTTTATTTGTTCAATTATGCATCTATTCATATGTTCAACATCTATGAAACCATAAATCCACTTCATTTACTCACATTTAAAAATAAAGACATCAGTATATGTTCCCCTATTTTATAATGCATATCATTAACTAGAATTTTTTATTTGTTTATATTTTAGTTTCTCAAGGTAAAATTAGCAACCAATGAGATGCACAAATGTTAAATACATATTTGCTGAGTTTTGAAAAATGAATACATTTGCATAACCTAAACCCCTATAAAAGTATAAAACATTACCACCTCAGTAAGTTCCCAAGTAACCCTCCCCAGTCAATTCCTGACACCACACCCAAGAGACAACTATACTTCCTCTTTTAGAATTTCATATACTTGGAATCATACAGATTCATCCACGTTGTCACTTGTATCAGAAGTTAGTTTTTTTGTTTTTGTGTATCTTCACCTCCCTAGCTTACTGAGATATAACTGACATATAACATCGTATGAGGCTTATAAGATAATGATTCAATCTGTGTCTACTGCATGATTATCACAATCAGTTTAGTTAACATGCACCACCTCACATAGTTACAAAAAAATTTTCCTGTGATGAGAAGTTTTACGATCTACTCTCTGAGCAACTTTCAAACATACAGTACAATACTGCTAATTATAGTCACTATACTGTACATTATCTCCCCAGAACTTATTTATCTTATAACTGGAAGGTTATATCTTTGACCACCTTCAACCATTTCCCTCACCCCACACCCCCGTTCTGGCAACATCAATCTCTTCTCTGAATTCTATGATTTTGGTTTATTTAGATTCCACATATAAGTGAGATCATAGAGCATTTGTCTTTCTGACTTATTTCACTCAGCATAATGCCTTCAAAATCCACCCATATTGCTGCAAATGCTAGGATTTCCTTCTTTTTATGGCTTAATATTCCACGATACCTATATATTTTTTCTTACATTTTCTTTATCCATTCATCTATCATGGACATTTAGATGATTTCCATGTCTTAGCTATTATAAATAATGCTTCAATGAATATAAAGGTGAAAATATCTCTTTGAGAGAGTGATTTTGTTTCCTTCAAGTATATACCCAGAAGTAGAATGGCTGGACCATAATGTTAGTACTATTTTTAATTTTTTTAAATGTTTTTATTTATTTTTGAGACAGAGACAGAGCATGAGCAGGGGAGGAGCAGAGAGAGAGGGAGACAGAATCCGAGGCAGGCTCCAGGCTCCGATCTGTCAGCACAGAGCCCAATGCAGGGCTCGAACACACGGACTGTGAGATCATGACATGAGCCGAAGTCGGACGCCCAACCGAGCCACCCAGGCACCCCAGTACTATTTTTAATTTTTTAAAGAAACTCAACACTGTTTTCCATAGTGGCTATACCAATTTACATTCCCACCAACAGTGTACTAAGGTTCCCTTTTCTCCACATGATTGCAAATAATGGTCTCTCATTTTATTAATAATGCCTACTCTAACAGGTGTCAGGTGATATCTCACTGTGGTTTTGATTTATATTTCCCTGATGGTGAGTGATGTTGAGCACCTTTTCATGTACCTGTTGCCCATCTGAGTATCTTCTTTGGAAAAAAATGTCTATTCAGGTCTTTTTTTTTTTTTTTTTTTTTTTGATGGATCTTAAAGTTTTATTTTTAAGTTTTAAGTTTTTATTTAAATTCCAGTTAGGTAACATACAGTGTAATATTTGTGTCAGGTGTACAATTCAGTGATTCAACAATTACATACAACACCTGGTGCTCAACACAAGTGCACTCCTTAATCCCCATCATCTATTTAACCCATCCCCTCACCCACCTCCATTCTGGTAACCATCAGTTTGTTAGAGTCTGCTTCTTGGTTTGCCTCTCTTTTTTATCCTATGTTCACTTGTTTTGTTTCCTAAATTCCACATATGAGTGAAATCATATAGTATTTGCCTTTCTCTAACATTTTGCTTAGGATTATATTCCCTAGCTCCATCCACGTCATTGCAAATGGCAAGAGTTCACTGTTTTATGCCTGAGTAATATTCCATTGTGCGTGTGTGTGTGTGTGTGTGTGTGTGTGTGTGTGTGTATACATATACTGCTCTATACATCCATCCGTCGATGGATACTTGGGCTGTTTCCATAATTTGGCTATTGTAGCTACTGATGCTGTAAATACTGGGGTGAATGTATCCCTTTGAATTAGTATTTTTGTATTCTTTAGGTAAATACCTAGTAGTGCAATTGCTTGATCATAGGGCAGTTCCATTTTTTAACACTTTATGAACTTTTTTTTAATGTTTATTTATTTATTTGAGAGAGAGAGAGAGAGAAATTCGAAGCAGGCTCTACGCTGTCAGCACAGATCCCAATGTGGGGCTCAAATTCATGAACCCATGAGATCATGCCCTGAGCCAAAACCATGAGTCAGACACTTAACTGACTGAGCCACCCAGGTGCCTCATTTTTAACTTTTTGAGGAAATGCCATACTGTTTTTTTCCAAAGCGGCTACAACAGTTTGAATTCCCACCAACACTATAGAGGGTTCCCCTTTCTCCATATCCTCACCAACACCTGTTGTTTCTTATGTTGATGATTTTAGCCATTCTGACAGGTGTGAGGTGATATCTCATTGTAGTTTTGATCTGTATTTCCCTGATGATGAGTGATGTTGAGCATCTTTTCATGTGCCTGTTAGCCACCTGGATGTCTTCTTTGGAAAAATATCTATTCATGTATTCTGTCCATTTTTAATTGGATTATTCATTTTTGGGGTATTAAGTTTTTTATATCTTTTGGATACTAACCCTGTATCAGATATGTAATTTACAAATATTTTCTCCCATTCCCTAGGCTACCTTTTAGTTTTGTTGTTTTTTTTCTTCACTGTACAGAAACTTTTTATTTTTATGAAGTCCCAATAGTTTATTTTTGCTTGTGTTTCCCTTGCCTCAGAAGACATATCTAGTAAAAAAGTTGCTATGGTCAATGTCAAAGAGGTTACTTCCTGTGTTCTCCTCTAGCATTTTAATGGTTTCCTGTCCCACATTTAGATCTTAATGCCATTTTGAATTTATTTTTGTGTATGGTGTAAGAAAGTGGTCTAGCTTCATTCTTTCGCATGTTGCTGTCCAGTTTTCCTAACACCATCTGTTGAAGAGACTTTTTCCTATTGGATATTCTTTCCTGCTTTGTTGAAGATTAACTGATCATACAGTTTGGCTATTTTTTAATTAGATTATTTGTGCTTTCTGTTATTGAATTGTATGAGTTCCTCATATATTTTGGATATTAACCTGTTATCAAATGTGTGGTTTGCAAATATTTTCTCCATTTCTGTAGGTTGCCTTTTCAGTTTGTTGATCATTTCTTTTCCTGTGCAGAAATTTTTTAGTTTGATATATTCCCACTTGTTTATATTTATTTTGTTGCTTGTGCTATAAGTTTCATATCCAAAAGAATCATTGCCAAGACCCATATCAAAGAGCTTTTACCCTATTTTTCCCTCTAGGAGTTGTATTATTACAGGCCCTACATTTAATTCTATAATTCATTTCAAGTTAATGTTTGTGAGTGGTATATGATAGGGGTATAGTTTCATTCTTTTGCATGTGAATATCTGCTTTTCCCAGTACTATTTATTAGAAACTATCTTTTCTCCATTGGAACTTCTTGAATCCCTTGACAAATATTAGTTGACTGTATATGCACGGGTTTATTTTTGGGTTCTCAATTCTGTTTCATTGGTTTACATGTCTTTTTATCCAGTAACATAGTGTTTTGATTACTATAGCTTTATAATACAGTTTGAAGCCAAGAAGTTTGATTCCTCCAGCTTTTTTCTGTTTTCTCAGGATTTCTTTAGCTACTTGGGGTCTTCTGTGGTTCCAAACAAGTTTTAGGACTTTTTTTTTTTTCTATTTTTGTAAAAAATGCGATTGGAATCTTGGTAGTGATTGCACTGAATCTATAGATGGCTTTGGGCAGTATAGACATTTTAACAAGATTAATTCTTCAAATGCATGAACATAGATATCTATCCATTTATTTGTGTCTTCAATTTCTTTTATCAGTGTCTTACAGTTTTCAGTATGGAGAGCTTCATCTTCCTGATTAAATTTATCCCTAAGTATACTATTCTTGGTGCACCTGGGTGGCTCAGTCAGTTAAGTGTCTGATTTCAGTTCAGATCACGATCTCATGGTCCAGGAGTTTGAGCCCCATGTCAGGCTCTGTGCTGACAGCTCAGAGCCTGGAGTCTGCTTCAGATTGTTTCCCTCTCTTTCTGCCTCTCCCAGGCTCGTGCTCTGTCTGACTGTCTATCTGTCTCTCTCTCTCAAAAATAAGCATTAAAAAATTCCTAAGTATTTTATTCTTTTTGATAATATTAGAAATAGGATTTTTAATTTCTTTTTCAGATAATTCATTGTTAGTGTAGAAAAATGCTACTGATTTTTGCATGTTAACTTTGTATCCTGAAACTTTACTGAACTATTGATTAGATCTATCCATATTTTGGTAGAATCTTAGGATTTTCTATATATAAAATCATGTCATCTACAAATGGAAACAATTTTATTTCTATTTCCTCTTTTCCACTTCTGATGGCTTTTCTTTCTTTTTCTTGCCTGACTGCTCTGGCTAGAATTTCCAGTACTATGTTGAATAGGAGTGGTGAGAGTGGGCACCCCCTGTCTTGTTCCTGATCTTAGAGAAAAAGCTTTCAACCTTTCACTATTGAGTATGATGTTAGCTGTGGGCTTATCATATATGGCCATTGTTATGTTGAAGTAGGTTGTTTCTACAACCAATTGGGTGTGGTTTTAATCATGAATGGATGGCAAACTGATTATTTTTGTTGCTGAGTAGCATTTCTATGATACGACTATCCCGTAGTTTGTCTATACATTCCCTTGACAGACATTTTGAATGTTTCTAGTTTAGTTAGAGGTATTATAAGCAAAGTTTATATGAATATTCTTGCAGAAGTCCTTATGTAGGCATGTTCTTTCACTTCTCTCATGTAAATATCTAGCAGTGAAATTGCTGGGTTATGTTTGGCTTTTTAAGAAATTGTCATTTTGGGGAAGATGGCGGCGTAGGAGGACGCTGGGCTCACCGCGCGTCCTGCTGATCACTAAGATTCCACCTACACCTGCCTAAATAACCCAGAAAACCGCCAGAAGATTAGCAGAACGGAGTCTCCGGAGCCAAGCGCAGATGAGAGGCCCACAGAAGAGGGTAGGAAGGGCGGCAAGGCGGTGCGCGCTCCACGGACTGGCGGGAGGGAGCCGGGGCAGAGGGGCGGCTCGCCGGCCAAGCAGAGCCCCCGAGTCTGGCTGGCAAAAGCGGAGGGGCCTGACGGACTGTGTTCCGACAGCAAGCGCGACTTAGCGTCTGGGAGGTCATAAGTTAACAGCTCTGCTTGGAAAGCGGGAAGGCTGGAGGACAAAGGGAAGGAGAGTTGCTGAGCCCCGGGATGACAGAGCTTAGTTTGGCGGGGAACAAAGGCGCTTGCCAGTGCCATCTCCCTCGCCCATCCCCCAGCCAAAATCCCAAAGGGAACCAGTCCCTGCCAGGGAACTTGCTTGCTCCGCACAAACACCCAACGCAGTGCTTCTGCGGAGCCACCCCTCCAGCAGTGGGTCTGACTCCCTCCCGCTGCCACAGGGCCCCTCCTGAAGTGGATCACCTAAGAAGAAGCGAGCTAAGCCTGCCCCTCCTGCCCCCGTGCACCTTGCCTACCCACCCCAGCTAATACGCCAGATCCCCAGCAACACAAGCCTGGCAGTGTGCAAGTAGCCCAGACGGGACACGCCACCCCACAGTGAATCCCGCCCCTAGGAGAGGGGAAGAGAAGGCACACACCAGTCTGACGGTGGCCCCAGCAGTGGGCTGGGGGCAGACATCGGGTCGGACTGCGGCCCCGCCCACTAACTCCAGTTATACACCACAGCACAGGGGAAGTGCACTGCAGGTCCTCACCACGCCAGGGACTCTCCAAAATGACCAAACGGAAGAATTCCCCTCAGAAGAATCTCCAGGAAATAACAACAGCTAATGAACTGATCAAAAAGGATTTAAATAATATAACAGAAAGTGAATTTAGAATAATAGTCATAAAATTAATCACTGGGCTTGAAAACAGTATAGAGGACAGCAGAGAATCTCTTGCCACAGAGATCAAGGGACTAAGGAACAGTCACGAGGAGCTGAAAAGCGCTTTAAACGAAATGCAAAACAAAATGGAAATGATGACAGCTCGGATTGAAGAGGCAGAGGAGAGAACAGGTGAACTGGAAGATAAAGTTATGGAAAAAGAGGAAGCTGAGAGAAAGAGAGATAAAAAAATCCAGGAGTATGAGGGGAAAATTAGAGAACTAAGTGATACACTAAAAAGAAATAATATATGCATAATTGGTATCCCAGAGGAGGAAGAGAGAGGGAAAGGTGCTGAAGGGGTACTTGAAGAAATTATAGCTGAGAACTTCCCTGAACTGGGGAAGGAAAAAGGCATTGAAATCCAAGAGGCACAGAGAACTCCCTTCAGACGTAACTTGAATCAATCTTCTGCACGACATATCATAGTGAAACTGGCAAAATACAAGGATAAAGAGAAAATTCTGAAAGCTTGAGTAAGGGATAAACGTGCCCTCACATATAAAGGGAGACCTATAAGACTCGTGACTGATCTCTCTTTTGAAACTTGGCAGGCCAGAAAGGACTGGCACGATATCTTCAGTGTGCTAAACAGAAAAAATATGCAGCCTAGAATCCTTTATCCAGCAAGTCTGTCATTTAGAATAGAAGGGAGAGATAAAGGTCTTCCCAAACAAACAAAAACTGAAGGAATTTGTCACCACTAAACCAGCCCTACAAGAGATCCTAAGGGGGATCCTGTGAGACAAAGTACCAGAGACATCACTACAAGCATAAAACATACAGACATCACAATGACTCTAAACCCATATCTTTCTATAATAACACTGAATGTAAATGGATTAAATGCGCCAACCAAAAGACATAGGGTATCAGAATGGATAAAAAAACAAGACCCATCTATTTGCTGTCTACAAGAGACTCATTTTAGACCTGAGGACACCTTTAGATTGAGAGTGAGGGGATGGAGAACTATTTATCATGCTACTGGAAGCCAAAAGAAAGCTGGAGTAGCCATACTTATATCAGACAAACTAGACTTTAAATTAAAGGCTGTAACAAGAGATGAAGAAGGGCATTATATAATAATTACAGGGTCTATCCATCAGGAAGAGCTAACAATTATAAATGTCTATGCGCCGAATACCGGAGCCCCCAAATATATAAAACAATTACTCATAAACATAAGCAACCTTATTGATAAGAATGTGGTCATTGCAGGGGACTTTAACATCCCACTTACAGAAATGGATAGATCATCTAGACACGCGGTCAATAAAGAAACAAGGGCCCTGAATGATACATTGGATCAGATGGACTTGACAGATATATTTAGAACTCTGCATCCCAAAGCCACAGAATATACTTTCTTCTCGAGTGCACATGGAACATTCCCCAAGATAGATCATATACTGGGTCACAAAACAGCCCTTCATAAGTTTACAAGAATTGAAAATATACCATGCATACTTTCAGACCACAATGCTATGAAGCTTGAAATCAACCACAGGAAAAAGTCTGGAAAACCTCCAAAAGCATGGAGGTTAAAGAACACCCTACTAACGAATGAGTGGGTCAACCAGGCAATTAGAGAAGAAATTTAAAAATATATGGAAACAAACGAAAATGAAAATACAACAATCCAAACGCTTTGGGACACAGCGAAGGCAGTCCTGAGAGGAAAATACATTGCAATCCAGGCCTATCTCAAGAAACAAGAAAAATCCCAAATACAAAATCTAACAGCACACCTAAAGGAAATAGAAGCAGAACAGCAAAGGCAGCCTAAACCCAGCAGAAGAAGAGAAATAATAAAGATCAGAGCAGAAATAAACAATATAGAATCTAAAAAAACTGTAGAGCAGATGAACGAAACCAAGAGTTGGTTTTTTGAAAAAATAAACAAAATTGACAAACCTCTAGCCAGGCTTCTCAAAAAGAAAAGGGAGATGACCCAAATAGATAAAATCATGAATGAAAACGGAATTATTACAACCAATCCCTCAGAGATACAAACAATTATCAGGGAATACTATGAAAAATTATATGCCAACAAATTGGACAACCTGGAAGAAATGGACAAATTCCTAAACACCCACATTCTTCCAAAACTCAATCAGGAGGAAATAGAAAGCTTGAACAGACCCATAACCAGCGAAGAAATTGAATCAGTTATCAGAAATCTCCCAACACATAAGAGTCCAGGACCAGATGGCTTCCCAGGGGAGTTCTACCAGACGTTTAAAGCAGAGATAATACCTATCCTTCTCAAGCTATTCCAAGAAATAGAAAGGGAAGGAAAACTTCCAGACTCATTCTATGAAGCCAGTATTACTTTGATTCCTAAACCGGACAGAGACCCAGTAAAAAGAGAGAACTACAGGCCAATATCCCTGATGAATGTGGATGCAAAAATTCTCAATAAGATACTAGCAAATTGAATTCAACGGCATATAAAAAGAATTATTCACCATGATCAAGTGGGATTCATTCCTGGGATGCAGGGCTGGTTCAACATTCGCAAATCAATCAACGTGATACATCACATTAACAAAAAAAAAAAAGAGAAGAACCATATGATCCTGTCAATCGATGCAGAAAAGGCCTTTGACAAAATCCAGCACCCTTTCTTAATAAAAACCCTTGAGAAAGTCGGGATAGAAGGAACATACTTAAAGATCATAAAAGCCATTTATGAAAAGCCCACAGCTAACATCATCCTCAACGGGGAAAAACTGAGAGCTTTTTCCCTGAGATCAGGAACACGACAGGGATGCCCACTCTCACCACTGTTGTTTAACATAGTGCTGGAAGTTCTAGCATCAGCAATCAGACAACAAAAGGAAATCAAAGGCATCAAAATTGGCAAAGATAAAGTCAAGCTTTCGCTTTTTGCAGATGACATGATATTATACATGGAAAATCCGACAGACTCCACCAAAAGTCTGCTAGAACTGATACATGAATTCAGCAAAGTTGCAGGATACAAAATCAATGTACAGAAATCAGTTGCATTCTTATACACTAACAATGAAGCAACAGAAAGACAAATAAAGAAACTGATCCCATTCACAATTGCACCAAGAAGCATAAAATACCTAGGAATAAATCTAACCAAAGATGTAAAAGATCTGTATGCTGAAAACTATAGAAAGCTTATGAAGGTAATTGAAGAAGATATAAAGAAATGGAAAGACATTCCCTGCTCATGGATTGGAAGAATAAATATTGTCAAAATGTCAATACTACCCAAAGCTATCTATACATTCAATGCAATCCCAATCAAAATTGCACCAGCATTCTTCTCGAAACTAGAACAAGCAATCCTAAAATTCATATGGAACCACAAAAGGCCCCAAATAGCCAAAGTAATTTTGAAGAAGAAGACCAAAGCAGGAGGCATCACAATCCCAGACTTTAGCCCCTACTACAAAGCTGTCATCATCAAGACAGCATGGTATTGGCACAAAAACAGACACATAGACCAATGGAATAGAATAGAAACCCCAGAACTAGACCCACAAATGTATGGCCAACTCATCTTTGACAAAGCAGGAAAGAACATCCAATGGAAAAAAGACAGTCTCTTTAACAAATGGTGCTGGGAGAACTGGACAGCAACATACAGAAGGTTGAAACTAGACCACTTTCTCACACCATTCACAAAAATAAACTCAAAATGGATAAAGGACCTGAATGTGAGACAGGAAACCATCAAAACCTTAGAGGAGAAAGCAGGAAAAGACCTCTCTGACCTCAGCCTTAGCAATCTCTTACTCAACACATCCCCAAAGGCAAGGGAATTAAAAGCAAAAGTGAATTACTGGGACCTTATGAAGATAAAAAGCTTCTGCACAGCAAAGGAAACAACCAACAAAACTAAAAGGCAACCAACGGAATGGGAAAAGATATTTGCAAATGACATATCGGACAAAGGGCTAGTATCCCAAATCTATAAAGAGCTCACCAAACTCCACACCCGAAAAACAAATAACCCAGTGAAGAAATGGGCAGAAAACATGAATAGACACTTCTCTAAAGAAGACATCCGGATGGCCAACAGGCACATGAAAAGATGTTCAACGTCGCTCCTTATCAGGGAAATACAAATCAAAACCACACTCAGATATCACCTCACGCCAGTCAGAGTGGCCAAAATGAACAAATCAGGAGACTATAGATGCTGGAGAGGATGTGGAGAAACGGGAACCCTCTTGCACTGTTGGTGGGAATGCAAATTGGTGCAGCCGCTCTGGAAAGCAGTGTGGAGGTTCCTCAGAAAATTAAAAATAGACCTACCCTATGACCCAGCAATAGCACTGCTAGGAATTTATCCAAGGGATACAGGAGTACTGATGTATAGGGGCACTTGTACCCCAATGTTTATAGCAGCACTCTCAACAATAGCCAAATTATGGAAAGAGCCTAAATGTCCATCAACTGATGAATGGATAAAGAAATTGTGGTTTATATACACAATGGAATACTACGTGGCAACGAGAAAGAATGAAATTTGGCCTTTTGTAGCAACGTGGATGGAACTGGAGAGTGTGATGCTAAGTGAAATAAGCCATACAGAGAAAGACAGATACCATATGTTTTCACTCTTATGTGGATCCTGAGAAACTTAACAGAAACCCATGGGGGAGGGGAAGGAAAAAAAAAAAAGAGGTTAGAGTGGGAGAGAGCCAAAGCATAAGAGACTGTTAAAAACTGAGAACAAACTGAGGGTTGATGGGGGGTAGGAGGGAGGGGAGGGTGGGTGATGGGTATTGAGGAGGGCACCCTTTGGGATGAGCACTGGGTGTTGTATGGAAACCAATTTGACAATAAATTTCATATATTAAAAAAATAAAAAATAAAAAAAAAAGAAATTGTCAGACCCTTTTCCAAAGGTGTGTATCACTTTTCACCCTAACCAACAATACAGGAGAACCGTGATTGCCCCACATCCTTGCCAACATCTGGTTTTATAAATCTTTTTAATTTTAGTCATATTGCAACATGAATAGTGGTCCTGTATTCTTCTGATTGGTGTCAAGCATTGGCTAGTCTTTTGTAAACAGGTCATGTGAACAGCATCATGTGAACAGATTATCCTTAGAAAACACTCTACATGGGGTGACTGGGTGGTTCAGTCAGTTGAGTGTCTGACTTCCCTCAGGTCATGATCTCACAGTTGTGAGCTCAAGCCCCGCGTCAGGCTCTGTGCTATCAGCTGATATCAGCTGTGCTGATAGCACAGAGCCTGGAGGCTGCTTCATATTCTGTGTCTCCCTCTCTCTCTCTGCCCCTCCCCCACCCATGCTCTGTGTCTCTAGTGCAGGAAAATAGACACTTAAAAAAATTTAAAAAAGGGAAAACACTCTTCAATAAATCCAAAAGTACTTTTAAATGTTAACTATTTAAATGTTAACTATCACGGCATCTTAGAGAGTTAGATAAATAGATATTATAATAATTATCTTTATATATATTTTAATTATATAGTTTTAATAACATTGCTGCTCACACAAACTTGTAAGATCATTTCACATTTTATCCTGTCTAATTTGGCTCTTGGCAACTGACAGCAACTTATAAAATAAGCTAACCAACAGTTACAGGAATATGAATCCCTGGCTTCAGTGTGACTTGGTCATCTTCAATTTGATAGTTGTATCTGTGCATTAGCCAGCAGACCCCCTAAAAATCAATTTAAATATGAAAGATAATGGTTAGTTCCTTTATTAGATAAAAGATATTTTAAAAATAACAAAATAATCAAGACAGAAGAAATTAGGAAAATCCATGTAAAGGCAATTTGCAAAAGAAAAATATATCTTGCCAAAAATATGAAAGATATTGATATATATACAATCTATAACATATTAGAATATATAACACCTATATTACAATAGCATACTGTAATATATATTTTTATGTTTAATTATTGAATATATATATATAAGAAATTAATGATAATACAGATTGATGATGACACTGCACAAAAGCCGGTGCTTCTACATGTTATTAACAAAAGTGCATACTGTAAAATAATGGTGAAGTTCATTTGGGAAATATATATATATGAAAGTTACAACTATAAAGTATACATAAATTTTGCCCCAGATATTCCATTTTTGGAAATTTATCCTAAGAAAATAAGCAGACAAGTGAACAAATATATGTATAATACTTATAGCATTGTTTATAATAATAATAATGTTTGAAACAACTAAAATACTCTTAAGACTGGTTAAACTATGATGTATTAGAATACTATGAATCAACTTTAAAAGATGAGACTATTTACAACTGACATGTAAAGATATACATAAAATTGAGTGAAAAGAACTGGTTACAGGAGAATGTGAGTAGTATGATCCAATTTTTATGGAAAACAAAAATGTGCATATATATGTGTTATATATATATGCAGAAAAAAAAGCTCATAAGGAAAAACACTGTACATTCAATATGGAGTCAGCAGTCTTTTTTCTGTAAAGGATCAGACAAAATGTGTTTTAGAATTTTTAGGCCACGTAGCATATCACAACTACACAACTCTATCACTGGTAGCATGAAAGCAGCCACAGACAATGTGTAAATGAATAAGCATGATTGTGTTCAAACAAAATTTTATTTATGGACACGAAATTTGAACTTACTGTAATTTCATGTGGCATAAAATATTCTTTCTTTTCTTTTTAAGTTTACTTATTTATTTTGACAGAGAGAGAGAGAGAGAGAGAGAGAGCAAACAGGGGAGAGGCAGAGAGCAAGGGAGAGAGAGAGAATCCCCAATGGGCTCCACACTGATGCTGGGCTTGAACTCACAAACTGTGAGATGATGACCTGAGCTAAAACCAAGAGTGGGACATTTAACTGACTAAGCCACCCCGGTACCCCATAAAATATTATTTAATTGCTTTAAATCATTTATAAATTTAAAAAATATTTTAGTTTTTAAGCCATAAAAAAATAGGAAGCAGGCTAGATTTGTCCTGTAGGCTTTAGTTTGTAACTCTTGCTCAAAATTATTAGTACTTACATTGTGAGATATGATTTTTGGAGGTTGGGGTGAGTGAGAGCACCTTTATTTTATACTCAATAAGCTTTCCAATTAATTAAAATTTTAGAGCAAATTTGTGTTACTTTAATAATAATAAAAAATAAATATTTTATACTGAACAACAAAATGTTGATTTTCTGATAGGAGCTAGAATTCTAGAATGGATAGTTCCTGCTTCTATTGTGGATAGCCATCTTATCATTGTTAGTTCTCCTCACTATCACCTAAACTAAAATAGAATTTTCCTCAGAGAAATATATATAAACAAAAGATAGATAGATATATAAACAAAATAGACATATAGAGATATAGGTGGATAGATACAGATGCATAATAGACATAGACATATATACATATATAGGTAGGTATATATAGATGCATAATAGACATAGACATAGATATATAGGTAGGTATATAGATATAGATGTATAATAGACATAGACATACAGAGATATAGGTAGGTAGATAGATATAGATGCATAGATAGACATAGGCACATACACAGAGCTAGAGCCAGAGCTAGATATTACTTATCCTCAGTGGAGAAAGACTGAACCATTTCCTCCTAAATTTGGGAACAAGTGAAGGATGTACACTCTCACTGCTTTTATTCAACAATGTACTATGGGTTCTAGTCAGTGCAGTAAGCAAGAAAAATAGCTAAAAAGGGACACAGACTGGAGAAAAAGAAATAAAAGTCTATTTACAGACTCTATTTATTTATGTCTTTATTTATTTAAGATCCCATAGACGGGATTTTCCAAGTAATCTACAAAAACACAACTAAAACTAATGAGTTTAATAAGGTCACAAGAGGAACGCCTGGGTGGCTCAGTCGGTTAAACGTCCGACTTCAGGTCAGGTCATGATCTCATGGTTCATGAGTTTGAGCCTTGCATCAAGCTTTGTGCTGACAGCTCAGAGCCCGGAGCCTGCTTCAGATTCTGTCTCCTTCTCTCTCTGCTCCTCCCCTGCTCGTACTCTGTCTCTCTCTCTCGCTCTCTCTCTCAAAAATAAACACAAAATAACCTTTTTAAAAATAAGGTCACAAGATACAGAGTGCTATAGACTGAATATTTGTGTTCCTCAAAATTGATATCTTGAAACATAATGATCAATGCGATGGTATTAGGGAGTAGGGCCTTTGGGAAGTGCTTCCATCATGAGGATGGAGCCTTCATGAATGGAAATAGTGCTTTTATAAAAGAAAGCCTGGGGCACCTGGGTGGCTCAGTAGGTTAAGCGTCCAACTTCGGCTCAGGTCATGATCCCACGGTCCGTGAGTTCGAGCCCCGCGTCGGGCTCTGTGCTGACAGCTCAGAGCCTGGAGCCTGCTTCGGATTCTGTCTCCCTCTCTCTCTGACCCTCCCCCGTTCATGCTTTGTCTGTCTCTATCTCAAAAGTAAATAAAAAAAAAAAGAAAGAAAGCCCACAGAGTACCCTAGCCCCTTCAAATATGTAAAGACAGAGAGAAGTCATAAGTCTGCAACATGGAAAAGGGACTTCACCAGAACCCAAGCACGCTGGTACCCTGATCTTGGACTTCTGGCCCCTAGGTCTATGAGAAATAAATTCCTGTTATAAGCCACCTAGTTTATGGGATTTTTATTATAGCAGCCCAAATGGACTAAGATACATGGTCAATGTACAAAAGTGTGCTATATTTCTATATATAAATAATGGGAAATAGGTAATAGAAATTTATTCAACAAAAAATATTATTTATAACATCTAAAAACATGAAATTTAAGGATATATCTAATAAAATATGTAAAATATTTGTATGTTGAAAACTATGAACATAGGTAAGAGAATTAAAGACCTATAAATGGAGAGATATATCATGCTTAATGACTCTTAAAATTCAATTTGTTTAAAATGTCAATTCTTCCCCAAATGATCTATATATCCAATGTACTCACACACAAAATTTCAACAGGCTTTTCTTTTTTTTAGTAGAAATGAAAAAGCTAATTCTAAACTTTATATGGAAAAACATAGAACCTAGAATAGTTCCCCAAAGAGGCACCTGGGTGACTTAGTCGGTTGAGCATATGATTTCAGCTCAGGTCATGATCTCACAGTTAGTGAGTTCAAGGTCTACATCAGGCTCTGTGTGCAGACAGCTCAGAGCCTGGAGCCTGCTTCAGATTCTGCATCTCCCTCTCTCTACCCTCCCCTGTTCGCACTCTCTCTCTCTATCAAAAATAAATAAACATTAGAATAGACTCCCAAAAGTGATAATAAAGTTGGAGGGCTTGCAGTCCCAGATTTTAAAACTTACTGTAAAGTTAGACGAATCAAGACAGTACCGTGTTGACATAAGGAGAGACATATTAATCAACAGAACAAAACACAGTCCAGAAATACACTCATACACATAGCTCCATTGCTTTTCAAAAAATTTGACCAAGTACTCAATAGAGAAGAGAGAAATTTATCAATAAATTGTGCTGGAATTACAGAAAGAGCCCAAATGTTCATCAACTGATGAATGGAAAAAGATGTGGTATAGATATACAATGGAATATTAGTGATAAAAAAGAATGAAATCTTGCCATTTGCAATGACATGGATGGAGCTAGAGACTATTATGCTAAGCGAGTAAGTCAGTCAGAGGAAGACAAATACCATATGATTTCACTCATATGAGGAATTTAAGAAAAACAAACAAAAAGGAAATTAAGAAAAAAATATGAGGAATTTAAGAAACAGGGGGAAAAAAGAGAGAGGCAAACCAAGAAACAGACTCTTAATGACAAGAGAACAAAATGATGGTTACCAGAATGGAGGTGAGTGGGAAGGATGGGTTAAATAGGTGATAAGGATTAAGGAGTGCACTTGCTGTGATGAGCACTGGGTGTTGTGTATAAGTGTTGAATCACTAAATTATATACCTAAAACTAATATTACACTGTATATTAACTAACTTGAATTCAAATAAAAACTTTTAAAAATTAAAAATTAAAATATATTTTTAAAATGAATTACTGAAAAACAAAATTTAAAAAGTAGAAAATATACAAAGTTCAAAAAAAAGTGCTGGAAGAACTGAATATTCACATTGAAAAAAAAACATACAACACTTACCTTGTACCATCTTACTAAATTTAACTCAAAATGGATTATAAACCTAAATATGAGACGTAAAGCTACAAAACTTAAAGCATAAACATAGGAGAAAATCTTTGTGACCTTAGGTTAAGCAAAGATCTCTCAGAAAAGTCACCAAAAAAGCACAAATGATAAAAGAAATATTTTTTGAATTTTAAACTTCTGATCCTTGAAAGATGATGTTAAAAAATAAAAGGATAAGCCACACATTAGGAGATACTATTTGAACATATATGTCTTACAAAGGACTTTTACCCAAAATATATAAAGAATTCACACAACTCAATAATAAGAAAACAGAAAATTCAGTAATAAAATGGACAAAAGATGTGAACAGACACTTCACCAAAGAAAATACATACATGTCAAAAAAAAGAGAAAATACACAGATGTCCAAAATGCATATGAAAATGTGCTCAAAATTACTGGCAAAATGCAAATGGAAACTACAAGAAAATATTACTACAGCCGTATTAGAATAGCTAAGCCATTTTTTAAATAACAAGTGCTGGAGAGAGTATAGAGAAATTTAAATTCAATACACTATTGACAGAAATGCAAAATGGTAAAGCCATTTTGGATAAGTTTGTCAGCTTCTTATAAAGTAAAACATACTCACACTTACCACACTACTCAACAATCCTTGCCCTGAGTATGTATCCACATGTGCACACAAGGGCCTATGTTTGAATATTTATATAGACCCTGAAAAAGTGGAAATAACCCAAATATTGTTCACTTGTTGAATGGATGCACAAACTTGTGGTACATCAATAAAATACAATACTACTCCTTAATAAAATCAATCAAACTGTTGATTCATGCAACAATGGTAAAGCTCAAAAGCATTATGTTAAGTGAATAAAGCCAGAAACAAAAGACTTATTCCATTTATATGACATTATGGAAGAAGTAAAAATTTAGAAGCCAGATCGGGGGACAGGGTAGGTTACGTGATTGATTACAAAGGGGAATAAGGGAACTTTCTAGAATGGAGAAAATATTCCACAACTTAATTTCAATGGTGGTTACATGACCTTCGTGGTAGTATGAACAACAAACATAGTTACAAATTACTCAAACCCATTAAACTGTACATCCAAACGGGAAGAATTTTATTGTAAGTATACCTTAGAAAACCTGGTTTTAATAAAATATGGAAGTTTGAAAATAAATAAATTTGGATATTGTTAACTAGTTGTCTAATAGTACTTTGAAACCTTGCTTTTTGTGAAATATTCAAGTATATGGATCATAGTGTATAAACTATACTTCCAAGTAAGAATTAAGAATTAGCTTAATTGCTTAAATAGAAATAGTCACACCTCTATTATTCTGTTTTGAGTTCATCACATTTATCATGAAATCACAAAAAATTTCTTTTTCCTTTGCTTAAAGGCTAAAAATATAAAATATTTAATAATAGCCTTGAAAGCAAGTGATTATTTTTAATATTTTCCTCTTTACAGCTTTGAGAAACTATTTGATAAATATCAAAAGCAATTGTTTTTGAAATCTATTCTCAAAAAAATCTTGAATAAAACCTTGGCCATTCTGCTAGAACAAAGGTTGTTCTATTGTACAATTATCAACTTCAGAAATGACTTCCCACATATTTGCCTACTTCCGCTGAAAATACATTCCATGATTTCCTCGGGTCCATATGCATGTATCCTTGGAGAAAATCAACATTCCCTTTAGAACCTGTAGATTCTTACAATTAAAAAAGTAGGTGCTAAACTATGCACTGAAATTCAAGGAGTTCTAGAAAGAAATCATCTAACAGAATCTTTTCTCTGCTTGTTGGCTATTGATACCATAACTTCAGCTGTTAAAATGTCCATTTGCTTAAAATGCAAGTGCCTTTGGAAGAGAAAACCAATAATTTCTCAATACCTTAGTGTTAAGAATATTCACTTGTTTGTTTTTCCCTATCAGAAGAGTAAGGAGGAGTTAACTTGAAAACCCTGGAAGAGTGATGAGGATGCTAAAAGTGAGGGAAAAAAAATCAAGAAAGGAAAAGACAGGCCCACCAAAGAAAAACACCTACTGACCTCACAATACTGTCTGATACTGCTTGTGTAAAGGTAAATATGAATGTTTCTCTACAAAGTTCCTGAAACAATGGCAATCTTTCCCCTTACATTGTCCATAAACCCTTGAAGATGCAAATAATTTAACAGCTATCATGAATTTTCCCTTTTTTTATATTTACCAAGTTTTACTTTCTTAACTCACAAACTTACTTTACTTGACCCCAAAAGCACAATGGAAAGCACAGACATCCTGTATGTCATTCACTGAATATCCATCTTAAAAAAAAAAAAACAATCAATACACGATACTTTACTCCTATTTGTAACACTGCAATGTGTGATGTTACAACAGGAAAAAATATTGATGGTAACCTTTTTTTTCCTTTAAGTCTTCAGCTAGGTAAGAAATATGGTCACTTCTCTTTTTTAATGATATTACTTTTGGTAAACAGTAATGTTATAGCCTTAAAAACTGTATATAGAGCTTAAGTACCAGTTCCATTGGAGATACATGTTTGTTTTACTGTGATCATCAAGATGATGTGTCATCTAGTTATCTACTCTAAGTAAAATTTAGACTTCTGATTACCTATCATGTTTTATTACTCTTTAAAGGAGAGAGACATCAGACTCATCACTCACAAGCAGTTATTAATATCTTAAAAAGTATATTCCTTAAATTCAAATCCAGGCCTTCCAACATAATCATCCCATTAAAGAATTTTGTTTTATTTATAGTTTCTCATGTTTTGTAAAATTATAGTTGAAAATGTAATGGAATTACAAGTTTGGAAAGGATGCCCTTTTGCATTAGAATGTTAAAAAATCACTTATCCCACTTTTTTAGATTCACAGAACATATTTTATCAAATCAATTATCTTACAGATAAAATATATAGACTATATTTATAGATTAATAGATTTATATATAAATGCTATATAATGATACTATACACAGGTATATAAACATTATATGTAGATATCATTTATAGACATTATATGTAGATATCATTTATAAATACCATGTATGGATATCACTAATTGCTAATAGATCATCTTGAGGCAGTTAAGAGCATAATGTTTTCCCAATCATTTCTTGGGACTTCATGTTATGAACCTTAAAAATCTAAATTCCGCACATATGAGTACCTATCTTTGGGAAACCAATCTCATAGTAAGACATTATGGTAATGAAAATTATGTCATTTTAATTTATAAAAAAAAACCTTTAGTGTTTGATTATCACATGCAAAGCTCAAATAAATATTTTTTCTATATTTAAGAAACACCCAATGACCATTCTGTATTTCATATCCATGTCAAAAGAGTATTAGGCAAATTTAAAAGGCCATCAAACATTCTCACAGTGTATTGCTGGTTAGCTTAACTAGATATAGGAACAGGCCTAATAGGTCAAGATCACGTAGTAAGAGGACATAAGCAAATATGACACAGTAAGAACCTCTAAAAAACTGCTCCTTGATTAAAGCAATGAGAACACTGACAAAAAGTTGTCAAATCAATTTTTTTCAGAACCCTAAAAATTAACCAATCTGTCAGAAATACAGGAAGTATTTATTAAACAAAAACAGCTGAATTTCACTAATAACACCAAGCTTTGTGATGTTTTAAACTTACCCTTTTCTCATCTGCTCCTCTCCCAGATCAGCAGTACTCTTGAAAACCAACAGCCCACAATAATGGTGAAAAACAAATACCTTGCAGGAATCAGTAGAGGCAATATGGAGTTGGAGATCCTTCTAAGCCCCTTTCTCATAGAATTATCATTATTTGACCTGTTTGCTATTCTCTGAAAGATCCAACTTATGAGAATGTCCTTATTTTAGGAACTTATTCAGTGCGAAAGATTTTGCCCAAGGTTCTTGGTAATAGACAATTGCAGGCAATTATGGTTACCTAGGGCAATGAATACCAGTTGGGGCAAACAACAGATCATCCAAAAAGCTTAAAAGTAGAAGTTTTGAATGGGATCTTCATAGGAGCTTTAAAAAGCCATGAATTTAAAAAAATAAATAAATAAAATAAAAAGCCATGAATTATTCCTGGTAATCCAGAAGTCCATGTGTATAGAGCTGTGTGCCTGCCTGGAGTTGTGTACATACTGAAGAAAGATCTGGGAAGGCCCTTCTCTCTCACCACTGGATGACCTGAGGTTCTGCAACAGCAGGATATAATGACTAAGGTAGAGTTTTTAACGTACGGCTGAGTGTTAAAGGCATGCCTCAACAAACATACAGAGCCTCTTAGCAAAGACAGAAACTTATTAGCTCTATGCATTTAAGAAAATATTGATCCAATCATTGGCTGACCACTAAGCTAATCAAACAGAGTCTTCTTTTAAGCTAATCAAAGAGACTTCTGTGTCTACATGCAACAAAGAAAAAGATTTTCTAGACAATCCATAATAATCACTAAGCAAACAAACAACTAATAGCAAAAACAGCAAACCTGAGGAGAGTGGGGATCTGATATCCAGAGTTGCCACATATATTTTTTAAAGTGGCCAGTTTTCAACCAAAATATACAAGACATGCAATGAAACAGGAAAATATAGCCCACTCACAGGAAAAAAGCAATCAATAAAAGCTAACCCTGAACAAGCCCAGACATTGACTTAGTAGACTCTAAACTAGCTATTTTAAATATAGTCAGGGTAACTTTGTTTAGAGAACTAAAGGTATGTATGAAACTGATGTCTCACCAAAGACAAAATTTAAATAAAAAGATATAAAAAAGAGTCTAATAGAAATTCTTGAATTGTAAGGTACAATAACTGAAATGAAAAAAAAAAAATCACTGGAGAAGCTCAAAGTAAGATTTGAGAAGGCAGAAGAAAGAATAATTGAACTTGAAGATATGTCAATTTAAATTATCCAGTCATGAAAAAAAAGAAAAAGGAATGAAGAAAAATGAACACAACCTAAGAAACCTGTAGGATGGCATCAAAAGTACCAAAATATGCACAAGGAGAGTCCCAGGAGGTAAGGAGAGAAAGAGTTAGAAAAACACATTTAGAGAAACAATGGCATAAAAACAAACCATAGAGGTCAGAAAGCAGTGGGACGACTTATTAAGTGCTAAAGGAAAGGGATTATCAGTGAAGAATTCTATATCCAGCAAAATTACTATTTAAAAACAAGAAATTAAGATATTGCATGAAGCTATAATAACAAATTTGTTTGATAGGCACAGAATATATACAAATTACATTTGTATGACAATAAAAGCACAAGGGAGAGATTAGGAAATGGAAGTATACAGGAGCAAATCTTTTTTATATCTTTAACATTAAGTTTGTAATAAAATGAAAGTTTTAAGTTAACATGTCAATTGTAATCTATATGGCAACCACTAAGAAAATAATTCAAAAAAATAGTGAAAGAAATGTAAAGGGATTTAAAATAGTACAACAGAAAATATCTATTTAATACCAAAGAAAGCAGAAATGGAAAAAGGAACAAAAAGAATATAAGACAAAAATCACAAATCACACATAATTAAAGATTCCTTTACTGCAAGACTTTTCAAATGTTTTAAAACATTAGTGGATATTATAAACTTCTAATAAGATGATACAATATCTATTTGGATATACAACATATTTGGATGACCTGTTTTTTTCAAATATTATTTCACAGGTCTAACTTTCCATTCAGAATACTCTTTAAAACATACTAAATGTAATCTTGATACTACAGAACAACAAAAATCTGCTATCCCTTTTATGATTCATAATTCATAAGCTGAAAAATGAATTTTGACAGTATTCTCAGAGCCTGAGAGGAAATTTCTTACCGTGTTTCTTTCGTAAAAAAAAAAAAAAAAATGAGAATTTTACTTATTTTTTAGAGCTCATACTGGCACATACTATAAATGGCAAAGTAGATCAGAATCAAGCAAAGAGTAGAATGGGTGAACGGGAAGTAGTTGCTTGGGCTTTTGAAAGTTACAGAATTACTAGCCACTTACAAGCTTTGTAACACTGGTTAAATTACTTAATCTAATTAAGTTTCCATTTTCTCCTCTGTAAAATAGAAAGTGATACACCTAGCTCACAGAGTGACTGAGAGAAAACATAAACACTAATTATGTTAAACATCTTAATATGGCATCAGGCAGATAGTAAGCACTCAAGTATCACTCACATATGATTGGGTGGCATGAGTAACATGTCACAGTAGGTCCAATGAATCCTTGCATCAACATCCTACCAGTGCCATGGCTCATTCTCAGAATACTCAAAAGGTATATATTTTCAGTTATTTTGTGTAAAATTTGCTATCAAATAATGATTGCATCCATTATGAAAATGTAGTAGCTACTATACAAGTAAATGGTTCATATGCAAGTTGTGAGCTGTAGCTACTCTTTCAGATTAGTAGGCATGTCAGAGAAATGCTTATCTGTACTGAGATAGGCAATTAGAGAACAAAATGTTATGTATAACAGGTGGCTTTAAGTAACCACTGCCACATCCAGCTCCTTCCTAGGGAAAGTAAACCAAAGAACTAAAATAGTACCTACTATTTATTGAGCATGTACTATGTGCTTAAGCTGCGCTTTATCCACATCACCTCATTTTATCTTTAGAGCAGCTTTATGAGATTGTAGGCTGCTATCTTAGCCTTAAAAGGTGAGTAATATTATTATCCCTGTTCTGCTACTGAGGAAATTCAACCTAGGAGAATTGACTTGCTGTATAATTCAGAAAATGTATTCAGCAGTTGTGAAGATTAAACTAGAAGATGTGTACAGAGCATTTAGTATAATTCTTAGCACACAGTAAGTGCTCAATAAGTGTTAGTTATTATTATTCTAACTATGAGATCTTCAGATCAGACATACTAATAGTTTTCTCATATGTAAAAACAGGGGTAATAATGCTACTTACTTCATAGAAATGTGAGAATCAAATGAGATTATGTAGGCACAGCACCTGCACATACTGACTGCTTGATAAATATTAGCTATTATCACTCTCATTTTACATATGTGGAAAGTGAAGCACAGAAAGCATTAGGCAGCTTTTCCAAGGTCATAAGAGCAATTATAGATCCAGGTCTGAATCCAGTAGCTTGAGACCACAGCCTGGTTATTTAACCACAGAGTAGTACTAATTCTTCATCTGATTAACAGAGTTAGAGAAAGTGTTCTGCAAAGCACCATTTAAATGCACATATGCCCTCTGGGAAGGGAAGGAGGACCCACTGCCTTCTCTTATTAGCACATCAGCACAAATTGATTCCTAAATTCAGCTAATTGTCACCTCAGAAGGCCAGAAAGACTGTCCACAGGAGAAAAGAGATGGGACTGCAACATTTAATGAGAGTTAAGTGGAGTTAATCATAGCAGCTATAAGCCTTAGGTTACAGAATATGGACATTATGTCAGGAAGAGAAAGTTCCAGAGAAAGGATACCTAAATGAGTGGGTACCAAAACTTACTTCCTCCCCAGACCAGTTCATTTGATTTGATGTTTTTGTTAGACTAAGTTCTGGGCTCTCAATTTTAATGTCATGAGTGAACACTATATTCTGAGCCCACCTAATTTAATCCAACACAGCTGGACCAGGAAAAAAAATGGACAGCTGTATCCAACTCCACAATCATCCCAGATTTCTGCCTGGATGGAAGGAATGAAGCTCAGTTAATACCTACAAAAGTATTGTACGCAGGCCTTCACCTGCTCAATAAGTCAAATGTCAGGTCAACAAACTTCTTTCTTTTCACAGTTCCTTATTTGACCCTTTCCCTTTCCATTGCCCATTTTGGTTGTTTACACACTGTGGTGAAAGGCCTAAAATTAACACCCTATATAATGTGCTACCTTGACATCTGGTGAAACTGGGAGAGCCTCAAGTGGCCTAATGCTATGTACTCCTCCCCACTCTCTTCCTGAGGATTTTAAGTATCAAGCCAAACAACCCTCCTTATCAAATAGACCAGATGCAGTTTCCCCTTGTTCCTAAGTAGTGGGTTTCAGTTGCCTGCAAGCCCATGGAATTACTTAAATTAGCCAATTTTCCTATAGGTACTAGGTGTCACCTCATCCTCTTGACACTACAAAGCCTGCCTCCCACAGCCCATAACTGTTTACTCTATTCCCAGGTACAATCACCACGCAGCCCTGTATTGTATACTGTACCCTCTTCCCTGGCTATGAATACATGTGACTAACAAACTATGGTCCATCTGATCTTCCCAATATCCAGTGTCATGTGTTTGGCAACTCCCATAAACTTAAGACAGAAATCACTCCCTCATACATGATATGAATAGAAAAACAACGGGCATCATGAACAAAATGGTCCCACCATGATCAAAAATACCTGGTTACCGGGGCGCCTGGGTGGCGCAGTCGGTTGGGCGTCCAACTTCAGCCAGGTCACGATCTCGCGGTCCGTGAGTTCGAGCCCCGCGTCAGGCTCTGGGCTGATGGCTCAGAGCCTGGAGCCTGTTTCCGATTCTGTGTCTCCCTCTCTCTCTGCCCCTCCCCCGTTCATGCTCTGTCTCTCTCTGTCCCAAAAAATAAATAAATGTTGAAAAAAAAAATTTAAAAAAAAAAAAAAAAAAATACCTGGTTACCTTTACCTAACTCTTCTTGGCTAAGTAACTGGCTCCATGATATGGTGAAGGCCACCTAGAATGGTACTGCCAATTGCTGGCAAGCTTGTGCTTTGGCCTGAGCAGCATTTTGTTGTCTTTTTGGTATGTTACCCTCTCTCTCCATCCTAAAATGCTCTTGTCTTCTTCAAAATGAAAATCGCTGTTAACTGACTATACCCCAGCATGATGTGTTGCTGGGTTCAACCTGTGTTGGGGAAGTGGTCTCTAAGGCTCTTGCCTATAAAGGTGGTGATAACACAGCACCTTAACCGTTCAGCACTTGAGTTCTGCTTACCAGAGGTAAGGCGAGAGCTCTCTGGGGAGAGCTTTCTAGGGCACTCTCTCGGGACACCAATATAGATATTGTTTGTGACTGTGCACCCCTAGGATGGGCCCAAGAATGGATCTTTATTTCTTAGGTTGTGTAAAAGAAAGAGACCTACCAACGTGGGAAGAAGTAATCATAGCACTCAGTTGTCTAACAAGAGTCTTTGCTGTTCAGGCAGAGTGGCAGCCTCGTCCATCTCCTATGCTGCTATTTCCCTTGCGTGTGGGTTCCTCTGACCCTCAAAGAAATCAAGGTGCACATTTATTGCAGTCCATGGCCCAGCTGCTGCTGAGAAAAGGAGGTGTATTTGGTGTTAGTCCCTCCAGAAACATCAAAGAAGGTAAGTTAACCTCTCCCCCAATACAAACCTCCAGCCAGTGTGCCCAGGCTTTGCTTAGTGCTGCTGCTTACCATAATGTAAAGGGCTAAAATTACAGGGCTTAACGGCCTCTACCTGGTGCACAAACAAAATTACTATATATATATATATATCCTGACCCAGGGAGACTGAAACTCCCTGGAGAAGGAAGAGACAGCCTATGAAGTGAACCAGTGGGAACTCAAACCTTTCCCCAAAACCAACCAGAAAATCTGCACTATGGGTCATCAGATGGAGACAGAAACTGAAGTTGGTGATTTCACATGGCTAAAAGTCCAATATATTCTGAGGGAATTCATACAAAGAGAAAAGGGGAAAAAATAGCCTTTAAGTCATACATTGAGATCCACACTCCTAATAGTTCACAAGAACCCTTAAATACCTCTGCTGCTACTGCCTGTGACTGTAATAACAAAGATCCTGGTCCTCAAGGTTATAGGGGAAAACACCCATGACACCCTGTGGCACAGTGATGGGGTTAATTCAAGCCTGACTTAACTCTGGGGTCCTTAAACCTGTAAAGCACCCACCACCATGGGGAAGGTCCCTAACCCTGACAATACTGATTTAAGGCTCTCTGGAAGAACACATTCACAATACAAGCAGACAGAGAGAATGCCTTCTGAGTTATATATAATTGGAGCAAGGAAATAGGAAGGAAAAAAAATGTGGATACAGGAGAGAAACAACTGAAACAGAGGTCCATAATTGACACAGTTAGAAATTCAAAATTTACTAAAATATTTACACAAGAAAAAAGATACAACACTGCTGATTGGGTTTTCCACCTCTGCAGCATAGGTTCTGAATTAACTTTAATAGCTTCTGAAATGTACCAGTTGGCAAGCTTTCATGACCTTAATCAATACTGGGGCTCATCTTACAATTATACTTGAAGATCTCACTAAATTTAAACATGGCATATCCTGTAATCTTAGAGAAGTTACTGAATATAATAGGGGCGCCTGGGTGGCTCAGTCAGTTAAGCGTCTGACTTCGGCTCAGATCATGATCTTGTGGTAAGTTCGAGCTCCGCATCGGGCTCTGGGTGGACAGCTCAGAGCCTGGAACCTGCTTCAGATTCTGTGTCTCCCTCTCTCTCTCTGCCCCTCCCTCACTCACACTCTGTCTCTTTCTCTCTCAAAAATAAACATTAATTTTTTTAAAAAAAGGATATACAATTAATATAATATACACATTAGCTATTGGAACTATTCTTTAGCCTAAATTCCCTCATGGTGATAGCACCCATTAGCACTATAACACCAATATCCTAATTTTAGGACAAACCCATAGTGAATACAGACACTCTGACACAACGGGTAATAAATTAACATTAAGTCTTTGACACTAACTGGGTTGAGAAAATAGGATTCCATGAATCATATACCCAGTTACGATAGGTAATATGGCCCAATATAAATTAAACAGGGGCTTAAAGGATTGAAACCCAGCATACAAGACCTATTTAGTGAATGGGTGATTATCCCCACAGTTTCTCCTTTCAACTGTCCAATCGCATGTTATTAAGTGTAGAATGAATGGCACCTCACAGTCGTTAACACAACCTTAATGCCGTGGTCTCATCCATTAGGGCCTTCATAGCTAATACCCAACATGATCAAAATTACTAACTCCATCCAACCAGCAACTGAAATACATCTTGCTATTATAGATTTCGCGGAAGTGTTCTGTTTGGTGCCTATTTCAACAGTCCTTCAGTCATAGTGTGCCTTCACATCCAAAGGGAAATGATACTTGCCTACCCATGGAGTACCTCAGCAGCCTTGCCATCACATACAATGTTTTCAGGCAATATCTTAATCATATCAACCTTTCTCCATGAGTACAGGTATGACATTACATGGATGACAACCTTGTAGGAGAAAATTAATTTGCCACATTTATTCAAAACATAGAAACATAAAAGGGCTCACAAAAAGGGATGGACCATTGTCCCACATACAGTGCAATTGCCATGCCACTTAGGTTAAACTCCTAAAAATTATTTGGTAAACTAAGAGTCGTTCCATCCCTAACACTGTTAAGAGACAACTATTGATCTTCTTTGCATCCTCAATGTTAAAAAAAAAGGGGGGCCAGCATCTTTTAGGTCTTTGGGGGCTCTGGAGGCAACATATTCCTCATTCAAAAATTTTATTTAATGTCACTTATGCTGTTACTTGCAAACCAGCCCACTATATACGGCACCCCTCCAAAAATGGTTCTAGAATCTGTCCAAATTTCCAAAGAACAGGCCTTATTTTAGAGGCTTTAGCAACCTCCTCTCATGCCTCCCAGAGTCTCCAGACCACCCAAGTTGCCCACAGATTTCTGATTCAAGAAACTGCTCTCCTAGGCTACATGTTACACATCATCAAAGCAGAAATTGCTGGCCATCCACTTGGCTCTTTTAGAAGTTTAGGCTCTCACAGGCTCTGCACCCACAACCCTCTGCACTCAACTGACCATTATGCCTTGGGGTATAAAAATGGCACCTTGAAAGCTGAGCATGACTACAAAGGCCTCCCTGGTACAGAATGGAGTCAAACCTGGTCCCTCTGGCACATCCTACCTGCAGGAAGGAGTGAACTCTACTCCCTCCTCTCAGTGCCTTGCCAGAGACCATGGTGCCAGAGGGGTCACCTCTCTTCCAGACCCCTTGGCTACCCAGAGAGTCCCTTGGGATCAACTGAGTGTACAGTAATGGAAGTTCATACACTTTATGGACAGTATTGCCACGATACAAGTGGTGGAGCTTAGTAGGGAGTTGCTGCTTTTTCATCCCTTACCCAGATTCCCTGATGGGGGACCAGACCCAAAGGTCAACACAACTAACCACACTTCATACAGCCACTTCAGCACTAGATGCCCTGGCCAGCAAATGTCCCCACCTACACATTCTTTTCAACTCTTAGGCAATGGCCTAAGGGTTGTCTCCTCTGGGCTAAAGAACTCTGGGAATCTCTTGCCCCATAGATAACCAAAGTATAAATCAAGGTAACAGCTATCTCTATGATACTAAGCCCATAATATAAGACACTCCTTATTTAATTCAGAGCTCCAGACATTGCTGATAGTGATCAAGACACTCGTTTCATGTCTTCTAATACACAAAGCTTAGATCCTGACGAAGACATTCAATGACACTTCCACCGCCCCCACAGGCCCCAAGCAAGTAGTTTAATTGAGGAATAATGGGTTCCTCAAACAATTCATA
The DNA here is from genome assembly GCF_046562875.1 of Panthera onca. Classification (NCBI taxonomy): domain Eukaryota; kingdom Metazoa; phylum Chordata; class Mammalia; order Carnivora; family Felidae; genus Panthera; species Panthera onca. Next base: position 26,223,885 of record NC_138357.1, read on the forward strand.
TTTAAGTTAAAAAGTGTGAAATGGACCCCTATATCAATTATTTCCACAGGCATTGAAAGGTTTAAATTCACACCACATAGGCACATGTACTCCCTACTCCAATGCCACACGGATCTCCCAATTGCCTTAACTGGCCTTAAACAGGGACATATCTAAAGTTCACTCACCATGTGGTCCTCTACCTTTTGGTCAAGAGCCTACTTGATTTCCTAAGGAGGCACTTCACCTATTCCCTGGAAGTCTTAGTCATCACCTAGGTTTAAATTGATGTCAAGTTATCAAGGGATCAATTGTTGTGTAAGGCCTACAACTAAGACCCAATATTGTGTGCTGTGCTGTCTTGACATCTGACAAAATTGGGAGGGCCTCAAATGGTCTAACTACAAGTCTCCCTCCTTAGTAAGTTCCCACAGATAAGGCCCCATAGTCAAACAATCCTCCTTATAGATAAGACCAGGCACGTTTCCTGCTTAGCCCTGAATAGTGGATTTCAGTTCCCTGCCAGCCCACATAATTATTCAAACAAGCTAAGCATATCCACCTATGGAAACCAGGGGAACACAATACTCTACTACAAAATCTGCCTCCTACAGCCAGTGGTTGTTTACTCTGTTCTTGAATACAGCCCCTGCGTGGAACTATGTGATATTATGTGCCCTCCTTCCCTGGGCTGTGTGCATATGTGACCAATAACTACTGTCAATCTTCTCAGTCCAGTGTTGGGTGTCATGTGTTTAGCCATGCTCATAACCCTAGGGCAGGAATGCCTTCTTCACCAATGGAGTAAATAAGTGATTAAAACACACCCTTTCATGGAGTCACCAATAAGCACAAATAAATACCAAATGGCTATGCTTTCAGGAAAGCCTGTCCTCTGTTAGGCATGAAAAACAGGAGGGAGCTGGAGACAAATTTCATTTGGAAGAAGTACAAGCTGTATCAGGGTAAATATGGATCATGTGGGAAAATGATTTACAAAAGAGTCATATTTGAGAAATGTAGGCTACGCGATCTTCCTTATCCCAGACTAAAATTGTGAGTCATGAGAATTAAAGGCAGTAAAATAAAAAAGAGAGAAAGGTAGAGGAGTTTAAATACCACTTCCCAAAATGTTCCTAAGGAACCTATGAGACAGGAGGTAAATGACTTAAAAGAGCAAGATAGCAGGTGGATAATGCACAAACATGTGTTTAAATAGAAATTGGAGTTTTATTTAAACAGCAGAAAATGTGCATTTGTAAGAATGAGAGCAAGTGAGAAAAGGTCTTTATAAATAGGCAAGCACCATTTCTCTGTTCTCTTATTGTTACACGTGCCCACAGATCCTAATAAGCAACAGATCCATGCAATGAATATAAGAGCCCATAACAGATGTTAGAAAGAACCATCCAATCTACTAATCCCTTACCTCAATTTATGAATTCAAAATTTTTTTGTAATTTTTCTTCACCACTATAGTGTAATTAATTTATTTTACCTAGAATAACTAAGCACCCTAAGTAAGAAAGGCTCTCTGCCTAATGTTTTCATTAATACTTTTATGAGCTATCTATTGGAAAGTTAAGATTTCCTCAGGCTCAGGGCACCCGGGTGGCTCAGTCAGTTAAGCGTCTGACTTCGGCTCAGGTCATGATCTCACGGTTCATGAGTTCGAGCCCCACATTGGGCTGTGTGGTGACAGCTCAGAGCCTAGAGCCTGTTTTGGATTCTGTGTCTCCCTCACTCTCCCTTTACCCCTCCCTGGCTCTCACCGTCTGTCTCTCAAAACTAAACAAATATTTAAAAAAAAGATTTCCTCAGGTCTTTTAAAAATTAGATTCAGGGTTGGGCTACCCCTTTCAATTTGAAACCTGGCAGCAAAAAACCAAAGCGAAATTAAACTTTGGAAATTTTGATCTGTCTCTACAGCTATTTCTAGGAAATTGCATCACAACTTTTGCAGCAAGCATTAACTAGAACTTCAGATGGCAACATGATACTCCCACAGCAGGTGAATACTCCCAGTTCTTTGAGTCAAATCCTTCATCCCTCTTACAAAACCAGCATTGGAGCAAGAAACAAATATGAGAATCATTGTGAGTTCCCTCCCTGGAAACACTTCTGATTTAACTACAACACTTTTCTAATGCCCATTATACAACAGCTGGGTGCTCTTGTGATTACACGGAATTTCCCTTCTGCCCTGCTGCCCCTGTATAAGAGTTCCTTCAGTTATCTGAACCTGGGACAGCTCCACTTTACTTTTCACTTTATTCTAGGACTAGTGTGGTTTCTGAAGTTTGTAATAAAATAAAATAAATAAATTCACCCAAACCACTAATATAAATTATTGCCAAGTGAGGGGGTGTTAGTTTGATTGATTGAGGAATTTAGAATTGGGAAATTGAGAAATGAAGGATACTGACTTTGTTTTCATGATTTTTTTCTCCTCACATAGCATCTACCAGAATTCTAAGCACACCATAAGTGCACAATAAATTCCTAATGATTGCTTTTCTACTAAATGTGCAAATAGATGACTCTACAAATTATTCCCCATTCAGAGTGCTTTTTTTTTTTCAGCATGATCCATATCTAATCAGAAAATACCCAGCCCCAAACCCAATGCTGGAGAATAGAGACCTTCACAATTCATTCCTGTATTTTTTCCTTAATAAATAAGTATTTACTTGCCTGTTTTTCCTAGACTGGGTGAAGGGCAGTCCTGCTTGCTGGCACAGACTAACCTAGTAATTTGGGTCCAAATCTGTATATTGTAGACTCTTCGCAATTAAGAAGTTATTTATTGTAACTGGCATATGAATCCAAAAGCAAATTACGATCATTTGGTCCACAAAGAATAGAATAGAAATGAATTGAATAGGAGTAAAATAGAAGTAAAAAAACAGGGTCTTCATCCATAAAAAACAGATGAGACATACTGGCTTACATAAACACTTACTTTTCTGATCCTGTAGTTCCACTGACAATGAAATATAAAACAGTTAACAAATGTTACATTCCAAAACCTAAATTTTAAATTAAAAGCTCTGACATATCATATCCTGATCCAAGCTCTTGCTCTATAAGTCTCACCCCTAATTCTGCAACATCCCATGTAGTTTAATGACAAAAGTCTCCCAATGTTAACAAAATCCTTTATTCTGTTCATTTTTTAAAACATGAACATACGCAACATTGTATATGAAGTTCAACCTCAAAAAGACCACAGAGAAATAAAGTGAAATTATGGCTGATGTGCATTTTCTTTTTTATACATTTTTATATTTCAAAAATTTCTCAAACATAAACATAATTTTTGTAATAAACAAATGCTTTGTAGGTTCTCTTAGGAGAAAGGCAACAAACAGAAAATAACAATATGTTGTTACAAATCCAGAAGGGTTTCAAACTCCTGTTTTTTATACTAGGGCATCCTGATTATCAAAATCACATTTAACTTTTCCTTGTGGGATTACTTCATATATTGTTATCTAAGTCATTGCTACTGAAAAGCTAACGTAACCAGAATGCTTTGAGGGACTGTGCATTTGTAATTTTGGTCTTCTGCTTACATAAGAGTAAGAAAGGACAAGTGAAGGAGACTCTACTAAGGGCTTATTAAATTTTTCAGCAAATTGGGGTGCCTGGGTGGCTCAGTCAGTTAAACATGCAACTTTAGCTCAGGTCATGATCTCTTGGTTCGTGAGTTCAAGCCCCACATAGGGCCCTGGGCCAACAGCTCAGAGCCTAGAGCCTGCTTCGGATTCTGTGTCTCCCTTGCTGTCTGCCCCTCCCCTGATCATACTCTGTTTCTGTCTGTCTCTTTCTCTCTCTCTCTCAAGAATAAATAAACATTAAAAAAAAGTTTTAAAATTTTTCAGCAAATAAATTCAATTTCCAAAAAAATCCCAAAACAGGATCAGTATCATTTTGACCTAAGTCATTCTGCCTGCATCCAAGATCCCAAAGTGCCTGCTGAGTCATTAGGTTTTCATGTTAAGTGTATGTTATTAGAAGAGGAAGAATAAAAACCATGTGATTATCTCAGTAGATGAATAAAAATATAACATCTGTTCACAATAAAAATTTGTAACAAAGTGTGTTTAGACAAAACATACCTCAACATGATAAAGTCCCTATATGAAAAACCCACAGCTAACATCATACTCAATGGTGAAAAACTGAAAGCTTTTCTTCTAAGGTCAAAAACAAGACGAGGATGTCCACTCTCATCACTTTTCAACATAGCAGTGGAAGTCCTAGTTGTAGCACTCAGATAGGAAAAAAAAAACGCATCCAAATTGGTAAGGAAAAAGTAAAACTGTTACTATTTGTAGATAACAAGATACTATATACAGAAAACCCTAAAGATTCCACCAAAAAATTCTTAAAACTAATAAATGATATCAGTCAAGTTGCAGTAACAAAATTAATATACATAAATCTGTTTCATTTCTATACACTAACAAGGTATCAGAGAAATTATGAAAACAATCGCATTTACAATTGCACCATATAGAATAAAATACCTATGAATAAACTTAACCAAGGAGATGAAAGACCTATACTCTGAAAACTATAAAACATGGTTGAAATAAACTGAAGACAACACAAATGGAAAGATATACCACACTCATGAATTGGAAGAATTAGTATCATTAAAATATCCATACTACCCAAAGTAATCTACAGAACAATAGCATTTTTCACAGAACTAGAAAAAATAATCCTAAAATTTGTACAAAACCACAAAAGACCTCAAATAGCCAAAGCAATCTTGAGGAAAAGAAAAAAAAATCAGGAGTTATCATAATCCTAGATTTCAAGATATACTACAAAACTACAGTAATCAAAACAGTAGGGTACTGGCACAAAAATACGCATACAGATCAATGGAACAAGACAGAGTCCTGAAATAAATGCTTATGTGGTCAATTAATCTATGAAAAAGGAGGCAAGAATATACAATGGGAGGAAAAAAGAATATACAGTGGAGGAAAGACAGTCTTTTCAATAAATGGCATTGGAAAAATTGGACAGCTACATGCGAAAGAATGAACCTGGACCACTTTCTTATACCACACACAAAAAAAAACCTCAAAATGGATTAAAGACCTAAATGTGAGACCAGAAATCAAGCACCTTGTGTCAGGCCTTTAGGGAAACCTCAGACAGGTCAAAACAGACAAACACAAGTTCTGCTACCTCTTAAAACAGGTACCCACACCAAGAATATGAGTGCTAGCTTCAAGACAATTGGTGTGGGGCGCCTGGGTGGCTCAGGCGGTTAAGCGTCCAACTTCGGCTCAGGTCATGATCTCACAGTTTGTGAGTTCAAGCCCCACGTCGGGCTCTATACTGACAGCGCAGAGCCTGGACCGTGCTTCGGATTTTTCCTCGCTGGTTACAAAAAGAGGTTTGAGTCATCATACTGTTTAAAAATAGAGAGGCGAGGGGCACCTGGGTGGCTCAGTCGGTTGAGCGTCCAACTTCGGCTCAGGTCATGATCTCATGGTCCATGAGTTCGAGCCCCGTGTCTGGCTCTGTGCTGACAGCTCAGAGCCCGGAGCCTGTTTCAGATTCTGTGTCTCCCTCTCTCTGACCCTCCCCTGTTCATGCTGTCTCTCCCTGTCTCAAAAATAAATAAACGTTAAAAAAAATTTTTTTAAAAAAAGACAATTGGTGTACCAGGGAGGAGAATGGGGTAAATCTAAGTGAAACAACAGAAAGCTCTACTTCCATGTTTAAGCTGCCTTTTTCTTGACTCAATTATTGTTGATTGCTATAAAACTTTATTTTCCAGTTCCAAAAAAAATTGATTTTGAGAGTTTTCATTCACGTTTCTGTGTTTATTTGGAGACACTGGTCCTTGGAGTTGAGGAAACTCCACCATTTTCCCTTTCTACTCATTTGGTGAAAGTAGTAGATGGGTAGTGGGATATGGTCAGGAAGAGGCAAAGGAATGATCAAAGGTCACATGACTTACTTTTGCTTATACACTATTTTAACAATTATGGATCACCATTATGGTGAATATATAAAGAGGTTTGGCAGATGTGACTCTCATGATAGTTCATATGTTGAAGGCCAAGTCATCTTTTGGGTTGTAATATTAGTAATAAAAGGATGAGAAGACTGTGAATTTATACACAGAAAATCTATACACAGAAGAAATCAGAGGTCTCATCAGATTAGGAAGACAATTTAGAGGTATAAAAAACATAATACTGCAGGTTGGGGGCCTCTGGAACCAAATTCTAATGTCTGGAAGGAAGAGGGAGGAAGCAGAATTGGACACAAGGTAAAGTCAAACTGTGATGCAGACCTACCATTTTTGGTCAATTCGACCAGGAGCTCTGTAGCATATATGGCCTTTTGGACTTAGGCCATGGTGGGCCACAATGATGGGGCCTTTCTACCCCACCTCAGTCAGTCATTGGCTATGGGCTGCCCCTAGAAGAATATGATTTCAGAAAGGTGATTCTCTGCAGGTGAGTAACTACCTAGAACTGCTGACAGCTGAGATAAATCCTTCTTTGCAGGGTCTGAATGATACATCTCTGAAAAGACTATAAGCAGAATTTCTAATCAGTAGTAGGAACATGTTAATATAACTGGAGTCATTCCATATGTAGATAGCACTATGAAGACAAGTATATAATACAAAGTTTAAATTGATGCCTAAATATTAAAAGGGATATATAAAAGATAATTCCATTTCAAAGCCTTTCACTGGTGCTTCTTAAGAAAGTAGATTTTAAGTCAACATGTTTCAAAGGAAATTTTTTAAAAGCTTGCTAATGGAATGAAGGTCTGTAGAGAAAGAGTTATACTAAGATGGGAGATATCAATATATTATTTAACCACAATTTTTACTTGCCTGTTTTTTCCCAAAGATTATCTGGGGACAGAAGAGATGCAGTCTTCTCACTGAAAATTTCTTTAGGTATACCACATTAGAAGCCTGCAGAGCATCTTATTTTCATTATTTCAACTCATTACCCTTTTCAACCATAAAACTAAACATGAATGTACTCCTCTGTTAGTCATAAAATGGCATTAAGAACACATAATTCATATTGAATCCCTGAAAAACAGTTATTCTCATTTTAATGACCATGCCAAATAAGATTCTAAAAAACAGCATATCTTATATTTTCCAAAAATGTGACATCGTGGATCAAAGGGTTAGAAAAGTATTATATCATAAACACAATGCTTCTTCCTGATTTGTTATAGAAAATACACAGAAATATTAGTTAATAAACACCCATCAATACTAGTTAATATTATGCTAGGTTATCAATGAGCTCTGATTTCAAAATTAGTAATTTGTCTTCTAAGTGTTTAAGTCTTCTATTTGTCCTGCTATGCAGTGTTATAATAGTCCACTTATGTATTCTTTGTCATTAGAAAAGTGTTTACTCTAAAAAAAACCTGAAGAATAAGTAAATGTCTCTTTTCTAAAACAAAATGCATCTAGAGGGTTTTAAGGATAAAGTGATTAATTTGTGTCTCATATTTCTTTGTAGCTGAAAGTAAAATGCCAAGACTCTTAGAACACTGGCTCATTTATAAGAGTGAATTTGCCAATGAAATTGACATAAATAACCCTTAACAGATTTTTTTTCTCAATTTTCAGTTCTTCGACAAATAGTTTTAAGATCTCATGACAATACACTAAAGGCTTAATGACATTGAAAAGGGGCCAACTTAAAATTTTGGTCTGAATCAAGAAGCTCCTACAGTATATCAATTCAAATTTTAAAAGTTCCTAAGCCAGAGGTACATGGGTGGCACAGTCAGTTGTGTCCGACTTCAGCTCAGGTCATGATCTCATGGTTTGCAAGTTCAAGCCTTGCATTGGGCTCTCTGCTCTACCACAGAGCCTGCTTTGGATCCTCTGTCCCCCACCCCTGCCCCTCTCCCACTTGTGCTCGCTCTCTCTCTCTCTCTCTCTCTCTCTCTCAAAAATAAACATTAAAAAAAGTTCCTGGGCCAAGTAGTATTTACATGATACATTATATACATCCAAACTTATATGAAGGATTATACATAAACAAAAGTTTAGGAAAACCTAGGCAGTACTAATTATTATAGTCTAACAGGAACACCAGAAAGAGCAAAGTCTTCCCAAGTCAATAAACAAAACCATTTTCATACTTATGGGAATGATGTGGTCAGTAATAAACAGGTACAAAAATTCTTGGCACAGGAAGGAGTAATATTTCTGTTTCCCAGAATTATCCAATAGCACAAGAAGATGTTGCTTGGAGCTCCATAAAGTACTCCTCTTCCAATAGAACACTTTCTCCATTTTAATTTTAGAAATGTCTACTTTGCATCAAAAAAAGGGAAAAGATTCATTCAGTCAGCCATTCAAGAAATAGTTTTAGTGCATCTACTATGACGGGAATAGACCAATGAATATTTAATGAATGAAAAGTTGATAGATGGTATGGAGAAGGATAAAGCAAAGAAATAGTAACTGATATGGTAGAGAAAGTGGAAGTGTTGCCTCACAGACCAGATAGCCTCATAGGGAACACAGTCAGGAATAGGATGATCCAGGATTCTAGGAATCCCGGAGGCCTTTCAGAGAGACTGTTGTAAACAGGACAGAGGACATCATGGTGCTCATCCAGATAATCTCAGAACACATGACAGAAGTGAAGTTAGAATACTCAGGGGTCCAGAAGGGTGGTAGATCAGTTGAAGTCCTGGGCCCTCTCCTTTAGTCCTGCCAATCATTTTTGGGGAAAGAAGGCAATTTTATCCTGAATTAATGGAGCTCTGGGACTCCCTCTTGACTTTTCCTGAATGAGATGTGGAGGCCTCCCCATAATAAAATGGAACATGTGTTTTTTAACACCTTCAAAACAGCCAACAACGTATTAAATAAAAACCAAAGGAGGGGCGCCTGGGTGGCTCAGTCAGTTGAGTGTCTGACTTTGGCTCAGGTCATGATCTCATGGCCCGGGAGTTCAAGCCCTGCGTCAGGCTCTGTGCTGACAGCTCGGAGCCTGGAGCCTGCTTTGGTTTCTGTGTCTCCTTCTCTCTCTGCCCCTCCCCCACTCATGCTCTGTCTCTTTCTCTCTCTCTCTCTCTGTCAAAAAGAAAAAAAAACATTAAAAAAACCCAAAGGAAATAATTTTACAACTGTAAATAAAGCCTCTCACAGACACTCTTTGAGACTGACAGTCATTGAATTCTTTTTTTCTCAAAAAACTGTGCAAGTTCATGGGGCTACAAATTGCTGATAAAGTTTACTTCATGTCTTAACAGATATTTTGCTGGATAGCACAATATAAAGCAGAGTAATCATGTTTAGTTCACATTTATTCTTGAGTTTCTACTATATTTTACTGTCCACCTACATAAAAGCAAGTAACCTGAGCACTGGCAAGACTTTATTGTGGCATTCTTCAGTAACTTTTATATACTGTTTCCTTACATAATTTGAGATGCAATAATGATTTTTGTTATAAATTTCTTCATAAATATTCTTACTGATGGATGACGCATTTATTTAAGCATCAGTGGACAAATAAAGTTATCCACGGGTGACTAACAACCTTGAATAAATACCACTTCACTCAGTTGCTATCCATAGCACCTAAGAAATGCAATTACATGCTGGGACCTATTATCCCAATTAATGGACTGTTTTATATTCACTGTGCATTATACTTGAAACACTTTAGAGGCCTGGCCTTCACTTAGCTACAGGCAAAGTAAAATTTATAACAAATAACTAAGAAAAGGCTTTCATTTACTTACCAAGATATGTAGCGTGTAATTATACTTTAAGCATAACTAGGCAGGACTCAAAAGTGCCCTTTGATTTAAACCACAATAAAAGTATATTTTTAAAGCCGTAACAAATATAAGTTTGTAATGAACAAGTCATCGTGGGTTACTGCAACACTGGAGGTTTCATTACCAACTATGTCTATCTTTCCCTTCTTGTAAGGATATGGCCAAAGGTTAAACTTGATATTATTTATTATATGCATAGAGATTCTCATTATTCCAGGCATATGAACTAAAAGAGCAGCAATATAGGAGGTCTTCCACTAGCTGGCTGGGTGAACAAATAAAATAGTCTGCTAAGAAGTACACAATCCCTTGTTGTGTTGCTACTTTGTAAAATGTCAGCCTTAGGCTATGTTTTACCGCAATGGAATTTGACCACTGAAGTTTAACTCTACTCCCTCTGGTGGTTTCCAAAGCTGTATTACCAAAGCTATAAAATAAAACACAGTTGTAATTCTTCTCCTTATTGTAAGAAGCATTGATCGCCTCTGATTGTATATTATAGCAAAGGGGCAGTCTATTACATAAATTTATTGCATTTCCTTCCTGATAATTACTGGAAGTTATTGAACAAGGCAGGGAGTTATAGCCAGTAAGTTCCTGCTCTAGCTGAGGAAGCAAATCTACAGATATTTAGTGGATCTGAACAGCTGTAAACAAAACATCCTGTTTACAGTATATTAGAAATGTATAATATACAGTGCATTTGAAATTATTTTAAAAATCATACGCTCAATTACACAAATATAGAACTGAAATATGAACTGTAGCAAAGTACTATGCTAAATATATCATCGTTTTTTAAAACCAATTTGACAACATCATAATGTCAAAAGTCAAACCATTTGAACTTGCTATTTCACTTTCGTAAGAGAGATGGATTTGATTAATTTTTTAAAATTTGTCATGGGTAGTAAACATCATCTATGGTCATATTAATTTTTGCACCTAAAATTATAACTATTCATGTATCTAAACTCATCCTTGTTTAGCAGAAAAACTGTCCAGCAACCAAAAATATAGTCAATTTTAGAAACATCAGGTTACTGAAAGAAAAAGGTACAAGTTAAGGGGTGCCTGGGTGCCTCAGTTGGTTAAGCATCCAACTCTTGATTTCAGCTCAGGTCATGATCTCACAGATTCCTGAGCTCAAGCCCCATGTCAGGCTCTGCATTGAGCCTGCTTGGGATTCTCTCTCTCTCCTTCTCTCTCTCTGCCCCTCTCTCCCTCAAAATAAATAAATAAACATTAAAAAAATCATAAAAAAGATACAAGTTAAAATATAATACCAATTTCTCTTCTGTAAAATACATAATAAAAAGGGGACAAACATAAGAAATCAAAAATATTAGAATAAGTATATTAGGTGTATAAATATAAATATGTAACATATTTATAAATATCCAATCCATGCTATACTAAGTCTGAAATAAAGTTATATTTGTACAACAGTCAACAAAATATACATTAGGAATCAGCTAGCACCATTCACTACCTTATTTATATATTCTAAAATCTCATAGTTTAGATGATCCCTGTCTGATAATGGAAGATTAATTATAAAAAGGCCAACAATTCTACATATAACACCTTGGGGGAAAAAAATGTCTGAAGACACTGGAGAATAAGCAGAAGCAAGCAGATACTTTAGAGAAATTACACTTAGAAGAAGGAAAGGGCAAAGGTTGAATTTCCATATTTTAGAGCTTTTTGCCTGAAGGAAAGCCCTAGGCAGTCCCACCTGAGGTAGATAAAATTGAATAGAAAACCCAAAACCCTTATGAATTGAATCAAATAAGAGTCTTAGGAGCAATGAGAGTAGCTGGAAAGTGAAGGCAGTATCTCATAAAGAAGACAGCCACAGAGAGGAGTCCTTAAACTCAGTGTACAAAATCTTCCTATATATCTAGATGAACTCCGAATTACATAGGTGTGACACAAATTGCAAGCATCCCAACTATGGCTAAAAGAACTAAACAGAGATTTCAACTCCTGGCCAACACAGGAGAGACAGAGTTAGGAGTATGAGTCCAGCAATGTTAACTGCCTGTTGTAACAAAAACAACAAAAATCAGTACCCTTCTGAAGAGTATAACAGAATTTAGAATTTCTGGACTGTATAATTTATAATGTCTGGGATATAATCTAAGAATCCTAGACATATAAAGAAGCAAGAAAATGTGACCCATATCCAAATGAAAAGGGAATCAATTGAAACTATATCAAGATGACCCAGATATTGGAATTAGCACATAAGAATTTTAAGTAGCCATTGTAACTATGCTCAAAAACATAAAGGAAAATATGTTTGCAAGAAATTATTTCTAGAAAAATCCCAGCAAAGACACAGAAAACTATTCTTAAAAAGCCAAAGGGAAATTGAGAAAAGAAAATATAATTTCTGAGAAAGAAATTCACTTAGATGGATTTATTACTATCAGATAGAAGATGACAGAAGAAAAAGCCAACGAACATGAAGATAGATCAATAGAAATTATCCAACCTAAGGAACAGAGAGAAAAATTATTGAGTCTCAATAAACCTGAGGGATAATATCAAATGATTGAATATGCATGTAAATGGAGTACCACAAGGAGAGAGGAAAGAAATAAAATGGGTAGGGAAAACAAAACATTTGAAGAAAAATAACTAAAAGTTTCTCAAATTTGGTGAAAAACATAAGTGTAGAAACTCACAATACTCAGAAAACCTCTTACAAGTTAATACAAGGAAAACATACCAGGCATATCATGTCATTTTCTTTAAAAAAGCAGATGTAAATAGAAAATCCTGAAAATAACAAAGAAAAATGATAAATTATACAGAAAGAAACATTTTTAAAATTATTGCTGATTTTTCATGAAAAACAATGAAGGCAGAAGATAGTACAATGACATTTTGACATAAACAAAAACAAAACTAATCGCTATAAAGAAAATTCATCAGGGGCACCTGGGTGGCACAGTGGGTTAAGCATCTGACCTTCGGTTTCAGGTCAGGTCATGATCTCACGGTTTGTGGGTACAAGCCCCATATCGAGACTGTGAGCTGATGGCAAAGAGCCTGCTTGGGATTCTGTCTCTCTCTTCTCTCTGCTCCCCGCCACTTGTGCTCCCTTTCTCTCAAAGTAAATAAATAAACTTTAAAAACATTTTTCAAAAATCCATCAGGTTGAAGGGAAATGATACCAGATAGAAATTTTAAGTCTTCAGAAAGTAATAAAGAACACTAGAAAAAGAAATATATGAGTAAATGTAAAAAAATTTTTGTCTTAATTACTTCAAAATGTATATGACCATTTAAAGCAAAATTATAATATTGCATTGCAAGATGTGTAATATACACAGATGTAATACATATGACAACCTTAGCATAAAGGATTACTAGAACTAAATAGTAAATTTAGCATGATTGTAGGGTACAAGGCTAATGTACAAACATCAGTTTCACTTTTATAGACTAGTATCATTTAGAAATGAAATTTTTAGGGCAATTTTATTCCAAAACTGTCATAAAACATCTTGGGAATAAATTTAACAAAAGATATGCAAAACCTCTGCACTGAATACTATGAAATATTTCTTGGAGAGATTAAAGATCTTTAAAAATAGAGAGATCTACTATGCTCATGGATTGGAAAGACAACATATGCTAAAGACACCAATTCCTTCAAAGTTGTATTTATTTATACATACATATAATATTTTATATCTATAAACCTAAGGCTTATGAATTGTACATAGATATGACATATAGATATTATATGCCTCTCTCTATATATATCTATACATCTACATATTTATATATCTCTCTATATATGTATCATCTCTCTCTCTCTCTCTCTTTACACACACACACACACACACACACACACACACACACACACACACAAATTACCCCAGGCCTTTTGTAGACTTTGATAAGTTGTAAAATTTATGTGAGTTGCAGAAGACCTAGATTATCTAAAACAATCTTACAAAAGAATAAATTTGGAGGGCTTCTACTACCTAATTACATTTACTATAAAACTACAGGAATCAAGACAATAGAATACTGCCATAAGAATAAACAAATATATCAAGGCAACAGAAAAGAGCACCCAAAACTAGACCCACATTATATGGTCTATTGAATCTTGACAAAGCCACCAAAGCAACCCAATAGATGTTGCTAGAATAACCTACCTCACATCACACACAAAAGTTAATTTAAGATGGGCCATAGATCCAAAGAAAAACTAAAACTATAAAATTTCTAGTGGAAAATACAGAAGAAAATTCTTGTGACTTGAGGGTTAGCAAGGGTTTTTTACACATGACACAAACAGCAGTAATAATAAAAGAAAATGGTGATGAATTTTACTTCATTGAACGTTAAGAACTCTGCTTGCTGAAAGACACAATTAAGGAAATGAGTGCCCAAAACACAGGCTGTTAGAAAATATTTACACAGCATAACACGATAAAGGACTCATCTAGAATATATAAAGAACACCTGTAAGTCAAAAAGACAAAAAGCATTTTTAAAAGGCAAAAGACTTTGACCTTTCACCAAGGAAGATATACAAGTGGCCAATAAGAACATGAAAAAATGCTCAACATCATTAATCACCAGGCAAATGCAAATTAAAACCATAATGATACACCATTACACACCCTCCAGAATAGATACAATTAAAAGACTTGACAACATCAAATACAATTAAAAGACCTGACAATATCAAATGTTGACAAAGATGTAGAGTAACCAGAACTCTCATACAGTGTTATTAGGGATGTAAATTACAATAACTGCTTTGAAAAAGAATCAGGCAGGGAACACCTGGGTGGCTGAGTCAGTTGAGCAGCTGCCTTTGGCTCAGGTCATGACCTCAGGGTTCATGAGTTCAGCCCGCATCCGGCTCTCTACTGACAGCTGAGTCTGGAGGCTGTTTTGGATTCTCTGTCTCCCTCTTTCTGCCCCTCCCCCACTCATTCTCTCTCTCTCTCTCTCTCTCTCTCTCTCTCTCTCTCTCTCTTTCTCTCTCTCTCTCAAAATAAATAAACACTAGAAAAAAATTTTTTGAAAAAAAAGGAAAAAGCATCAGGCATTTGTTGTTGTTGTTGTTGTTGTTTTATAAAACTAAACATATGCTATCACCCAGAAATTCTACTTCTAGGTATTTACCCAAGAGAAAGGAAAATATGTGTTCACAAAAAGACCTAAGATAATGTTCAAAGTAGATTTATTCACAACATCTAAAATCTGGAATCAATTCAGGTGTCTGTGACCAGAAAAACAGACAAACTGAAATACATTCATGCAAAAGAATTCTACTCGGTAATAGAAGGGAATAAACCTCTGATAAGTACAACATGGATGGATCTCAAAAATACTGATCTCAATGAAACAAGCCTTACACAAAAGAGTAGAAAATCTACAGTAATGTTTAAATGAAATTCAATAACAGACTAAATTTATGGTAGAAAAAAATCAGGCAAATGCCTTCCTGGAGTGCTAGATGCAGAGACTGACTTAGAAGGGACATGCAGGAATTTTCTTAGGTAATGTTAATATCCTGTATCTTCATGAAGTTATCTTCATGATTAAGTCACACAAGTGTATACATTTCTTAAAATTTAGCATATGTTCACTTAAGATCTGTGTATCTCATTGTACATCAATTTTCTCTCAAAAGAAAAAAAATATATAACCATATATTGAACTCTAGCTACTGATATTCATGCTGAAATGTTTAGGGATGAACTATGCTGATGTCCACTTATCCTGAAATGCATCAGAAAATAAGGTATTTTGATGTATCAATAGAGGAATGGTAAGATAGATAAATGTGTGGTAAAGCAAATATGGCAAAATTATTATTGTAAAATGGTGGTAAACAGGTGACCACCATATTATTCTGTCTACTTTCCCACATTTGAAATTTTTCAAATTTTTAAATGTTGGAAAAAATATATGATTGAAGAGACTTGGCCTTTTAATTACCTATTACTAATTAGCAACCTATCCCAAAACTTGGTAATTTAAAATATCAACCATTTTACTTTATCTCGTGATTTTGGGTCAGGAATACAGACAGAGTTCTGGCTTAACAATTCTTCTGCCTCATGTGCTGTTGACTGGGATAACTTTAATATTCAGTTAGTAGTTGAAGTGATCTGGAAGGTACAAGATGGTTTCCCTCACGTGCTTGGCAACCTGGCAGGATTGGCTAGAAGGCTGGGCGTAGCTGGGCCCCTCTCCCTTTTCATGTTGTCTCAAGAGCTCTCCTACTGATCTTGCTACCTATATAGTTGGACTTTTTACACGACACTTCAGGGTTCTAAGAAACCATTGTGGAATCCCTCTTAATGGTTAGGCCATCATATTTTGTTAGTCAAAACAATCATAAACCACCTCAGATTTAAAGAGAAGAATATCAAATAATTTGTAGCTGTCTTTAATCTGCCAAACTTTAAGGGCTTTAGCTGAAGCAATGTTGGTATTTAAGTCTTTGAAATACTGAATACAAATTTATTGACTTCCTATTCATTATACGTGGTCAGGATTTAGTAGATACATGGTTTGAAAACATGATTCTTACCTTCAATGAGCTTACAGTTAAGGTTGATAGGGGGAGGAGTAAAAATAAACTTCCAATACAATATGATCATTACTTTAATGGAGGTTTATAAAGGGCAGCTGGGAATGTAAAGAAGGGAGAAGAGCAGGGAGGAGTCAGGGAAATTTTACTAGAAGACAGAAAAACTCAGTTGACTCTAAGAGCAGTAGTAGAAATTTGCCATACAGATAAGATGGTATTCTGTAAAGGGGAAAAGCACAGATAATAAGATGGTATTCTGTAAAGGGGAAAAGCATGTTACCTAGAAATCTTTTCCTGTCCTTTTTATCCCCTACCCAGATAATACTCTCCACTCCCTTCTTTGTGTCCCACTATACTTACACATATTTCTATCATAGCACTTAAATCATCCATTGCGTTGGGGCCCCTGGGTGGCTCAGTCAGTTAAGTGGCCAACTACAGCTCAGGTCATGATCTCACAACTTGTGAGTTCAAGCCCCGTGTCGGACTCTGTGCTGACAGCTCAGAGCCCGGAGCCTGCTTTGGATTCTCTCTCTCTCTCTCTCTCTCTCTCTCTCTCTCTCTCTCTCTGACACTCCCCCACTCTCTCTCTCTCTCTCTCTCAAAAATAAATAAACATTAAAAAAATTTTTAATCATCCATTGTGCTTATTTACACATGTATCTCCCCTATTAGAGCAAAAGCCCCTTGATGGCAGAGAGGATCACTTACTTATCTCTGTATCTTCAATGAGTGAAAGAAGGTCTCAATTAATAAATTTTTATGAGGGGCGCCTGGGTGGCTCGGTCGGTTGAGCGTCCGACTTCGGCTCAGGTCATGATCTCACGGTCCGTGAGTTCAAGCCCCGCGTCAGGCTCTGTGCTGACAGCTCAGAGCCTGGAGCCTGTTTCGGATTCTGTGTCTCCCTCTCTCTCTGCCCCTCCCCTGTTCATGCTCTGTCTCTCTCTGTCTCAAAAATAAATAAACGTTAAAAAAAAAAATTTAAAAAAAATAAATAAATTTTTATTAAAGAGATAAAAAAGAATAATCTACTTAGAAGTTCTTCTGACTTATTTTGGGGGTCCAAATTATAGGGATATTTTAGCCTCCAACTTCACAAAATTGTCAAAGCATGTGACTTTAGGCATAGAGCAGGAAACTTTCTTGAAGTCCACCTCAAAGTGGGAAAAGAGATGCATTTTAGTATTATAAAAGTGTATCTGTAGAAAGAGCCAAAGGGAAAGAAGCCTCATTTGAAGCTCTACCCCTTGTGCTGGTACTTCCTCTTTTCCATTCAAAAAAGCAAGAAAGGAGTGCTCTTGTGATGAGCACCTGGTGATGTATGGAGTTGTTGAATCACTAAATTCTACACCTGGAACTAATATTACACTGTATGCTAACTACCTGGAATTTAAATAAGAACTTGAAGAAAACAAAAGCCCCAATCTTTAACAACAACAAAAAAAGCATGAAAGTTAAAGAACTGGAAGCACTTCTATAAATGAATGAATAAAAGAAAAAAATAAAGCAAATGATAAAATAACTGAATGGCAAAATTAATTCCATTATGGGAAGGAGGGACACTAGGCCAAGCCCTCTGTTTTAATCTCTAAAACTTAAAGCAAATAAAAAGCTAACAAATGTCCTATCAACTTAGGTGAAAAAAGCTTGTTTCCCCCTCTTGATTCTCTGCTTGCAAAATGGAGTCAGACTATCAATAACATCTTCAAAGTTCCCTAGTGAGACAGGCAAAAGCAGAGTCCTTTTCTCAACAAGGCCTTCATCAAATGCTTTCATGATAGATTCCCACACGAGCAAGGACAGTCTCAGTCATTTCCCTGTCCAGTCAGCAATATTAAAACCTGTAACAAACAGATTCCTGTCACTCCAAAAATTCAGCTTTACCTGATACCAAAGCCCTGTAGTAAACCATTACTAAACAGAGAGAAATAATCACTCCTAAGCTCAAGAAGTCTCCTCAAGGCCATTCTGATAACCCTAATTATAGGAAGATCCCAGAATGAGAAAGCAAGTGTGCAAATTTCACATGGTTGAAATATTCAGAAACACTGTCACTGATAGCAATTAATGTTGTAAAAAACAAGGACACTTGTGATGGACACGTAAAAACTGTCGTGGACAAAAGAAAAGTAAATACTAACATAACTAATCAATGAGTTAATAATTGCTCTCACTTTAATGAGAGCCCCAATTGCTTCTTTAGCTATGGATCTTTCATTTCCCTCTTTCTCTCCTATGTATATAATTTACATGCACATTTCTCCTGGTTATGAATTTTTTTTCATATTGACACAATCATATTGTCATTTGAATGAACATTTATCTATATAGCACACATGCTTAGGACTAAAACAGAAGAAAAACAAAAAGGAATTTTGATACATTTTCCAAACTTCTTTTGTTGATAATGAAAATTATTAAAATTGTCTTATTATTATGCATGGCAAGCTTCCCTAACCGTTGTTGGCTTAACAAATATGTATGTCATTTTTACTTCACATTTATTGACACATCATATTACTTTGGAGAAGATAAAGGATTTATCTTTAGTACAAAGCCATTATTGCCATAATATTTCACAAGTGACTTGCCAATTTCCTCTATTATCATAAAATCCAAATTATCCCTGATGATCACCCACGTCAGAAGTAAAGACAGAATAAAAGGAACTATATTAAAGGAAAATATAAAACAATTCATCATTGTCCCAGCTTGATTTTTTAATATAAACAACTTTAGATAAAATATTTAGAACTGTGCCCTATTAATCTTTGTTTTTAAATAAAATAGGCCTATAATGTCTTAAGATCTAGTATCCCTAAAAATCTTTCCTCCCCAAATATTTACATGTATTTTCTGCCCAATGCATATTTTGTTATTTATCAGATACAGGGAATTATTGTTACATAATGAAAGCTGAATTCCTATAATGTGCCAGGTACTGTTTTAGTTGTTTCAAATAATAATCCTAACAATAACATTAATAATAATAGATGACATTCAACAAGTATTTACTATATGTCCTATATTATTCTAAGTGCTTACATTCATTTAATTATAACAGTCCCATGAGATAGCAAAATTATTACTCTTTTATAGATGAGAATATTGAAATACATCAGGATTAAGGAACTCATGATACCAAAAGCATGAGCAACAACAAAAAATACTTTTGTTCTTCAAAGGACACCAATAAGAAAGTAAAAAAGATAACCCACAGTATGGAAGAAACTGTTTGCAAGTCATATATCTGATAAGGGACTTGTATCTTGAATGTATCAAGAATACTTATAATTCAATAATAAAAAACAACTCAATTACAAATTGGGAAAGGTCTTGAATAGACATTTCTGCAAGGCAGAAATATAAATGACATCATTAATCATCAGGCAAATGCAAATCAAAGCCACAATGAAATACCATTTCACATCCACTAGGGTGGCTGGACAAAAAGTCAGATAATAACAAGAGCTGACAAGGATGTAGAGAACTTAAAACCCTCATGCAATTCTGGTGAACCATATAAAGGTACGGTCTCTTTGGAAAACAGTCTGGCATTTCCTCAAATGATTAAATACACAGTTACTCTATGACCTAGCAATTCCACTGCTAGCTATTTATATACCCAAGGTAAATAAAAGCATATGCCCACACAAAACCTTACTGACAAATATTTATAGCAATAGTATTCATAATGGCCCAAAAATGGAAAAAAACAAAATGCTCATCAGCTAACAAATGGATAAACAAAATTTGACACATCTATACAATGGAATATTATTCTGCCATAAAAATTAATGAAAATATGGGGGGAGCAAAGATGGCAGAACAGCATGGAAGTCATTTGTGTGACTCGCATCCATGGAATACAGCCAGACCAACACTAAACCATCCTGCACACCTAGAAAACTGATCTGAGGATTAACACAACAATCTGCACAACCTGAACCACAGAATTCAACAGGTACGCAGTACCGAGAAGTGAACTTGGGGAGAGAGAAGCCGCGGAGGGCAGGGAGGTGCTTTTATGTGCGGAGAGAGGACGGAGACAATGGGGAGAATACAGGAAAAGTGCTCCTCCCCAAAAACAGCTGGAGAGAAAGTGGAAAATTGGAAACAGCCACAGGGACTAAACCAGAGAGGGAGAAAGGAGAGGGTTTTAAATTCCATTAAGACTGTAAACAGGGGGAGCGCAGAGTCTGCAACTCCACAGCTCGATACCTGGTGGTGCTCTGGTGGCAAGGGCAAATCCTCAGGAGCAGAGTCAGATCCGGGAGGTTCTCAGGCCACACAGGGAAAAGCGGTTCCACTGCTGGAAGGACATTTGGTAGAGGCTGTGAGGCAACCTGGGCCCAGCAGACCCCAGAGAATGGCCACATCTGCTGGTGCTGGAACAAGGTCGTTAAGGGGGAAGCCTGGTGCCAGATGTGTGTTGTGATTTTCCATAATCCCTGAAACACTGCTGCTACACTATCTTGCGAACTTTTCCTGGGGCAGGCTGGCACCAGGCATCAGTCTCTGGGCATTGGCAGCAACACAGTCCCACGAACTTTCCTGGGTGCGGCCGGCATTCAGCTATTGTTCAGTGAGACCCTCCCCAGAGGGGCGGACCAGGTCAAAGCTGCAGTCCCTCAGAAGTAAGTGGAAGGGAAAACAGCTGCATCTGAGACAAAACTCGGGAGAGAGGTACTACCTGAGGCTTGGTCACGGACAGTGCAAAAGCTGAAAGTGGACGAAAGCTGAAGACAAAGGACAGGTGCGTGATTGATGATCGGGGAGAACAGAGTTCCGATACTAGAGACTGGGTAGCTGGGTGACTCCACTTTCACCGCTTCTGTGCCTGCGCATACTCACCTACAAGGGCCAAAACAATCCACCCCAGTAGGTTAGCAGCGCCATCTAGTGGATAACGGAGCCGTTACACTAAGCCCCGTCCAACTAGGCCAACCTCACTCTTCAAGAATGGAAGTCTCACTGCCTGCTTAGTTTATGGACTATAAACCGCTTCACAGTCTTACTTCCAGGGGAAAACAAAATAATTTCAGTCGTATTTCAGCCTGTTAGGTCCAGTCGTATTTCAGCCTGTTAGCAGGTCCATCTATTAAATTTTCTTTCATTCTTTTTTTTTCTTTTTTCTTTTTATCTCTTCATTTTTTTTCCTTGAATACAGAAAGAGAAAAAATTCATTTTCATTTCCAATTTTTATTAAAAATATTTCTCTTTAATTTTTTACTATATTTTTTTACTTTTGTGTAAATTTTTTCATATTCTACTTTACTTCCATCATTTTATTTTAGTCTACTCAAGTGTATTCATTTTTTCAATTTACAAATGATTTTTTTCTTTTTCATTTCATTGCTTTTTCTTGAATACAGAAAGAAAAAATTTATTTCTATTTTTAATTTTTATTAAAAATACTTTCATTTTTTTCTACTATATTTTTTACTTTTGTGTAAATTTTTTCAAATTCTAGTTTACTTGCATCATTTCATTTTAGTCTACTTCAGTGTATTCATTTTTCCAAATTTTCAAATGATTTCCTTTTTTATCTTCTTTCCTCTTTTTTTTCCTAATCTATCAAGCCAATTTCAACACCCATACCAAAACACACCTAGGATCTAGCATCATTTATTCGATTTTGTGTGTGTGTATGTGTGTGCTTTTTTAATTTTTTAATTTTAATGTTTTAGTTTTAATTTTTTTAATTTTAATTTTTTCTACGTCATTAATTCCTTTTCTCCCTTCAAAATGACAAAACGAAAGAATTCACCCCAAAATAAAGAGCAGAAGGAAACGACAGCCACGGACTTAACCAACATAGACACAAGCAAGGTGTCTGAACCAGAATTTAGAATCACGATAATAAGAATACTAGCTGGAGTCAAAAATAGATTAGAATCCTTTTCTGCAGAGATGAAATAAGTAAAAGCTAGTCAGGATGAAATAAAAAATGCTAGAACTGAGCTGCAATCATGAATGGATGCCACGGCAGCATGCATGGATGAGGCAGAACAGAGAATCAGCGATATAGGGGACAAACTTATAGAGAATAACGAAGCTGAAAAAAAGAGGGAGATTAAGGCAAAAGAGCATGATTTAAGAATCAGAGAAATCAGTGACTTGTTAAAAAGGAACATCAGAATCATAGGGGTCCCAGAAGAAAAGAGAGAGAAATAGGGGTAGAATGGTTACGTGAGCAGATCATAGCGGAAAACTTTTCTAATCTGAGGAAAGACACAGACATCAAAATCCAGGAAGCACAGAAGATTCCCATTAGATTCAACAAAAACCGACCACCAACAAGGTATATCATAGTCAAATTCACAAAATACTCAGGCAAGGAGAGAATCATGAAACCAGCAAGGGAAAAAAAGTCCTTAACCTACAAGGGAAGACAGATCAGGTTTGCTGCAGACCTATCCACAGAAACTTGGCAGGCCAGAAAGGAGTGGCAGGATTTATTGAATGCGCTGAATCGGAAAAATATGCAGCCAGGAATTCTTTATCCAGCAAGGCTGACATTCAAAATAGAAGCAGAGATAAAAATTTTCCCAAACAAAAATTAAAGGAGTTTGTGACCACTAAACCAGCCCTGCAAGAAATTTTAAGGGGGACTCTCTGAGGGGAGACATGATGAAAATATAAAGACATACATACATATATAACATACATACATACATACCAAAAGCAACAAAGAGTAGAAAGGACCAGAGAACACCACCTGAAACTCCAACTCTAAAAGCAACATAATGGCAATAAATTCATATCTTTCAGTACTCACTCTAAACGTCAATGGGCTCAATGCTCCAATCAAAAGACATAGGGTAACAGAATGGATAAGAAAACAAGATCCATCTGTATGCTGTTTACAAGAGACCCACTTTAGACCTAAAGACACCTTCAGATTGAAAGTAAGGGGATGGAGAACCATCTGTCATGCTAATGGTCAACAAAAGAAAGCCAGAGTAGACATACGTATATCAGACAATCTAGACTTTAAAATAAAGACTGTATCAAGAGATGAAGAAGGGCAGTATATCATAATTAAGGGTCTATGCACTAAGAAGACCTAACAGTTGTAAACATCTTTGCACCAAATGTGAAAGCACGCAAATGTATAAATCAATTAATCACAAATATAAAGAAACCCATCAATAGTAATACCATAATAGTAGGAGACTTCAACCCCCCACTCACAGCAATGGACAGATCATCTAATCAAAAAATCAACACGGAAACAATGGCTTTGAATGACACACTGGACCAGATGGACTTAACAGATATATTCAGAACATTTCATCCTAAAGCAGCAGAATATACATTCTTCTCCAGTGCACATGGAATGTTCTCCAGAATAGACCACATACTGGGACACAAATCAGCCCTCAGTGCGTACAAAAAGATTGAGATCATATCGTGCATTATTTTCAGACCACAACGCTATGAAACTTGAGATTAACCACAAGAAAAAATTTGGAAAGGTAACAAATAGTTGGAGACTAACGAACATCCTGCTAAAGAATGAAAGGGCTAACCAAGAAGTTAAAGAGGAAATTAAAGAGTATACAGAAGTCAATGAAAATGATAACACCACAACCCAAAACCTCTGGGAATCAGCAAAGGCGGTCACAAGAGGAAAGTATATAGCAATCCAGGCCCTCCTAAAGAAGGAAGAAAGATCTCAGATACACAACTTAACCTTACACCTTAAGGAGCTGGAAAAAGAACAGCAAATAAAACCCCAAACTAGCAGAAGGCAGGAAATAATAAAGATTAGAGCAGAAATTAACGTTATCGAAACCAAAAACAAAACAAAACACTAGAACAGATCAATGAAACCAGAAGCTGGTTCTTTGAAAGAATTAATAAAATTGATAAGCCACTAGCAAGTTTGATCAAAAAGAAAAAGGAAAGGACCCAAATAAATAAAATCAAGAATGAAAGAGGAGAGATCACAACCAACACAGCAGAAATAAAAACAATAATAAGAGAAGATTATGTGCAATTATATGTCAATAAAATGGGCAATATGGAAGAAATGGACAAATTCCTAGAAACATACACACTACCAAAACTGAAACAGGAAGAAATAGAAAATTTGAACAGACCTATAACCCGTAAGAAAATTGAATTAGTAATCAAAAATCTCCCAAAAAACAAGAGTCCAGAGCCAGATGGCTTTCCAGGGGAATTCTACCAAACATTTAAGGAAGAGTTAACATCTATTCTCTTGAAGCTGTTCCAAAAAATAGAAGTGGAAGGAAAACTTCCAAACTCTTTCTATGAAGCCAGCATTACCTTGATTCCAAAACCAGACAGAGACCCCACTAAAAAGGAAACTATAGACCAACTTCCCTGATGAACATGGATGCAAAACTCCTCAACAAGATATTATCCAACTGGTTCCAACAATACATTAAAAAAATAATTCACCATGACCAAGTGGGATTTATACCTGGGAGGCAGGGCTGGTTCAATATCCACAAAACAATTAACGTGATTCATCACATCAATAAAAGAAAGGACAAGAACCATGATCCTCTCAATAGATGCAGAGAAAGCATTTGACAAAATACAGCATCCTTTCTTGATAAAAATCCTCAAGAAACTAGGGATAGAAGGACCATACTTCGAGATCATAAAAGCCGTATATGAATGACCCAATGCTAATATCATCCTCAATGGGGAATAACTGAGAGCTTTCCCCCTAAGGTCAGGAACAAGACAGGGATGTCCACTCTCACCACTGTTATTCAACATAGTATTGGAAGTCTTAGCCTCTGCAATCAGACAACACAAAGGAATAAAAGGCGTCCAAATCGGCCAGGAGGAGGTCAAACTTTCACTCTTTGCAGATGACATGATACTCTATATGGAAAACCCTAAAGATTCCACCAAATAACTGCTAGAACTGAATCATGAATTCAGCAAAGTTTCAGGATATAAAATCAATGCACAGAAATTGGCTGCATTCCTATACACCAACAATAAAGCCACAGAAAGAGAAATCAAGGAATCGATCCCATTTACAGTTGCACCAAAAACCATAAAATACCTAGGAATAAATCTAACCAAAGAGGTGAAAAATCTACACACTGAAAACTATAGAAAGCCTATGAAAGAAATTGAAGAAGACACAAAAAAATGGAAAAAGATTCCATGCTCCTGGAGAGGAAAAACAAATATTGTTAAAATGTCAATACTACCCAAAGTAATCTACATATTCAATGCAATCCCTATGAAAATAACACCAGCATTCTACACAGAGCTAGAACAAATAATCCTAAAATCTGTATGGAACCAGAAAAGACCCCGAGTAGCCAAAGCAATCTTGAAAAGGAAAACCAAAGCAGGAGGCATCACAATCCCAGACTTCAAGCTATACTACAAAGCTGTAATCATCAAGACAGTATGGTACTGGCACAAGAACAGACACTCAGATCAATGGAACAGAATAGAGAACCCAGAAATGGACCCACAAATGTATGGCCAACTAATCTTTGACAAAGCAGGAAAGAATATCCAAAGGAATAAAGACAGTCTCTTCAGCAAGTGGTGCTGGGAAACCAGGAGAGCGACCTGCAGAAGAATGAACCTGGACCACTTTCTTACACCATCTACAAAAATAAACTCAAAATGGATGAAAGACCTAAATGTATGACTGGAAGCCATCAAAATCCTCAAGGAGAAAGCAAGCAAAAACCTCTTTGAGCTTGGCTGAAGCAACTTCTTATTCAACATGTCTCCAGAGGCAAGGGAAACAAAAGAAAAAATGAACTCCAGGGACCTCATCAAGACAAAAAACTTCTGCACAGCGAAGGAAACAATCAGCAAAACTAAAAGGCAACCAACAGAATCGGAGAAGATATTTGCAAATGACATATCAGATAAAGGGTTAGTATCCAAAATGTATAAAAAACTTACCAACTGAACACCCAAAAAACAAAAAATCCAGTGAAGAAATGGGCAAGAGACACTTCTCCAAAGAAGACATCCAGATGGCCAACCGACACATGAAAAAATGCTCCACAAAACTCATCATCAGGGAAATATAAGTCAAAACCACAATGAGATATGGCCTTACACCTGTCAGAATGGCTAACATTAACAACTCAGGCAACAACAGATATTGGCGAGGATGTGGAGAAAGAGGATCTCTTTTACATTGTTGGTAGAAATGCAAGCTGATGCAGCCACTCTGGAAAACAGTATGCAGGTTGTTCAAAAAACTAAAAATAGAACTACCCTACAACCCAGCAATTACACTACTAGGTATTTATCCAAGGGATATAGGTGTGCTGTTTCAAAGGGACACATGCAACCCAATGTTTATAGCAGCACTTTCAACAATAGCCAAAGTATGGAAAGAGCCCAAATGTCCATCGATGGATGAATGGATAAAGAATATGTGGTATATATATATACAATGGGGTATTACTCAGCAATCAAAAAGAATGAAATCTTGCCATTTGCAACTACGTGGTTGGAACTGGAGGGTATTATGCTAAGTGAAATTAGTTAGAGAAAGACAAATATGAATTCACTCATACGAGGACTTTAAGAGACTAAACAGATGAACATAAGGGAGGGGAAACAAAAACCATAAAAACAGGGAAGGGGACAAAACAGAAGAGACTCATAAATATGGAGAACAAACAGAGGGTTACTGGAGGGGGTGTAGAAGGGGGGATGGGCTAAAAGGGTAAGGGGCATTAAGGAATCTACTCCTGAAATCATTGTTGCACTATATGCTAACTAATTTGGATGTAAATTTAAAAAAAATAAATGAAAAAAAGGAATGAAACTATAACTCATGCTAAAACATGGATGAGTCTTGAAAACATTATGCTAAATGAAAGAAGCCAGTCACAAAAGACTACATATTGTATGATTCCATTCATATCTAATGTCCACAACAGGGAAATCTACAGAGACAGAAAGTAGAATAGTGGTTGCTTATGGCTAGGCCCAGGGAGGAGAGTGGAGCAGGATTGGGATAATAGTTAAAGGATTTGAGAGTTTCTTTTTGTGGCAATGAAAATGAAAATATATTCTAAAATTGACTGTGGTGATTCCTGCACATACCTGTGAATATACAAAAAGCAATTTAATTGTAATTGTAGGCTTTAAATGAGTGAATTGTATGACATAAATTATATTTCAATAAAACTTTTTTTTTAATGAGTAAATAACTTGTTCAAGATTCCACAGCTGGTAAGTCAGAGAACTGGTATTTAAACTCATACAGCTGGGTCCCTGAGTTCAAACTTTTAGCCACTATACCTTTAGACTCTCAGGTGTTTTCCTTTGTTTAATGTTTACAATAACCCAGAGAAGTGGGTACTGTTAATAAATGTATATTATAGGTAAACTATAAATGAATATATAGACATGGTTTCTGTTCTTCAGGGAATCTTTAATTCAGCATGGAGGAGATACATGTGTTAAAAAAGCAAAATATAATACAAGGCAAAATGAAACGAATATTGTAATAGAGGTATGGAATGTTGGTGTAAAATGCAAAGAGATCAAAGAAGCATTTGCTGTATAAAACTGTTGCTGGAGCATATTCAAAACATTTAGTCCATAAAGCACTAGTACTTTGAAGTGACCAAAAAGGGGTTAGAAATAACATTTTTAGAAACAATTAAAAAACCTTCACTGCTCTGTCTCACCCACCCATAACCACATTGCCTAAAAAATGAAATTCAAACTTCCTATCAATGATATTGAGGGTCTGTCACCATCTGGCTTTAAATGAACCTCCTAGTTTCATCTGTATCCTAACACACATCCTATGCTCTAGCCACAGTAAGCCATGTCTTTTCAGACCTGACCACTTCTGTCATGACTCTAATATGGAATCCCATTTCTTCCCTCTCTTTTTATCAAAAAGGCAATTTTCATGGCTCAATTGAAATTTCATCCCCTTCACAAAGTTTTTCCCATCAACTTGGTATTAATCATGCCTCCTCTACACTCTACAGCAGCTTTTTATACCATCATTATAAAACTGATTTCAACTTATTTTATTCCATCTTGTATTATGCTTATTTTTTATGCGAGCATCTCCTCCCTGACCCTCACTACATTATGCAGTTCTTATAGGTAGAGACTGCATCTCATATATTCATTCATCCTTTCTAGAACTTTAAACACCATAAATGTTTGTTGAATGAATGCCTACAAGTTCTGGAGGACAATTATAAAATCATTCCCTCTATTATACCTGCTCTTACTTATTTCTTTAAGTTTTTATTTAAATTCCAGTTAACACAGTGTAATATTAGTTTTAGGTTTACAATATAGTGATTCAACAATTCCATACAACACCTGGTGCTCATCACAAATGTAACTCCCTCATCACCATCACCTATTCAAGCCATCCCTCACCCACCTCCTCTCTGGTAACCATCAGTTTGCTCTCTACAGTTAAGAGACTGTTTCTTGGTTTGCCTCTCTTCTTTTTCCCTTTGCTCCTTTTTTGTTAAATTCCACATATGAATGCAATCATATGGTATCTGTCCTTCTCTAACTTATTTCACTTAGCATAATACTCCATAGCTTCATTCACATTGTTGCAAATGGCAAGATTTCATTCGTTTTTATTATACCTGCTCTTATTTAGGTATTAGTGTCACAAGTCTATTACAGACTTCATTATCAATTGTCACTTGAAACAATTAGCTTATCCATGAATTGTAATGACTCTAAACCAAGTATCTTGAAGACTCTGACTTTCTATTTCATCTCCGTATCTCTAATATTGTGCCTAGTACACAATTAGGCCTACAGTGAAGTGTTATCAAACAAATAAATATCCTAGTGACATAAAATATGCACATATTGTTATTATAGAGATCATGTCTGAACAATATAAATAATGGACATAGCATACACTCTTATAGCTTAAAAGTTGCATAAGTGAAGATCTGAATCTAACAGTGCAAATACTGCTTTGCCAGTCTCATTTCCCTTAAATTGTGTTGTCAATCCTTACTTTCGGGACATTTGTTATCACAGCTGTTTCTTAAATAACTCTGGTTATAAAAAGGAATTAATGTAAAAACACATTTAAATGTGTGTCATGTTAGAAAATAAAGTGTTACCATGAATGCTGTAATTAAGGCTAAAAAGGCAACTAGACTATAAGCATACAATTTTAAGGCTTTTATTTCTCACAGAAAGATTTGTGAAGGTAAAAGTTTTCATGGTTGTTCTTAGCCTAACTCTCCATTTTATTTTAGAGAGTTTTGAAAAAAATGTGTCACTGTTTTATAGTGAATTTGGCCTAAAATACATATTCTAGTCACTCAGAAATTATTTATACGCTTTTCTCACTGCTAAATGATTCAAAAGAATTTCGTTTTAAAATGTCAAGCTTGTCATGTGTGCAATACTGAATGGTGATGTGTGACGTTGCTATAATCAAGTGATTCTGATTTTCAAAATTGAAAAAAAAAACATGAAAATTTTAAATAGCATATTTTAAATAGTATGCACTACGGGGATTTCTGTTTCTCTGCAAAAGAGACAAGTCAGACATTTGCTCTATTCTCTGTGATTGTAGATATTAAAGGTTCTGGTAGTCAGAAAGAGAGGAGGAGGAAAGAGAGAGAGAGGGAGGGAGGAAGGCTCTCTTTTTGTTTTTTTTTTAGGAAATATGCTCTTTTTAAACTTTTGCCTTGGTTTTCCAAAAACATTTACATGACAGAAACATTCACCTATTTGAAGTCAAAAACAAGAAATAATGGTCCATTTCAGTAATCCATGCAAGCCTTGTTTATTATTATTATTATTATAAATAGAAACATGACATGAGATCTACCCTCTTAAATTTTCAAGGGTACAATACAGTATTATTAAGTGTAAGCACAATGTTGTACACCATATCTCTAAAATTTTTGATCTTGTATGATTGAAACTTGATATCCATTGAAAGAAACTCCCCATTTTGTCCTTCTCCCAGTTGCTGACAATCATCATTCCACTTTCTACTTTGATGAGTCTACTTTAGATACTTCAAATAAATAGAATCATGCAGTATTTGCCCTTCTGTGACTGGCTTATTTCACTTAGCATAATGTCCTCAAAGTTCATCCAGGCTATCACATATGACAGAATTTCCTTTTTGAAAACTGAATAATATTCCATCATATGTATATACCACATTTTCTTTATTTATCCATCAGTGGACATTTAGATTATTCCCACCTCCTGGCTATTGTGAATATTGCTGCAATGAAAATGGAAGTGCAAATATCCCCTCAAGATCCCGATTTCAGGGGTGGCTGCGTGGCTCAGTCAGTTAAGCACCCTACTCTTGATTTCAGCTCAGGTCGTGATCTCACGATTCATGAGACTGAGCACCACATCAGGCTCCATGCTAACAGCATGGAGACTGCTTGGGATTTTCTCTCTCCATCTCTCTCTGCTCCTCCCCCATTCATGCATGTGCTTGCTCTCTCTCTCTCAATATAAATAAACATTAAAAAAAAGACCCCAATTTCAATTTTTTTGAATAGCCAGAAGGATTTCTGGATAACATAGTAGTTGTGTTTTTAATGTTTTGAAGAACCTCCACACTGTTTTCCATAGCAGCTGCAACATTTTACATCCCCACCAACAGTGCACAAAAGTTCCAATTTCTCCACATCCTTACTAACGATTATTTTCTATTTTTTTATAAAGACCATTCTAACAGGTGTAAGATGATATATTATTGTGCTTTTGATTTACATTTTTCTGATGATTAGTGATGTCAAGAATCTTTTCATATCTGTTGGCCATTAGTACCTATTTTATGGAAAAATGTCTATTGAAGTTGTTTGCCCATTTTTATATTTTCTTATTTTATTTTAAATTCCAGTATAGTCAACATACAGTGTTTATATTAGTTCCAGGTGTAAAATATAGTGATTCAATAATTGCATATATCACTCAGTGCTCATCACAAGTGCACTCCTTAATCCCCATTATCTGTTTTACCAATCCCCCCACCCACCTGCCTCTGGTTGCCATCAGTTTGTTCTCTATAGCTAAGAGTCTGTTTCTTGGTTTGCCTCTCTCTCTTCTTTTTTGCCTTTTGCTCATTTGTGTTGTTTCTTAAATTACACATATGAGTGAAATAATATGGTATTTGTCTTTCTCTTATTTCCATTAGCATTATACTCTCTAGATCCCCCCATGTCATTGTAAATGGCAAGATTTCATTCTTTTTATGGCTAAGTAATATTCCATTGTGTATATATATCACATCTTTTTTTATCTAGCCATCTATTGATGGACATGTGAGCTGCTTCCATAATTTGGCTACTATAAATAATACTGCTATAAACACAAGGGCACCTGTATTCCATTGCATTCATATTTTTGTATTTTGGAGTTAAATGTCCAATAGTGTAATTGTTGGATCACAGAGTGCTTCTATTTTTAACTTTTGAGGAACCTCTATACTGTTTTCCACAGTGGCTGAACTGGTGTGAATTCCCACCAACAGCACACAAGGGTTCCTTTTTCTCCACATCTTCACCAACACTTTTGTTTCTTTTGTGTTTTATTTTAGCCATTCTGACAGGTGTCAGGTGATAGCTCATTGTAGGCAGAAGAAACGAACAGAAATTTCACTGAAGAAGACATCCAGATGGCCAACAGACACATGAAAAGATGCACAACATCACTCACCATCAGGGAAATGTAAATCAAAACTACAATGAGATATCACCTGACACCTGTCTGCCTATTTTTTAATCAGGTTGTTTCTATGCTGTTAAGCTGTAAGAGTTCCCTATTTATTTTGGACATTAACCCCTTATCAAATATATGGTTTGTAAATATTTTCTCCCATCCCATAGGTTGCCTTTTCACTCTATTTCCTTTTCAGTGCAGAAACTTTCTAGTTTGATATATTCCCACTTGGTGTAGGAGCTAACAAAAGAGCAAGAACTGGGGCGCCTGGGTGGCTCAGTCGGTTAAGCGTCCGACTTCAGCTCAGGTCACGATCTCATGGTCCGTGAGTTCGAGCCCCACATCGGACTCTGGGCTGATGGCTCGGAGCTTGGAGCCTGCTTCTGATTTTGTGTCTCCCTCTCTCTCTGCCCCTCCCGTTTATGCTCTGTCTCTCTCTGTCTCAAAAATAAATAAACGTTAAAAAAAATTTTTTTTAAAAGAAAGAGCAAGAACTAAGGGGCAAATGCCTTTACTGGGAGTCTGGGTAGAGTACACAGGCAAAAGAAATAAGGTGATTTCATTGGTGCATTTGAATGTCACTAAGTCACAGTCAGGAAAGGGAAAGAAGGGGAACTTGAGCCAAGGGCCAGCCTTATCACATTGGTACAGTCACCTGGACAGGCTGTTCACAGCCTGTTTGTTGGGATGTTGAGGCAGAAAGAAATTGTAGATTTTTAGAACTTAAAAATGTTATTCTCATGTGTTAAACCATTGTCGCCATCACAGAGCATGCCAGCACATGACCCATGTGGTCATGCTGTATGATCCTTTTTTAATATGCTGTTGAATTCTGTTTGCCGGTATTTTATTGAGAATTTTTGTATCTACATTCATAAGGGATATTGGCCTGTAGTATTCCTTTCCTTTAGTGTTTTTTTCTGGCTCTGATATCATAGTAATACTGCCCTCACAGAATGAGTTTGGATGTATTCCCTCCTCTTCAATTTTTTTGGAAGAGTTTGAGAAGGACTGGCATTAATTCTTCTTCAAATGTTTGGTAAAATTCAGCAGTGAAGCCATGGTCCCAGGCTTTTCTCTGTTGGGAGATATTTGAATACTGATACAATCTCCTTACTAGTTTTAGGAATGCTCAAATTTTCTACTTCATGATTCAGTCTTCACAGTTATATATTTCTAAGAATTTATCCATTTCTTCTAGGCTGGTCAATTTGTTGGCATATAATTTGTTCACAGTAGTTAGTCTCTTTTAATGCTTCTTTCTTTCTGTGCCATCAGCTGTAATGTCTCCTCTTTCATTTCTGATTTTATTTGAGATTTTATTTTTCTTAGTCAAACTTTGTCGATTTTATCTTTTTTAAAACCAACTCAGTTTATTTTTTCCATTGTTTTTCTATTCTCTATTTCCTTTATTTCTGCTCTTTTATTATTTCCTTCCATCAGTTTTAGGTTTAGTTTGTTCTTCTTTTTCTAGATACCTGAAGTAGAGTTAATTTTAGAGTTTTCTTCTTTTATTATAGACATATATGGCTATAAACTTACTGCTATACTATTGTTATTGCTGTATCCATAAGTTTAAGTATGATGTGTTTTCATTTTTATTTATTTCAAGATATTTTCTCATTTCCCTTTTCTTTCTTCTTTGAATCATTGGTTGTTCAAGAGTGTGTTGTTCAATTTTGACAAATTTGTGAATTTTCCAGTTTTCTTTCTGCTCTTGATTTCTAGTTTTCATTTCATTGTAGTTGCAAAAGATACTTGGTATGATTTCAATCTTCTTAAATTTATTAAGACTTGTTTTGTGATCTAATATGTGATTTATCCTGGAGAAATGCTCTATGTGTGTTTGAGAGTGTGAATTCTGCTGTTGGGTGAAATACTCTTTACATGTTTGTAAGGTTTGTTTGGTCTTTAGTATTGTTCAAGTTCTCGGTTTCCTTATTGACCTTTTTTCTGTATGTTCTGTCTATTATTGAAAGTGGGATATTGAAATTTACTATTATTGTTACTATCTATTTATTCCTTCAGTTCTGTTAATGTTTGCTTCATATATTTAGGTACTCTGATGTTGCATGCATGGATATTTATAATTGTTATATCTTTCTGGTGAACTGACCCTTTTATCATATTATGCCATTCTTTGTCACTTATGACAGTTTTGGGCTTAGTGTCTACTTTTTTTGATGTAAATACAGCCTGCTTTCTTTTGGTTTCCATACTTATAGAATATCATGGAATATCTCTTGTAGACAGCATACACTTTGATTTTGACTTTTATTCATTCAGCCACTCCATGTTTTTTGGTTGGAAAGTTTAATCCATTTATATTTAAATTAATTATTGATAGGAAAATATTTACTACTTATTATTATTTACTATTGCCATTCTGTCAAGTGTTTTCTGTTAGTCTTGTAGTTCCTTTGTCTGTCTTTTCCTCTCTTGCTATCTTCCTTTGCATTTCACTAATATTTTCTTTTAGTGGCATGCTTTATTTCCTCTTTTCCTTTTCTATAATTTCTATAGGTATTTTCTTAGTGTGCCATGGGTATTACCTAAAGCATCCTACAGTTGTAACAGTTACAATCTATTTCAAGCTGATAACAAGTTAGGTTCAGTTGCATACAAAAACTATACTTTTATTTCTCTCCTCCTCCAAAACTTTATGCTACATATATTATATTATATATTACATCTTTGTTGCTTATTCATTAATATATTTTTATAAGTAGTTATTTTTTATTCTTTTAACTTCTATGCCAGAGTTAAAAGTGATTTATGCATCACTATTACAGTATTACAGTATTCTGTAGTTGTCTATATATTTACCTTTACCAATGAGCTTATACTTTCATATCTTTCATGTTGCTGTTTAATATATTTTTATTCCAACCTAAAGGACTCTCTTTAGCATTTCTGGTAAAAACAGATCTAGTGGTGAACTCCCTCAGCTTTTGTTTGTCTGGGAATGTCTTTATCTCTTCATTTTAAAAGACATTTTTGCCAAGACTGATATTCTTGGTTGACAGGTATTTTTATTTCAGCACTTTGAATAGACAATCTGCGTCCTTCTGGCCTGCAAATTTTCTGCTGAGAAATCCACTGATAGTCTTATGGAGATTCCCTTCTACATAATGAGTTGCTTTTATCTTGCTGTTTTCAAAACACTTTATTTTTGAATTTTAACAATTTAATTATAATATGCCTCACTGTGGTCTTTTTTTAGGGTCAAGTGGTATTCTTGAATCTAGATGCCTAGTTCCTTCCCCTAAATTTAGAAAAATTTAGCCATTATTTCTTTAAATAAGCTTTCTGACCCTTCCTCTCTCTTTTCCTTCTGGAACTCCTGTAATGTAGTATCTCATCAGTCCCTTAGGCTTTCTTAACATTTTTTTTCAATTTTTAAAATTTTTTTAATTTTAAAATTTTCAGAATTGCTCTTTTAACTGGATAATTTCAATTGGTTTGTCTTTGAGTTCATTAATCCTTTCTTCTGCTTAATCTGTTCCTGAACCCCTGCAGTGAATTCTTCAGTTATTACATTTTTCAGCTCTAAACCTTCTTTTTAGTCTTTCGTATATTTTCTCTTTTTGTTGAAATTCTTATTTTGTTCATGCAATGATTTCCTGAGTTCACTGAGCATCTTCACAATGGTTATTTTTAATTCTTATATTCAAGTAATTCACATAACTCCATTTCTTCAAAATCAGGCTCTGGAAATTTATTTTGTTCCTTTGGACAATTGTTCCCTGTTTCCTCATGTTCTATCTAACTCTGTATCAGTATCCATACATTTGAAAAAAAACAGCCACCTCTCACAGGATTTTTAGACTGACTTTGTACAGGGAAAGACGTTCGCCAATCAGCCTGGATACAGATTCTGAGGGCCTCTCAATTCTTTTCTGTGGATGTGTCTTCTCCAACCTTGTATGTGTAAATTATTCATTAGAGGAATTTGCCAGTTTCTTTTTTCAGGAGCTTGCAATCTCCTGTTCCTTCTAGTGTTTGTCTGCTATACCATGGTCCCTTCGGACCACAGAGTAGCAACATACCACCCACCTCTTTTTTTTGTTCTCAGTGGCTCCCAGGCATCTAGAATATGCTGTGTCCCATCTACATCCTAAGTTGGGTAACACAGAAACCAGTCCCTTGTGTAGCTATTAAAAAAAAACCATAACAGTGTATAAACGTTCCACTCTTTTCCCCCTGAGTGAAAGCCCATTGAGCTGTATTGTCTAATTTACAACAGATCCTCTGGAACAGCAACATGAAGCCCAGTTCTATTTTGGTCTCAGTGCCCCCAGGCACCTAGGGTATGTCAGGTCCTATCAACACTTGAGACAGGTTAGAAAGACACCTATCTCTTGGATCTCCCCTAAAAAGGCTGGAATGTTGGATGCATGTTCCACTCTTCCTCCCAACGGTGTGGCACTGTGCCAGGGAGAAAGAATATGGCAGTAAAATGCCACAAATTTTCCTACTGCTTCAATGTGGATGATTCTGCAGTTGCCTGGAATACAGGAGCCTCTACTTGGTTTCTGATTTCTCACAAAGTCCATGTATTGTTTACTTGGTGTCTCTGTGAAAGTAAAAAGGGTCTGGTGCTTACTATTCTGCCATCTTATTAATGTCACTTCCATGCTTCTTGACTAGTAGAATACAGGAAGAATTATTTGGAAATATTATTTTAATTCCAGTGGAATTAGAAGAGATTTCAAAAGTACTATGTCAAATTAGAATCTTCTAGCATCCAAATGCATGTTTGTCATGGTCTTTTTTAAATTTTATTTTAGAGAGAGATAGAGAAAGTGATCAGGGGAGAGGAGCAGAGGGACAGAGAGAGAGAAAAAGAGAGAGAGAAACTCAAGCAGGCTCCATGCTCAGTGTGGAACCTGACGTGGGGCTCGATCCCATGACCCTGGGATCATGACCCGAGCCAAAATAAAGAGTCGGACACCCAACTGACTAAGCCACCCAGGGGCCTTGTCATGTTCTTTTTAACAGCAATAAAAGCACGTATACTTCCCCTTTCTATTTTAACCAACTTTACCACAGAATGTTCTAGCTAGGTCCCCTTTAATTTAGTCTACGTCAGTTTAGTAGTTTATTCATTTACTTATTCATTTGCCTATCCATTAATTCATTGATTAACATTCTGCACTTTAGTGAGAGGGCTTAGGAGATACACAGAGTACAGACAGGTACGCATACTATGACCCAGTTGCAACATGACTGCTATCACATGTTTTTATTAAAGTGTTATTTGAATGTGGCCAAGCTTATTCATATTATCTAGGCCTACTTTCATGGTACAAAATGGCAGAGTTGAGTAGATGTTATCATGACCATATATAATGCAAAGCCTAAATATTTACTATCCAGTCCTTTGCAGAAAAATTTTGCCTACCCCTGCCCTATGCTATAGTTAGTTCTCATTACTGGATTATATAGACATTTTTCATTATATGAAACAGTGGCATTTCTAAATTTTTCTTAATGTTTACTTATTTTTGAGGGGCAGGGGCAGAGAGAG
Organism: Panthera onca; assembly: GCF_046562875.1. NCBI lineage: Eukaryota > Metazoa > Chordata > Mammalia > Carnivora > Felidae > Panthera > Panthera onca. Next base: position 26,261,483 of record NC_138357.1, read on the forward strand.
AGAGAGAGAGACAGAATCTGAAGTAGGCTCCAGGCTCTGAGCTGTCACACAGAGCCCGACATGGGGCTCAAACTCACAGACTGCGAGATCATGACCTGAGCCTAAGTCAGACACTTAACCAACTGAGCCACCCAGGTGCCCCAAAATAGTGGCATTTCTAAATGTTTGTGTTTAAATTATATTTTTGTGAACTGAATTATGCCAAAAGAACACCATCTCTAAGTTTTGTTATCCACAAAGGAATAGTACATAGTACAAATAGTGCGTTGCACATGTTCTACCAGATTTAAATTCAAAAGAACTTTTTTTTTATAGTAGCAAACAGGGTAGCTTGCCATGACAGTTGAATGGCATCAAAGAGCATTTTGTTCTTAAAAACAGGATATATGTGTTTTATAATCCACTATTTAAAATTTTTCCATTTTGAAAATAGGATATACACAGAAATACCATATACCAGAAGCTGAGATTTTAAATTATGACCATCCAGCTTTATATAGTAGAATACCTGGCATTCATTTGAAACCTTATTGTGATTATTTAATTTCCTACTCTGTTTCTTTTAAACCTGCATTTTTATATAACAGGCTGTTTTAAAGTAAGCTGAGGGGTACCTGGGTGGCTCTGTCAGTTAAGTGTCTGACTCTTGATTTCAGCTCAGGTCACAATCTCACAATTCATGGAATCAAGCCCCATGTCAGGCTCTGCGCTGACAGGGTGGAGCCTGCTTGGGATTGCCTCCCTCCCGCTGTCTCTGCCCCTCCCTTGCTCACACACACACACTCTCTCTCTCAAAATAAATAAACTTTAAAAAAATTAAAGTTGAAATTTTACCTTTACTTATATATGCACACACATCTGTAATTTATACATATAAATATATTTTTTCATAAGTAACTATAAACCACAACCCTGTTTCTAACATGTGTATTATTTTATTATTTTATTTAAGAATCTTCCAAAATTTGTGACACCTGGGTGGCTCAGTTGGTTGGGCATCTGACTTTGGGGCAGGTCATGATCTTGCAGTTCATGAGTTCTAGCCCTGCATCGGGCTCTGTGCTGACTGCTCAGAGCCTGGAGCCTGCTTCTGATTCTGTGTCTCCCTCTCTGTCTGCTCATCCCCCACTCACACTCTGTCTCTCTCTCCCTCAAAAATAAATAAACATTGGTGATGGGCACTGAGGAGGGCACCTGCTGGGTGAGCACTGGGTGTTGTATGGAAACCAATTTGACAATAAATTTCATATTAAAAAGTAAATAAATAAATAAACATTAAAAAAAGAAACTTCCGAAATCTTCCTATAGCCATATCATGTTACTTTTTTAAATTTTCTAAAATACAGTTATTTTAAGATATCTCATATGAATAATAAAATGCATTTTATTCAATCATGTGTATATGTTACATAGAAGAGATCATTTCAATAATCTAACAAGATGCTATTCAGCAGCTATTGTATTAGAAATTGTTTGACATGTGGCTTTATCCATTATCTGGTGCTCTAGTTAGAAATGGGAAAAAATAGTAAATTCAGTATTTCTTAGAAGTTACATATCATTATCATTTATAAATAAATATCTAACTTTTTTATTAACAAAGCTAATGAGCAATTTCTTTTTATTTTTAATGTAAGTAATTGGGTCATAGAAAGGCTTCGTCTACATCATTGGAAAAAACAGTGTTCCCAACAAATAGGGAAGTATTCCACCACAACCTCAGCTTCTTATATACAATGCTTATCCATATATCCTATTTTCAAAACAGAGAATATGTAATTCTTAATAGTGAATTTTAAAGCACCTATTTTATGTTTTAAACACAAAAGCCTTCTTTGGTGTCATTTCACTGACACACCAAGCTACCTCTAGCTGTGTGCTACCATAAAGAAGTTCTTTTTTTGCTTTGCTTAAATTAAGGATGGATGCTTCCAATCTTTCCATTTCTTTATTTTACTAAGAATAAAATAACAGTAGATTCAAGAGGACATGGAAATATTTTATTTTAAAAATAAATGCTTCCTTCTTAGAAATTCTGTGTACTTTGACAATGATTCTCATGGTGAGAACAAACACTACAGTGTCAATCCATTAATTTAGTGCCTATTCTGCTTTTATTAAGCTCAGCTAATTCAGATAGCAAGTACAAGAGTTGGTCCCAATCTGACACTATGGAAACTACTTAAGTAACTGATATGAGAGTAAATCAAAATTGTTTTATTTTGAAGGTGGTTCACTCATCATCTTCATTGTTCTAACAACACAAGCAGATTTAATTTGCCTTCATTTAAGCAATCAACAAATATGAGGACATACTCTGTAAACTGTGGAAAAAGATACTATATGGGGCACTACCAGTCATAGATAAGTAAAAAGCAATCTCTATTGTCAGCGAACTTGACCCTTAGAATATAATAAAAGGCAAATGTCCAGCTGGCTGCAATATAAGGCAAACTATACTGCCTAGCATTTCAGTGGTAGAGTACTGGAGGGATTCAGAGAAGGCAGAGAGGGCATCTGACTGAGGAATGCTGAGACATTTTATGATTGAGGTAGTTTTAAAATAAGCCATATTTCATTAAAATTATAATTAAATAATATATTACAGAAATATATATTTAGTACCTGTTTCCCCAAGTATAATTTAAATTTAAATTTAAAAACTACGTCTGTCTTGTACACAGCACAATGCCTACAACAGAGTAGGCATTCAGTAATTGTTGAATGAATAATACATGAGTTAAAAGATAAATAAAAAGATTAAAGCAATATGATACATTCTACTAATACTAGAAAAAATTAATGGAGCTTTACATAATTATTATAGGGAATTTCCTTTAAGAGTAACCATAAAATAGAGGGAGGATAAGCTCTAGAGCAAGACTGCCTGGGTTTCAGTCCTGACTCTAATTTATAAGATGCGTAACCTTAGGAGAGTTATTGAATTTCTCTGTGCCTGACTTTCTTCATCTGTAAAATGAGAATATTAAATGATACAGACCCCATATATCTACTGAGATATTAAATAAGTTAATACTGGTATAATACTTAAAACAGGGCCTGGCATATAGTAAACACTCAATAAATGTTACTTGTTATCATTACTGCTGCTGGCATGACTAACTACTACCACTATTACTAAAAATCATAAAGTATTCTTAAGGGCCAAGGATCCAGAGATAGATAACATTGCTTCATAGTTTTTCTGGGAAAGAGACAAAGAAGTCATGATTACAACAAATATTAGTTGCTGTTTTTAAATGACTAAAAGATAGGATATTCATTTTAATTATTTTGACTAACATAATGCTGCCATATTTGCCATGCACAGATCACCAATCTTCAAGGATTTTAGCCCCAATAAAGTATGCTTGATGTTAAAAATAAAATGCATATCCCAGAGGAGAATACAGGCAGTAACCTCTTTGACATGGGGCATAGCAACTTCTTACTAGACATGTTCTCCTGAGGCAAGGGAAACAAAAGCAAAAATAAACTACTGGAAGTTTATCAAGATAAAAAGCTTCTGCACAGCAAAAACACAATCAACAAAATGAAAAGGGAACCTGCAAAATGGAGGAAGATATCTGCAAATGACATGTCTGGTAAACGGTTAGTATCCAAAAATCTATAAAAAAACATATCAAATTCAACACCCATAAAAACAATCCAGGTAAGAAATGGGCAGAAGATATGAATAGATATTTTTCCAAAGAAGACATCCAGATGGCTGACAGACACATAAAAAGATGCTCAACATCACCCATCATCAGACAAATACAAATCAAAATTACCATGATATATCACCTCACACCAGTCAGAATGGCTAAGATTAACAACCCAGGAAAAGACTGATGTTGGTGAGGATGCAGAGAAAGGGGAACCCTCTTACACTGTTGGTGGCAATGCAAAGTGGTGTAGCCACTCTGGTAAACAGTATGGAGGTTCCTCTGTTGGTGGAAATGCAAACTGGTGCAGCCACTCTAGAAAACAGTGCGGAGGTTCCTCAAAACATTAAAAATAGAACTACCCTACAATCCAGCAATAGCGCTACTATGAATTTATCCAAAGGATACAGGAGTGCTGATTCACAGGGGCACATGTACCCCTATGTTTACAGCAGCGATTCTGACAATAGCCAAGTTATGGAAGGAGCCCAAATGTCTATCAACTGATGAATGGATAAAGAAGATGTGGTTTGGGGCACCTGTGTGGCTCAGTCGGTTAAACATCCAACTTCAGCTCGGGTCATGTTCTCATGGTTTGTAGTTCAAGCCCTGCGTCGGGCTCTGTGCTGACAGCTCAGAGCCTGGGGCCTGTTTTAGATTCTGTGTCTTCCTCTCTCTCTCTGCCCCTCCCTTGCTCACACTCTCTCTCTCTCTCTCTCTCTCTCTCTCTCTCTCTCTCTCAGAAATAAATAAACATTAAAAAAATTTAAAAGAAGATGTGGTTTATAATACTTGGCAATGAGAAAGAATGAAATCCTGCCATCTGCAACAACATGGATGGAACTGGAAGGTATTATGCAAAGTGAAATAAGTCAGTCAGAGAAAGACAGATATCATATGTATTCACTCACATGTGGAACTTGAGAAACTTAACAGAAAACCATGGGGGAAGGGAAGGGAGGAAACAGTTTCAAACAGAGAGGGAGGCAAACCATAAGAGACTCTTAAATACAGAGAACAAACTAAGGGTTGATAAGGGGGCAGGGGAGGGGGGGAAATTGGTGATGGGCATTGAGAAGGGCACTTGTTGGGATGAGCACTGGGTGTTGTATGGAAGCAATGAGTCATGGGAATCTACTCCCGAAGCCAAGAGGACACTGTATACACTGTATGTTAGCCAACTTAACAATAAATTATATTTTTAAAAAAAGTTAAAAATAGAACTTCCCTACAATCCAGAAATTGTACTACTAGGTATTTTCCCAAAGGATACAAAAATACTGATTCAAAGAGATATGTGAATCCTGACATTTATAGAAGCATAATCAACCATACCCAAATCATTGAAAGAACCCAAATTTCCCTCAACAGATGAATGTATAAATATGAGGTGATGTGTGTATGTGTATATATATACATACATATATATACATATACATATAAATTAAAATATTCTTCAGCCATTAAAAAATGAAATATTGACATTTGCAAGGATGTGGATGGAACTACAGAGTATTATGTTAAGCAAAATAAGTCACTCAGAGAAAGAGAAACACCATATGACTTCACTCATAAGCAGGATGTAAAAAACAAAATTAATGAACATAGGGGGAAAAAAGAGGCAAACCAAGAAACACACTCTTAACTATAAAGAACAAATGGAACATTACTGGAGCAGACGTGGAGAGGATGGGCTAAATACATGATGGGTATTAATGGAGGGCACTTGTTTTGATGAGCACTGGCTGTTGTATATAATTAACAAATCAAAATATTCTACAACTAAAACTAAATATGTAGTTTAATAGGAATTTAAATAAAAATTTGGAGGCAGAAGAAAAATAATAGACTAATTAGAACCCAATTCTCCTCCTTCCCTACCTCCATAGATGTTTGCCATGGCTATTCTCACTCGAGAAGAGGTCTAGGGTTTTACTGTCTGGAAAATATCTGAACTGCAAGAGGCCAGGCACATACTCTCACCTTAACCCTACCCTAACATTAACCATAACTCTAACCTAACTCCTACCAATAACTCTAAGCCAAACTTAACCATCTGGAGAGGTCTCTGAACTGCAGGATACCAGGCACATACCCTCACCCTCACCCTCACCCTCACCCTAACCCTAACCGCTAATCCCTAACCCTAACCATAACCCTAACCCTACAGTTATCCCTCTGGAAAGGTCTCTGAACTACAGGATAATAAGCATATGCCCTCACACTGTCCCTAACTGTGTGTGTGTGTACACACACACACACACACACACACACACACACACACACACAATGGAGTATTAGCCACAAAAAGAGAATGAAATCTTGTCATTTGCAATGATGTAGATGGAGCTACAGAGTATTATGCTAAGCGAAATAAGTCAGTCAGGGAAAGACAAATACCATATGACTTCACTCATATGTGGAATTTAAGAAAGAAAACAAATGGGCAAATGGAAAAAAAAAAAAACAGGAACAGAGAGGTAAACCAAGAAATAGACTCTTAACTACAGAGGACACACTGATGTTTACCTGAGGTAAGGTGGGTTGGAGTATGGGTTAAATAGGTGATGGGGATTAAGGAGTAAACTTGTGATGAGCACTGGATGTTATATGGAAGTGTTGAATCACTACACCAGAATCTAATATCATACTGTATGTTAACCAACTGGAATTAAAATAAAAACCTAAAAAGAAAAAAGAAAACTGTATAGTTTACTTCTTCAACAATTCAAAAGCAACCCTGCAGTTTGCAGTTTTTCAGGGTCATAATTCAATGATCAGTTATCAAGTATGGGAACACCTGTTAATTGGCATTCTGGTTTGTCAAAAGTAGAAGAAACCAAAAATTATATAGAAAGATAATTTTACAGGACTATATTTAGGGTTAATCTAGTAATTAATTTTTAATATGAAATTTATTGTCAAATTGGTTTCCATACAACACCCAGTGCTCATCCCAGCAGATGTCCTCCTCAACGCTCATCACCCACTTTCCCCTCAAAGTTTATTGTTAAAAGGCTTACAGTAAGTAAGTCTTCCCATCTTGGGTATAACTAACTTAAATCTGAAATGAACTGAAACAAAATTGATGTAATAAATAAATAGCACATTATTTTATAAAGTCAACTCTGAAGAGACTTCAAGTAGAAAGAACTGTGACTATTAAATTATATTTAATGAAATTATCATTAATAAATGAGATTTATCAAAAGCAGTATATACCCACTGTTATTCCTTTACTTATTTTAGGAGGAGAGGGAGCCAAATTAAACACTCTATACAGCATGTGTTTGTGCGTGTGTGTGTGTGTGCGCACACACATAAAATACATATATGGAAATAAAGACTTACATGCTCCTTTTTCTTGATCTTGCTGAGAAATACCTAATGTTACTGTTAATATTATATAAGTTCCTTTAAAAGTAAAAATGGAAATCTATCCCACTATATGACAAGAAATTAAAACTCTACTTAGGATTTTCATCAGTTGAAGACATGATTATAAATGTCTTCAATTATTCCTTCCAACAAAAGATTTTTAACTTTTCATCAGTAAATTTGATCACAAAGCCCTACCAATACCAGGGAAAAACACAAAGTATTTTTGCACTGAAGGAAAGCTAAAAATATTGGCAAGGAAAAAAACAGCACATCACATTATAGATTTTGGAGTATTTCCTTTTAATGACACAAGTTTCTCTGCCGATTCTATGATGGGAATGTAGTAGTAACCCTGTGCTGCTTTTTGAATAAAAATACTGAAATTGCAAAAGGAAATGATGGGCTCAGGAAAAAATGAAGTGGTCTGTTTAATAATGCCTCTTTGTACCTAGGAACCTCTTGACCATTTATCAGAATGTGAAACTTAGATTGGCTGCTACTGTTGGAAATCTTGGGATTTTGAAACATTTTGGTCATCGTGCAAGGAAAATAAAGGGAAATAAGCCCAAAGGGAAAAAAGGTTTTAGTGCTCAGATAATCTATCTAGCTGTAAAAGTTCAGGTTTTTCCCTCAATTTAGTGTGGAAATTCACCAGTTATATGTTTTCATTTTTTATTTACTTTTTATTCATATAATTTTAGACTTACAGAAAAGTTGCAAAAACAAGACAAAATTCCATTTAATGCCTTCACTCAGCTTGTTAATGTCCTACATAGCCATAGTAAAATTATCAAAACTAAGAATTAACTTTGGTACACAACTACTACTAAACTACAGACTTTAGATTTAATCAACTTTTCCAATAATGCCTTTTTTTATAATTTTAAAATTTGTAATTGTGGTAAAATATAAATAACATAAAATGTACCATCTTAACCACTTTGATGTGTACAGTTTAGAGGTACTGAGTATATTCACATTGTGCAACCAATCTCCATCCAGAACTTTTTCATCTTTCAAAACTGAAACTCTATACCCATTAAATAATAATTCACCATACACCTCTTTCCCCAGCCTCTGAAAACCACCATTCTTTCTTTTTCTATGGGTTTGTCTACTATAGATACCTTATATAAGTGGGATCATACAGAATTTGTCTTTTGTGATCGGTTTATTTCACTTAGCATAGAGTGCTCAAGGTTCACCTATGTTGTAGCATGGATTAGAATCTCCTTTCTTTTTATGGCTCAATAATATCCCATTATATAAAATATATATAATATAAAATATAGTGAGCTAATGCAAGTTCGTGAATATTTATATCTGTTTTCTTCTAAGAATTTTATAGTTTTAAATCTTGCATTTAGGTCCATTTTGACTTAGCTTTTGTCTATGATGTGAGATAGGAGTTAAAATTCATTCTTACAGCACCATTTGTTGAAGACTATTCTTACCCCCATTAAATGGTCTTAGCACCCTCGTCAATATCTGCCTGGATATTCAGGGTCCCTTGAATATCCATATGAATTTTAAGATCAACTTAATCATTTCTGCAAATCTTTGACTCCTTGTATCTATTTTGGGAGTATTTACACATTTAAAATACTGAATCTTCCAGTCCATGAACAAGATGTATACTTCCTTTTCCTGTTTGCTTCTAAGATTTTCTCTCTCTTGTTGCTTTTGAGTAGTTTTATTAAGAACTGTCTGAATGTGTATATTTGTCAGGGTCCTCCACAGAAAAAGTATATAAATATAGATCTTAGATACATATATATCTATAGATAAGTAGATAGATAGATAGATAGATAGATAGATACCTGTTTATCAAGAAGGAATGAGAGAGAGAGAAAGGAGAGATATTTATTTTAAGGAATTGGTTCATGTGACTACAGGAGCAGGTAAGTGTGAAATCTTCAGGGCAGGCTAGCAGGCTGGAAATTCCAGTAAGAGTTGATATTGTAGTCTTGACTTCAAAGTTTGGAAACTACAGCAAAATTTTTCCACTGCAGTCTGAAGGCAGAAATCCTTCCTCTTCAGAGCCTCAGTCTTTGCTCCTAAGACCTTCATCTGATTGGATGAGTCCCACACACATTATGATATGTAATCTGCCTTACTCAAAATCTACTTAAATGTAATCACTCTAAAAAAAATTACTCCATAGCAACATCTAGACTAGATGTTACTTGATAAAACAACTGGGCAATATATACGCTAGCCCAACTTGACATACAAAATTAACCATTACAGTGTGATTTTTCTCTTATTTTGTTTGGCATTTCATTGGGCTTTTAAAATCAATGGCTCAATGTTTTTCATAAGTTTTAGGAAATTTTCAGCTATAATCTCTTCAAAAATTGTTTCTGCTTCATTTTTTTCTCTTTTCAATATGAGACTCCATTATCAATGTGTTAGAACTTCTGTATCCCTTATGCCCCTTACATTCTGTGTGTGTTAAAAATTCTTTCTCTCTCCTCTTCAGTATAGTTATTTACTCTGACATATATTATTTTCCTAAGTAACTCTTCAGCTGAATCTAATCCTCTCTTAAGCCCATCCATTGAGTTAATTTAGCTCATTATATTTTTTAATTTAAAAGTTTTTATTTGGTTCTCTTTTATAGTTTTCAGTTTCCCCTGTTTATATTCCTTGATGTTAATAGGCAGTTATTTTCAATATTTGTTTCATAGTTTCATGATCAGAATTTTCTGTGTTTCTCTCTTTGTTGTGTATTGTTTTTCTTTTGTTAATTTGTTTGGTTTTGGTCACCCTGTCTCATTATCTTCATGTGCCTTTTTTTTTTTTTTTATTGATGGCTGGCTATTGTATATTAACATCATAAAAGGTCTGGGATGATGCTATCTTTCTCCAAAGAAGATTTGAATTTGCTTCTGGTAAAAGGGCTAGGAAACTAATAGTGCAGATCAATGTACTCCAGTTACAGAGTATGAGATTATTTGAAGCATACCTTTAATCCCTGAGAGTGCCAGAATATTTCTGGTTTACCCTTAATCTAAATTATAATTCTTTGGAGTCTGAACCTCAAGTATAAAGATTTTATAAGGTGAGTCCTAGATAGCCTGTAACCTGTGCTCAGCTTCTCAGGTACTCTACAGCCTCTTCCAATATCAGCGGATATCCTGTGCGGAAAAGCTGATGCAAAGCAGAATTGGTTTGGATGTTTGTTCTCCCCAGATCTTGACTCCATAATTCTTCAATATGTTAGCTTTCTTATGCATTCAAATAGATTTTTTTAGACATTTTGTTCAGGTCTTCTAGTTCACAGTAGGAGAGTTGACAAGCACTAGCTAGTCTGCCACAGAAGGTAGAAGTTTTCCCAAACGTGATTTTTTTTTATTTAAATATATAAAATTTATTGTCAAATTGGTTTCCATACAACACCCAGTGCTCATCCCAAAAGATGCCCTCTTCAATACCCATCACCTACCCTTCCCTCCCTCCCACCCCCCATCAACCCTCAGTTTGTTCTCAGTTTTTAAGAGTCTCTTATGCTTTGGCTTTCTCCCACACTAACCTCTTTGTTTTTTCCTTCCCCTCCCCCATGGGTTTCTGTTAAGTTTCTCAGGATCCACATAAGAGTGAAAACATATGGCATGTCTTTCTCTGTATGGCTTATTTCACTTAGCATCACACTCTCCAGTTCCATCCATGTTGCTACAAAGGGCCATATTTCATTCTTTCTCATTGCCACGTAGTACTCTATTGTGTATATAAACCACAATTTCTTTATCCATTCATCAGTTGATGGACATTTAGGCTCTTTCCACAATTTGGCTATTGTTGAGAGTGCTGCTATAAACATTGGGGTACAAGTGCCCCTATGCATCAGTACTCCTGTATCCCTTGGGTAAATTCCTAGCAGTGCTACTGCTGGGTCATAGGGTAAGTCTATTTTTAATTTTTTGAGGAACCAAATGTGATTTTAATTATGATTTTCAAACTTCTTCCAGACACTATGTTAGTATTTGGCTGTTTTCTCCTTTCTCTGTCCTAAAGTTCAATTATTACCCAAAAAACAGGCCAAGAGGAAAATGAAAAATAATGCACAACCTGGATAAATGCTCTGGACAATCAAATACTAAGTCATTTTACATTAATAATAAAATGTGCATTAATTAAACTGAGGTAATCACTATGATGAATACTGAACACTAATTATTTCGAAAACTTTGTTTTATTACCAAACTTTTTATTGATTAGTCCCTCCTTTCCCCCTTGATCTAAATGCCACTTCTGTCATATGCCAATTTCTTATTTACGTATATTTCTGTTCTATTGATTCCTCTCTCTCTTCCTCTATTCTTCTCTATCTCTTTACCCCTTACCCTAATATTACACTGCTTTTTGTTTGCATCTTTATAATGTGCCTAAGAAACTAGTGGCTACAAAGAACACTTCTTTTTCTTTAAATTGTTTTGATAATTCTTCATTTTTCTGTGGATCTATGAAAAACCTAGTTGTCATCTGCAGTGTAATTGCACTAAATTTATAAGTAAATTTAAGAAGAATTGATATCTTGACAATACTGAATCCTTGTCTTCCACCATTATGTATACCTTTACTTTACACTATACTTTGGACATTTAATAAATAGGTTTTGGGTAGATATTATTGATGGGGTTATGGAAGTTCCTAGTTTTCTATGATTTTATTTTAATTTTACTAAAAGCTTTTTCTGTATCTATTAAGATGACACTACTTTATTTCTCTTTTCCTCTATTAATTTTATTAATAGATCTTCTAATATTAAATAATTCTTAATTGCTGGAATAAAACATACTTGAGTTACTTTTAAAAATATGCTACTGGGGCGCCTGGGTGGCTCAGTCGGTTGAGCGTCTGACTTCGGCTCAGGTCATGATCTCACACTCCGTGAATTCGAGCCCTGCATCGGGCTCTGTGCTGACAGCTCAGAGCCTGAAGCCTGCTTCGGATTCTGTGTTTCCCCCTCTCTCTTCCCCTCCCCTGCTTATGCTCTGCCTCTGTCTCCAAAATAAATAAAAAACATTAAAAAAAATTTTTTTAATTAAAAAAAAATATGCTACTGGATTACATTTGCTAATATACTACTCAATGTTTTTCCATCTATGTTTCTGACAATGGCTTGTTATTGTCCCTTACTGTTCTTATCAATATTGTGTATCAGTTACAAAATTCTCATAAAATTATGAGAAACACTCTCTTTTTCTATTTTCTGGCACTATTTGAATAAAGAAAGGGGTTATCTATAACTGGAGGGTTTGCAAAACATGCCTTTTTATACCTTCTGGACCTGGTACCTTGAGGAAGGAAGAACACTGTAATAGTAATTCAATAGATTTAATGTGTGGAGGACTCTTCTGAATAATTGAGTAAATTGATCTTATTATGTAAATACATATTCACCTGGAAAATTTCTCACTTCATCTTCGTTTTCTCATTTAGTGGAATACAAAATATTCTGTTATTAATTTCAAAATTTCCTACCAAAGCAATACAATGGTCCCTTTCTCATTCTAATACTATTTAATTGTATCTTTTATTTGTTCAAAAAATATTGCCAGATATTCCTATATTTTAATAATTATTTCAAATACTTAGTATTTCAATTTGTAATCCTCTCTGTTGTGTCTTTGTCTTTTCTTTAATATCTGCTTTTCTACTTATGATTTTCTTCATTTTTTTTTTTGGCTTTATACTAATGTTCTTTGTCTCACCCTTCAAAGTGAATGCTTGCCTCAGTAATTTTCAGTCTTTCTTCTTTTCAAATATATTTATTTCAGGCTATAAATGTCCTTCTAAATACTGGCTTTTTCTTCATTCTACAAGTTCTGATTTAGAGTGGTTTCACTGCTCTGCAGTTATAAGTATTTCATAATTTCCATTATGGTTTCTTATTCGAAACCTTATTGAAATATTTCTTCCTTTAGGTGTTTCTAATTCCCACATATGGCAGTTGCACATGCAAGCTTTATTTGAGTGACACATTGGCAGGTTTTCAGGCATGCAGGGAACTCCTTCACAGCATGAGACTGCCCAAAGACTTTGGTGATAGTGGTGGCTACCATCCTGAAGGGGATGAGGGCAAGGGAACGGCAGGGGGAGGGGGAATCAGACATAGTGCTCTTGTGTCTAGGTGATGTACCTCAGCAGCACTGCAGAGTATCTTTGGGTCAGAGAGCTCCAAAGGGCAACGGTGGCTAGGAGCTTTACGGTTGCAGGGTTTGTCTTATCTATAGCTAACATGTCTTGTGGTTTCACAGGGTATGCAAAGCAGGCAGACTCTAAATGGTTAAATATCTGTTTATTTTGGGTATGTTTAAAACAATTAGATGTGTAAAAACTTGAGTTTAGTGTCAGAGGAAATTTGGGCTAATGGATCTCAGCCTGCTGTGTAGGACTAAAGGGGGGCCAACATGCAGAGGCCATCTTTGGCTCATTTATGTGGTTTACAACATGTAAAATAAGGGCATGTACACTAGTTCAATATAGCATGTTGCCTGAACTGCTAGGCTTAGTATTTTACCAATGGAGCATTATGCTGTAATAGCTCATATTTCAAGTACACTGTGCTCATTCCTAAAGGACTCTTAAACTTGACTACTAATTTCACTATAAATGATAACAGAATAGTACCTGGCTGGCTATGGCCAAGACCTGGTCTCCCTATATGAGGCAAAGTCACTAAAATGTAAGAATGTGTGAGGGGAGTGGTACTTGGAGCTATATCATCTGATCCAATGCTTCATTTTAAAGATGAAGAAGTTGAGTCACAGACTAAATGAATTGTTTACAGTCACATAGCTAATTAGTGGCAGAACCACAATCAGAATCCAAGTCTCTTGGTTCTTAGTCTAGTAGTCTTTGTACCATAACAAAGCAAACCTACCAGTTGTATTAATACTATCATAAATACTATCTACCAATTTTTTTTGTTCCTACAGTATTGTTTATTTATTTTAGCTACTTTCCTCATTTTGTTTTTATCAAACCTCAATGTTACAAATGATGTAAGCAGAGTAAAAATGTAAACAGATATAAAGCCAGGGTTCACATCTAGGTGTCAGTTCCCAAGCTCTTTCTCCTTGTGTATGTGTGTGTGCTACACAATGGTAATAGTGGGGATATAGTTATACTTAGTAGAGATTGAAATTCCATCACAACCAGTATTTTTTCTTATGAAATCAGTTATATCAAAGTGTTATATGAAAAGAGAAACACCAAACAAGTTTATCAATTTCAATTATTTCCTAGCAACGGGTGGTCATTTCAGTAGGCGTTTTTCTGAGTACAAACAAGTTTCTGCTTGCTCCCTAACAACTCTAACCTCACAAGAAAGAGAGGGTGTATTATGAGATATGAGGGGTATATACAGTGGATTTTATTTTGTTGCGTTCATTGTTGTTTTGTGTTTCAAACAAAGTATAGTAATAGCATTTACCATGTACTCTTATCACTAACTAATCACTCAGGCTTTTAAACATGTCAGCCTTTATGGGAATGTATGTTTGTTCACCTACCGTCTTAAGTTACAAAACTGAAGTCAAGAATGCTTACAAGATGCTTCAATGTTCTTTTTAAGTCTAGATACATCTTCCCCTTCAACTGATATCTCTAAAGCTAATTTTGGCTCCTCAAATTAAAAAAAAAGCTGAGTATACAGTAAGAACAAAATTTACATTTACACACAGACATGAGAAAAGCAAGAGAATCTGCTATGAAAGGTGAATATTTCAGAAATATTTGGAGTATGCATATTTCAAAATAAGTTATGCTGATAAACTGTCAATCTTGGAACATAGATCATCTGTAACTAAAGCACTTCACCTGAGTCATGTTAATTTTATAGAATAACGTATCCTCTTCTTAGTTTATTAGCCCTCTTTTATTGCTTTTAGTACAAAGTGTTCCACAAGAAAAATAACACTGATGACCAGACAACAGCATCTCATAAGTGTCTCTGGCATTAATCAGTGTGCTTGAATCCAAGGAGCTATTATTTTAGCCACATTTAAATCCTGATTGCATTTTATTCTGTCTTGGCAATGCTCACAATGTGATCTTCATTAGAATGTATTTTAAGCTTTCACATGCTGGCATGGCCTTTATTTGTATCCTGCACTGTGAGCAGTAAATCATGTGGAAGATGCCTAGATGCAGAGTTCCAGGCTCCAAAATTTGCCCTCTTGTTTTCATTTTGTTCTTAGTGTTTCTCAAGGACTGGAAGGGAGGTTAAAAAAATAACTACCTCTGGAAACTAAGCACATTAACTGGAGAACCTCAGATCCCTACCATCTGCAAATAAAGATGTCTACCCAGTTCCTTCAGTACCTTCACTTGGTGAGTAAACATAAAGTAGTTTGGATGTATCCAGGTAGCTTGGTTCATGTCAGAACTGTGCAGAATTGTTTCAATTGCTTTGGGTATTTGGAGCAAATGTTAAAGGGCCAGATGTCCCAAAGCTCTTCCTATACCACCTGCACACTTGTGTTCCCACTCTGGAAGCTCTTCTAATTTCCTTCAAAAAGGGCCTTGAGTCCTCACACTTTGTACATTCATTCCCCTTAAGCAGTGTGAAGCTCTAACATAAGAAGCCATTATGATGAGTTTTCCGGTAATTTTAAGTGAGGTCAAGTTTGGCATCTAGACCTGACTTCCCATAGCATATACCCTTTTATTTTGCCTACCATTCAGAGCATATCAATGTCACATTCGATAAGGACAGTTTCATATAATGTTAAAAATCATGGGATTCTAAATCAGATACACTTGAGTTTGAGTCCTAGCTCCCTACCTTACACGTTTCTGACCTAAGGCAGTGGTTCTCAACACAAGGTAATTTTATACCTTGCACCATCCATGCCTAGAATATTTGGCAGTGTCTAGAGATATTTTTGGTTATCACAGCTAGTGAGTGCAATTAGAATCTACCAGGTAGAGAATAGGGATGCTGTTAAGCATCCCACAATGCACAGAATAACCCCTAAAACAAAGAATTATCTGGACCAAAATGTCAATAATTCCCAGGTTGCAAAACCCTCATATGAGGCAAATTATTTAACCTTTTTGAGCTTCCTCATATTTAAAATGGGAAGAATACAGTCAGTTCTCAATTATACGGGTCAAAGTATTTGGGCATTAACTTTGATTAGGGCTCAGTGAATGACTCAGAATGTATACCCTATGGGGAGGAGAATTGCTAATTTTGCCTCTAGACATGTAGGAGCAGCAGAGGCAAATAGCCCTGTGATTAAAGCAGGGATAGAGGCGGAGGCCACAACTCCTCCTGCTAGGCCTCTCCATCCTATACCAGGCCCCCAATTTAATCATATTGATGTGTGGCTTAATGTCAGAAGAACAACAGAGTCATGTCTTGGTAACTTCAGTTACTTCCTGTGTCCTTCTGAAAATAGTGCCCTCTCCTCCTCATTGTTTCCCATTAGTCCTTTTCTAATGGCTAAAATTTCAAACCAAGAAGGAAGAAACACCATGAAAGTGGATTACAAGAGATAGCTTTCTTCTAGTTGGTCCTTTCAGTATCTCACACACCTTACCATGGAGATAGCTAGGTATTTTTCTGAAACAAAATATACCCTGTAGGTAAGCACATGGGACATTTATAATAACTGACACTTATTTAGCATTATGTGCAAGGCACTATGCCATGTAAGTGCTTTACATTATTCACTCATTTTAATCCTCACACAAATGCTATGAAGTAGTTACTAATATCTTCTTTTTACAGATGAAGAAATTTGGGCACTGAGAAGCTACATAACTTGCTCAAGATTACAGAGCAAACAAAGTGGAAGGGCCAAGATTCAAACCCAGGACAGCTGGCTCCAGAGAGTCCAGAGTCCGTGCTATTAACCACACTATTCATACAAATCAGAGTGTCAAATAAGGAATAGAGAAGGAACATGGGAGTATAACAATCTGTATTCCAAATAAACCTCGCTAAAAAGGCAATCGGAGGAGTGCCCAGCTGGCTCAGTCAGAAGAGCATGCAACTCTTGATCTCAGTCAGGGTTGTAAGTTTGAGCCCCACACTGGGTGTAGAGATAACTAAAAAAAAACAAATAAACAAAAAATGAGGCAACTGGAGTTTTACGAATTGGATGGGGAAAAGGGTACAGTTCAAATGCATAAAAAGCAAGTCAAATTTTAAAGTGGAAATTAATGCAACATAGTGGAATGTACATGGGCTTTGAAATCAGAAAGAGTCTGGGCCTAAATTCAGGTTTCTTACATAAAAGAATTTAGTGACCTTGGGCAGATTACTACAGTCTGTGATCCTTACTTCTTTTTAAAGGCCAAAACAACCAAATGTGCAAAATACTTTAAACAATGCCTGGGACATAATAGGCACTTTATAAATGTTTTTTGCATCCTTGCCCCAAACATTCTGCTGACATCTATTCTTCCTGAAGAAAACTAGACAAATAAATGTTTTCCTGGAGTGCCCTAATCT
The DNA here is from genome assembly GCF_046562875.1 of Panthera onca. Lineage (NCBI taxonomy): Eukaryota > Metazoa > Chordata > Mammalia > Carnivora > Felidae > Panthera > Panthera onca. Next base: position 26,279,003 of record NC_138357.1, read on the forward strand.
ACATAAAAATATATCCTAGATCATATAGAGGAGATGGTGGCCTAAACAATATGGAGGGCTATAAATCCTCATTGTGCTTAAAACTGGTGATACATCTCTACAGCCTTTGAGTATATGCCTCCCTACCTCAAGAATGAGGATGATATGGTGGATCCATCATCATCAGAGATTCTACCTTAGGACAGTCACAGACTACTAGTGGCTCAGAAAAGCGATTTAGTAGCCACCAAATAAGTTTTTCTAATAAAACAGAATAAACAATTTTATCAAACCCAGCAATGAGGGTAAATGCTATGTTATGAAATATTTGTTTTGACATATACATATGCACATAATTATACACATAGGCATATATACTTATGTGTGTACATATATACACCTACATTCATAGATAGATAATAAGCTTTGATATAAAATGTATTTCTTTTGTGGTAAAAAAATTAAAAAGCACTACATTAGTGTTTGGGATTTATTTTTGTTTGTTTCTGACAGGATATGTCACAATGTGTCATTCATAAGCTCACAGAAAATCTCCCTGTGATCAGGGCCACGGAAATGTAAGTCTGTGACCATGAAAGTACAATGTAAGTGTTTCAGTAAAAAGTATCATATAGTTATTTCTCAGTCCTACTTACCTATCACAGTACTGTCAATAGAGTAAGAAGTAAATTAAGTAACAGGTGATTTCTTTTCAGGAAGCAATGCAATAACAGGTGAAGCACCACCTAGAACTTTCGTAACCCTGTCCTAAAGCAGCCACAGAAGAACTTTTGTTCTGGCTCAACAACACTTACAAAAACAAATTTTCATTTTCATTTCCATTTTCTATTCTGGCAGGGTCAATTATTGGTAGTCCAAGGACACACCCCACAATAGTGTCTCTAGATATTAGATTTTAGCCAGATTTCAATGGGACAGAGAAATGTGGGGCAGATGATACTAATGTTAAAGTATAACTAGTTGAATAAGTAAAAGAAAGGATATAATTTAACAAAATAACATCAACTTAAAATGGAATAATGACAACCTAAAAGGAGATCTCCAACAACATGCCAAAGAAGTTCTCTGATTTCTGGCCTGTTTGATAATCTGGTTAATGAATCATTTGACAATATGAATGGTAAAATCTACTAAATTGATAGATGCCACAAATCCGGCTGGAGGAGAAAGTGCTTTTGATGACAAAATCAGAATCACTATGATTATGACAGGTTGACAATTAACAAGTGAAATCTAACAAGTTACATTATTATAGGGATAAGTATAATGTCCTGGATTTAGATTCAAAAAGCCAACTATACAAGTGCAGCATGGGAAAGACATGATTTAGCAACAATACACACTAAAAAAATTAAAAAAAAAATAAAAAGACTTTGACATTTTAGTTTAAAGTGAATAAAAAATGAGTCAACCTTCAAAACGTGTATTACAATTTAGATCATATTACTATACAAGTATAGGGGGTTTTTTAATGTTTATTTTTTAATTTTTTTTCGATGTTTATTTTTGAGAGACAGAGCATGAGTAGGGAAGGGGCAGAGAGAGAGGGAGACACAGAATTCAAAGCAGGCTCCAGGCTCTGAGATGTTAGCACAGAGCCCGACGCGGGGCTTGAACCCACGAACAATGAGATTGTGACCTGGGCAGAAGCCGGACGCCCAACTGACTGAGCCACCCAGGCGCCCCTTTAATGTTTATTTCTGAGAGAGAAAGAGAGTGCATGCCCTAGCTGGGAAGGTGCAGAAGATCTGAAGCAGGTTCTGTATTGACAGCAGACATCCCGATGTGGGGCTCGAACTCACAAACTGAGAGATCATGCCTTAGCCACCCAGATGCCCCACAAGCACAGGTTTTAAATAAGTGTGTTGATAATCTTGCTCAGACCACACCCAAGTATGGTGTTCAGTTCTGAGAGCTGTGTTTCAGAATTTGTTTAACATGAAAGCAGTCAAACTGATGACAGAACTTGAAACCATTTTATATGAAGACTAAGTAAAAGAACTAGTAATGTTTAATCTGAAAAACAGAAGCCAAAGGAAGAATACTAAATTACTTTTGTAAACTCCTAGAAGAAGACATTGAGACTGCTGGGTGAAAACAAACATGAACACATGTCAGCTTTCATCTCAGTATAAGAAAAAACTCTGCTGTCTCCAGAGGTTATAAATTCCTGGATGGAATGAGGGAGTAAAGTGTCCATTTGGAAACCAGTAGCTTTGCAGGAATGTTGCAAATAGGATTAAAGTATTAGAATGTTCTGATGTCTAGTGACCTTTAAGGTCCCTTCCATCTTTCAAAATAAATAATTTTAAAAATAAATACTATACATGTTATATATCATTTTGTGGCCTTAGGGTTGTTCTAAATTATAATAATAATAATAAAAGATGGAATATTAAAATTCCACAGGACTACAAATTCTTACACTAAACCTTTGACATGATACATATTAGGTGACACTGTTTTGGCACCAAGCAAACTTGAAATTTGTAGTAGAAATGTGTATTTTTTTTTTAATGTTTATTTTTCAGAGCAGGGGAGGGGGAGGGGCAGAGGATCCAACCAGGCTCTGCACTGACAGCAGAGAGCCCCATGCAGGGCTCAAACTCACAAACTGTGAGATTACGATCTGAGCCAAAGTCAGACGATTAACTGACTGAGCCACCCAGGTGCCCCAGAAATGTGTATTTTAAAAGGAACAAGTATGGGGTGCCTAGGTGGTTCAGTTCATTAGCATCTGACTCTCAATTTCAGGTCATGATCTCATGTTTCATGAGATGGAGCCCCATGTCAGGCTCTGCACTGACAATGTGGAGCCTGCTTGGGCTTCTCTCTCTCCCTCTCTCTGTCCCTCCTCCATGTGTGCACATGCTCTCTCTCTCTTTCAAAATAAATACACATTTTTTAAAAAATAAAGGAACAAGTATAATAAGCTCCATGATAAACTTCAAATAGTTAGATGAAAACTGATACATCTCTCTGATGCCTAACAGACTAAAAGAGACAAAATTTTTCAAAATATTTATATAATTGTTCTCACACATATTAAAAAACTAAAGGTGTAGCAGATCTTTTTCTCATTTTTTATTTTGGTGTTAGATAAATGGAACCTGAATCCTCAACTGCAGACTGATTTGCTGGGAGCAAATTTGAGTTAGCTGCAGACATCCAGATGTTCTATTCATTTGGTAGGCTGGCAAACAGAAGTATTAGTTCAAATACTGCCCATTTTGGCAAACTGCTTTTTTAATTGTAAAGAAAAATCCCCATAGGAACATTCCTAATAAGATAATAGTCTTTAGATTATTCAATCATTAAAACAACAGAAAAAATATGTAAATCATCAAAAAGTCGGATTACCATAGCACTGCTGAATTTTTATCATTTGTTTATAAATTCCCCTGAGCAAGCTCTTTGTTGTGAGTTGTCTGTTTTGGCAGGCCACTTGTCAAAACAAAGAGTTTTTAAAAGCACCCCAAATAAAATGACTGGTTCCACTAATCATGTCATCAGTGGTATTAATCATTGTTATATTCCTAACCATGCTTATCACTGCTTCTGGAAGAGCAACTATAATAGTCACTAGGGAGTAAGGGACCCTTTAATGCATCATAGCATAGTTTGGCACACCAAAGTATATCATAACATAGAATCATCATGAAACATAGATATTTAAAATACTAGGTGATCAAAATACAAATTTCATCTGTGTGAGGGTACATACTTATACATAAATGAATGATTTCCAGGAGTGATGTGTTTTGTGCAGCCTAAAGCCACAACTATAAATCTTGAAAGTTAACAGAAAATGGTAACAATGAATTAACACAAATACTCCAATATATATATTTTTCTTATCTTGGTAACCTTACGCATGTTTGCATTTAATTTTTAATGGAAATAAAAGGTGTTCTACAACATCATATGCTGTCTTTCATGCTATAAATGATAAACATATTTTCAAATATCCCTTCAGTCACTTTCTCATCATTATTACTGGGCAGTATTAATTTTATTTTGACCTTACAACATCTCACAGAATATTACAAGTGCAAACAAAAGGGATCAAGAAAAACGAATGTCATGTGCATTTGTAAAATGCCACAGCAGATAGAGTTATTTGTTTATTTGGTCACCTTTTCGCTGGCCAGGAGAAGCTATGACTTTAAGCTTCAGAAAAAAATTGGTCTCATCTATTTTACACATATGAAATCACACACACACATATACACACAAAATTATAAATTATTTTAATCAAACATAAAGCATTCAATGTGTAAAATCAAACTGCAGGCAAAAGAAAAGTGAGTTACTCCAATCTAGTAATGGATACTATATTTTTCTTTTAAAAGTGAGGAATATAACAAAGGGCCATGCTGTAAATATATTTCGTCTAAATAACAATATGTTTTTCTTTTCTTATTATCTTAGCTCAGAGTAGCTTTATAAAGCACTCCTTTTTTCCCAGGGATGGAATGTGATTATACATGAATTATTCTTTGCTAGTATTTTGGCTGGTCATGTAACTCATTATTATGAAGAAATCAAATCAATATGCTCATTTTGCTTTTCTTATAAAGGCAAAAGGATGTCCATTTGAATCACTGCCAAGTTGTCCTTTTTTTTCAAGAAACCTCAGAGCATATGCTTCACTTTCTGTGTTCCTCATGACAAATCTTCTTACTCATAATAAATCAGGAGAAAAGTGGTTTTTCAATTGAGACTTGCTTCTACATGTCTAAATATGGAACCAAACATGGGAATGACAAACACCATAAAAATTGTTGAAGGTCTTAGACACATGTAAGACCTCTATGTGTGTGCATTTTAAGAATTAGCTTATTATTCAAAGTTCTGTCGCTATGTATCCCTCATAAAAGGTTAAGAGGTTATTTTTGTCATAACAAATTTTAATTCATTCTAATTCCTTTAATTCTTTTTCCAGTGAAATCTATGATCAATTTATTCTTCAGTGAAATATAATATTGGGATGCATGGTTCACTGACTACAGAATATGATTTGCATTGAACAAAAAATAAGTTAAGAACTGAATGCACATATCAAAATTAGTGTGGGGCATTCATAAATATGGAAAGTTTTATCTTTTAATTTTTCAAATTATTTCATAAAATTACTTTAATTTTGATTTTATATTTAACATATAAAATATGCTCACTGTAAAACTTTAAAAGACGAGCAACATTTTAAACAATGTATCTCTCAAAATCCTTTCATAAGAGATCACAACATTTAATATTTTTTCACTTATTCTTCATATTTCTGTATATCCATATACATGCATATTTAAAATATCTTTTAAAAGAAATTACAGAAGATGAAAAAGAAAACTAAATAAAGTAAGAACAGTGAGATAGCAGGAAGTTCTCATGATTTTAAACATGAGGAAAATGTTGTATTTTATCAGTACTTGTGATAGGCAGCTTCTGACATGAAACCCAATGATCCCCATCTCCTGGAAATCACAACTTTGTGTGATCTCCTCTCCTCTATGGTGGGCTGGACCTAATGACTTGCTTCTAACAAATGTAATATACCAAAGTGATGAGATGTCACTTCTGTAACTAAGTTAGAAAACACTGTGACTTCCATTTTTCTAGCACCTCCCTGTCTTGTTCTTGCTCTTTTTGAGTTCTTGCTCTGATGAGGCAAGCCGGAGAGATCCACATGGCAAGGGACTGTGGATGGCCTCCAGGTAACCACCAGCAAGGAACTGAGGCCCTCCCTCCAATAACCCTTGAAGAACTGATTCTTGCTGCACTAGTTTCCTATTGTTGCTATAACAAATTATCACCAGTTAGCAGTTTAAAACAACACAAATTTATTATCTTATAGTTTTGAAAATCAGAAGTTTGAAATTAATCTCACTGGGCTAAAATCAAGGTACAAACAGTGTTGCATTCACTTCTAGAGGCTCTAGAGAAGAATCCATTTCCTTGCCTTTTCCAGCTTCTAGAGGCTGACCCCATTCCTTGGCTCACACCCCACCCCTTCCATCCTCAAAGCCAATAGTGACTAGCTGAGTCTTTCTCACATCACATCACTCGCACATTGATTCCTCTTCTGCCTCCCACTTCCACCATTAATGGCTCACCCATTATACACGAAGATAATCTAGGATGATCTCCTTATTTTAAACCCAGATGATTAGCAACTTTAATTCCATCTGCAACTATAAGTCCTTTTTGCCATGTAACATAACATGTTCACACGTTTGAACATGGACTTCTTTAGGGAACCATTATTTGGCCTACCACATTTACCAATAACCAGATAAGTGGGCTTAGAAGTGGATCCTTCCACAGTGGAGCCTTCATATGAGCCTTTAAGTCCTGGCTGATACCTTGGTTACAGCCTTGTAAGTGACCCCGAAGCAGAGGACCCAGCTAAACCATATCTGGATTCCTAACCCACAGAAACTGTGAGATAATAAATGCACTTTGCTTTGAACTGCCAAATTCTGGGTAATTTGTTACACAGCAATAGGTAACCAATACAGTACTTATTGTTTTTATTTGCACATTTCCCCTTAAATTCTATTTTGGCAGCCATTTAATTAAAAATAAATGTACTCCATTGATTTCAAGTTGTGGAAATTACAGGTTACATTTAAGTTACCCTAACCTAAAGCTAAAATAATCAATTATGGTAGTGTTTATAATAAAAAGCTCCAATTTGCTACACTCACAGAGTAATTCCATTACATCAACAATACAAATCACTTTTCTTTTAGCTACAGACTGATCCTCAGAATAGGATTACAGTATAGGAAGATGATCAGTCAGAAGAAAAGGCATGGTGGACCAGCTACACCACAATGCTCATAATTATAAGGAAACTGTGGTGCAGTCAACAGAAATTTTAGCTGCTGGAATCAAATTAATGTGTTTCTAGTTACATTTTTTCTTCTTCAGAAATTAAGGATGGTTTCCCTTCTTTGTAAAACAGGGAGGACCAAGAGATGAAGTTACTATAAAAACTGAAAAGCTGATTTATCTTTTAAAGCTTTTGGTATAGTCAATGGGTGATACCTACACCAATTGATTTGTAACTGATTCACTTAATTAAACCATGGAGATAATGATTGAAGCTAATTGCCCTAGATAAAATAGAACTCAAGACTTTGTTTCCTTACCACTATGATTCACATCAGCCAAATAAACACTCTTTTTAAAAATAAACGTCATGAATATTGGTGGAAGCTTTGTCTCTCACTAGCAAGAAAGATTAAAATTGTACATTTTCAAATACTTACATTTTATTTGGTAACTTTTCAGAGAGATTGCTTGTTTAATGCCTATCAGTTGGGTTTCATTGTTTCTTCTAATTAAGGGAAAGAATTATAAAATTGTTTTATAAACTGAAGGTGGCACTGTTCTAAGTGTGTTTTCATATATTACTTCTTTTAATCCTCACAAATACCCTATTCAATACATATTATTATTCCCATTTTATAGATGGGAAAATTGAGCCACAGAAATGGTAAGCAACTTGCTTAATATCACATAGCTAGCAATAACCAGTGCTAGAATTCAAATCTAGTTTATACCTATACTAGAAAAGAGTTTCAAAAGCTTAGTCTTAATTGTTCTTAAATTCAGAGACCTAAGTAGAAAAACTACATTTAGGAGTCTTATGAGTTGAATTGTGTACCCTAAAAATTCACATGATGAAATCCCAAACTCCAGAACCTCAGAATGTGACTTTACTTGGAAATAGGGTCACTGCAGATGAAATTAGTTAAGGTGAGGTCATTAGGGTGCGCCCTGACTGGTGTCCTTATAAAGAAGGAAAATATGGACACGGAGACAGAGACACATATAGAGGAAAGAGAATTTGAAAAGGTACTGGCAGAAGATAGCCATCTACAAGCTAAGGAGAGAGGCCTAGGACAGATCTTTCTCTTAGGGCCCTCACAGTCCAACTTTGCTAACACCTTGATTTTGGACTTTTAGCCTCCAGAACTGCAAGAAAGCAAGCTGCTTTTTGAAGATCACACAAAAACAATACATTGAACTTTGAGATGTTAGAAAAGCTCTGCTTGAACCATGCCTCCTTCTAAAAACTCAGGAAAACCGATTTCATTTAAAAATGGGTAACAAAATAATAGGAGAAAAATTCCAAAGTAATTATAAAGGAAAAACAGAATGAGAAACAGAATGACGTCTCTCCTCTCAGTGTGGGTTTGTACTGGAAGGGAGCTTTGGCTGCGGTTTTGAGAGCTCATCATGCCTAGATAATCCAACCTCTTCAACCTTACCACATTTCACTTGTACTCATTCTACTTCCACTTGCTTTTCTCAATTTAGAGCACTGTGTTTTCTAATTAATACTTGTAGAGTATTTTGGTTTGTAGACTATTTTAGGATTTTCCTATTTTCTGGTCTGTCAGATGATCCATTGTTTCTTTATGCTCACTCCCACACAGATTGCTCAGGTCTTATAGCTATGAATTGCCCCCAGCCTCTTGTATTTAGAGCTCATAGAAATATGTTATCACCTACTTTTTTCTAGATGTTGTCCATGGATTAATTAATTAATATATTGCGTGCGCAATTCACTTACCCGTCGTGGCCTCCATGGTTCTGCCCCTGCACAGCCTCTGGGCCAGTCCCCAACACCCAGCCTAGGGCCCGCGGGGCAAAGCGGCACAGGCAGGGAAAGGCGCAAAGGTGAAGTGAGGTTTGCTTGATAGGTGGCCTGAGCTAGCCCCCTTAGGGACGAGTCTCGGATAAGAGGGCTCCAGCCAGGAGACACCCAGCTATTTCTCTTCCCAGGACTCCCCTGCCCCGCCCACGTAGAGCTCCTGAGATCCCGCGAGATCGCGTTGCTCTAGGAAGGGCGATAGCTGCAGCAGCATCTCAGGGGAGATGCCGCCGTCTTCTGAGCCACACTTAATCCTCAGTGTATTCCAGCCCATCCGTTCCCTGCCCCTCTATCTGGACCCGAATTTACATCCCTATACACACCCATATCTACAGAGCATATCCGGAGGGCTCCAATTCTGCCCTATTTGCCTTCCTGGGGAAAACCATGTTTCATCCAGCCTGACCCCAGCAGGTAGGTGTTGCTCTTTGTGTTCAAAAGACGTGAACATTTCCTGATGGAGGGGCTTAGGTGAAGGAGCCAGCTCCACCATCACTCGGTACTTGCAGTTGGACCGGGTCAGACAGAGCAATTCTTTGAGGCTGTACTTTGGCGGTGAGAGGCTGAGGTACGGCAGCAATGGTCTCCTGGGACAGATTCTATAAACTTCTCTACTGCCAGGAGAAACTACTGGCCCCAGGGATGTGCGATGAAACAGTGTGTTGCTTCAGCCTTGGACCTTGGCAGACGTCAGACTGGGGCCCAAGTCTCTGCCCAGTGGCCTTCAGCCTCCCAGAAGGCGATAGACTTGGCTCCAGTGCTTGCACATTACTCCTCTATTTTGGCCTCAGGCAGTCCTTCCCCACACAGCCTCTAGTCCAGAACCTGGTCCCCAACATCTGGCCATGGTCCCCTGGGATGAAGTACCACCACATTGTGACTCTGAGTGGGGTGAGGGGAGGCACTGACAAGGATTGGGGTTTAATTTATAGGTGGTGTGAGCCAGACTCCTCAAGGATGAGTCTGGGGTAGGGCCTCCCCACCTGCAAGCATCAAGGTGTGAAAGGAAAAAAAAACTTAGTTAACATATTAATTAAAAATAAGACTACAGGTATAAACTTGGTCACACAAGATGAAAAAGATCTAGGGACCTGCTGTACAACGTTGTGCTTATAGTTAGTAATGTAGTTAAATTTCACAGTTAAAATTTTGTTAAGAGGGTAAGATTTCATGGTTTTTTTTTTTAACCACAATAAAAAATAAGGCTATAAGATATTCTATACAATTGCATGTAAAGGATGTTTAAAACACCTATCACACCTATCTCTGTATACATTTATGGAATTAAATACATAAAAATATAAACAGTGGCACTTCACTCCAGTGGTGGGATTATGGTTAAATCTTTTTTTTTCTGCATTTTCTAATTTTTCCCAAGTGAAATTAAGCTACATTTATAATTTGAGACATACTCAGAAAATTACTTGTTCTGTTTAATATCTCCTTGGTTCTCTCTTTGCATTTCTGAAATCAAAGAGGACTGGCCCCATCAGAAGACAAAGCTCTTGTCCAGATCAGACATCTCCTTCAGTTGAAACATGGCTTTATCCCCAAAATAATCATTTTTTACCACTTCCACCATTCTAGTCCCTTGGTCTTTACCAGGTACAATTTTCTCATCCCTAAGAGATCTTAAGGAATGCTAAGTCCTTCATTCCTGTCCCTTCTGCCCCCGAGGCTGCTGCCTCCTCTTGCTTACCAAAGGAACTTTTTCCATATCCCAGTATGGTAGCTGCAGATGCTCCCACAGGAACTGCTCTTATCAGAGCCGCTCCTTCTGATGCTGTTTTTGCTAGTGGAAGTGGAAGGGGATAAGGGATAGGTGGTATATTCATTGTGGAAATGGGGAGTTTGAAACCACTGCTCCTGTGAGGATCTAGTAGCAGGTATGAAGTGAAGAAATGGGTGAGAATGTGGAGTAGAGGAGACTATTGCTATGATCTTCCACACTGAATTTTGCCTCTCCCACTCTGAAGATCCCACAGAAAATCTGAAGAGCTTCTTCCCACCTCCCCTGTACTCTCCTGTTCAGAGAAATACCCATATCCCTCCTCCACCACCACCACCTTCATAAGTGCCTGTAAGGCTGCAGTACTAGGCCCACCCCTACCATCAGTAATGGTAGTAGCTGCTGCAAGGCCTCTCTCTCCTCTTTCTCCATCACCATTTGAACTCTTCCTGTATTGCACCAACACTAAATTTAGACCCAGGAGGAAAAATATCTGTACATGCTCATCTTTCCAAATGTATAGGGGACTTAAGGATCTATAAAATATCATAGTATCTCCTCTCTTCCACCTCCAAATAGTTATGAGTTTGTTTCCCCACAGCTCTCTTTTATTCCTGTGCTCCTATCCTAGATAACCAAGGCCCTCGCTGTTAGTCATATCTCTGAGATAAGAGAGATTTCCAGTATGACGGGATCATTTTTGTTGTTCATCCCCTCATCTCACTATACCCATTCCAAAAAGGCATCCATATCTTTGTTCCCCCCTTATACCAGGGGAGGTTTATTCCACCAGCCTGTATTTGGTTTTCTATAATCCTTATTATTTGGACCAAATCATACTAAAGGAGAGAGGAGTGACTTATAGAATAGAGAGAAAGGAAGGAGAATACTGTTAATGATACCTTAGCACTCCTTACTCCCTGCCAGGAAAAAGGGAGGGCCCCAGAGGGGAATGGCGCATGGTTCATGTAGGGAAATGGACCCTAGGCATTAGGGCTTCCAGCATTGGCAGACACCTCCAAACCCCACTCGCCCTAGAGAAGCAGACATGCCCACCTTCAAGGGACCATCTGGACTTGGACAGTAAGAGTAGCAGGGATAATCACAATGCATTGAAGGCCCCACAAAAACCCCTTCCCCCTCCCATTCTTGGGTAATTCACAGGAAGAGGCAGGGCCCCTCTCATAATGAATGAGACTGAACTTTCCTTCACCTCAGTGAGCTAGAGGGAAGGATGCAGATTTAAGCTGCCACCTCTGGCCAACCTTCCCCAAGATACACGTTACACAGAAGATACAGCAGGCAAGTACACACTCTTTATTACTAATTAATATCAGAAAAACCTTGGCAGAGGTTGAGCTTGGTGAGCTGGGCAGATCTCACAGGGGAAACTACAACATCTTTTGTTCAGACTGAGGCTGATTTAACCTCCCACCCCCTGGGCTCCATCATGGCTCCCTCCTCACTTGTGCCAGCTGCCTCAGAAGAGCAGACAGCCTTGCAGAGAATACACCAAGTGGAAGATAAGGGGACCAGGGTCATTGTCAAGAGTGCTTGATCCAGTCCAGTATTATTTTTAATCTAATCCAAGAGAAGCATTATGTCTGTCCTTGGAATCCACTGTGTTCTTCATCCATTCTTGGCTGGAAAGGGGCTTGGGATGGAGGCAGCCAAGACTGAGGATTCAAGTGTGTAACACTCCCCCAAGTACTATCTTTAAGTCACTCAGTGACTTAAGATACTTAAGTTACTGGTCTTTCAGGGCAACAAGGAAAATAGTTTTCCCTCTCAAGGAAAGAAATCAGACTTTCAGAAAAATCCTGCCTGCACTTTGTGATGCTACTTTCCTGATCTTTGCCACTGCTCATTTGTTTCACCTAGGAGCAAGGAGATGAGGAGTTTGGTAAATCCTCTCATGAAAGTTCTGATGTTGCTCCTGGAACTGCAAAATATCTATGTTACTTCAAATGGGTTTACCCAAAGCCCATGCTATATACTAGGCAAATAACTCACTTCTGATCTCAAATTATGCTCTCTCCTATCATCTAATGAAAAAGTTATGATGTGTGCCCTAAATATTAACATATGGTTCTAGCTCCTAACCTAAACTAGGCAATCAATAACAATTTGTGTAAAGAATTAAATGTTATCTATCAAATTTGCTATCACAGAATTTAACACCACAACACCCAACTCTTCCAAATTAATTCCTTGTCCCATAAGAGAAATTAAATTCTAACGAAATCATTTTGCCCTCCTTTCCGCCTTAACGAGCGCCAAAGCATCTCCTCTTCCCCGACTTCCTCTCACTCCTCTCCGCTCCAGCCAACGGGGGTCTCGATGAGGTGCAGGTCAGCAGGAATCAAGTGTGATTTCTGTAAACTCTTAGAAGATCTTCTAATGGGACAGGTTCAGCTTCTTCAGCAACAAACAATTTCTGTGGGGCTCGGAGACACAAAAACAGGCCCTCACCTATAAAATAAAAACCAGGAGCAAACATGAACACTGTAGCCATGTACAAAGGAACAATAGCATTTCCCAGGAAAAGCAGTGCTCCTGAAACTCAGTATAGTTATAACTCGAAAAAGACATGGCTGTTCCCAGCCAAAGACACAGCACTTTCAGAAAAAAGGACGTGAATAAGAAAACAGAAGAGAGTGGAGGGGAGGGCGGGGGAAGGCTCCAAGACTTCAGCTTCTCCGGGGTGTCCACCAATCGGCATCAGCCATTCAGAATCCACCACCTGTGAATGTCAGTGCAATTAAGAGAAGTTCCTTTTTAAAGAATATGATCCTCAAAAGCAGTCTTTGTTCAAGTAAATTTTAAAAAGTATATAAATACATTTGCATTTATGTGTGTATGTAGTACCCACAACGATAAAAAGTTGTTACTTTGGGTAATAGAATAACGGATTGTTTTAATTCTCTCTACACCAATTTTGGTTTGCAAATCTTCTGTGAGGTACATAAGTTACTTTTTGGTCAGAAGAGGGTCTTATGAAATTGGTTTTTCTTTGGGCTTATGAAATTGGTCTTTTCTTTCGTTTTCATTCTTACTTACCTTTCTTAAATCAGTGAGTTGGTCTTGGGTCCAGGCCTCTACTCTCAACGTCCACACAGACTTCCTTGCATTTATAGCAGGCCTTGCGCCATGAAAAATTCATGGCTTTACACCGTGGGCACTCCCAACTCTCTGGGCCGCAGCCTGAGGCAGACTTCTCCTGGTGCAGGAGACCCAGAGCTTTTTTCCCTTTTGGTTGCTTGGCCTTCTGCCCCTGAGGCTGCTGTTTCATTGGGCTTTCCCTCACACCACAGCTCCGGCTGTCCCCCTGGGGGGGCGCCTGGGGCCTCTGTAGACCTTCTTCCAGGCTGTGGCTCCTCCTAAACCCCGGGGGGTACCTCTTTGGACTTTCTTCCTGGCTATGGCGTCTTCTGTCCCCCGTCCCCTGGGGTCTTCTTGGACCTTCTACTTGGCTGTAGTTCCCGCTGGCCCCCAAGGAGAGCATCTCCTGAGGCCTCTCTGGATCTTCTTCGTGGCTACTGCTTCTGCTGGCAACAAGGGGGGCCATCCCTTGGGGTCTTTTTGGACCTTCTTCCTGGCTGTGGTCCCTACTGGCCCCCAGGGGCACCATCACCTGAGGCCTCTTTGGATCTTCTTCCTGGTTGTGTCTCCCACTGGCCCCCAGAGGTACCATCTCCCGGGGCCTCTCTGGATCTTCTTCCCGGCTATTCATCTTGCTGGCACCAAAGGTAACCATCTCCTGGGATCGCCCCGAACCTTCTTCCTGGCTGAGGCCCCAGCTACCCCCAAAGGGGACCATCCCCTGGGCCTTTGCTGGCCCTTCTTCCTGGCTGAGACTCCAACTATCCCCAAAGGGAACCATCTCCTGAGGATTCTCTGGACCTTCTTCCTGGCTCTGGCCCTGGTTATCTTTAAGGAGTACCATCCCCCGAGGCCTCTCCGAACCCTCTTTCCAGCTCTGGCTCCAGCTATCCCCAAAGGAGACCATCCCCTGAGGCCTCCCTAGATCATCCTCCTGGCTGAGGCTCCAACTATCCCTAAGAAGTACCACCCCCTGGGGCATCTCTCGATCTTCTTCTTGGCTGTGGCTCCAGCTATCCCCAACAGGAACCATTCCTTGGGCCCACCCTGGCCCTTCTTCCCGGCTCTGGCTCCAGCTACCCCAAAGGGTGACCATTCCTTGGGGGTTCTCTGGACCTTCTCGCTGACTCTGGGTCCAGCTCTCCCCAAGGGGGACCACCCCCTGGAGCACCTCTTGATCTTCTTGCTGGCTGTGGCTCCAGCTCTCCCCGACGGGAACCATCCCCCAGGCCCTCTTTGCACGGTCTTCCTGGCTCTGGCGCCAGCCATCCCCAAGGGTGGCCATTCCTTTGGCCCACCCCGGACCTTCTTCCTGGCTCCGGCTCCGGCTGTCCCCAGCAGGAACCACCCCCTGGGCCCTCTCTGGACCTTCCTCCTGGTTGTGGCTCCTGCTCTCCCCGACAGGAACCGTCCCCTGGGCTCTCTCGGGATCTTCTTGCTGGCTGTGGCTCCAGCTATCCCCAAGGGGGACCACTTCTTGAGTGTTCTCTGGATCTTCTTCCTGGCTCTGGCTCTGGCTCCAGCTATCTCTGACAGGAACCATCCCCTGAGGCCGCTGCGGACCTTCTTGGCTAAGGCTTCTGACGTCCCTCAGGGGGACTGCACTCTGGAGGATCGCAGGACCTTCCGCCTGGCTGCAGCTCCTCGGGTCCCACCGTGGGACCATCCCCTCTTGGTAGCCCACTGCAGCACGTGGACCAGGTGGCCCGATCCCCAGAGGAGGCATCTGATGTGGAACTACTGCAGCTTCTGCATCCATGACTACTACTGGCGGCAGAGGTGGCGAGACGGGGAATCCCACGGGGAACGGGGCACGGAACGGAAGCAAGTACCGCACGGGCACTGGCAGAGCGGGCTGTACGGCCTGAGCCCAGGGACTCGGGGGTCCCGGCACGTAGAGAACAGCCACCGGGGCCGGCACCCGGGCCTCAAAATACAGCCTGCTGCGCAGCCCCCTGGCCACCACATCTGCATTCCGGGGCCATGCTATGGCCTCAAGTTGCTCGGCCGGAGGCCCAGGCACTCTCTCGCGGGCCAGCGGCACGACCCGGGAGGCCCTCTCCACCTGGAGCAGCCGCCCGCGAAGCGCGTCACACTCGACCAGAGTCTGCCGCAGCGCAGCCTGTGTGGAGCGCAGCTGTGCGACCGCCCACTCGCGCTCCCCGCGCAGCCGCTGCAGCTCGGAGGCCAGGGCCCAGGCAGCCGTCTCGCGCTCCTCCACTTGGCTCTGCAGCCGCCGGGCCTGGCGCTCCTGCTGCTCCCGCTGCCTGGCTCCCACGCGCACGCTCAGGGCGAGCGCGCTCCACGCACAGGCCCTCTTCGTGGCGCGCGGCACCTGCGGGTCGGCCAGGACCGTCCGAAGCCGCTCCTCTACCTCGTCCCAGGGCCGCGAGCGCAAGGCCGCGTAGAAATCCGGCCCACCGCCGTTCATGAGGACTTCGTCGTTGATGAACCTGATCACCTCGGTGTGGCGGAACCCGCTGGCGTGGTCCCCAAAGTCCACCGCCATGGCTGCTGCGGCCTAGTTAACCGGCCTCCTCACAACCCCTGCCGCCCCTGCCGCCGTCAGTAAAGGTCCACCCTTCACCTCCCCGCTCAGTCCTACTTCAGTCCTTTTCAAGTCCTGGCCTCGTCCTTGACTTTTCTCCCTCACTCCCTTGTTTTCCTTAAAAAAGATAGAAAGAAAAACGTTCTCTCACCACACCAATGCCCACTACGTGAAGGGCAAAGATGGCACGATGCGTCACAGAGTTCTGAGCCACAGGAGCCACCGCAAGGTGTTCTGGGAGGCACGGTCCGGGGCCGAGCGCCCCCTGGAAGGCCAGCAGAGCGCTCGGCAGCGCCGGGTACTACAGTGAGCCCAGACTGGGAGGGGGCACATCAGATTCTTTGGAGATAGTAATAGTTGCCACTCATGCACATAACGGGCTGGGATGGGACTTTCAAACACACACACACACACACACACACTCCTGGTCTAAAAGGAAGGGTGGTACAAGAATGTCAGAGAACTTTTAGGGGAGGGAGAGAAAGAGTTGAGGTGAAGACTGGAGTTGCAGGACCCCCTGTTCAGGAAGATAAATAGGGTGCATGCCTGGCATCTATCAAAACCCAGAAAAGGGGCAGGACAGAGAAAGAAGGGCTACGGTTGCTCTACTGCTGTGGGGAAAGGAAGGAAGCTGAACTTTGGGGCAGCAGTGGGAACCAGGTGAAGGAGAGCAAAATATGTCACTTTGGCACATTACTTTAAGTTAAAGTTACTTAGGATACAGTTGATGTAAGAAGGACATTCTAACCCTCCTTTGTGCCCCTGAAAGGAGGAAATAAATCACCCATATGAAGGGTACCCTGTCTATTCCCAAAGAGTAGAAGGCACCCTTATCACTGGAAATAGGGAATGAATTCAGGGTTGAGAAGGCAATATAAAACACCTTATTACTTCTTCACTAATTTACGACCCCAAACCCAAACCTCTTTGTCTTGTCAATTCTTCACAATTTTTTTTCTTGCAGTTGTAAAAGTTGCCTGCTTGGGTCACTTTTTTGAGTCTCATATTTATATGGATTTCCTGTAGATAAGAAATTAAATTTGTTTTCCTCCTGTAAATCCTACTTATGTTAATTTAATTATTAGGCCAGCCAAAGAACCTAGAAGGTAAGAAGGGAAAATTTTTCCACTTCTACAGTTTTGGCATCCAACCTGGGGCCCTCCACTACCCAGATATTGCTGAATCTGGGGCTATGGCACCTGAGAGATCCTGGGAATCTGACAAGAGCCTGTAGAAACTAAGAATTCTTACCACATCAGTCTCCTGGATCTCTGCTCACAGGGTCTGGTGGAAGTGAGAATGGTGAAAGTCCTTTTTTTTTTTTTTTCTAAATTTAGTTTAGCAGGAGAATATATTTGTGTAAACTAGTTCCTTGGGTATAGTGACTGGTAAAGATTTATTACGAATACTCCTGTTTTCTATTGCTCTCTTTCCTCCCAAGGACAGTCATTGTTTTCTTTTGTCCCTATCATTTGTCATAAGGAGGGAAACCATTGGGTTGAATGCTTCCCAGACTGGTGAGTTCACAGTTCTGAACAGATTGGCATCTGTTTAGACAAAGTTGGCGGTGGGTCCCTTATGTAAAAACCAGATGAGGTTTGCTTTCATCTTGTTCTGTCCTGAGAGTGTGGCCTTGTGACCAGTGAGAATATTCTCTCTGGTCTCTGCCAGTCAGAAGGTACAAGTACTGGCTTGCATCTGGTGGCCAAATAGGCTTGGAAATACAACACATGAAGTCATAGGCAACATTCTCTTTGTCCAACTGTGCTAGGTCTCAGAGGAGTTTGTCATAAGGTGCCTCAGTTGTCTAAACCACTGTTGTCTTGTTAGTGCTGGAAAAGTATCATTCCAGTAGTACCTTTCCAGATTAGTGACTCTGTGACTGGAGGCATCTCACATTTTCATGGGAAACTGGAGACACCATTTTCACTACATCATTCTTACCACTGGTGACAACAAAGGTTTTTGCTTTTTTATGCTAACTTTGGGAGTGAACCCTCTGGATCTTGTGAGGGCTTGTACCCTCTTTTGGGATGCCTCTTATGTCCATGGTTAAGCTATAAAAAGTCTTATTGGTTTGAGTCTCTATTGAGATTAATATAAGATCCTACTCATCATTGCCAGATAATAAATCCTTTCAATTAGAAAAACTTCTACATTTGAAAAAAAATTTAAAGAGTTCTCATCCTAAACAACTATTATAGGTACCTATGGAAAGACCAAATTATGAAGTGGATATAGAGGAGAATAATTAGTACCTTTAGGGACTGTCTTAACAAGGTTAAAGAACAGAAATTAGACTTAGAACAAAAATTAAAGTCCACATCCAACATAAATTCCTCTTTTTAAAATCCAGCCCTGGGGCAGCTGGGTGGCTCAGTTGGTTAAGCTCTCACTCTTGATTTCGGCTCAGGTCATGATCTCACTGTTCATGGGATCAAGCCCCATGTCAGGCTCCCATGCTTGAAATCCTCTCTCTCTCTCTCTCCCCCTCCCCTGCTCATTCTTTCTCTCTCTCTCTCCCTCTCAAAATAAATAAATAAACTTTAGAAATGAATAAGTAAATAATAAAATAAAACCCAGCCATGTCACTTAATTGTACACCTGAAACTAGCATTACACAGCATGTCAAAACTGGAATTTAAATAAAAACTTTAAAAAATTAGAATTAAAATTAAAATCCAGCCCTGTCTCCTCAGCAAATTCCCTTAGCTCATAAAACTCCCCCACCTTCCCCAGAAAATCCCTTAAACATCCAGCTGCCTATTTCAACTTCTCTTTCCTTACAAGATTTACCAAGAGCACTCTGGCCTGATCTCCAGGGCCAGGGTATACATGTTACTCATGTGAACGCTGAAATCCAGGAAGTAAAGTTAGCAGAAGCACAAGGACAGGTGGTAGGATTCACTTTGCTCTATCCCTTACAACTCCTCCTGCTTTCCAGGGCTCTGTAATCAAACTCATTTGTGTTTCCCTTGGATGCAGGGGGAAAAAATCATATTTAAATAGAGAAGAATAAATTGGATTTCTGGTGACAGATCTAATAGTTGGAAAGGTTTTCCTCTTCTGCAATAGATTGGGCCAAGAAAAAAAAGGGAGAAAATAAGGTTAGAAGCAACAGTGAGAAAAATGTATACAGGTCTGGGCTGGTCATCTTGGGAAAGCCGTCTCCAACTGTCATTTGCTTCGATTCCTAGAAATCTTTTTTTTCAAGTCATCAGTTGGTGTGCAGATCTAGTTAGGTTTTGGTGCTTTCTGTAGATGTGACACATGGATCCAAGGGTCCTTTCTTTGAAGTTTGGCAGCACAAGAGTTGGTTAACAGTACCTGATAGGGGTCTTTCCATCAGTGTTGAAGACAGTCTTTCTGGAGATGTCATTCCAATAGATGAAATTTCTGGGCTGCAAGGTGTGAGAAATTTCTGGGCTGCAAGGTTGATATTTAAAGTCCTTGTCTCCGGGGAGTGTGCTGTGGAAAGATTATTCTGCTAAAATATGGTTATTTTCAACAAAAGCAATTAGGCCTTTGCAATATTAAAGGAAATCCCCCTTTACCGACTGTGGATCAAAAGCAGCAGGAGCCAAGTACATTGGTCATCCTATGATTATCTCAAAGGGTGAGAGTTAATGAGTTCCAAAAGGGGTAGACCTGAAATTTAGAACCACTAATGGGAGTGCTTTTGGCCAGGGTATTTGAAGGATCTCCACAAACTTTGCCTAATAATGCTGTTAGTGGATTCTATTAGCCCTGAGGATTGAGGGTAATAAGCACAACGGAAGTGTTGCAACACTGGCCCAAAAGCACAAACCTGTTGAAGCAAGTTCCCTGGTCATTATGAAGTTCAAGAGGGATTCTGCAGGTAGGGATGATCTTTTCTAATAGGAATTTAGGCACAAAAATAGGAGTCCAGTAAGAAAATACACAAACCGTTACCAATACATATTTATATCCATGAGATGGGGAAAGCTAAATAAAATCCATCTGCCAAACAATGAGAAAGAATGAAATATGGCCCTTTGTAGCAACATGGATGGAACTGGAGAGTGTTATGCTAAGTGAAATAAGCCATACAGAGAAAGACAGATACCATATGTTTTCACTCTTATGTGGATCCTGAGAAACTTAACCAAAACCCATGGGGGAGGGGAAGGAAAAAAAAAGAGTTTAGAGTGGAAGAGAGCCAAAGCATAAGAGACTCTTAAAAACTGAGAACAAACTGAGGGTTGATGGGGGGGTGGGAGGGAGGGGAGGGTGGGTGATGGGTATTGAGGAGGGCACCTTTTGTGATGAGCACTGGGTGTTGTATGGAAACCAATTTGACAATAAACTTCATATATTGAAAAATAAAAATTAAAAATTTAAATTTAAATTAAAAAAAAATCCATCTGCCAAAACTCGTATGGTCCACTGGGCAATTTAAAGTGTCGAGGAGCAGTACAGACAGGTTTTCCTGAATTATATTTTAGACAGGTGGGCAAGCAAAGTAAGCACTCTGTGACCTTGCTCATATTCACCCACTAGTATTGGCTCATAAAGGTTTTTATCAGTAGACTAATGATTCACTGCATGTAGAGTAATCAGTAATGGGAACTTTAGAGTCTCTGGAAGCACTGGATTATTCTTTTAGCCCAACACAGAGTTTTCTTTTTTTATTGAACCAATGTTTAGTAGATTTCCAATATTGTTTTTCCTTTTCTGGGGCCAATTGTTGGACATCTCTAGTCAATTTTTCTAGATAATCATTTGGGGGAACATCCCTTTGGATCAAGACAGATGTTTAGTTGTTCCTTTTTGAGCAGCATTCTTTGCAGAAATAATCTTCAAGGTGGTTTCCATTAGCCTCAAGAGAATCAAGTTTAAAATGTGCAGGGAACTTGATACTGGCCAAAGTGTCTGTAAGAGTATGGCATCTAATAATTCCTGGACATAAAAGCCATTTTTAATTTTGTCTCCACTGGAAATAAGGACACCTTGCTGTTTCCATAGCATTCTAAAGTCATGAGCTACTCCAACAAACCTACTGTTAGTATAGATATTTGCAGTTTTTCCCTTTGGCTAAAATACAGGTGTGATCAAGAGTATACAATTCATCTGTTTGGCCAATTCAGCCAAGGGCAAAAGTGTTGCCTCAATTACTTTAAAAGGAGTTGCAAAAGCATACCCAGCATATTTATCATTTTCACCTTTTAAATAAGAACCATCAGTAAACCATGGAAAATTAATGTTATACAAAGGAGTTTCCTATAAGTGATCATAAGGAGTCAGGAGGTGATCTGTGAGAGTCACAGTCATGAGGAGTATTGTCCATAGAGGAAGGAAGAATGGTGGCAGGGTTCAGATTATTACAGTGAGGGAAAGAGAGTTTGGAATCCAATTTTCACATGAGCCAAGTTAGGCTGAAGCTAACTTGTAATTAGCCTAAAACCTTGTAATTAGCACTTAGTTCGGGGAAGTTCAGGATGCCATGAGTCCTCTTTGGATCTAAATGCAGCCCTCGTTTTGAAATCAGGCACCACAAATATCAAACCTGAGTCTGAGCAATCTGCAGTTTCTCCTCAGAGATTTTGTGTCCTTTTAAGACTAAAAGTTTTAACAAGTGGTTGCTGTCTTCCTGCAAAGAGGCCTGAGAAGGGGAGCAGAGAAACAAATCATCTGCATATTGTAATAAAGTAGAGATTCCAGGTAACTTTATATCACCTAAATCCCTTTTAAGATTTTGGAGAAGGGGTACCTGGGTGGCTCAGTTGTTTAAGCATCCGATTCTGGATTTCAGTTCAGGTCATGATCCTGCGGTTGTAGAAACAAGCCCCTCATCAGGTTGTTCACTAACAACACAGAGCCTTCTTGGAATTCTCTCTCCCTCTGACCCTCCCAAATTCACACATATGCACACACTCTCTCACTCTCTCTCTCTAAAAAAATTAAAAAGTTTTGGGAGAAGTAGGAAGGATTTTTGGTAAAACCCTGGGGCATTTCTGTCTAGGTACACTGCTTTCCTTCCCAAGTAAAGGCAAAGAAATATTACTAACCTTATCCACAGGGAAATCAATTACTGTAAATTTTGATGGAGCAAATAAAAGATGGTGAAATGTCATCTGATTTTCCTGGTTGGCTATTTTGGTTTCTATCAAATTCTAGAATTCTCTCCCCCTTTCAGTAGAAAAACTCCAGCATCGTATTTCTCTAAGGAATCTCAGAAGCAAAGTTATGAGTATCTCTTGGAGGGCCTAAACAAAAGGGAATAGGTTGAGAGATAGAAACCTGTTTATTAGAGATCCCCACTCCGAACCGTTTCAGTACTTCGAGGTAAGGGCTATTTATTTGATAACAGTAGGGTCAAGCATAGAGAGTGTAGCTCCAATGTTGATAAAAATTCTCTAAGCAATTTAAGAGGAAACATTGGGAAAAGCCCCTGTAGTTACTCACAGTTCTGTAGTTGGGGGTTAGGAGGGCACTGGAAAGCCTAGAGGACTGAAGGCACCTAGAATGCTTACATTCAGAACAGTCTTTCTTCCTGTGTCTTGGTTTTTTGCAACAATGGCAGAGGGGTTTGATTTTGTTTAGGGGCTTCCATTTGTTAGAACTGAAAATCAGGGATTTTACTGGTCCTCCTTTTAGTTGAATCCTCTAGAGTATAGGAGAGCCAATTTGCTAAATTAACTGAATCTGGAGTGGACAAAGTTTCCCATTCCATCCTAGCCCTTTTAACTATAAGGGAAAGATCCCAGTTTAGCCCTTTAATGAACATAGAGTTGAAGGCTACCCGAGTGGATTCAACATCCATAAGGAGGCCAGAATTTTCTTTAAAAACAGTTCGGAGGTAACTATAATAGTCATACACAGATTCACTCAGTTTTTCAGTGCAAACATGAATCTTATTCCAATCAACAGGTTTTGGGAAAGCCCTAGGGACTACCAGGTGAAGTCATTCAGCAATTGCCCAGTGTGATCATATAAAACGGCATTGAGTTGGTCTTTCATATAAAGTTCTAGAGATTTCTTCAGGATCATCCCAGTTAGCTGTTTTCATCCAGTGTTGGGCTTGGCCTTTGTCAACAAGCATGTGAACTAGCTGGTACAAATCTGAGGAACCTGGTTGGTAAGTCTGGATGACTATATTAAATTCCTTGGCAAATCTAATTTTAAAAAATTCCTTGGCAAAACTATGAGAATCTTCAATAACTCCAGGAAAATCTTTGACTATGGCTTGTAGTTCAGCCTTAGCCCAGGGGACATGGGAAATTAAGGGCTTAACATTAGGATCCTCATAAGGTCTAATTTATTTTTTTGAGAGAGAGAGTGTGATTAAGAGAGAGAGAGAGAAAAGAGAAAGAGAATCTTAGGCAGACTCCACACTCAGCACTGAGCCTGACATGGGGCTTGATCCCCTGACCCTGGCATCATGACCTGAGCTGAAACCTAGAGTTGTATGCTAAACCGACTGAGCCACCCAGGTGCCCCCAGAAGGTCTAATTTTGAAGATGTAGTTTTAGGGGCATCTGGGTGGCTCAGTCAGTTAAGCAGCAGACTTCAGCTCAGGTCATGATTTCACAGTTGGTAGGTTCAAGCCCCATGTCAGACTCTGTGCTGACAGATCAGAACCTGGAGCCTACTTCAGATTCTGTCTCCCTGTCTGTTTCTCTCTACCCCTCCCCGGTGTGTGCTTGCTTGCTCTCTCTCAATAATAAGTAAATAGGGGCGCCTGGGTGGCGCAGTCGGTTAAGCGTCCGACTTCGGCCAGGTCACGATCTCGCGGTCCGTGAGTTCGAGCCCCGCGTCGGGCTCTGGGCTGATGGCTCAGAGCCTGGAGCCTGTTTCCGATTCTGTGTCTCCCTCTCTCTCTGTCCCTCCCCCGTTCATGCTCTGTCTCTCTCTGTCCCAAAAATAAATAAACGTTGAAAAAAAAAAAAAAAAAAAAAAAAAAAAAAAAAAAAAAATAAGTAAATAAACTTTAAATTTTTTTTAATTTTTATTTATTTTTGAGAGAGAGAGAGAGAGAGAGAGAGAGAGACAGAGCACGAGTGTGGGAGGGACAGAGAGAGAGGGAAACACAGAATCCAAAGCAGGAACCAGTCTCCAAGCTGTCAGCGAAGAGCCCAATGTGGGGCTCGAACTCATGAACTGTGAGATCATGACCTGAGCCGAAGTTGGACTCTTAACTGACTAAGCCACCCAGGCGCCCCTAAATAAACAAACTAAAAAAAATCTTTAAAGGTGCCTCTTCTAATCGGTTCAGAGAAGGGAACAAGGAGCATTTCAGAGAAAGAGGGAAGTTCATTGAAAGAATTAGAATAAGGAAGTGGAGGGTGAAAAGAGGTGGGGATAGAGAGGGTATAAAAGAGGATGGGGAGAAAGAGACCTCTGAAGTTTTTTGTCTTCTTTCAGTTGTTTACCTCAGTTAACTTAGAAATGGTCATTTGTAGGGGCGCCTAGGCAGCTCGGTTGAGCCTCCAACTTCGACTCAGGTCATAATCTCATGGTTTGTGAGTTCGAGCCCTGCATCAGGTTCTGTGTTGATGGCTCAGAGCCTGGAGACTGTTTTGGATTCTGGGTCTCTGGCTCTCTCTATCCCTCCCCACCTTGTGTTCTCTCTCTCTCTCTCTCTCTCTCTCTCTCTCTCTCTCTCTCTCTTTCCCTCAAAAATAAATAAAACATTAAAAAAAAGAAATGGTAATTTGTAAAGAGGGGATTTTAGAGTCCTTAATATATTTGGAAGCCTCAAAATACCAATTGATATAGGGTTCCCATTTGGTTTTTTTTTTATTTGAGAGCCCTGGTTCTAAGAAAAGCAAGTTGGGGAGATCAAAAGTACCCCATGATAGCCATTGGTTCTAAATTATTTTTGGTTAAATTGGCCTAATTAGTTAAAAATGCACATGAAGAGGAACCATAGTTTTTAAGCATAAAACTGGGGTAAAAGAAAGAGGTCCCTCCTGAGAGAATTTAGCAGATTGGAATCCTATTACTCAAAAACAGAGGTTTGAGAAATAGAAGAGTACTCCCCAAGAAGGGCAATTCCTTCATAAAAACAACAAAGGGGCACCTGGATGGCTCAGTTGGTTAAGCATCCAACTTTTGATTTCAGCTCAGCTCATGATCTCACAGTTCATGAGTTTGAGCCCTGCATCAGGCTCTGTACTGGCAGTGCGGGGCCTGCTTGGGATTCTCTCTCTCCTTCTCTCTCTGCCTCTTGCTGTCTCTCTCTCTCTCAAATGAATAAATCAACATTTTTTTTAAAAAACCAACAAAAACAAGAACAGCTCCTGAATAAAGTCAGAGAGCTCAACGAAAAGGAGGGAGCTCATATGAAGGAGGAGACTTACTGAACTGAAAGGAAGAAGACGACTCAGAAGCAAAGAGCACAAGGGGCTCAAGTGGGTTCTTGTAACAACCATGTAATGTTGACCTTAGAAAACAAAAGATCCAGTTATTTTACCAGACATTTAGTGTATTCAGTAATAGCAGAAGAATTGCAATTCAGGACAAGCAAACTATGACAAACCATTGGCAAGTCTGGAGAATAGAGGAGAGGAGCCTGCTTCTACAGAAGAAAAGAGGAAGCTGGGAGAGGTTGTTTTGCTGAATTCTCATTGGTTGGGCTGTTGCCGGTCAGGGAGAAATTCTTCCTCCTGCTGGGGTATGTAAAGTAAGCTTCTTTCTCTTGGAGCATGTAAAGTATGATGCTCTAGAAGTAATTCCAAGCTAACCTAACTTACCCTAAATCTCCCCTACTCATCTCAAAATGCATGTAGATATTATAAAAGATCAGGACTTTAGAAACAAAACTGTCCTGTACTTAAGAAAAAGAGGAAACATTTTAAATAGTAATTATTCTACACTTCTGATAATAGAGATATCTACCACAAAACTCCCAGGAGAAAACACATTTTTCCATCCTTTTGAAATGTAAACACCCCAGTAGATAAAACACTGCCCACAATCACCTGAGACTAAAGAAAAAAAGGGAGGAAAGAAGTTTTTTAATATACAAACTTTTTTAAAGGCTCCTTTGCCCAAACGCTAGTCCACAGCCTTCATAAGATTACTTATCAAAGACCGATACAATCCTTTTTTTTTAATTTTTTTGAGAGCAAGAACACGCACACAAGCATGCGTGTGCATGTGCAAGGAAGGGCATAGGGGGAGGGAGAGAAAGAATCTTAAGTAGGCTCCACAGCTGGCTTGGAGCCCGGCATGGAGAACGATGTCATGATTGTGAGATCATGACCTGAGCCGAAATCAAGAGACGGACACTTAACCAACTGAGCCGCCCAGGCACCCCATAGACAAATACAATTCTTAAGAGTCTTCTCCACAAATATTAGTAAAAATTTTTAGCCATCTGAGCAGGTAGACAATTTACTCCAATTGCAGAAACATAATTTGGATCCAATGGTTATTAAACTAGTGAGTTTGTATTACTGTAATTGATTCATGGCTAAAATTTTAAAACAAAAGCTATAAAGTCTCTATGTGTTTATGTATGTCTATAGATGTATGTCATGTATATGTGATATTTTCCCACCTCAAGATGCTATTGCCAAAATTAAATTTTTAAAGGTTCCATTTAGTTGTGTTAAAGAGAAATAAGTGCTTATCAAAATAAATATTTCTAAGCTCTCACAAATATATTTGAACCTAACTGAAATGTTTGTCAAGTTCACATGATCTGGAATACTCTTCAGTAAATAAAAGCTACTTTAATGTTACTGGTTTAATTAAAAAAGAAACGTTTTCAGAGTTATCAGCATTAAATATAATGCAGATATACAACTTTTATTCTACCTGGATTTATTAGTCAAATAACCTCATGTTATCTCTGTTACAAAATTTGTCAGCAAGAAAAATAATTTAAGACAATGACTAGCTGCTTTAATGTCTCATGAAATTTTCATGAGTAATCTAAATATGATTATTTAAAACATGTGATTTAAATAGATGTAAAAGAGGTAAAAGTTTATAAGTAAACTTTTCAATAATATTTTATAACATCTCTACTTAAGTAGTTTCTAAAATCTTTTTTGGTAACTTTAAACTTTAAAGTTTTAATAAGTTAGGTTAATGATGGCAATTCATTGACTATATAGACCATTTCCAAATAAGATAAAATTCTGAATTATTAGTTACTGAAAGAGGTATATCCACTTTTGGATTCTTATTACAGAAAAACTAAAGATATTTGGATCTATCAGTAAATATGTCCTGTGCCACACTGAAAAATTATACTATAAAAAAAAGTATAAGCTTCTGGAAATCATGAAATATATTCATAAATTTGCCAATCTAAAGAATTTTGGTATAACAGTTCACAATTGCTTACTTCTTAGGTTTTACTAGAAATTAAAGTTTCTAAGGGTTAAAATTCTAATTAATTCAAAATTAATTAATGAGTTAATTTAATAAATAAAATTAAAGCTACCAGAAATAGTAAGGGAAACATCTCTATGCAAAAAAAGTAGGGTGTATCTTTGACTAAAAATAGGTACGAAGTATGAAGATGTGTTTTGTTAAAGGAAAAATAGTAATTTTGTATAAAATATAAAATCTGGTTATGTCTGAATGACAAGAGAATAAAGAACAAACTAAATGGATATAGAAAGTTGGGAAGAGAGAGGGGGGAAAAAATCTTACCTTGGGTTGTCAAGCTGGCTAAAATTGAATAATTTTCTTTAAGAGCTTTAAAAAATAATTTTAATAAAAATTGTACTTATGGGGCGCCTGGGTGGCTCAGTGGGTTGGGCGTCCAACTTCTGCTCAGGTCATAATCTCACGGTTCGTGGGTTCAAGCCCCACATCGGGCTCTGTGCTGACAGCTCAGGGCCTGGAGCCTGCTTCGGAGCCTGGAGCCTGTCTCCCTCTCTCTCTGCTCCTCCCCCACTCATGCTCTGTCTCTCTCTCATACATAAACATTAAAAAAATTAAAAAAATTGTGTAGTTATGTTTATGTAAAACTAAAACTTAATATTCTTTCATGTGCTAAAAGGACAAAGCTTTCTTGGACTATTGATCTGCTCCTGATAACAGATTGTGAAAGGCTTTTCTTTACCTTTTAAGTAATCTGACTAGAAAACAAAGATTAAATCTGTGCTTTATCAAAATAATTTACTGTTTCATGCAGTCTTATTAGGTCTTTGATTACTTAAAACTGAGTCTTCTCAACGTTTAATTAAAAGAGCTAAGTTTTGCTTACAACTATGTAACCTTTTGTATCTGCGTTTAAGTTGTGCCTGCATTTAAACTGTCACTTTGGTTAAATGGATAATTAAGTATTGTTTTATAGTGATCTACAATCCTATTTAATCGAGTACTTTTAAACCATTTGATATTTCTGACAAATCTACCCAAAATCAAATTCAAAATGAAGTCATTTGGGTCTTGAACTAACTTTGAGATTTCCAGAGGGTCCATGGAACATCTCAAAGTCTTGTTCTCTCTCCTAGAAAAAGAGATGTTTAACTAATTAGGCTTGTTTATGTTAAATTATATGGGGAACATTGTCATTCTAAGAAGTGATGTTTAACCTTCTTAAGGTTAAATTCATATGGGTACGAGTTATTAATATAAGTGTTAACAGAAGTTATATAAAATTCCTAAAATTCTGACATGTAATGTTGTTATTAATTCCAGTTATTAATATTCCATATTAAAATGTGCGTCATAGAAATAACCAAATCTCTTGTCAATTGCATTATAATGAACTCATCAGATCTTTAATCATGGCCATTTTTAAGTCTTTTGCCATTTATACACAGTTGTCGTTTAACTGATGCTTTTGTAAAAATGTTCCTGGAAAAGTACTTCATCTTCAAGGAGACTCATGGAAGGGGCTGTAACAAGTACATGTTTCTGATAACTTTCAGATCACACTACTAGACTGGGTAAGAATTTACATAACTCTAATGAAGAACATGACATCTTCGTTAAACTGCTAATAAAAGATGAAGAAAAAAGGAATTAATTACATGGGACTGAATGAACTGATAAAGATGACTACATGATTTAAATGACTTCTTGAAACATTGGTTCTTTAATGTTTTGTTTTTCTAAATTTAAGAAAATGTTTTCTCTTTTCTCTTAAACTATCACCAGTTTGGTAAAGTATACCTTTGTGAACAAAGATAAAACAATTATTTTTTTCCCTACCTGGTCTCACCAGAATTCATAAACTCTTAGTGAGTATTCTTATTTTTGTGGTAGTATAGCTATTTGCATAGGTTCCATAAGAATCTGTTCTCCTTGTAACATGATGTAATTAAAAACAATGGTTATATTACCAAGGCTTTGACTGGAATATCATATTTGAAAAAGATGTACATAGACTCAGATATTACCAGAAAGCTTTAAGGAGCTAAAGCTGACTTTAAGGAACAAATAAATCTCCTTGGAAAAATAGCCTGGTACCTTGTTTACAGGGTTCTGGGCAACCTTATCAGGTGAGTAAGGAAGGTTTCTTCCTGCAGGTTCAGGAAACTTACGATATTTTGGGGAACCTCAAGAAGAGAGGAATTAACCCAAATGTGTAGGTACTGCAGGTCAAGTCTGATATTAAACCCTTGGCTTGGCTTCCTAGCTTCAAGAGGCTTTTAACAGTGAAACAGACTTAAAAGAGCCTATATGGTCAGTCAATATTCTTGCTGTATTTATGAAAATAATCAGGCAAAGTTTAATGAGACTAGACTTACTTTGCAAACAAATTAGTCTTACTTTGATAGAAATAGAGGTAACTGTAGAGAGAAAAATTGTTTTCAGTAAAATCTGTAACACACTCTTGTGGATATCAGATTCTAGTCTTATTCATTGTCTTTGAGGTTTTGTTGTCTACCTGTAAACTGGACTAGACTATCCTGAATTCTTCCAGTTTTTTCCAATATCTGACCACGACTATCCAAACTAACATTTCCAGTTTTTTTCCCACATTTCTGACTTGAAATGATTGAGAACTAAAACTGCCCTTTTCCTGAAGCCATGCAAGCTAAAACTGGGCAACTTGATATAAACTTCAGAGAAATTACAACAGCTCATGTATGGACAATTTTCATGTCTTATTGCTGTGTGGGCCACTCAGAAAGATCACCAGAGACATTCAAACTACAAACTAGGAAAATCTGTAAAATTTCCACTGCCTGCCTTCACTCCATCTAAAGATGCTTTGAGCTAGACATCTAGAATTGTTTTTACTTTTCCTCAGGACTCAGATGGGATTTTTTTAGTCTGCTCTAACCATTAACCATTGTTTTCCTTTGTTTTCATCGAAATACTTCTTATTAAATACCTGGTACAGATATTTACACCATATAGGCCTAATTTTGGGAGCCTACCTACATCACTGCCTCCTGAAATGAAACACAGTTGTTTAAGTGAACTGACCTATTTTTAAGACTAAGAGATTAGTTCAGTTAAATAGAATGATCTGCCAACTAAGCTTCTGCATTGTGAAATTCCATGCAAGTTTCAAAGGCAGGACTGAGGTAGAGCAGAATATGCCACCCTGGCATACTTATTATTTTGAAATAAAGTTACTTAAGAAACAACTGGTACAGAAAGGACACTGTAATCCTCCTTTGTCCCCCTAAAAGGAGGAAATAAATCTCCCACATGAAAAGTACTCTTCCTGAAACAGAAGGGCAGAAGGTATCTTTATCTCCATGAATAGGGAACTTAGGGCTGAAAAGGCTATCTAAACAAACTTTGTCACTTCTTCACTAATTTACTACCCCCAAAACAAACCTCATCTTCTCAATTCTTCACAAATATATTGTTTCTTTATATAGAAGGTATAAAAGGTGGCTGCTTTGGACACTTCTTTGAGTCTCCTAT
The DNA here is from genome assembly GCF_046562875.1 of Panthera onca. Classification (NCBI taxonomy): domain Eukaryota; kingdom Metazoa; phylum Chordata; class Mammalia; order Carnivora; family Felidae; genus Panthera; species Panthera onca. The sequence goes on from NC_138357.1 coordinate 26,309,864, forward strand.
TTTTATGGAGCTCCGGGACATATGACATTAAATTTTTCTCCTATTAACTTGTCTTACATCAATTTAATTAATGGGCCAGCCACAAACCTAGGAGGGAAGAAGGGAAAAGCTGTCCACCCTTACACAGCCTGTTGTGTACCCTGTACATGAGTAAAGGGAGAACCCGGTAGCTATGGAGGATTACAAAGCTCAAACCATTGGGGAAGACTGGTGAGGGGCTCTAGAAAGAGAACCACTGTGATAGCTGAGCGGATAAGGAGGAAAGGGAAGCCAGACCAAGATGTTCTGGAAAAATAAGGAGCTATCAAGGGCAGGAGGCTACAGTGAGGATGAGAGACATGATTCTGTAAAGAGGAGGGCAAGACATTTCTGATTTCAGCATTTGAAACTGGAATACTCTGATGGATGATGAGACCGTGTTTGTGAATATGTATGGGAAAAGTGAACTGTGAATGTTGAATCTCATATGTTTCTGGGGGCTTCCAGAGGATACCACAAGCCATGTAGAGAGGTTTACCATCATGAAGTGGGGGGAAGGGAGCTGCCCTTTGCTCAGCTCCTTCTCTTACTTCTCAGTTGCCATACTGTCCTCAAGCTTAGCTTACTGTCTTGCATAGTTCCTGCCTCACTTGCTCTCACAGTAAACATTAAAGTTTCTCTTCTAAACATTAAAGCCAACTCCTTCACCTATGATTTAGATTCCAGCCTCTCCCATCTCTTCAGGGAGTTCAATTCATTCATGTTCTCTCCACTCTCTTCTCTATTTCAGTCTCTTCCTCTCTACTATCTCCTTCCCCATCATGGTATAAACATGTTCAAGCTTTTTCTATGCCGTATAATGTTCTTGTCTACATTCCTTGTACCTTAATTTCCACCTATAAAGCTACAAAAAGTATTCTAAGGGCTCCACCAGTGACCCTCTCCCCTCTCTTAATCCAAGTTTCTTCTGACTTGAAATTTCTGTGGCCTTTGACTATGTTGACCACCGTCTTTTTGAAATCCAATCCTCCTTTTTCTTCTGGGACACCAAACTCTCTTGACTTTTCTCCTGTCTTTATGGATGCTCCTTCTTAGTTTCCTTTTGCTACCTGGTGTGCTTCCATTCACTCCTAAATACTGGCATCTCCCTGAGTCTTGTCCTCAGACCCTTTTTTTTCCCAGGCACTTTCCATCATTTCAGACGTTCTTTCTATCTTATCCTCCTATTCCATTATTCTCAACTACCATTATTAATTGCTAAAGACTCCCACAACTTTCCAGTCCTTCTCTGTGTCCTAAACTTCAGATTCACCTAAATAACAACTTCCTAGAAACCTTTACCTGGATGTTTCATAGGTACCTTATTCTCCACAAGTCTTAAGTCATCAACGCTACTTTGGATGAATGACTTGCCAAGTTTCTTAACATTTCTGAGGATCCGCTTCCTCAATGAGTTGTTGCAAAGATGAAATAAGAATACATATATTCTTGGGACGCCTGGGTGCCTCAGTCTGTTGGGTGTCTGACTCTTGATTTCAGATCTCATGGTCATGATGTGGAGCCCTGTGTTGGGCTCTGTATTGAGTATGGAAACTGCTTCGGATTCTCTCTTTCTCTGTCATGCTCTCTCTCTGTCTGTCTCTGTCTCTGTCTCTCTCTCTCTCTCTCTCTCTCTCTCTGTCTCTCTCTCCCTCTGCCCCCTCACCCACTTGCTCTCTCATTCGCTCTAAAAATAATATATATTCTCATATATGTATGTATATGTATTCATAGATATATTCTTATATATATGTAAATGTAATCATATATATGTAATTGTTATTTTCATCATATCATCCTTATTACTATTAAAGAAGCCTTCTTGCAGAAGGTGGGACTTTATCTGGAAAGAAGGATTTGAACAACAGGTAGAATTTCAATGAGGATAGTGAGGGGGAAAACAAAGATGAAGTTGACAAATGATGTTTCTCTGTTATTTACTAATCAACTGCTTGGCCAAGATTTATTCCAGGTCACCCTGTCCTGCCATATTCAGTTGAATTATATTACTCAATTCATATGACAACTGCCTCTTGTGCTTTCATTCCATTATGTTTTTAGAAGCTGTCATCTGGTCCCCCACCTACCTGCATTCTACATTTCAGCTATTTCCATGGATGCTCTTTACTAGAGCTACACATCTAATACCACCAAGGATGCACCATGTGTGTACTGGCATTTGTGATATTTCCAGGATCTATGTTGCCTTCTGGTTGCTGAAGGCATCATCTGCCTCTGATCAGAAACAAAACATATTCTATATGTGAAAGTAAAAACAGTAACATAGAATTAAGCATAGAATTAAGACTACACATGGAATATACAGAAAAATAAAAATACATATTAAGGGGATATAGTTATGAGGGTAAACAATTTTGTATATAATTATTATTGCTTCTTAGGTCAGTAATAGAAAATAAAAAGAAAGTAGAAAATTCTGGCATGACCTTGAAATATTAAAAAGCCACATTGATCTATTTCTTTACATAGATGACCAGATAGATAACAGCTTTCCCTAAAAATAATGTTTTATGTTTGGACCAATTCAACTTGCCAAGTGTTGAATAAATATTATAAGTAGCAGTACTATTTTTTCTAGCTATATAAAAAATCATTCAGGTGTAAGAGGAGCAATTATCAATGTTACCAGCTCTAATTTTCAAATTGGCACTAATAATTGTTGCATATTAAGTGAAGGTAGAAGTGATTCCATTTACACTAAAAGTAAAGTTGTTCACTGATGATCTTTTCAATAGCCATTTACATATTTATGTTATAAACAATACTAATGGTGCTAATAAAAAGTTTTCTCTTCTACACTTTTTATATAGTAATAAACAATACATAACTTTTCAGTACTTACTATGTGCTACATGCTGTGCATACTTAGTATGCTTTATCTTAGGCAGTCATCACCACAATCATGTAAGTTAAATAACAGTATCATCTCCATTTTTTAAATAAGCAAATTAGGGCTTAAGAAAGCTAAATAACTTTTATAAGAGCCCACAGATAATGTGTGGGGAAGCCAGAACTAATACCTTGATTATTTAAACACAAAACCCATGCTCCTAATATTACATGCCTGCAATGACATATTTCCCCAGAACTGAGACCCAAAATAATAAAATCAATGTATGATACATGTGCTAATACATGTGCAAAAGTCATACTATAAAAGAAAATGTCTTTCACTCCAAAAGCAAGAGCAAATCTTGCCTATAACCTAGTAGGTAGCCTAAACATATTTTTTTTTAATGAGTCAAATGAAGATCAATGAACACTTTGAAACATAGGAAAGCAAGAATCAGAAAGTACAAATCGGAATTTCCATTAAAACCTATCCAATGAAGAGGGTGTTCTAATGAATGGATGGTAACTTTCCAGTCCCCTGGTCAGATCTATGATTTAGTGGAGACAGGCACCAGACAAAATTCCATGAAAATCATCCAACTAATTCCAGTTGTTTTCATTACATGTTCACCAATCATCTGATAATATAGACTTCCAGCATAACTTACAAATATGGAGGAAACCCCATGATCATCAAGCTAAGTGTTGCAGTCTACTTGATAGTTATGCTTATCATTGTAAACAATAAACCAGCAGATTTTAGACATTGATCCCTTTTGAATTAATCTAGTGTAAATTAGTGTCTGAGAAATTGGTAACATTTATGTACCTGACCAAAGTGAGCAACTAATCTACAGAACTGAAAAGTATATACTAGAATAGTGTGTCCCCACAAAGATATATCCATCCTAGGTGATAACTCCATGTCATGACTCATGCAGCCACAAGTTCACCTACCTGACCTAGACTGATCAAGATAAACACTATAATTTCAGGGAAAATCATATATGTGAACCATTTTTAATGTTTCTCATAGTCTGAAATCCCTACAAAACAATTGAAATTACAAATAGTCATGTCCAATACAGCAACATGGGAAGCCCCAGAACTCATTTCCTTTCACAGGCACTGTGAACCAGTGGCTAATTGAACAGTATCTGCACAAGAAATAGTAGAGGGACCACATAGAGAAAAGTAGGAAAAACAGAGACACAGTAATTATTAAAAGCCCACTCCCAAGGCAATGACCTCTACTAGGGAGGAATATCACTGAGGGGACTTCATGCAGACTCATCCAACCTGAGGCACTGCTAAAAAAAAAAAAACATCAATTTAAAGGGCAACTAGACTGTAATTGAAGATAATCCATTTGCTAACACTAGAGCATGTGCAAAGAGTTGGGGAACTACTAGAACTCCCCAAGGTTGAAGGTGCAGGAAAATACCATTGTTTATGTTCCCCCCTCCACCTTAACAGGACAGATAGGAGCTGGGACCACTTTGGCCTGCCAATTAGGGCCACCCCTGTGAGCCCCAAGCCTTTATCCTGTGCCAATTCCAGCTGTTCCCACTAAGGTGGCCCTCCACCAGTGCCCACCCCCGCTCCAGCAGTCACAAGATGGCCCCAGTACACCATGCCCCAGGAGCCCTAAAGCCCATGCACAACCCAGGTGTCCCATCAGAATTACTGTAGCACAAAGTGCACCAAGACAACCCTGGTCCATGCCCACCTTAACTCTAGCTGTCCTGCCAGGTGGCCTGGGCAAAGCACACCCCAGGACACACCCATCCCACTCCCACTCCAGTTTCAGTAATTTCACCAGGTTGCGCTAGCATGGTGTGGCCCAGGACACCCTGTCCCACACAGCTCATGCCTGAACCAGCTCCAGCCAACCAGCTAAAACCACCAGAACATGCAGTCTAACACAAGGGATGTTCTTACATAATGCCATTCCTTCAAGACCAGGAGAGGTAGCTGTTCTGCCTAGTTCTAGAAACAAACACAGAAAGTCAAACAAAATGAGGAGAAAGAAGTTTATTTTCCAAAAAAAGAAAAAAATAGAACCCCAGGAAAAAACCCTAATGAAATGGAGATGAGTAATTTAACTGATCAAGAGTTCAAAATAATGACCACAAATATACCAAACTCAGAAGATTGAAGGAACACAGTGAGAACCTCAACAAAGAGAAAACATAAAAAAGTGCCAAACAGAAATCACAGAGTTGAAGAATAGAATGATCACTGAAAAATACACCAGAGGGAATCAACAGCTTATTAGATGATACAAAAGAATGGATCAGGGATCTGGAAGGTGGAGTACTGGAAATCACACAGAACAGAAAGAAAAAAAAATTCTGTTTAATGAGAATAAAGGAACTCTAGGACAACATCAAGCATACTCACATTCATATTGTAGGAGTCCTAGAAAGAAAAGAGAAAGAGAAATGATAAGAGAACATATTTGAAGTAATAATGGCTGAAAACTTCCCTAACTTTGGAAAGAAAACAGACATCCAAGTCCAGAAAGTACAGAGACTCCCAAACAAGATGAACCCAAAGAAGTCCATATGAAGACATATTATAACTAAAATGGCAAAAGCTGGGGCGCCTGGGTGGCTCACTTGGTTAAGCATCCAACTTTGGCTCAGGTCATGATCTCACAGTTCACAAGTTTGAGCCCTGCATCAGGCTCTGTGCTAACAGCTTGGAGCCTGGAGCCAGCTTTGAATTTTGGATTCTGTGTCTCCCTCTCTGTCTGCCCTTACCCCCACTTGTGCTCTCTCTCTCTCCCTCTCTCAAAAATAAATAAACATTAAAAAAAAATAAAGTGGCTAAAGATAAAGATAAAGAGATTATCTTAAAGGCAGCAAGAGAAAAACAAATAGTCACAAACAAGGGAAACTCCATAAGACTATCAGCTGATTTTTCAGCAGAAACTTTACAAGTCAGAAAGGAGTGGCAGGATATATTCAAGTGTTGAAAGGGAAAATCTTACAACCAAGAATGCTCTACCTGGCAAGATTATCATTCAGAAATGGAGGAAAGATAAAGAGTTTCTGAGACAAGCAAAAGCTAAGAATTAATCACCACTACACTGGCATTATAAGAAATGTTAAAGGGTGTTCTTTAAGTGGGAAAGTAAGGCCATGAATACAAATAAAAAAATATATGAAAGAAAAAAGTCTCACAGATGAAAGCAAATATAGTAAAGGCAGTAAATCAGCTACTTTAAAAGTTAGTATGAAGGTAAAAAGACAAAAATAGTAAAATCAACTCTAACTACAATAAGTAGTTAAGGGACACACAAAATAAAAAGATGTAAAATAAGTGTCAAATGCATAAAGCATGGCGGGGTGGTGAGTAAAAAATGTAGTGCTTTTACAATGAGTCTGAGCTTAAGCAACTATCAGCTTAAAATATACTGCTATTTATATAGGTCAATATATGTGAACCTCGTGATAACCTTAAACCAAAAATCTACAGTAGATACACAAAAAATAAAGAGAAAGGAACCCAAACATAACATTAAAGAAAACCATCAAGTCAAGGGGAAGGGACCAAGCAAGGAAGAAGGGAATAAACTACAAAAACAACCAGAAAACAATAATCAAAATGGAAACAAGTACGTGCCCACCAATAATTACTTTAAATGTAAATAGGCTAAATACTCCAATTAAGAAACACAGGATGGCTGAATGGATAAAAAAAAAAGGCTTATTTAATATGATGCCTATAAGAGACTCACTTCAGTTCTAAAGGCACACACATATTGAAAGGAAAGGGATGAAAAGATATTCCATGCAAGTGGAAACAAAAAGAAAGTTCATGTAGCAATAACCATATCAGACAAAATAGACTTTAAAATAAAGACTGAAAGAAAAGACAAAGGACATTATATCATGATAAAGAGATCAATCCAAAAAAACATATAACATTCATGAATATTTATGCACACAACATAGGAACACTTAAATATATAAAGCAAATATTAATAGACATAAAGAGATAAATTGACAGTAATACAATAATAGTAGAAAATTTTAACATCTCACTAACATCATTGCAGAGATGATCCAGACAGAAAATCAATAAGGAAATATTGGCTTTAAATGACACATTAGACCAGGATGACTTAATAGATATTTATAGAACATTTTATTTTAAAACTACAGAATACACATTCTTTTCAAGTGCACATAGAACATTCTTTAGGATAGATCACGTTAGGTCACAAAACAAGATTCAGTAAACTCAAGATATTGAAATCATTTTGATGCTTCACTCAAGCATCTTTTCTGACCACAATGGTATGAAACTAGAAATTAAGTAGAAGAACAAAACCTGGAAAAACACAAACACATATGGAAACTAAACAACATGCTACTAAACAACCAATGAGTTAATGAACAAATCCAAGGAAATAAAAAAATACCTTGAGACAAAGGAAAATGAAAACATAACTTTTGAAAGTCTATGGGACACAGCAATAGCAGTTTTAAGAGAAGTTTATAGCGATATAGGCTTACCTCAAGAAACAAGAAAAAGCCCCCAAAACAATATATATACTCAAAAGAACTATAAAAAGAACAAAGGCCAAAGTTAGTAGAAGGAAGAAAATAATAAAGATCAAAGCAGAAATAAATGAAATAGACTAAAAAATAGAAAATATCAATGAAAATAAAAGCTGGTTCTTTGAAAAGATAAACAAAATAAAAAAAAAAAAACCTCTAGCCAGACTTATGAGAAAAAAGAGGGCCCAAATAAATAAAATCATAAATGAAAAGGAAGTTACAACTAATACCACAAAAATACAAAGGATCTTAAGAGACTACTGAAAACAATTATTTGCCAACATATTGGGCAACCTGGAAGAAATGGATAAATTCCTAGAAAGACACAACTTTCCAAGACTGAATCATGAAGCAAAAGAAAATCTGAATAGATTGATTACAAGTAATGAAACTGAATTAGTAATTTTAAAACTCCCAAGAAAAAAAATTTCAGGACCAGACGGTTTCACAGGTAAATTATACCAAACATTTAAAAAAGAGTTAATACCTATGCTTTTCAAACTTTCCAAAAAATTGAAGAGGATGGAATGCTTTCAAACTCATTTCATGAGGCTAACATTACCCTGATACCAAAGCCAGATGAAAACACTCCAAAAAAAAAAAGAAAATTATAGGTCAATATCCCTGATGAACATTGATGCAAAAATCTCAACTGAATATTAGCAAACCAAATTCAACAATGCATTAAAAGGATCATACAACATGATTAAGTACAACTTATTCCATGAATTCAAGGAAGGTTCAACATCTACAAATCAATCAACATGTTACACCACATTAACAAAAGAAAGGATAAAATCATATGATCAGATCAATAGATGCAGAAAAAAGCATTTGACAAAATTCAATATCTGTTCATGATAAAAACTCTCAACAAAGTCAATTTGGAGGGAGCATACCTCAAAGTAATAATAGCCATATATGACAAACCCAGAGTTAACATCACACTCAATGGTGAAAAGTTGAAAGCTTTTCCTCTAAGATCAGAAATAAGACAAGGACACCCATTATCACCACTTTTATTCAACATAGTATTGGAAATCTTAGCAACAGCAATTAGGCAAGAAAAGGAAATAAAAGGCATCTAAAATGGAATGGAAGTAAAACTGTCACTATTTGCAGATGACTTGGCATTATATATAGAAAACCCTAGGGGCACTTGGGTGGCTCAATTGGTTAAGTGTCTGACTCTTGATTTCAGCTCAGGTCATGATCTCATGGTTCATGAGTTCAAGCTCCCCATCAGGCTCTGTGCTGACAGCATGGAACCTGCTTAGCATCCTCTCTCTCCCTCTTTCTGTCCTTCTCCCACTTGCTCTCTCTCTCTCTCTCTCTCTCTCAAAATAAATAAATAAGCTTAAAAAAGAAAACCCTAAATACTCTACCAAAAACTATTAGAATAAATGAATTAAGTAAAGTTGCAGGATAGAAAATTAACATAAAGAGATCAGTTGCATTTTTATATACTAATGAGCTATCAAAAAGGGAAATTAAGAAAAAATCCCATTTATAAATTGCACTAAAAAAATAAAATACCTAGGAATAAATTTAACCAAGAAGGTGAAATACCTATACTCTGAAAACATAAGACACTGATGAAAGAAATTCAAGACAACACAAATAAATGGAAAGATACACCATGTTTACAGATTGGGAGAATTAATGTTAAAATGTTGATACTACCCAAAGCAATCTACAAATTCAATGCAATCCCTATCAAAAAGCAGTGACATTTTTCATGGAACTAGAACAAATAATCCTAAAATTTGTATAGAACCACAAAAGATCCTGAATAACCAAAGCAATTTTGAGAAAGAAGAACAAAACAGAAGGTATCATGCTCCCAGATTTCAAACTATATTACAAAGGTATAGTGATAAAAACAGTATGATACTAGCACAAAAATAGACATATAGATCAGTGAAACAGAATAGAGAGCCCTGAATTAAACCCACACTTACATGGTCAATTAATCTATGACAAAGGAGGCAAGAATATAAAATGAGGAAGAGAGTCACTTCAATAAATGGTGTTGGGAAAACAAGACAACTTGCAAAAGAATGAAACTGGACCACTTTGTTACCTCATACACAAAAATAACTTTACAATAGATTCAAGACTTGAATGTCAGACCTGAAGCCATAAAGCTCCTAGAAGAAAATATAAGCAGGAAGCTCTTTTATATTGGTCTTAGCAATATATTTTTGGACCATTTTCCTCCGACAAGGGCAACAAAAGCTAAAATAAACAAATAGGATTACATCAAACTAAAAAGCTTTTGCACAGAAAAAAAATCAACAAAATGGAAAGACAACATACAGAATGAGAGAAGGTTTTGCAAGTGATATATCCAATATGGAGTTAATATCCAAAATATATGGAGAACTTACACAACTTAATATCAAAAAACAACCTGCATAGACATTTTTCCAAAGAAGACATACAATCAACAGATATATGAAAAGATGCTCAATCACTAATCATCAGTAACCTGCCAATCAAAACCACAATGAGATATTACTGCACACTTGTCAGATAGTCTATTATCAAAAAGACACAAAATAACAAATGTTGGCAAGGATGTGGAGAAATGGGAACCCTGGTACTGTGTTGGTGGGAATTTAAATTGGTGCTGCCACTATGGAAAAAAGAATGGAGGTTCCTCAAAAAACTAAAAATAGAACTACTATATGATTCAGCAGTTCCACTTTTGAGTATTCATCTGAAGAAAACAAAAATGTTGATCCAAAGAGATATATACACCCCTATGTTCATGGCAGCATTATTTATAATAGCCAAGATATGGAAGCAACCTAAGTGTCCCCTGATAGATGAAGGGATAAAGATTATATTTATTTTTATTTTTATATATACACATATGCAATGCAATATTACTCAGCCATAAAAAGAATGAAATCTTACCACTTGTAAAAATATGGATGGACCTAGAGGGTATTATGCTAAGTGAAATAACTCAAAAAAAGTCAAATACTGTATGATTTCACTTACATGTGAAATCTTAAAAAAAAAACACAATGAACATACAAAATAGAAACAGGCTCATACATACAGTAAACAAACTGGTTATTACCAGATGGAGTAGGGGTTGGGAGGCAGGTGAAATAGGTGAAGGGGATTAAGAAATACAAACTTCTAGTTATAAAACAAATAAGTCATGGGGATAAAATGTACAGCATAGGAAATATAGTCAATAATATTGTAATAACTTTGTGTGGTGACAGATAGTAACTAGGTTTCTCATGGGGGTCATTTCATAATGCATAAAAATATCAAATCACTATGGTATATGCCTGAAACTAATAGGATACTGTATGTCATTTATACTTCAACAAAAAAGTTACTAAAATGTAAAATAAATTACAAATAGTAGCATTTTTTCTAAAAAACAAAAAGTTTAATAACATGTTATAGTAACTGCCAAAATTCCTGTAAAGCAACACTCCTCCCTGATGTTCTACTTCAAAAATTGACCTTCTATAGCTAATGAGAGTTAACAATTAAATTCAGGTGGCTCTAATAGAATACTTTTGCTTTTGATCCATCTATTTAGGTCAGCATTGTTCATATTTATAGTGTCAAGTTTAGTGTACTATATTTTCCAAAAAAAATATTTATTACTCTACGCCTGTAGTCTTGCTTCTGTTGTTTTCTTCTCAATATTCTTTGTCAGAGAACTAAACATGTTGCATTACCCTTCTCAGATTTCGTTTGAATTTGACAGGAAAATTAGGATGCACTCATATTTTTCTGTCCCTGCTTCTATAGTTGTTTGTCAATAGGGCAAATAAAGCTGTGAGGGATAGTAATTCATTTGGTATCAATCCAGACACATTTCAAATGGTCCTATGGGTGAGTGTTATGATAAAAACATAAGGAATGACTTTTATATCTATCCATTTAACAGGCTAATTATGCCCCCACAGTCTTTCTTTTATTAATAAATACCATGGATCTGCAAGTCATAAAATTACCTAAAAATTTTTTTTCAATCTGTATTATGCTTTAGAAGTTAGATATTCCAGTGCTTTTTTACCTACTCTATGTAAAAGAAAGGAAAGAAACACCCTTCTATTAATCCTAAATATTGCCCTTTTAGCTTCTCACTAAATCCTCAATTTCCTTCATTCTGGGCCCTGTACTCACTACTGTATCGTAACTGATTCAGTTAAGGTCACAAACGGCTTCCTATTTGTAAGATCCAAAGGAGATTTTTCAATCCTTACTTTACTGAACCTCTTCACTGTAACTTAGTAATGACAATAACTCCTTCTTTCCTGAAATTCTTCACTGTTGATCTTCAGGACACCAAACTGCTGTAGTTAATTTAGTGTATCTTCAACCAATTTTTTTCTTTTGTGGGTTCCTTTTCTTGCATTTTCTCAGGAAGTATTGATGTTTCCCAGGGTCTGTATCATTTCTCTTATCTTCTCACTTTACACTTTTCCACAGATGATAAAAGTAATGCTCAAATGTTCAAATATTTCCTATGTACTCATAACTCCTACATCTTTATCTCTAAACTCTATCACTTGCTCAGGCATAAGACTGCATGCTAAATATCTTACAGAAATATTAATAACACAACTGAGTTCATCTCTAAATCCATACTCTCCTCTTCTGTAATTATTTGGCATCTGTCATCTACTCAATCATTAAAACCAGAAATTTTAAAGTCATCTGGATTCCCTTTTCTCCTTCCTTTCCCCTATATCCAATTGGTGGCTATGTCCTCCTTAATATTCCTTGGGTCTGTCACCACTTTAACATCCACACTACCATTACCCAAGACAACCATCATCATTTGCCTAGACTAATACAACAGCTTCCTAACTGTTCTCCAAACCTCTTATATATTCCCCTTCAAATTTATCTACCAAAAAAGTTCCAGCCCAAACTATTCAAACTATTCAAAGCTTGTTAGTATTATTAAGCACCATGCTTAAAAAGCATTCAATGTCTATATTTCTTATATAGTAATGTCCAAACTCCCTAATATGTTAAGCTCTACATGAGTGTCTCTATGAGCCTTGCCAGTCTCATTTTTCATCCATTCCCCTATCAAATGCTAAATTCAAGCAATGTTGAACTGTTTGTCGTCCTTCACACATGTCTTCTTGCTTCTCATGTATTTCCTTTGTTTCTGCTGTCAAGAATTCCCTGTCAGGGTACTTGGGTGGCTCAGTGGGTTAAGTGTCTACCTTTGGCTCAGGTCATAATCTCACAGTTCATGAGTTCAAGCCCCACATCAGATCAGGCTCTCTGCTATCAGTGCAGAGCTTGCTTTGGATCCTCTGTCCCCTTCTCTCTCTGCCCCGTCTCTCTCTCTCTCTCTCTCTCTCTCTCTCTCTCTCTCTCTCTTTCTCTCTCTCTCAAAATTGATAAACTACAAAAAAAATCCCTGCCTATTTCCAAACATTCTTCACCTGGTTAACTTCTTTTTTTTTAAGTTTTTTTTTTTTTTTTTTTTGAGAGAGAGAGAGACAGACAGACAGAGAAAGCAGGGAAGGGGCAAAGATAGAAGGAGAGAGAGAATCCCCAGCAGGTTCCATGTTGTCAGCATGAAGCCCAATGTGGGGCCCGATCCCACGACCTGTGAGACCTGATCTGAAATCAAGAGTTTGAAGTTTAATGGACTGAGCCACCCAGGTGCCCCCACCTGGCTAACTTCTAACCATATTTTCAAATTCAAAATAGGCATCACCTTATCTAAAAAGCTTTCCCTGACATCCATATATCAGGCTTTTTCCCACTATCCTATGAACTACTGTATTTTGTTGATCTTTGTATCTCCATCATCTAGCAGAGTACCTGTTATAAAATGCATGCCTATTGAATAAAGGCATTCCAAAGGGTAACTCCTAACTATTAAATATGAAGATTTGATGAACATCTCTAAACTTACCCTTTCCCTTACAATGCATAACCTTCAGCTTTAATCTTCTCAGACTAAAGAAGCATACTCTTTATGCTCTACTCTTAAAGATCTTGCTCTTCAATCATCCCGATTACTTGTTACTTATATTTAGAACTTCTCCACTTCTTCACATCTTCTAGATATGGGAGTAAATCTTTAATTTTCATACAAAGTAGAATATTATATTTTTATGTTTAATATATACCATGATTATGCTTATTATTTTCTTGACCTCTTGGCCACAGCAACATACTAAATTGATGTCTTTGGGACATTCGTTCTTTCAACGAACATTTAGTAAGTGTCTATTTTGTGCTAGGAGCTGATAATTCAGCTCAACAAATGAAAGCAGGTAAAACAAGGTCCCTACTCTCATGCAGTTTGCATCTTGTTTTGGGGATGGAAGAAGTCAACACAGACAACAAACAAATAAGGAGTAAACAATAAAATATTGCCAAAGGCAGACATTCAACAGAAATATGCATGGGAAGTGCTATAAAGAAAATAAAATAGGTAGATATGATAAACCATACTTGGGTGCTTAGAAAGACTACTTTAGGCACTCACAGCTGCTGTCTATAGATGTAAATGGTAAACTAGGATCCTATTAGCCTATGAATATAATTTGGGTTATTTCCTTCAAATGCATGCTGTGTACCACACTCTCATCAGTGTCTTGCTCACTCACCTTTAAAAATCATACCTACTTTCTTTAATCAGTATGACACATCTTCCAATTCATTTGAGTCAGGGAAATGTTAAAAGTGGTTCCACAGAGTCCCTGGTTGAATTCGCCTGCTCACATTACAGAAAGTTAGAATGATTTTACAGAGAGCGACTTTTTCCATTTTACAACCTCCAGCTTAGCATTTCACTACCTAAAAGGCTATGACATTAACTGCAAATTTGCCAAGTGTATTGTAGACTTATTCTTCCACATAATTTTATTCAACAATTAACAAATATTATATTATAAACTTATGAAAAATAAGATTAGTCTCAGCATTTTTACCTGTGAGATATCTCAGTTTCTACTTGTCTACCCAGAGAAGTACATGGCTAACATCTGTATATCTGTAGTTCCTTTTTGCTCATGTGCTCAGTAGATCCCCTTCAAAGTGATTAAATTTTTGTTTGTGAAAAAATACCCTCAAAGATCCAACTGCTAGTGCTGGTGATAGAAATATAGAGAAAGAAAAAATGAGAAGATCTAAGAAAGTGATGGTTCTTAGCCAGCAAAATAGAACATTTATGTGGAAAATCACAGTGATTATAAGTGATATTTGCAGTATTATGAAATTCCAAAGTCTCTGGATGTGTCTTTTGTGAACATTAAGAGTCTACAGCAGTATTTTCTAAAATTGCCTGATCATCAGAATCACATGGGTCACATGCAAAAGATACAGATTATCAGGCTGTCTTCTCTGGAGACTATCATTCAGGAAGTAAGCTGAGACCAGGGAATCTGTATTTTTAACAATGGTACCAAGTGGCTGGGAAATACTGCTCTATATTACTTTCCTAGTAGGTAAAGAACTTGTGAAAACGGAGTGTAGAGGTTTTCACAAATAGTAGGTACTTAATAAATGCTATCATCCTTCTCTATTTCTTCCTTGTTTTTATGGCCCTTCTATACAATTGTGATATTTAAGGAGGCTTGTATATGTCACTTCTAAAGCTCTGTTTCCTATGTGAAAGAGGAGTCAAGTTCTTACATATTATCATGGTCTTCTCCCACAATTTTGCCATATAATCTCAATACTTTTATTCATCCAAATACCATATTACCTACCATGTCAAACATTCTTGGTAGCTGAACTTTATTTAAGCTTTTTGTTTAGGCCATTCATCAGCATTATTTTACATTTATCATGTTTTCCATTTAACTGGCTTTCAAATCTCAATATTTTTCTTAGGCTTAAAGTAATGATGATTTCATTCAATTTGTTATGCCTTAGGAAGAACAGATTGTATTACTATAATAGTATTTTAATCAGTACCATCACAGAACTAATTAGGGGAAGAAGTAAAACAGGAAAAGTTTTAATTCTTAGTCCAGTACTCTTTCCATCACACTGCATTGCGTCTCAGCATGCATTAATGTAAACACTTATAAATGCTCATTTCAGAACAATAAATAAATTTTAAGCTATTACTTATCCTAGAACATCTTTATTCTGCTGAATCTATAAACCATTTGTACTCAAACTGAATAATATTTGGAGTAAATGTTAATTTAATTCTTGAATTATCAAATAGAATTAGTGGCATCGTTATTCATTTCTAACCTTTTTACCTTTTTACATAACAGGACTAGATATGTCAGGTTTAACTATTAAGGGATGCATTGATTTCTGCTGACCTGAGTTTCTCAGAAATGACATTATTAGGAAAACTTCCAGTAACACATAGATATTTAAATGTGCTGCATCACCTAACATGACACAACAGAAGTTTATGGGCTAATTATAAGTTATCTCTGCACTTATATATTCTCCCTTATATTGTTAGTTTCTCATACATATGTCCTGTTTTCCCAAACTAGATGATCAGCTCTCACAGAGCAGAAACTATATGGTAAATCTTTGTTTTTTACCCCGAATGTAGTAAATTATCATTAAGTGCTTGCTATTTGGTTGATCACTTTCTCAGAGTATCACAAGGCACAACAGGGCCTCCTGGAAGCAGCTAACTGATTTGGACCCCTTATTAAAACGAGGTGAATGATTAAACTATAGTTTTCACAGACAGGCAGCCCTCAAGCTGAATCTAGTCTTCATAGAGTAGTTGTCATCAGATTCTTAAAAGAATCAATCTCAATAGTCCTACTTCCACACCTCTGACATTTGTTACCTGCCTATCCTAAAGTAGCCACTAATGCCATTCTTCTCACGAAAATCTCTAGAGAAAAAAGACTTTAAATATATAAATCATCACTTAAATAATCAAGAGTTTGCTTGATAACCAACTCAAACTTCTCCACCTTTATTTTCTTGCCTCTTTTCCACTTCTCAGCAATCAGACTAAACAAAATCTTTCACATAGTAAATCTGATATTGAAAGACTATGACCAAGTCACTTCTTAGCCATCCATTCTCCAGGAGAAATAAACCTAATTAATTTCACTTATTTTCACAAATCTATTTTCTATATCTTTCATTCTATCTCACTGATTCCAAACTCACCCTCTCCAATCCCCATCACCATTAGTGATTTGAGCCAAATGTAAACAGAAACATGTAAAAATTCTCTTACCTTAAACCTTTTCTGGCTTCCCATTGATTAGATATAGAATGCATTCGAATCCCATTACTGTGGCCTACAAGCCCCTAAGGACCTAACTTCCATCAGATTCTTCCACATAAACTCTTGCTACTTCCTGTTTTGCATTCTATGCTTCAGCAACTCTGTACTTATGTTTCCCACTGTTTACCTACATGCCTTTGCTCAAAATCCCCTCCCTACTTGGAGTACCCTCCCCAAGTTGTCTCCACCAATTTCTTACTCATTCTTTAAGGTTCCAGCTTTCCATTGTTATACCCATTCTCCACTAATTCCCACAGTGAGGTGTACACACCTGAGGAGGTACACAAGATGATGCATTGGAGTGTGGAAAATTTTAGAACTTTCATGTGTATGTATTCTTATCTCATCTTTTTAATATTGACATTTTGGTGGTATCTGTAATAAAAAATATTTATAAAATATACACATATACATTAGTTTTTAGATTATACATAAACTAACACACCCACACATGCATACAGGACAAACTTTTTTATGAATGAAATATATTGCCAACAAAATTTGGAATCTATTGCTTTCCTCTCTTCACTTTTGATGATTTCTTTCAATGACAGCGTCCACTCTTGTAGCATCAATTAACATGTAAATAAAGATGACTCCCACATCTATATTGTGAGCCCAAACTTCACTTTTAACCTTCATATTTAAATTTCCAGTCAGCTACCGAATATTTCCATGTAGGTGTTCTGGAGTTATTTCAAAGTCTGTCTTAAGTTTGAATCAACTTTTTGTTCCTCCGTATTACCCCAATCTATTGTTCCTAATGTTTCCTACTTTTGTTAACTACAAATTTTCTGAGCTTTAAACCTAGAAGCCTTTCTTGACTCCTCCTTTATTTCTTTCAAATACATTTTCTATTGTATACCCCCGCAACGATATCTTTATTTCAAGTCCTCTATTTTATTCTAACAACTGTTGGCAGCCTCGTAACTAGTTTCTTTATGTCCAATTTTATTTCCCTTTAGTTCCTTCTTCAGCCTTTGATAAGTATCAAATGATCCTTATAGATTGCAAATGAGATTAAGTCATCTTTCCTTCTTAAGACTGTTTGTCAGCCACCACTGACTTCTCCATAAAATGCATGATCTCTTTGCCTGGCTTGGCAGGCAGAGAAGACCCTCAATGACAATAGGGCCTCAACTCTCTCCAGAGTCATCTTTTCACCCTCTCACAAGATAAAGACAAGGGCCTGCTGTTTTCCAAGTGCATTATGCTCTCTCATTGCTCAGTGCATTTACTTATGTCATTTGTTTTGTCTAGAATGCCCTTCCCTTAGGACCTTTGCAAAAGTCAACTCAAATGGCCAGTTCAATTCAATTGAATTCAAATTCAAATTCTTCCTCTAGGAATTCTTTGCTGATAACAATTCTTTCCAAGATTGGTTTTGTCCATCAATTGTTAACAAAGAAATAATTAATTGCTAATTAACAATTAATCTTCTTAATCTTCTTAGGTGTTTCCAAAACTCCAGGTGCATAGTTCTATTAATGTGTAAAGCATGAATAAAGATTATTTTTGAATGAATTAATGGGTTGAAGCTCTTTTCTGAAAAAGCTCCAAGTTATCCATATATCTTTAAAAATTCAAAGAAAAAAAGCTTATTTTTATTAGATCTGAACTAGTTCAGAAAATAATGGAAAGATGACTTCTTTACTTTTGTATAAAAGCTTCTGAGAAATTTAGAGCTATAAGGGAACCATAGCAGCTGATTAGTCTCACTTTCATTTTACTGGTGAGGAAACTAAGACTTGGAATTTACATACTTGTCTATGCTCTGTAGGTAAAAACTAGCAGAGATGGAAATGAAAACAACCTCCTCTGTCTCTCTTTTCTGTGTGTATTTTCCTGACTACACTAGAAGTTCTTAACCCTTTTTGTGACATAGATCCCTATGACAGTCTGGTGAAGCTTATGAACTCCTTCTCAAAATAATATTTTTCTCTTTCTTTTTTTTAATTTTTTTAATGGTTTTATTCATTTTTGAAAGACAGATAGATACAGAGCGCTAATGGCAGAGGGGCAGAGAGAGAGAGGGAGACACAGAATCGGAAGCAGGCTCCAGAATCTGAGCTGTCAGCACAGAGCCCGACGCGGGGCTTGAACTCACGAGCTGTGAGATCATGACCTGAGCCGAAGTTGGACGCCCAGCCGACTGAGCCACCCAGGTGCCCCTCAAAATAATATTTTTAAATAAATAAAATACATAGGATTACAAAAAAACTAAATATGATGAAATAAAGCTATCAAACTTTTTGAAAATTGGGATATATACATAGTAAAATATATGTTCATTAAAGAATTAAGTAATAAGATCTATTGACAGAATTACCAATTATTCTAATTTTGTAGTGATGACCATAAATGATGTTTTGAAATAATTACAAGCACTATAATGTGAGTTCTATTGATGAAAAAGTCATAGGCACAGCTAATATAACTGTGCTGGTTTTTGTTGTTGTTTTGTTTTGTTTTGTTTTAACCTACATTGATCATTGAAGAAAGTGCTAATCTTTAGTAATAGAGTAGTGGAAATAAAGAGGTAATAATTTTCTGATAAAAATTCATGGACAGGATACTTGAATCTACACATGTGTTAAACCTGTATAGATCTAAGCACACATGCATACACACATACACACACACACACACACGCACACATGCACATGGGTATAAAACTAGAGAAATCTAAGTAGGATCAGTAGATTGTGTAACTATTCATATCCTGGCTATGATACTGTACTATATAGTTTTGCAAAATATTGCCATTGGGGGAAACTGGATAAAGGATATATAGAACCTCCCTATATTTTACAAATGCATGTATATCTACAATTACCTTAACAAAAATTTCAGTTAAAACATTCAAACTACAAGTTATGAACCCTTTCACTATCAAAATCTTGATGTAATGTTTCTCGAAGTGTTTTTGAAGATGTGTTCCAAAGCCTATGAAAGGTACTGGGAAATCCAGAAATATTTTTTAAAAAGCTCTAACTCAGACTTGTCTATTTGCCCCCCAAAACTCTTTGTGGGATGGTTAGCATCTCAAGTGGACTTGCATTCCACAAACTTCAATTTGAAAGTGCTGCCTTGTTCATCACAGAATCATGTCAGCCCTTATCACAACAGCCCATGAAAAACATTCAAGTTAGCATTTGAATTAGAATATCGCAACAGACTATTCCCACTCTTCTTTCATCACTGTTTTTGAGCAACATGGTTTACTTTGGGGTGGTGTCTGTTTGGAAGGATAAGGCAACCAGGTGGAAGGGCTATGTGGGTGTACTGTAACACTTTCACACTCATTATTTTCCTTTGCAATTCAGTGAGCTGTACTGAATTGAAAATAAATCTGTCAACAACCAAAGCAAAAGAAAAAATAAAAATGTTCTGAGCAAGAGGAATCAATTTAAGGGAACATAGCAAAAAAATTAAAAAATAAAAAATAAAATGCATAAGATATATACAGAACTCTTTTCACAAATTTAGGTACATAAACTCACATTTGAAGAAATTGAGTCATGCTCTTTTGCATATACATAGAGAAGGTATTCCTAGGTTGAGTATTGTTTAGCACATCAGTACTTTTGAATTTTTTTACCCAAGATTTCTGAGAGTACTACTTTGGAATGATTATAAATTGCATTCAACTTAATGCAGTACAGCGTGGTAAAAAGAGCACTCAGCTTGGAAACATGAAATGAGGATTTTAATCACATCTATGCCACTCACTGTGTGACTTTAGGCAAGTTATTTTGCCTCCCTTGAACTTCTGAAATACGTGCTTTGTTGCCTACATTCAGGAGTGAAAGAGAATAAAGTTCAGACTAGCTGATCTCAAAGTAACCTTTATGATAGGAGAAGATAGGATTCAGTAGGCAGAGAGGGAAAAGTTATGACCTGAGATCCCTGGGTGGGGAAAAACACCTGTTTTGGAACAGTGCTTGGAGCCTCTGACCACAGCAAACCCCCTCAGGCATAAGGTTCCTCTTAAGAATGTAACATACCCCACTTACTCCCCTTCAGGTTTCCCTCAGGAATTTGACAAAAGACCTAAGTATGGCTGTAGACCACCCCTCATACAATGAAAATGAGCCAATCAGGAATGAGCAACCCAGCACCTAGAGTTATCAAGCCAATAAGGGTAGAACCCAAGAAAGAACAAGGGGGAAGGGTAGAGGGAGGGCTGACCAGAACCTTGTAAAACAAGCACCCTTGCCTACAGTTCTTGGGCATTCGCTTACCAATATCCCTTCTCTATAAAGAGAGCTTTCCTACTATTCTTCCTTTCTGATCTTATATTCTAATAAACTTTGGCCTGCTGCTCATTTCATGTCCACCTCTTCCTTCTTCGAAGAGGCAAGACAACGAATCCCAGGTATTATGGTAAAAAATCCTGCAACACCTTTTAGCTATATAGAAGCAATTGTTGTCTTTGATCTATTATCGAAAACATGTATAATTCTCATATTGAAAGTACAATTGCCAACACTTAATGAATCTTACTCTGCAACAACTCTTTTATGTGTTTCACATACATAATTTATTTTTATTATTATTTATTTATTTATTATATTATTTGGATCCTTACTACAACCTGTGAGGTAAATATTACTATTATTTGTTTTTTTAGATGAAAAAAACTGAGACATAGAAAGGCCACATAACTTGCCCAATGTCATGCAGCTAGTTAATGGAAGAGCAGGAATTTGAACCTAGGTAGTCTGACTCCAAAATCTCTGAGATTAACCAAGTTATTGAAGGGAAGCAGAATTTGCCATCCCAAAATATGCTTCTTTGGCTAAAGGATTACTTTAAGCTGGTTATCTTTTTTTAATTGAAGTATAGTTGACATACAATGTTATATTAGTTTCAGTTTTACAACACAGTGATTTGACAATTCTATACATTACTCAATGGTTACCTTGATAAGTGTGGTCACGACTTGTCACCATACAACATTATTACATTATGGACTATATTCTCTATGCCATACTTCCAAATTCCACAAACTGGTTATTTTTAAGAAATAGCAGATACAGGAGAAGCTCTAAAAACCAAGTAGAAGTTACCCTTTTGTAAAGAATATTTATATTTATAATGAAAAATCTCCATTTGTAAGGGTGTCTTCCTCCTGTAAGTCTCTAGAAACACACATCAATGGAGAAGACAATGACCTAAATCTACATAACAGTCATTCCTTGTTTACTGTACTTTTTCTGATAGCCTCTTATAACTGGCTTTCCCACCCTCCAACATTTTCTTTTGTCTGTAGATGGAGATGGTATTTAAGGTTATGGCTTCTGCCATTTTGGGATGTTTCTCAATTTTTCTGGATATCTTCCATGTATACATGAGTTATACATGCTATTACACTTGTTTTTCTCTCGTTAATCTGTCTTTTAGAACAGGGGAGTCTCAGCCAAGTAACTTAGAAGAGTAAAGGAAAAAATATTTTTCCTCCCGTAACGTATGAAACTGAAGAAATAAATACACATGCAGAGAGAAGATGGAACCCCCCAAAAAAGGAAAATGCTATAACCATGCAATTTTAGTAGTTGCATATTCCATATGTATGTCAAGACCTTAAATGATATTACACATATAAAACAATGTGAAGCACTCAGGAAGCTGTTTTGCTGTTCTGAAAGTTATACAATAAAAGAAAGACACTCCTAAGAATAAAGCTTTAGTGGTCCCAAATCCTTATTCCCTGGACTTATTTCTGCACTCAAAAAAAAAAAAAAAAAAAATAGATCAACGTGTTTTTGCAACAGTTTATGTATAAAATGTTTTCCTTTTGGTGTATTCTGTTTGGTACATATAAAACAAAGTGTGTGTACTTCGTAGATAAAGAATGCTAGTCTGTAAGCACAGAAGAAATCTTAATAGCTCCCAATTTATCAATGAGTAGTTGTTTAACAAAAAATTTGGTTGGCCTTTGTCCTTAGTTCCTGGGAGGTAACTTCTAAATTCTTGGAATTTCCCAAGTGATAAGAATGTCTTTGTTATTCATAGTAGGCTCTGATAGTTTATGCTAATAAGGTGACTCATGGTGGGTTCCTATATAGTTTGAGCTAACTGAGATGACTTAGGTTAGAAGATGGCCATGACAGAAAAACTATGTGATTAGATGTTTAAGGATTCAGGTCATGTTACCTCTGGGGAGGCAAAGGAAGCTGGAGGTTGAGTGCCATTACATAGCCAATGATTTAATTAATCATGCCTATATGATGAAACTCCAATAAAAAGTCTGGACACTGAAGCTTCCCTGGTTAACAATACTCTGTATATATTGTTACATGTAAATGTGCCAGGAAGATGATGCATCTTGACTCCACTGGGAAAGGAAGCTGGAAACTTCATATCTGGGACCCTCCTAGTTCTTTCCATATACATCTCTGCTTTTGGCTGGTCTTGGATTTTATACTTTTTATTATTATAAAGCTATAATCATAAGTGGTACTTTCATGAGTTTTGTGAGCCATTTTAGTGAATTTATTGAACTTGATGGGGGTAGTGGGAAAGCCTGAATTTATGGCCAATTGATCAGAAGTGTGCATGGCCTGGGAACCCCCAAGCAGATGGTTGATGTTTGAAATGAGAACAGTGTGGGGAGGATTATGTCCTTAACCTGTTACGGAACCAAGCTGGATTGCTGGTGGAAAAACCAAGCAACACTCAGAGATCCTGGTGGATTGGAGTTTTATTTTACACCAGCAGGCTCAGACAAGATCCTTCTCCAGAGATCTGAGTCCTGAGCATAAGCACAGGGAACTATTTATTGTCTGTTACTTCCGCATTTCATGTTAGTAGTAATTTGGCATGCTCAGCAACCAGGGCAGGAAGAAGAACCTGAAAGAGGAGTCTCTAAGGTAGGAACTAGAGCTTATGTTTGTCCCATCAGCCATTTATGGTGCATAACTTTACTTATTTTCCCAACAAACCTATGAAGCTTGGCCTAACTCCAGGAAGTTAGTACGAGAAGTGAGATGATTCATTTTCAAAATTACCAAATAAAAGCTGTGCTGTATGGTTACCAATAGGTTTACAACCTATTGGAAATATATATGAACTCCTCCTCCCACCAATGGAGTTCCAAACCCTTAGACACTTCACTTCCTGGTCCTTCTTCCCCTCTCCATTTCTCAGGTTTGTTTTTCTGGGCTTTGCAGTGAGCATGAGCCAAAGATCTGAAGTCTCTGAGTCACCTCGAGGAATGTATGTTTGTTCGAATCAGACTACTTTTTTGGTCTTCCATGGGCATAGATGACTTCCCAGTGAAAGGGCGGGCCTACGCTAGCCGACTCCATCTTGTTCTGTGTCCTTCACCTAGACCACGCCTCCACCCCTTGAGTAACCTCCCACTCACCCGTTCAAAATTCCTGGTCAAAACACGCCCAGCAACCTGCGTAACAGGACTCCGACCCTTCCCCAGCCAATCAGCTGAGGCCACAGCCATTACCTCACCAACTGCCCCTAGGCCCCAATAAAACCTTTGTCCTTTTGAAACTCACTCTCTCTCCCTGGTATCTCACCGCTGCGTGGGTGCAGGTAGGGGATTGAGCTCGAGCTAGCTCGAATAAAGGCTCTTCTGCTTTTGCATTGGACTCGGCTCCCTGGTGGTCTTTGGGGATCACGAATTCTGGGCATAACACCAGTAAGGCTGTAATCTCTGTAGTACTCAGCCAATGAGGAATCAGGGGAGAGACTTCACACTAGGAGATAAATTGCCTGCTGTAACTGCCCTGAGTGTGCCTGTCCATCAGACACCCACTCTTGTAAGAAAAGCGATTGAAGCTTAGCTTCACTGTGCTCCAAGTCTCTGCATCCCTCCTTTGATTGGAGCAGTAGGCTTATTTTTCACAGTATCAAAAGTCATTGCAATAGTCTAGTAAAAACTAACTTAGAGTATGACATTAGAAATATTTAAGAGGGGCGCCTGGGTGGCTCAGTCGGTTAAGCGGCCAACTTCGGCTCAGGTCATGATCTCGTGGTCTGTGAGTTCGAGCCCCGCGTCTGGCTCTGTGCTGACAGCTCAGAGCCTGGAGCCTGTTTCAGATTCTGTGTCTCCCTCTCTCTGACCCTCCCCTGTTCATGCTCTGTCTCTCCCTGTCTCAAAAATAAATAAAACGTTAAAAAAATTTAAAAAAATAAAAAAGAAATATTTAAGAGAAGGTGACCATTACAAATTTCTATACTGCATTAGGATTGTACAAACAGCTCTTCGTATAATGTATTTAAAATTTTTTTCAATAGCATAAATAATAACAATTTTGAAATCTAAAATAATACTTTTATAGTCTGTCTTTAAACCAACTCGTAGCCTATGAAACCATGCATTTCAGTGCATAAAGCTGAATTCCTTGGTGTAAAGCAAGACATTCACTATTTCTTTTTCTTACTAAAATCAAAGCCTTTCAACCTAGATGTTTTCATGACACTAGATAAATTGATTATATCCATCAGCTTTATGTCAACATTAGGCAGGCAATTTTCAAGCAAAACTTTATTTTTCT
The DNA here is from genome assembly GCF_046562875.1 of Panthera onca. Classification (NCBI taxonomy): domain Eukaryota; kingdom Metazoa; phylum Chordata; class Mammalia; order Carnivora; family Felidae; genus Panthera; species Panthera onca. Next base: position 26,335,066 of record NC_138357.1, read on the forward strand.
TTCACTGAGTCTAAATCCAAACTTTAATCTTTTATCTCTATCCTTCAAACTCAACTTTCAGTGACATCAACATGGTTAGGAAAAAGTCTTATTGTGTAATATGAAGATAATAGTGTTGACTTTTCAGTAACATCACAGTTCTACAACTATGTCCAATGATATGGAAACTTGATATCAAAACAATAGAAAATCATTTGCTGACTTTAATGGATTTCTTATATCCAGATTAAAGAACACACATCTCATTAGGTGAAAGATGGCTAGGGTGATATAAGGAATCTAGTAAATAAGGAATTAATTGAACTCATCCCCAACATTTGGAGGGTGGGTCAACTTTAGTATTTCTGAAGGAAGCTGTGACTGTCCAAGCTGATTTTCTAACTAAGCAAAGGATTATTAACCATTCGTGGTTAGTTCAGTTTCCCAAGCCTCATGATTAAGAGCAATTTTAGATCTGGTGCTTCATTTTCCTTTTCAATAAGTGTTTATTGATTACTCTTTATGTACCCAGCACTATGTTAGGCACAAAGAAAATGGAGATTAAAAAAAAAAACTCACCTCATGCCCTAAGGATCTCTTGTCCAATGGGAGAAACAACCAAGGGAGCAATGTGGTAAATTCTGTGAAAGTTATACCCAGCACTCTATTGGAGCAGAGAAGAAGGAGCACTTACCTCAGGCTGGAAGTATCAGAAAGGGTTTCACAGAAATAGATTGCTTAGGTTGAAAATAAATCAAGGCAAAGAAGGGGAATTAATGACAGAAAAGAGACATGGAGACAAGATGACTACACATCTGGCTTTTGCCAGAAGTGAGGGGACACAGGACTGGAAAGTCCCAGGCAAACCAGAATGAGTTGGTCACATTTCAAGGAAATTGTATTCCTTTATTAGATGAGGACCAACATTTTTAAAAAGAAAAGAATGGGGGCACCTGGGTGGCTCAGCTGGTTGAGTGTCTGACTTTGGCCTAGGTCATGATTTTGTGGCTCGTGAGTTTGAGCCCCGCGTCGGGCTCTCTACTGTCAGTGCAGAGCCCACTTCAGATCCTCTATCTCCTTCCCTTTCTGCCCCTTCCCTGCTTGTGCTCTCTCTCTCTCTCTCTCTCTCTCAAAAATAAATAACACATTAAAAATAAATAAAAAGAAAGGAATATATTGTAAAGTTCAGTATTATTTAATGACATTTTTGTTTCAGGAATGTGAGGTGTGTGTGTATATGTGTATGTGTATACATGCACATGTGCATGAGTAAACCCAAATCTAGGAATTTTTTTCAGTTCTTTTTTCCAACAATTTCTGAACACTTTTGAGCAACTACATGTTCAGAGAGTAAGCAAGGACCTATTTCCCAAAGTGAACAAGCAAGCAAGATAGACTTTATGTGCATAAAACCCATGCAGTAAAGTTGCTTGATCCCAAAAGGGGCCCCACACTTGATATAATGTTCTGCTGTCACCATCGTGAAATTCTGAATACTTTTGTGTGTGGAGGTGTGTTTTGTAAATCAAATCCAATGGCACATTGGAGCATGGGCATGAGCAGAGGAGAATAAACAAATGAAGCTATGGTATTGTAGAAATTGTTGCCTTTGTCTACTCAAGATAATTTCCCAAGCCCATTTCTTATAAAAATGAATGAACACATGACCCAGGCTGAAACCATTATAGCAACCCAATTGTATGACCCCATTGATTTGCACAGGATGGACATCCCATCCTTGCATGCAAGCAAAGTATTTCCTCAGGATTTTTCAGCTGTAGGTTGTGGTGAAATGTCTCTCTTACCTCTAGTCAAGGAACTATATAGTTATCAAAACAAGTATGAGGATATGACTCTAGAGTTGTCAGAAGCTATTTTCTCTACCAAGTAAAAAAGCCTGGGAAGAACTAATTCTCAAGCCAAAGGGAGAGAGGGGCAGTAGGAAAAAAAGAGACCCATGGCATTGAGACCCTACTTAACATATCTGAGCTTCCTAGAGCTATATTGTTCTTGCAGTTTTGTTTCTTCTTCTCTGGATTCAGGGAATTATCTTATATAATTTCGATACATTCATTTTCCTCCTAAGCTAGTTGGAGTTAGATTTCTATCTCCTGCAACCAAAATAAACCAGACTAATAGATGGATGACAACTTTAAATAATTGAAATTACAATGTTAATCTTTGTAGAGTATTTGTAATGTGTCAAATACATACAGTAACTCATGACCATATCAATTCTGTGAGCAAGGTAAGACAAGTATCATTACAGGTGTGCCTTCCATACATTAGATGGCAAGCTTCATAAAGAAAAAAAAACTAGGTCATCTGGGTGGTTGAGGCAATTAAGCATCCTACTCTTGATTTCAGCTCAGGTCATGATCTCACTGTTCGTGAGTTCAAGCCCCACATTGTGCTCTGCACTGACAGTGTGAGCATGTTTGGGATTCTCTCTCTTTCCCTCTCTCTCTGCCTCTCCCCTGCCTGCCCTCTCTCTCAAAATAAATAAAAATAAACCTCAAAAAAGTGTATCTTTTTCAAATTTTATAATTATCCAGCAGCCAACTATATTTTAGAAATAATAAAACTGAGATTTACGGGTTATTATTGACCCAAGATTATACAATGGTAAGTGGTTGGTCAACTACTGGTTCCCCTTGACCTCCAGTATTTTCTGTTTTATGACTGGCCCCACATTTAGCATTGGAGATACAAAGGTAAACAAGATCCTAGTCCTTACTCTCAAAAAATTCAGAGTCTGATGCAACGGTTCATAGACATACTCCTGATTTCTTGATATATCCTATTCCATTTTGTTGAAATGATGAATCCAGTAGAAGGTTTGTATTAACTATACTTACAAAAGGGTCTCATAGTACACAGGGTATACATATTACATAATATTTTAATTGTTATCAAATGAGAATTTCCTGTCGTATCCAGTACAGCACTAAAACCTGGCATGTGATGAATACTTCATTAACTAGCTGTATGGCTGCACTCCCCACACCCACCTCCAATTAGTCTTATTTAAAGGTAATATATTGGGGCGCCTGGGTGGCTCAGTCGGTTGAGTGTCCGACTTCAGCTCAGGTCATGATCTCGCAGTTCGTGCATTCAAGCCCTGTGTCTGGTTCTGTGCTGACAACTTCAGAGCCTGAAGCCTGCTTCCGATTCTGTCTCCCTCTCTCTGCCCCTTCCCCACTCATGCTCTGTCTCTCTGTCTCTCAAAAATGAATAAATGTTAAAAAAAATTTTAGAGGTGATACATTAGGGCACTTAAAAGATTGGGATCTTGAGACAAATAGAAATTGGTCAAGTTTCTGTTCTGCCACTTAAGAGTTCTATTACTACTAGAAAGTTACATAATTTTTTTGTGCTTTACTTTCCTTATCTGTAGCATGGGGATAATAATAGTCCTTACCTCACAGGATTTGGTGTAAGGACTAAATGTGGTGTTGCAATGTAAAGCACTTAGCCTATATTTTGCAATGTAATATATTTTAAATTTGGGGGTTTTTCCTAATCCAAAGTTAAAATAAAGTATAAGAAATACCAGCAGGTGATTAAATAATCAAAACAGTGTGATCTGCAGTAAATCAAAGGCATGCACAAAGTTGTAATAGTGCACTTTCATAATTAAATGAGAAAGTCGTCCTGACAGCACTTTTTATGATTTTACTACTAAGTATCTTTATTTAATTCTGCTTTGACATTAATATTGATATCGCAACCACATTATTTGCAAGCACCTAGTTTATGAAACTTGCATAGTTCATATATTATAAAAATTAAAATTCATTACAAAGTAAATTGTTAATTCTATAGTTGAGCTGTACAAGGAACACCCACTGCAATCTCCTTTTCCCCCCATTTACCTCCCTTTTTAGAATAGTAATGCTATCTAAACTTCTTTTGGGGATTAATATTATTTAAGTCTGAACGTGAATTTACAAGTGTTCACTGGATTAATCTAAGTATCTTGTTAATTTGTAGTAATTACCTTAACTTTTTCTATTCTAATTTTTAAAAGATTTGAATAGCAAAGCAGCATGCATTGATTAAAATTCTAAATTGACAAAGACTGTTAATTGGGTAGCATACATTTAATGCAAAATATGGTGTTACACATCTTACTTATTTCAGTGTAGGATGATCCGATATGGCAATCAAAATGCATGCAGTTCAGATACCAGCCTCAGCCTTACAATTTTTTTTTTGAGAGAAATAAAAAATTGCCTTCAGACACTGAATTTCAGGTACTCTTCATAAACATTTTCAGTAGTTAGTTGCTCAATTCTAGTGCATTTATTTAATGTCTACAAATAGTGTATATATTTTGGCTTGCCAAATACTTCTTTTGTTTCATAACATTTCCTTAGTATAAATCAGGGGTCTTCAAACTGCAGCCCATGAACCAAATCCACCATGCAATCTCATTTTGTGAATAAAATTTTTTTGGAACACATCCACTCACTCCCAAATGTTTATGTATTTGCTGCTTCCTTGACTTTACAATGATAACAGAAGTTGCAACAGAGATAGGGAAGCCCTTTACAGAAAGGTTTGCTGAACTCTGGGCAAAATAATTCAAACCATTATATCATTTCTCTAATATCATGAATGCTCCATTCGACTGGAAGCTTCACTAAGCCAAATTTGATTTGGGGGCTCCGTTCATCTATGGTAGCATATTTTCACTTTCTTTTCTCAAATTCATTTAGATTTAGTATAGACCCATTGATCACATCTAATAACCATATATTCATTCCATGCCTAGCTGTTCTATTTGAGGTTTTCTAGGAAAACCTTACAATTTTGTAAGTCTCCTGTTAATCCTTACTATTCTAAACTTTTAATACATGACACTTATGATCAACCCATCAAGAAAGAAGTACCCTCTCCTTGCTTGGATCTGATAGATGACACAATCATATTTCTTGTAGTTATGTGTGGTCTTCTCTAGCTCATCTTCGTCCTCTCACTCTCTGAACGTTCTCCTTGGCCCTTTTCTAGTCTCATGCCATGTATATTCATTAAAAATTTCATTTACTCTCATTATTTTATTTTTTTTAAAAAATTTAACGTTTATTTATTTTTGAGAGAGAGAGAGAGAGAAACAGAGTGTGAGTGAGGGAGGGGCAGAGAGAGAGGGAGACACAGAACTCAAAGGAGGCTCCAGGTTCTGTGCTGTCAGCACAGAGCCCAACGCAGGGCAAGAACTCACCAACCATGAGATCATGACAGAGCTGAAGTCAGCAGCTTTAACCGACTGAGCCATCCAGAAGCCCCTTATTCTCATTATTTTAACTATCACATCTATGACTGCTGACTCAAAAAAAGACCACCAATGGGGGTGGCTAACAGTGCAGAACTTGCTTGGTATTCTCTCTCTCTCTCTCTCTCTCTCTCTCCCTCTCTCTCTGCTGCTCCCTTGCTTGCTCTCTCACTCTCTCTCAAATAAATACATAAACTTAAAAAAATACCACCAACAAAAATCTGTTAGTGAAACAAAGCAGAATGTGTTACTTGTTGTAATAAGTGGAAATACTACCTTCGCAAGGTCTTAGTAGTATCTTGGAAGGGGAAGGCAAAGGCAGATGTTTATAAAATTTGAGGGTTTGGTTTAAGGTACCTCTTTCAAAGTAGGGACCTGATTAGAATTGAACAAAATTTGTGATATAGATTTTTAAATGTATATATTGGTGTATACATCAAGGCAAGAGTTTTTTTTTTTTAAACATTTATTTATTTTTTAGAGACAGAGCATGAGCAGGGGAGGGGCAGAGAGAGGGAGACATGGAATCTGAAACAGGCTCCGAGGCATCAGCATGGAACTCATGAACCGTGAGATCATGAACTGAGCCGAAATCGGACGCTTAACCGACTGAGCCACCCAGGTGCCCCAGCAAGGCAAGAGTTTTAAAGTAAGTCTTGTTGAGTAATCATTTGATTAAGTGAGCAATTTTCTCACTGAGTGATCTAGCAATCTGAGAATGGGGATATTTACCCTGATGAGTAACATCTTGTCTTGAGAAGGGCAACTAGCTGAGCCAGCTTACTCTTTAGATAGATAACTTCTCAGAAAGTTCCTGAAACAAACAATAAATTTTTTTCAACCTTAGCTTCCTAGGCAAGAATTTCCCTGAGCAGTGATGTTGATATTGACATCCTTGCTTCTTGATCCTGTTAAGCTGTATGCCTGCAGGAAGTTTGTTTTCACTTCTATTCCAATAACTATCAAATATCATGCAGGAAGTTTGTTTTCACTTCTATTCCAATAACTATCAAATATCATCTACGAAATTATCCATTTACTCTGGTTCCCTACTATACCAGCTCTTCTAATTGCCTTTTTTCCCACCTATTTCCCCCATCCCCCTCCTCCCTCCCCTCTGGCAACCACCAGTTTATTCTCTCGTATTTTCTTCTGTTTATTTGAGTCTGTTCTTTGGGGTGAAGGAGGAGTTGTTCATTTGTTTTGTTTTTTACACTGCACACATAAATGAAATCATATGCAATTTGTCTATTCAGGTTCTCTGCCCATTTTTTAATTAGGTTATTTGTTTTTTTTTTTAAGTTTTTATTTTAATTCCAGTTACTTAACATACAGTGTTATATTAATTTCAGTTGTACAACATAATGATTCAATAATTTCATACATCACCCAGTGCTCATCACAATACATGCACTCTTTGATCCTCACCACCTATTTAACCCATTCCCCCTGCCAATGTCCCCTCTGGTAACCATCAGTTTGTTCTCTACAATTAAGAGTCTGTTTCTTGGTTTGTCACTTCCCGCCGCACCCCCCCCAACCGCATTGCTTGTTTGTTTTGTTTCTTAAATTCCACATGTGAGTGAAATCATATGATATTTGTCTTCTGACTGACTTATTTCACTTATCATAATACTCTCTAGTTCCATCCATGTCATTGCAAATGGCAAGATTTCATTCTTTTTTATGGCTGAATACTATTCATCTATATCTATATCTATTTATCATATCTATATATATCATATCTATAGATATGATAAATAGATATAGATATAGATATATAGATATAGATATCACATCTTCTTTATCCATTCATCAGTATATAGACACTTGGGCTGCTTCCATATCTTTGCTATTATAAATAATGCTACTATAAACATAGGGGTGCATGTATCCCTTTGGATTACTGTTCTTACATTCTTTGAGTAAATACCCAGTAATGTAATTGCTGAGTTGTAGGAAGGTAGTTCTATTTTTAACTTTTTGAGGAACCTCCATATTGTTTTCCAGAGTGGCTGCAGCAGTTTGCATTCCCACCAGCAGGGCACAAGTGTTCCTTTGCACTTGCATCCTCACCAATACCTGCTGTTTCTTATGTTGTTGATTTTAGTCATTCTGACAGGTGTGAGGTGATATTTCATTGCAGTTTTGATTTGCATTTCCCTGATGATGAGTGATGTTGAGAATCTTTCTTTTCATGTGTCTGTTGGCCTTCTGTATGCCTTCTTTGGAGAACTGTCTGTTCATATCTTCTGCCTATTCTTTTTTTTTTTTTTTAATTTTTTTTTTAACGTTTATTTATTTTTGAGACAGAGAGAGACAGAGCATGAACAGGGGAGGGGCAGAGAGAGAGGGAGACACAGAATCGGAAACAGGCTCCAGGCTCTGAGCTGTCAGCACAGAGCCTGACGCGGGGCTCGAACTCACGGACCGTGAGATCATGACCTGAGCCGAAGTCGGCCGCTCAACCAACCAAGCCACCCAGGCGCCCCTCTTCTGCCTATTCTTAATTGGATTATGTTGTTGTTTTTTTTAGGTGTTGAGTTTCATAAGTTCTTTATATGTTTTGGAAACTAACCCTTTATAAGATATGTCATTTGCAAATATCTTCTCCCATTCCATATGTTGCCTCTTAGTTTTGTTGATTGTTTCCTTCACTGAGCACAAGATTTTATTTTGATGAAGTCCAAATAGTTTATTTTTGCTTTTGTTTCCCTTGACTCAGGAGACCTATCTAGAAAAAAAAAAGTTTCTCCAGCCAATGTCAGAGAAGTTACTGTCTGGGATTTTTATGATTTCAGGTCTCACACTTAGGTCCTTAATCCATTCCGAGTTTACTTTTGTGTGTGGTATGAGAAAGTGGTTTAATTACATTCATTTGAATGTTGTTGTCCAGTTTTCCCAACACCATTTTTTGAAGAGACTGTCTTTTTCCCATTGCATATTCTTGCCTCCTTTGTTGAAGATTGATTAATCATGGGTTTATTTCTGGATTCTCTATTCTATTTTACTGATCTATGTGTCTGTTTTTGTGCCAGTACCAGACTGTTTTTGATTACTACAGTTTGTCCTATATCTTGAAATCTAGGATTGTGATACCTCCAGTTTTGTTCTTTTTTCTTAAGATTGCTTTGGTCTTTAATTCAGGGTCTTTTATGGTTCCATACAAATTTTAGGATTATTTGTTCTAGTTATGTGAAAAATACTATTGATATTTTAGTAGTGATTGAATTGAATATTTAGATTTCTTTTGATAGTATGGACTTTTTAATAATATTAATTCTTCCAATCCATGAACATGTTATATCCTTCCATTTGTTTGTGTTGCCTTCAATTTCTTTCATCGATGTTTTACAGTTTTCAGAGTACAAGACTTTTACCTCCTTGGTTAAATTTATTCATAGGTGTTTTATTATTTTTGGTGCTATCATAAATGGATTGTTTTCTTAATTTCTCTTTCTGCTACTTCATTATTAGCATATATAAATCGAACCAATTTCTGTGTAATTTTGTATCCTGTGACTTTACTGAATCCATTTATTAATTCTAATAGTTTTTTGGTAGGATCTTTAAGTTTTCAAAAAATAGTGTCATGTCATCTCTGTCATCTGTAAATAGTGACAGTTTTACTTCTTCCTTACCAATTTCAATGCTTTTTATTTTTTTTAATTAATTAATTTATTTTTTGTCTGCTGGTTGCAGCTGAGACTTCCAGTATTATGTTGAATAAAAGTGGTGACAGGGGATATCCTTGTTGTTCTTGATCTTAAAGGAAAAGTTTTCAGTTTTTCACCATTGCATATAGTGTTAGTTGTGGGCTTTTCATATAGGGACTTTTTTATGTTGAGATATGTTCCCTCTAAATCCACCTTGTTCAGAATTTTTACCATAAATTGATGTTGAATTTTGTCAAATATTTTTTCTGCATCTACTTAGATGATCATATAATTTTTATCTTTCATATTGTTAATGTTATGTATCACATTGATTGATATGAGGGTATTGAACTTCCATGCATCCCTGGGAGTAAATCCCACTTGATTTATTTGTTCAAAATTTTTGCATCTGTGTTCATCAGGCATAGTGGCTTGTAGTTTTCTTTTTTTGTAGTGTCTGCCTTGTTATGGTATCAGGATAATGCTGGCCTCATAGGAAACATTTGGAAGTTTTCTTTCTTATTCTGTTTTGTCTTTTGTTTTTTTTTTTTTTGGAATTGAGAAGATTACATATTAACTCTTCTTTAAATGTTTGGTAGAATTCACCTGTAGAGGCTTCTGGTTCTAGACTTTCATTTCTTGTGAGTTTTTAAATTACTGATTCAATCTTGTTACTAGTAATCAGTCTATTCAGATTTTCTATTTCTTCCTGATTCAATTTTGGAAGACTGTATGATTCTAGGAATTTATCCATTTCTTTTAGGATGTCCCATTTATTACCATATACTTTTTCATAATATTCTCTTATAATATTTTGTATTTGAGCGGTGTTAATTGTTATAGTTTCCATTTTATTGATGGTACTAATATGTTTCAGGAATATCAGATTTGGGGGCACCTGGGTGGTTCAGTCTGTTAAGAGTCCGACTTCGGCTCAGGTCATGATCTTGCAGTTTGTCAGTTGAGCCCCACATCAGACTCTGTGCTGACAGCTCGGAGCCTGGAGTCTGCTTCAGATTCTGTGTCTCCCTCTCTCTCTGCCCCTCCCCAGCTCACACTCCGTCTCTCTCTCTCTTAAAAATAAATAAACATTAAAAAAATTTTTAAAAAGGAATATCAGATTTGAAGCCTAAGCACTATATCTAATTCCTCTTTCAATGTGGCTCTGAAGGAGAATAGAATTTGCCACTCCCAAATATGCCTCATTGTTATGAGTATTATCTTAGCTGGTTATTATTAAGAAACTCCAAAAACCAAGTAGAAGTTACCTTTTTGTAAGGAACATTTGCATTTATAGTTGACCTTTGAACAATGCAGAAGTTAAGGGTACCAACCTGCAGTCAAAAATCCCTGTATAGGGGCACCTGGGTGGCTTGTCAGTTGAGCTTCCAACTCTTGAATTCGGCTCAGTCCATGATCTCACGGTTCATGGGTTCCACCCCGCATTGGGCTCTGCACTGACAGTGAGAAGCCTGCTTGGAATTCTCTAACTCCCTCTCTCTCTGCCCCTGCCCTAGTCATACCCTCTCATTCTCTCTCTCTCTCTCTCTCTCTCTCTCTCTCTCTCTCAAAATAAACTTTAAAAAACTCCATGTATAACTTTTGACTCCTCAAAAACTTAACTACTGTGGCCTACTATTGACTGAAGACTTACCAATAACATAAGCAGTCAATTAACACATGTTTTGTATATGTATTATGTACTGTACTCTTATAATAAAGTAAGCTAGAGGAAAAAAAGTGTTAAGAAAGTCATTAGGAAGACAAAATGCATTTACAACACTACTTTAAACAATCCACGTATAAGTGGACCCATGCAGTTCAAACCTTTGTTTTTCGAGGGTCAGATGTATAAGAAAAATCTTCATTTGCAAGGGTGTCTCCCTCTCTATAACAGAAAGAGAATAATGTTTAATCTCTAGAAACTTATCAATGGAGAAAGTAATGACCTAAATCTGTATAACAATTATACTCTTGTTTACTGTGCTTTTCCTGATAACCTCCCATAACTGTCTTCCCCACCTCCCAACATCTTCTTTTGTCTTTAGCTGGAGATGGTATTTAAGGTGGCAGCTTGGGCTGTTTCAGGGAATTACTCAGTTTTCCTGAGTATCTTCCATTTATAGATGAGGTATACATACTATTAAACTTCCATTTCTTTTTCTTCTTCATCTTTTATTACATGAAGTCTCAGCCAAAAGCTTAGAAAGGTAGAGGGGAAATTATTTTTCCTCCCCTACAGCTCCCAGCATTCAACTAATCATTATGTGCTACCTATTTACTTTATGAATCTCTTTGATGAAACTACAAAAAGTGATGAGACTGGCCTAAAGAGGGAGTAGTTCAGCAGAGTTACAAAACATGAGACCAGAAGATGGCCAAGGAAAACATTCACAGAGAGGGAGAAGAATATGAGCTATAGAAAGGTAGGGGAAATAGGATATATCCTATTACTAAATAGGATATTACAGAGCCAAAGAATGAGAGAAGACTTCTTTTGTGTTGAGGCGATCATAATTGCCATGAATGAAAGATTTAAGATAATAAGAATTAAAAGGAGAGTGCTAAAGCCCTCTATCTAAGGGCTACCCCTTCCATAAGCTGAGAAGAAAGGTAGCTTCCTGGATAAAAGAATAAATATTTAGATTGAACAATGTAACAGTTAATTATTAGCTTGAGATTTAGGATTATACAATTGCCAGAATTGCAATATAGAAAGAAAAGGTTAAATTGCAAGACAAATGATGGGAGAGAGAGATCTAGAAACCATTGTAAAACTAAAAGTAAAATTTGCAATGCTATGAAAAGTATTAATTAAAATCTACAACCAATTAGAAGTTAGAGGTCCATATCACTCAATTTCAACATGCAATCAGTGTTGAATAATATTTAGGTTAATGACCAAATGCCCTGAGTAGGAAATAGAATGAGTATTAGTTGAATTGAAATAATGAACCTTCACTATGTTTATGAAGCATTCAGGAGAAAAGGCAATGTACTGTTGCTCTGTCTTAACCCAGAGGATAGAACCTATAGAAATTAGCAAGCCTACTAAGCTACCCTCAACACCATCAATTCTTTTCCTCCCACTGATCCCCAATATTCTAATCATGGATAGTTTGATATTTGGGGAACTATTGATCCTAGTTCCCCTTTGGAAATGAATTACCCTTTGTAACAAATAGACCTAAGCTCTTTTGGCAACTCTGTGAATGTCAGGTTCTTCTGGTAAATATCAGCAGCCTCCAACAATTAGAAAATAAATAGAGGCTACCTATCTTCAACCCTGAAGCCTACTACCAGGAGAAAGCAATTCTCAGACCAAATTCCACCTAAGGTACTAATATTTCTTAGCAACCTATTTATCAATTTTTTTAAAGTTCTTTTCTGTATCCTCAGATCCACCTTGTGTGAAAGGCTCACTCTGAAACAAATGCAGTTGCATTCTTCCACCCTACATGGCAGGATGTGGAAGCCTTGTAGTCATACTAGGTGGTAAAATTTTCAGTAAAGTGGAGATGCAGGGTCAATAAGCTACAGATGTGTTGTGCATGGAACATACTTTTGGGCTTGCCAATTTTTCAACATCTCACTCATATGAAGGAGGTTAATCTTCTCGCACTATTCCAAACCAATCAAATATCTTAGCACTGATATGTTTTCCAATCAAAATTATTTTTAACATTACTTGTACAAATCAGAAAATCCTAAGGTGATGGTTTCATTTAAGATACTTCACCTGTTAATTATCTAGCCTCCAAGTGTTGCTATAGATAAAAACTCTTCAAATGGTAATTAGTCACCCCTAGGAATTTAATTAGAATTATTTTTTCTCTTACTCATCTCATACTGCTTATACAGTCCTAAAGTATTTTAAAGTTTTATTTATTTTTGAGTGAGAGAGAGAGAGAGTGAGCTGGGGAGGGGCAGAGAAAGAGAGGGGTACAGAGGATCCAAAGTGGGCTATGCGCTAACAGCAGGAAGCCCAATGTGGCTCGAACTCACAAACCCCGAGATCATGACCTGAGCGAAGTCAGCACTCAACCAACTGAACCACCCAGGCGCCGCAGTCCTAAAGTATTTTAAAGTAAATGCCCACTCAGACAATATAACTCAATGAGTCCTGCAGTCCCATATATATATAAGCATCAACAAAGCCCTTCTCACTGACCATAAACTCGCTGCCAGAATGTAGGAGAGCTACCTTTTATAGAAAAGTGGGATAAACCCAGCTTGACTCTCAGCTCTGTTCTTTAATGTTTAATTTAATGTTATTATTATTTTTTTTAAATATTTATTTTTAAGAGAGAAAAAGAAGGACAGAGCACAAGCCAGGGAGAGGCAGAGAGAGAGGGAGACACAGGAAGCAGGGTCCAGGCTCTGAGCTGTCAGCACACAGCCCGACTAGGGCTCCAACTTGCCAACTGCAAAATCATGACCTGAGCTGAAGTTGGACACTTAACTGATTGAGCCACCCAGGAGCCCTTTTAATGTATAATTTTAGTATTTATGTCCATTGCCCCCACTACAATTCTAAATACAGTACTATTATCTCTTTCTCTGAATTACCACAGCACTCCTGGGTCTCTTATAAGATCCTTAAGGCAGGGTCCAGTCTGTCTTGATTGCTGCTCTATTCATGGCTCATAGAGAAGTTTCTGATGAATGAACACAGTAATGAATAATCTGGTGATCCCAGACTATTACTGAATCTCTCTGAAGTTTCCTTATTTAGAGAATAGGAACAGTAATAGTACCTACTTTATACTACTAATTTGATATCCTTAACTCAAGTGCACTTTACATAATGCAACCACATTAATTTTCTTGAAACACTATTTTCTACAACCCTACTACTGACTGCACTTACAATACTGTGCATAATTATCTCTTCTTGTCTAATTTTCCCAGTGGATTGTGAATTTGTTGAAGGCTGAGACTTGACATTTTAAATTGTGTCCCTAGATGTAACACTGTGAAAAGCACATAGGAAGTCTCAGTGAAAGTTTGTTGAATGAATAAATCTGCCTGAGTCATTGAAATTGTTAAAATGAACCTAACCCACAATTGCCCTCAAGTATCTGAGTACCAAATTTAATGTTATTCTTACTTCGAAAGTTTGCCCACTCTCAAGATTTCCACTCTATTATTAAATTGTATCATGTTAGAATTTAGCTTTTCATAGAAAATGAATTCCTCCGAGTAAGTTAACTGAGCCAGTTGAGTTGTGGCTATGTGTACAAAGGCAAATGAAATAGAAAGTTGAGTAATTGTTCTGTCAATTTAGTCAATATTGACAACCACTCTAAAGCACCCACACAGTTTACATTTTACTTAAACAGTACAGATAACTGTCTCAAATTTAAAAAGAATGACCCTGAATTTGTTCCCCACATGACATAAAACTGGCTGCTGTGAAATGGAAAATTAGAACTCATACAAAGATACTAATACAAGGGTTCTGTTCTGTAAGTATCAGAAAGAAATCATTTTAAAATGCTTTTCCCTATTAGACAGCTGCATGGCATGAACCTTGAGGAGAATACCAATGGAGACTGCACAACTTTCAAGTGAGGGTACCAAAGAGCCGAAATTTTCATTTCAACCAAAACTCATTATTTACAATTCTATACCAACAAACATGCTTAACCCTTCTAGAGAAAGTATTTGCTAATATGATAGCTGATAAGGGAGCTTGCTCCTTTCTTCGTTCCACATTTCATCACTTATCATTTAGTTGGGAACAAAAAAAATCTCTGACCAGAAGTAAATAAATAGCAATATTTAATTATATTTCATAACCAGAAGTCTGGAATCAAGCTGTCCCAGAGTTGATTTTGGACTTCAGTGATACCACAGATGAAAGAAGGCTGTCTGACTTCTGGAATTCCACAAGATGGTCCAATAGAGCTATCTGTCTGCAAACAAGCTTTATGTTTCAAGTAAAGGGAAGAATTACCCTGAAAGTTCAAGGTCAGTAGAGCTGCCTCTGCTACCATGGGCCCTGGAGACACAAGCCTGAGGACAGAGCCTTCTTCTTCCCCATTCCAGAAGAGTCAGGCAAACAGAGCCAAGGGAGTGTGACTGTCACACTGCTGGAGCAGGAGGGAGAGCATCAAAACTAAAGAGGATTAATCCTGAATAATAATTATTAAAATCTAATGGCATTAACCTGCTAGGTTTTGGACTCGCTGGTAACTCATAATCCTTTTCTTGTTTTCAATTTCTTCCTTTTGGAATGGGAGTGTCTATCCTATGCCTGTCCCACTAATGTATTGTGGAAGCAGATAATTTGTTTGACTTCACAGCTTCACAGCTGGAGAGGACTTAGCCTCAGAATGCATCAAACCTGGAGTCTAAGCCATATCTGAATTAGATGAGATTTAGATAAGACTGGAATTAGAATTGATATTGGAATAGGTTCAGACTTTTGTAGCTCTTGGGATGGGGTGAATATAAATTGCATGTGGTAAGGACATAAATGTGGGTGGCCAGAGGGCATAGTATTATGGGCTGAAGTGTGTCTGACTGTATTTAGAGATAAGGTCTTTAAATAAATTATGAAGTAAAAATGAGGCTATATGGTTGGAATCTTTGTAAAAAGAAGAGATTAGGACAAAGACACATGCTATATGAAAACACAGGGAGAAGATGGTTATCTACAAGGAGAGCTGCCTCAGAAGAAACCAGACCTAGGGCGTTTGGGTGGTTCAGTCAGTTTAAGCATCTGACTTTTGATATTGGCTCAGATCCTTATCTCACGGTCGCGAGATTGAGCCCTGCTTTGGACTCAGCGCTGGGTGTGGAGCCCGCTTGAGATTCTCTCTCTCCCTCTCCTTTTACCATCTCCCTCAAAAATAAATAAATAAATAGATAGATAGATAAATAAATAAATAAGAAAAGAGAAAAATGGTACTTAAAAAAAAAGAGAAGAAGAAACCAGACCTGATGACACTTTGATTTCAGACTTCTATCCTCCAGAATTCTAAGAAAATACATTTCTTTTGTTTAGGTTATCAGTCTGTGGTATTTTGCTATAGCAGCCCTGGCAAACTATCCCCCCCAGGACCTTGTAAAGCATCCATTCTAGTAACTGTCTCTGAAGCTTACATTTTATTAGCTTCATGATATATCAATCTCTGTACCTCACAATTGATCACTGAATTTGGTTCTTATATCATTCATTAACTATTTTATCCAAGTCTATTGTAAATATCTTGAGGACATTGACAGTTTCCTGAGTTTTCAATATCCACTCCACTCTGGTCTTACCCCTCTTATGTCCCAAGATAGAATTGAACACATGAGATACTTAACAGTGAACTTTTATTGATTTTTTCATCACACCTACATGTGGTCCCACCTGGAGTTCTTAAAGGATTATTGAAGGGAGACCATCTGCCATCTCCCTAAGATTAACTTCTCTGAAGTCACAATTATTGTTGTAGTACATATTTTTCTCTGAAGTCATAGTTATTGTTGTAGCACATATTTTTCACATAGTATTTTTATTCAAAGACAGTGTAATTTTAGTATACTGGTAAATGCAATTAGAGCTGAAAATATGATACATAAAGTGCTAAATATCAGATATCAGAGAAATATCTATTAAAAACTAAAAATAAGAAAACTAATTTATACCTAGGAATCACATAAATGTCATTAAAAGAGAACTTCAGTAAGTGATAAATGAGTGTGCAGAATCATTAACTTCATGTTTGTTGAGGCCAGGGTCTACTCAAATTACTAAATTGTTAGTACAGTTTTCCAAGAGGGTTATACCCACTCTACCGCCTTCTTGGAATCATAATCTGAAAAGTGTCTTTATATATGCAAAATTCTAGTTTCACTTTTTCATATTTTACAATTCTGGTGAATGTATGTAAATACAAATTGGATTTAGAAAGTAAACTAATGCCTGTTTAAATCAAAAAAGAACTACAAACATCCTAAATTCTGTTCATTTGTAATGTATTGCTCCAAACTCTGTTCTTTTTATTGATGTGCTCTTAAAATTGGTTTGATTTCTATTTTCTCTTCTTAAAAAATACTGTTTAATTATTTTCCTGGTTAATAATGTAATAGGCTTTGCTCTCATAATTCATTAAAAGAAAACACCCAGGCCTGGAAAACACAATTACTATAATTTTCATAATGATTTACTTGATTCTACTGATTGTTTGCAAGGTGTTGTCTTGAAAATGGAGTTTAGGATGTCTAAATCCATACTGAAACTTCTGACTTTTCAAGGCAATCCCCAGATAGATTTTCTTATCAATCAATCAATAAAATCCCACAACTGCGCAAGCCAGTCTTTTTTTTTTTTTTTTTCTTAAATAGAACTTTTGTTTTACCTGTGAGATATATAGAAAAAAGCTAGACATGGCCCTGGTGAAAGAGTAATAAAATGCCAGCAGAGCTCATCCAGAAGGAGGAATAAAGAGTTAAATAAACCCTATATTATGTAAGGTTTTATAATATAGGAAAAAATTATAACTAAATATTATAATGTAAGAAAAAAGCCATTAAACTGGATTTTCAAAAATTGTGAAGTAGAATGAAATGCACAATGAATATATTTTAGTCAATGGGAAGCAGAACGTTTAAGGTATATCTTTGTAAACCCAGTCAATGTTCGGTATGTGATAACATATCAAGGTCATGGGCAGCTTGACAAGATGTTGCTTGCTTATTTATAACTGTTGATGGTTTCAGCTAATAACTCTACAAAGCAAAAAAAGTCTTCCTTCTGTTTAACCTGTCATGCTAAAGGCTAAAAATGTATTTTATAAAGGGCTTCTGCCTTGATTATCATCATCAATATATAAAAGAGTAGGTAATGAATTATTTTCTAAGTTGGGTTCCATGATATGAAATGCTGAAATGATAAATTATACTTTCGTAGAATCATTAGACAAACAAACTGGTTGGGTGTTGTAATTATCCAACCATAATTTGGTTATTGACTAGAATTCCATTGAATAAATATGCTTTCTGACTTTAAAAATAATATATGCTTATTGTAAAAAATTGAGAAAACAGCAAGGTTTACAGCTAATATTCTATATACAGCTGTATGTCACTTTCCTTTTTTCCTCATACATTGCATCTCTTATGCATTTTCCCATGTACTTTATGATTCTTTGTAAACATCATTTTCAGAGTTTTATTTTAATGGTAAATTACAATAATGGACTAAATAAAAGGTTACACTTCAAAATATATTAGATGTACTTAAAACGAAATATACTGTGTGGAGAAAGACTGTATGTAAGCAGAGACTGTTATTTGTTGTTTTTGGACAATACTACATTTTTAAACAATTATCTTTTTTAGTGGTTCGTTTACTCAGTTTCTTATTTCTGGAAATGAATAACTGTGTGTGAATAAATGTGTCTAAAGCACATAAAGAAAGCATGTCATTAATACTTCCTTAGAAGAACTTTTAATTCAGGCTTTCCCTAATTGATAATTATAGCTTCTAGTTCAATTGATGTAAACATACAATAATTCAAATACTCAGCCACATGACTTTTTAGCACCTTAGATTATGTCCTCCCTAATTAAGGGACTCATTAAGCTAAAGTTTAAGGTAGTATATATTCTCAGTACTTCATTGAACTTAGGTCAGTTGCTTGGTTTTATTTTAGGCAGTGTCTATTCTGAGATTTTTCAGATGATTTTTTCAAATGTTACTAGAAGAGTGTAACAAATTAGTGAACTGTCTGTCCATGAACCTGTCCAAAGTCTTTACCAATAATTAAGAAAAATATCCTACTTTGCTCTTGATGTGGTTTCCTTAGACTAGAGAATAGTCAGAATCCTGAGATATTTTTAACAAATCCATTTCTAAAGAGAGAGAAAGAACAGGTGGCTTACAGAAAGAATTTTAACTTATGAAAGTGACTAAATCTAAATCCATAAATAGTATCCAGTCCTCCAGTTGTTCAATTCTTAAAATTTAAGTGCTTTTGGCTATAAAAATATTGCATCTAATAATTTTCAAGTATGCTTTCAGTAATGCATTTTTTATCTAAAAATGTCTTAACACTGAGAATGTCATCGTGAATTATGAAACTTTTCTATATTTAATTTTATTTGGTGCCAAGGGCTATGAGGAAAAGATTTTAGTGAACTAAGGGCTAATAATAACTTCACTTTAACCTTAACTATTTTTCTTTATTTCTTTATTCTTTTTTTATTAGCTAATCATAATTGAGTGCCCTTTAAATCAGGACACCAATGAGACTTTGTTTCCAATTAACAGTAAAAACCTTCTTTGATCCTTTGACTTTTTTATGAGATGAATTTATATTTTCCAGACTAACATGCATGACAACATAATTCTCTATACTCATTAATATTCAACTTTGCTGCTTTAATGAGAGAAACCAGGAGAAATGTAATGTCATCTGCTTATCGGAGCCATTAGTAATTTTTGCTAATATAGAGAGACCAAAAATCTTTTGAATAATAATAGCCAATATTAATTGAGCACTTGCTATATGTTAGACACTGTTCTAATTGTCGATTATGTATTAAGTTACTTAGTACTCAAGAAAGCTTTCTGAGATAGGAACTACAGACTAGTGAACACAAATGAATATGTCTAACCTAATTTTAGATTTAGTCTTTTATTTATTCCATGGTTCTATGTTACCGTTAAAATGCAACTCTGAAAGAGAACAAAATGCTTCTCTCTTTCAGGAACTGTTGAGCAGGAGGCGCCATAGTGGGAGTTGACATCCGCCAAAACAAGGACCCAAAGGTTTCCGCGCAAGGAGCCCCAGATCGAGGACTTCTATGAGACTGTGGTCAAGCTGTACAGGTTTCTGTCCAGACCAACCAACTCCACCTTTAACTAAGTTGTGTTGAAGAGGTTGTTCATGAGTCACACCAGCTGGCCACTTCTGTCCCTTTACGGGATAATCCTGAAGATGAAGCTGCCTGGCTGTGAAGACAAAACAACTGTGGTTGCAAGGATGTGCATGTCCAGGAGGTGCCCAAACTGAAGGTGTACGTGCTGCCGGTGAGCCGCCATGCCCGGATCCACATCCTCAAAGCTGGAGGCAAGATCCTCACCTTTGACCAGTTTGTTGGCCCTGGACTCCCCCAAGGGCTGTGTGGCACAGTCTTGCTCTCTGGTCCACGCAAGGGCCGAGTGGTTTGGCAAAGCCTCAGGAAACCTGCACAGCCACACCAAACCCTACGTGCGGCCAGAGGGCTGGAAGTTTGAGCACACCAGAGGCCACAGGGCCAGCAGGGCTACAAAAATGAACCCCAGATCTTGACTTGTTATTAAAAAGATTTTGGATGTTGAAAAAAAAAAAAAAAGGAGAGAGCAAACTGATAGTTGCCACAGGGAAGTGAGGGGTTGGGTAAAGAAAGGGATTAAGAGGTACAATCTTCCAGTTATGAAATAAATCAGATATGGGGATGTAATGTAGAACATAAGGGATATAGTCAACAATATTGTAACAACTTTGTACAGTGTCAGGTGGTAACTAGACTTACTGTGGTAATCATTTCATAATGTATATAAATACCAAATCTCTATGTTGTACACTTGAAATTAATACATTGTATCACAGTTATTTTTCAATGAAAAAAGCAACTCTGAAAATGATGTTTAAATTCAATAGCTAATGACATGAAAAGTGCATATGATTTAATGCTTAAACTCTATACACAGTGTTATATTGGTTCTGTTTTACATAGATACATATTCATGCATATATAAGGAGAAGTCCACCAAATATTCAAAGTGTTGCCACCAAATAATGGAATTTCAGGTGGTTTTCACTTTCTTCTTTATACACTATTTGAACCCAGGCAGCACCCACAAATTCAACCTGACAATAGAATGTTAACAAAAATCACATGAAGGATGTGGACTAGACTGACAGGAAAATGTATTGTATGTTAGTTATCAATAATCCAAGGAAGAAGGACTAAAGTATAGGAATTGTTGATCTAGTTTCAGCTGATATTCTGGTAATCTAGGAGCTATATTTAGTTCATAGTAAAATGTGCTGAAGACAACCCATGCATTTTCCTTTGTTCTAATGAGCCAAATAATCACATAGGTAATCCTTACTCATCCATTTGCTAGTCTTCTAAAATTGCATTGAAGTATCCAATGCTAAGGATACAAAAATAGAATCCAAGAGTACTTTTCAACTTTGTCCTGTACAAATCCAAAGAAGTCCATATTTTAAAGGATTTAAATGAAGTGTAATGAATGTGAAAGGGGTTAATTATATCTTTGTGAGAATGTATATATTCACTAAAAATATTATTTTAAAAATATGATCATATATAGCAATGGTAACATATTTAAGTTGATATAGAGAACTGCCTATGCCAGGATTTCCAAAACTGTGATGTCCTAGGTCGTGTGTTATCAGATTCATCTGTCGTACTTGTTTAAAATGAAGAATCCTGGATCCCTCTCCCAAACTAACTGAATCCAAATCTCTGGGAGTGGGAACCATATTATATGAATTTTCAACAAGCTCCCTAAAAGATGTTAATGCACACTGACTTTTGATAATATCTATCCTAGAGGTACTATTTCATCTCTGACAATGAGATACTATTTATTTTCATAATACAGAAGCATGATAGAGGATGCAGTTGTATTGCAAAGCCCAAAATTAAGGACTCCACTGTCTCTGAAGAACACAGCACTGAGTGCGAACACCTCCCATTATGCCTCTTATGGTCACTTTGACTAGTGCATCTTGAATCTGGTTGATTCTCAGAATGTCCTAGCATGGTTTTAAAAGCACAGATTCTAAGGCTCCACACCACACCTACTGAATCAGAATCTCTGAGGACAGGATCTGGGAATATAATTTTTTAAACTCCAGGAGATTTTGATGATCAACTATGTTTAAAAACCATTGGTGTAGACTACAGGTAGGCCAAGGGTTTCTTTCATTTTGAACTAGTTGTCCTCTCTACCTATAACCTCATCTTTCTAGGCCCCTGAGTCTGCCATAGAATGAAACTGGGTATTATTTTGTTTCATTTTGTTTCTTTGGAAATTGATCAAAACGTTGGTCACTATGGCATCGTGTAGAATCTAGTTCATGGATACAGCAATGTATCATTAACTCTACTGACACTGATTTCTGCTAACTGCCTTGTGCAAATATACTGTGGCCCATTGGTTTGACTAAACACTAACAGCCAATTTGAGTGAGCTACTGTGAGTAGCTTATATGTGAGTAAGACCAAACGATTGAAAATTTAAAGCTAATTTGATTAAGTTTATTTCCCACCCAATTACAAGGTAGGATTGAATCTCATGAGCCTTAATTATAATAAAATGTTCTGTGATTCTTTTTCTTGATAAATGAAATTATATGAAAACTGGCAATTCCTCCAAATTAGGGAAACACAAATATGATTACACAAGAAAACTTTTAGAAGATATGCCTAACCACTGTCCGATTCGTTATGGTTTTCAAAAATCTTTCATAGGCATTGTTTTATTTGACCATCAGAGAAATTGAATCAGATAGGAATGTCTAATATTAGCTATTACATTTTGTAGATATCCAAGTTAAGTTCTAGATATTAAGTAATTTGTGTGTAAAGTCACCTAGAACTAGTACAATCATAGAACCTGGCCCAGAAACCAAGTCTTCTATCTCCTAGTATTTCCCCCCCACTGCATGATGCTACCTCCTTTATTAAAACCCACTCTAGGAGGCAAAAACTGAGCAGATAGATAGTTTCTCTTTTATGGAGTAGTGTTAAAAAGACAATAATCTTTATCGATAAATAGAGTTTCAAACCACTGATATACTACTTCATAAAAACATGAAAACAAAGAATGCTGTGCAAAACTACTCCAGGTATTCCCAGGTAATTCCAGCTAACAAAAATAAACCAAGCTGTCATGATTGTATTTGCACACAAGCATAAGGCGGAAGAATATCAGCAATTGGATGGAAATTTTAAGGATAAAAAAAGATTATAAAGATGTTATTAAATAAGGAATTGAAAAGGTAGGTCATACTGGTCTCCTCAAGATATTATTAGGTTAATGACAAAAACAAAAAACAAAAAGGGGGGTGTATTTTGAAAAAGAACATATGTCAGAACAGTGATGTAGAATGAAAGTAATTATTTTTACTTTGGAAGATAACCCTTTATACTACCTGCTTTATGACAATTTTCAGTGACACCAAATATTCAAATACAGATCAACCTTTCAAGCCCACAGGAAACCTCTTGATATCATGTGAAGCGGCACATTGGTAGCAATTAGAGAAGTTTGCTCAATTCAAATCAAGGACTTATACTGGACCTTAAAAAATCATTTTTAGTTGCTGAAGAACAAGCCCTTTATCTCATTCTGTAACTGTCATCTCTTAGCTCAGTAGAGGTTTGAAAATAGAGGAGCTATATCTTAACAAAAAAGTATAAGCGGTTTTTGAACCTTATCAGCAAACGTTTTCTTGATCAGAGCTGACTTTATCCAAACCAGATTTTTGTAGAGTATTTATGTGTGCCTGGAGGGTAATA
Organism: Panthera onca; assembly: GCF_046562875.1. Taxonomy (NCBI): domain Eukaryota; kingdom Metazoa; phylum Chordata; class Mammalia; order Carnivora; family Felidae; genus Panthera; species Panthera onca. The sequence continues at coordinate 26,358,514 of NC_138357.1, forward strand.
AGCACTATAAACCCAATGAATAAAATAAAATATATTTGGCCATATTCTCTCCTGTGCCTAAGTCTCTCCCCGGGAAGTGAACAAGGTGGTTAAGGAGGTGCATTAATGTTTTTAGGCTACTTACTGCATAACTGCTAGAAGGGGTTAGTACCTTAGTGGGCTCCCTAAGCCTCTAACTTACTCCTAAAAAGAGACTTCCTGGGAATATTAACCTCCAAATTGCATAAAAAGCTTGATTGAGTGCTAAAGGTACAAGGGAAGTATTATTCTAAATTCGGAGGAGATAGAGTCAGCATGACATAACTTTTACCTAGCTGGGAAAAAAAAATGCTCCAGAAATTGCAGTGGGACATTTCCCAAAGGAAAAAACTAACACTAAGCTACCCGGAATAAGTGAGTGTTCTTATTTTCTCACACAGGAAGAATTATTTAATAGACCAGATAAGCATGGTTCTCCATTACTATGTCATATGATTATATACAGAAAAATCGAATATAGCAAGCATACTAAATACTGATCTGAGCAGGTGTGTGTGTGTGTGTGTGTGTGTGTGTGTGCATGAGTGTTTGTTTATGCTTAAGGGAGAAGGGCTCGCTTAATCATATCCATATATTGACAAGTACAGATATATACACATGTACATGTATCCTCCCAGACCAGAATTTGGTATCCAGTAATTGGTATCCTTGTTGTATTTGATTTTCTCTTATGTTCTTTTATATTATGGCATTGTCATCTAGTTGTTTTAAATGGAAGTATATTTTTAAGTGATTTTTGTTGTTCTCTTTTTTTTATTTTTTAAAATATTTTTTAAGTTTATTTATTTTGAAAGCAAGAGAGTGCAAGTGGGGGAAGAAAAGAGAGAGTGAGGGAAAGAGAGAGAATCCCAAGCAGGTTTCACACTTTCAGTGCAGAGCCTGATGTGGGGCTCGAACTCATAAACTGTGAGATCATGACCTGAACCAAAGTCTGATGCTTAACTGACTGAGTGACCCAAGCACCCCTTGTTCTCTTGTGTTTTTTTCTTATTTAAATAGAGAAATGTCTTCTATTTAGAAAAACAAGCAGGTAAAAAGGAAAATAACAACTCCCCAAATCATGCCACTTAGATACAACCACTTTTTTTTAATGTTTATTTTTTTGAAAGAGAGACAGCGTGAGCGCGGTGGGGAGGGGGGCAAGCAGAGACAGAATCTGAAACAGGCTCCAGGCTCCGAGCTGTCAGCACAGAGCCTGACACGGGACTCGAACTCGGAAACAGTGAGATCATAACCCAGGCTGAAGTCAGACGCTTAACTGAGCCACCCAGGAGCCGCTACATACAACCACTATTAACATTAGTGTCCTTTAATTCATTTTTCAGCATAGAGATATTTTATGTTAGGGGCCATATTGTGCTCTGCACTGACAGTGTGGAGCCTGCCTGGGATTCTCTCTCTCACCCTCTCTGCCTCTCCTGTTTTCCCTCTCTCTCTCTCTCTCTCTCTCAAAGTAAATAAACTTAAGAAAAAAATGTTTTATGTTAAAAATGCAAGTCTTGATACTGAGTAACTGATAATTGAATCATTTACTTCTACCTAGGTAAATGAAATGGCTTTATATGTTATCCCTACCTCACATACAAAGATCATATCTCTTCTTTGACTTATATGGAAATCTGTCCATATAAATGTTGAAGTGAATACTCACATATTTATCGTCCTATTTTTTAAATCTAGAATGTGTATTTAATCTGGCTTTCAAAGATTTCTAAAATTCTATCAATTAATGGAAGATTTCCATGACACAGCCATCTTATCTGAAATACAATAGTGCCTATCATAGTGTCTTTCAAACAGTTAGGATTCAGAGTTCGCCCTGGATCGACTTTTGAATTAGAATTTTATCATCTATCTTTTAAAAATTGAGTCTTTTATTTTACAAAGGAAAAGGAAGGAAGGAAGGAAGGAAGGAAAGATCAAAGGAAGGAAGGAAGGAGCAAGCAGTATTTTTTATTTTCCACTAACATGAGGAAATCCTTATTTAAATAATAATATATGTGTGGCAAAATATAATCTGACTGATTTAGTACATAAAAAGATTGTGGAAACTAGGCATGACACATCAAAGCAATGGGGTATCTGACTAAAATTTGAAAAAGGTACACCTGAGTGGAAATGACTAAATATTTTTAGTTAAGAGTAGAAAAACAAGAGTGCCTGGGTGGCTCAGTTGGTTAAGCTTCTGACTCTTGATTTCAGCTCAGGTCATGATCTCATGATTTGTGGTATGGAATCCTGCATCAGGCTTATGCCAACAGTGCAGAGACTACTTGGGATTCTCTCTCTGCGCCTTCCCCGATCTCTCTTTCTATAAATAAAACAAACAAACAAACAAACAAACTTTTTTTAAAGAGGAGAAAAGTAACTAAGGTATTGGTGCTTGGTGGAAAAAAATACACTTAAAACTTGGTGTCCTATAAAGAGAATTTTGAGGCTGCACCAGTATGCATACATTAATATTTTTTATTTTCTTGGTAAAAAATGAATTCTGTGGAATCTGTTCTTCCACTGAGGCAAGAAGATACTATACAAGGAAGAACTCTAAATGAATCAATGAAAGAGGAAGCCATTTAGCATTTTGCAGTTCTCTTTATTCATTCATTCCATTTCCCACATGAATATGTCACAAACCTCAGAATCAGAATCTACGAAATTACAACCTACAAAAACATGCACTTTCCAGAAAAGTGCTATATTCTAGGGCTTTGTGTGGTTAGATATACTTATTTTTGAGATCTGGGAATATTTAAAATGCATTATGCTTATAAAGTATCCCGTTTGAGATACCCATATTGAAAATATTGTTTTAAGGCAATACTTGCACTACACCCTACCATCTTTAGCTATAGGCCACCACTCTTCCCCATAAAATTTTGTAGATCTTTTCCTGGCAAAGAATTTTTCACTGCCTTCATATTTCAGACATTGGTTTACAGGAAATTCATACACCCTTGGAAAGTTCTGGGAAAGGGTAGTACACATTTGTTCAAATCTTCTTTTAATTAAATATGTGTGCATGATATATAGGAAGTTAATTGTGTTGCATACAAAACGTTGCTCCAAGTTGCAAGGTGTTCAGGGATATGGGGCAATGCAGCTAATAAAAAAATTTATAAAAAAAAGTCAGGTGAACTTATCTGAATTCTATTTTAGATTCTTTGCATAGGGGATCAAATGAAAACATTAAGATAAATCAATAGTCACAAATTCTAACACTATTTCACCATGTGTCAGTAACACAAAATAAGAGATCCTTAGAAATTCCGAATGGAGATAAAACTCAGCAATTCAGAATCAGGGAGATCTGAAGAAGCTAGGGTGCCTAGCCTCAGGCTCCTAAAATATATATATATATACTTGCCTCAGATAGAGATTTTGCACTATCATTCTCATCAGAAGCATTAACACCTCATTCACCTGGAAATACCGAATTCAAAATTTCTGATGATCAAAATGGATTTGGAACTAAAGTTTGCCTTTGTAATAAATGCAAAAGAAAGATTTTATGGAATTATGGGTTTGAATCAGACAGCAAAACAAATGTTCGATTTGATAAGAAAGCACACTTTCCAAGTCCTCTTTAAAAATCACTTTAACTGTTTTTCAGGGCGCCTGGGTGGCTCAGTCAGTTAAGAATCTGACTTTGGCTCAGGTCATGATCTCACGGTTCGTGAGTTCGAGCCCTGTGTCAGGCTCTGTGCTGACAACTCAGAGCCTGGAGCCTGCTTCAGATTCTGTGTGTCCCTCTCTCTCTGTCCCTCCCCTGCTCATGCTCTGTCTCTCTTTGTCTCTGAAAAATAAACATTAAAAAAGTAAAAACATAAGAATCACTTTAGCTGTTTTTATTTCCCTCATCATAACATCACTAATGGAAAAAATACAAAAGCAGAAAGAGAAAAAATCAAAATTTTCAATAATCCAGTAAGTCAGAGATACCCACAACTGATATTTTAGATAGCAGGTGTTAGTAAACTTTTTCTATAAATGTCCAAATAATAAATATTTTAGTTTTTGTGGGCCCCATAAGTTCTCTGTCACTTTGCCATTTTGTTTCGTTTTGTTTTTCACAACCCTTTTAAAATGTAAAAACCAGCAAATAAAAAAGAGAACTACAGGCCAATATCCCTGATGAATACGGATGCAAAAATTCTCAATAAGATACTAGCAAATCGAATTCAACAGCATATAAAAAGAATTATTCACCATGATCAAGTGGGATTCGTCCCTGGGCTGCAGGGCTGGTTCAACATTCGCAAATCAATCAATGTGATACATCACATTAATAAAAGAAAAGAGAAGAACCATATGATCTTGTCAATCGATGCAGAAACAGCATTTGACAAAATTCAGCATCCTTTCTTAATAAAAGCCCTCAAGAAAGTCGGGATAGAAGGAACATACCTAAACATGATAAAAGCCATTTACGAAAAGCCCACAGCTAATATCATCCTCAATGGGGAAAAACTGAGAGCTTTCCTCCTGAGATCAGGAACACGACAGGGATGTCCACTCTCACCGCTGTTGTTTAACATAGTGCTGGAAGTTCCGGCATCAGCAATCAGACAACAAAAGGATATCAAAGGCATCAAAATTGGCAAAGATGAAGTCAAGCTTTCGCTTTTTGCAGATGACATGATATTATACATGGAAAGCCCAAGAGACTCCACCAAAAGTCTACTAGAACTGATACATGAATTCAGCAAAGTTGCAGGATACGAAATCAATGTACAGACATCAGCTGCATTCTTATACACTAATAATGAAGCAACAGAAAGACAAAGAAACTGATCCCATTCACAATTGCACCAAGAATCATAAAATACCTAGGAAGAAACCTAACCAAAGATGTAAAAGATCTGTATGCTGAAAACTATAGAAAGCTTATGAAGGAAATTGAAGAAGATATAAAGAAATGGAAAAACATTCTGTGCTCATGGATTGGAAGAATAAATATTGTTAAAATGTCAATACTACCCAAAGCTATCTACACATTCAACGCAATCCCAATCAAATTTGCACCAGCATTCTTCTCGAAGCTAGAACAAGAAATCCTAAAATTTGTATGGAACAGCAATCCTAAAATTTGTGTGGAACCACCAAAGACCCTGAATAGCCAAAGTAGTTTTGAAGAAGAAGACCAAAGCGGGAGACATCACAATCCCAGACTTTAGCCTCCACTACAACGCTGTAATCATCAAGACAGCGTGGTATTGGCACAAAAACAGACACATAGACCAATGGAATAGAATAGAAACCCCAGAATTAGACCCACAAAAGTACGGCCAACTAATCTTTGACAAAGCAGGAAAGAACATCCAATGGAAAAAAGACAGTTTCTGTAACAAATTGTGCTGGGAGAACTGGACAGCAACATGCAGAAGAATGAAACTAGACCACTTTCTTACAGCATTCACAAAAATAAACTCAAAATGGATAAAGGACCTGAATGTGAGACAGGAAACCATCAAAACCCTAGAGGAGAAAGCAGGAAAAAACCTCTCTGACCTCACTGCAGCAATTTCTTACTTGACACATCCCCAAAGGCAAGGGAATTAAAAGCAAAAATGAACTATTGGGACCTCATAAAGATAAAAAGCTTCTGCACTGCAAGGCAAACAATCAACAAAACTAAAAGGCAACCAACGGAATGGGAAAAGATATTTGCAAATGACATATCAGACAAAGGGCTAGTATCCAAAATCTATAAAGAACTCACCAAACTCCACACCTGAAAAACAAAGAACCCAGTGAAGAAATGGGCAGAAAACATAAATAGACACTTCTCTAAAGAAGACATCCGGATGGCCAACAGGCACATGAAAAGATGCTCAAAGTCGCTCCTCATCAGGGAAATACAAATCAAAACCACACTATCACCTCATGCCAGTGAGAGTGGCTAAAATGAACAAATCAGGAGACTATAGATGCTGGCAAGGATGTGGAGAAATGGGAACCCTCTTGCACTGTTGGTGGGAATGCAAACTGGTGCAGCTGCTCTGGAAAACAGTGTGGAGGTTCCTCAAAAAATTAAAAATAGACCTACCCTATGACCCAGCATTAGCACTGCTAGGAATTTACCCAAGGGATACAGGAGTGCTGATGCATAGGGGCACTTGTACCCCAATTTTTGTAGCAACACTTTCAACAATAGCCAAATGATGGAAAGAGCCTAAATGTCCACCAAGTGATAAATGGATAAGGAAAGTGTGGTTTATATACACAATGGAATACTACGTGGCAATGAGAAAGAATGAAATATGGCCTTTGGTAGCAACGTGGATGGAACTGGAGAGTGTTATGCTAAGTGAAATAAGTCATACAGAGAAAGACAGATACCATATGTTTTTACTCTTATGTGGATCCTGAGAAACTTAACAGAAGACCATGGGGGATGGGAAGGAAAAAAAAAGTTAGAGAGATTGGGAGCCAAAGCATAAGAGACTCTTAAAAACTGAGAACAAACTGAGGGTTGATGGGGGGTGGGAGGGAGGGGAGGGTGGGTGATGGGTATTGAGGAGGGCATCTGTTGGGATGAGCACTGGGTGGTGTATGGAAACCAATTTGACAATAAATTTCATATTAAAAAAATAAAATAAAATAAAAATTTAAAAATTAAAAAAATAAAAAATAAAATGTAAAAACCATTCCTAGTTCAAAGTTCACACAAAAATAAATACTGGACTGGACTTGGCCCCATGGGCTATAAATTTGCCAATTCCTGTTTAGTGTATATCACTAACAGTAATTTATTTTTTTAAAGATTATTATTTTCTATATAAAATATCTTAAAGAGTCAAGAATAATATTTAAAATATTAATACTTTTACATTACAATTTTCAGTATTAAACTTTGTCATGATTTATTTTCATTCTTCCTTCATAAAGAAGTCAATATCATAGATACGTGTAAAGTCTCACTCCCTTCCCAGAAACCAACTTCTAGAGGTTTCATTATCCTGAAGTCATGTATATATTATTCTTGCATTATTATTTCAGGCTTTTACTGTTTATATATGTACTGATAATGATATCGTTTTGTGTGATTTTTATATTTACATAAAATAATTTTATCATATATACCTTGTGTTTTACATTCAACATTATGTTTTTGAGATGTCTTCAAGTGTTTTCCTCCTATTTAAGCCCCCTTGATAATGCTATGTGCATATGTAGAAGTTGTTATAAGCCATTCTAACCTATTGTAGAGATTTATATTTGGCAATGCTCTGGTAACAATTAGTCTGTATTACTGAATGCATTAACTTCACATCTTAAATATTCTAGTTAAAACTGAGAGGACTCAGAGACTATCTAGTTCAAATCCCTCATATTACAAATGACTAAACAGGCCCAATGAGAGTAAGTAGCCTGTCTAAGATCACACAGTTCATATCATACTCAGAACTAGAGCCTGGTTTTCGTGTTTGTCACTTCTTAAAATTAACAAAGCTTTTACAATCCATGGGCTCCCAGGCCATGCCAATCTTACATCATAATCAGGGCACAATAACATTAACAAAGTATTTCCCTGGCTTTGCTAGCACTTGTAGAATTTCTGGAACTCCTACTCCCTTCAGCTTGCTCCAATTCAGTGAGTCCCTGAGGAATATAGCATATGAATTTGAACACGTGCATTGCTTATCACATGGTGTCAACCATGTTCCTTTCAGATGCCCTCCAGATAACAATCCTGTAGGAGGTAATCTTCTTGAATATGTTCTTCCGTTTTCTTTCTCTGGCTGCTAAGTGCCATTATAAGTGCTCAAATGGATAATGTCTTCTTTACCATCTTCTCCTCCTCCTTCTCCTTCTCCTTCTCTTATGCCTCCTCCTCCTCCTCCTCCTCCTCCTCCTCCTCCTCCTCCACCTTCTCCTTCTTCTCCTCCTCCTTATTCTTCTTTTAGATATTGACATTAATTATTTGTTGGCATTGTTACTTGAATATACATATTTCTCTCTTTCTGTGTCATTTTAACCTTCAGAATGACAGTTATCTCTATGTAGGATTATATACAGTTTTAAAACACACCTTTTTAGAAGTAAATCAGCACATTAAAATGTTTTTTAAAAATGGCATAAGAAACATCTATAATCCTGTTACAAAATTCAAATGATGTTTTGGTCAATAGAATTAAATATAATACTCTCCACTGACAATCTCTCCCATCTACTCCCACTAACTTCAGAGAAGAATAACTGTTAATAGTTTAAAGCATACTTTAAAGTAATTTTTCCATTTGTTTGTACACATATTTTTACACAATGCAATCTTACTCTATTATGCTGAGTGAAATTAGTCAGTCAGAAAAGACAGATACCATGTGATTTCACTCCTATGTGGAATTTGCCTTCTTTATGCCCTCTGAGGACTGGTGTGGTTTGTTATTCAGGGTGCTGTGCACATTAGGTATTCTAATAGTGACCACAAGTGAAGAACATGTCTATCACATTACTTGTTCTAAGTCCTGCAGAGATTTAGTGAAGCAGATGTTTGAGAATTTATTGCAGCTCTTCTCCTTACAACTCTGGTAGAAGAACACGAGGACTAGACAATGGGACAAATAAAAGTGACAAAAGCACTCTGCCCATATGAAACTGTGGTCCTTTGGACAAGGCTCATTTGCCACAATTTTCTTTTTGCTAATAATGAGCCCCATCCCCGCTCCCAATTCAGGATGCTTCCTGATCCTTCATGAAAATAGTTTCCTTGCAAATCAATTCTACCAACCCTTCAGATATGTTCACAAAGTGTAGCTCCTACAATGATCAGTTTATTTCTCAACCTAAGATTTCCTGATACACATTTTATATACATATTTTAATTTTATGAAATAATTTTTTACTAATTTCTTCCAACCTTTCCTATATCCTTCTTATTCCAGTATTAATGATTTATAAGAGCACATTATCTTCCTCTAACCCAAGCACTACATTCTTTATTGCCCCTTCAGCTTTATTGAGATGTAACTGACATATGATATGGTATAAGTTTAAGGTGTGCAATGTGATGATTTAATATACATTACATTTGGTGAAATATTTACCACAATAAAGCTAGTTAACATATCCTTCACTTCAATCAGTTACCATTTTGTTGTTGTTGTTGTTGTTGTTGTTATGGTAAGAATATTAAAACTTTACTTTCATAGCACCTTTCAAGTATACAATACAGTATTAACTATAGTCACCATGCTATACATTAAATCCCTAACATTTATTCATCTTATACCTGGAATTTTGTGCCTTTTGACCAGCATCTCCCCATTTTCTCCACCCATTAGCCCCTGGAAGTCACCATTTCACTCTCTTTTTCCATGAGTTCAATGTTTTTAGGTTCCATATGCAAGTAAAATCATACAGTATTTGTCTTCATCTGTCTAGCTTATTTCACTTAGCATAATGCCATCAAGGTCCATCCATGCTGTTGCAAATGGCAGGATTTCCTTATTTTTTACGGCTGAATAATATTCAATTTTATGTGTATAAATCATATATATTTATATATTTATATGCTATATGTGCATATAGCATATGTGTGTAAATGTGTAAATATATATGCTATATACACATATAATATATATGTAATTTATTTATAATATATACTGTAACTTATATATAAATATATGCTATATATGTCACATTTATATATATGAATGAAATATATGTATATATCACATTTTCTTTATCCATTCATCCATCAGTGAACACTTAGATTGTTTCCATGTCTTGGTTATTATGATAATGCTGCAATGAACATGAAAGGGCACATATCTCTTAAACAAAGTGATTTCATTTCCTTCAGATATATACCCAGATCATATGGTATTGCAGATCATTTGGTAGTTCTATTTTTAGTTTTTTGAGGAAACTAAAATGATGTGTTCCATAGTGGCTATACTAATTTACATTCCTACCACCAGCAAGCACTATATTCTTAATGCATAGGAAATGCCATGTGAGATTTCAGTATTTAACCAGTATTACTATGAAGACATTGCTATGTCTTACTATGTATTATGTATTACTATGTACTATGTATATGTACTATGTATTATGTCTTACTATGTATTAGTACTTACGTGGTATTACTATGAAGACTAGTATTACTATGAAGACAAATTTAACTATTTATTGTTAACCTTTTTTCCTTCTTTTAATGATTAGTCAAGGTTATTACAGTAGGCATAATAATGGTCCTCCGAAAGATATCCACATCCTAATACCTGGAATCTGTGTATATGCTACCTTACATGGCAGGAGAGACCGAAGATTTGATTAAGGGTAAGAAACTGGAGATGGGACATTATCCTGGATTATCTGGGTAGGCCCACTATAATCACAAGTGTCCTCAAAAGTATAGGGTCTTTGCAGGATGTAGTGAGAGGGAGATATGACTACAGAAGAATTTTCAGCTAGATGGGATATTGCTTACTTTAAAGATGGAAAAGGAGCCATGAGCCAAAGAACGCAGGCAACCTGTAGAAGTTAGAAAGGCAAGGAAATGAATTCTCATATAGAGTCTCTGGAAAGGAATGTAGTCCTGCTGATACGTTGAGCTTATCCCAGTGACATCTGTGTTGGACTTGTGACCCATGTAAGAGAACAGATTTATATTGTTTAAGCCATTACACAGACTTGTTACAACATCTGTTACAGCAGCAATTGTGAACCAATACCCTTAACAATCCATTTATAGACTATGTTTATTTATTATCTGTTTTGTTCCTAAAAGGCTTGGGTAGCACAGAAAAATGCATACCATAAGACAAGGCAGTATAAATTTTTGTAGGAACAAAAAAGGAAAAAGGCTAATCAAGGATAGCAACATAAATTGAAACCTAAGAATGAGGTTAATACAAAAATGCATACCATAAATACATGTACTACAGATGAGCTGTAGCTTTCTAGTAGGCAACACAAAGAGGGAAATCTGTTAAGTTCCATAATTCAAGCTATCATAGTATTCATTTTATAACAATGGACCATTTGCTCAGAAGTTCAATTTCACCGGAGACTTGGATCAGCTGAGAAGTTCTCCTGAGAAAGTTTATATATATTATGCAATGATAGTGTCCCCACAAAACTCTGTATGAGAGATGCAAGTTTAACTATTCTAAATTATACCATTGGTGTAATATTTTGATGAATACAATTTGGTCTACAATTTGCCCAAACCAATACAACAATAATTTAAGTTACAAATCTCCACAAGCTTTGTTTCTAGTACTTGAATCAGTTGGAATTCTAGTTCCTAAAATCAAGGATTTTTAAGTTTTAATGACCTTGACTATCATCTTGTTTAACTCCATACCTCTATAGAGGCATAGGATGGAGAGTCTCATATCCAGAACCACACCACAAATTACTGTCAGAGCTAGGAATCAAATGTTTCCACATTGATTGTTTCTTCCCAAATCCCTCTGTAAACTTCTTTAGAAGATAAGGCATGGTTTATTTAAAATGAAGGCATAACTTCTTTATTTTGACATATTCTGCATCATGATTCCAAAGGTTACATTTTCTTCCTCTAATCCAAGCACCAAATTCTTGACACATAGGCAACTCACAAATATTACCTTTGGATCTTTCAAAACTGGCAGAGTTAACAGGGGGATGAATTCTGTTCTTTTAGTAGACTTAGTTTCCTTCCATAGCTAGATTCCTTTCTTCTCCACAGAACAGAATTTCTTCCACCCTGTATACTCTTAAAACTAGAAAATTCAGTGTACTACAGATAGAAGAAATTCTTAATAGAAGGAGAAAAGAAAGATGGGGCAACACTAAAGAAACATTAGCTACTTATAATTCATTGAGAAAAATGATTTTTAGGGCAGAATCACAGTTTTCCTTCAGTTAGTCACATAGTTCTGTCTCAAATCTTTCTGGTAAAATAGTGGCAATAACAGATAAGCTTCAACCAGAATTCAGAGAAGTCCTTTGATCTTATCTCATGCATTATCTCTCATCTGAACACATAGAGCCTTTAAAGACAAGAACTTAACACATGGTAGAGAGAAATGAGTGACAGAACAACAACAACAAAAATTTCAAGGGTTGCTATTAATTTATATTAATGGATGTCATGGCTTTGTTTTGATTATGGTATTTGATGGAACGAAATTCATAATTTCTATTAAATATTTAAATTCTGGTTGTACTTTGTCTATTTTAGTACTGTAATCCATTGAGATCTTTAAATACCGGAAACTGAAAAGTGATAGTTTGCAATCAGTTATTTTCTTTTAAAATATGAAGCTACATTTTCATACTAAGGAAGTTTTGTTCTTTCTAACAAAAACAATATGTTCCATCGTTTAACATTCTAGAATCAGAAATATTGCATCAGCCATGCAGATAAAGAAAGCACTGGACTTTACAATGCAATTTTAAAAGAAAAAGTAGTTACCAAAGAGCTGTAGGGATGAATGCACACAGAGGGGGCAAATATGCCAGATCAGAACTGACAGATTGCTGAGGATAAAAGTGAGCAATAGCAATAAGACAATATTCTTTTTCAATAGTCTTTTCAAGTCATATTTGTACTTACAGACTCTAACAAGTTTTACATATATACTTAGTCAATTTATAAGCTTGTGTTAAGTGCCAAAGGACATGGAAACTAGAGTCCCATTTAAGGTGAGGCAACTGCCACAAAGCACATCAAATAAACCCTTGGAAGAGTAGGACACTTGGCAAAGTTTGCACATACCTTAGGCACAGTGTCTTTTCAGAAGAAAGGAAAAAATACCTGTGGGTTCTCTCTAGTTACCTTGCCTGGGCCCAAACAACTAGCCTTCTGGAGGATATCCTGTCTTGTTTCTCACCAGATAACTAACGCACTCTTCCCTTGTCTTTAGTTTTTTGGCCAAAGGTCCTCAGGAGATCATCTTAACCTCTGCATTTAACAAATGTAGGGGCATCTGAGTGGCTCAGTCGGTTAAGCGTCTGACTTCAGCTCAGGTCATGATCTCATGGTTCGTGGGTTTGAGCCCCGCGTCTGGCTCTGTGCTGACAGCTCAGAGCCTGGAACCTGCTTCGGATCCTGTGTCTACATCTCTCTCCCTGCCTCTCCCCTGCTTGTGCTCTGTGTCTCTCTGTCTCTCAAAAATAAATAAACATTAACAAACATTAACAAAAGTAAAACATGAGAAGGGTTCCAAAGCAATATGTACTCTTATGCAAAGTAAATAGCAAAATGCCTACTAGCTGCAGAGTAAAGAACTTTCGTTTAAAGTCTTAGTCTTGGGGACGGCTGGGTGGCTCAGTTGGTAGAGCATCTGACTCGATGTCAGAGTCATGAGTTGGAGCCCCATGTTGGGTGTGGAGTCTATTTAAAAAAAAAATCTCTAGTCTTAAAACTATCACATATATAAGACAGTGTTCAGAAATACCCTGCCTTGCATGCTGCTTCCTACTTTCAAATAATGTTAAGGGATTAAGTCTGAAACTTGCCTGGCCCTAAATCCTAGACCAGCCTTGGTATAGTAAATTTGAATACTTTTTACTATGGAACTTCTCATTTCCACTAATTGTAGAAACATGTGGTCTACTTCAACACAAAAGCCTAGAAGTAAAAGTCACGATGATTTATTTTTTTTCTTGCCTCATTCCTAGCATAATACATTATTTCATAGCAGTACAAATTTAGACCATGTATATTGTGGTCTATCTCTTCCTGTTTGGGTTTTATGCTCTGCTGGCACTGTGCCTAGTAGAAGTGGTAAACAAAGCAATATCATTTTTTCTTTCTAATTAATAAGAAGGTAGCAATTTATTATTAGGAGCACAGAAAATAGAATGTACACATTTATTTAAGTCGTGAATAATACCAAAAAAAAAAAAGCATTGGCCAGAAAAGCCTAAAAAATTAGGATGCTGATATATTAAATCATGCAGATGAGAGAAATTTTAGTCAAATATATTAATTATTCAATATGTAGTTTCTGTGTTCTTAAAAGAAATTCACGCCTGAGAAGGAAATGGTGATATGGTAAAATATTATGATAATGTTTACTTATAAATATGATATTATTAAATACTCTTACTAGTGCACTTTCTATCTCTTAATCTTGACTAGTTAGTCTGCCTCATGTAAACTACAGATTGCCAATCTGTTCCTCTTATAGGCTGTTTGGTAGCCAGAGAGAAAATTTCTTTTCCCTGTGTCACAGGTATGCCCCTGTGTACCCCCCTTCTTAGCCACTGAGCAAATGCAGGTACACAGGGGAATGTGGAGGGCTCAAAATGGAGTGTCCTCTTGTCTAGGAGAGAAGCAACACTTCTCCTGTTAAATGGGCCACAAATGCCATCTTCATATATAAAAGACAGTATATATTGTCTTTGTATCATCTGCATGATTTTTGAGATTGCCAGAACCCTTACCATCTTTATTCTTCCCAGCCACTCTTCTACATAGAGTATATATTCGTTTAGCCCTGAATTCTCAATTCCTGATGTCACAGAAGGTGTTAATATTTCTTCTAAGGGTCAGAATGGGTTCTGGTAAATCATAAAACTGATGTTCTGGGAAGAATTGCTGTAATTGCTGTTCTAACAGAGCTCTTTGTGTCTTTGTATCTACAGAGGGAAGGAAAAATTTTCCCTTTACTAATTGTCTTTCCTTCTCCTTTGAGTGCCAGTTTCATTTAGTGGAACTATTTCAAAACTATTCTTTAGAAAATGATTTCTGTCATTCTTTATAATATCTAATTCTTATGGGGCTCATTATACAGGTTTTCCAGAGCTGCCTTCTATCCGTGTGACATACAAACAACGTTTTCTCTTCTCTATTTGCACATCTACTTTTGCTTTAATCTCCATCCCTTTATTTGTTGTTACCTTTAGGTGTATCATAAAATCACTTTAAATCCAATAAATAAAAACTTATTTTATAAGTGCTCAGTTCTTGAGGTATCTGGGTGGCTCAGTCAGTTAAGCCTCTGACTTCAGCTCAGGTCAAGATCTCACAGTTCGTGGGTTTGAACCCAGTGTCAGGCTCTCTGCTGTCAGCGTAAAGCCTGCTTTGAATCCTCTGTCTCTCCCTCTCTCTTTGCCCCCCCCCGAAATATAAATAACGATTTTTTAAATCACGCCTGGGGGGCTCAGTTGGTTAGGCGTCTGACTTCCGCTAGGGTCATGATCTTGCAGTTTGCAGGTTCAAGCCCCACGTCAGGCACTGTGCTGACGGCTCAGAGCCTGGAGCCTACTTTGGATTCTACCTCCTTCTCTCTCTCTGCCCCTCCCCCCCTCATGCTCTGTCTCTCTTGCTCTCTCAAAAATAAAAATAAACAATTTTTTTAAAAGTGCTCAGTTCTCAGAGTTGGAAGAATACTAATACTGAGAAAGTGGCTGTGAGAACCCACCTAACATGGTCTTGAGTCACTTTAGCCCTAATAAACCAGTAAAGCCAGAAGTAAGAGCCCCCAACTCAGCATTTCCGAAGAGTTCACCATCAGCATCAATTATCTCTTTAGCTCCTCTCCAGCTGCTCAGGTTCATGGAGCAGTCTGCGCAGGCTGCCATAACACAATACCACAGACCGGGGTGCCTTAAACAACAGAAATATATTTTCTTATACTCTAGAGACTGGAAGTCCAAGATGAAGGTGCCAGCACTGTTGATTCCTGCTGAGAGCTGTCTTCTTGGTCTGTCAAAGGCCACCTTCTTACTGTATCCTCACATGGCCTTTACACACAGAGAGAAAGCTCTTTAGTGTCTATTCCCCTTCTTTTTTTAAATGTTTTATTTTTTTAATTACTTTTTTTCATTTTGAAAGACAGAGACAGAACACAAGTGGGGGAGGGGCAGAGAGAAGGAGACACAGAATCCAAAGCAGGCTCCAGGCTCTGAGCTGTCAACACAGAGCCCGACGCAGGGCTCAAACCCACAAACTGTGAGATCATGACCTGATCCGAAGTTGGACGCTTAATCGACTGAGCCACCCAGGTGCCCCTAAAATGTTTTATTTTTGAGAGAGAGAGAGAGAGAGAGAGAGCAAGCGGGAGAGGGGCAGAGAGAGGGGGGAACAAAGGATCCAAAGCAGGCTCCATGCTGACAGCAGAGAATCCTATGTCCTTGCCGATAGCAGACAGCCCAATACAGGGCTCAAACCCACCAACCATGAAATCATGACCTGAGCCGAAGTAGGACACTTAACCAATTGAGTCACCCAGGCGCCCCACTATTCCCCTTCTTAAAAGACCACCAGTCCTGTCGGATTAAGGTCCCATCCTTCTGACCTCATTTAACCTTAATTACCCCATTGAAGGCCTGTCTCCAAATACAGTCACATTGAGGTTTAGGGCTTCAACATAGGAATTTTGACAAGATAAATTTCAATCCATAAGAGGAGTTTTCTACTCTATCCTTGAATCTCATCCTTCGCCCTCCCGATAGTGTAACTTACCACGACATGACTTTTGAATGACCTTAACTTTACTTGACTTTTCACCCTCTTGTCTCTATATTCCTAGTTCTTGGTTCCTTTGCCTCCATGGTTCAGGTACCACTTCTGTACATCTGACTGTGTGTTTAGACTATAAAATGACTTGGCTCCCCAGCAATTTCCTCAGTAGAGAGACTCTTCTAAGAAATGATAGAATGATTTTCATTTGATGGTAATGTCCTAGTTGAATTCCCTCAGAGATGAGTGAACCTCACTCACTACCTACCTCCTATACACCCAACCCACTCCCACACAGACACATGGCCTGTTCCTCCTTGTCCTGGCCACAGTCAATTGCTCTAACACTAAACTCCAGTCAGTAGGCCCTGCCTATCCTGCCTGACTTCTTGGAATGCCACATAAACACCAAACAAATCACATTCCTTACAGTTCTGTTTGTTTTTGATAATAACCAAAGTACCATGGTCATTCAGTGGTGACCCATAAAAATTACAAGTTCAGATTTTTGGAAGGACAAAGTTATTTTTAACATTGAAACTGAATCTGAAGAGCTGAAGTTAATCACTGACAACACTATCATGAGATTTGTTTAAATTAAGTCTTTTTTCATGTTTTTTAATTAAATTTTAATATATCATTATGCCCACCTTCGATCAACTATATTTTCTTTAAATTGAGCCATATATATGTCAGATGATACATCTCCACACTCTAAACTTATATAACAAAGAAAATGTCTTCACGGTTTTGTGATACAGTTTCTCCCATAATAGTTTTTGGACTCTTTTTACTATCAAGTTATATGGAAATTCCAAGTAAATGGCTTAGATTCTTGAAGGATAAGAGGGTGGGGTAGGTAAAGGAGAAAAAGTATTTCTAGTGAGAAAAAGAATCCTCTGAAGAACTTTGTACACCAGTGAATCCCAAAGAGAGAATTGAAATCGATGTCTCTGGGGCAAAACAGCTCATATAGCCATAGGCAAAATTCTACCTACCTATCTGAACATATCTAGCTGATGAGAGACTATGTTGCTTGCGATTCTTCTGTATTCCCAAATGTGCTTAACTTAGATTTCTATATCCTTTGTGCTTTTGGTAGAAATGCTCCAGGAAGAATTGCAGTGATTTAAAAATAGATACATGCCACACTTTTCTTTCCATATTTCAGTGGCAATTGACTGCATATTATTTGAGGAGTTCAAATTCCAAAATATCCTAAACCTGCATTGAAAATAAACAAACAAAAATCTATGAGTTCCGGGCATTCATTGCTAATGTACTGCTCTTAAAAACCAAAATTTCATATATATCTGTCACAAAATCCAGAAAAAACATCGGTGCTTGATGCTTCAGTGTCTGAATAACTGCCTAATGTTGAAGGATGAATAAATTTATCTTCAGAATTATCGTTTCTTTATAGCTCATTATTTCTTTAACTGAAAAGATTTTCAAAAGAATGTATATGTTACAAGAGGATTACTATGCCAAACCCTTTTGTACGGATTTCTTTTCTTTTTAATGTTTTCCACATTGATTACAAAAATAATGTAAACTCATTTAGAAAATTTTGTAAAAATGTATAAAGAAAAGCAAATGGTCTTTTCATAACCTACCATCTTGAGATGATCACTGCTAACATTCCAGCAAACATCTTTCTGAATATTTCTATAAATTTTATATAGTTGAAATATACTACATGATTTTTGTATTATTTTAATTAAAATTATACCATATGTATTTTCATGTTATTAAAAAGTTTTTAATATAATATTAAAAGCCTATGTCATATTCTACCATATAGATATCCCATAAATTTTTAAATAATCCCCTCATGTTGCAAATTTAGGTTGCTTTTAATTTTTCATTGTTATACTTAGTACTATGATAAACATCTTGATACTCAAATTTCTGTCCAGTTTTCTCATTATTTCTTCAGGGTAAATTTCTACAAGTGGAACAACTGGACGAATAAAAATCTTTTTTTTAACATGTATTTATTTTTGAGAGACAGTGTGAGCAGGGGAAAGGCAGAGAGAGAGGGAGACACAGAATCAGAAGCAGGCTACTGGCTCCGAGCCGTCAGCACAGAGCCCGACGGGGGCTTGAACCCACGAACCGTGAGATCATGACCTGAGCCGAAGTCGGACACTCAACCGACTGAGCCACCCAGGCACCCCTGAATAAAAATCATTTCTAAAAACAAGATGACTTAATGTTAGGTTTCTAATCTCTTCAGGTTTGCAGATACCTCTGAAAATCTGATATAAATGTTGCCGTTCTTCCAAAAAATGCTAATAATTACACTGTTTCCTTCATATAAACACAATATAAAATGTTTTTTAAAGTATCTCTCTCACTCATGAAAACACATTACAATTCTGAAAATAAAGAAAGCAGAATTTGATTTTACTCAAGAGTAAATTTCACTGAGATTGTCTTTGTTTCAAATAAGAGTTTAAAATTTAGATGACAACACATGCAGTTTGAGTCACCAAATGACTTTTGATGGCCACAAGTGCCGAAAACTCTGACTCACAAAATTATGTAGAATAACAAATGAAATCACTCAGCTTTGCCAGATGAAAGCGAATGTGTCAAAAGAACCTCAGAATTCTCCAAGATTCTTCCAATTAAAATTATGTCCCAGTATGTTCTTTGTTCTCAAACGAATAAAGCCATCTTTTGTCAGAATGTACTTTGTTGGTGAGGTCCATTTCACTACGGGAGCATTTATAAATCGATGCTTCAACTTCAACATCTTCTGAGCAGAAACTTCAAAAGAAGTCAGTGATGGTGTTAGGTATGCTCAAATTTCTGCCTATAGAAAAATTGATCAAGCTTTGCAATCTTGGCTCCACCCAGCAGAAGGAGTCTGCCCAAGTTTACCAAGTTTGTAAGCTTGTTGTTTGTAATCCCTTCTTCCAGAACAGCAAGCTTGGCAAAAACAACAGCAACAATAAAACTTGTAAATTATTTTCCATGGAAATCATAATGGCAATTGCAGGACCTTGAATGAAAAGATTTCTCTTAATCCTGTGGCCAAAAATCATCAAATAAGCTGAACTATCATTCTATAATAAATAAATAAATAAATAAATAAATAAGTTTAATTTTGTCATATATTTCAATCAAACATTTTGGACTTGCTTTTCAGGAAGCCAGCAAAAACCAATATAGTAAAAAATTCGAATCCTCTTTGCATTTCTCCACAAAGCCTCTTGGGGGAAAAAAAGGTGATTCAAGGTTTAGACTTTCAGGAAATTGACAAATTCTACAATACTATAGCTTTAGCAAAAAAAAAAAAAAAGGACAGAAGTCTCCTGATGCTAGTATATGGGGCACCACAAAGATGCCAATTTAGTTTATGTATGGCAGTGTATGTAGAGATTGGGCTTACTGTTGAGTGAACGCTTGTGCCCCTCCAAAATTTCTAAATCTCCAATGTGTATTTGGAGGTGGGACCACTGGGAGGTGATGAGGTGGTGAGAGCAGAGCCCTCATGAATAGGATTAGTGCCCTTATAGAAGGCACTCCAGAGATCTGCCTTGCCCCTTTGCCATATGAGGGAGTAATGAGATGTCCATCTATGAACTGGGTGGCAGGTTGTCACCAGACACCAAACGTCACCGGACACAGAATCTGCTGGCACCTTGATCTGGGAATTCCCAGTCTCTAGAACTGTGGGGAATAAGCTTCTATTGTTTTTATAAGCCACTAGTCTATGGTACTTTGGAAAATCTGATGTACGCTCAAGACTTGCAGATATTCGAGTTGCATAAAAGACTACCAAGATCCTTTTTTCCCTATTGAAGTTTTTCTTGACAAATAAATTTCCATTTTATTTTTTTTAATTTTTTTTAATGTTTATTTTTGAGAGAGAGAGGGAGGGAGACACAGAGCATGAGCAGGGGAGGAGCTGAGAAAGAGGGAGACACAGAACCCAAAGCAGGCTCCACGCTCTGAGCTGCCAGCACAGAGCCTGATGCAGGGCTCGAACTCACGAACTGCGAGACCATGACCTGAGCCAAAGTTGGACACTCAACTGACTGAGCCACCCAAGTGCCCCTAAATTTCCATTTTAAAGACATCAACATTTGAGTCACTAAAAAGGGGCTCCCCAAACAGGAATTCTTTTATGTCATTAGAATGTTTATAACATATAAATACCAGACTCAGTCTACACTAAGAGATGTGAGTTCCAGTCCTTGCTGGCAGCAAACGTTTTAGTTTTCTATTTCTTCATGTTCCATTTCAAAATATTAGAAGACAAATCAATATGGACTTGACGGATTTGACAAAAATACTGTCTGTATTTTCCTGGTTTTCTCTAAGTCACAATCCAGTTCAATCTTTTTCAGAGCACCAAATCCTTCAATGTATATGTGACTTCTTTGGTGGGCAGTGTGACAAGTGTTCCCTTAAGAAAATACTAGAGGGGCGCCTGGGTGGCGCAGTCGGTTAAGCGTCCGACTTCAGCCAGGTCATGATCTCACGGTCCGTGAGTTCGAGCCCCGCGTCAGGCTCTGAGCCCCGCGTCAGGCGCTGGGCTGATGGCTCGGAGCCTGGAGCCTGTTTCCGATTCTGTGTCTCCCTCTCTCTCTCTGCCCCTCCCCCGTTCATGCTCTGTCTCTCTCTGTCCCAAAAATAAATAAAAAACGTTGGAAAAAAAAAATTAAAAAAAAAAAAAAAAAGAAAATACTAGAAAAACTTTTGTGTTGAGGCAAATTCAAGTGTTGGTTATTTCCTTGTCTTTTCAAATTGAGGTATCTTTTTAAAAAAATCTACACCATTGGCTTCGAGTTTCCATGGACAAAATTTTTGACATAGGAAGCATTATGGCTTTGTGTCACATCCTATTCAGTAAAGAAAGTGAAATCAAAGTATACCTTAAGTACTTTAATACATTATTTTAATTTTTTTTTGCATTTTCCAACTTAGGTTCAGGGATATAAACAATATGTGCTTTATTGTGAACTAAGTTTTCTTTAACTTGAACCAACATTAAATTATATGAAAAGTCAGAGCATTGTAATATTACCTGATAATGACATTTCATTCAACCCCACAGTTAATAACATAATTTGTATAAAATATTTCAATACAATTTTCAAAATGAAAGGAAAAAATATATACCCACACATATAAGTAAGTACACACATCTATAGACACATATATATTTTATACTATATCACTCTTAATAAGATTATTTGCATATAATTTTTTAAAGATTTTTTTTAATGTTTATTTTGAGAGAGGAAGAGAGAGGGAGATGAGCAGAGGAGGAGCAGAAAGAGAGTGGGAGAGAGAGAATCCCAAACAGGCTCTGCGCTGTCAGTACAAAGCCTGATGCAGGGCTTGATCTCAGGAACCATGAAATCATGACCTGAGTCTAAATCAACAGTTAGACGCTTAACAGACTAAGCCACCCAGGTGCCCCTAAAGACTTTTTTAACTGATCTTTACACCCAACATGGGGCTCAAACTCACAACCCTGAGTTCAAGAGTTGCACACTCTACCGACTGAGCCAGCCAGGCTCTGTATTCCTATTTGAATCATTTTTTTCACGTGATTTCCAAAGTAATGGGGAAAACATTGAAGTTATATAGATATAGATATTTACACAAATGTTTATATATGCATGTGTGTATATGTGTGTGTGTTTCACACACACATAATTTTACCTGTTAACAGTTAACAATAACTGCTATATATCTTAATAGCTCCTATGAGTATGGCTATATAACAGAGATCACAGAATGAGTTCTCTTAATGAAGACTTAGTCTCATTACTTAAATTGGAGTTATATTCAGTAGACTATAAATTCAGAGGATGAGTAATCCTTTCTATAAATATTTCCATCAAAAATAAAGTGATTATCAAAATGTACAGATGTGCTTCTTCAGTTTTCATTGGATGGAACTGTATTACATTAAAAATGTCACAGTTTTTGTATTCTATCATGTCCAACAGTGAAAGGAAATCAATGTATACTTAGACATTGTTGTGGTTTCTCACTTTGGAAGTTTTCTTCTTTTTTTAAAATTTTTTAATACTTTATTTTTTGAGAGAGAGAGAAAGAGTGCAAGCTGGGGAGGGGCAGAGAGAGAGGGAGACACAGAATCTGAAGCAGCCTCTAAGCTCTGAGCTGTCAGCACGGAGCCTGATGCAGGGTTTCAACTCAGGAACCGTGAGGTCATGACCTCATCTGAAGTCGGACGCTTAACCGACTGAGCCACCCAGGTGCCCCATCACTTTGGAAGTTTTCTAACTTAAGGTAGGTTCATTGTAAACAAAAGCAATCATCCATGATTATAATAGCTGGATACATTTTCTTATTCCTAACAAGGGAGATAATTCTAGATGTCATAATGTGACAATAATAAGGATCGTATACTGATGGTGCTCATTTAACATGCCATGCCACCTATATTAATCAGAATAGGCTGAGTTGATGTTGCAATAACAACCATATCTTTTTTTTTTAAGTTTACTTATTTTGGGAGACAGAGAGTGAGAGAGTGAGGGAGGGGCAGAGGGAGAGGGAGAGAGGGAATCTCAAGCAGGTTCTGTGCTGTCAATGCAGAGCCCGATGTGGGCTTTGATCTCACAAACTGTGAGATCATTAGTTCCTGAGATCATGACCTCAGCTAAAATGAAGTCAGCTGCTTAACTTACTGAGCCACCCAGGCACCCACAACGAACCATATCTTAATAGCCTGACACAGAAAATGTGTAGTTCCCTTTCCCACAGAATCCAGTCTGGATCAGGGCAACTCTCCAGGACAGTTTTCCTCCATGTCATGGTAATTCCTACAATAATTTGACTAGACTCCTGCAATAATTTGATTCAGCCATTTTAACAGAAATTTCCACAATTGCCAAGGAAGAGAAGTGAAAGCTGGAGAATCCTGCACTACGTCGTAAATGTTTCAGTCCAGAAGTAGCACATACCTTTGCTCAGCCACTTGACGATAAATAGGAACATGACCCCACCTACATGTGAGGAATCTAAGAAGTATAGTCTTGGGGCGCCTGGGTGGCTCAGTCGGTTAAGCGTCCGACTTGAGCTCAGGTCACGATCTCACGTTCTGTGAGTTCGAGCCCCGCATCGGGCTCTCGGCTGATGGCTCAGAGCCTGGAGCCTGCTTCCGGTTTTGTGTCTCCCTCTCTGTCTGCCCTCCCCCGTTCATGCTCTGTCTCTCTCTGTCTCAAAATAAACGTTAAAAAAAAAAATTAAAAAAATTTAAAAAAAGAAGTATAGTCTTACAATTAGAGGAGAACAGAACTGGATATGGGTGAGTATTAATAATGTCTACTATGCCATTCTAGACTACCTTAGAATGAAGCAATACCTTAATAATATTCTTCAAAGAAGTAGGAAGAAACCCAAAGACACTATAAGGATATTTTGGACTCTAGTTAAAGACTCCTGATTTGCATATCAAAATTATAAATCCAACTTTCACTCAACTTATTCCAGTAAGAAGCAGAATTATTTAACAGATTTAACATGAATTTTCTGCTCAATTTTCAACTCCACCATTTCCTAACCATGTGAGCATGTGTTCTTGGACAAATGACTTAATATCTTTAATACCTGATTTTCTCATCCTTAGAAGGAAGATGATAATACCCGGCTTCCATGGCACTTTTGAAAAGTAAGTGAGATAATATGGAAAATGAACTAGCACTGCCAATGGCACATACCAGATTCTTAATAAATACTAATTCCTTTCTCTATCTCTTCTTCCTTCTTCCCTTCACCTTCCTAAATATTAGCATTTTGCAAGGAAAAGAAAGAGCTTTTGCGGTTATGAGATTGAATTCCGAAAACACAGAGTTTGTATCTTAGCTGTCACTCAATAGTGTGTAATCTTGTGGAAATTACTTAAATCTCTCTGAGCTTCAATGTCTTCAACTATAAAATAAGGGCCAATATAGTAACTACCTCATAGAATTTTTAGAGGGATTAAATTCTATGATGTATATAGAATATTTAACAGACTTCTTAAGTGTTAGCAATCACTATTATTATCATTGTCATTATTAATGCACTGTGTTTGCAGATTTATGTCAGAAGTTTGGCCTGCTCAAAAGACATGAATAGACACTTTTCCAAAGAAGACATCCATATGGCTAACAGACACATGAAAAAATGCTCAACATGACTCATCATCAGGGAAATACGAGTCAAAACCACAGTGAAATGCCACCTCGGACCTGTCAGAATGGCTAAAATTAACAACCCAGGAAACAAATGATGTTGGTGAGGATGCAGAGAAAGGGGAACCTTTTTGCACTACTGGTGGGAATGCAAACTGGTGCAGCCACTCTGGAAAACAGTGTGGAGGCTCCTAAAAAATTTAAAAATAGAACTACCCTACAATACAGCAATTGCACCACTAGGTATTTCTCCAAAGGATACCAAAATGCTGATTCGAAGTGAAACATGCACCCCAACGTTTATAGCAGCACTATCGACAATAGCCAAATTATGGAAAGAGCCCAAATGTTCATCCACTGACAAATGGATAAAGAAGACATATATATCGGGGCGGCTGGGTGGCTCAGTCAGTTGAGCGACCAGCCTCAGCTCAGGTCATGATCTCACAGTTTGTGAGTTCCAGCCCCACGTTGAGCTCTGTGCTGACAGCTCAGAGCTTGGAGCATGCTTCGGATTCTGTGTCTCCCTCTCTCTCTGTCCCTCCCCCACTCATGCTCTCTGTCTCAGAAATAAATAAACATTTAAAAAATTGTTTTTAAAAGAAGACATATATAATGACACATACTACATACATATATATATAATGGAATATTACTCGGTGATCAAAAAGAATGAAACCTTGCCATTTGCAATGATGTGGATGGAACTAGAGTGTATGATGCGAAGTGAAATAAGTCAGTCAGAGAAATACAAATACCATATGGTTTCACTCATATGTGGAATTTAGGAAACAAAACAGATGAACACAGGGGTAGGGAAGCAAAAATAATATAAAAACAGAGAGGGGGTAAACCATAAGAGACTCTGAAATACAGAGAACAGACTGAGGGTTTCTGGAGGAATATTGGGTGGGGGAATGGGCTAAATGGGTGATGGGCATTAAGGAGGACACTTGTTGGAATGAGCACTGAGTGTTATATATATAAGTGATGAATCACTAAATTCTACTCCTGAAATCATTATTACACCATATATTAACTAACTGGGATCTAAATAAAATTAATTTATTAATTAAAAAAAAGAAGTTCAGCCTGCTTAAGCCAAGCTATAGAAAATGCATTATAGTTATTCAAAATATAATCCATAGACCAGCAGAATCAGCCTCATTTAGGAGCTGTTTAGAAATGTGGACTCTCAATTCCTGTTGCGAATTTACAGAATCAGAATCTATAGTGTAAAAAGATTCCCAGGTGGTTCTTTATAGACACTGAAGTTTGAGAAGCTCCACCCTAATATATGGATGGGTTGAGTGTTTTCATGTGATGTGCTTATTATCAGAGTAGTGACAAATAGGACATCCAGGAAGATAGCACACTGTTTTGAAAGGGGCGCTGGGAGTCAGAAAATCAACATTTAAATTCCAACTCTTCCACTGACAATCTGATGAACCTTATAGAAACCATTCAATTTATTTTAGGGTTTTTTCCTCATTTACAAAATGAAAAGAGTTAAACTCTACCTGTTGTTCTTCACCAGGAAGATACACCAGAATTTATACAAAATATCTGACACCCCTGGGACACATGAAGATTCTGATTCATTAGATCTATCATGGTATCAAAACTAGGGGCAGCTGCTTTTATATGGAAATCTCTGTGATTGGAGAAAGCACAGTTGTCAGATGGCCTCAGAAAAGAGCAGAGACTGGGAACCTGGAAGCCAACATGCATCACGCAACAGACTTTAACTAGTGCTCTGGTACAAGGACAAAAGCCCATAAATAGGGAAGGTTGGAGAGCTACTATGTTTGGTGTTCTTGTGGGAATAAAAGACATTATGTGGGGAAAGTGATTAGCATAGAACCGGGCACAGAATAGACTCTCAATAAACTTTCCTTTTCTTTCCCATATCCCTCCTTGAGGACACTCCTCATTCATTTCAGAGGAATCTAATCAATTTCCATGGGGCACACCCTACGCCAGCTCTCCAAGATGCAACAAACTGGATATCCTTAAAAACAAACAGAAACACCTAGTAAGTAATTTGAGCAAATAAAACAGAACAATAGACATAATGTCTCACTTTATTAAGCGTTCTGGTATTTTAATACTAAGACTCCAGATGGGTCATATAACTTGAGGGAGTCAGCGCAAAATGAAAACGTAGGGAGTCCTTTTTCAAAAAGTGTTAAGAATTTCAAGACAGTGATAGCAGAGCATTAAACCAAGTATAGGTTCCTTCTGCACACTGGGGCTTGTGTGAATGCACAGGTCAGATGCCCTGCAAGACTTTGAACCCTGGACTTGAGGTCTGAGGACCTGGAAAATATGCTACATTGGCAACTTTCTTGCTGGTTGATCTGAATCCCATCACTTTACTTCTCTGGGCCTTGATTTCCATACCTGTAAAAACAGCTCTGATATCTTATGTTTCCATGGCACACCTTGGAATTTCCTCGAAAATATGTTGCTTAATTGTTCATTTCTTTGAATAATTTTTATTTATTTTTTAAAAAATTTTTAACCTTTATTTATTTTGAGAGAGAGAGAGAGAGAGAGAGCAGGGGAGGAGCCAAGAGAGAGGGAGACACAGAATCAGAAGCAGGGTCCAGGCTCTGAGCTGTCAGCACAGAGCCTGAGGCGGGGCTCAAACTCACAAACTGTGAGATCATGACCTGAGCTGAAGTCGGGCACTTAACCGACTGAGCCACCCAGGCGCCCCTCTTTGAATAATTTTTAAGTGGCATTAAGCCCATGAAACAAACTCATTCAGGATTTTGTTTCTCCCTCTGACCTGTCTTTTATGTAATTTATGTCACTTTTCAGGCAATACAGGGCTAATATAACTAATAAAAAATATTTTTCCCAATGTCTGAGTGCAAAGAGTCCAGATTTTCAGATCAGAGGGGTTATTGGGAATAGCCATCCAATCAGCTGCAGTTTCTGGTGCTCCCCTGGAAGAAGGCTGCAGACTTGCATGGAAAAAATCATAAAGATAAATACCAAGGTCTAACGATAATATCCATGCATTATTTGAACTCATCTCAATTATCTGAAGTATTTAGTCTTACTAATAGCTTTGTTCCCATTATATTCAATTTGCTATAGAGTAAACCAATGACTCTTTCAGAAATACGAGGCTACTTGAATGTTCATCCTCCCGCTTGTTATCAAGACTTTCACTCTATAGACTAATCAAAGAAGCACCAGTGAAACAGAAGCTTAGCATGTGTGACCAAGATTAACTCAAAATTACTAGAAGGGAGACAGGAAAGAAAAAAGTTAATCCATACCCCCTGCAAGGGATTTTTGAAAAATGAGCAAAAAGCTTGATTTAAAACAACCTCCAAGTCAAAAAGACTATTTGAACAAAAGCAACACTTGAACAAGATGAAACAGAATACCCCAGGCAGAACAGAAATGGTATCCACTGGAAAACTAATGTTCCCCGAAGAAGGAAACTCCCCAGAAATTCAGAACAAAGATAAAGGCATAAAGAATCAAAGTGCACATTAAGAATATTAAATTCTACTAAATGAACAAAGTGCTTGATTCATAAACAAGCACAGTAAGGAAGCTCTCTACTGAATACTGTGTTCTGCCAGAAAATGTAGGCAGTGAACACATTCAAACAGGCACACATGGCCACGCAGAGGCCAATACCTTACTGTAACGTCTTCGGTGTTCATTGCATGAGACCACATTTAAAATGAAATTGTTGGGGCACCTGGGCGGCTCAGTCGGTTAAGCGTCAAACTTCGGTTCAGGTCATGGTCTCATGGTTCACGAGTTTGAGCTCTGTGTCAGGCTCTGTGCTGACAGCTCAGAGCCTGAAGTCTGCTTCGGATTCTGTGTGTGTGTGTGTGTGTGTGTGTGTCTGTGTGTGTCTGTGTGTGTCTCCGCCTGTGTGTGTGTCTCTCTCTGCCCCTCCCTGGCTTGTGCTCTCTTTCTCCCTCAAAAATAAAAATAAAAATAAAATGAAATTGTCTCGGGGCACCTGCAGGGCTCAGTCAATTGAGCATCCATCTCTTGATTTTGGCTCAAATCATGATCCCAGGATAGTGGGATCAAGCCCCTTCTGGCTCCGCACTGAGCATGGAGACGGCTTAAGATTCTCTCTCTCTCTCTCTCTCTCTCTCTCTCTCTCTCTTTCCCCCACCTTCTCCTCCCCTCCCCAGCTGGCATGCGTGTGTGCTCTCTCTCTCTACAAAATTAACAACAAGAGAAGAAATGGTCTCACAATGGGGTTGCTATGGACTGAATTGTGTTCCCCCCAAAATTCATATGTTAAAAGTCCTAATCCCCAATGTGACAATATTTGGAGTCAGGGCCTCTGGAGGCTATTCGGTCTAGATGTTGTCATGAGGATGGAGCCTCCAAGATGTGATTTTAACACCAAACCTTTTTCTCTCTATCTTGTGAGGGCACAGCAAGAAGGTGCTATCGGCAAGCTGGAAGAAGGTTCTCACCAGATACCCATACTGCCAGTACTTTGATGGTGGACTTCCCACCTTCCAGAACCGTGAGAAACAAATGTTTGTGGTTTAACCCACCCAGTCTATGGTAGTTGTTATAGCAGCCTGAGGTGATGAAGACAAGGATTCTTTTCATACTCTCAGAAATAACAAATACCCTCTATACCCTCAAATCAGGAAACATGTAGATAGAGCTAACCTAAGCTGTTTGTATGGTTTCTAATAGTTTTGGTGAATATCATTACTTTTTTTTTTTTTTAATTTTTTTTTCAACGTTTTTTATTTATTTTTGGGACAGAGAGAGACAGAGCATGAACGAGGGAGGGGCAGAGAGAGAGGGAGACACAGAATCGGAAACAGGCTCCAGGCTGCGAGCCATCAGCCCAGAGCCTGACGCGGGGCTCGAACTCACCGACCGCGAGATCGTGACCTGGCTGAAGTCGGATGCTTAACCGACTGCGCCACCCAGGCGCCCCATTACTTTTTATGTTGACTTCAATTTATCAAATGTATATTAAGTACCTAGTATTTAAACAAACTCTTGTCATTGTGTTAATGATTAAGAGGAAAGGAAATTGTTATTTGCCTCGAGGGTGTCTGTATTTTGGAAAACAACATTGGAGAATGCAAACCATTCATCTCAAAGGAATGATTCTCTAATGGTGGGATTGCTCACACTAAAAAGGAATGGGTAGGTACTATTGTTAGACACATGGGAGTTTTCACCATACTTGTAAAATCACATTGGATAAGTAGGCACTTTTTCCACCTGTGTAGAGGTTGATGTCCAGTTTTTTAACCTCTGACATCTTTTCACAGCAATATACACGGTGGCTAATACTGTATAGTGGTTTCTAGTTTCTTAGTTTCTTTCTTCCTTCCTTCCTTCCTTTCTTCCTTTCTTCCTTTCTTTCTTTCTTTCTTTCTTTCTTTCTTTCATTTACTTATTCATTGGAGAAATAAGAACCATACATTATGCTATACTGGAAATACAACAGTAAGCAAAATTGATATTGTGTTTGCCCTTGGGGTTATAAGATAGTTACACATGATGAATTTCTTTTTTTTTTTTCAAGTTTTTCTTTAACATATGGTGTAATATTAGTTTCAGGAGTAGAATTTACTGATTCATCACTGACATATAACACCCAGTGCTCACCATAACAAGTGTCCTCCTTAACACCCATCATCCATTTAGCCCATCCCCCCAGCCATCTCCCCTCCAGTAACCCTTAGTTTGTTCTCTATAGTTAAGAGTTTCTCTTATGGTTTGCCTCCCTCTCTTTTTTTCTTTCTCCTATATTCATCTGTTTAGTTTCTTAAATTCCATGTATAAGTGAAAATCATATGGTATTTGTCTGTCTCTAACTGACTTATTTCCCTTAACATAATACACTCTAGCTCCAGTCACATCATTGCAAATGGCAAGATATCATTCATTTTTATAGCTGAGTAATATTCCGTTGTGTAAAAATACCACATCTTCTTCATCCATTCATCAGTCAATGGATATTTGGGCTCTTTCCATAATTTGTCTATTGCTGCTGTAAACATTGGGGCGCATATGCCCCTACGAATCAGTCTTTTTGTATCCTTTGGTGAAATACCTAGTAGTGCAATTGCTGGGTTGTAGGGTAGTTCTATTTTTAACATGTTGAGGAAGCTCCATACTGTTTTCCAGAATGGCTGTACCAGTTTGCCTTCCCATCAACAGTATAAAAGTGCTCCCCTTTCTCTTTACCAACATCTTTTGCCCCCTGAGTTGTTCATTTTAGCCATTCTGACAGGTGTGAGGTGGTATCTCATTACAGTTTTGATTTGTATTTCCCTGATGATGAGTGATATTGATCATTTCTTCATGTGTCTGGACATCTTCTTTGGAAAAATGTCTATTCATGTCTTCTTTTAACTGAATTTTTTGTTTTTTGGGTTTTGAGTTTGGTAAGTTTTTATAGATTTTGGATACTAACCCTTTATCAGATATGTCATTTGCAAATATCTTCTCACATTTTGAAGGTTGCCTTTTGGTTTTCTTCACTATTTCCTTTGCTGTGCAGAAGTTTTTATCTTGATGAAGTCCCAGTAGTTCATGTTTGCTTTTGTTTCCCTTCCCTCAGGAGACATATCTAGGAAGAAGTTGCTATGGCTGATGTCAAAGAGGTTGCTACTTGTGTTCTCCTTTAGGATTTTGATAGTTTCTGTCTCACATTCAGGTCTTTCATCCATTTTAAATTTATTTTTGTGTGTGGTGTAAGAAAGTGGTCCAATTTCATTTCGCATGTCACTGTCCAGAAAAAAAAAAGAGTTTGTCTTTTTTCCATTGGATAATCTTTCCTGCTTTGTCAAAGATTAGTTGACCGTATAGTTGTGGGTCCATTTCTAGGTTCTCTATTCTGTTCCATTTATTTATGT
Organism: Panthera onca; assembly: GCF_046562875.1. Taxonomy (NCBI): domain Eukaryota; kingdom Metazoa; phylum Chordata; class Mammalia; order Carnivora; family Felidae; genus Panthera; species Panthera onca. The sequence goes on from NC_138357.1 coordinate 26,390,013, forward strand.
GTCTGTTTTTGTGCTAGTATCATATCGTCTTGATGACTACAGCTTTGTAATACAGCTTGAAGTTCGGAATTATTTGGCCTCCAGATTTGCTTTTCTTCCTCAAGGTTGCTTTGGCTATTTCGGGTCTTCTGTGGCTCCATACAAATTTTAGGATGTCTGTTCTAGCTTCATGAAAAATGTTGGTGGTATTTTGATAGGGATTGCATTAAATGTGTTGATCACTTTGGGTAATATAGACATTTTAACAATATTTGTTCTTCCAATCCATGAGCATGGAATGTTTTTCCATTTCTTTGTGTCATCTTCAATTTCTTTCATAAGTGTTCTATAGTTTTCAGAGTACAGATCTTTCACCTCTTTGGTGAAATTTATTCCTAGGTTTCTTATAGGTTTTGGTGCAATTATAAATGGGATCAATCCCTTGATTTCTCTTTCTGCTGCTTTACTATTGCTGTATAGAAATGCAACAGATTTCTGTATGTTGATTTTGTATCCTGTGACTTTACTGAATTTATGTATCAGTTCTAGCAATTTTTTGGTGTAGTCTTTTTTTAAGCTCTATTTATTTATTTTGAGAGAGAGAGCCTGAGTGGAGGAGGTGCAGAGAGGGAGGGAGGGAGAGAATGCCAAGCTGGCTCCACACTGCCAGCACAAAGCCCAATGCAGGGGTTAATCCCACAGTCCGTGAGATCATGACCTGAGCCAAGATCAAGAGTTGGACACTTAAACGACTGAGCCACCCAGCTGCCCCTTTTTGGTGGAGTCTTTCAGGAGTTCTACATAGAGTATCATGTCATGTGCAAATAGTGAAAGTTTAACTTCCTTACCCATTTGGATGCCTTTTATTTCTTTTCGTTGTCTGACTGCTGAGGTTAGGACTTCCAGTACTGTATTAACTAACAATGGTGAGAGTGGAAATCCTGTATTTTTCCTGACCATGGAGAAAAAGCTTACAGTTTTTCCCCATTGAGAGTTATGTTAGCTGTGAGTTTTTCATATATGGCCTTTATGATATTATGTGTATGCTCCCTCTGTCTGTACTTTGTTGAAGGTTTTTATCAAGAATGGATGTAGTTTGCCAAATGCATTTTCTGCATCTATTGAAAGGATCATATGGCTTTTATCCTTTCTTTCATTAATGTGGTGTATCATATTGATTGATTTGTGAATATGGAAGCACACTTGCAGCCCAGGAATAAATACGACTTGATCGTAATGAATGATTTTTTGTCTTTTTTGAGAGAGAGAGAGACAGAAAGAGCAAGCATGCATGAGCAGGGAAGGGGTAGAGAGAGAGAGAGGGAGAGAATCCCAAGCAGGCCCTGTGTGGATCCCCACATGGTGCTTGATCCCACAAACCATGAGAACATGACCAGAGCCTAAATCAAGAGTCAGTTGCTTAACTGACCAAGCCACCCAGGAGCCACGTAGTGAATGATTCTTAAAATGTACTGTTGGATTTGATTTGCAGGGATTTTGTTGAGAATTTTTGCATCCATGTTCATCAGGCATATTGGCCTGTAATTCTCCTTTTTAGTGGGGTCTTTGAGTTTTAGAATCAAGGTAATGCTGGCTTCATAGAATGAGTTTGGAAGTTTTCCTTCCACTTTTATTTTTTGGAACACTTTGATAAAAATAGGTATTAACTCTTCTTTAAATGTTTGGTAGAATTCCACTGGAAGCCATGTGGTTCTGGACTTTTGTCCTCTTTTCTTTTTAATAAATCTGGCTACGGGTTTATCAATGATATTAATTCTTTCGAAGAACCAGCTCCTAAGTTCGTTGATCTGTTCTGTTGTGTTTTTTGTGTGTTTCTATATTATTTATGTCTGTTCTAATCTTTACTATTTCCCTTCTGCTGGCTTTAGGCTTCATTTGCTGCTCTTTTTCTAGCTTCTTTAGGTGTAAGCTTAGGTTGTGTATTTGAGATTTTTCTTGCTTCTTGCTTCTTGCTTTCTTGCTTCCTGCATTGCTATATACTTCCCTCTTATGACCACCTTTGCTGCATCCCAAAGGTTTTGGAATGTTGTATTTTGATTTTCATTTGTTTCTATGAATTTTTTTAATTTCTTTTTTAATTTCTTGGTTGACCCATTTATTCTTTAGTATGATGTTCTTTAACTTCCATGTATTTGTAGTCTTTCCAAATATTTTTTTGTGGTTGACTTCAAGTTTAAAAGTGTTGTGGTTTGAATATGCATAGTATGATCTCAAATATGCATAGTATTCATCTCAAACTTTTTATACTTGTTAAAGCCTGATTTGTGACCCAGTATATGATCTATTGTGGAGACTGTCTCATGGGCACTCAAAAAGAATGTGTATCCTGCTGCTTTAGTATGAAATGTTCTGAATACATTTATTTGTTAAGTCCATCTGGTCCAGTAAGTCATTCAAGGCCACTGTCTCCTTGTTGATTTTCTGCTCAGATGATCTGTCCATTGCTGTTAGTGAGGTGTTAAAGTCCCCTACTATTATTGTATTATTATCAATGTGTTTCTTTATATTTGTTATTAACTGTTTTATATGTTTGGGTGTTCAAGTTGGGTGTATAAATATTTACAATTGTTAGATCTTCTTGTCGGATAGACCTGTTTATTATGATATATTGCCCTTCATCTCTTGTTACAGTCTGTTATAAAATATAGTTTGTCTGATATAAGTATGGCTACTCTGGGTTTCTTTTGATGTCCTTTAGCATGATAAATGTTTCTCCATCCCCTCACATTCAATCTGCAGGTAGCTTTGGGTGTAAAATGAGTCTTTTGTAGGCAGCGTATAAATGGGTCTCGTGTTTTTTTATCCATTCTGATACCCTATGTCTTTTGATTGGAGCACATTTAGTTTATTTACATTCAGAGTGATTATTGGTAGATAACAAATTTAGTGCCTTTCAATTACTTGTTAAGTCATTGTTTCTGGATATGTTCTCTGTTCCTTTCTAGTCTTTGTCACTTTTGGTCTTTCTTTCCCACTCAAAGAGTCCTCTTTAAATTTCTTGCAGGCCTAATTTTGTGTTCATGAACTCCTTTAGTTTTTGTTTGTCTGGGAAACTCTTGATCTCTCCTTCTATTCTCAATGACAGCCTTGCTGGACACAATATTCTTGGGTGCATATTTTTCCCATTCAGTATGTTCAATATATCATGCCACTCCCTTCTGGCCTGTCAAGTTTCTGTGGATAGGTCTGCTGCTGCCCTTATTTATCTTCCCTTGTATGTTTGGGATTTCTTTTACCTTGCTCCTTTTAGGATTTTTTCCTTGTCTGTATGTTTTGTAAATTTAGCTACAATATGTCTTGGTGTTGGCCTGCTTTTGTTCATTTTGATAAGAGTTTTCTGTGCCTCTCCTGCTGTATGTTTTCTTCTTCAAACTAAGGAAGGTTCCAGCTATAGTTTGCTCAAAGAATCTTTCTATCCCCCTTTCCTTCTTCTTCTGGAACTCCTATGATAGGAATATTACTATACTTTATGGAGTCACTGAGTTCCCTAAGTCTACATTTGTGATCTCACATTTTTCTTTCCTTCTTCTTTTCAGTTTCATTATTTTCCATAATTTTACCTTCTATATCACTTATTCCTTCCTCTGCTTCTTCTTTCCTTGTGACCATTACATACAGTCGGCTTCACATCTAGGTTAGAACATTTTTTATTGTGGCCCAAATAGTTTTAAAGCCTTTTTTTCTCTGCAGTAAGGGACTCCCTGGTGTCTTTTATGCCTTTTTTAGCTGAGCTAAGATTCTTATGATTGTTGTTTTCAATTCTGGATCAGGGATATTACTTATCCCTTATTGAAACTTCTGTTTCAATAAGATCTTTGGCCATGACTTTTTCTTGTTCTTTCTTTTGGAATGAATTCCTCCATCTTAGTATTTTGTCTCAGTTTCTGTCTTCTTCTGTGTGTTAAGAAAGCCTTTTATGTTTCCTGCTCCTGAGCATACATGGGTTTGTTAAGAAGAGTTCATATACTGTCCAGAACCTTGCACTTCAGAAGTGTTTCTGGTGTATGCCATGTGCACTCTGCTGTTGTTTTTTGGCTGCTCTTTCCCTTAGGTCAGTTCTCTGAAGAGTTTGTCCTTGCCTGCAGTGGGAAGTGTTTTGACCTTGTCCAGATTATGATGAGTTTTAACTAAGTGTGCTCTGGTATGTTTGTTAAAAGAGGCCAGATACTATTTCCTCTAGAGCTGAAACTTTGCAGCACTCTATAGTCAGTAGATTTGGTGTGTGTGTGGGGGGGGGGGGGTGCTGGTCTCCTGGGGGGTAAGTCTAATGCTCTGGCTCTCAGGTATACTTGGCCTAATAAAGAAGTACCTGCAGAGCAGTGCAAGGGGGCAGGGCTTTGTGTAAGGAGCTGAGGCTCCACTGTTAGGGCTGCTCTGCTCACTGAAGTTGTTCTGTGCTGATGGGTGGGGGAGAAAAATGGTGCCAACCCTCTCCCTCAACTCTAGAGAGGGGAGTTTGCACCTGCTGCTGTCTGGGAAGCCCTCACAGAAGAATAAATGGTCTTTCCTCCCAGGTGAGGAGAGGTGTGTCCCAGGTGTCCCTGAGATCCTTGCCTTCACCCTGTCTTCCAGGCCATCTGCCTACCTGGCAGTACAGTGTGCCTGTGTTTTATTTCAGGGACACTGGTTGAGTCTCAAAACTCCAAATTTTAGGGACGCCTAGATGGCTCAGTCAGTTAAGTGTCCTACTTCAGCTCAAGTCATGATCTTACAATTTGTGGGTTTGAGAGCGGTGTCAGGCTCTGTGCTGACAGCTCAGAGCCTGGAGCCTGCTTCAAATTCTGTGTCTCCATCTCTCTCTGCTCCTCCCCAACTCATGCTCTCTCTGTCTCTCTCTCTCTCAAAAATAAATAAGAAACATTAAAAAAATAATTTTTAAAAACTCCAAATTTTAGGGACCTGGCATGGCATGAATCCATACTAGCCTTCTGGGGGAGGGCCTTGTCATGCTGGAGCTGGTGCAGATTTGCACCAGAAGGGTAGTCTCACCAATGCAAGGGGGTTTGGAATTTAGAGTAAAGCACAGCAAAAGCCGGCATTCAGCATAGCTGTCCTCAGCAGGTGTCTCTGCCCCTATGCTAAAGAATGAGGCAACACTATGGTGCCCACCAGCTCTTTTGTCCCCTGAGAAGCAATGCCACTTCTCCTAGATGCACTCCAAGAAGGGGAAAACGTCTCTCCCAATGCATCCCAGGGGATCTTCAGATCGTGCCATCCATTTCCAGGTCTCTGCCCTTTTTCACCACTAGAGCATTACTGAGCCTGCCAGGGTCTACACTGACCACAACCCAGACTTCTAAATCTCCAGTGTTTGAGCTCCATTGATTGTAAAAACTCAAAATAATCAGCCCCTATCCTTATCCCAGTCATTGATTTTGGGGAAGTTGTTTCTTGTGTGATCCTGTAAGCTCCTCTCTCTCTCTCTCTCCCCTCCTTCTGTGATTAGGGCTCCCTCCCTTCTGCAGCACCCATAATCTTTTTCTCTCCCAAATCATGTCTGCACCTCCTAAATTCTATGGTGTGGCCTCCTGTCTCCCTCTAGTTCTAGTTCTTAGTCCTCAGATCAATTTCTTGGGGGTTCAGAAAGTTTTGATATTTATTTAGCTGTGTTCAAGGGATGGGGCAAGCATAGAGTCCTCCTCCTACTCCACCATCTAGAATGATGAATTTCCTAGTCTAAGATATTACTTAGAACATACAACAATAGCTATTTCTGTCTGCATATATATTATAGGCAAAGGTATTCTTATAGTCTGGTTGTAAAATAATTTATGTTTTAATTAAAACATTTTTTAATGTTTACTTATTTTTGAGAAAGAGAGACAAAGTATGAGCAGGGGAGGGGCAGACAGAGAGGGAGACAGAGAATCTGAAGCAGGCTCCATGCTCTGAGCTGTCAGCACAGAGCCTGATGCAGGGCTTGAACTCACTAACTGGGAGGTCATGACGTGAGCCGAAGTCAGACGCTTAACTGACTGAGCCACCCAGGCACCCCTGGTTGTGAAATAATTTAAATCACACTGGAGACATGCTTAGTTTTCTTGTGAAGAAGAAGAAATTAATGAAAAAATATCTACGAGGAAGTATTGTGAATTAGAAAGCAATCTTCTGCAATGAATTACTTTTTGAATGAGCAACTTTGGAAAATGTTCACATCAATATGTTTCATTGGGTTCTGTGAATTTGGAAAGGAAAATTGACTAGATTATGTTAGAAAAATGAGGGCAGTACTTCCCCACTTCTTGATAAACTCTAAAATACATATCTCTTTACTTGAAGATGAGCAAAGGGACAAGTATTTTTCAAGTCATTCAGCATTGAAACAGATCAATCTCACTCAAAATCATTGAGATTCAAAGATATTAAATGTTAAAGCAAGGGTATTATTGAATACAGAGCTTACAGTAAGAGATCTGTAGCAACACATTAAGACTACTTCTTTGACATATCTCTTTTAGTAGATGCCCTTTACAGAAGACCACTTAACTCTGCCCATTTAACAATCCATTCCTTGCCTTCTGCTTTTGAAAGTGCATTGACATTTGCCCTTCTTATTTCTGTAAGCAGTGTCATAAGGCTTAATTTCAATCACAAGTTTCAGCAGATCAGAAAATTTGTATCCTTCTATTCTACTTGTGATGAAAAGAAATATATTATTTTTTCCAGCAGAGAAAGGGGCAATTAAGTAAAGATTTAGTATTCATGATCATGAGTGATTTCTGCAGTTAATCAACTTAAGTTTATTTATTTATTTATTTATTCATTTATTTATTTATAAATGTCTATTTTTGAGAGACAGAGAGAAAAGAGAGAGAAGGGCAGAGAGAGAGAGAGAAAGAGAATCCCAAGCCAGCTCCACACTGTCAGCACAAAGCCCAACTCAGGGCTCAACCTCACAAACTGCAAGATCATGACCTGAGCAGAAATCAAGAGTGGGAGCTCAACCGACTGAGCCACCCAGGTGCTCTCAACTTAAGTGTTTCTAAAACGTGTTTTTGGCTATATGTTACGATATAATGATAATATAAAGCATATTTTTGAGTTTGTGTTAATTATAGATAAAATTTTATCATTGGTTAATTAACATTAACAAAATATGAGTGCTATTTATTCATTTAACCATAATTTATAGCAATTTCAAGCATACTGACATTTTTTGCTTTATCTAAAATTATAAACGGATCATTCTTTTATCAATGTTCATTGTCTTTCATACCATTTATTTTTCTTTTTCAGTACAAATTGAAAATGTATTTAAGGAATGAACAAATTCAAATTAAAGCTGAGCACCCACTGTTGGTGGGAATGCAAATTGGTGCAGCCGCTCTGGAAAGCAGTGTGGAGGTTCCTCAGAAAATTAAAAATAGACCTACCCTATGACCCAGCAATAGCACTGCTAGGAATTTATCCAAGGGATACAGGAGTACTGATGCATGGGGGCACCTGTACCCCAATGTTTATAGCGGCACTCTCAACAATAGCCAAATTATGGAAAGAGCCTAAATGTCCATCAACTGATGAATGGATAAAGAAATTGTGGTTTATATACACAATGGAATACTACGTGGCAATGAGAAAAAATGAAATATGGCCTTTTGTAGCAACATGGATGGAACTGGAGAGTGTGATGCTAAGTGAAATAAGCCATACAGAGAAAGATACCATATGGTTTCACTCTTATGTGGATCCTGAGAAACATAACGGAAACCCATGGGGGAGGGGAAGGGAAAAAAAAAAAAAAAAAAGGAGGTTAGAGTGGGAGAGAGCCAAAGCATAGGAGACTGTTAAAAACTGAGAACAAACTGAGGGTTGATGGGGGGTGGGAGGGAGGGCAGGGTGGGAGGGAGGGCAGGGTGGGTGATGGGTATTGAGGAGGGCACCTTTTGGGATGAGCACTGGGTGTTGTATGGAAACCAATTTGACAGTAAATTTCATATATTAAAAAATAAAAAAAAAAAAAAAAAACAAAAAAAAAAATAAATAAAAATAAAGCTGAGCACCCTTTGTATTATTTTCTTACAGCTGCTGCAATAAATTACTACAAACTTGGTGACCTAAAACAACACACATTTGTTCTATTATGGTTTGGGAGGCTAGAATTGTGAAAACAGTTTTGCTGGGCCTAAATTAAGGTGTTGGCAGATCCATGCTGGTCTAGACGTTCTAGGGGACAATTTATTCATCGTTTTTTTCCAGTTTCTGATATTTGCATACATTCCTTGGCTTCTTTTTTAAAGGTTTATTTTATTTTTGAGAGACAGAGTGCAAGTGTGGGAGGGACAGAGAGAGAGGGAGACACAGAATCAAAAGCAGGTTCCAGGCTCAGAGCTGTCAGGAAAGATCCCAACATGGGGCTTGAACTCATGAACCATGAGATCATGACCTGAGCCAAAGTTGGATGCTTAACCGACTGAGCCACCAGGTGTCTCCACATTCTTTGGCTTATGGCCACATCACTCCAATCTCTCTTTCCATGGTCATATTGCCTTCTCCTCTTCTGTGTGTCAGATTTTCCTCTGCCTCCCTCTTATACTGATACGTGTTATTACATTTCAGGTGTACCCAGATAATCCAGGATTGTCTCCTTATCTCAAGATTCTTAAGCACATCTTCAAAGTTATTTTGTGCTACCATATAAGGTAACATTCACAGGTACCAGGGATGAAGACATGGATATCTTTTCGGGGCCATCATTCAGCCAACCACATCCTCTTGAAGTACATTCAGGACCCTATTATAACTTCTATGGGCCACAGACACTTTTGCCTTTGTGGTCTCTTCCTCCAAAGAGAAATTAAGAATTATATTTTGAGTGCATGATATGAAGATAAATATTTGTCTATTCATTGTTATTATTGTTAATATATATGAATTATTATTATATTCCTAACTTTCTTGTGATGTTAAAAGAAGTTAAAATGAAAACATTGTTGTGGACCCCTAAAAGTGTTATAGGCCCTAGACACTATACCTAACGTAAAAGTCAGTACTGCATATAGACAACGCATCAGGTCTCTGGATCTCAGAAACTGATACAATGTTAAAAGTACACAAACTCAGGAACAAATTCTAGTATATACATAGATTTCTTAATTGCACTTGGGCTTTCAAAATTCACAGGATTTCTGCTCCAGTTTAGATAAGTGTTCCATTTTCTAAGTTCTATCATTTTTCTATCATGTAATCTAAACAAAGGAAAGACAAAATATTGTTAAGAAGGTCTCTTTCTTCCATTCCTCACTGAGGGGAAAATAATGTGCAAGATCTTTTAAAACGTGATAAAAATAGTTTTATTCTGTGTCATCTCCCTGTAGCTTCTGCATATAATAATACACAGACCATTGTGCATGTTTTTTTTTTTTTAACTTTTAAAGGTTGGATATAAGAGAGAAATAACACTAATAACATTGGACTAAGTCACACAGCTTCAATGCGACCTGGTTGGACGTCACCCAATTTACGCCTTGTCCAAATTAGGTTTCTCAACAATAATGCTGTTCTCTGCATCAAATGGTTCATAATTGTAAACACAGTTCATTTGTGGTTTGTAGGACTACATTTCCTTTGGCAATATAAGAAGAGTGAGAAATCATACAAATTTTTATTTTCACTGTGTTATGAAAGATTATGTTAATCAAAGAAATCACAGCTTGGGTATCTAACAGCAAATCAAAGTTTGTTTTTTCTCCTTTAGTAGGAAAATACTATTATTATTGTGTACTGCTTTGCAACTAGTAATTCAACAACCATACATTTTCTAACATATAACCTTGGTTTCAACAAACTCAGTTCATTAGTTTTAATAAACTCTTCTGATTTACATGATGTAATAGATGACATTTTATATTACATTTTATTGTCTCCAGGACAGTTTTAGCTACACCTAAAGTAAAATGTGATATTCTTCTAACTATTCACTGCTTTCTTTGGGAGAACAGAATGAGTAATTTTATATGAAAAGAATAAATGAGTATATTTTTAAATATACTGGAGCGCCTAGGTGGTTCAGTCGGTTAAGCTCTGACTTCAGCTCAGGTCATGATCTCATAGTTTGTGGGTTCGAGCCCCACATCAGGCTCTGTGCTGACAGCTCAGAGCCTGGAGCCTGCTTCGGATTCTGTGTCTCCCTTTATCTCTGCCCCCCCACCACTTGCACTTTGTCTCTCAAAAATGAATAAACATTAAAAAAAATTAGATATACTTATTAAAGACTATTCTTACATTTATTTTCAAATTGAATAATAACATTTTTTAGTGCTATTTTGTAGCATACAACATCTTTGGTCTCATATCGTTGTGAAATCACAGCAGTAATAACAATAGTTAAAACTTTGTCTTTATGTGTATTATCTCATTTATTGCTCATAACAAAAATTTGAGACAGGTTCTTTCATTATTCCATGTTATAGGTGAGGACACTTAAGCACAGGGCACTTAAACAGTTTGTCCAAGATCACAGAGGTAGTAAGTAATCCAACTGAGATTTAAACTTAAGCCAAGTCTGTCTGGCTACATAGCCTACAGATTCAGCCACCATATTTCACTGTCTCCACATGGACTCTTTCTATGTTTATGTATTTGAATATTCTACTTTTCTGTGGGAAATGCCAATGATCTATAACAAGTTTTTGATGACTGCATATTAGCAACCAAATGTGTTAATAAGACACATGTATGCCATGAATCAAATGCAGAATACACTCAGAACGTTAACTAGAGTTTGCATTGGATAGTGCATATCCAGTTTAGTGGACTGGAGAATGGGATTAAAATATCAACATTTTGATACCCTTGTGTATAAATCTATTAGTTTTACTTTGTTACAAAGTAGCAGACTTGAACAGTCAGGTTCATAAATATATAGAAGGCACAAAGAAGACTTGGGCAGAGAAAATTAATGACTCATAACAAATCTGTTGTTTCTATTGAAAAGGAAAACAATCAACCACTATGTCCCACTGAGGAGGGGACAATATTCAAAGGACAACATTAAAATATAAAGGAGCTATAGGCTTTCATTGAAAACACTATGTGCTCTGTATTGCTGTTTTAAAGATGGATGTATCTCCATTACTACATGATGCCACAAGTAAAATAACAATAGCAATAATAATACCGGTATGAATATTTGCAAAATGGCAATGCACTCCTTGCCTCACTGCTGTCCCCCCTGACCAAATTCATAAATCATTTTGATAACATAGAATCTAGGAATTGGAAAGCATTCTACTTGTAAGAGTTCCCAAGCACAGTTTATGAGCAGTGGAGAGTTTCCATCTATGCTACAGCGGGTAGGTAGACATCCAGCCTCTGTATAACCCTGCCAGTAATGAGCAATAATGAGCAGCATGAGAAGTAGTCCATTATTGTACCGTAATGGTTTTGAGATTTTGTTGTCTTACCAGGCTGTCTGTATTTCCACTTATTAGACCTAGTTGGCTTTTTGAAAAGGACAGAATTAGACTTAATCTGTTCTCCACACGACACTATTTTATGTTCTTTCTATTTTATGTTCTTTCTCTTCCTTTGACTAATCACTGCAGATTCTGTTAACCATTCTTCATATGGAATATTTTCATAGAATGAACACACAACTCTTAATTTACTACCTAACTTTTTGTGGGCCAAAAATCACAAGGTGAACCTTGTAAGTTATAAGCAAGAAAGAGTTACCTGTTTCTAATCTGCAGCTTGCCCTCAGTCCTTTAGTTATTATCTATTCTTTTCTTGAAACAAATCTCATGAGAAAAACACCTGCCTCTGATATTTGACTATGCCTGTTCTTAAGCAATCTAAAAAGAGAATATCTTTACCAAAATTGTTGCTCAATGCAGACACGTTTGAATTTGTTGTATGTGTTCATGCACCCATGCAGTTAAAAGGCTTTCCACCTCATGTGTCGGTGCAGCACGATTTTCTTTTCTTTTTTTTTTCAATTTATTTATTTATTTATTTATTTATTTATTCCCTCATGAAATTTATTGTAAAATTGGTTTCCATACAACACCCAGTGCTCATCCCAAAAGGTGCCCTCCTCAATACCCATCACCCACCCTCCCCTCCCTCCCACCCCCCATCAACCCTCAGTTTGTTCTCAGTTTTTAAGAGTCTCTTATGCTTTGGCCCTCTCCCACTCTAACCTCTTTTTTTTTTTTTTTTTCCTTCCCCTCCCCCATGGGTTTCTGTTAAGTTTCTCAGGATCCACATAAGAGTGAAACCATATGGTATCTGTCTTTCTCTGTATGGCTTATTTCACTTAGCATCACACTCTCCAGTTCCATCCACGTTGCTACAAAAGGCCATATTTCATTTTTTCTCATTGCCACGTAGTACTCCATTGTGTATATAAACCACAATTTCTTTATCCATTCATCAGTTGATGGACATTTAGGCTCTTTCCATAATCTGGCTATTGTTGAGAGTGCTGCTATAAACATTGGGGTACAAGTGCCCCTATGCATCAGTACTCCTGTATCCCTTGGATAAATTCCTAGCAGTGCTATTGCTGGGTCATAGGGTAGGTCTATTTTTAATTTTCTGAGGAACCTCCACACTGCTTTCCAGAGCGGCTGCACCAATTTGCATTCCCACCAACAGTGCAAGAGGGTTCCCGTTTCTCCACATCCTCTCCAGCATCTATAGTCTCCTGATTTCTTCATTTTGGCCACTCTGACTGGCGTGAGGTGATATCTGAGTGTGGTTTTGATTTGTATTTCCCTGATAAGGAGCGACGTTGAACATCTTTTCATGTGCCTGTTGGCCATCCGGATGTCTTCTTTAGAGAAGTGTCTATTCATGTTTTCTGCCCATTTCTTCACTGGGTTCTTTGTTTTTCAGGTGTGGAGTTTGGTGAGCTCTTTATAGATTTTGGATACTAGCCCTTTGTCCGATATGTCATTTGCAAATATCTTTTCCCATTCCGTTCGTTGCCTTTTAGTTTTGTTGGTTGTTTCCTTTGCTGTGCAGAAGCTTTTTATCTTCATAAGGTCCCAGTAATTCACTTTTGCTTTTAATTCCCTTGCCTTTGGGGATGTGTCGAGTAAGAGATTGCTAAGGCTGAGGTCAGAGAGGTCTTTTCCTGCTTTCTCCTCTAAGGTTTTGGTGGTTTCCTGTCTCACATTCAGGTCCTTTATCCATTTTGAGTTTATTTTTGTGAATGGTGTGAGAAAGTGGTCTAGTTTCAACCTTCTGCATGTTGCTGTCCAGTTCTCCCAGCACCATTTGTTAAAGAGACTGTCTTTTTTCCATTGGATGTTCTTTCCTGCTTTGTCAAAGATGAGTTGGCCATACGTTTGTGGGTCTAGTTCTGGGGTTTCTATTCTATTCCATTGGTCTATGTGTCTGTTTTTGTGCCAGCAGCACGCTTTTCTGTCGACTGTTGATTATATTGGACGTGTGCCTACACTACCAGTTCTATCCACACTCTGGCATCAGTCACAGTCCCTAGGATGTCATAAAAATGTATTTTTGTTTTCTTTGTGTGAATCTTAGTCAACTCAAGGTGGGGAGAAGGGTTGAAACTCAAGAATTCAAAAGTTAAGGATAGCCTCTATTTTATTCACTTCCACCTTTCTCATATACACATTAACATTGAAACAGCCTGAGACCAACACTCTATTCAGAAACCCAAAGCCATTGAAACCTGTCCTCAATTTTTTCAGCACATATGCTTTCTCAAACTCTCAAGCCTCTTTTGCCTTGAACTTCCTCCCGTTCTTCCAATGGGGATAGTGTTCCCCTCTCCAGCCTTCCAAAGTCTTCCTCCTTTACCGTGCTTTCCACTATGCCAATCTGTTTCATGATAAGCAACCTACACTTTCTTCATTTCATGAAGCAAAACTTTTGTTCCCTCACAAAGATGAGGAAGCTTCCTCTAAGAATTTCCCTGGAGGGAAACCTACTCATCACCATGCTTTGGGTGAGTGGAGTGAAATGGGTGTTCCTGGAATAAGTATTGGCTAGCACTCCTTTACTGCTTTCAAAACTTTACTTATCCACCCTCCTGTTAAAATATCTTGTCTTTGAACATGGCCTCACCATTATCTAACCCACTCCATTACTATAATCTACAGATTCCTGGTCAGTTTTCCACTATTTAGTACTTAGAAGCCCGATTAGGTTATAGATGCTTTTTCTGGGATAGAAAACAAGTATATTTAAAACCTAGGATGAAAAAAACAAAATTTTCTAAGACCAAGGTCAGAGTATATTGCCACCAGCTTCTGCCTCTCCTGATATCTAGAGTATATTCACCCAATGTCTTCATTTCTGTTTCCTAGCCTCCTTTTGGTAAACTATCATAGATTGCAATAAGGCTTTTGCCCTACTACTGCAAGTGAACTGTTCTCACCAAAGTTCTCCATGTCTCCTGGTTGACAAATCCAGTGGATACATTTATTTGACATACCATTCAAAGACTGTAGCTTGTTCTTAAATGATCTCTTGCCTTGGCTCCCATGACACTATTTTTTGTTTACACTCTCCTTCTATCTCTTGTACCTCTCTGACCATCCCTTACATGTTGATATTCTTCTGAATTCTGTCGTAGGATCTTTTCTGTTTTTTATTTTTTACCCTCTCTTTTGGAAACAAAATCCCTTTCTTCTCATTCAGCCCCTTCACCAACATTACCCTGATTCTGGACCTGTCTACTGTCTGGTCCTTCAAGTTTTGGCCTGGAAATTCTTTCTTCTGAGGTGTCTTTCTTGATTCATTTCCTTCTTAACTCTTAGGACCTGCCACACTTCTTTGCTTTTAGAATATGTATTCATTAAATCTTCCCTTTATTTTGTCTTAACTTTTTGAATGCTACTTTCCATAAGGCCTATGGTATATTGTCTATGGTTTGTTTCTTGTTTATTATAGATTTAAAAGGGGTCATCCCCTCTGAATGCTTCTATTACCAAGATTTCCTCAATCAGTTCTGCATTGTTAGTAAATATAAAGTCCAAAGCAAGGTTTCCCATTTGGTGCTTTCTCCTTTCCTTGTGAGGTACTACATTTTCAGCAACATTAAGACAAGAATGTCTAAGTGTTTCTACTTTGAGAAAGAAAATAATTTAAAAATATGTATATAGGTAAAACAAGGTAATAAAAAATAATAAAAATAATAAACCATAAACAAATAAATTAATATACAAAAAGAACAAAAAAAAATTTCCTGACCAGCAGAATCCATGACCATAATACATGATTGCTTGTTGCCACTAAGTTTGGAATAATTTTTTGCAGGACATTAGACAACTGGGGCAGGCATAATATTATAATTTAACTTCATGATGTTTTAAAGCTATCATTATTTTACTAATTTAAAATTCATTAAATGTCAATTCTCTGTTTAAAAAAATAATAAAAACAAATGAAAAATATGTATATAGGTAAAGTTCTTATCCCTACAATGTCTTGCCTATGTAACAACAGAGGTATTTTAAAACATATATCTACCATATTCTCTGATGATTTGGGTAGTGTATATATGCTTTACAAATCACATTATTTCTCTGTTCTTCTACTTTTATCTTATAGAATATTCTTACCATATTTCTATAGTGAGAGTCTTCAATTTTCATGTGGGTGTCCATTTTGATGAAAAGTGTCATTCCACAATCCTTATTTTTTATTTCCATCAATTGTAGTCTGATTATGAATCATTTATAGGAGGCAGCATTCTAAGATGGCCCCAATCTGGTATGCAGAACTTGTATGCCTTTCAAATCTGATTATACCTATGAATATGTTGAGATATCACTCCTGTGAGTAGACTACTAATCAGTTTTGACTTTGAATTAATCAAAAGAAAGTGGGCCTGGTATAATCAGGTGAGCTCTTTAAAAGAAGTGTCAGAGAGACACTTCCACTGACCTACAAAAAAGCAAACATCCATGTTGTGAGTTGCCTGTGGAGACCACATGACCGGAGATGTGGGCATCCTCGAGAAGCTAAGAGAAGTTCCCAGAAAAAAAGCCATTAAGAAAATGGGGACTTAGGCATACAACTAAAGGAACTAAATTCTACCGAGAGTCAGTGAGTTTTATTTCAGTCTCCAGGAAATTCACTTTCTCTACTGTTCTGAGCCTGCCACTACTACAGTTTAACAGTGTTTTCCAAATTTTGCTGGTGTTAAGAACCAGCTGGGTTCTGGATAAAAAAAACAAACACAAATTCCCAAGCCCTGCCCCATACCCACTGAATGGGAATCTTTAGAAGGAGGGGCTTCATTATCTGTTTTATCAATAATATGTTCTGGTAAATCTTATCCCAGAAATTGGGGAAATGCTGGTTTACACCATGGTCCAGAAAATCAGTTTATCTTGACACCAGCTATATGGAACCACCTGATAAATCGCTGTATTTTTTCAATGCTTCCAAAATCATGATCTTCAACTGGAAAAAAATGAAAGTTGCACTGGCATCCCAACCCCCTCCACTTCCTACCCCACATTGAAAAATAACTGGAGATTTATTATTGTTTACTTCTGGTAACAACACATATTTTCCAATGCTTCACACCATGTTTGGATCTCCTCCTCTCCATCCCATTGGTGAAGAAAGTATTCCCAACCTTACAGGGATGGCTGAACACATGACATCTAACACAGGACAGATGTGACTAACAGCAGCGTATTAACCACATATACTCACAGTCTGCAGGAGGAGGACACCCTATGCCATGCAGAGCTAAGCAAAATGGGGTGGGGATTTTTCTCAGGAACCCAGTGAAGAACCAGGAGCTGTAGGAAACATGCTTTGTAGTATCAGGAAGGTGGGGGTGACTCCCGGTGCCATCAAGAGGATATGATTGATGCGTTTGAATAATTCCATGAGCTAACAGAGAACTGAAACTTGCCCCTCAGGGAGAAGCAGGAACTGGGCCTGGTTTCCTTGATGAGGATGGTTGAACTAGGGGACCTTATCTGTGGGAGCAGGGTGAGGAGGAAAACTTGTGCATTCTAGGCTCTCCCGGTTTCACCAGATACCCAGGCAGCACATAATGTGGGCCCTTAATTTGAGGCCATACACCACACACTAGCTCTGAGGAATGATGGCAGGCAAGACCCTCAGCATATCCTGAATGTGTGTAGCTGGAAGATAGTTTATTCCCCCTTAACAATGTGGGATGAGTGAATCTTTAATGTATATTTACATGTCATTTTTTGCTTATAATACTTATAACAATTAAAAAGTCATGTTCTTGGATTCCCAGCTGAATGCATGTCACACATTTATTTCTTGTTAAAATATCAGATTTTCAAAATTATTAGTGGAGGAGGGATATTAAACTATGCTATCATGTGGTTAGTTTAAGTCTGCTTTCAAAGTAATCCATTTCAATTGTACTTAAAATATCTTACAGAATGGAAACACTGAGAAGACCATAATGCTTTAAATCAAATAAATTTGTGAGTCCTTGTTATTTCTTGGAAATTGTTAAAGGACATATTTGTCTGAATAGATTTCTCCCTGGCTCCAACTTCAGAAACAAAGAGCAGAAAGCCATTAGAGCTACTGTTTCAGTCTTCTAAAAGAAGAAAGTACAGTTCTTTCGGTATGAAAAAAAAATTAGTCATAAATTTTCTTTTTACTTTCTATATCATTTGGAAAACTTTTTCAAACCGGACATATATGCCCTCTTCTTTTCCTCCCTTTCTGTTCCACTGTGTGATGTTGCCTGCTGGGGGAGAATGTTTGCTCCCCTACACTTAGCTTATAAAGAAGAAAAATAAAGCTATATCCATCTGAACTCAAGGGAAACCATTATTGTTTGGGCCAGGTATTCCTATCCATAGTACCTTTACCGACTGGGAGTAGCGATCATATTTGCAATGAAAACAACTAAATGAAAAAACCTTAGCTCTAGTGAGCTAAACCTGCAAACCTAAAGTTACATGGTAATCGCAAACATCATGTATGGCAATGTAATAGTTGCAAATGTAAAACATGATCTAGCTTAAACCATAATTAATCAGATATGGGCACTGGTTCAGAAATGGAATGTTTCTATTTTAAAGATGTCAAAATTTAATACTATATTAGCTTTGTGCTTTTAAAATTTTTTGGACACTGGGTTTAGGCCCGGAGGAATTTTGAAAATCAAAACCGACAATACATATTTAACTATCATAAACCACTCAGCAATTATGCTTAGCTGCTAGAGTCTCATCCAATAACTCCACAATCTAGGAACTTCTGTGCATATTGAGATTCCTATGGAAGTTATAGCATTAATGAAATTGAGTTTTAAATTTCCCTAGGCTCAACCTAGACATTAAGAATATAAATGTAAATTAACAGAGAAGAACTAGCAGCCATGAATACTAACACTCAAATCACATTCATTTTCATTTAAATTTTACACAGACATCAGGGAAACAATTTGTCCTCCTTCCCTCCAAAGAAATTATATTAATAATTTTGGCAGCCTTCCTGTGAAGGAACAATGTGCAACATCTTTACATTACTCAGAAAAGAGGCATATTGAAAACTAACAGATGACAGACCATGTTTGCTCTGCTTGTGGGGCAGTTGTAGAGACTAAACTTAAATAGGCTACTCCTGAGTGTAAGGAGATTCTAAGGTTTCAGTGTATGAGTTGACTATACTTACCAACCAATGACTGGCTAATGGTACACAGTGAGTACTACCAAGTATAATGAAAGGAAGCATGACTTAAGCAGTTAAAACAACAATTGTGCATAATGATATAACTAGTAAACCCTTCCACATTTCTCTAGAAGATCCTGCCATGACCAGAGGGTTGTATGTCTCTTCTAGAGTTTTACTTGTCCTTCTTTCTTCCTCCTTCCCTTCAGATTTGATGAACAAAAGGAAAAGGAGAAAGAGTGACAAACTGTTAGATGTTTAGTGTTTGGTTTACTTGACATTTGGTAAAGGGCTGAGTCTCCTAGAGGTAGAAAGACAAATCTAAGTAGTATGGAGCTCCTGGGCTGACAAGTGGATACCAGGATCAATCCCTGCTGAGAGCAAAATGAAAGTTGAACTGTGAGTGACTCCATTCAAAAGTTGTTTATTTGAAACATGTATTGATTCAATTAGGTATGGTTGAGTAGGACAAGGAGAGCAAGAAGCTTGTCTTATATGTCCTAGCTCTTAGGCCCTTCACTCAAGGTAAGGATCTGACCCTCTTCATATGCCTCATAGAGCCTCCTTACCTAATTTCTCTGTGGATTTCCCATGTGGACTCTCTGACAGAAGGTTATTCCTTAGTGCTACACATAATCAGATAATTTTCCTTTGGGAAATACATTCTTACATTTTAATTTTCATAGAACAAAAATCCAAATCCATGATTAATATTCCATAGCATTTCTGATAGAGAGATAGGGTCATTATTTTAAACATGTGAGTAGGAGAAAGATCTTCTCCAAAGTTCATACAGGTGAAAAATGTACAAAAATATTTTTTTACCTAACTAAATAAAAACAAGAAGAGTGAGAGAGGAAGGAGAATGCCTCACTGGAGAGATGTCAAAACATACTATAAAACAATGTAAATATAGCATGGTATTATTTCAGGGAAAGTCAGTCAAATCACTAGAGTAGAACTGAATATTTAAAAAAAAGATGTATGTTAATTTTATTGATAATAAAATTGATTGATTGAAGGATC
Source organism: Panthera onca (assembly GCF_046562875.1). NCBI lineage: Eukaryota > Metazoa > Chordata > Mammalia > Carnivora > Felidae > Panthera > Panthera onca. Next base: position 26,409,639 of record NC_138357.1, read on the forward strand.
GCTGACATATGTTATATTAGTTTCAGGTGTGCAATATAGTGATTTGACAATTTTGTACATTATACAATGTTCACCATGTTGAATATAGTTACCATCTTTCACCACACAATGTTATTACAATATGATTTATAGTGAACTTTAGATTATTTAGAAAAAGACGGAGCTGTTATAAAAGATTTTGGGACAAGTGTCAAATCAAATTGAGAAGAAAAAATAAGCTGTACCCTTAATAGAAATCATTAACAAAAATAAACTTTAGAGTTATGATTTTTAAAAAATGTATTGAAAAAGTAGAATAAAAGAATGGATACTTTTTAAAATTTTTTTAGTGTTTATTCATTTTTCAGAGAGATAGAGCACAAGCAGGGGAGGGTCAGAGAGAGAGGGGGCCACAGAATCCAAAGCAGTCTCCAGGCTCTAAGCTGTCTCACAGAACGTGATGTAGGGCTCGAACCCACACGCCGTTAGCTCATGACCTGAGCCTAAGTAAGACACTTAACAGACTGAGCCACCCAGGTGCCCCAAGAATGGATTCTTTTTAAACGGTAGATGGTAGTCTTTTTAAGCAAAATACAAAACACAGACTCCATAAAGGAAATAACCGACAGAATTGGCAACATCAAGTGATAGACTGAGAGAAGATAACGGCGATATATACAGCAAAAGAGTAATATCAGAATTGCAACAAATCCATGGGAAAAAAAGGGAAATAATCTGTTATGAAAATCAGAAAGTGCCAAAAGAAATTTTAAAAACAAATTCTATATTAAAAAATTTCTATCTTAATACATCTGTGAGATATTTTTCTCCGTCAGATTTAACATGGGTGATGATGTGCAATGCTGTCGAGTATAAAGGAAATGGACACTTTCAGACACTCCTGCTACAGGCTTTTTGAAGGGACATTTGGCAGTATCAGTCTTTAATCCATTAAGTCTACTCTAGGAATGACTTCTAAGGAATTTCTCATAGAAGTGCACAAAGATTTATAATGAAAAAAAAGGAGAATGAATTTATGAATGTTTATTGCAGCATTATTTGTAAAAGGAAATAATTGGAAACTACCTGGGTGTCCATCAGTAGAAAATAAATTTTCTGGGCACCTGGGTGGCTCAGTCAGTTGAGCGTCCGATTTCTGCTCAGGTCACGATCTCACGGCTTGTGGGTTTGAGCCCCGATTCGGGCTCTGTGCTTACAGCTTGGAGCCTGGAGCCTGCTTCGGATCTGTGTCTTCTTCTCTCTCTGCCCCTCCCCCACTCATGCTCTGTCTCTGTCTCACAAAAATAAACATTAAAAAATTTTAAAAAATGGTTAAATATAGTACACCCGCAAAATGGAATACTATGCAGTTGATTAAAAAATGAGAACGATCTATAAGTACTGATATATTACCTGCTATATTTTTAAGTAGAAAAAGCAAGTTTCAGAATCCTGCATAAAATGGGATCCAATTTAGGTAAGGGAAATGCATATAACATACTTATTTATATACACACATGTGTAGAACCAGAACTAAAGAAATGCATACCAAATTGTTGACAGTGTGAAAGTAGGGGCAAGACTAAGGAGAGCTACAGCAGTCAAAAAGAATCAAATTTTGCCATTTGCGACTACGTGGATGGAACTAGAGGGTATTATGCTAAGCGAAATTAGTCAGAGAAAGACAAATACCATGTGACTTCACTCATAGGTGGAATTTAAGGTACAAAACAGGTGAACATAAGAGAAGGGAAACAAAAATAATATAGAAACATAAAAGACTCTTAAATACAAAGAACAAACTGAGGGTTGCTAGAGGGGTGTTGGGTGGGGGAATGGGCTAAACGGGCAAGCTGCATTAAGGAGGACACTTGTTGGGATGAGCACTGGCTGTTATATGTAGGTGATGACTCACTGGATTCTACCCCTGAAATCCTTATTGGACTATATCCTAACTAACTTGGATGTAAGTTTTAAAAAATAAAATACAAATAAACTAAAAAAGAAGACTAAGGAGAGCTATAGCAGAGTGCTTAAAAGTATATACTCTGAGGTCAGAGAACTTAGTGAGTCTGCTACTTACTAGCTATGTGACCTTGGCAAATTTCTTAACCTCTCTGTGCCTCAGTTTCCTTATCTGCAAAATGGTGGTGTTATTATTGCTTAGCTCAAAGACTCGTGAGGGTTAAATGAGGCAATGTATGTAAAGCACTCAAAATAAAGCCTGGCACATAGTATAAGCTTACTGTGTAAGAGTTTGCTATTATTATATTCCTTAAATATTTTGCAGTGAGAAAGCATTCATGGATTTCCTATGTAGCAAAAAAGAAACAAGAAAGAGAAACTAAAATGAGAATGGGACAGAAATGTTTCTAAATGAAGAAGGGGCGCCTGGGTGGCTTTGTCAGTTAAACATCCGACTCTTGATTTAGGCTCAGGTCATGAACTCACAGGTGTGAGATCGAGCCCTGCATCAGGCTCAATGCTGAGTGTGCAGCCTGCTTAAGATTCTCTCTCCCCTCTCCCTTGGCCCCTCTCCCCTGTTCGTGTATGCTCTCTCTCTCTCAAAAAAAAATTTATTTTAAAAAATGAAGAAGAAAAAATAAAATAAAAATATATCACTTACACTGTAATTTTAACTATACCACAACCCAATAGAACACTGAATTTGTAATGAGTCATATCTTAAATTGTGCCTATGGTACAAAAAAAAAAAAAAAAAAAAAAAGCATGGCCACAATATTTTGCAGCTCCCTAAAAGGCAAACAGTTTATTTCTCCAGGCCTGATTTTCTTTGAACAATAGAACACAACAGAAGTAACATTGTGTGTGTTCTGGAACCTAGGCTTTTCCAGGCCTTGTAGCTTCTATCTTTGCCACCTTGGAACACTGCCCTGACACCAGCATATAAGGCAGCTGGTGCAGCCTACTGGACAATGAGAGACCACATGGAGAAGAACTAACACCGAAGCACCCAGATGACACCCAGTGCCTATTGCCAGATGCATTGAGTGAGGCCACCTCTTACCTTTCAGCCCAGCCAAACTTCTAGCTGAATGAAGCCGCATGAATGTGCCAAGGAAAAACCAGCAGAGAAAATACGTAGTTTACTCACAGAATCCTGAGAAATGATAAGCTGTCGTTGTTTTAAGCCACTAAGTTTTAAAGCCTTTTAGGGCTTAAGTTTCATTGTCATACAACAATAGTTAACTCATACTGAGGATATGAGATCTCCTGGAGAAAGGCTACATGGAGAGAGAGACCTCGATGCCTCAGTGGTTTCAGCCACCCCAGCTGAGTCACTAGACATGTGAGTAAGGCCATGCGCTATGTACCCAGCCTTGTCAACTGAATGCAGCTACTTGAGTGATCCCTGAGAAGACTGGCAGAAAAAAATTCCCACCTAAATCACAAAATTGTGAAAAATGGTAAATGTTGTTTTAAGCTATGAACTTTTGGGGCAATTTGTTACTCAGCCATAGATAATTGACATCACATCCAAGAAGCCTAATTTACTAAATACATAGAAAGAATCTCTTTTAAACACAGTGTGACCTCTTAGACATTCCTATGGCATGGGCCAAGTAAGGGTGATGTTAAACCAAGGCACCAGATTTTAAAGAAAATTTCCAGTATGAGGAAGGAAATTTGAATTCTAATTAAACTTGATCAAATAGAACATATTACATACTTCTCTTAATTCTTCTCATTAGTTTAATCCTTTGTTTTAGCTATAAAGTTATTAAATTCAAAACTTGCCCCCAATTATTTCTAAAAGACCTATTGTATATAACCAAGATACATAGTAGGATATGTCCCTGCCCTCAGAGAAATAAAAGTACAACAAGAGAAATAAGCATCTAAATAGGTAACTCTAACACAAAGGAGAATGGGATAAGGGACAAGGGAGGATGAGTGCTTTAGCAATTCAGAGGAGAGAGCATTTCAGAGAGCACTTCTTGGAAAAAGGTAGTAATTGAACAGGAGTCTGATAAATACAAGTTGACAGCTAGAGATGGAGAAAGAAAGGATCCTGGGCAGATGCAGGAGTGTTTTCAACTATAGAATCTTTAGGCTTTATTTACAATAGTATATGAATGAAAGGATAGACTGTCCCCACTATACCCGAGGGTCCATCTGATGGTCTATGGGAGAAACTCTACACAGTCTCAAGACAGAGAGAGTTGCAGTAGGGCTGTGGCATCTAGAAATTTAACCAAGATGTCAGGTATCTTAGAAAACTGATGAAACTACTTTGTGGTGATAGGTGAGTCTTGTGTATGCTCATCCTGTGATTGGAATTCCTTTGGTAGTAAAACAAAGTGGTCCTAGAGGAATCTGCATTTTTAAAATGATTACTACGGAGAAAGTAGCTTTATAGCATATCTTGAGATAAATACAATCATACCTTTAAAATGAAAGGCAAGAGTAGGAATAAGAATTATAAGGAAAATTAGTTATATTGTTGTATTTTTAATAATAGCTTTCTGTTCACAAATTAATATGTGTTTATTATGGAAAATAAAGCATAAAAATATAAAAAGGAAAATTAAAACCACTTGCAAGCCTGTGAATCACTATCAACTATTATGATTAGTTTTTCCTGGTCCTTTCGCCATGCATCCATTTGCAAATATTTTAGTTTTAGTCAATTTATAGAAACATGAGATTATATGCTTTTGTTTTATTTTTTTAATTTTTTAATGTTTATTTATTTTTGAGACAGAGAGAGAGAGAACGCACAAGTAAGGGAGGGGCAGAGAGAGGGGGAGACACAGAATCTGAAGCAGGCTCCAGGCTCTGAGATGTCAACACAGGGCCTAATGTGGGGCTTAAACTCCTGAACCATGAGATCATGATCTGAGCCAAAGTCAGACACTTAACCGACTGAGCCACTCAGGCGTCTCGAGATTATATGCTTTTGTAATCTCACATTTTTCCTATTTAAAAATATATTAGGGATCAGTTCAGTTTTAAACAAGTTGAGTTTGGGGTAATTGTGAAATATTAAGAGAGACCTATCCAGCCAGCTGTTAGAGATGGAGCCCAGGAGGAATGTGGGGACAGAGCTATGATCTGGGAGATACCTAGCTAGAAGTAATTGTTGAAACCAGGAAATGGGATGAGATCATCCGCACTTTTTCCAAGTGTGGGTTACTGGGTTAAGAAAGTAATTGATTTGCTTGGAATAGAATAGATAATTTCAAAATGCATCACACAGCAGTTGTAAGTGATCATTCTGGATTGCAATATAAAAATCAATTCCTTATTGTGAATCTAAGGATTGAGGCTTTAGAAAGAGTAAAAGACACTGAATAAGAGGGAAACCACACCCAGTTTTAAGAAAAGAAGATCAGGGGTGCCTGGATGACTCAGTAGGTTAAGTTTCTGACTCTTGGTTTCGGCTCAGGTCATGATCTCACAGTTCATGGGATCAAGCCCTGCCCTGCCGTGCTTACAGCACAGAACCTGCTTTGGATTCTCTCCTTCTCTCTGCCCCTCCCCCCCCCCAAATAAATAAATAAACTGTAAATAGAAAAAGAGGGCGCCGGGGTGGCTCAGTTGGTTAGGCATCAGCTCAGGTCATGATCTCACTATTCGTGAGATTGAGCCCCACATCAGGCTCTGTGCTGACAGCTTGGAGCCCGCTTGGGATTCGCTCTCTCTCTCTCTCTCTCTCTCTGTCTCTCTTTCTCTCTCTGTGTGTGCCCCTCTTCCCACTCTCTTTTTCAAAATAACTAAAACATTTAAAAAAAACAAATAAATAAAAAAAATTTAAAAAAAGAAAAGAAGATCAATGGTTAGCATTTGTCTCTGGACCCCTTTATTAAACTCTTCAAAATTTTTGAAGACCCCAAAATGCTATTGTCTTGTGGGTTATCTCTATTGACATTTATGTGGCAGAAGTTAAAACAGACAGAAATTAAATATTTATGTGTTGATGCATGTAAAATAACAGTAATAAGCTCATTACCTGTTAACATAAATAAGATTTTTATGAAAAAGTACTACATCTTCTCAAGCACAAAATTATTGAGAAGAGTTCTATTGCTATTTTTAGTTCCTGGCTTAATAGAACACAGCTAAATCCTCCTATCTGCTTTTGCATTCAATTAATTGATGTATGTTTGTAAGAGAATGTGAGTGAAAGGCAAATAATATTTTAGCATTATGAAAATAATTTTCGCTACACAGATACCCTAAAATTCTCCAAGGAAACCCCAGGAGTCTCTGGATCATAAAGAAGTTAAGAAGAATAAGGATGGAAAAGGGCTTATAATTTAAGAGTCGGCAAGTGCAAGGACTTGATTGAGATCCATTGAACTGTAAGTCAAATCATATCACACCTTCCTGGACTTCCCATTGTGCTTAGAGCAAAATCTACAATCTTTATCAAGGCCCCTAAACCCTTGTATGATTTTGCTCTTCTCGTCTTGCCTCATCGCCAGTCACTCCTCTGCCCCACCTCCCTTCTGCTTCTTATGCTCACTTCACTTCAGAGGCACAGGCTGTCCTTGCATTCCTTGACATTGCCAAGATATTTCTTACATCAAATACTGTACATTCTTTTCTCTGTGCCCTGGAATGCTAACTACTACACATTCTCCAAGCCTCTGATTAGTAGCCACTTCCTCAGGGAAGCCTACCTAACCACTAACCTCAGTCGGAATTGAGTCTCCTCTGTTGTTCCCTTGCCAATATAGTGTTCTTTTCCTTCAGAGCATTCGTTGGTTTAGAACGATGTATTTCATTGTGGGACTGGTTATGTCAGTCTCCCGCCAGTGGACCTTAACCTACACAAAGGCAGGAACAAGAATGTTTTGTTTACCACTCTCTTCCCCAGTATGTAGACTGAATACGCACATACTAGGAATTTTATTTTTTAAAACATTTTTTAAAATGTTTACTTACTTTGAGAGAACTGCGCATACGTGCAAGGGGTGAGGGGCAGAGGGAGAGGGAGAGGGAGAGAGAATCCCAAACAGGCTCTGTGCTCACTGCGGAGCCCAATGCTCAATTCAGGAACCATGAGATCATGACCTGAGCTGAAATCAAGAGTCGGCCGCTTAACCGACTGAGCCACCCAGGCGTCCCACATACTAGGTATTCCATAAATCTTTGCTTAATCAAAGTATGAATGAGAATGAAGATACATATGGGAGCCTGTTTCCCTAGTCTGAGAAGAAATTATTCATGTTTATTGTGTTGCATGGAAAATGATAACATTCTAGTTCCCAATTTTCATATAAAATGCATTTAAAATCTGTTTATGATAGACTATCCTAATAATTGTTAGCATCTAATAGCAATTGTTAATGTATGTGACTATAAAAGTCTTCTTATGGCTGTTAAGCATGCGTTTTAGAAGCACTAAATGCTTTAGTTATTTCAATACAAATGAATAGTTACCTGTAAGTCAATCATGATAATAATTCACTTAAAAGGTTATTATGATGAGGTCACAAAGTTAGAGAGAAGTTCAAGTGCATTTAAATGCCAACAGAACAATCCTAATTGTTCTATACTCTTTTCAAATTCTCTTTCTGGAGTATAATTTCATCTCTCAAACAGAAATCATGATACATTTTGAAATCAATATTTCCCCTTTTCAACAACTGTGATAGTTAAAAAGTGCCAAAAAGTAATATTCTTATAGTTAAAAAGTGCCAAAAAGTAATAGTCTTAAAAGTATTTCCAATAAAAAGACAAACACTAGCATAAAGCTAGCTTTCAAATCTGCAATGGAAGGCACGATGTTATCTTTATGAGGGTAGAAATTATTGTTTATTGCCATATTTTTATGTGTATGCATATCAAATATGTGTATGCATATCAAATATAAGTGAATTTCATATAAATTAAAGACCAAGGTGCCATTCTTTTCATTGCCTGTAATTTTAAACTTAGCAATTATTTGAATCCATTATAGCAATAATCCAAACGAATTGCCACTGCACCCTATTGAAAAGCCTTGGTTTCTGAAGGTCATGATTAATCTGTATTAGGGATACATTCTATTTTGAAAGTAAGGTGCAGCAGCATTGATGGAGCCTTTCCAATGAGGGATATTCTGTGCGAATGTACACTTCCATGAGCAGGGCTTGCTATGTGGAATACAAAGTGACTTGCTAAAGCCCAAACAAACAAACAAAAAAGTATTTTGCTTCTTCTTGGAACTCTAGCCAGAAAAATGGATCTACAGGATTCATTTGGATACTAAATAGAAATAGGTAAAGAGAAGACTTTAATGGCTTGTCACTTGTTCTCCTGAGCCTTACTTGGGTGTGTGAAAAAAATAATGTGCCCGACTCTGTTCTGAACAGATGGATGCAGAATCCTGGCCACCAACTGTTCACATCCAGGCTCAAGTGAACTTCCTCCAATGTGGCCGCTTTCCCCAGAGGGGCCCACAGCTGCCCAGAAATGGGCACTCCCTAACAGCAAGCTGGTGATTGCAATTTTACAGCTCTGTTTATGGAAACTGTTTGGGTAGAAAATCATTAAGCTACCTCTGTTGTTTCCAATGATTGTAGCCAAAAGTTAAGGTGCCAGCAGCATTCATAATCTCTGGTAGCTGCTCGCTGGATGACATCATTATAAGTTGCAATAGGAAATAATGGGGCACCACAAGTATGCATTGAAAGTGTGCCTTTGAAAACATCTTCCCACCAGACAAGCAACCAAACAAAACTCGTTCATTTCAGATAGTTCCCATTGATTTTCTTTATGTAATTGTTATTGACTTTAGTCTTCTAATATTATTGTACTTACTCTCTTACTTATGAGGGTACTTAGAAACAAGATTGAAATAAGCGATATTCTCCATTATGCATTCTTTGCAGAGAATGAAACCTATGGATTAAACAAATACGTTTAAAAAAATCAAGGCCAGAACATCTAAATATTGTTCTCTAATACTAAATTGTTCTAGGTGCATGGTAACGGGCACTCAGTATATGCTTGTACATTCATTAGTGAATGGTTCACAAATCTTTGAACATCTCCTTAGCTTAAGCCTGAGTTTCTTTACCTATTCCCGGTGCTGGCGGAGTTCCTGGAACATAGTAGATGCACCATAATCATTTGCTGAATTGAATTTATGCAATTACATTAGTTCTGGGATTAAGTGTATAAAGGTGTATATGTACATGTGTGTGGTCTCTGTTAATGAAAAGCATATTTCTTTAAAAATTCCTAGCAAATTATTTGAATAATCTAGGCAACTGAATAACTGTCCCATACAGATTGTATGCTCCATTACAATTGGTTATATTTTCCTCTACATTGGCCCAAACTGGCAATTTAGTGTGCCGCCTTCTTGGTATCCACATTTGAAACGGAAATTCTTGCTCCCATGAGCAAAACGACTTTAAAATTCTGCGACTTCCTGTTACTTAAATGTGTCTAGGGAATCCCTAAAGTTGAATAAATGCTTTAGGAAATCTACCCACAGTATCAGGCTGTTGACTTCCAGAAGCCGTAAATCAGTTCTTCTGAAAGGAAGAAAAGTGACAGAGCCCTCTGTACTTTGGAATTAGAAATGGAAACCATGCTTTTGAAGGAACTAAAGGGAGACAGCTGCAGACCAAATGAATTAAGGACTCCAGGGAGCTGTGGAAGACTGGTAAGGAAAATGAGAGAGAAGAATGTCAGAGAAAATACAAACAGTAGGCAGCAGAGGAGAGAATTTTCAAAAAAATGATTAAAAGGACTGTCAAATTGCCAGGACAGAAACAAGCTGAATTTCCTTTTATGAAATCCCTAGTTATCAACTGCCCCTTCCTTCCTGGGTCTTCCAAAAGAGTAACAAAGAGACAGCAAGAGTGAGAGCGAGAGATGATCCTGGTTTTAAAGCCTATATTCCAGTTCCATGGCTGTTATGGTTTGCCCACCTCTCATTGTGCCAGAATTCCCTTTTCATTTATGAGTTATTTCCTTAATCGTTGGTTACAGAATTTCCTTAGACACAGAGCGTTTCGAGCCACTGGACAAGCGCCTGGCCAGATGTTCCTTTTTCTTCCTCCCAGAACTCTTAGTTGGGAATTGAGGAGGTATCCTGAAAGTCTTTTCCCTCCGCAGTTCAGGGTTATGGTAGATCTTAACGAGGAATCTTTCCTTTATTTAGGCTATTTATATATGCTTTATACATATACATGTTTTTGTTTTGTTTCAGAGAACGGTAGTAGGTTTTGGGAAGGTTCGTTTACATATTCGTGGCAAGACACAGATTTTACAGCCATCCCTCCCCCCCGTCGCTTTTTCAACAGCCCAAGAAAGAGATGGTTCTGGAAGCAGTTGCTATCCCCCTACAGAGTCGGGTTGTCATCTTTTGTTTCTTTGTTGGCAGAGCGGTGGGGTGTGGGTGGGGGTGGGGTGATGAACGGCAGGGATCCAAATGATTCCTGCCCAAAGCTGAAGGCGGTGTTGGAAAAGGGACGGAGGGGGTAAAAAACAGCTCTTGATTCCCAGATTCTTTCCCCGAGAGTGTTCAGCTCGGTGCATTTCCTCCCCTCGGTGGTGTGCTGGGCTTACAATTCCCCCTTTGCAAATACCTGTATCAAAACCTAGGAAGACGGGAACACACGGTTCCGAGATCTCCCCCTGGCGTCACCCTATACTACCTCTCTTTCGAAAACCGAATCTGGTCCCCTTGCTCCGGCGCGCAGAGACAGTACAGCCCGGAAGCCATCCTCGCGCAGCTGCCACCACCCAGGGTGGAGAACAGCTGGAAGCTTTGGTGCGCGCCCACCGCGCCGCGAGCAACTCTTCTTGGTAATTAGCGCCAGCCAAGGCTCCAAATGTGCCTTATTGCAACCCCTAGCGGGCTCTCAACTCGGCAATAGCTTCTCGCTTTCCTGTCCCTGCTCTTGCGGAGGAAAATTACAAACGTGCGTGCACACAAACACATTCACACACGCCCTTCTTTCTTCACTCAAGAAAACCATCAGTAAACGTCCTTCTCCCAAAGAAGGTTCGACTCTTCTCGCTCTTTTTTCTTTACCTAGCGGTTAGCGGTACCCGCTAACACACGCGGGGCTCTCTTCGCTGCTCTGCGCGCCCCCTACCTGCCTACGCGGGGGTGGCGCTGGGGGGAAGGGGGTCTGGAAGTACCCAAGACTCCTGTTTCTCCAGTTGGTGCAGCTCCCCTGGCTCGGCACTTGGTATCTCCCACGGTCTTGCTCTCGCTGGGAAGCCGGGAAGGAGAAGGCGACTGTGGGCGTCGCCGCCGCCCTTCCCGGAACCGGAGTCAAACTCCAATAGGGCGCCAACGCCTCCCTCTTCAGTCTCACATCTGGCCCAGGCGTGCAGATGTTGGCGGCCAGAGAGTTCCTCCACGCGAGGCACCCCAAGTCCTGAGCATGCCCAGTAGGACTCCTAAGGCTTCCGAAACGAGTTTCTGGACATGCAGATTCCGCTTTTCCGCTTTTTCTAGGAAGCTGGAAAGGGTGGGAAAGGAGGGATCCAGGGCTTCGGGCAGCGCGCTGGGTTCGCTGGGGTACGTGCCCCGGTGCCCGGCGGGGTGAGGGGCGGAGCTGTTTAGGGAGCCCAGGGACCAGGGCGGCTAGGCTGGGCAGGAGCTGGAACGATGCCCCCCCCCCCCCCACCTCCAGGGGGACTTTGTCAGTGCTGAGCTGACACGCCACCAGGAGGCTGCGGGTGGCCGGCCTTGGCGCGCTGGGGTCACACTGTCAGCTGGTGGCAGTCAGTGGTGCTCTCACAGACGGACGCGAGAGAGCTTGCGGGTCACTTACACATGGCACTCACGGGCTTGGCTTTTCTGGAAGGGCGGGGGAGAGGGGAGAAGGAGAGACCCAAACAATTTCTCTCGCTCGATTTTTCTTTCTTCTTATTTATTTATTTATTTAGCCAAAGTTACACTGGCAAGAGACTTCACATTCTTTCTAAGTCAGTCCTGAGGCTTTACAGAGCACAGCAGTGCTCACGCTCCTTTGTGTGTGTTTGTGTGTGTGTGCGTGATGTGCCCGCGTGCTTGTGTATGTCATGACTATGAAACACTGTCCCAGGTTGGTCTTGGGGGTGACAAACACTCCTCCGAACCCCATATATCACCTAACCCTCGGGAAAAAATAATAAAAGCTAGTCGTGAGAGTCCCCTGGCCAGGAACTCAGGGTGGTACGAAATCTAAATTTAGTCGATCCATATTTCCTTCCTCTGCTCCCATCTCCAGCTTTCTCCTTCCCTGTCTCCATCCTCTAACACCCTGATCTTTCTCATCTTGACTTCCTTTCCTCTGCCCGTTACCTGCTCCCTCAGCCCTCCTCCTGCTCCTCCTCCCTCCCCCCCCATCTCAGCTGCGGCTAAAACCTGGAGTCTTGGGGAAAAGGGAAAAAAAAAAATCTCGGCTGTAGAGCTGTCAAACCGGGCATGCTCAGTAGACAGGGCAGGTTTTTTGGTCTCGAGTAGCGGAGAAACATTTTTTGCACCACCGCTACCAGCCTTAGAGCGCGGCGGCGGCGGCCACGGCAACATCAGCACAGCCATCAGCCGTGCAGACGCCCCGCACCCGGGAGCGCGGCGGGCTCCGGCTTAGCCCGGAGTTCACCTCCGAGTGCCCCGGGGGCTGAGCTCACCCCTTCTGCTTGCACACACACGCACACTCTCTCTTTCACGGACACACACGCGTATACACACTCGCGCGCGCGCACACACACACACACACACACACACACACACACACACGACCCCGGGCGCAAGCACCCTCCTGGCAAGGAACGTCCGCTGGCGCGGCAGTAGCCAGGTTCGGTTCCTGCCCCCGGCGGCGGCCGGCTGAGAGCACCGCCGCCGCCAGAGGAGAGCGATGCGGGGGCCCAAGCGGCAGCTCGAACAGTAATGTGGATTTACAGTCGTTTCCCGCAGGAGCCGGCTGAGACGCCTGAAGTCCCGGGCACCGGCGGCGCCCGGCGGGGCTGAGCACCTGGCGAGGGGGCGGGGGACCGCACCTGGGGACGTCGCCGAAACTTGCGCTTGGACTAGGTAGGTGCGTTTCTCGGGGTCCCCATCTCCTTTCTCCTGGCTCGCGGCCTCCACCCCCAACCTCCCACCCCAAGGACTCGGGCGAACTTCACCCCGAGGCTGCTGGCGACGGATGGCGGCTCCCGGCTGTGAACCGCGGGCTGCGTCCGCTCTGGGAGTCCTGCCCGAGGAAGCAGAACCTTCGCTCCTTCTTCTTTTGGTCTCTGCTGGGCCCGGGGGTCTGGACCACCCGGGGGAGGTGGGAGGTCGGCCTTGTTCGCAGTTCAAGCTTCCAGTGGGCCCTGGGGGCGCCGCCTTCGAGGGCTCGTTGGGCTTTACAGGCGACACTTTTGCCAACCAACTCCTCTGGTTGTGAAAGGCGGGGGGGGGGGGGGGGGGGCGCCTCGGCTTTCACGCAGAGCCGGGGCGCTCTAACAAGTGGACCTGGACGCTGGAGAGGGGAGGTTCGGTCCGAGGAGAGACAGGGGTCGCCTCTCCCCGGCATCCCTCCCACCTGGAGCGTCCGCCTGGGGCTCAGTCACTTAGGTCCCGCTACTGCCTTCCTTTCGAGAGAAGATGCCTAGGGTCTAGGACGCACTTTAGTACCTGTTTGCTTCTGAATTTCCTTTTGAACCCCACTCGGGGAGCCCAGATTCGGAGGTGGGGGGGGGGGACTCTAGAACCTTACCTACGCCGTCTGGGGCCCCACCCGATTCGTCCTCCCTACACCCCAATCTTTGGCAAAAGAGACAGTCATTACGCAGTAGTCGGTGCTCTGGGAGCCGTCGGTGTTGGCTTTAACCACGCGCTCAGCTGCGCGGGTTTGTGTGTTTTTTTGCATTTCATCCTGAGACGTGGTCCCAGGAATCTAGCAGTGTCCAGTACAACTGCGGAGCGCCAAGTACCCTCTGGGCATGGCTGGAGAAACGTAACCTCACTTTCTCCCACTGCACAACGGGCGGATTAAGAATTCAGTTTTAGGGTGCTTTTCCTAGAGGTGGAGAAGGGAGACTTAGCGCGACTTGGTGAGTGGATGTGTTTACAGTCAGGAGTGCATTTAAACATTTCAGCAAACCCAGTGCATCCAGTTGTTTACAATTGCGGAGACAAACGATCTCACTCCACTAGTAGATGTCTCGACATCTATTTCGCCACCAGGAGAGTAGGGGCGGGGGCGAGGGCTGGTTTGCAGCTCGTGCATGCCGTCGGCAGCTTCGGGTTTAGCAGATCTGCATCACTGCTACTGGCGATATGCTAATATGCGTAGGAAAACTCCACATTTTCCGTAGGAAGCAGTTAGTTGGTCAGGAGCCGCCTGAACTTTCCCGTTTATTTATTTATTTATTTTCCTGGAATGTTAATCCCGAGGTGTATTTGAAGTGGCCGGAAGAAATACAAAAAGAAGTTTCTGGTGCTAGTGAAGGGAAATTAGTAGTCATTCGGTTTCAGAAACCAAAAGGAAACGAAATACCCCAGTGGACTCTAATAGGTACTGTTTGATTAACATTTAATTGATCGCGTTTGTGGTAAGTAAGGGTCACAGACAGATTCCTTGAATTTTAGATGGTTGCTCAATGATTATAACTAACAAAGCAGGTACACTATACTGTGAGAGTCAGTCGCAACTCTCAACCTGTTTGGGAAGACATAGCAAATGTCTGCTTTATTATTATCTTTTGGCTGAATATCCTGGCTGAATATCCTGATTCATCTTCCTAGTCCGAAGACATTCGATTTGGAGCATAGGGTACTTAAGTGCTGCCAAGAAAGAGTAGAGTCTAAGAAGAAAAGGATTTTTTCTATTAAAAGGAGATCCATAGCTTTACCTTATGCTCCATGATTACCCAGCATTTGTTCGTTTGCTCACCCCCCCTCATTGCTCTTTCTATCTGCAGTGTGGAAGAAAATGAATTTTTATAAGACACAGTATGACCCTTACGGTAAATAAATGGAAAAGCAGAATCCTAGTTTTGCCATTTTGGTCGAAGTTTATAATACTTTTTTGGGTGATATGTTAACTAATTTACTATTGTGAAGTTTTTTTTTTTTTTTTAAGGTAGTTAAAAGCTTTCAAGTATGCCCAGGTAATGTTGGAACTTTTTAATGATAATAAAAGTCACAAGGTACATGTGAAGAGGGGTTCAGGTAATTTCTAAAATGAATCCATGCTTTAAATGTTATTTGAAAGTTTTCAGATTGTCCCCCAGAATGTTTTTGATAAACAGGTGTTTCTGGAAAACAACTCTACAAAAGAAATGTTGACATTCTCATAATAAAATTAATGGAGTCTAGTCCCTAGAACAATGTCAGACACAGTAGAAAATGAGTATTTTTTAATACATGAATTAGTATTTACCATTAGTTCTAGGTCCAGATTATGAACACAATATACAGTGAGGCTGAAGGAAAGAAGGCTTTGCAGAATCATTGTGCTGTAAGGGTGATTAAGAGAGACTCCAGATACTCAAATATTTAGGAGTGTTAAAAAATAAAATCAGATTATATGTAATCACCGTCTCATTCAAAGGCCTAATTGGAAGTCCAAGTCCGAACACCCTAGAAGTCTCATTGTTTTAATTCAATTATCATATGTGTGAATAACACTGACATAATCATAGTTCCCCTTATAGTCATTGTACCTTTTTGCCTTTAATACAAAGATTCTTGCTGAAGCAGAACAACTCAGCATTTAAGTTTATTTTGTGCAGTATTTCTTTAAATCGTCAAACTGCAAAATATTTTTTTGATATGTTGCCTCTGAACTTTATTTTCCATGACGACCTTAAAAAACATGGAAATGGTAAGAAGGTTCAGTGTTAGTTAACATAACACCTTTTTTTCCATTCTATGTTAGAGATAGCAGTTAGAATCCTTGTAATTTTTGCTTGAAGCTTGCTTTTCCCAGAAGTCCATCACTTTCAGTTTTTAGTTTATCAAGTGCTTAGTATAGATTATGGTTAATAAATCCCCTACGGTTTCTCAAACTATTTATTTATTTATTTACTCACTTACTTACCGACCTGAGGTCAAAAGAAGACCAGTACTTTGCATACTCATGATTTTTTTTAATGAAAACAAAATTTTTAAGAGTACTCACATATTTGTTCTCTCTTTCTCTCTCTCTCTCACACACCCACAGACACACAGACACATGCACACTATCTAAAGAATGCCATGCATCATATATAAAACATGTATAATAATTTTATGAAAATTCTATATATATATTTAAATTCCTGTCAATTTACCTTCAAATGTAGGAATCCATGCATACTTAAAAAAAAAAAAAGAAGCTTTCCATCATTTGCCATTTGGCATGAAGGTTTGAACTGGATTACTAGCACAACTACAGGCAGATTAAATCATGAAGAATATTGTAGGAGAGAGTATTTAGCAGTTATGATCAACAGCATATATCCATAGCTGGGAGTGTAGCTGCTTCTGATTATAAAAAATTGAGAAGAATCAAATTTCAAAACTATTTCCATATACAATAAGTGTTTTAAATCATCTGCAGGTTCTGAGTATTAGATTAAATCGCTATTTTGAATGTAGACTACTATTATTTTTCCTTCCCCTAAAAGGTAAAACATTCTGAATCCTGGCTTAATATGTTATTTCTTTCTGTTATTCAGGCTTGATCTATTATTTCTATTTCTTTCTGTTTTCCATTAATTTTTTTGAAACTGAGGAAAGGGAATATTAAATAGAACCAGCTAGAACCGTGCTTAGTTTGAGCAGGTGAATGCTAGAAAAGATTTCACACAGCTTTTGATTATTCCTAATAACCTTGATGGTCCAACCATAGGTGTCTTCGGTATGTGGTACTCTGTTATGACAATTTTATAATGTAGTTTGCTAGGTGCAAGTTGGTACAATTTAGCAAGACCAACAAAATTCTTACATTTGGAACCCATGAAAAATAAGGCTGAGGAAATTGGAATTTGATGGCATAAAGTGAAAATTATTGTATAACAATATTTATATCAGTTGCACTGTTAACATTTTTGTACACAATCAAGCAAACTAGTTTTAATTGGAGATGGTAAATATTTTTACAGTTGAAGTTGGATTCCTAATATTTAAAAAATAATAATTTAGAGTCTGATAAATAAAGCCTGTTAAATTCTTATGTAACTTTAGTAGTCATTTCTAGACCTGGAAGTATAATCTTGGATAATTTACAATTTTTTAAAAAATATGACTTTTACTTCCTGTCCAAGCCTCCACGTTAGGTAAACAATAGCATATGGTGAAACATGCATATATGCCAACTAACCACTACCTCTTGGATGATGTTTTCAGTGTGATGTAATGATTCTGAAATATTGGGTTCTCCGTTCCCACTCTACTCTAACTGTATGAGTGGAGAGGCTAATTGAAAAATGAACATAGGAAAATGTGTTAAATGGTCTTTTTTCATATTAGTGGATCACCCCCTGTGAAGCTCTTACTCTTAGCCTTCATATCTGTGTTTATGGGAGGTATGGGCCAAGATTAGTATTTTTTTCTGGGTGCTTATGAAAGGTCTCTATGGCTCTATCTCAAATACGTAAGTGAAAAGTTCATCAACCATCCAGCTGTTTGGGGTAATACAGACAAACATCAGGTTTGTTGAGAGAATTTCTTACTTAGTTTCTAGAAGTTTGGAGTCATTTAACAGCCTGATGAATCTTAATATTTTTGCCAAAAAGAGAAAGAAAAAATAAAACACTTTAACATAATGTAAACTACATCAAACACTCTTGGATTACTATAAAATACATAATAAACTGTATGCCATCCTGAATCTACAGCCTTCAATGAAATGCATAAGGAGATGTTTGCACCCCTTAGCAATTACAAAAACAGAAACACACTGGCTTTTTCAACAAGCCAGGATATTAAAAACTTTAACTTCGATTCTGCCTACCCCCACCACCCCCGCTACTGATTCATCGGTTTAAAGAAATCAACTTAAAGAGTTTGATATGTTGGCTTCTTACAATTTTCTGCACCTCATTTTCCACCGATTCTTCTACTGCCATGGAAACTAGACGGACAGACAGCTGGGAGTCACTAATTCAGGATGGGAACCTGCTTGTTAATTTAATTTCATGCCAGCCTGTTGGTCTCTGAAAGTAACCATAAAAGGCTGAGGAATTGAATTTGTGAGCAATAAATGATTAAGCAGAACAAAAAATCAGTGCCATCTCTGTCATTTTCCTGAAGATCTACTGCTTACCCTCTCTGTCCCCTACTCACGCAGTTCTTTAAAAATAATCACAGAAATAGAGGTTTGATTCGTGCGTTCCTGTTGGTATTTATGTGTGCTACAGAGCATTTTTGTTCTATGAGGACATTCGCAGCCGTAAAATAGTTTCGTAATAGCTATTATATTGAAAAAATATGTTCATTCAAATTATGATTTTGTAGACTTTGAAGAAGCCTAGTTAGTGATCATAGTAAAGTATAAATGATGCTTGACTTTTCCAGTAGGATTGGTTATTTTTCCTTTCCAAATATAAAAACAATTTTATTAAAATATCTATGCCCCACTTGTTTTTTTATTACAGCGACAAAATGGATTTGAAAACATTTATTTGAAATCTGTAAAACACTCATTTTACCCGTCACCATAAAGCATGCTGATTGTTTTAATTTTAATTGACTAAGTTGTCAGTTGATAAGTAGTCAACAATGAGGAAATTGCCTTTTAATGTTTCTCATATTCTGTTGTAACATTTTTGTGGCTGATTATGACTTACAAAATTGAATTTTGGAATCACAAACTCTAATATGAGCTGAATTGCAATCCATGTTAAGCCTTTTGCAATATTATCAGCAATGGGTCCTGATAAACTAATATTTTTTCTTGTGAGTTTATGGCTGTAAACAAATTTCTATATTATGGCTAAGAAAGAGTGATTCCCAAAAAGGATTTTGATGATGAAAAAAGAATGAAGATACATATTTCTGTGTCAACAGGTTTTTTGTTTTAAAGTGACTAGAATTTCAAAACATAAATATCTCAGACAGAATTATTAACGACAGAATGAAGTAGTGATTTAAAAGTTTAGGAAAAACAATATTTACATTTTTACGTTTTAGGGAATATTGATGATATTGGTATCCAGTTGTTGGGTATTGAATTTGTTAGTTGGTTTACTTCTGTTACTTGAGCCATACTGGTGTGATATGAAAATATCTGAGTAAAACATGAAAAATTCAGTCAATCATCAATGTTGAACATGGAGATTCCCTACTATCTGTCTGTGCCCTATCTTCTGTGTCACGTTGATTTCGTCTAGCCTTTCAGCAGATGTATGACATCTGGATGTACGATGCAAAATAACAGACAATCATCTGGATGGTTCCAAATATCTGATCAATGAATTTTGGCTATTCATCCAAATGATGTTCTTGTGTTATAACCTCAGTTTCCCTTTCAAAATTACTGTATATTTACTTTTCAGTTGTTCTCCTATTTAGTAGAAAGGTACTATGAATATTCAGGATGCTGATGCAGCTGTATATATGAAACTTTCAGTAGAATCCCTTTATGGTTATATCAAAGGAAATCCATTTTCATTTTAATGTTTGGAATCACAGTTTAATGTTTTTAGCTGCCTGTATGAATGAGGATTTTTAAAGCAGCCAAAATAAAAGTACATTACATACTTCAGGGAAAATCTGATCGCTGGCTAAGGTCAAGGAGAAAATTTCCCAGTTGGATGATTTTGCATAATTGGTGGATTGTAAGTGTTTATATTACTTCTCATGCCTCTATATGGTTTAGACACCTGTCAAAGAGAAGGTGCCAGATTAGATGGTCAATTGGTTTATTAGATATTATAATCCCTGTGTCACAGCTGTATATGGACATTTTAAGAAAACTCTTCAGTTGTTCAGAGAAATTAGAAAAAGATACTGCAGATGGCCTATCTCAATAATCCAGGTTTTTTCAGGTACATTTAAAAGTAAATGTCCTAAGAGATGATTAATTCAGGAAAGTTATTGATAATGAACTCATCTTATGCTACACATCCTTTGCACCTATGATGATGCCCTATTAAAGGTGTCTCAATCTTGGTAATTACCACCTGTGTTTAAATATAGAGGTGTATAAATACACTACAACCACAGGGTGACTGGAAGCCTTCTAAATCTGAAATGTTCCTAGCTAACTCGATTCCTATCAACAAAATGTTTCTGATCAACATTTTGAATTTATACTCTGTGCATTACCCCCCTTTAGCATTAGTGATTTTCTTTTTTTAAAGCTGCTCTGCTTAATTGCAAGCATTTGAGTGATATTGTCGTGTGATCTCCTGCTTTATTAACTAGCCCCAAAATATGTTTGTGCTTATGTGTGTGGGGAAGGAATTTTTTTCTAAAGGAATATTTATTAAAAAGTATACGTACATTTTTGACATGCATTTTACAAACATCATTTACAGAAACATAAATCACTTATTTGCTTACTCTATGCTTGAAATGAATGTATTTTTGTGATTGTGAATCATTATATGTTTAGAGCTTTAAGCAATGTAGGGAAGCATTGACATCATTGCTATGCAAGTCAAATGAGAAACTGCTTTTGGAAAGATAGTATTAATTTCACTAATGAGATTTAATGACCTCTAAGGGAAAACGCTGTGCAGTTGATTGGCCAATTGATACCTATTGCTTAGATTTGAGAAGACTTTTGTACCTTGAAAAAACAATAAAATCACTCTCATTTCTTCCCCCTTCCCTTTCTTTCTCTTTTCTTTCTTTCTTTCCTTCCAAGAATTGAGGTAGTGTATAGGTTTATGAGAAAGGATATGCTGGGACATTCACTAAAGTGTTGGTAGTGCTTAACCTCTTTATTCCTTTTCTAAATCCGACCATTCCTTTATGCATATCCTAGCGAATTATAAGTGTAATGTGAAATATTATTCTTTATATTGGTTTTGGCTCATACATTCTTTCAATGATCTCGGGTAGAAGCTAAAATAATACACTGATTTCCTGGGATGTTATCTTTTATTACAGATTTACTCTGTGCACATATCCATACATTGTTGGTGCATTTGTGATTTGTCTTTCATGTTTAGTGTAATAAAATGTCAACCCTTAGGTGTGACACCATTTATTTTTGGTTTCAAACCCATGAAGTGTTAACACAAGGGTGCTACATTTTTTCCCATTGTTTTGTTCTTTTCTCGCATTTGAGATATTGCCTTGATGAAACATTGGACAACTTGTGAAAGTGAGGCAATTTTAATGTAAACAATTAGAATTCAGTGCAATGGAAATATTTTAAGGGTAATTCAACACAGAATCGAGAAAATTTCAACAATATATTTCTGTAAAACATGGGATAAAACATGTTTAAGGAAATGTTTAAAACAGCAATAGATGTAGTGAGAGAACTCTGGTCCCAGATATTTAGCAAAATACTTGAGACTTCTTTGTTGTTGAAAAGGCAGAAAAAGAATCAACTTTACACAGAGTTCTGGGACAATGTGTGTTGAAGTCCCAAGTCTTTTCCATGAAGACTTCAGTATTACACAAGTTTGATTATACATCATATTTTTTTTTTTTTTAGAGAGAAAGAGAGCAAAAGAGAGCTAGTGAGCGAGAGAACAGGGGAGGGACAAAGGGAGGGGGAGAGAGAGACTCAAGTAGGTTCCACCCCCAGCAAGGAGCATTACATAGGGCTAGATATCATGACCCTGATATCATGAACTGAGCCGAAATCAAGAGTCAGACGCTTAAGCGATTGAGCCACCCAGGCGCCCCTGATTATACATCATAAAATAATCTTCATGAAGAAAAAAACACCATATGTTCATTTTCTCATTCATTCATTTGCCAAAACTTTTTAAAAGTGCTTGTGTTTACCCAGTGATACGAAGATACTTTAAAAACTTACCATCTAAGGGTGCCTGGGGGGCTCAGTCCGTTAAGCTGCGACTTCCGCTCAGGTCATGATCTCACAGTTTGTGGGTTTGAGCCCCACGTCAGGCTCTGTGCTGACAGCTCAGAGCCTAAAGCCTGCTTCAAATTCTGTGTCTCCCTCTCTCTGCCCCTCCCTGCTCATGCTTTGTCTCTTTCTCAAAAATAAATAAACATTAAAAAAATTAAAAAAAACTTACTGTCTAATGGAGGAGACAGACATATAAGCATATTGTTATATAACAAGTCCTCTAGAAGAGGAATAATTAGAATGCTCTGGAAGCTCAAAGGTATATACAGTTTTACAAAGGTGTATCATATGAATTGGCTTTTAATTTTTTTTTTTTCAACGTTTTTTATTTATTTTTGGGACAGAGAGAGACAGAGCATGAACGGGGAGGGGCAGAGAGAGAGGGAGACACAGAATCGGAAACAGGCTCCAGGCTCCGAGCCATCAGCCCAGAGCCCGATGCGGGGCTCGAACTCACGGACCGCGAGATCGTGACCTGGCTGAAGTCGGACGCTTAACCGACTGCGCCACCCAGGCGCCCCTGAATTGGCTTTTAAAGAACAGCTAGGAATGTTTTAGTCAGAGAACAGGGGAACCACATTCTACATGGTAAGGATTGCAAGAGTGCACGAGGCTAAATTAGAGGCTAAATTAGCAATGGAGAATACCAACCCAGGATAATAGAGTTTCATTTTATTTCCTATCCAGGTGGGGAAAGATATTTTATATCTCTCCTTGTGCCTGACACACAGAAGATGCTTAGTATATATTTGTTGAGTGAATGAATGTATTAAGATTTCCCTGTCTGGAGAGTTAAACTGGAGAATGGTGGTTTTTCTGCTGTTTATCCAAAATGATGCAATGTAGTATGTTGTAGCAGAGTCTACTGAATTAATGAGGGACCTTAGGGGCAGGCATATGGGTGGCTCAGTCGGTTGGGCATATGACTCTTTGTTTCGGCTCACGTCATGATCTCACAGATTGTGAAATTGAGCCCTGAGTTAGGCTCTGTGCTGACAATGCAGAGCCTGCTTGGGATTCTGTCTCTTCCTTTCTCTCTGCCCCTCCTCCCACTCATGCATGTTTTCTCTCTCTCTCTCTCTCTCTCTCTCTGTCTCTGTCTCTCTCTCTCACTCTCTCTGTCTCAGTAAATGAACTTCAGATGAGGGGCTTTAAAATGGTGGGGACAAGTCACCAACTTTGGTTTTAGGAAGATGACATCTGTATGAAGAATGGATTGAAATCGATTAAGAGTAGTAATAGTGAGACATTGAGAGACTGTGTTGCAACTGAGCAATTATGAGGATATGCACCAAAAACAGTGGCAGATGGAGGTGGGGCAAGGAATTCGAGAACCACTCATAAGGTAGCCTTAGGAGGACTTGGAAAATGAAAACATGTAGAGGGTGACGGAGAGGGAGGAGTGACTCTGAGACTTTGGCTTGGGAAATTAGGTAACGCTATTAAGCAGTATAGGGAAAATAGAAGAAAAAGTCTGTTTTGGTGGGGATAATGAGGTCAAGTTTGGATTTATTTAATGTAAGACGCCATCCAGACATCCAGATGGAGATGGTTTGTAACAGATGGAAATCCAGATCTGAAGATGAGGTCTGGAGGTAGATATTTGTGTGTCATTGGTCAATGTAGTAGTTGAAATCATAGGAATAGGTGGGGGAGTTCACCTAAGGAGTGTATATGGGGTAAGAAGAGAAGCAAGGATGAAATCCTGAGAAACTCTGGAGAAACTCTGGACTTTAAGAGGTTGGTGAAGTAAGAGAAGCCTTCAATGGAAAGCAAGTCAGATTAAGGTCAGAGAGGTAAGAGGCAAACCAGAAAATAATGAAATGGAAGCTAAGGAAGGAAAGGATTTTATGAATGCTATCTGAACAAAGGCATGAACAGATTTTTCATACAATGGTCAATAAATGTGAAAAAAAAGCTCCATCTTCAATGATCAAAATAAATGCAAGTTAGAAACAATAAAAACAAGGACTTTTTTGGTTGGTTTTGTAAGATACTGCTCAGTGCACTTGTTCAAGCTCCACACTTTAGAGTCCTTGTTGATTCATCTTTTTTTACACCTAACATCCAACCAATTAACAAATGTTGTTGACTATACCTTCAGACTGTATCTTGTCTGAAACATTTTATCTTCGTCATTAACACCTTAGACCAAACCACCATCATCTCTCACCTAGAATACTGAAATAACTCCTAAGTGTGCCCCTACACACATTTTTGCCCCTCTGTAGTTTTCTACACAGCAACCAGCGTGATCCTTTTAAAACATAAATAAGATCTTGTGATTTTCCTGCTCTTTGCCCTCCAATGGCTGCCTTCTTCTTACACTTAAAATAAAAATTTGAAAAATAATTTTAAATCTTTACTATGGCCTACAAGGCCCTGTGTGATTTGGTCTGTTTTTGGGTCTTGCATCTTACTGTTTTCCCCACCAAACCTTGGTCATAACATTCTAGCCACACTGTCCTCCATTTTGTTTCTTAGACGTGCCATGCATTTTTTGTCTCTCAGGGTCTTTGCACTTGCCATTTCCTCTGCCTGAAATGAATTTGCTCCAAGATTTCTATAAGCTTACTTTCCCACTTTTTTCAGATCTTTGATCA
Source organism: Panthera onca (assembly GCF_046562875.1). Classification (NCBI taxonomy): domain Eukaryota; kingdom Metazoa; phylum Chordata; class Mammalia; order Carnivora; family Felidae; genus Panthera; species Panthera onca. The sequence continues at coordinate 26,434,150 of NC_138357.1, forward strand.
AATATTCCTTAATCATAGAGGCCTTCCTTGGCCATCCTGTGTAATGAGTCCGGTCATGATTCTTCATTTCCTGTGCCTTTTTCCATTTCTATTTTTCCTCATATTACTCACCACTACCTGGTACCACACTGTATTTTTATGTATTTATAATTTGTCAAATGTACTAGCATATTAGCTCTATGAGGGCATGGACTTTGTGTCTGTGTTGTTCACTAATGCATCCATATCACCTCGCACAGTGCCTGGTACATAGTAGGTGTTTAATAAGTATTGGGTGAATACATGAATGAATATAAGGACATGATGAAATGTTCATTGGTATAGATTTGGCAGTTTGCAGCAAAAGCCTTAAACATGCTCATACCCATTTGACCCAGTAATTCTACTTCTGGGAATTTGTCCTAAAGAAGTAATGCAAAGTGCAGGAAAAGCTGTATTGGCAAGGATTTTCGCCAGAAATTTTAATAGTGGAAAAAATGAAGGAACCTAAATATTCAACAAGGGAATTGCTAAGTGATTTATGGTACATCCAGACAATGTAACATTTTATGGCCATTAAAGATGATGTTTACAAATATTTTATGATAAAAAGAAAACATTTATGTTATGCTATCAAGTAATAAAGCAGGAGACAAAATTATATTTACCCAGTATATAAGAAAGAAAAAAAAAAAGACTGGAAAACGATGCACTAAAGTGCTAAAAGTGATTATTTCTGTTTGGAGGAGGTAGGTATTAAGTGATTTTTTTTCTTTTATACCTTCTGCATTTTCCAGATTTTCTACAATAAGTCTGTATAACTTTCACTGCAGAAGAATACACTTAGAAAACAAAGAAACAAACACAAAAATAAATACTGCCACCTTAGAAGTGAAGTTTCAGTAATAAATAAGAGAGGGTAAGCCTGTTATCCTTGAGAGATGGTGCTAGAGGGAGAGGAATATACAGATGTGACTGGGGTAGTATTGTCTCGCTCCTTTGTTTTGAAGAGATCTACAGACAGGGAAAATGATTGAGATCCACTGATCCAATCTAGTCTTTAGTCATTGGAGAGCCAAGGAGGGCTGAGTTTATCCTGTCGGGATTTGAACAGGATGTTCAGGGAGATTAGGCAAGTTAAGACTTCTTCACATTGCTGTGGAAAGCACTAGCAATTTGCTTCATGTAAAACAGGCGTGATTACTCACTATATTTCTTCGTGTCATGTAGTAAAAACAATTAAGTGAAGTTAGACTATAGATTACTTGGCTATTCAGCCACAGTCACCTCTAATGGAAAAGAAGAAAAATAGCATTGACAAGTTTTGGCAGGTCTCATCATTAGAAAGGGCCATATTGCCAGAAAAAAAAGAAGCTGCAGCCAATAACGTAAACCTCGAAATTCTCTAGGCCCTGAGGAAGAAAGTGACAATACAGAGTGTTGTGGCATTAATTGTCTGAGAGCACTGATCATTGTAATGGGGAAACTGTCTCTGTTATTAACACAATTATTTTCTGCAAGGTCTTTGAGTAAGAAAAATAGCATTAGGGCTTTCAAAGTATGTGTAGCAATATGTAAAGATATACTCATTAGTAAAATAAAGTGTGACCTATATGCAGCCCAAAGTCCCTTGAAAATAGAAAGTGCTAATAAGTTGTTATAGTTATACTTAGTATATAATTGAGTAACTATTGAAAATAAGTAAAAAATGGCCCATTTCCTAAACAAATAGAAATTATACCTTTAAAATTCATCTGCAGAACATATCTATCCACACACACATATATGCATCCTTATATGCATGCGTATTTATATAAATATGGTTTTTTTTTAGCCAGACTCTTAGGCCATTCTTCTGCTCACCTTCAATTTATGCATTTCGTCTCCATGCCAATCTCAGATGATTGGCTCTCTCATCTTAAGAGGCAGACAACTGAAAGATGTAGAATATTATTCTCTATGTAGGACCAAACAAGAGGTGGTGGCTCTAATTAAAGTGTGGGTTAGATGAACTCTTAATGAGCTGTTCAGATTTGGCTTTAGGACTCTGCTTTGCAGGCTCTATCTCCAAAACCAATAGTACTTGAGATGCATTTCTTTTTTTTTATTATTATTATTTTTATTTTTTTAAAGATTTTACAGATTTTTTTTAGCGTTTTATTTATTTTTGAGACAGAGAGAGACAGAGCATGAACGGGGGAGGGGCAGAGAGAGAGGGAGACACAGAATCGGAAGCAGGCCCCAGGCTCCGAGCCATCAGCCCAGAGCCCGACGCGGGGCTCGAACTCACAGATGGCGAGATCGTGACCTGAGCTGACGTCGGACGCTTAACCGACTGAGCCACCCAGGCGCCCCGAGATGCATTTCTAACATTTGTGGCTCCTGCTGTTTTTGCCTCTGGTGTGCATTATTAGGTTGTGTTCAATGATGGTCCTGTCAAACATTCTAACTTTTTTTTTTTCTAAAGGGTAGCTAACCCCCATGCATTATTAAGACAGTCAACAGTTTCTTTTTTGGAGATAAATTCTTGAGTGAAATAAAGCGGTGGAAGGTGAGGGAAGTGGTACATGTTTGAACTGGTAAATGATGGCAAGTGACCTGGGGTATCTTGTATAGATCGACATAAGAACTGGCCTTCTCTAATCATAAATGGGGAGATATCCTCCTAAAGGCTTCAGTTTGAAGGCAGTTGAGAAGTGAGCAAAGAAGAGCTAAATAATTTCAAAGCCCTCTTGCTTCCCAGTTCTCTGTGTATCTCACCAAGGCAAAATGCTGCATATAGGGCAGTTTATTTTTTTAAAGCATTTTTTGCTAACCTCCTTGAAAAATCAGCCTGATGGGTATGAAGCCAATTTCTACAGACTTGCTCTGGTATATGTGGCAGAAGAGCCAGAAATACTTTTTTGTAGTCAAGATCTAAGTACTTTCTGAAATGTCTTCCCTTGAAAGATTCTAACTTAGCACTGTTATGGAACCACATGAACACTTGAGCAGAACTATGTCTTTTTTGAGCAACATTAACAGTGATGAAAAATGCACATTGGGCAATTAGATTGCAACTAATTAAGAGTACCACTTCAGTCTATTATGAATGATTTATATATGGTATATTGGCTATGGAGATCATTAGTAATAATATAATACTCTATTATTATCATTACAAGGTCACATTGATGATCTTTGTGAAACATGACAATAATGCTATTGACCTACATTTTTTTAAAAAACTGCATTTATATATTTTCTTCTGTCTTGATTTATTGTGTAGAAATTTTAAATTGTTTGTCCTTATTGATGAGATTTTTGCCTCAATATAAAAAAAATAACAGTTGGGATGCCTAGGTGGCTCAGTCAGTTAAGTGTCTGACTGTTGGTTTCGGCTCAGGTCATGATCTCGTGGTTCGTGGGTTCAAGCCCCACATGGGGCTCTGGGCTGACAGTGTGGAGCCTGCTTGGGACTGTCTCTCTCCTTCTCTCTCTGCCCTTCCCCCGCTCTCTCAGTCTCTCTCTCAAAACTAAATAAACTTAAAAAATAAAAAAAAAATGGGTTTGGGGTTTACTTGATTGATAAATTGGGGCCATAAGGTTAATTGAGTGCCAATCATAAAATATTGGACTACGACAGTTTAAAGTTTTTGTTCTCCAGCGGTGCCTGGGTGGCTCAGTCTTAAGGTTAAACATCCAACTTTGGCTCAGGTCAAGATCTCACAGTTAGTGAGTTGAAGCCCGGTGTAGGGCTCTGTGCTGACAGCTCAGAGCCTGGAGTCAGCTTTGGATTCTGTGTTGCACTTTCTCTCTGTCCTTCTCCTGCTTGTGTGCTCTCACCCTGTCTCTCTCAAAAATAAATAAACTTAAGAAAATCTTTACAGTTTTTGTTTTCCTTTTTCTTTGGTTTTAATTCACCACACTGCTTTTTCTAAAATGGATTTTTGAAGCTTGTTTTTTGTTTTATTTATTTTTTCAATTTAAATTACAGTTAGTTAACATGCAGTGTAGTATTAGTTTCGGGTATACAGGATAGTGATTCAACACTTCCATATGGCACCTGGTGCTCATCACAACAAATGGACTCCTTTATACCCATCAACTATTGAACCCGTCCCCCCCACCAACCTAAAATGAATTTTTGAAGAATTTAAAACATGGTTTTTTTAATATATGAATGATATATGTTCATTATAGAAAATTAGAAAATACAGATACACAGAAAGCACAAAATCATATATATTTTACATACATATATATCTTTTTTAAGCTGGACTCATATAACTACTTTATAATGTGTTTTTTTTCCTTTATCAATATATTGGTAACATTTGTGCATAAATAATATATGTATCTATACGCACATACACATACCACAAACACATGTATATATGTATATATATGTTTGTGTGTGTATATATATATATGTATATACGTGTGTGTGTGTGTGTGTGTGTGTGTGTAGAGAAAGAGATACAGACAGAGGAAGACACAGAGACACAGAGACGTGAAGAAACAACCAACTATGTAAAGGAAAATTTTATATTTCCCCTCTCCCACCTCTTCCAGAGTATAATTTAAAAGCAGCAAATCAAAGTCATAGGTAGAAATTATATGAAATGACAAATCCTAACAATCTCTTATTTAATAGCAGTTTAGTAATCTATCATATGGTTATTCCATGATTTTTTTTAACTGAACTCCAATTATTGGGCATTTAGGCAATTTCCAGTATTTGTTATAAAAAGCATCATGACAAAAATTCTTACACATACCTCTTTGTGTACATCTCTGATAATTGCCTTAGAAATGTATACATGCGGAGTAGGCCAAAAGGAATGCATATTTTTAAGGCTTTTGGTACCTACTGATAAGTTGCCTGCCGTAAATATTGTACCAAGTTACACTACCACTGAAGGACTTTTAAAAGTTCATATGTTAAACATCTATATGACTTCATAGTGGGTACTGTACAAATCAAAGGAAGAAATGTATCTCTCAAGTTGAGTGAAATAGTAGGGATTATTATCAGGTATATTTCCTGCCTTGTTGCTCAGTAGCAAGTGTGGCCTATGGAGACATATAGTAAATTTTATAACTGTTGAATGAAGGAAGTCATGTGGGACATTGGAAAAATGACTGAACCAAAAGTGAAGGGACGTGGATTCTAGTCCTGGCTCTGCCTAGCTGCACACGTGACATTGTTCCAGCCATTTAACCTCTCAGTCTCTGTTTCCTTGGAATTGTTTTGAGGATTAAATAAAATGTGTATAGGAAAGCTTTTGGTAAACCATAAAAGACTATTTTAGTTTAAGAAATTGAAATTACTGTAAATTGTTTATATTGGTGAAAACTCCTTGAAACTGTGGTCATTTCATCTCAAAATGAGTGGTATATTGAATAATAATTGCATGGTATTAAGTTGGGACAGTCTTTTTGGGTGTGAATTCCATAGCCCTCTAGGTATACTTATTGTTAATTTAAAAACTCCTTATTGTGCCTAATAATGTGTAACCCTTCAACTAAAGTTATTATTTACTTTATATCCTTGAAAAGGTTGCCGCAAAATATTCTTTTCCATTAACCAACTCTCATCTATTTTGAAACTTATGTATACACAATCTTAGAAGGGATATGTGTATAAATTATGATTTATTACCATGTAATTAAGCACACTGAGACATACATACCTGTCAGCTAAGATATTTAAACTAACTCACTATTTATTTGAAGAAAGATAACTTTGAAAAACTAAAAAGAAAAAAAACACCTTATTGGCAACATAGTTAATATAATTGTGTGAGGTTTTAAGCAGACCTTTTAGGAAACTGACCCCATTATCCCTTGTGAATTGCAAAATGAAGTCTTATAATCACACCCCCCACACCTACTCCTGCCCCAACCCCACATGTGTCTCTTCCTTTCCCTAATAGAAGGACTGCTTTGGACCTGCTTGTACATATGTTTGAAGGATAATTTGGCCTAATTTGTTTACAGGAATTACAAGGGTGACCTTTATTCAGCTGTCTCCTTTTTGGTTCCAGTAACTTCTGGATCTACCAAGGTATGTGCATTCTACACTGAAATTTACTTTGGGAATTGAACACTTTGTTGCACAATGTGAAAAGAAGGGAATGTTTCACTGATAAAATCAGTTATGTTCATTGAGTGTCATGTACATGAAACGCATTATTTTAAATTTCTAAAAACTTACTTGGCCATTGTATAGGTAAGTTTGTGTTTTGTACTCCATAATTGAGAGCCTTTGCAAAATCAAATATGCAAGCTTTCTTACGTATTTGAATGATCCTATGACCTTTTTTATATACAGCTGCTAAAACCAAGAGACTGCTTGACTGATGGGAATATAGGCAAAGTATGCGGGAACAGCAGTGGCTAATGAGGATGTTTGCAGAACCATTTAGTGCTTCTCACTGACTGCAAATAAGCATGGTATTTCTCCATATCAGTGGAAAAAATATTTTCATTCAGAGAATTTTAATGACAAAACAAATATTTGCCTCCTGAAATTAATGTTTTAATTTTTTAGGAAAGTCTCAAGTAAAATATCTGTATTAACATGGTATTGCATTCATTTATTTACCATTCTGTCCTTCCTTTCATCCATCCATCTACCAGTCTGTATGCTCAATAAATATTTATTGAGCAACTACTGGGCAAAAGTTATTGTGTCTTTTCTTTTGGTAAATGTGCCAACGTAGAGAGAATTCACCTGGAGTATTGACAAAGCATTTGCTTCTATATTTAGTCCTCTGGTACATGGAATATGTGAGGAAATGTGGCGAGAAGAGGGAGACTTGGAGATTAATCAAAATCTTCAGTTATCTGAAAGACAGCCCTCATTGGCCATCATTCTTATTAAAAATATTGGTCAATGTTCAGTACTTAGTAAGTGAGAAATCGAGAATATTGTTTTTTTTCTTTGCTACCTGTGTATTGGTAGCGCTATGCATTATTGTTCAAATATGAATTCTCATCCTAACTTGTAAAAAAGTGAAAAGGACGATCTGAATTTGTGATAAGTCTTTGGAATCACTTTATACTTTCTTTAAAATACAAAACAATGAAAACAATGAAATTACAGGGAAATTACATGAAAAATGAAATCCTTAAAATCTTGGAATTTGTATTGCCAATCGAAAAATACAGTACAGGTATAGTAAGTGGTTTCTTTTTTTCCTTAAATTAGGTTTCAGTGAATTGAGATTAGTCTGTAATGGGAATTTTAAATGGATTTGTCAGTTTTAACTATGCATGTAGCTCTATTTGCCATTCTTCTTGAGGTACTGCCTTTAAGACAATACTATTGCCAAAAAGTTCAGATCACTATAGGAGAAAAAAAGTATCAGAAAATAAAATGACAGATTAAAAGAGAAACTTAGGAAGGAAGTCGAGATGTTTGCATTTTGTATCATTTGTGGAAATACTGTTCTTAATTTGGAAATTGTGAGTTTGCCAGTTGCATATTATTAACTAAAAGATATTTTTTTAATACTTAAGGAAGCTTAAATGTGTGAAAAATGATAGTCTTCTTAACCTAAGGTGAATGAATAGATCAGAATGGAGGAAAAATGCCTAACAGGCCAAAAGAATGCACACTTATGAAAATAATTGGCACTAAATATTTAAAAGGTTCAGAGAGCAGCTAGTTTTTTCTCCCTTAGAGAGACAACATGATATACTAGAAAAGCCCTTGCCTGTTAATCAGAAAACCTGGGCTCTGCTCCCGGTCTCATACTAGTGATATGGGCCTCCTCAGGTCACTTTTCCACTCTGAGCCTTGGTTTTCTCATATCTATAATAAAAACTCTGGATAGCTCCAACTTTTTTCCTCCTCAGTCTATGATTTTTAGAAAGCTAAGGGCTCTTCTCAGGTATGCAAAATGGAATCAAGATTGGCCATTCAGTTGGAATACACATACCAGTTGTTAAAAAGATTGCTGCATGTTTAAGTGGTTTAGTGCATTGATAATAGGGCATTTATTTGTTTTATGTTGAAGTAATTGTGTATCCTAACCCACTGCCCTCCCCACCACACACACACACACACACACACACACACACACACACCAGTATTGGCATTATAGTAAATCAAGTCAAGTACAAGCAAAGTTAATAGTCTTATTTTCCTCCTTGATAAAAATGCTTAACTTCAGGATGCTGCTGTGCTGCTCCTAAGTCTCTTGAAGTTCAGCAAAACTGTATGTTTTCTTCCTCTTGCAGGGTGGCCATTCAAGGTCAAGCATCTCTCTGTAACTTGGAACCAGCCAAGTGCATAACCCGATGAATTCAGACTCCAGTGCTTTCAATCTGGCACCCTTCATGAGCACTGAGTTCATATTAAAACATTTAAAATATATTCTTCATCTAACATATCACAGCAATAACAGCCAGGGCACTGGACAGTGCATGGGAGCAAATAACCACTCGGAGTTAATGATCTGAGGGGTAGCCAAAGGACCATTGACTCTTTCTAGTCAGTCCTTCATCCCTATACAGGCCTATTCCTTGATGCCAAGCCTTCAATATTTTTCTGTCTCACATCAGGGTGAGTAGTGGCCATAAATACTAGCGTTTAATACATAATAATGAGATGTGGTAATGCAATAAAATATCAACAATTCTAGTACTATATAGAGATGGCTATTCTGATCAAATCCAAAAGAAGGAGTGGTAAATGAAGTTCATGAATCATAATACTTTAGAAGTGACTTTCCCTTTATTGATTTGAAATGAAATATAAGTAAGAATTCATATGGTTTAGGGGAGCAGTTCCCTTTTCTTTTTTGCTCCTTATTCTACTGATGAATGATCCATTAGAAATAATTAAAAAAAAATGCCTCTGACATCTATTTTAAATAGATTTTTAAAATAGTGTATGTTCAGCTTCCCGTCCTTTTTTAGCACTATATTCAGCTTTGGAGATATATACAGCTCTGACCTAAGTAACAAATACAACTCTACAAATGTTTCCCTCCCCCACAGAAGAAGCATTTTTCACTTATTTATTACTGTGACAAACAATAAATTTCTACAACATGCCAGGTATGGTGCTAGGTGCTGGGGAAACAAAAATCAATAAGGGGCATGGTCCCCAATCACAAGCTCATGGTAGATAGGTGAAACCTGACTTACACACATAGAAATAAAATAATCAATTTTGGTAGGTGTGGAATGCATATGAGTTTATTTGCTCATGGCATTCATATATATTTTTAATTAAAAACATTCACATATCAGAATGTACCCAATAGGACAGTTGAGATATATAATCCTGAATAGCTCCCCACTCAAAAAGTCTTTGGGAATCACTGGTCATGGTAGGCAGAATGGTCCCCCAAAGACATGCATGTCCTAATCCCTGGAATCTGTGAATATGTTGCATCACATGACAAAGGGGAATTAAGCTTGAAGATGGAATTAAGGTTGCTTATTCAGCTGACCTTAAAATAGGAAGGCTATTCTGGTTAACTGGGTGAACCCGTTGTAATCACAAGGGTCCTTAAAAACGTGAGAGGACATTGCTGGCTTTGAAGACAGTGGCTATGAGCTGAGAATTGGGAGGTAGCCTTTCCAAGCTGGAAAGGGTAAAGAAAAGGATTATCCCCTACAGTCTCCAGAAGGGGATGTAGCCCTGCCAACACTTTTACCATAGTCCATCAAGACCCACTTCATACTTCTGACTCTCAGAAATGGAAGATAAATCTGTGTTGTTTTATGCCACCAAGTCTGTAGTAGTTTATTATAGTGGCAATAGAGAACTAGTACACTAAGGTTTACCCATTACAGAAAATTTGCAGCAAAGTCTCTAGGTAGCAGTCATGATTGCTGAAAGGCATGGTTTATTCTGATCTTGGTGCACAGGGATATTTGTCTAGTGACCCTTTTTCCCCCTGGATATCCATTACCAGGCCCCTCCATTAGAAGTACAAGCATTTATGAGATCCCTAAAATCCCACCAACAGTCTCAGGGAGAATATAGCACTCTTCCTCTCTCCTTGTATGAACCACTTTTGTCCCTTTACACCATCCCCTTGCCCCCCCCCCCCCATCTCTCTGCATTGATGTCTAGAATGCAAAGTTCATGGATAGGTGAAAAGTAGAAAAATTTTCTTTCTTTCATGGGACACTTATAGGCACTACTGTCCCAATAAATTATCCTGACGTGGGTTTTATGACAAGCATAAAGTTGAGAATTGAATGTAGTATGAAACAGAAGTGTCAAGCTAGTGGCCTACTGCTCAGGATCAGTCCTCAGATATGTTTTGTTTGCAACCCAGGGCTCTTCTTTGTCTCTTTTCCCTCCCCACCCTCCCTTTCCTTTTATTTAAATGCTTACAGCTTGAGTATACCCTGTTCAGTTCCACAGTGTCTGCAACCCCCCTTTGTCTTAGTCCTTGCTTACCTGACTCATGTGTTATGAGTCTGATTCCTGTTCTGTAGAGGTTAAGTGCATATGCTTTCGGGTTTAAGTAGATAAAATGATCCAATTCTGGGCACATAATTTGCTGTACAACTTGGGCAAGTAGATTAAATATAATCCTTCTAAACTTTTGTCTCTTCATCTTTAAAATGGGGATTTTACCCCATTTTCACTTACCATGGTGAGCACTGAGCAACGTATGGAATTGTCGAATCATTATATTGTACCCTTGAAACTAATATAATACTGTGTGCTAATTATACTTAAATAAAATAAAATAAAATAAAATAAAATAAAATAAAATGGATAATCATTAAACCTCATACCTCATAAACTTGTGAGTTTTAAGATGGCACTTTGCACAGTGATTTGCATAGAACATAGTACATGCTTGTAAAGATCAGCTATCACTCTCTCTACTGTTATTGTCACTGTCAGAGCACAGAGGGACATTAATCAATTCCATCTAGTAGAGGGATGAGAAGCAGGCATCTGAAAAGGCTTCGTGTAGAAGGTAATGCCGGTATTATGGGAGTCATCCTTTAAGTGTGGACTGGTAGCGGCTAAGGAGCAGCAGTTATCCCACGAACAAATGGCAAGAATGGGCAGATGTTCTAAGCAGAAGAAGCAGTGGCACAGAAACACCAAATGGCCCTGGTCTCTTAGGGGAGCTGCAGTCTTTCTATATAGGTGAACAGTGACGTGGAAGGGAAGCATGAGAAAAGATAAGGCCTGAAGAGGTAGGCTCGAGACAGATGAAGAGGGACTTTTGTGTCCCAAGGAACATCTCCTTTCTCTTGTTGGCCAGCGGTTTTATAAAGCTACTTGTGAAATTTGAAGTGTGGTGTACTACCCACTGAGCCTCTGTCATGGTAGGCAGAATGGCCCCCCAAAGATGCCCATATTCACCTAGGAGCACCGTTTAAACACCATTTCTATAGGCATGGAGGAACAAGGGAAGGATTTTAATAATCACATTTATGATACAGAGGGTTCACTCTGGTGATAGTATAAAGAATGGATTGGAAGATGCAATATTGAAGGCCAGAAAACCAATTAAGAGACTATTGCTATAGGCCAGATACCAGAGGATGAAGGCCAGGTGGCAGTTGACAATGGGAATAATGATAAAGGGATGGATTTGAACAATGGTTCTCAAACTTGAGTGTGTATGAGAATCCCTTGGAGGGCTTGTTAAGTTGCAAATTGCTAGACACTTCACTTCCCTGGAGCAGTTTCTGTTTTCGGTTGGTCTGGGGTGGGGCCCAAGAATTTGTATTTCTAGCAAGTTTCAGGGGATGCTGATGCCTCTGGTCCAGGGACTACAGTTTGAGAACCTTGAGATTTGACATATGCTGATAGGCATGAGTCATTCGTTAGATAGAAGAAGTAAGAGAAAGGTTTCTGGCTTGGGAGACTGGGTAGATGATGACACCATTCAGTGTTACTGATTTCAAGTTTAAGGTGAATTGAAAAAAAATTTTCATGACCCCTAGGGTCAGCTAAAAATCTTTACACATGATTTGTAATCAGATCCTGGGCCCTTTTCTGGATATCTTGACTCTGTTCTTTTGTAATGGTTTCTCCTACCCCAGCCCTACTTCCATTCATCTGCTTTGGTGCCATTCACTTGCAAGGAGTGAAAGCACAGGCTTTGGCCTTGGTGGGGGAAAATGGAGGGCATAGGTGAGGATAATGAGTTCCATTTTATACCTGTTGAATTTGAGGATCCTATGGAACATTTAAATGAGAGAATCTAAAAAAAATAATTGAAGATTCAGTTTTTGTTTGTTCTTAAGAAAAGTGTATCTTCCTATTTCAGTTTGGTCATCATCTCTTTATGCAAAATCAGAATAGTCGAGATATAGGTACAGATGTAGTTATATTCAGCTTTAGTATATTTACAGTTAGTCCTCTAAGGATTTCTGAGTGTTAAATTTTCTCATAGCTGACAATCATCCTTTTTAAAGTATAGATCAGTGAATCCAAAACATGTTCATTTTAAAATTCTCCTTGAACATTCCAGTGACCTAACTTTCTCTACTGCTTCACCAAAAAAAAAAATCAAAGTATGGCAAAATATCCATGCTGTTAAGTAGGGGAGAGTAAGAGAGTATCATGTAGGTTGCCCTCTTTTCTTTTCTTTTCTTTCTTTCTTTCTTCCTTTCTTTTTTTTTTTTTTTTTTTTTTTGGTGTGTGTGTGTGTGTGTGTGTGTGGTCTATTTCAGTCACGGTCAGATTTTACACCAAACCACAAGCTACCTCTCTAAGTGTGAGAGTAGGCAAAGAAAAGATCTTACAACTGGATCAAGTACCTACTGTGCAGTGTTGCGATGAGGACTAAAACAGGGCCTGTTAGACTTTAGAGGAGCAGTAGCAGTGGATACCAAGCAAGAAGAATTAAATTGATAGACTTGATTTTGTTGCAAGAAGGGCAGTTGTACAGGTAAGCTGAATTTTTCTGTCTTACGGTATCTCCTTACAGATGAGATGGTAGATAGTTTGGTAGGTCAGTAGATTGACATATTGATAACTGGTAGATTGATATATTGGTGGATAGATAACCATAGATATGGATTCTCAATTAACTCGTCAGCTTATACTTCCATGAAACTGTAGAATCATCTTCATGTGTGGGCAGAAATATGGTAAGATGGTCAGTTATAGCCATCACTGCCATATACTTCCTTGAAAAGATACATTTAACTGTGCCACCATTCTCTTTTGGAGTCTCCTAATCTTAGTGACTGATTACATACTTGTGTTTTGTGGATAGAACAGTCATTCATACACTTCTATCTGCAAGACACATAATGAACCTTAACTTGTAGATTCCATTCATTTTCTTGTAGCATTTCGCTCTGATATTCTAAGGAAAATGGAAGCACTGCTCAGTTGGTATTTATGCCTCTACTTTAGGGGGGAATAACACAGAAAAAACAACCATAAAACTGAAAACAAGGCCTTAGACTTTTGCTATTTATAGATAAGCCATAATCTGAAATGCATCCATATTTGCCAACAAGAAGTCCAACATTAGACGTTTAGGAAATGGGTTCAGAGTTCATTGAAATCGCTCTTGTGGTTTCTGGAAAATCTCTCTGAGAAGATCTTTAGGAGTGTTATTTCAGCCCCATGATATCGCTACCCTGACAGCTGAATGCAGCAAAGTTTCTTTTGGGTGAGGCAAAGTCCAGCCCTTCCATTTCACCTTAATAAATTTGAAATCACTATTTCTTCAGCAAACACACTTCCAAAGTATATTCAGAATCACTATATATTCTTTTTGAAAACAGCTAAAGAAAAATGAAAAACAATGGCAAAAATTCTGAAGTAAGTACAAAGGGGTAGTGTAATCCCATGCCATGTGGCATGCTATCTGAAGTAGCCAGGGTCTTTTCTATAGGATAGACATTGAATTGGTGACCTTCAAATATTGTCCTATTTTTGCTAGATGTCTGACAAATGTCAGATGAAACTATTCGACTTGCATGATTTTAAATGGCTGTTTCTGAGAACCCATCAGCTACCTATTTTATCCCACTTATGTGTCTACTGCATGCAAACTTCAATTTTAGAAGATACATTTTGATTGACGTGGCTAACTGTCACTGTGTGTGATAGATGACTGATTTTGTTCTCTTCTTATTTGCAAAATTCTCAGCTGGTTAAATGGGGTGGGTATAATTCGTAATGTATGATGTAAACCTTCAGTGATAAATTAGTACAAATAATACAAGTTTCTAGTGCCCTTTGTAATTTTATTTAATTTTACCCAGTGCTTTGTTCAAAAGCACCTTGATTGATGCTTGGATATTTTGTGTACTGTGTGTGAACACAAAATGAAATATGCACTTATGGGCATGCCCTGATCTAAGCTTATGTTCACATACTGTATGATGTGAGAGTGCCATTCGTGAGTACTAATTTGCACCAAGCTTATAGTTCTAATCATAGCACACAAAGTTACTATTCATTTTACTGTTTACAATAGTTTGAGGAGGCAGAGGAAAGAGCTCAAAGAAGACTGGTAATTCTAATAAAGGCTGATTTCCAGTTAAGTACATTTTTGGAAGTCATTTTGTCATTTGGTAAACACACGATGCTTATTCCTTCAGACGGATGAAATATTCATTAGAAAGAGAAGTAAGGAAATCACAGTACTATTAAAGAATAGCAAGGGAGTGGGAGACCTGTCAAGAATATTCTGACCCCCGGAAAAAGAAATCAGAATTGCCACAGAGAGGAACTACAGAATGCAAACTTTTAAAAAGGTTATTTCCATAAAGTCTGAGGAAATCTTGGCCTCCATTAAGATTTTTGTCCCTGAGAGTCTAAACTGTAAGTATGGTATCTGCTTTGTCTGCAGAATAAAAAAGGAGATCTTCACTTAATCATTATCCTGGGAGCTGAACATCCTGCTGCATTTGAATAAAAATGCCTACTTCATTACTGATGGGAACACAGAGTTCGGTGTACCAAATGATTTACGGCAGAGCTTACTGACAGGGCTACCTTATAAATGAACGGGCCGTTTTAAAGAATACTAGTTGTTAATGTGTTTACTATCAAAGGAAGTCATGCTCACAATAATGCCCACAGATTCGAAGAGATTTACCAAATGAGCGCTGTCTATTAAAAAAAAAAACAACAGTTCTATTACACCTTGAGCTAAAATGGAAAGCCATGACGTGGAAAATAGAACTCTGGTGTGTCCACAAGTACCTTCGGTTGTTTTCTCTAGTGAAATCTCTTAAGGATGATGAGAAACAGAGCTATGGAATAACTGAGCTGCCCAGGACCTTGAGAAATCATTTGCTCTAAGCCTCTGCTTTCAAGCATCTGAATGTCTACACAAAGGGTCAGGGAGTCATGTCATCAGTGCTGAGCGTAGAATTCCTTATTTAGCAAATACATACAGTGTTTACATGTCAGGTACTGTTCTAAGTACTTTATAAACACGAACTGGGCAAATCTGTCACAGCGCTGATTTCTTTTTTCTCCTTATTTTTTCTCTCTGTATCTTTTCCTGTTCCCCTTTTCCACTACTTGTTTCTTGGTTTTGCTATTGGCTGGCCCTCCAGTGTAATGAGGCTACTGAACTCTAGTGTAAGCCCTTGTTTTCCTCATTGCTTCTAAGAATGTCATAGAATTTAAGTCAAATTTCTCATAGAAATCAAAATAGATTATCTTGCCATTTTGCCTTCATCTCTGCGACCTGTCATTTTATCATGGATGGAAATAAAATTGGCCTAGAAAAATTTGATATCTGCATAGCATTGATAGTCATTTCTGGTGTTTGAAGATCATTTCTTTAATGATAGTACTTTGGATAAGACTAGAATTGGAATGGGGATTGCATATAGACCATTCTTCAAATAATAATTTCCCATTCAAAATTTCCAGTTTGCCAAACCACATGAGAATTATCTATGTTTCTTTTTTTTCCTCATTCTCGACATTTGGCAAAAGAAGATGAATATACTTTCTTCATTTTATATTTTCTCTTCTCATTCTTGACTTTGTGGTTTTTATTTTATAAATGTTGAAGGTCTTTGTAAATGACTTCTCACCTTGTTCTTTCAGTTTTCTGTCTAGGATGTAGATAATCCTATGTGACATACTTGTATTTTAAATAATAGTAGACAATTTAGTTTTTAGCTTACTTTAAAAAAATTCTATATGCTTTTGTGTTGCCAATTGATGTGTGCACATATGTGAGAGCGAGATCTAGCAAGTTATAAACAATTGCTTTATGCCAAGAACTGTTCTATTCGTTTTAAACTGGTTATCTCACTTAATCCCCACAATAACTTTATGAAGTCTGTACTTTTATCTCCAATTTTAAGGGTTAGAGGACTGAGGCCAAGAGAGGTTAAGTAATTTGGCTAAGCTTACTAAGTAAGTTGCATGGCCAGTATTCAAATACTGTTTTGGCTACTTAAAAAAAATTATTTTTTAATGTATA
This sequence comes from Panthera onca, assembly GCF_046562875.1. Classification (NCBI taxonomy): domain Eukaryota; kingdom Metazoa; phylum Chordata; class Mammalia; order Carnivora; family Felidae; genus Panthera; species Panthera onca. The sequence goes on from NC_138357.1 coordinate 26,450,526, forward strand.
TTTATTTTTGAGAGGGAGAGAGAGAGACAGAGTATGAACAAGGGAGGGGCAAAGAAAGAGGGAGACACAGGAGCAGGCTTCAGGCTCTGAGCTGTCAGCACAGAGCCTGATGTGGGGCTCGAACTCACAAACTGCGAGATCATGACCTGAGCCAAGTCGGATGCTCAACCGACTGAGCCACCCAGGTGTCCCGACTACTATTTTCTTATGCCTCTATTTGTTACTAAATCCATGAAGAGAAGAATTCTGTTTTTTTTTTTTTAATCTGACTTGTCTTTATTGTTTGGGTGCCCAAATTTAGGAATTCCTAAGTTAAGTCTTCTGAATCTTGTACTGGACCTTTGGATATGGCAGTAGAATTTCAGACTTCTGCACAGAGAGTGTTCTTATTGTGGAATACCTCAACTAAAGGATCCTAAGGTCACCCCTCTAAAGAATGATTCAGTAGATATGGTCTAAAATATAATCTAAAAATGTTTGCAATACCCAAAAATAAATAAATAGATAGATAAGGTAAATCAGAGAAAGCTGATTTTCTGGTATCCCCTAATCCTGTGCCTATCCATATCACCATTCTGAGAAGAACTTGTCTTCTCTTTGTCTGATATCAGTGTTGTTCATTTCCTATGAATCTTCCTTGAGAAAAGAAAATGGATTATTTCTTCCTGGATTATTTTCTGTTTTCTGTACTCAAACTGTGGATATACTCGAGATCCATTATTTGTTTTTCTCCCTCTACCTTTTCTTCCTTCAGGATTTCATTTAGATTTATGACTCTAACTGGTATTTGTTACAAAAGGGAGTTTTAAGGGACACCTGGGTGACTCAGTCAGTTGTGTCCAACTCTTGATTTCGACTCAGGTCATGATCTCACAGTTCCTGGGTTCGAGCCCCACATCGGGCTCTGTGCTGACAGCATGGAGGCTGCTTGGGATCTTCTCTCTCCCTCTCTCTCTGCCCCTCCCCTGCTCTCTCTCTCTCTTTTTCTCAAATAGATAGATAAACTTAAAAAAAAAAAGAAAACCTATTTCTTTCACTGTAGTCCTATATCTCCAACTTCTTGCCACATGTGTACCCTTGGATTTTCTGCTGATAATCTGAAATTCATCATGTTTCTAAAGGTGAACACAACTTCTTTCCAAGGTTGGATCCCCTGTCTACCTTCTCAGTTTCTGTCAGTGATGCCATAATTCTCCCAGCTCCGCAGGCTTAAAACCTTGAGTTTTCTTTGCCCACTTCTTGTACTTTGCATTCTGTGTATAATCTGTCATTCTGTCCCACCGGTGCTTCGTAATGTCTTTCACTTTCCTCCTTTCTTTTTCTGTACCACTGTTATGAGCTTTACCTCTAGTTTAGACAGTTAAATATCTCACACATTAATTCCCTCTTAACAGTGTATTTTCTTGCCCATGGCAGGGACTTGGTGTATTCTGGTCTGTGATTGATTGAGGAGCATGTTCCCTCCTACCTACAGTGGCAATGAGCAGATCACTTTTGGAACCAGATTTTTTGGGGTCTGTCTTTTCCTCCATGTGTGCAGTATCCCTTTTGTATCCACGTGTATATACCTTATTAGGGTCAGTATTCTAGATTTGTCTTTCATGAGCTAGTAGGAGGAAATGGGTCCTGAATTAATGACTTCTAGTGCTTTAGAAGGACAGTCTGTACTTTTTATCCAGTGAGGGTGAGATAGTAAGTTCCATGATGATGGAGCCTAAATAGGCTTGGTTTACTGCCAGATCCCGGCACCTAGCTCTGTACCTAGCATGTAGCAGGTATTTCCAAATGCATGTTGGATGAATTAGTGTATAAATGCAATGATGGTGATAACTATGTTGTCCCCAAAACAGGAGAACAAAAGTCTCCTGATGACTTGTCTCATTCCCTCTAATATATTAGACTGAGGGGATTATACCCAACATACTGAGATTTTTCCACACATTCCTATATTTAAGGCAATAATTGAATATTTAAGTTAGGGGCGCCTGGAGGGCTCAGTCGGTTAAGCTTCGAACTTGGGCTCAGGTCATGATCTCACAGCTCGTGGGTTTGAGTCCCGCATTGGGCTCTGTGCTGACAGCTCAGAGCCTGGAGCCTGCTTCAGATTCTGTGTCTCCCTCTGTATGCCCCTCCCCTGCTCATGCTCCCTCTCTCTCTGTCTCTCAAATATAAAATAAAACATAAAAAAAGTTACATCCGTGCTAAATTATGCTTCTTGTGGGATATCATGGCATGATTCTACTTGGGTACCACAAATTATTTTGATGGGGTGAAATGTGTTTTCATGTCTGTTTGTAAAATGTGGAATATTATTGAATTACTTTAAGTGTCATGTTTGAGATGAGTTTAGGCTGGTTTCTTTGGGTTTGACACATTTCAGTCTGTCATCCTGTTCTTAGAGATGTTGAAAATTAAATGGGAATACTTAAATAATTTAATTTATAAGCTTGCTTACAGCTATGTGGTTTATCAAGCCAGATGTCGGTAGCCTCACTTTCTTGCAGCTCAGATGCTGCCAGACATAAATTAAAATTGTCTGCATTTCGGGGATTAGCATGTAAAAAAGGAAGAAACTTTCAGATAGCCAGTCTCAGTGTAGTCTCTGTTGGGCATTGCCATTTTTTCAAACCATTGGCTCCTTTTGAAAAAAAGAAGAAAAGAGTGTACCTCATTCATAAAACAAGCTCAATTATGTTTCTGGGGAAATCCCGTTCCCTGTGCATATGATGATGTAACCCACTTCTCTTATAACACAAAGTCTATAATAGAAATGTTATTCTAGTTTCATGCCTCCCCCTCCCCAGAAGCCATTTTCTGAGGTTGTTGAAATGCAATCGGCGTACTCAAGTTTTTATGGCTATACTGTCAACATTTCCAGTTTCTCCTTTAAAAATTGGTCTAGACAATGTTTTAGCGGGGTGTTTTTCCTAGCAAGAAAGTAAGCATCTGACTTCGTCTTCCCCTCACACAAATAGAAAACAAACAGTCTTTGTGTAATTTAAACGAGGTTGTAGGAGATGACTCCAGGCGATAGGAGCAAGGAAGGCTGTCTCCCAGCTCTGCCCACATTCACTGTGGAGCTTTGGGTAAGTCAGTTGCTCTATCTGGGTTTATTTCTTCTTACAGAAAATGAGGAGTTAAGGCTGAATCATCTCTCAGTGCCCTTGCATGCTCTAGAATTCTTTGAGATGTTTTAAAGTCTTAGGCAGCCTTTATTTCAACTTTTTGCATTATTATATTCTTTCCATCCTTTAAGGCCCATGAAATATTCCGAGCTGCATGCCTCCAAGTTGACTTTTTTGAATTCCTATAGCATTTGTATAGTTAGAATGCAGAGTTTTTCATGTTGGTACAGTCATATTCTTTTTTGCACATTAAAATTTTTTCTGCAACTACTGAGGGTCTTGACTTTAGGAACAATGTCTTAAACCTCTCCCATTTCCTTCATTAAATCTGTTACATTATGAATTACATAGAATTATCACTTGATTTGGATGAGATGCGAATCGCTCCTCACCTGGATTGAAAGAATTTGGAATGCAAACAAAGAGAGCCTCTTTTCATGAGACGCTGATTCATTGGGTAGCGAAAAAAGAGTATAGAGGCCACCTGTGAAATTATTACCGTAAAACCCTTATATTGAAGTAACATTCCAGTCAAAAAGAATATTTTCTGGGTCTTTAGATCTGAGGACTCCATTTGCGAGAAGCAAGTCCCTATTTTGGCAGAAAAGAGCTATTTTGGTCATTTTTCTTTTCGGGGCTTCTAATAATCAATTTTCTACTCCAATCCAGCCCACATAAATTGAGCACACACTGTGCGTCATGTACTGTGATGTTCACTGTGATGGGCTGCAGGAAGATTGGTTTGTGTGAAGATTGATAGGACAGGATTTGTGCCCTTGAGGGGTTCACAGTGTAGAAGTTGGGGTCTAGTTGACAGAGAAAGAAGCAAAACCCCCTAAAGTAGAATGTAATAAGCACAGTAATAGAGGCATGTATGAAGTGATATGGAATCACAAACAAGGAAGATTCTGGCTGTATCTCATGTTTTAGATCTAGGAATATACTACAGGAAGATGACGTTTATGTAGGCTTTAGAGAAGGACTAGGAACTTGGCTGTTAGGAAAGGTAGGGAAGTGAATCTGAGGTGGATATATTAAAAGAACTAAAAGCATACAGGCATGCAATCTATGGTATGTCTGAGGGACCATCTGGGTTGGCTAAATTATAGGATGGTTAGGGAAAACATTTCAGAAGAATGGACTGGAGTAGCAGGTCAGCTTCCTAGCTTATTACTGACCATCCAAGTTCATTTAATTCACTAGAGGATATATATCCTTGAGCATTTTCTAAAAGTAATGAAGGCCACGGGGTGGGGGAGACCATGTACAAGAACAGCTTGTTGTGGAAATATATTCCTTTTGCCAGCAGTTTTTCAGAATTAACTTCTTCAACTGCCCTGTGTATTCACGACAGGTTTTCTTTTCTTTCCTTTTCTTTTCTTTCTTTCTTTCTTTCTTTCTTTCTTTCTTTCTTTCTTCTGTTTTCTCTTGCATGGGTATTAGGAATGATGAGATTGTCTTAATTCATTTCATGACTAATTAAAATAGAAAAAACCCTGAGTAAGCATCTGAAACCGAAATCTTAACAACTGCCCCCTCGCAGTAGGCAGCAACACAGACAGCTGACACTACATTGCATTCAGGCTTGGATACAGGAAACTTCTTTAGCAAGTTGGAATGTGGACCTTGCTTTCTTGTGTACTTTTTCAAGTCTCAGTGGTGAATGTCTCCTGTTCCCTCAGGCAACCAGGGAATGTACATTTACCCTCTTCCTTTGCGTCTACTCCCTGGAAAACAGAAAGCCTATTCAGAAAAGGATCTGACAAACTTAGTCATTTGGAACCCTGAGAGACTTAAGGCTTCCTGGTATGATCTGCCAGTGCTGTTTGCATTTGAGCAAGGGAAATTAAGCCTTGCTTAACTCGAGAGGCTTTAGAATTTCCTGGTAGCTACTACCTCAGCATTGAGAACAAGTCACTGATAACACTTCATGCCCCTTTATCTTGTCCAATAACAGTAAGCTACTTGAAGTCTGATATTTCTTGCAAGTAAAATGAGAATAAAGAGCTAGATTTTGATAATAAAAACAGAATGAAGGATTGGATTTTCCATGCTATTTCCCACTTTTACTGTTTCCTTTTACAATAATGAAGAAACAATATTCTAGCTAGAGGAAAAAAAGAAGAGTGAGAATGAAAACAAATAAAAAGACCGGCTTCTCTTACATATTACGGAGTTTAAGAAACTGGTTTTTGATTGGCAAGGAGAGTGTTAAGGTTTTGAACAGAAACTTAGCTATTAAAAGAACTGTATTTTACATAAGCAAATTAGCATGGGCTCAGGGTGTTTAGTTTTGAGATAAAACTAAATCTATTAAAAACTATCTGAGGGTCAGATTGTTTCTCAGTTCTTTTAAAAGCGAAGCCATAGCCTGACTGAGAAGCAAATTAAGAAGAGGGAAAATAATTCTGATTTATACCAGCCATGTGTGGCCACCATAACCAGTTTGTTAGTCAGTTCATTGTAATTGGATTTCTGAATTATTTTTTTTCATCCTACATTATTGCCATCTTTAAAAGGAATGTGGTCATTTTTCAGCTTCATGCATTGATAAGTAGGTACACAACTCGCACTGTTTTTCATGTGTGTCTAATTTTTGCCACTCTGCTAAAAAATATGTGACAAAACAGAAGTCAGTGTATTGCATTTTACTTCCTCAGTAGAAAACAGTTTCAGCAGGAGGTACAGTATAATACCTAGTGCTCACATGTAGAAACTGTTTCAGCCAGGCACTGAGAGAGAAGCAAAGCAAAAGATGTGTTTTCTTCCCTCAAGTTGCTTATCTTCTAGGATGAGAAATATTATCTGTACAAAGGCAGGGTATATTGATTTTCTATGGCTCTGTCACAAATGATCACAAACTGAGAGGCTTAAAGCAATACCAATTTATTATCTCAATTTCTGTAAGTCAGACATCTGGGCATGACTTAGAAGATTCTCTGCTCAGAGTCTCACAGAGCTACAGTCAAGGTGTCCGGTTGTTGGCTGGGCCTGTTCTCATCTGGAAGCTAGACTGGGGAAAGATCCATTTTCAAGTCCCTGAGGTGTTTGGCAGAATTAGTTTCTTTGCAGCTGTAGAATTCATGGCAGTTGGGTTCTCCAAAGCCAGCCATGGAAAGAGAGAGAATCTCTCTGCTGCTTCAAATCTCTGACTTCAGAAGTGACCTCAATCCTTTTTAAAAGAGACCCTCCTGAAGATATCAGGCCCACTCAAGATAATCCCTCTTTTGATTAAGCTGAAGCCAACTCATTTAGGGGCCCTAATTATACCTGAACAATCCCTTTACCTCTTCCATATCCTATTGACTAGAAGCAGATGATAGATGGGGAGAGGGAATTGCATAAGGGCATGACTTACTGGGTATTACCCTAGGATATGTTGGCCACATACAACAAATACTAAATACAAGCATTGACAAAGTACATTGGTACAGACAACAAATCTAAGTGGAAAATATGTGCAGGGACTAGGGCACAGAGAAAAAGGGTGATCTGTGTTTGGGTGTGGTTCATTTATTCAGGAGAAGTTTACTATACACTTATCATGTACCAGGCCTTGTGTTAATTTCTGAGACTGAAGTAAATACTGAATGGCAAGTGCCTTAAGTTACTCTTGAACACATAATGTTTAATTCCAGAAGATTCCAGAATCCTATTAGATGTGTTTATCTGAAAAAGAGATACTAAAGAAATAGATGATAATAAATATCTACTTCATAACCATGAGTTCTTTATATCTTGCTGTGGAGGTACAGTATACACACGCACACACACACGCACACACACACGCACACACACACACGCACACCACACACCTTGGGCCTTGGGGTGGAGAATTGTAATGATGAAGGCCAGGGTTTGGAGATCTCAGTATTGAGTCAATTCAGGTGATGCATGTGATGAGCCAAGAAGCTTCTCATATCAGTCAGTGCATTTAATATATCACTTACAGTTTATTTGAATCTTTTTCTACTTATTACCTTATTGGGTCTGAACACCAGCCCTCTCACATACACAGAGCAAAGTCCCACTCCCACTTTACCAAGAAATTCCTCGTGCAGAATTAGAGAAGCATGGTAGTGGAAAACAAAGGCTAAAACATAAGTTCTTCCACTCCAGATCCAGGGTTTTCTATATGATACTTATCACTTAACAGAAAGGAAGTAGAATGGAGAAAAAAAATAATAATAGAAAACAAAAGTATTCAGCTTCTCCAAGTTCTAATTTATAATGTAAGATTTCCCTTCTTATTCTGTGTTTGGTGAACGCTTTTTTGGGCCTTGTTCATTTTTAAGCCCCAAATCGTGAGCCTGGAGATCTTTGTGGAGACAGAGCGTTCATACTCAAGAGTTTATGAAAGTAAAAGTCATTATCCCTAAAAAGAAATGCCCTTGGACTCACCTAGAGGGACCACTTCCTGGGAATAGGTTCTACTGACAGTTCAAACAAGCTTACTGTTTTCACAATGACTGTAATGTTGTGAACAGTGGTCCATTGGGAGTGAGAATGAAATCACCCAATCATTTCATATGGGCTATTATTGCCCAACAGATAGTTACAGTAATAAATTTCAGGATGCTACTGTGTGCATCCTGATGTTGGGATGTTTGCAGTTCATCCAGTTTGGCCCAAGATTTTGTATTCTTATTACTGTTCAGGCTACTTTAAGCCAAATGTTTAGTCAGTTTAGGATACAGGATTTGCATCCTTACTGTCTACATTCAGGCTTTATACAGTATACCAGGGACACTGCTTGGTTACCTAAAGCTGCCACATCCTGTCGATGGGAGAGTGTGTTGGGCACTAAATCCTGAGAGGAATGGGCATTTGCTTCATATAGGTATCTCACAAGCTAATTGCAGAGGGCCTTTCAGGATTCCATTGCAATGCTTGTTTGTTTTCTGCAGGTGAAACTTGAAGATTAAACAACAGCATCATATCTGACTGAAGCTAGCAGCCTCAAACCAGACTAGTTACGGGGGTTTGATTATAGCAAAATGGAATTCAGAATTCCATAGTCTTTTGAATACTACCTGGTATGCAATTTTATCTGCCCTCAGTTATTTGTATCTCGTTTCATAGACACATTAAAGGTATACCAACACTCGCATCCAACCATTTTTGGTAGCCTGTTTCTCCAAAAATCTCTATAGAAGATTAAAGTTTTCTAGTATTTCAATATTTAAGATATAACATACCCATAATGGGCCTTTTGTTTTTACACTATAAGTACATTAGGCTAGTAATTGGGGTCTTTGAATTTTAATTGCTAACTTTATTACTAACTACCTGTGTGACATTGAGAAAGTCACATAACCTCTCTAGGTCTTGGTTTTGTAGTTTATTTCCTGAGGCTTTTGTGATGAAAAATAAAGGTAGTGTGCACAAAAAACACTCCAATCAAAATGAAGTGCAGTAGACAAAGTAGTTAATAATAATAACAAAGGTTGGTAACTTGATTGGCATTGCTATTTACATTCATCATATAAAACTTTTGTAAATGATGTTCACTCCCTAGTGTGAATATGAGCATTTGTAAATTAGCATTGTTTCACTTGAATTTAAATGTCGTTGTTTTCTTTTTTTTAATGTTTATTTTTGAGAGAGAGAGAGTGAGAGTGAGAGCAAGCAGGGGAGGGGCAAAAAAAGAGAGGGGGAGACACAGAATCCGAAGCAGGCTCCAGGCTCCGAGCTGTCAGCACAGAGCCCAACCCAGGGCTGGAACTCATGAACCACGAGATCATGACCTGAGCCGCAGTCGGATGCTTAACAGACTGAACCACCCAGGCGCCCCTTAAATGTTGTTTTCTAATGAGGTTATAATGTCTTACAGTTATCAGGTGTCAATGAAAGGGGCCAAGTTTTTCAAAGATCCCTAATGACATCTTTTTTACATAAGGCATTATATGTTATTAGATTCTATTCCCTAATAAGTAGTGTACAAAATGAGGAATAGATATTGATTTGTTCTGCCGGCAATGCTATTATGCATCCATTTGCATTTTTGAAACATGTTCCATCTCAATATATATTATATGTGCAAAACTCGAGGGCCATCAGCACCAAATCATTTGAGTTATTCTTTACTAAAATTATTTTTCCCTCTAATGGTAAGAATTATGGCTCTTGAAGCACCCAGAAAGTAACTCAGGCCAACCATGATGGCTTAGAAAATGTGAATTCTTTATTAGTTTATGGCAGTGACAAAATGTATGGCGCACAAGGAGAAGACAAAATGTTTTCCACAGGAAGTGTCCATGTAATTTTCACTACCTGAGTTCTCCGTTGAAGCAAGGTTAAGCAGTAAGTACAGTGCACTTCCTGAATTGCAGGCCTAGTGGCACCAATCTCTCAAAAGTTGAATAGAAAAGCAGCTTTTGTCTTCTTGCTGTCATTAAAAGCATATCTGCTTGTCTTCCCCTACCTGTATCCATGGGAGTGTCACCACATCAAGGAACGTTCCCTGTCATTGCGTGCCTTTATGATGCAGGTACCCATATTTTCCTTTTTCCACTTTTTGTTTCATGCCATGTAGTAAAGCAAATTTAGGCTTCCTATGGAGAAGATAGCTTGAAATGAAATAATGTCTCAGATCTGCATTCACATTTCTCTATGTTAGTGTCTAATGACTTTGTTTTGAGCCCTGGGTATGTTGGCTATTAATAGAGCCAGAGAATATGGCAAAAATCCAACTTCCTCCACATTTCTATTTAATATGCAAAACCAATCCTTCTCCATCCTGTTCTTTCCCGCCTTCTCCTCCTGTGTCTCTTCCATCCTCATAATGGTGTTAAGAATTGGTATAATTTCATTAACTAGAGGTTATGCAAATTAATATAGAAGGTTTCTTTTGATGGCCTAGATAATGTGAACGAGAATCACTTTCTCACTGTAAACTAATCTGTAATGACAGACACTCAATGTCATTTGTGTCACTGACAGCTTTTTATGCTAGCTTTAGCAACCCTTGTCCTACTGAATCAAGTTTGTTTTCTAGTCATAAATATGATATTCAGTCATCAATAGCTTTTTGGTAGAAGTTGAATGGAGAAGGTGGTTGGTATTGGACGTAAGCCATACTCTCTTTCCAGAAACTTCTTATACTTAGGCCCAATGCAGGTTGACTCCATTGACTCCTCTGTCTTCAGTGACAGAACAGTGCCAAAAACTATGGTATACTTCTATAAATTAACATTGATTTAGTAGAGAATTAAAGGCACACAGAAAAGCTTTTCCCTGTTATTTACTTAGTGAAGTATAATTGGAAAGGTTGTTATCACACCTCAGGTGCATTCTTAGCCCAATGGAAGAAGTCAGTGAGGCAAGTTCACAAGTGTTCGTGGAGTGGCTACTATGTGCTAGGTACTCTGTTAGGTACTCTGCCAGGTACAAAGCAATAATTTGACACTTCAAGTGTTCACTTTATGTTCTTTAGATTTTAAGTGCAATACAAATTCAGAGAAGAGAAACTCAGTGCAGACTGTAGTACTTATGGATGCCTTTGTAGAGGGGCCGAAGAAACTCTACAGTCTGGAGAGATTGAGAAGAGGAGTGAAAATATTCCATTTGGGCAGAATGACATAATCAAAGCTCAGTGTTTATTTCATAGGCAAGACAACATTATTTGAGGATTTAAAGCAGGAATGCGACATGGTAAAATGGTATTATGGGAGGGATAGAAAGTGGCTTGAGAGGTAGCATTTTATCATTCAGAAGGGTATCACAGTAAGCTGTAACTATACATTACTTAAACAAATGGCCAGTTTCAGGCTTTGTGTGCACACATGACTGAAATAAGTCAAAGAACTAGTTTTTTGAAATTAACTGACTTGGAACTGTTGTGAAAACAACCAGTTTGATGGAATTCAGTTGTTTCTCTCCAAATCAGCTCATTATTACAGAAGCACTATGTGTTAATTACACCCAGAAAAAAATCACTTAAGCTTGTTGTTTCATGGCTTACAGGCAAACCAGCTTGTAGATTACCTAAAAATTTGGCTTTTCAGCTGGAAGTTTCAGTGTTGTGTCGATACAGTCTTTTAAGAGTTGCATAGATATTGGCAGGCAGTACTAAGATATGTTAGAATTACTAGGTGTTAGGAAACAGACTTTAAGTTATCACCCATAGCAAAATAAATCCTTGAGCAAAGAAGTGACAGAACCCCATATGGTATGCTTATTAAATTATTTTCAGTGGTTTAGAATTTACTAAATTGTAAATTAAAATTTACAGAATGCAGGATGGAGGAGAAAAAAGGGACCAAAACGCACTTTATTTTATATATAATATTTAAAATAATCCATAATGGGGGCACCTGGGTGGCTCAGTCAGTTAAGCATACGACTTCCACTCAGGTCATGATCTCACGGTTCGTGAGTTTGAACCCCACATCGAGCTCTGTGCTGACAGCTTGGAGCCTGGAGCCTGCTTCAGAATCTGCCCCTCCCCTGATCGTGCTCTGTCTCTCTCTCCTAAAAATAAATAAACATTAAAATAATCCATAATGAAGAATATGTTGTTGTTGGAAAATAGGCTTTTCTGAAGAGAAGGAATTCATTTGTCAAAACCATATTTCAGAGGGTTAGTACTAGACTAAACATTAAGCAAAGGTCATAAATATTTTTTAAACACTTATTTTCTCATATCTGAAGGTCATTTCAAACTTAACTTTTTCTGAAGGAACACTAACTGCTCTATCCTTAATGATATCCTGGGGCATCTTTATTTTTTGCCTCTCATAGCCCACCTAAAATGTAATAGTTGTATCAATATCTCTAGAAAAGTAGCTACTGATGCTTTCTAGATAGCTATTATGATGTCATTGTCAATGCCTAGTAAGTTACCTGGTTGTGACAACCTGTGGCAAGAGTTACCCACTGGCTAATGGCACCCACCCTAGGGAATGTAGAGCAGTATGAAGCTTCTTTAAGAAAAGAAGCACTTATCTGTGGCAGTTCTTGCCCGACAACCACAACCTGCCACTATTGATTTCTCTCCAGCTTCCAATTTATAGCTGTATCAGTAATACAGCATCCAGAAAGACTGGAAGCAGGGATACCATTTAAGAGGCCATTGGCACAGCCCAGGAAAGGGGTAGTCCAAATTAAAGTAGTGGCAGTAGGGGTGGTAAGAGATCGACATATGGTAGAGATGTTGCGTTTTCAAACTTTGGTAATTCTGTAAAGATAGAATGTTAAGAGTGAGAGAAGTGGTCAGAATGATTCTGAAGTTACAATTTTGAGCAACTGGGAGTGTGGGTACTGTTAAATGAAATTGGGCATTCAGGAGGTAGAGTAGGTTTGTGAGGGGGAAAGGTATTCCATCTTGGATATGTTGTTTTTGAGGTGCCCAAGGGGATGAGAGATTCGGGTTTAGATAAGAGATGGGGGCTGGAGGTGCAGATATGGGAATCATCAGCTTATTCAGAATTTAAATGTTAATTGAAGGTGGGGCAATGAATACAATTGTCCATGGAGAGCATATGGAGAGCAAACAAAAGAAAACAAAATGGACTAAGGCAAAGATGTGAGGTGCAGGCAGAGGAAGAGTAGCCAAAGAGTTATTAGTGAAGGGGCAGTCAGATAAAATAAAAACACAGCATAATGTAGTGTTTTGGAGTCTAAAGGAAAAGAGGGAGACGGTTGTCAGCATTATCAAATGTTGCAGAAAAGTTGAAGAGGCTGAAAAAAGGCACTTGGCACTTTGGCACCTTGGTGACCTTTATTTAAAGGAGTACTTTCAGCATAGTGCAAAGAGCAGATACCAGATTGCAACCAGTTACTAAGGAAGTGGAAGAAGGAAATATATGCTAGGTCACACATTGTTACTAATAAAGTACAAAGAAATATGAAAATTGCCCTAAGTTTATGGATTTTAATTTATTTATTTTTTTAGTATTTATTTTGAGAGAGAGAGAGAGAGAAAGATCATGTGCACACACTCGGAGGAAGGGGTGAAGGGAGAGACTCCTAAGCAGACTGCCTGCTGTCAGCACAGAGCCTGACTTGTGACTTGATCCCATGAACTGTGAGATGATGACCTGAGCTGAAATCAAGAGTCAGACGTTTAACCAGCTGAGCCACCCAGATGCCCCAAGTTTATGGATTTTAATTCTGACCATGCACAAGTGCTTCATTTGGTGGGATCCCCAGTTTATATGCTTACCCGCATGAATCCAGTGTAGCACTGTGAAATTCTGTCAGTAGGTGATATAGTTTTCACAGCCAAAATAGGGAGGAACAGGTAAAGTCAAAGAAGCCGTTCCTTTACTGAGTCCTTTTCTCAGTTCCTCTGGGTCTCACAGTACCTGGCACGTAGTAGGCACAGGACAGCTGTTAGTTGAACTGAATAGAGTCCCCTGAGAATCTCTGTCTTAACACACCGATTGCCTTAGGGAAAAACAACCAAATAAAAGCTTTTCCACTGGCCAGGTCCCACACATGCTACCATGTCTTTTGGGAAAGGAGAAGTTGACATTTTAATTCTTAAGTGCCAGTGTTTGGTACTGGACTTGTGGTGAAATGCCTCCAGTTTCTTTGTTTTTCAAAGTGATTTTAATAACTAGGGACTTCATGTATATTAGCAAGTGATCTTAACAGAAGCTCTCCCACCTAACCACACATGCACATATACACATTGCCTTCAAGTCTATTGTGAAATGAAGGATTTTTTTTGTCTGGAACTAAGAATGATTTAGTTTTGGGGGTGGCTGGGTGGCTTCGTCGGTCAAGCATCAGACTCTTGATCTTGGTTCAGGTCATGATTTCATGGTTCATGAGTTCGAGCCCTGCGTCAGGCTCTGCTCTGTCAACTCAGAGTTTGCTTGGGATTCTCTCTCTCTCCTTTTCTACCCCTCCCCTGCTTGCTCTTTCTCTCTCTCTCAAAAATAAATACATGTTAAAAGAAATAAGTATCCCTTTAATAATGGAGTGTTGGGGTTTATGGTCAGAGTTGATGGCCATGGTAATAGGACCTCATAAGGACTTTTTAAACTCTTAACTTTAAATGATTATTTAGTCATCTCAAGTCATTTTTTATTAAGATAGAATATAAATAGATAAGTTTTATTACTTAGGATGTTCTTGACTACAAACTGAAAAAAAAAACAACCCATAACTTAAAGTGACTTTAACAATAGAGATTTATTATCTCATATAACAAAAACTCGTAAGGAAATGTTGGTTACTTCTGTGGCTAAAAAACATCATTTTATTTCTTGCCTCTCCGTCCACAGTATGTAAGGTAGCTTCTTCCTCATAATAGCAGTATGGCTGCAACAGCTTCGGTCATCACATCCTCACACAATGCAGAAAGGGGCAGAAAAAAGAATCGTTTGTTTCTATAACTGTTTAGTGTTGAGAAATCTTTCTCGCTCTTTTGCCCCAAGAAAACTTTCCCTCACACCTCCTTGGCCAAAATTGGGTCACCTGACTCTTCCTTAGCCAAAAAGAATGGAATGATCATAATCTACTTCCATGAGTCAAGATTGACTAACTACTTCTATGAGTCAAGACTGATTCTGGGTTTGGGTGGGAGTCTGCAGTGTCAGCTGGAAGTAGGGCTAGGGCTGCGGGTATCGACTTTTTAAGCCAGCTTTATTGAGATACAACTCACATACAAAATAATTTGTACATTTAATGTGTACAGTTCAGTGGCTTTTGGTCTATTCATAGATTTGCGAAATCATCACCACGGCCGATTTTAGAACGTTTTCATCACCCGTAAAAGAAATCTCATACGATTTAAGTAGTTACCCTCTATTCCTGATGTCCCTAGTCCCCAGCAACCACTAATATACTTTCTGTCTCTTTGGATTTGCCTATTCTGGATATTTCATATACAGTATGTGGCTTATTACAACTGGCTTCTTTTCACTTAGCAAAAGATTTTCAAAGTTCATCCATGCTGTAGCATGTATCAGCACTTCCTTCCTTTTTATGGCTTTATAATATTCTTTTTTACGGCCACAACACATTTTGTTTATCCATATATGAACTGATGGACATTTGGGTTGTTTCTGCCTTTTGGCTATTGTGAACATGATGCTGTGAACATTGTAATACAAGTATTTGTGTGAACATACGGTTTTACTTCTTTTACATATATACCTAGTAGTGGAATTTCTGGGTCGTGTAGTAGTAACTCTATGTTTAACTTTTTGAGGAACTGCCAAACTCTTTCCTACAATGGTCGAATGATTTGTCTCAGTTTCTCCACGTTCTCTACAATGCTTGTGATTATCTGTCTTTCTTATTATAATCATCTTAGTGGGCATGAAGTAGCATTTCACTGTGGTTTTATAGTCTTTCTTGAAGCATATGGACAAGTGGAAGAGAAAGGATACCTGAACAAATCTGGGCTCATGTTAATAATAAAGGAAAGAGAATTGGCTGTAACAGGCCAACAACAGATTCTGATCACAAATAAATTAAAAAAGGTTCTTAGTTAAATTAATTCGATAGCCTTATTCATTTTACTTCAACTTTACATTTGATACTTGTTTTTGTCTCAGAATTTCTCAGTTACTGACTCGAGAAAGAGTCCTATTATAATAAGCCAATATATGTGGGTATAATCATCAGTTCTATAATTAAAATATGCCATGAGAAATATAACTCTTCAGATTCATTTGGGCTGATGTATTAATTACCCCAGTAGATGATATGGACGATACAATAGATGATCAGTGTTATAACATCAGTTCTCAGAAGACCATACTATTTATCAGGCCGATTTGTCCCAGGACTGGGAGTTGGGTTTGGTGAAACATGGCAGAGTACGTGTTTTTTCTTTTTTTTCCGGAAACATGATTATGCACATTTGAAGACTTATTTTTGGGAGATGGGTGTATGAGTCCTATAAATCCGTAGGCCAAAGTCAAATTCAGTCTGAGAGTTTCAGGGAGCTAGCAAGAGAAGTTAAAGGGCTTAAAACCAAAAGAGAGTCTACAGCTTCTTACGATTGGCAATCATGTGACCATTGTGCTCGGTGTGGACCTCCCAGGTCATTGTACCCAACTTCTTTTTTGACTGAACTCAGTTTCCTACTGGTTAGTTGTGCTCTTACTAGATTTCAAAATCTCACCTCTTAAGGTGCTCATGGACTGTTTCTACCTTTGCTCTCCCACACAGCTTGGGTCTCTGGAAGCTGAACCTAACTCTCCTTTTTTAATGATCAGATACTGCTGTTTGCCTATCTGACAACCATTTCTTCTTCCTTCATTGTTAACTTAATGTCAAATTTTTGGGGCGTAGCTTAGAATCCCAGTGTCATAATCATATTTGATATTTTTATAAATTAAAGTGAACTTAGAAGTCATGTAATCCTCATTTTCTCCTGGGAACTAATTCAAGCCCATACCCTCCAGTTGGGTCTGGCACACCAACCACTAACCTCCATTAGTACTCCTGTCTCCAAACGTACAGTGGTTCCTTGACATTGGTCTGAGCATCAGTGTGGGTGATTTTGCCTACAAATACCAAATGGGCCCTTTTTCTCTCTTGGGAACCTAATAAATCAGAATCTTCAGGAGTACAACCCAAAACTGGTACTTTATAGGTTCCCAAGATTGATTAAAATGTGCATCTAGTGCTGAGAGCTGCTGACGATTGTAACTTTCAAAAAATTCCTTTGAGAAGTATATGGATGTTAATGCCATAAAGGGCTATACTTTGGTACTACCCTAAATTTTCTGGTTGATATCATGTAAACAACCATGACCCTTCATCCCTGTTCTGAAATGCTCCTTGATACTCTACAAAGGCCATCTTGACTGGGAAGGACCATAATTGATTTAGGTTGGTATTTTCCATGATTTTTAAAAATATATCTGTTATCTTTGTCAGGCTGTAGGTAAGAGCACATCCAAAAATATTTCTTCCCTCCATAAATTTGAAGCCTTTACTTTTGGATTAGGGGTGTGTGTCTTCAAAAGCTTAATTTCTTTACATTGGTGTGATATATACTGTATACATTTGCTTTGAAAGATGAGTTTTAGGAATGTTATGCCCAGAATTCGTGATCCCCAAAGACCACTAGGGAGCCGAGTCCGATGCAAAAGCAAAAGAGCCTTTATTCGAGCTAGCTCGAGCTCAATCCCCTACCTGCACCGACGCAGCGGTGAGATACCAGGGAGAGAGAGTGAGTTTCAAAAGCACAAAGGTTTTATAGGGGACTAGGGGCAGTTGGTGAGGTAATGGCTGTGGCCTCAGCCGATTGGCTGGGGAAGGGTCGTGGCCTCGGCCGATTGGCTGGGGAAGGGTCGGAGTCCTGTTACGCAGGTCGCTGGGCGTGTTTTGATCAGGAAGTTTGAACGGGTGAGTGGGAGGTTACTCAAGGGGAGGAGGCGTGGTCTAGGTGAAGGACACAGAACAAGATGGAGTCGGCCGGCAGAGGCCCGCCCTTTTAGGAATCCTGAAGCACATTGAATATTCTGCTCTTTTCTTCTTTATCATCCAGTGAGTTTGTTCAAATGATGACACTTCTTCCCTGATTTAAGTGAGATTATTGCACTTCAAGTGAAGTGTTCCAGGGAACATATTTAGGCATTTCTAGGTTTTCTTCCATGTATTATACACGAATTAGCTTGGAATAACATGATTGTATTTTTATACCTGGGTTTTGGACTCCTTTCACTTTAGATGTGCATTCCAAACACGGCCATCGGTATTGAATTCATAATGCAAAGTTGTTTGGAAATTGTGTCATGTTAGTTTGTTCCCACCAAATAGACTTGTTGGGAGGTCAGCCGTTCTTGGAAATTGCTCCCAGAGAAACCAATCATCATCAAGTTTTATTACATGTGCATGGTGTAAAGTGCTTCAAAATCTGTAACAGCACTAAAAAAACATGGTATCAGTCAATGGATACAAAAGCATATGTAATATACAAGTGTCTGTCTGCATGCAGCCTTGTGCTGAACACTTGGGACTGGGACCTGTTACCACATTTATATTTGCAAGCTGTATTGCATATTGGGGTGATTGCTGTAACAAGCTAGTTAAACAGAAGCAGAAAATTGTCCCAGAGCTTCCAATACGAGGCAAACAGCCTATGTCTACATGTATGACTGGAATCAGTTTCTAAGTGATTAAGTAAAAAATGATCAGCTAGACTAGCGGTTCTCAACTCTGGCTGCATATTAGTATCACCTAGGGAGATTAAAAAAAATAATAACGACACCCAATCTCTACTTGCACAGATCCTGACTTAATTGGCCTGGAGTAGGGCCCAGGTATCGGTTTTTTAAGTCCCCCAGGTGATTCTAATGTGCAACCAAAGCTGAGAATTCCTGGACTTGACTATTTACCTTGTGAGGCTAGGACAGTGCCTAACATAGCAGTTCAATAAATACTTGTTTCATGCAGCAGTAGAGTTGGTAGAAAGCTGAAATTTACATTCAGTTTTTTAAGGCATTTAAATAGCAACATTTGCTGAATGCTTAGAGTAATCTGAGAGGAGAGCCATGGATGTTTACAATGTGATCTCACAAAAGCCCTTGTTAGGCTGGAGGGCGTGGCGGGCGGTGGGGTTCTTAACTAACGGCTGTTATGCTTGTGTCTGGCCTAAGATACAAGGGTCAAGAACAAAAATGCACAGGTCCTGACTTCAAGGCCCTGACCTCAAGGTAATCTACAAAAACTCTACTGATTTCTCCTGTTCTCCTTTTTATGTGGTCTCCTTCCTGCTCTTAACTGACTTAAGAAATGTGGACAAATACTAGGGTCAGGTGGGTCTGCTTTTGCTTTTCATTATAATTTGAAGAAGAGGAAGGTGAAAATATGTTGAATAAACAGTAAGAGACCTCTGTGGAATTTTCAAGATTGTTTCTATGTCAGTGCAGTCAAGTCTGGGTTAAACTCATGCTGTAACTTCCTACTTTGAGCCGTAGCTTACTCTTAATTGCATGTCAGAAACTTTTCCAAATAGAAAAATTTCAAGCTACTTTCCATCTCTTAGTCTTTGTCATAGCTCCGATGACTTCAGAGTCTTATCCCAAACGCCAGGGTTATGACTCCAATTTAAATATGTAAATTTAAGAAATGTAATGCCAGTGCCCTTTCTTTTTAGTGTAGATTGGCTCCAAACCCCGGCATAGCTGGGATTCGATAATTACTTTGGCCTATAGTAAATCTAGTTGGGTAGTGAATCAGGTAACATTTAACTAATTGATTGTATTTTCTTTTTATTAATTCCATGTTTGCAATTGAGTTGAGTTATGTATGAAGCAGTAAAAACATCCCCGCTGTTCTTTGAAAATGGTGTTATATTTTATCACGCAGCGTCTTAAGCATACTAATGTTTAAGGAGGTGACATGAGGATTAAAATGCAGCTTTACTTTACGAACAACATAGCTCTCCACAGTAGTCGATACAGCATACATGTAGTGAAAATGACAATCAGCTGATCTATTAAGTGTGGGGACAGATGTCTGTGTAAAGGATTTCTGTGTCATTACTGGGAGACGTGCGTGTGCATTATTCATCTCCGCTCTGGCACTACATTCAAATCCTTTCCACGTGTTCCCTTTTGAAGCACTTTCATGCCGAATTGCTGTCTGTGAATTTTTGCCTTACATTTAACACCCAATTTGACTTTTCGCAGAATCACGGGAGCAAAGTAGGGTAGAAAGTAAGGGTCAAAGAAGAGCTTAATCTGAAAATCCCAGCTTTGTGTAGATACAGTTGGTAGAAGAGGACTCCGGTGAGAACGCGCTCTGCGGAAATGAAAGCTCTACAAATGTTAGGTGGGATTATTGTACTCAAGTATGCTTGGCTCCGAAACCCCATCTGTTTTGCTGATTAGTAGACTTTCACTAATTACCCATCAAGAAAAAGGAAAAAAAAAAAGAAAACTTTCAATTCTGTTTTTAGTAGTCTCACCTGAGGAATTGAACATGTTAGGCTTTTTTCTTTTTTTTAAACACTCAGGAGATTAATTCAGTTTATATCCAAAAGAGGAAAAGACCTTTTTCTTCAATGGTTGACTAGAGTAGAAAGGCCTATATAATTAATGCAGTAAGTGATATTCTGGAAATCGCGTTTGAATAGAACCCTCCTCCACCCATTCACCCCCAAGGGCATTCTAACTGGTGAGACTCAGGGAGCGAATTCTGCTCCTTTTACCTTGTGTGTCTGAAAACAGGACACTTGGTGGCTGTCCTCCTTAAGCACCAAATTTCCTTGATTTAGCTCTTTCTTGGGGGAAACAAAAGAGTTTCCCTCAAGCTTTTCTTGGGCTCCTGACAGATTCTGTTCAACGTTATGTGCTAACTGAATTACTAAGACATTTCCTCCAGTGAGGAAACAGCAGTTGGGGGACTCTAGCCTTATGATTGCTTTTTCATTTGAGACTCCGTTCGCTTAGGAAGAAATTGTTTTCTTGGGGTTTTAAGACACACCTCCGTTCTTTGCATTTTCACTGATTTAATTGCTTTCTGTTCCTTCTCCCTTCTTGCTTTTCTTTCAGCAAGGTGATCTGGATTTAGTCTTGTCATATTGTCCTCTTCAATAGCATTTACCAGCCTCTTGACCACACGACACATCTTGAATCCAGAAAGTATTTTTAGGTGGCAATAATGTTGGTCTTCTTCACAATATCATAGTTTGCACAAACTGTGGTTCTGTATGTTCTTAGAACTATATGGCTATTGCTCTAAGAAGTTTCCTTATGGAACAATGGCTCCTATGTTATACTAGAAAGCTTTCTCTAAATACCATGAATGCAGAACCTTGATGCATGTGGTTTTTTTTGACCAAATGAACAAAACCCATCATTTTCCTATAATTCATGGCCTCTTCTTTCATTGCAATTAAGTGGTATTCCATATGAGTGACTCTTCTCTTCAACCACCCACATCTGCACTGTGTGGGGAGGAAAAATAACTTTTCCTGTACCCTTTCAGGTTCTTGGCTGAGACACCTCTGTGCTATAAGACAGATTAACAGGAGAAAAACAAGCAGAAGGTTAATAACATGTATACCTCCTGTATGCGTGGGAGGTACCCAGGAAAACTGAGTAACTCCCAGAAATGGCCCAAGCCAACACCTTAAAAATTACCTCCAGCTAAAGACAAGAGAAGGTGTTCCGGATGGGGGTGGGGAGTGAGGAGTCAGTTATGGAAGGCTATCAGGAAAAGCACAGTAAACAACGGTAAGCTTGTTAACACAGTTTTAAGTCATTGCCTTCGCTGATAAGAGTTTCAAGAGATTTAGAATCATCTTTCTCCTCTTGGTACAGAGAGGGAGACACCCTAACAAATGGAGATTTTCCTTATAAATCTAAAAGTCTCTTACAAAAGTATAAACTCTACTCAGTTTGTGGAGCTTTTCCTGTGTCAGCTGTTTCTTAAAAATATCAGCCTAAAATAATCCTTATGGCAAAGAGGCATGTTTTGGGGTGGTATATTCTGCTTCCCTTCAATTGGTCAAGTCAATTTTTACCTTCTTAAACCCACACACATTCACACTGCTTCTTACTGTTTGCTGTCTTCCATGGAGTATATACTGTCCTACTAGGTGAATATATAAAATAGCTTTATTATAATGCTTTCAAGCAAAACCCAGAAATTAAAAGTAAAATCAACTTGTAGGTGAAAATACCTTCTGATATGTTTTGTACAGTGCTTGGACATGAGATCCAAGATGATTCTCTATATGACAAAGTTCAGTCTGTGTTAGCTAAGGTTGTTGTTGTTGTTAACATTTATTTATTTTTTGAGAGACAGAGACAGAACACGAGTTTGAGAGGGGCAGAGAGAGGGAGACACAGAACCCAAAGCAGGCTTCAGGCTCTGAGCTGTCAGCACAGAGCTCGATGCAGGGCTTGAACTCACGAACTGTGAGATCATGACCTGAGCCGAAGTTGGCTGCTTAACCGACTGAGCCACCTAGGCACCGCCCCCCCGCCCCCCCTCCTCCCCCCCCCAGCCAAGGTTGTTGTAAGGTCTCTGTGTACTCACTTAGTTCAGGGTTTGTCCAGAAAGGCACTACTGGCATTTGGGATTGGTTAATTCTTGGCCATCAGGGAGCTGCCCTGTGCACTGTGGGATGTTTAGCAGCATCCCTGGCTTCTACCCACTGCATGCCAGTAGCATACCCCCCCACCAACAGTGACAAAGCTATCTCCAGATATTGTCAAATATCTCCAGGGAGGGGTGGAGTGGACACAAAATTACCCCGGCTGAAAAGCTCTGGGTTAGAATATCTGGGGCCTGGCCCTTCATTAAAAAGGTGCAATCACTTTTCAATATAAGCTGTATATACAATTTTCAATTAGTGCCAGCTATGCTCTGTCTGTACCGCCCTCATGACCTTCAGTGTGCTTCCTATATTTGAAGAGTTAAAAATAGCTTCATCTGTTTTCTGTGATTGTGACATGATTATCCAAGTAATTTATAATATCCTTGCCCAAGCTCCATTTTCAAGCGTTTTCTCCTACAAAGCAATAATCTATAATACACCACAAACAGTTCATCTGTGTCGTTTCTGCATTGGTCTCTGATCTGTGTGTTATGCTGACTTGCCATTATTTTTAAAGCAGTGATGCTAAAACTATTTTGGATAAATACTTTCATTGCTTTGTAACTTTGCTGGAAAGATTAAAGACACTTTATTTTAATATTTTTTTTGATGGGGGGGGGGGGATTTCTTCTTTACTACGGATTTTTAGCCTGCACTGCTTTTTAAGATACCATGTTCTGATGATTTATTTTTTAAGTTTACCCTTTCAACATAACTGCTGCTATAAGCCTAAGCTGCATCATACATTTTCAGGACCTGTTGGCTCACTAGAATTTCCATGTTTCTCCTCAAATTCCCAGGAATTTCCTATTTAAAGATAACTTTGATTTTGTATAAACCTCGCTGTGCCATTTAAGTAATAAATATTGGTGCATGAACTGGTTTGACTTTCTGCTGAGAACTGCTAAAAGCCTTTTAATAGAAAACAATAGGGAATGTCAAACTTTGAATCACGATCTTACTGAAGCAATTTTTCTTAGAGTTTCATCACGCAGAAGTTTTATCCTTGCTCAAATTTTGCCAGAAATTATGTCCAGTTAAAATCTATTGGGATGCTTTGTGCGGCTTGTTTACCCGTGTTTCTATGAATAAAAAGCATGCTGTTAACATGTTACTGACATTTAACTTATCTCATTTTTATCTATGGATATATTTAGAGCCAGAATGAGATTATGACTTTATTTTAGGTTAGGCATTCACGAGGAGATGTGGTATCATGGCCACATGCATGTTTAATAGTATATGACTGGTTGCTTTGAAGCAAATAAGCTAGAATTCCCCCCAGATGAGATACTTATTTTCACTCTGTCTTCTTGCCAGTCTTTGCCCTCTAACCTAGGCCAGCTGTCTGACAACAGAGACCGTGCGAAAGGCCCGAGGACTTGGCAGAGTTGTCACCACTATAAAAAATGAGTAGTAGATATAAACTACTAGGTTTATTTATTTGGGTATTTTGCAACTACAACATGTTCTCTGTGAGTTTTCACCAGGCCTTAATTTTTACTACTCATATAGATCTATTTAGACCAGTTGAGAAGGTGAAATAAAAATGAACACCAAGCAATAAGTCACATCACCCATTCTGGCCTCGTGTAAACACAGTCTTTGTGTGTGAAGCAGGAAAAGTCCCTTTCCACAGCCAATCACCATTTTGGACTTTTCTTTATCTCCCGCACTTTCTCCCTGCCTTCTTCCTGCCTGTGTCCCTCCCTCCTTCTTTTCCTTCCTGCCATTTTTTTAATAGAAATGTTTACCTGGTTATGGTCTTTATTACTCATGCTACAAACATGTGTTCAGTGCTGAAATAATAGTCTTATTAGGCTAAATAATAAGAATGTTGCCTATGTTGGACCTTAGAAGAGGTGGGTCCTAAGACACCTAAAAGATGTATGTTGTGGATAGATTGTATTTTACTTTCCCTCATTGCATACTTCCATCCTAATTTAGTGCCTCACATATGGAAGGTACTTAATTTGATTTTTTTTTCTTTGATCAAGGTATCCTTATATTAGAAGTAAAAACTGATCTTGTTTTCTTCTACTTGTAGTTTCTTTGATGATCACAGTTATTTCCTTTTCCAAGAAGGGGAAAGAAAATGCTTTTATATAGCATTACTGTACAATATCTTAAATATGCTCATTCCATGGTACTTAAAATATTAGAATTTATCCTTTTTTGCATGGAAGTTATTTTTCTTAATAATTAAATATATTGGTTAATTCATTTGCTGCCTACAGATTCATCAAGAACTAAATATTTACCATACCTTGTTGCTGGGCTCTGAAGATGTAAGTACTTGGATGAGATGTCATACCTGTCCTCAGGAACTAGCAGTCTGGTTGATGAGAAGAGGACACAAATAACTATGGTCTTGGAGAACAGGGGCTATAATATAGACATGTACAATGTGCCATGGCAAACAGGAGGTTAATTTCATTCATGGAGATAGAGTGGGCTATGGAGGGAGATGGTAACAATTGAGCGGGTCTTAAAAATTGATAGGGGGAGCCTGGGTGGTTCAGTCGGTTGAGCGTCTGACTCCTGATATCAGTTCAGGTAGTGATCTTAAGGTCGTGGATGGAGCCCTGCGTCAGGCTCTGTGCTGGGCATAGAGTCTGCTTGGGATTCTTTCTCCTTCTCTCTATTCCCCTCCCCCACTCATGTTCTCTCTATCTCTCTCTCTCTCTCTCTCAAAATAAATAAACACTTTAAAAAATTGTTAGGAGTTTACCAGTTAAAGAAGTAAGAATATATGCTGAGGGCAGGGTAGAATGGTATCCATTTCACTGGAAGGGCATGAGCTAAGGCATGGCAATTTGTGATTTGTTTGACATGTTCATCATATGTTCCAGTGTGGCTGGAGCATAAGTTGCATTGGGACAACTTAAAATACATAATACCAGAAAGATAGAATGATGAATGCCAGTTAATGAACTTAGACTTTATTCTGTAGGCAGAGACAGCCTACAGAGTGTTTTAAGCAGGATTCTGGCATGATCTTGCATTTTGTGGAGAGAATTTTCGTAGCAGTATTGAGGGTGAATTAGGGGGAGAGGATATGGGATGTGAAGGAACAAGTTAGGACTTTGCTATAATTATCCAGGTGAGAGATGATGAGTGCTTGAAGTAGGACAGGGCAATGTAAATGGAAAGGAAGAAATATTTTGTAGGTATGATAGATAGACAGAACTTAGTAACCAATTATATACGGGGCATGAGGAACAATAGAGAAGAATGACCGCAAGTCTTCAGCTACCACCTAGGGGAATACCGGAGGAAGTGGAGGGAGAGATTTGACTGGGAAAAGTGGTGTGGGATGTACCTGTTATAAGATTACTGTAGAACACTAGGCATTCGGAATTGTGAAACTGGAGTTCAAGAGAGAATTTGGAGCCAGTGACATAGATTTGAGAGTTATTACCATATATGGGGTAGTTAAAACCATGATCTGTGAAATCGCTCAGTGTAAGCATATAGAATGAAAACAGGGAAGGGGACGTAACTCAGGGGGAAGACAGGTTATAAGAAGCCGGTAGAGAAAGAGAAGCAAAGGGACCAAGTTATTGGGCCAGAGATGTAGTAGTTAGACTGGAGGAGAACTAGGAGATAGTGCTGTTGAGGAATTCCAAGACGAGAGTGAAAAGGAACAGAAGGGATGAGAAGAGAACAATTAAGAAACAGGGAAAGACTGAGAGAGAAACTGAGAGACCGAGAGAGATTGAGAAAGTAATTTCATGTTGAAGAGAGAGCAAGAGAATGAGCAAGAGAGAAAGAGATTGAGAAGGAGTGAGTGAGATAGTAGAGGTCAATTTTTATATAGAGAGAGCTACAGATAAATTTGAGAGGGCAATGATTGATAGAGCAAAATTTCAGAAGAGATGGTACAAGGGAGATGGAGATGAAAAGCACAAATGAGTGAAGATTATTGGAAAATTAAGAGGACATTTCCTCCGTTGGTGCAGTTGAGAAAGGAGTAAGAATTGATGAAAATACATTTGGGAGGAATAGATGAGGAAAGTTGAGAGGTCGGACCTGATAACTTTTGACTTCTCTAAAGACTAGAGAAAATGCCCTCGATGACCAAGAGAATGAGTTGGCCTGAGTGAAGTAGGGCTGAGTAGGAGCATCAGTGCTAGATTTTTAAGGACCAGCTGTTGTAAAAACAACTTCATGGATCTGTAGGGGAACAAATCAGCCAGAAGATTGCATTTCTCTTGCTGTCAGCTGCCTGTGAGCAGGAAGAGAGAAAAAAATGAATCGGGCCTGGATGCAGGGTTGTGAATTGGTGTGACAGATGTGGTAGCAGGTGGGGCATAGGGGACCTGTGATCACCAGTGAGGGTCAGGGAGGCACGTGAGGGTAGCTAAGAAGAGGCTGATGGAATGGGAACTCAGACACAGTATGATTGGACGCTTCATTGATGTTCAAGAACAGATTTAGTGGGAGTGAAGAAGTACATTTTAAGTCTAATTATAAGGTTAGAGTCTTGAACATTTAAATAGAGAGTCTATTCTGGCTCAACTAATTTTTATAACTAAAAGTAATGTTGAGTAAAACATGAAAAGAATCTTTAAACTCCCATGAAGCATGCGCCTGTGATTAGAGTTGTGAAGGCTCATAGGACTAAGATCAGAAAAACTGAAGGTAGAAATGAAAGGCTCTGTGTGTGTGTGCGTTTGTGTGTGTGTGCATGTGTGTGTGTGCATGAGCTAAGGCATGAGGTTACATGACTTGTTTGACATGTGTGTCATATGTTCCAGTGTGGCTGGAGCATAAGTTGCCTTGGGACAAGTTAAAGTATATAATACTAGAAAAATAGATAAACACACACATTTATACACATTGTCATCTATATTAATATTACTATGTATAGTGTATATTTTATAGATATACATATATTTTTCTTTCATCCTATTTGAAGCAAGAAAAGCTTGAAAAAATTTGACGAATCTCTGTGTAAGCGAAAAGGGAAGGATTGGACCTGAGAGGAGCTAACAGAAACTATTAGGGTCTGTGGTCAGATTCTCGGTAGGTGGGCTTAGAATTCAAAGTCACTGTAATATATTAAAGAAATGATTTGAAATCAGCCCAATTCAATTGGGGTGTGTTATGAAGTAACATGAGAAGCAAGAAAAAAAAAAGAAGAGGGAAAAAAAAAACGGGTGAGGAAAGCCTGGCTTGTTACTCATAAATCCTTTCACGTTTTTGTATGCCCCACTAAATATGTGTTGCATGAACTTAAAAGGTGAGTAGGTTTTACTTGTGAATAGGAAAAAACTGCCGATTAACTCTACCCTTCATTCTCTGTCCTAAATCTGTCTCTCTCTCTACCAAAATTCTCTCCACAAAATGGGAACCAGCTCTTGCCAGAATCTTGCTTAAAAACACTTTCAATGGCTCTTTCCCTATAAAATAAAGTCTATATTCCCCTAACCAGTTGGTCCCAATTATGGTTGGTTCTACATCAGAAATAACTTCTTGAGCTGATCTTTTTACCTCTATGTTGACATATTAACCTCGTGTTTGCACAGAATTCACATAGATTGCCCTAGTAAATCTTGCTGAGCGTTAATGCTAATTAAAAGATAACACACAGGGTATAGAGGCTCTTTCTGAAAAGGGACAGTGTTCTAGTTAGTTCTGCTATCATAGTGTCCTAAATCAATGTGTTTCCCATGATCAGGAAAGTTAGAAAGCAACTTCTAAAGATTTAACTTTGTCCTGTGCCAGTGAACCCACCCTTGATCAAACCTGAGCGCTCAGCTCCAAGAGGGCGTTTGTTCTTACCGTGTTTTCTGCTTGATTTCCTTCGGTTGACGTGAAATGGATGAAGAATTTTAATTTGTCTTTTTGCATTCAAATATAAAAAGTCATTGGGTGTTAGTTGAAAATTTATGAAGTGACAGTCTTGTTAATAAAGATAAATGAGATGGCTTGTTTTATTAATATTAATGTTGCACATAATGTAGCTTTGCTAAATAAATATAGGGTTACAGTTGGCAAATTTTGCAAACTAAGAATCTATAGTAAATGCAGAGCTTAAGACCACAATGCAATTTTCAAGTGCATTTCGGTTGTTGGTAAATTTTAAAAATTGGAGAATCACTTAGATTTGTTTGAAATATTTGGGTGGCAACTTGATTCATGATTTCCAGAATTTGCAGTGATGGCTCAGTCATCATATAACAATGAGAACTAATGCAAAGCATAAAGTTACCTGGTAATTGAGAAGCAGAATCCTCCATGGTCTAATACAAGTCAGTCCCATCACTCTGAACTCTGTAGGGGGCCGCATGGTCTGGTTGCAGTGAAATACTTGTAGTCTTAAAGAAGAAATCAGGCCCGCTTTTCCTATGGGAGAGGGGAATTAAATTCATAGTGGGGGTGGTGTGGAAAATGGGAAAGGAGAAGGCCTTAGACATGTCTTTATTTCACTCACTCACTCACTCTTTCATTCATTCATTAAATATTTATGAGTACCTATTATGTACCAGGTCCTACGCTAGGTGCTGTGAATATGACAGATAAAGTCTTTGCTCTCATGGATATTCATCATTTTACTTCTCAGATGTGGTGCTCATGTGCTCCTGTGGTGTTGTAAGTTGTTTGTAGAATTTGGCTAAGTCTTTCAGGGCAAAGTCCTACTTCACAAAAATGATTAAGATGTTGAGGTAGAGAGAAGGCAGGGGAATTGTAACTGAACAGAAACAATGTGGAGAGTTTAGTTGTCCCCTCCTTACCTCTTTCCCTCTTGACTGCCTGTTGCACTTTACCAATGGATTAGCAAATGGGATGTGTTCTATAGGCAGTACATGACTCCATTTTGAAGTTTTCATGATCATTTTGGAAAGTGACAGGAATTAGAAGGCCAGCGTTGGCAGCCCAGGAGGCAGGGGTGACATTTATTCTGGACCTTTTTTCCCCCCCTCTTTTTAGTCCTATGATCTAAGCTGTGATTACAAGTGTAACTGTATTACTCAGTATTTAAATTTCATAATGTCACAATAAGCATTAAAGTGTTATGAGAGGAACACAATGTAAGAATTGAGTCACATCTTTAGATTTACCGGAAGGTTAGTTCTCCTGACGTATACTTATAAAAGACTCAGGATCACAGACGTGGCTAATGAATTTGGCCAAAAGTTATCATCCGAATGATCCTCAGACCTTGTGTACATTTGGATTTAGTAATACACCATTCTGTACTTCATAGGGAACAAAAACATTTCAGAACCAATCTGTTTTTGAGGAATTCAGTTACGTCTTGCTTTCTTAAATAAAATGATTGGCTTTATGACTCACAGTTACTCTGTGTCAGTGAGACATCAGAAATATCTATGAAAAATAAAAAGCCAGAAATTATCCAGGTGTTTTTAAAATTTTTTTTTTTTCCAACGTTTTTTATTTATTTTTGGGACAGAGAGAGACAGAGCATGAACGGGGGAGGGGCAGAGAGAGAGGGAGACACAGAATCGGAAACAGGCTCCAGGCTCCGAGCCATCAGCCCAGAGCCCGACGCGGGGCTCGAACTCACGGACCGCGAGATCGTGACCTGGCTGAAGTCGGACGCTTAACCGACTGCGCCACCCAGGCGCCCCTATCCAGGTGTTTTTAAAACATCCAGCTGTTTCGGGTACCTGGGTGGCTCAGTCGGTTGAGCGTCCGACTTCAGCTCAGGTCACGATCTCACGGTTCGTGGGTTCGGGCCCCGCGTTGGGCTCTGTGCTGACGGCTTGGAACCTGGAGCCCGTTTCAGATTCCGTGTCTCCCTCTCTCTCTGTCCCTCTCCTGTTCACACACACTCTCTCTCTCTCTCTCAAAAATAAATAAACATGAAAAATTTTTTATAACATCCAGCTGTTTAATTTTATGGTCTAGGAAAATTAACCTCTAGATTGACTATTTCTCCCAACATCCAGAAATAATATTTTAAATAATGTAAAGGGAGAAAAAGTAAATACCATGTTAGTCTCTTTCCCAAGAAGAATTGTGGCTTTCGGGGCATCTGGATGTCTCAGTCGGTTGAGCATCTGACTTTGGCTCAGGTCATGATCGCTCAGTCCGTGAGTTCAAGCCCCTCATCCAGATAGCTCAGAGCCTGGAGCCTGCTTTGGATTCTGTGTGTCCCTGTCTCTCTGCCCCTCTCCCACTCACACTCTGTCTCTATGTCTCTCTCAAAAATAAATAATAAAACATTTAAAAAAAACCTTAAAAAGAATTGTGGCTTTCTTCTATTTTTCTTATGGGATCATCACAGTATTGGAAAAAATTCTTGTTTCACAATCTAAACTTACGTACCTATGTTTTGTGTAGAGAATAGTTAATTTCTCTTTGATGGATTTTCTAATTTTTTAATACCCCGGTGTTAGTATGTAGGTATTTTGATGATAGGTACTTTAAAGGAAAGTTACAAAGGGTTGCACTACTTTTACTTAGCAGCTAACATTAGTTTCCATGGCTGAAGACATGTAAGCTATTGTCAGTCTTGACAGTATAGAAATAAGATCAGCTTTGCTCAAGAAACTTTTCATTTGGGTTAATAATATTAGAGTAAAATCCCAGCTGAGTCTATATCAGGAAATCTTTTATTCTCTGATATCATTACAGATTCAAGAATAACAACTGTTCCTTTAAATAAAATCAAAGGGATTCAATTCGGGGCTGAATAAAAAATATATTGGAGAAGTGTGTATAGTGGAGATATATACTCTTGCTCTGTTGGGAACCCATTTATCTCTGACTCTGAGACTAATCATATTATTAATAGTCATACACACTCTGGGCAACTTGAAAAACAATCAGTTTGTTCAGTTCCAGAAGGACTCTCTGAGATATCTTCTCTTGCCTGAAAAACCCTCAGTTTGACTCCATCTCTTTATGAGATTAAGTATTTCTCTACATTTTTTGCTTTTGCATATGTATCTACTCCATGAAGATGCTTCATACTCAGACTGTCTTTATTGTTCATATTATTTTATCTCCTTTTGCCCCTTGGTAGAATCTGTCAGGTATTAGTGATCAACAGATGTTCTTTTGGTGAGCCAGTTCGAGGGCCTACATCTTATTTCCAAAGGCTCTTGTGTACCACTGATCTGATGAATCCAACCCCCGCTGCTGTTTCCTTTGGATGAGTTTGTTCATGCCTGTATGAGCAGCATACACCTACACTAATATACTTAGGATCACTTATATTTTCAGATGACACTTCAGATCCATGTTAGAATGACCTGAAGCTGTATGGTACTAGATATATAACCGTACTAGAGTGAGGAGACTACTAATGTGGACGTCAGACTCAAGTAGAATTGCAGTCCAGATTTGACTGTCCAGGCCCAGGAAAAGAAGCTATGTTCAGCAGTGGGGTTTTACAGTTTTTTTTTTCTTACAGAAAGTACAACCATCTTTTAAAGTAAAATCTTATGTGGAATAATAGAATTATTATCCTATAATAATTAAGAAAATGGAGCTGTCCAGATTAGAGAGAAGACTGAGGCCCAGTCTCTCATCTCTGCCTTGTGCTTGGCCTCCTTGTCACCCCATACCATGACCCTGTTTTTTTAAATGTTTATTTTTGAGAGAGAGAGGGAGAGCATGACTGGGGGAGGGACAGAGAGAGAGGGAGATGACAGAGGATCTGAAGCAGGCTCTGCACTGACAGCGGAGACCCTGATGCGGGGTTTGGGCTCATGAACTGTGAGATCATGACCTGAACCGAAGTCAGAACCTTAACCGCTGAGCCACCCATGTGCCTCCCATACCATGACCCTTAAAGAATCTCTTTGGAGACCTAAAGCTCAGAGGAATGAGATTGAAAACCACTAGGGTAATAAAAAAATGTTTTTCTTAAATCATTAATCGTTGACTTTGGAATGTTCCTTTTTAATTTTTTACATTCCAAAACTGGAGTTACAGCTATTTAGTAAAGTCCTATCAGTTTAACATAAAAATAATGAGTCTTACTGTCCAATTAGAATCAGGAAGAATTAAAAACCTTTCCATCTTTACCATCTTATTTGAAAGATTAAACATAAAATTAATGAAGTTTCAGGTAATTTGAAAGCTGGTTTCTGCACTCCACCCTCATATCCACTGCCCTGACTGGCGGGGGTGGGGGGAGCTAATATTTGTTGAACATCTCCTATGCCACGAGCCCTGTGCATTATATTCTCTAATTCTCACAGCGACCCTGGGAGGCAGATAGAAATTATTCTTCTTTTATGAGTAATCAAAATTTGGCTCATAGAGATGAAGTGGATAATCTGGATCCTGAACCCTAATCTGGTTGGCGTAAATGTTCATACCCTTTCCCCAATATTAGGTATCCTCCCAATAATATAATGAGAGGAGGCAGGGATAGCATGAAAAATAAATACAAGAGAGTTCTGAAAATCTGCATAGAGATGCCTTTGGCCACAAATGTAGTCTTTTTCATGTACTAACTATGTACTAGTATGTTTGTGCCTCTTCTGTTTATTTGCAATATAATTAGTATATTCCTTCTATACCCATCTTCTCCCATGCCTCTTTCCTCCTTTCTCCTTTTCCTTCTCTCTTTATTGCCACCTTCACAGTTGCACAGTCTTTTTTTTTTTAATTAATTCATTTATTTTGAGAGAGAGAAAGAGGGAATCCCAAGCAGGCTCTGCGCTATCAGTGTGGAGCCTGATGTGGGGCTCGAACTCACAAACTATGAGATCATGACCTGAGCCGAAATCAAGAGTCGGACACTCAACCAACTGAGCCACCAGGTGCCCCTACAGTTGCACAGTCTTTAAGGGGGTTGGGTCCTCCTCTTTTCTAGTTAAGGTTCTTTTGGTTGCAAAAGATGGAAACTCACTTAAGATAAAGTGGGAAGATTATTGAAAGAATGTAGAGATGTCTGTCATAGGATGCAATGGCAAGATGTGCCTACTGTATTACAACTTAAGTGACTCTTTCTACCTCTCTGCAAGTGTATACTTTTTCTTCTGTGTGCTTTTTTCTCATGGCTTCCCGGCGAACATCTACTCTTTCTCACCTCACACCTCTAGC
Organism: Panthera onca; assembly: GCF_046562875.1. NCBI lineage: Eukaryota > Metazoa > Chordata > Mammalia > Carnivora > Felidae > Panthera > Panthera onca. The sequence goes on from NC_138357.1 coordinate 26,483,703, forward strand.
TTCCCTTAATTGACTTCCTCTTTTTAATCTTCTTGAGCATTGCTCAGTATGAATGTCCAGGTCCTAACTCAGCATGAGCTTTCAGATATAGTGCCTGGATCATTCCCCTACATCTCTAAGCCCAAGTTTCTGCTGACCTATGATTGGCTCGACTCAGTTCAGGATACAAGCCTTCTTATATTAGGTGTTCTGCTCTGGTCCCATCACCTGTATTGGTTTGGCTGGTCACAGGTTCAGATATGGTTCCTTCAGTAGAGGCTGTAGGTAGGGCCTGAACCCCAAGACATGTCACGTATCCTTTCCTTTACACTGGACTTTGCTTCCAAGTATACTCTTCTCCCTGTACTCGAACTATTTAGACGAGGAGAGGAAGGACCCTTGTGACTAGCAGGACTTTCTCCTACAAAGGAGGTCAGATTGTTCAATTCAGGACTTAGAGTGGGAGACATGTTCAGCTCAGTCAAGCCTGGGCATCCCATAGTGTAACAGAAGGCTCAGAAACCTTTGTAGGAAAATAAATGGAAAACATTTTTCTTAGGTGTTTGTTTTTGCATGCAGTCAATCCTTACAAAACTGCTTTTCAAACTAGAATGCACAACATGAGAAGCCTTTACCATGTAGCACAGTTGCTTTAGACGTGGGTGAGAGAGAGGAGTGTAATCCACCTAGCCTAAAGTTTTCCTTCTTGTGTAAATAGTAGGAATCATTTCTCTATGAATCAGATGTACTGGCTGTTTTGTTTCTGATGGGTTTGTCCATACTTGGAAAAGTACCTGTGATGCTGCTGCCGTTTAAGGCTGGTAGTACATCACAAAATCACTCAAAGAACATTCTCAAATTACAGTGCAGCTCTTTTATAGTGTGTGTGAGTGTGTGTGTGTGTGTGTGTGTGTGTGTGTGTGTGTGTAAAGGATGGAGAATTGCAATGTGAGGTGGGAGTAACGCTTGTGTTATAGGCTGATGAGGTTTTAGCAAACCTTGGCTCTAAGAGTTATGATTTGAGTAGCTGGTAAGAGTCCTGATACATAAAGACTTGGTTAAAAGAGTTCTAGGGTGTCATGTTGGGAGGTTGCAACTCTAATTTTCCAAGAAGCCTAAAAAGGTTTTTCTTATACTCCTTAGGCATCTTTCATTATGAATAGTTAACTAAGGAGGTGTTAAAATGCAAAATTAAACTGCGTAAATTTTAAAGATATTATTGGCTTTATTCAGTGATTCATGGATTGGGCAGCATCCCTTCTAACAGATAGAAAGGAGCTCGGGGCCTGAACAAAATGAAAGACAATATCTAACATAGGCAGAAGGGAGCAGGACAAGGAAGTTATACCAGCAAAAAGTGGATTGGTTGTGAAAAGGGTCTGTCAGGCAGATTACCTGACTAGTGCTGACCAGGTAAGTCCAAATTGACTGGTTTAAGATTCCATTCCTAGAGGGGCTGAAACTGTAATTAAGTTAGGTATTAAGTCTCAGTTTGGTGATGTGGGGCTTAGCATAAGTGACTCCCCTTTGAGCCTGTTGTCTCTCTTTTAACAGATGTAAAGAAAATGGTTGTAATTGATAAGCTCTCAAACCTGAAAGCATATCACTTTCAGGTTTGAGGGTTTTTCCTTAAAATGCTTTGCTTCTAGACACTCTCTCTTGCCCAAAGTATCAACGGGGTTAGTGGTGTTTACAGAGGGCTAGTCACTCTGTGGTTGCTCAAGCTTTTGTACCTTAGGACCTTCCTATATGATGTGACGATTCTCCTAAACTTTATCGATGATGACTTCTCACTTCAGGGAAGCCTCCCCAACTATCTTAGAACAGACCTCCTCATCCCTCATCTTCTCTCAATTTATACTGTTTATTTTCTACATTTTACTTATCACAATCTGAATTTATTTTATTTAAATTGTTTTAGGCTTTATTGAATGTCTTTCCCACCAGACTGTAAGCTCTGAGAGGGTGAGGGCCATATCTATGTGAGTCACCGTTGGTAACACCACTGCTTTGTACAGTGCCTAGCACATAAAAGGTGCTCAATAAGTGATTGAGAGACAGATGGATGAAGAAGGCATTAGAACACTATCATCCACGTTTACAAAGGATCCACATAAGCCATTGTTTCACGTTAGAAAACATGTAAGAACCCTATTTGCACACTGGCTGTGTCTCTTATGTTCACTTGGTTAGCATTAGTGATGCTAGAGAAAAGGATGAGGGATTTGAGCAAATCATATATATGGAAAGTCTCCAGACATACCTTCCAAAGATTATATTTATCAAAGTTTAATATACATACATAAAAGTGCCCTTGTTATAAGTGTGCAGGCTGATGATTTTCTCATAACACTGAACATACCCATGTAGCCAACACGCAGATCAAGAAACTCTATATCCTTGATTTCCTGGAAGCTCCCTTCATGCCTGCTTCCAGTCACTATTCCATCAGTGTTAACTACAATCTTGCCTGCTAACAGTATACGTTAGTTTTGCCCATTGTTATTTTATATAAATGGAATCATAGTTGGGACTCTTTCAATATTATGTTTGTGAGGCTCATCCATCAGCCACACTGTTGCATGTCCACACTTAATGTTTTTAAACAAGTGGAAATGAATCCCAAGACACAATGAGAGGCCAAGGTAATGGGAGAAGGAAGTTAGTCATATAGAATGAAGATTAGAGATTTATGTGCTGACATGAGCCATGTTCTTTTAAAGTCATTTTACCTTCTTTGCTTCCTCTAGCCTTGCTTCCCAAAGCTTAAACATGTAGCTTACAAATATCTGCCCTTGGGAAAAATACTTACTGATCCACTGAAAATCCATCTCTGCTACTGCAAAAAATAAAAAAGTAAAAAATATATTGAGCTCATGCTCTCTCTCTCTGAGGTGTGTCAGTAGTATCATTTCTTTATACGAGGGGGTGCATTTAATTATTGATCCTTAATGCATATGTTCTGAAGGTGTTTATTAAACTGAGTTTAGGGATATTGTTCTTTCCATCTCCGTGCAGGAGGTTATGAGAAGACCTACAGAGGGAGGGGCGATGGAAAACCTGATTAAGTTTCTGGACTTTACACAGACAGATAAAAATAGGATACTATGTGTGATTTAAAATTGGCAAAGACAGGCCTTCAGTATGTGGAAATCTCCTCAAGTTCTTAATCGTGAGTTATATGTTTTTGTGACAGTGAAAGGTCGAATCTTTAATTAAACATACCTTAATAACCTTCCCTTAGAAAATCTCTTTTTAAAAATAAATGTGACATCAAGTAATCTATGGAAAGTGTGGAGTAACTCTTCTAAAGTGCTACCTATATAATGAGGAGGCACTCTCTGACAGAGAAGGTTGCCAAGCACTTGCACAAATTACTAAGGAAGGCTGGGGAATCGATGGCCATCTGTTCAGCATGGTTCTTATGCAAGTGTGCCTGGAGCCAGGGCGGTGGTTGACATGATCTTAGAAGGAAAAGACCTTTTTGTTTTTCATTTGATAATTATCAGGGTTCTTCAAGCCTAAGAACATCCCTTAAAACTTGAGGAATGAAAGAAAACCTTCCTTTGGTTCATGCTGTGTGTCTGTCTCTCTCAAGCATTTTCGGACTTTGTGCCAGAGACTACTTGGAGGCAAAAAACACCATTTATTTTACTCTGTCCACTTTTTGTACCGCACGTTAAAAAAGAAAAAAAGTATTGTTTGGGTAAAGAGCTATTATTTACAGGGCATCATTTAAAAATGTTATTATTGCTTTTTAAAGTGGTCAAAATGACACTTTTAAAACCCACAATTTTGTGTGACCTGCATATTGAACCAGACCAGACACCACTTGAAAGATCTTTGCAGGCCAGTACGGCTCCATACACAATACTAATCAATACCACTTAGACTCCTTTTGGGGTACGTACAAGGTGCCAGGAACTGGTTGGCACTTTACATATATTATCTCATTTAATTTTCTCAATGATCCGGCAAGGGTAGGTATCATTATCACTCCACTTATAAATGAGGGAAGTATTTCTTGGCCAAGTCAGAGAACCAGCCCTTAGTCACATAGCTAGTTTTTTTTCAAGCACTGAATTACGCACTTAGATGTGTCTGACTGCAAGGCCCACATTTCTTTTCTATATTATGCTTTCCTAATACTTTGGGAACCCTGTCCTATTTATTTACTTATTTTTTAAGTATATTTATTCCAAAAGAGAGGGAGGGAGAGAGAGAGAATCCCAAGCAGGCTCTACATCATCAGCCTCAACCTCGATGTGGAGCTTGAACCCATGAACCATGAGATCATGACTTGAGCTGAAATCAAGAGTTGGATGCTTAACTGACTGAGCCACCCAGATGCCCTGAGAATGCTGATCTATTTAAAATAAGACTGTAACAAACACGAGTACTGATTTGGATATATTTCCAGGTTCAGCTGATTTGTTTCCTAGTCATTTTTTAAAGTATTGTTTATTTAGGTGATCTCTGCACCTAACGTGGGGCTCAAACTCATGACCATGAGATCAAGAGTCACATGCTCTTCCAACTGAGTCAGCCAGGAACCCTCTAGTCATTTTTGACATATTGGTGTGTTTGAGTTTTAGAATCAGATAGTCCTAGGTTTAACCCTGCCCTTTCCACTCGTTACTCATGTGACCTGTAGCATGTGACCCTTTAGGTTCCTCTTCTGTGAAGTAAATCAAATAATAGAATCAACCTCATAAGGCTGTTTTAAGGATTAAAGGAGATGATGCAAGTGAAAGTGTATATCAGAATAATAAAGAGCACATAGTAAATGTTCAAGGAATATTATTAGTAACAATGATGCTAAGAATGGTTTTTGAACTTACAGGACCTTGATAGTCTCTCTTCCCCTGTTCAATATTTAACTTGGTTGCCTCCCTTCAGAAGCCTTTCCTGTTCCATCAGGGCTAGAAAATGTTTCCTACCATCCAGAGTTAGGTTTACCAATTCAATGGAGGCTGTCAACAAAAGAATCATGGTTCTCAAACTTAGATTTTTTAGCAGCCTGACTTCCCATCTTTAAGATCCAAACAATAACCACAAAAATATAAATGAACTTCAGTCAAATTGAATCATATGTGTCCTAGAATCTCAGATCTTGAAAATATTGTAATAGCAGAGTTCATGCCTATTTATCTAGCCCTGTGGCTGTCCTACAGGCCAAACCAAAGATTGAGTCACATGGTCTGACAGAGAAGTTTTTTTTTCAGCTTTGTAATCTGATTTATAGGATAATATCTATGAAAGCATAAAAATTAAATGAATTTACTTATACATTTTTTGAATCACTTTAATGGAGAAGAATACAGGAATTCCAGAGTTGAACTCTCCCAAAGATCAGGGACCTGTGCTACTCCACATCCTTCTTTACAGTAAAAGCCTATCAACAGTGTTTTTTAATATCCTTGAAAGGCACCCAAGTAGAAGGTAATTAACATCTATTGCAATATTAATAACTTCATTCCAGAATTTCCATTGGTTTCTGTTGTATAGCTTCAACTTGTAGAGCTTTTATTAATGCAATGATAAAGTTACAGAAGCACATGTTTTATCTTATTTTTTAAAAATGTTTTTATTTATTTTTGAGATGGGGGGTGCAGAGGGAGAGAGGGAGACACAGAATCGGAAGCAGCCTCCAGGCTCCAAGCTGTCAGCACAGAGCCCGACACGGGGCTCAAACCCACAAATCATGAGATCATGACCGGAGCCGAAGTCAGATGCTTAACTGACTGAGCCACCCAGGCACCCCATGCTTTATCTAATTTTTGGTGTTGGGAAAAGTGATGCATATTCAGAGGGGGAAAAAACGGTTAATTAGCCCCAGGGTTTGATAGACATCATTTAGTAGTCGTCCAGTTAATCTAAAATCCTGCATATAACCAATTACCATTGTAATGAGAACTTTAATTTTTAAACTTCCTATCCAATTTCTTTCAATCATTGCTGCAAAACATTTGAAAGCCAACAATGCAGAAGTAGCTTTAAAGGCCGGTGTTAGAAATGGTCAGATCCCCGGAGAGCTAAAATACAGTTCGCCCATGTAGAATGATCTTTTTTTTTTTCTCTGAGCATTATATAATTTAGGCTTTGAAAAAAGTTGTACAAAGGAGGAAACCCAGCAACTTTTAGTGATAAAAAACACCGCGCAACCATGTTCATAGAATACCCACTCAAGGCCATTTTTTTTTTTTTCCTGATCTTTTGAAAGAAAAGAGTGTTGAAGGCAGCAGATGGAAGATTCTTGTTGGATTCTGCAGGTCTCTGTGTAGCTTATGCTGTTCAGGGCCCTTTCTGCTTTTCTCCTTTCCACTTTCCTCTTCCACCTCTTAAAGAGATTGCCCTGTTAGTTGAGGGTGATTCATTTCTACCAGTGGTGAAAGGCATTTTCATCCACCACTTTGAGGTAGTATTAATCTGCTAGGCCTTCATAAATTTCATTGTGAAGGGACTTAATTTGTTTCCATTATGAGAACTTTTGAGTACATTCAGTTATCATAATCAAAAAGCACTTAAGTGCATGTGTGCTATGCCAAGAGAATTATAGTGACACATTTTCTGCCCTCTGAGTGTTCAAGTTTAAGAGTAAGTGCCAGGTTTTGTGGATCGCTACGCAGAAGGACAAGATGATACATGATCTTGGTGAGCAAACTTGGGCTCTGGTTGTCAGGCCTGTGTCACAGCTGGGAATTTCAGGGGAGCTGGGAGTGATGGAAGTCCAGCCATGATAGGGACACAAACAGAAGCCTGGTTAGTTTGTGTTGATTGGAGAAGTGTATCCAGAGGATCAAGCACGGCGAGAGGGTGCAGGCAGAGGTGGAGTCCAAGCATACAAACAAGTTGGTCAGGATTCAAGCAAGAAGAAACAGTTTTAGCCCAGATTCAAAACAGGTAGGCATGTTTGCTTAGTAACGCAGCAGCCATGGTCGGAATCTGTTTTCCTTCCCTTGCTCAGATTTTAAACATTTCTGATATGTTTGCTTTATGAATACTAGTTTGGGCTGCTTCCCCAGCTGAGGCAGTCTGCTGCAGATGCTGGGTGTTGCAGTACAGACTGGGATCCTGGAGTGGGCTCTTGTAATTTTACCTTTGAGACTACATTAATATGAATAAACATTCATTGTGAAGGTCAAATGATATCTAGTGTCTCAGGGTTGCAGTGTATCTGGACTTCTTAAGATTATTTCTTGGCAGTGAAATGTACCATATAGGCTGACTCCCATCAAAGCAGCTTTTAACATTTACATTTAGAACCCAGGAAACCAATTGGCATCTGAATAGAACTCCCCGTCCCCCGCCCCCCCCCCCCCCCTTCAGCTCTTAGTCCCTAAGGGCAATAGACTTCCCAGAAAGGGATCCTAGACTGTGGTAAACTCCAAGTTATTAGTCAGTCGGTTCAGTGGTAAGTACCAAATTAGTCCCTGTTTTTTTAATTCAATTTTTACTTATTTTTAATTTTGCCTGAGGAAAAGTAGCCATCCCGTTAGCTGCAGGATTTCACCTTGGACCTCTAGTCCTCATTTAGTTGGATCCACATTGGCCACTACACTGGTTTCAGCTTGGACAATCATACTATTTTTACATAGTGTCACTGTGATTTGATAAACAGATACTAGTGCCCTTTCTGGAATAAAGGCAAACATAAGCCCTTGGATGAGTGAGAGGGGAGGAGGCAAGGACTTTAAGGCATGCTTAACAAGCTGCTAATTACTCTTGATGGCATTATGCCACTGTGCCTGTATTAAGAACAATCTTGATCCCTGGAGCAGTGAGCCAGAGAGTATCACTTGGAACCCCTAGGGAAGAAGGGGTGAGGTGGTGTGGGAGACTGTTCTAAAGAACTCTGGGGGCAATCAGTTCAAGAAAGTTAGGGAGGGCTCCACTTTGACAATAAGTTCTCAGTGATACCTGAAGAATTAAACAGTCTTCTGGATTCTTAAGAAAGAGGGAGCAATGGGAGAGAAAGGCACCCACCATTTGTGCATTTGGTCTTCATAATAACATCATCAGTAGGTATTTATTATCATCATTGTTTTACAATTGAATAAACTGAAGCTCAGAGAGGGTAAGTAACTTGCTTAAGCATTGTGGTTAAGAATTGGGGCTCTGGAGGCAGAGGAAGCTGAGTTTAAATTTTGGCTTCCCCTAATTTGTAGCGGTAAGAACTTGGGACAGATAAAAGAGACATAATGACAGTACCTATAATCAAAGAGTTTGTGGATATTTAATGGCAAAATGTGTAGAAATCGCTTAGCACTGTCCCATATTCCTAACAAGTGCTCAAAAAGGATATTTATTTAGGGGCGCCTGGGTGGCTCAGTTGGTTAGGTGTCCAAATTCAACTCAGGTCATGATCTCACGGCTTGTGAATTTGAGCCCCGCGTCGGGCTCTCTGCTGACAGCTCAGAGCCTGGAGCCTGCTTTGGATTCTGTGTCTCCCAATCTCTCCGCTCCTCCCCGCTCACACTCTGTCTCTCATTCTCTCTCTCAAAAATAAATAAACATTAAAAAAGGATATCTAGGGGCGCCTGGGTGGCGTAGTCGGTTGAGCGTCCGACTTCAGCCAGGTCACGATCTCACGGTCCGTGAGTTCGAGCCCCGCGTCGGGCTCTGGGCTGATGGCTCAGAGCCTGGAGCCTGTTTCCGATTCTGTGTCTCCCTCTTTCTCTGTCCCTCCCCCGTTCATGCTCTGTCTCTCTCTGTCCCAAAAATAAATAAACGTTGAAAAAAAAAATTAAAAAAAAAAAAAAAAAGGATATCTATTTATAATCGTCCTCCTCCTGATCATTACCACCACCACCACCCAAACATGTCAGGCCCCATCAGGCCCCAAAGCTCATTCTGTTTCCGGAGCATTATATAAGTGCCTCCCAGTGCTAGTCACAGTGGTGGTAAGAAGGGCCAAGGAAAGTCAATATATACAAGCAGAAGATGAAAATATAAGGCAGTGAGGGGAAAAAAAAGAAAGGAAGGGCAAAATGTGAAAAGTGAGATAAAGGGAACTTTATAGCAAGAGGTATAGTCGCTAGAAGGCCACTGGCTAGCAATTGTCTCAGATGCTACACACAGTGTGGTCTCCACTGGAACAACTCTTCCCTTCTGAACCCCTAAGGTCGCTAGATTGTAGAGAAAAAAAAAAAAACACCTCATGTGATCAATCAATGAGATTGATTGACAGGCCTTCATGAAGCTCTGTTTGAGAAAGCCACTATGTAAAATGCATCTAATAGATGTGGTCTTTACCCTAACTCAAAGGAGGTTAAAAACTAGTTCTAAGGCCATGCACCTGCAGTGAAAAATAATGGCCAGCACAGTGTGTTTGTCTGTCTTTAATGACTGAATTGAGTCAGTTCCATGACCTGTGCAATACCGGAAATGATTATTAATTAATTAATTAAATAGATCGAACTCCCAAAGCCATGGATTTTCTGTGTGCCAAAAATTACTTAAGTTGTGCAAAAGCTGTGTGAAACTATTATGGACCACTTTCACTCAATTATAAATCATTGCATTAACTTTGATGCTGCTTCTTATGGATGCTCTTTGCAGCCACACTCAACAAAGTAGCTGACTATGTGCAGCCCTTGGAAGAGGAATGACTCTACTGTGTCTAGATGTACAGGAAAGCTAACTTCTTGTAAGCCAGATGTAGCTAAATTAGCCTGATGAATTCATCTTCCCTGTGATTGTTGCTTTGACCTTTGTTTTATTATAAAAGTGCAAATAAATAAGATCATTTTTACTTGTTCCTCTAGTAATCGATCGCCATTTGTACGAATTCATTCTCAGTCTGTACCCCATTTTCTAAGGGGGAACCAGCCAGATGCCTTCCACCTGAGAAATCCCTGGTTCTAAGCTTGAGTTACTCTTTCATGAGTATTGAAGTTCAACATACAAAACTATTGGACAATAGCTGATGAAGATTTAACCCCTTTTGTCCAGGTGGGACTTTAAAGTTCTGGGTAGAAATTTCCCACATTCTGAGATTTGGACTTTTGACCTTGTGGGGCAGCTGATACATTAACCAAAACAGTGTTCTGTTTATACATTAAGTGGCAGGAGCTCCTTAATATAAATGAGAAGGATTTCTATAAATGCATGTTTAGACCAGTGCATCACTAAGGCTGTCATTTTATAGAAAGGAAAATACATGAAAATGTGAACCCATGCAATATTAAAACAGAGCCTATGAAGAAAGAAATCCTTTGTGTTAAGCACAGCAGTCCAACACTTAATAATAGTAAAACAAGATTACCGTCCCTTTACATAATGCCATTTTGAAGAAATTCCAACAGTAAATTAAACAAAATGGAGTGAATTAATAAAATAATTTATTCCTATGTGTTTTGCTGTTTGAAAGTTTATTTCCTGCAGATCTCTGTTAGAATGCCATTTTATTAATGGGGCCTTAATTCCACTACATTCCCTAACCCCCGGATGTCGCTTTGTTTTCTTCACAGCACCTATTGTGTTCTGACATACTGCATATTTTACTTGCTTATTTACTTTGTGTCTGCCCTACCTTCCCCCTGCCCCAGAATGAAAGCTTTATGGGGGCAAGGAGTTTGTTTTATTCACTATTGCATCCTCAGTAACCAGATCAGTGGCTGGTAAATAATGGGCATTCAGTGCATGTTTATTGAATGAATGGATGAGTGACCATAAACAAATGAAAGTAAAGTCACAATGACTTCAAAGTTGAATTTAAAACTATCTTTTTGGAAAAATAAATTCAACTAAGGTATGTAGTTTTATAGTAAACATTTTATAGTATACATGTTCTAATTTTATTTTTCTGTAATCATAAAAATATAAAATACTGGCGCCTAAGGAGACTAGTCTCCATGCTAACATTTGATGTTATCTAAGGTAATTCATTTTTAAGTAATTATGCCAAATCTGCTAGCTGTTCTCATATCGTTAGTCAAAATAATGAACCTTTTCATTGGTAATATTACAGTTTACTAGTATATTACTCTTTGCTTTCTGTTTTTATTTGTGTTTTAAGCAGTTGTGTAGTATTTTAGGAAAAAAGGATAAAGTGGTGATAACGTTAAACAACTGAATTTGTAGTGTGTTAAAAAATATTACTTTTTAAACATTCAAACTGCCTCTGAAGGAAACATTCATATTTTTCTTAAAGTTTATTTATTTTGAGACGGAGAAAGTGCAAGCAGGGGAGGTTTCAGAGAGAGAGGGAGAGAGAGAGGATCCTAAGCAGGCTCAGCACTGTCAACACGGAGCCTGATGCAGGGCTCAAACTTGTGAACTGTGAGATCATGACCTGAGCCGAAACCAAGAATCGGACACTTAACCAATTGAGCCACCCAGGCGCCCCATCTTCAAGTATACCTTTAAAATTTTACTTGTGATATGGAAAAAAGACTCTTAGACTGCATGTTTGAAGACTTGGGTTGAGGTTTCTTGACTTTGCTACTTATCAGCGAGATGACTTTGGCAAAGTACTGAGTATTTCTAAGCCTAAAATCCCTTATATATAAACTTGATGTAATAATTTTCCCCCTGCCTTTTCATAGGATTATTGCGATATATCAGAAATTCTCTGTGAAATAGAAACTTCTATTCAACTATAAGGAGTTATGTGATGGTAGTAAATAATTTCATTTGTCTTACGATTTTGTGTTTAGAATTAGAGACTGTGTTTTGTTTTGTTTTGTTTTGTTTTTTTTGCAAAATGTGCAATATTCTCATGTGATTCTTTAGAATGAAATAAAATTGAGTTGAGGAATATGTTAGTGTTAGAAGAAATGCAGGAACAAAGAAGGTGTTTGCAGACCAGGCATGCTTTGCTTTCGAAGTGGTCATCAGTGCCTGCTTCTTCAGAGAGAGATAAAGAATAGTGAAAGCTGAAAAGCCATTAGACTTGTCTTTTGGGAGGTCAGTGGTTTCAGTATTATGACACCACTGGAAACTAAATTTCAGAGAGTCAAAGAAAAAGTGGAAATGGAGGAGCGAATGTAAAACACTCTGTTAAGTGGTTTGATGGTATAAAAAATCTGGGGCTTGCTGATGAGCCTGGAACACCCTTGACACTGGATGATTGAGATGGGGGAAGGTGCTTCTCAGCCAGCACGCAGAAGGGTAGTCTGGGGTGAAAGGTCAAGTCACTATTATCTAAAATGCCTCGTGTGTGATGTTGCACCTCTCTAAGGCTGGGTGAGGAAGGAGAATGTAAACCCAGAGAGGAGCCAAAGTCGAAGCCTGGGAACCTGGGTCTGTGGTCAAAACAGAAAGCAACAAGGGAAGTAGTCAAGAAGATAAGAAAACTGAGGGGGACTCTTGGAGTATAGCTGGTGGCATCATAAAGTTTCAGGATCCCCAGCATGTGGATCTTGCTGTTGCTTTTGTGTGAATCTAGTGTGCTTTGCATGTGTATGGGCATTTCTTTTCAAATTGCTGAACCAGCAATTTGGATAGATGGGCAGCAGGGAGGAAGAGAAGTTTCAGTTTTGTCCAGTCTTGATCATGGTATTTTTTTTCTAATGGCAAAGGGCTAGTATACATGATAGCAATAACCTTTATTTTTTTTTGTTTTTTTTCAATATATGAAATTTATTGTCAAATTGGTTTCCATACAACACCCAGTGCTCATCCCAAAAGGTGCCCTCCTCAGTACCCATCATCCACCCTCCCCTCCCTCCCACCCCCCATCAACCCTCAGTTTGTTCTCAGTTTTTAACAGTCTCTTATGCTTTGGCTCTCTCCCACTCTAACCTCTTTTTTTTTTTTTCCTTCCCCTCCCCCATGGGTTTCTGTTAAGTTTCTCAGGATCCACATAAGACTGAAGATAGCAATAACCTTTGAAAAGTATCTCAAGTTTCCTGTTGGATATTCAGCATTGATGGGCTTTACTTAAATTTCTCTTCAGTAGTACAGAATCTCTCAAGTACTTTGTTTCTAATACCCTCATGTAGGACTTGGATATGCTCAGGGTGCCACAACAAAATACCATAGACCAGGTGACTTCTACAATAGAAATTTATTTTCTCATAGTCCTGGAGGCTAGAAGTTGAAGATCAAGGTCAACTTCTTCAACTGGCCAACTCATTTTCTGGTGAGAACTCTCTTCGTGCTTTGCAGAGGGCTTCCTAGTCACTGTGTCCTCACTTGACGTCTTCTTCCTGTGCATGTGGAGAAGGCTAGCTCTCTGGGGTCTCTTCTTATAAGGACACCAGTCCTATATGATCAGGCCCTACCCTTATGACCTCGTTTAACCTTAATTACTTCCATAGTGGCCTCATCTCCAAATACAGCCACCCTGGAAGGTTAGGGCTTCCACATAAAAATTTGGTGGGGGCACACAAACATTCAGTCGATAACAAACCCCGACAGCATCCTACAGTAATGTTTATAATAACTGATTTTCATTGAACACTTTCTTGGGTATGCCAGGTACTGTGATAGGTACTTTAAATGAATAATCTCATTGTAGTCATCAAATATTTTGGTGATTTACCACTTACTTGGCCTTCTTATTACAATCCCATGAGGGTCTGTGAGTGGAGCTCTTTTCCATGTAATTATTTAAGATCCAGGCTCTTTCTGTCTTGTGGCTCTGTCAGTCCTCTCAGTCCTAGGAGTCCTTTTGTTTAACCAGTGGATAATTAAAGAGAGTTAGTATTGCATAAGGAAGGTTGTTATGGTCCATGCCTGAAAGTGGCACAAGACCAATTAAGCATTAGCAACAATTTAATCTTAGCTAAACCTAACACCTAAGAAATACCATCCTCCTGTGTGTTGAGGAAGAGGTGAGCAAGGAGTAGAGATATTGGTGAGCTGTAGCAGTGTCTAGCACACTCATTTAATCTTCACAGTAAACCACCGAGACAGGTACCATCATTGTCCCGATTTTAACAATGAAGAGAGGGTATATCATTTGCTCAAAGTAACGCAACTAGTAGTTTGGAGTTGAACTTAGTCTGGCTTCAGAGGTTTGCTTTTAGGCACTATGCTGTCCTTTCTGAACTCGGGATAAGAATATTATTTCGTAACTATAGCGAATGTTCGAAACGTTTGAACCATCCCTCAAAGATGTTTTAGCAAAATACTTATGTTTGGGTAAGTAGTATATCAAACACTTTGTTTAATTTTAATTTGTTTTGTTGCTAAAGGAAAGAAGAGAGGAAATGAAGGAAGGGGGGAGAACAAACAAGAGTAAGTTTTTTGTGGAAGTGTTGGATGCTGTTTGTTTATATTTAATCCTATGTGTATTTGTTAATACTAGTGTATTCACCATTAGGGTCTTTTCCCTCATTAGCATAAACTAGAGAAGATACTCTGAATGTGTTTAGGGCATGATTGTGATATCAAACTACATGGGGTCATTGTCCCCACATAACTACCTCTTTCACAAAGGAGGTTGTACTGTCCAGAGAGATCATGTAGACCCATCTTAGAATTTGAATCCATTTGTCCATGTTGAGCACAAGATGAAAGATCAAGGACTAGGATGCTGCTTCCCACTGAGCTCTAGGGGGTTTCTGAAGTGATACAGGGCAGGAGGGATAGGAGATTCCCCCCTCCCTTTTATCTTAGTGTATATAATGCTGAACATAAATTACAGTTGGCTGACACTTGTGTTTTGGGCCTGGGTTGACCTTATAGCCACCTGGATTGGGCTTTCTTTCCACTGTACCACATTGTTGTGCATTGGTTGGTTTGCAATATTCAACAAACATCTATTTTTCCCACTGTTATATTATAGTTGAGAGTTCATTTTCTTTTGATGAGGAGTACAATACTATCCTAATTCTAGCTAAGTTGCACTAACAAACTATAGAATATGAAATTCTAAGCTTCTGAAAGTTATTTTCCTACCATTCAGATGGTGTGTTTCCTAAAATGCCAACATATCTCAAAGACAATTTAATTCAGCGTTCTTGAAGCACAAGAAGGAAGTATTCCTCCAGCAAAGCTGTTCCCCTACCATATTAAGTGAAATTTCTTCAATACTATAATAGTTCTGGTAGCTTTTGAAGGTGGAGGGAGATAAACTGTTTAGACAGAGTGTGAAAAAGCTTAAATGTTTCCTTCCTACATTAAGGAGAGTAGCACTCTGGGATGGTTTCATCTTAAAATAAATTTGTGTTCTGTGGTTGTTGGTAAAGGGATGGGGAAGCACACTGGACTGACCTGTTCCATTATTAAAAGCCAAGTCAAGAATGTTGCCTGTGCATGTATATGTGGTCAAATGAGAGTTCATATACAATGATATTACAACATTAAGCTTTCATCCGGTGCTGTTGATAGTAACAATAATACAGATTGGGCCTATCTTACCAATTCTGAAACTCTCTATAGTCTGAGAAAACATTGAAATCAGACTTATAGAACTGAATCAGAGATGTATGAGTATTAAAATACTCCATCCAACCCATTGCCACATGTACCATCTGTTGTTTCCAGATGTACTGCTTCCTAGAGGCGATATTCATGGGCATGGTATTATAGCAACAACAAATTGGCATTCCTAGTCCTGGGACTTAATTCCCAGAAATACAAGTTTTCACTGGCTGCACTTCAGGGAATTAGACTCCTCTGTGGCTAGGGACATGCCATTACAACCATGGTAACGGAAATAGACCAATTCAGAGCTTATAAGGCATCAGGGAGCCTTCAAGTTGGAGCAGTACAAAGTTTCTCTTATGTGCCTGTAACTCAAGGTAAGTTGAGCAATGCTATTAATGCTCCCCCCTTGGTGATTAGATATGCCTAACTCATTGTAGATAAGGTGTTGGAGGTATCTCTTCTATGTTAAGTTTGATAAGGGAAGTTATAAAATGCTTCAAAGGCTCTAGAGTATATGCTTAAAGCCTTGTATATAGTCCAGCACCTTAATCTGGTGCTGTCTGTAAGGCAATGGGCTGTCACCTCCCTCAAGACCACTGCTTGCCTCATTAATACCACTGGAACAAATTATCACTTCACAGCCCAGAAATCTTCTATAGCAGTTGTGGTGATTGATGTAACAAGGCTAAAAAATAATGATGAAATGCATGTTCCAGAAGACAGATTCAAATGGCAGGAGCTTCAAAGGCAATTAAATGTGACACAGAAGGAGTCTTCCTGGAATAAAGTATTTTCAAATAAATGGTAAGATAAGTGTGATAATCTCCTAGACTCACATTACACATAAATTAGTTTGCTATGAATAATTATTTCTGAAGGCTTAGTGTGCACTGAAGTAAAAGTTTAGAAGCAGCCAGTTTGAACCATTAAAAAAAATATATATATATTTATATATGTTTATATTATATATATATGTTTAAGATGGGGCAAAGAGCAATGCTTTGGGACTGGCATCTATGCCTTATGATGGGATTTATTTATTTGTGACCATAGTATTTGAATGACATCTTTTGATATGCTTTCAAGTTTCCTGTTGGTTGGAAAGTAAAGAATCGTGACTACAGATGTCAAGTTTAACTGCCTTCCTCCAAAGTGAGTCAAATGATTCTCATGATGTATTGATCCTATACCACTAAGTTACTAACTATGCTGTGGGAGGAACCTGCCTACTCAAGAGAGTGCCGCTGTACTTTAGATGGGCACATCAAGGTCGCCGTGAAGGGGAAATTTAGGGCATGAAAGTAACTAGAACAGCTGGGCAGTGTTAAAGCACTCTGGCATCTAAAGTCTCACAAAAGGTACACCTCAAACTGTCATTTTGGGTCTGTAAGTGCTACTGTCTTGTTTTCTTGAAATAAGAACAAAGGACAGGTAGGAGAAGTATTGGCTTCGATGTAGCAAGAGAGAGGTTATTTTTACAGGGATTCCCAATTGAAAGGTTACTTAATCATAAGATTGGATTTCTAGAGAGTTTTAAGAATAAATTTTAAATAGTAATTTTAAAAAATAATGTTGTTTGAGTTAGGTGTAAAATGATCTGAGCTGTATTGGATATTCGTTTAAAGTTATTTCTTCACTAATCTATTATTAGCTAAACCTGGTGAGGTCATTTGTTGATTTCTTAGCCGATCAAAGGACCACATTTCTTTAAGGTAGAATATGTGTCAATTTGACCCAGAATTATCTAGATATGAGTCAATGCAATTCAACAACAATTCATTGCACTTTAATATCAGTTTGACATTTGTCTTTTTACAATATCTTGGCCACCGTTTTCAATAACAGGATCGAATGATTCAGAAATTTGTTGCTAATTGTACAGGCCATTATTAACACAATTACTTACCCTGAAAGTGTTGAAATACAACAAATACACTTTTACTTCAAATACAAATTTGAAATACAAATTAAGGACTATTTTGACCTAATTCTTAAAAACAGGTAAGCTTTTCTGCCAGGACACTGGTTAATATGTAGACCACAAACAGAAACATTCACCAACTGTCAAAAGAGGCTGAGAAGTTATTTCCACCCTAAGATGTCTGCAATTCACTAGACAAAGAGACACATACATGAATCAAGTGAGTTTTTTTTTTTTTTAAGTGGGCTTTAAAGATTGCATTAACCTCTTAAAAACTTTGAGGTTGGACTTGAGAAATTCTGCCTTTTGCTTGCCTGGCTTCTTAATTGGCTGGACATACTGAAAGTACATACTTATGTATCATTGATGGTAGAAAACACATATGACTAATATGACAGCTGCTTGACATAGAAAAAGCAATAAAATTACTTTTTACTTTTATGACACATTTATAGACTGGTAATAAAGCTCCTTCCTAATCTCATTCTCTCATCACAGCACCCAAGTGATTTGTGTAATTATTATTTTATCTATCTTTTTAAACAATGGAAAACCCAGAAGATGAACCTAATGACCCAGCATTCATTTTTTATTTTTGCCATCATTCAACTACACGCACACTCATAGTCATTTTTAAGGAAAACCCTGTATTTTTTTTTTTTAGTCCTATCCAAAAAGTATGTCACAAAATTCTCACATCTTGTGACAACTGTCAAATAATAGCTAGACTGGGTTTTTTTTTTACACTAACTGTGATTTTAAACAACATTAAGAATTGGTTGCTAACACGGGGTAGTTAAATTAAAGCACATAGATACGCCTTTTTAACTGAATACTTGGAACCACCCAATTCCAAATTAGTCATGTAATATTTTAAGATAGGAAATATATTTACGTGCACTGAGTGTGTGCTCTGGGCCAAACACTGTCATATATGTAAACTTATTTAACAGCAATTTCACAACAACATTGTGCCGTAGTTATTTTTAACCCCATTTTTATGGAGGAAGAAACCCAACCTCAGAGACGTTATGTAGCTTCTCCAGTGACATACCAGCTACTCAGTGGCAGAGCCAATATTCAAATGTACATCTGCCTGGTTCTAACTACTACATTATACAGCTTTTAAATAAATGTGGAGAATATGTTTGATAATAATGGCTAAATCGAAATACATTGGAGTAAATCTGTGTAATACTGTTCATCAAGGTAAAAGTATGTGTTTAGTTTATTAAATTGCTTTATCCAAGACACTAGAATAAATTAAATGCATGAGTGATACCAGAATTTATAGAATTATGTTTATTGGATTAATGCTGTTTTATAAATTATAATGATTTACATGTAGGAATGGTCTACACAATATTTAATGGAAAAAATAAAGTTATTTCACCCACATATTCATAAAATTATGGTTTTTAAAGCTGGATTTTCTATTTTCCACAGCCCTCGTATATAAAATAAGCCAATTACTGAAATTGAAAAATGATATTACTTCAGATTTGAACTATCTATTGCTTGGTGTGAGAACTGTTAGAGATACTCTGGTGCAAATTACTATTTAAAAAGAGAGCTTAAATTAAATACGTTTAGCTGTATAATACACGTTTGGCTTTAGGTTATAATATAATCAATTATTTCACTGTGATTTAATATTGACATATTTCTGTGAAGAAAAAGCCCAATTACTATGGAAAGCAATTGTATGATTCTACACATGTAGAAATCTTGCAGTGTAATTGCATTCCAGTTATTTTTTCTACTAATCGTTTATGAATATTTATGAATATTATGAATATTTTTTCACTTTCAATTTAAATGAGACTTTTTTTTTGCAGAATTACAGAAAGAATAGGTTCACCCTAAAAATGACTGTATTATTTATTAGAAATAGTAACTATTCCAGACAGTGCAACAAAATAAGTTCCTATTTCTTCACCAAATCAAGTGTTCAGTGCCTATGATAACCCTTCAAGTCCATATGACCTTGTAGCTCTGTAACCTCTCTGAGCATGTTGCCTTCTTATCTACAAAATGGGATAATAACTACTTCTCTGGGTTGCTACAATAATTACATAATATATGAAAAGGGTAATGAATTGCCAGTACCTGGCAATGAGTAGCTATCAAATTGTTATTGAATCAATTAATGTGTTGTGCATATAATTCAGCACTTCGAAATGCGATTTAGGAACATCTTATAATCTGATGCAAAATTGATTTTAAAAAATGAACGAAATCTCAATTACAGTGCAGTTGCTTATCGGATCCCTTTGATAGCTTCCCCAATATTGATCAAAATTATATAGACCTCTTAAGAGCATGCCTCCTTTGCCACATCCTACCTTACACCCTGCCTTTTGTGTTTCATTAATTTCTTTCTCAAAGGACAGCATTTTGATATAGCTGTGTGTGACATGACCATTTTGATAGAGGCATAATCCTCTCAAATATGAAATCACTATTTTTCTTCTTCTAAGGATTGTTTATCTTATGAGACATTTCTGAACATAGTTCTGTCTCTACCACCCAGACTTTCTCTTCCTATTTTACTCATATTTGAATTGATTTTTTTTTATTAAATGTATTGCTTTTATGGTCATAAAAACCATAAAACTATTTTAAAAATTCATACAATTGAGTTAACTTCCAAGGGAGAGGTGATTTTGTCCCCCAAAACCATTACTATAGAAGAGTGCTACCTCATAATTTATGAGTACCATTGTGGAAATTGTTAAAGGAATTGTTCTCATAGCTCATCTCTAGTCTTCTGGGGTTAGCAAAATCAAGAAACCTTCCCAAACCAAGTAGCCACTTAAAAAATATTTTCTACAGCAAAACAGGACAAATTCCATAATTACAGTGCTAAATCTGTATTTCACTAGAGATCAAAAGTATGAGTACTGTCATACCTCAAGAGATCAGATAACTTGACCATTCGGCAAACCAAACGAATTATGACTGATACGATTTTGTGAGAAAAGTGTGTGTGATAAGCATGGGCTCCTGGGTTTATACTGTGTATGCCAGGTAGTGCCTAACTTCACTCCCGTCCTTTACTCCCATTTCTGAGTTTGGTGTCATCTCATATTCTTCTGGCCTATCCAGATAGGATGAGGGTGATCACCTCACGTACTGCTTGATTGAAAACAACCTGAATATTTAAACACTTTGCTGCTTAAACTTTGTCACATGACCCAAATACTAGATACCCTCTTCTTTTTTTTTTTCTGTATACTTGTCTCCCCTCTCTACCAAAATACCAAGTGCTAGACGGTTGTGGTATGGGACAGGGTTTTATGTCTTTCTGTATGTGTGCAGGTTGGTGGATGGGGATGGGATGGAGAATGATGTATGCAGTTGGTGTAAGAGGCTGGGCATTATTTTCCTTGATTTTTCACTATGATTCCTGGCTTCTATGTCTTGAGACAAGCAAAAATTCTACAACTGTGTAACAAAAGAATTTTAAGATATTTGTAAATAATAAAGAATATCTATTTAAAAATGGGCTTTCAAACTAAAAATTAATCCCAATTCAAAGATGATGCCTCGGGAGATGCAGTGGGAAGAACAGAACATCTTCAAAAGATACAATTTATTCACGCCATTATGGGAAAGATGTGACAGATTTGAAGAGATGTTTGTGTAAAAAAAAGGCCTTATTTTTGTAAGTAACCTACCTGACTATAGTTATATAGTAATAGACAACGATTTGAGGGAGTAGGCTGATGATAGAAAACACCAGTGTGGAACAAGCTTGTGATTTGCCTTATGAGGACATGGTTATAAGGACATGATGTTATATCCCATGTAACAGGCACATGACATCAATAATTATTCATCTGTTGAGCATCTATGAGCAATGTGTTTTTACAATATAATGGATGCAGACATTTTAATTCCTGCCTGTAGATGGTTTTCAGTCTGGAGAGGACCATATGATATGCTGACATACAACTGATTGTAAAGAGGAACAGTTTTTTTAAATATTGCTTAGACAGGTATTTAAATATTGTTAGTGGACAGAACTGATATAGTCTGGGTTAATCCATGCAAGATCTCCGAACCGAGTGAGCCTTAAGATCAAATTTCTAGGAAACGGTTTTGTTACTCAGTCTTATCTTTGAATCAGAGGTACTGAGACTGCTCAAGAAACCCTGCAGTTTACATCATTTTCTGAGTCTAGAGAGGAAGCGTCCTCCCATAAGAAAAAATTCATGAAAGGAGACAGAGGCTTTGCTTGGGTTTATTAGTACATGCTGATTTTCTGGTCGCAGAAAGTCATCAGCTGGTGTACTACAATGACTATTACACACCACTCCCACAATTAGAAGATAGCAGCCATTCATTTCCATTTTGATCATCTTCATTTTTTCTAGGATATTTGTAGCTTATAAAATAGGATAACCTGATTAAATTTAGTCCCTTGAATCACAAGGAATTCTAGATTATTTCCTTTTTAATTCTGGGAGAACTTAAGCCATCTGTTGCCTTGAAGCAGAGAGATTTAGTAATCAGGCACGGCAGTAAGAAGATATTTGTCTAGGGATGCTATTAATTAACAAACTTGGAAAGCATTCTGCGTTTCTTACCTTAAAGTCAAAGTACCCCTAACAAGTACATTGGACAATTTGATGAGAAAACCTGTCTTGGGTCAGATGCTCTTTATGTTCTGCTTTGGGTAGTGCAGAAGAAAATATGAATGAACGTGTTGGATCCGTCCCAGGGGGAAAAAAGCAGCAAATAACAAGAATTATTAATTGTGAGATCCTAAATAAAAAACCCACATATTTCTAAACGAATGATATTTGTGATTATTGTGATAATCGTAAAGTCTTGTGATATTTTTGCATAATCCTTTTTCACTTAAAAGCAACTCTCCTGGTGTTCCTTCTGATTAACTCCTAAATTTAAATTGGAAAATTTGACCAATAAATTTTGAGGGAACCAGAAAACGGTTTTTTGTTTGTGTTTAAATAACAACTTTATTTAGGTGTAATTACTATAACATTAAATGAACCCTAATTTTAGTGCATACATTGATGAGTTTTTTTTTTTAAAGATTTTTTTTTTTTTTCAACGTTTTTTTATTTATTTTTGGGACAGAGAGAGACAGAGCATGAACGGGGGAGGGGCAGAGAGAGAGGGAGACACAGAATCGGAAACAGGCTCCAGGCTCCGAGCCATCAGCCCAGAGCCTGATGCGGGGCTCGAACTCACGGACCGCGAGATCGTGACCTGGCTGAAGTCGGACGCTTAACCGACTGCGCCATCCAGGCGCCCCCATTGATGAGTTTTGACAAATGTATATACCCATAGAATCGCCACTACTACTCAAGACTTAGAATGTTTTATCACCCCTTAAGATTGATCGTCTTTAGCCCCTTTCCAGTTGGTTCTCCCTGTCCCCAGCCTCAGAATCACTGATCTTCTTTCTGTCACTATGAATCAGATTTATCTTTTCTAGAATTTCACATTAGTGGAATCGTACACTACTCTTTTGTGTATGACTTCTCTCCACTTAGAACCAGAGTTTGTTTTTTGTTTTTTTCCCCATCTTTATTAATATACAATTGACATATAGAAATTATATACATTTAAGGTGTGCAACTTTATGTTTTGATATATGGATACATTGTGAAATAATTTCCAGAAGTTATTTATCATATCCATCACCTCATATAGTTACTATTTTATTTTATTTTATTTTAATTTTATTTTTTTGTGGTGAGAGCAGTTAAGATATACCCTGTAAGCAAATTTCAAGTATACAGTACAGTATTTTTAACTATACTCATATTCCTGTTCATTAGACTTCCAGAACTTATTCATCTTGCATAACTGAAACTTTGTACCCCTTGACCAACATTACCCATTTCCTCTTTCCCCCATCTGTGGCAACCACCATTGCACTTTCTGTTTCTATGCATTTGACTACTTTAGATTCCACATATCAATGAGATTATGCAGTATTTATCTACCTGTGTCTGGTTTATTTCACCTAGCTGAAATTCCTCCAGATTCATCCATCTTGTTGCAAATGGCAGGAGTTTCTTCCTCTTTTTTTTTTTTTTTTTTTTTTTTTTTGGCAGAATGCTATTCCATTGTGTGTGTGTGTGTATGTGTGTATACATATATATTCATTTTCTTTATCCATTCATCTATCAACAGACACTTAGATTGTTTCCATATCTTGAAATAGTGTGAATAATGCTGCAATGAACACAGGAGTGCAGACATCTCTGTGATCCTGATTTCTTTACTTTGTATTTATACCCAGAAGTGGGATTACTAGATCATAAGGTAGTTCTATTTTTAATATTTTGACGACCCTCCATACTATTTTCCATAGTGGTTGTATCAATTTACATTCCCAACAGTACACAAGGGTTCCCCTTTCTCCACATCCTTGCCAACATTTGTTATCTGTTGTCTTTTTGATAATAGCCATCCTAACAGGTATACGGTGATGTCTCATAGTTTTGATTTACATTTCCCTGATAATGAGTAACGTTGAGCACCTTTTCCTACACCTGTTGGCCATCTGCATGTCTTCTTTGAGGAAATTCATGTCCTTTTTCCATTTTTTAGTCAGGTTGTTATGGTTGGTGGGGGTGGGGTGGGGTGTGTGTGTGTGTGTGTGTGTGTGTGTGTGTGTGTGTGTTGGCTATTGAGTTGTAGGAGTTCCTCATATATTTTGGATATTAATTCCCTATCAAATACATGGTTTGCAAATATTTTCTCCCATTCTGTAGGTTGCCTTTTCATTTTGTTGACTTTCAGTCTTCATATGCCTCCAGGGTACATAAGTAAACTGAGAGTATTTAATCTAGTCTTTAAGCAGACCTGTGTTTGAATCCCAGCTCTTCCGTTGACTGTCCTTTTACTTTGCGCAAATTATTTAAACTCTCTAAATCATTGCTTCCTCAATTCAGAGTTAAGGAGAGTACTCTATGGATATGATTATTGCTAGGATTGAATGAGATAATGTGTGTAAAGTGCTTTTCACCACAGTGACTGCCACAGAGAAGGTTCCCACAAACATTGGTCCTGCTCTTCTCTTTGGTCCCCCTAAGAATCAGCTTTATTCTTCAGTAAACTTTTACCTCCTGTCCTTCCCCAGTCCAAACTCTCCTATATACTACAATCATAGGAATCTCCTAAAAACACCTTTTGGATCTTTCTGCGCCCTGCCAAACAGACTCTAGTGGCACCCTGTCATCTACTGGGTAAAGTTTTAACTTCTTAGCCCAATATTCAAGGCCCTCCACAATCTGAGCCTAGCTATTTCCTCCCTGTTCCCTATCACTCTACAGGAATGTCTTACTCAGGCTCCATTAGTAGACACTGTTGTTTCTCCAATAGGTTGGAGGGCTTGTTGTTTAAGGATAGGGAGGTTTGGTAATTGTGTGGAAGGCTGGTGATGGGATGATGGAGGTACTCAGCATTTCAGACAGAGGAGGGCAGGATCAGAGGAAAAAACCCATTTCTGTTTCCCTCTATTCCCCCTCCCCTTAAAATAGCCCTCCATGATTATCTTAGCCAGGAGTGTTTCAAAAGACCAGCAACTCTGTGCAAGATATTACCCTAGGAATAAATAGTGACCTTCTCCTCAGTGAGTTTATTGCAAATAGAAGAAGCAAACATGAAAATGAATAATTTTAAAACTTGGGATATGTGATACTGCCTCTCTAGGGGTATGTGTATGTGTGCATGCATGCATGTGTGTGTGTGTGTGTATTCTGTAGACACACAGACGGAAGAGTGACAAATTGATGTTGGCCATCATTTATTAAGAAGGTAACATTTGAGTATGAACTTGAGGCATGTAAAATTTCAAAGTGAACAAGAACATTGAGTAATGGTAAGACAAGGGGGACATTTGAGACATAGGGAACAGAAGATGCAAAAGGGTAGAGATGTGAAAGAGTTCCATGGGAACTCAGGGATTTAGGGAATCACACAAAGTCTAATGAGGCTTCAGAATAGGATTGGGGTGAGGAGGAGTGGAAAATAATGAGAAATGAGGCTCTGGAGGTAGATTGGAGCCAGTTTGTGGACTGTATTATGTTACAACAATAACTGCAATTTATTATTTATTGAACACCTACTCTATGCTAGGCACTGTGTAAACTCCTGTATATTAACTGCCTTTTTCAAAGATTTCTATCAACTGTATGAGGTATAAGGAATATTATTATCCCCATTTTATAGATGAGGAAGCTGAGGCAGAGATTAAATAATTGCCCAAGGTCTCCAAGTGGAAATGGCACAACCGAGACTCAAACCTAGGTCTGTGTGACCACAGAATCCATGAACAGGAGTGAATGAAGTAGCAATGGTAGTTTGTGGATATAGAGCAGAGGGTATAGACTCCTGAGGCATCCTCTTAGGTAGAAAGTGCTAATGTGGCTTGGTCATAGGTTTGTTGTTGAGGGATGAAGTAAAATGAGGCATGGAGAATGACTCTAAGGTTTCTAACTTGGGAGATATGGTTTTGGGGATATGGTAAACCCACTAGCAGAGATGGGGAATTTAGGAGGGAGAGGAGTGGTGGGGGGCATTATGAATTTTCATTTGGATGTTTCATAAACTTTAAAATCTTCCAATGGACTGAAGTTAGTCACTAGACAGTTATAAATACAGATCAAGAGGCCAGGACTGAACATAATGGATCTGGAACCATCGGGATAATGGCAATAATAGGAGGTTTAATCATGGATAAAATTGCTCCGGGGGAATGTGTAAAAGTTAAAAAAGAAGACCACCAAGAATGGAGTGCTCCTTCCTTTGATATTTTTTAACAGTTTCCTTGCTAAAGTAGCATAAGCTTCCTAGTGCTATGTAGGGTTTTTGTTTTGTTTTGTTTTGTTTTGTTTTAATGTCTCTGATGTCTTTTGGATTATCAGCTACCTGAGGATGGAGACGTCTCTGGTTAATTTCTACAAGCTAACTGGTAACCAGCATTTAGCAGAGAGCCTTGTGCATAGTGTCAATTCATTATATTGGATTGTCCTGGAACATGGGATGGGCCTCTGAAAAACCATTTTAAAGAGGGGCTAAATTTTGGGACTGTCATCTAGGAGCCAGAGAGAGAGCCGTGTACCTGAGCAACAGTGGCAAGGAGAAGCTTTCTACTGCTCCTGTCTTACCATGGCTTGGGCTGTTTCCCTCACTTAAAGGTGCAAGTATAGTCATGTCCAAAGGTATAAATTTTGTGCTTTATTAAGTAAGTATTCTCAGGCTTGGCATCTGATAGAACTTAGTGGAGTTAGAGAGAAGTGCTTCAACTGGAGCTTTCACGTTCTAAATTTTTTTTTTTTACATTTATTTATTGCTGGGAGACAGAAAGAGACAGAACATGAGCAGGGGAGGGGCAGAGAAAGAGGGAGACAGAGAATCTGAAGCAGGCTCCAGGCTCTGAGCTGTCAGCACAGAGCCTGACCCGAGGCTCAAACCCACAAACCATGGGATCATGACCTGAGCTGAGGTCGGATGCTTAACTGACTGAGCCACCCAGGTGCCCCTGGAGCTTTCACATTCTAAAGAACACTTCGTGATTTGTAGTAAATGACAAACTGAGTTTTTATTTGTTTTCAAACTTAGGAATAATATTTCAACTATGCATCACAATGCAACTGTTTAAATGAACTATTTTCTGATTAGTTTGGGGTTTGAGAAGACACAGGGCACCAAATAAAGCCGACAATTGTTATTTCATTGTTGCTAAAAGACAAAATCGATACTTGATTACTCTGAATTAGTATATCCAGCCATGCAAATCTTTAACCTAAGATTAACTAAATGTAGGACCATGACCCAACCTACAACAGTAACATTTAGAAATAGAGAATTAACTGATTTGGAGTTTATTTGTATAGCATGGAGTTGCACTGATGCCCAAGCTACTTTTCTGATTATCATTCCGTCTAAAGTAGTTGCAGAATTATAGCAAACAGAATTTCAACTAATTGGCATTTCTGTGATCTTTCTTCTTCTATCTGTACTACCCATTTTAAATTTTTTTTTTAACGTTTTTTATTTATTTTTGAGACAGGGAGAGACAGAGCATGAACAGGGGAGGGTCAGAGAGAGGGAGACACAGAATCTGAAACAGGCTCCAGGCTCTGTGCTGTCAGCACAGAGCCCGACGCGGGGCTCAAACTCACAGACTGCGAGATCATGACCTGAGCCGAAGTCGGCCGCTCAACCGACTGAGCCAACCAGGCACCCCATGTACTACCCATTTTATAACCCAGCTCATAAATGAGATCTGCCTGCCCCCAGTGGCACTCTGTAGTATAGTAAAGGTTGTTTCCTCCATTGCAAATAGTTTTACAAATGGCCATTTCTCGTATCTCTAAATATTCATTAAATCATTCAAAATGTAACAGTTACATGTTGTATACTTGCCATGTGTCAGCTAGTATAGTAGCATACTAAGCACTGGAGCTGTAGTGGTGAGGGAAACTGTCAACTCTCTACTAGGGGAGACAGGTAATACAGGTCCAAATACATGAGTAAACTAGATAACTTCACATAGTGATTAGTGCCATCTAGGTATTAAGATGTGTAATGGAGGGGTCCCTGGGTAGCTCAGTCAGTTGAGCGTCTGAATTAGGCTCAGGTCATGATCTTACGGTTCATGAGTTTGGGCCCTGCTGTCAGCATGGAGAGCCCAGTTCGGATCCTCTGCCCTTCTCTCTCTGCCCCTCCCCCACTCGTTCATTTTCTCTCCCGCCCCCCTCGAAAATAAATGAAACATTAAAAAAAAAGTTTAGGAGTGCTTGGGTGACTCAGTCGGTTAAACGTCAACTCTCAGTTTTGGCTCAGGTCATGATCTCACAGTTTGTGGGATCCAGCCCCATGTCAGGCTTTGTGCTGGCAGTGCAGAGCCTGCTTGATATTCTCTGTCTCTCCCTCTCCCCTGCTCACACTCTCTCTCTCTCTCTCAAAATAAATAAATAAAACCACTTAAAAAGAAGTTTAAAGTAGGATAATGGAAAAAATAAGATAGGATAATGGGATAGAGTGATTTAGTGGCAGTGGTGGTCGAGAGCTGGGACACATTAACTAAGGTTGTTATCAGAGAGGATCCCCTAGAGGAGGTGACATTTTAGCTGAAAGCTGAATGATGGGAAGGGCTCAGCCAGACCAAGATATGAGAGAAGGGGGTCTCAGCCAGAAGGAACAACAGGTGCAAAGACTCCAAGCCGGGAATGAGTTGGCAGGTCTAAAGAATATAAAGGTCAGTGTGAATGGAGTGTAGTGACTGGGGAGGATGTGAATATATGAAATAAAGTTCGAGAAGCAGGCAGAGTCTGGGTCACTCAGGGCCTCATGGGCCATGATATGCAAGTTGAATTTGATTCCAAGGACAGTGGAAAGTCCCTGTTGGGTTTAGCACTCTGACTTCTGAAATGTGCCTTAGCGTCCCCTTGTTTCCTCATGTTCTATGCCTCACCATTGTGAATGATGCCTGGTTTTCACTGTCCCACAGAAATGATCCAATCTCCAGTGGTTTAGAACCATCCATTCTGTGTTGTCACTGCCCCTTGCCAATTTCACCTCTCCATGCCCTGGCTCTGAGTGGGAATTCC
The DNA here is from genome assembly GCF_046562875.1 of Panthera onca. NCBI lineage: Eukaryota > Metazoa > Chordata > Mammalia > Carnivora > Felidae > Panthera > Panthera onca. Next base: position 26,512,524 of record NC_138357.1, read on the forward strand.
TCATTGTTTTCAACATAGGATCCTCTCCAGAACTGGGGGATCAGGTCAGAAAAGGACTTCCCCTGAAATGAAAGGCAACACAAATCTTCCTGGAGTAGAGAGGGGCAGTTTCTTGTAGCAGCCCTGTGACAGATGTGTGGAGGGTCAGCTGTTGAGGTGAGGGTAAGTCAAAAAGGAAGGCATCCATCTCAAAGGGAATTCATGGTTAATACCTGCAGTGTCATTAATTTCAGCATGTGCTTCAGGAGATGTGGAATTTCCTGTCTGCTAGGAAATTTTGAAATAAGTGAGTTAAAGATCTGCGATTTCTCTACAGGTCCAAGGGACAGAGAGTATGTGTGGTGGCTTTGAGTCCTTAGAAAGACAGTCTTTGTAGTGCAGTGTGGATAATGTTTTGGATTCCACTAGAGTGAGAGTAAAGCTGCCTACAGAACTCTCTAGTTCCCCTTTCTTAGATTCTGTGTGCACCATACTGCCCTCTAATTGCCAAATATAACTTCATCGGTTTGTCTTATGCTCACAAATGTGGCCACATATACAATCTAATTCAGTCATCAAACCAACCCTACAGGGTAGGTTTTATTCTGTGCCAAAGATTCTGAAGCTACGGCCCATTGAAAATGCCCCCAGGAAAATCTCAATCTTCACGTAAAATATAGGGAAATGACCACATGTGGTGAATATCTTGGAGATAGAGCCAACAGGATTTTTGTATGGATTTGGTGTGGAAAATAATACAGCTTTTTTATCATTGCTATAGACATAAAAATTGAATTAGTTAAGGTTAGTCTATACTTGTTGCTTGAAAGCAGCTATTACTTCTTCAAGCACATTGTTGTGTTTGGGCCACCAGGAAGTAAAATAAAAACTTTTAGAATGGCTTTTCCTTTTCTTTCTTTTTTTCTTTCTAGTTATTTTATCCTTGAGGTAGCTATAGATTAAGTCATTCAGTTATGAATATTCTGTTTGCTGATATTATGCACTTGGTTTAATAATGTAAAACTTTTTTTAATGTGAGGAAGTTGGTTGTTTAGTGGGTCAGGAGATATGGCTGGGGATGGAGGGAGTTGGGTCTTTGAAATGGGAGAAGATGCTCTTACTAGTGAAGAGTAGACTCCAGCCATACTGTGACAGATGGATCTAAGGAGGTCTGCAACTTTGTGCAGGACATTTGACAATAGATTAAGTGGAAGGATGGAGTTAGAGATAGATCTCACTTTTCCTAGGCTTTTGTAATCAGTGGTGTGCTACATGTGAATCACTTCCCTTTCAGAGAATAGTTCATCTTGAGGAAAAGTTTTGGAAATAACTGGGAAAGAGGAATTAAACTCAGGTTTGCAGGCCTCCCACAGTGTGCCAGGAACTGTGGCAAGATTTTTCTGAATGCTATCCCATCCGCTTCCCACAAAAACACTGGGAAGAAGTATTAAGCCCTTTTTCCAGATGAAAGGATACCACTGAACCTTAAAGAGGTTAAGTAACTTGCTCAAGGGACAAAGCTGGTAAGTGGCAGATTCAAGACTCAAACTCATGTGACCTGAGAGCCTACCTTCTGTTTGCACTACCGCCCTTGTGGTGGGTGACGTGAATGAACTGCCTTAATTAAAATTGTCAATTTATTTGTATTTTTAAATGTGTATCTTCACCAGTCTTCTGATTATAGTTAAAGTTTAATTTTACATTAAGCAAGCAAGACTGACCTCCCTAATTCTGGAAATCAGATGATTGGGTTGTAGGAAGATGCTTCAATGGAACCACTTCATATGGTACTTCATTTTGCTGTCAGGTTTAGGAGAGCAATCCCCCTTAATATCATGGTTTGGGGCTATTGGATTATCTTCTTCTTTTTGTCAAAATCTAAAGGGCTATAATGAAAACAGAGCCCTAAAAATGTGAAAAATCACACTTTGGGTCAAAGAGATCTCCAAACACTACCCAGCATGGGAACCAAGGTACCTGATTATATACCAAGGTACCATGGAGACCTGCAGTGTTAACTCCAAAGGAGAAAAAAATGGGACTAGAAATGTTCACCACTTTCATGACAAATTTATAATATTGAAACCAAATTAACTCAGGGTACCATTTTATAGTATCTGTGTCGAAAAGAAAATTACTAGAGCTGGGAGAATGTAGGAAAAGCCAATAAGAACTGAAAAAGGAAATCTTTGTAATTAGATTTTTTAAATTAAGAGTACATAAATTCAACACAAACAGCTACCTTTTGCATTATAGTTGTAAAATTTTTTATTACAAAGGAAAATACATTTTTTTAATGTCAAGTCTGCTACCTCACTGAGAATAATTTATTGAGAATCAAAATAATAGGATTTAAAAATAATTTCACATTAGAATTATTTTCGTCATAGACATTTGTTAATTTGTTTCTTATGCTTCAGCAGAATTTACTCCAGCCTAATTTTCCTTACTATTTTGGCTTAAGTTTCCATCTCCAGGACATAATCTTGCAAGATCACCTCTCACCCTTATCTCTTGGTGACTGGATATTGAGACAGGACATTATGAACTTGATCTGACAACTTAATAAGATGTAATAAGACCTGAAATAGGGGCAGTGCCCTCTCAACTGAGAAGTTCTAGATAGGCACAGAATCTTTTCAAGGATATGTCTAACTAAATTCCATTTAAGACTTCCCTTTAAAGCATTAAATGTCTTTTCCTGTTTCAAACTAGAATGTGATCAGTTGGAATATTGGCGAGGAGCAGGTCATTAGCAAAAACTCCAATGAAGACAATTGGCTTTGGGTTTGATTTTCCTGTTTTTGCGGTTAGCTTAGCACCAGATGGTGCCCTAGTGAGTTCTGTATAAATAATACAATCATAGGGTTGAGTGATTCTCTACCAGTCACAGACTCAAGCAGAAAATAGCACTTGTCTTTCCATACGAGCCCATGTAGATTCTCTTATTGCTGAATTGTACTTATGCAGCTCTAATCCTTAAATTGTTGTTATGCTTGGTGGTTTTTTCCCCCTATTTCTTTATTGGGCAAGCAAGCAGCCAAATCCTCACTGTGACCCAGAGGGAAGGGCTACTGATTTGATGCTCTTTAGCTGATATATCCATCCACTGCAGAGAGGAGGCGAGGCAAGGAAGCAGAGATCTCTGCACTCCCTCTATTGTTCCTGAAAGAGAAGAATGGCCCCAACACTCCTTGACAGTTGGTGCACATTAGGGGGTGATGGAACGGCTTTGCTTACAGAAGCCCTGTGGCAACCCCTTACAGACTTCCAAGGTCCAGCTCAAGTGCCAACCTCAGCCCATGATGCTCAGTGATCTTTCCTCTTTCTCTGAGTTCATATGACAGTTAGGGTTTGCACCTCAAGATCCAGCTCTTCGTTATGTATTCTCAGGTATGATACTTTCCCTGTACCTCTCCGTTCGGATATAAGTCTTGTCTCACCTACAAGATTCTAAGCTCAAATCTATTTTCTTACAACCTGAACTACTTAAGACAGAATTGGGCATTTAAACGATTGTTGTTGACTTGATAATGCATGTGTGGGTCACAGCTCCCACACATTGGAGCACACGGTTTTAATGGTCAGTACCCCAGTCAGTGAGCAGAGTTCATTCATTATGGCACAAAGGATTCTAGTTTCTTAAGAGTGATAAAGAAAAAATGAAAATTGTCCCCTACTCTTCGTTTTCTTTTTACTGTCCTGAAGATTTGACCCATATAGTAGCAAACCACAGAAAAGGTGATGAAGCCCATTAGGGGAAAATAGGCAGAATCACTAAGAACCTTTCTTCTTTTGAAAGCTTCCTGTATTTTTACTTTGGAAGCACAAATAACCATATAATATATCCAACCTTCACATAGACCTGCAATAAAATTGACCCATTCAAGTGTCTTTCTTAGCAAGCTTGGGGCACGATTTCCAAGTGATTTGTACTTCTTATGTACTGGGTGTTTTGTGTGACCTCAAAAAAGGTCATTGGGCTATTCACATCAGGCTATTTAAACTAGTAATTTATTAAATATACTCAGAGGACTCATTTCATGTATTTTCCAAAATATTTCACGGCGTGCAGCAGAGTTCTCAAAGTGCGTCCTGTGGAATATTAGTATTCCATGAGATATGAATAGATGCTTCTTGAAAACAAATTGGTTGTTTGGTTGTTAGGAGAAATGTTACATACTCTATTTGCCTCTCGGAGCAGCACATAGCATATTAAAGGCCCCAAGGAGTCCCACAGCAAAGGGATTTGTTTAATTTGTTTGACTTGGCGTTTAACAAACATATTTGACCTTAGGAATAGAAATAATATTTAGGGAGTATCCTCTGCCAGGTATACAGCAGCCTACCAAATTTGCACAATAAGACTCTAAACTAGGTATTATTATCTGTATTTAAAGAGGGGGAACTTAGGTTCTGCTATGTTAAAGGGTTTGTTCTGGGTCATACAGTGAGAGAATCTTGTATAGTGAGTTCTCTTGTTGACTCTGCCAACAATTAGCCATGTATGAATATTTTCAACAAGTAAGTCGACCTTAATGTCCTTGTCTGTGAGTCACATTAAAATAATAATGTTGGTTTGAAGATGAAAGGAGTTGAATTTATATTACCATATTTTGAAAAAAAAAAAAAGTACCACACAGGTGGCATTTGTACTTTACAAAAATAGGAGGAGGAAGAGGGCAACAATTAGTCCCGGGAAGCAACGTTGTCACTCATAATGTATAATGCTAAGTGCTAGACTTTTTTAAAGTTTTTTATTTATTTTGAGAGAGACAGAGACAGCATGAGTCAGGGAGAGGCACAGAGAGAGAGGGAGAGAGAGAATCCCAAGCAGGCTCAGCGCTGGGCTTGATCCTATGACTGTGAGATCATGACCTGACTCGAAACCAAGAGTTGGACACTGAACTGACTGAGCCACCCAGGCACGCTATGCTAAGTGCTAGACTTTTAAGAGCAAGAACAACCACAAAATAGTTGTAGCTGCCTTGAATGCTCACCAGAACACGTACATTTTCATTTGTAGGTACTGTGTATTTGGAGTATAGTCAGACTCCCAGACTCATGGGTTGATCAAATTGGGTAGTATGGCATTAAGGTGACCAGTAGTCCTGTTGGGAAATGTTAAGACTAGAAATACATTATGACTAGATATTGCAGCTTTGATCCTTAACTGCAAGTTTCCTTGCTCCTATGGCTGTAAGCCAGAAGCTGAGCTTCCTTCAATTTATTTTTGTGTCATTCATTAAGTAGGCATTACATAAACCACTTGTGGCTCAGCCTCTGCGCTTCACCAGTTCTACCATATGGTATCTGATGCTTAGGACTCCATTGTCGCAGCTTGTCAAATTCACCGTATGAGGTAAACCCATTTTTACTTGGCCCCTTGCAAGCTTAATTTTGAGTGGTTTTGATGTCGATACCTTTTCGCCTTGATTTTTGAGTCTTTCTAACATTGTTCTACCTGTAAATTCTACAAATAGATAAACAACACAATATTTAATGTAATACATAGCACCATTCCCCTCTAAACCTATTCTCCATACCAGCCTGAATGTGGTGATGGGTTTATGACAAAGAGGAAGAGGACTGCTAATTAGACATCTACCTTGCCAAATTGGAAACTGATTTCCTCGTTACCTAAGTTGAACTGAATCCCGTTTTCAATCTAGAAGTAATTACCAAGGCAGCGCACAACTGAACTGAGGCAGACTTCATTTTGCATTCTGCATCCCTGAACTATCATTAGCTGATATCATAAATATTGATATATAGTATAATACTCCACCAAGTTTATTAAAAGAATAATTTAGAAGTCCATGGTGGTTTTATCATCCAGGGTTCTACCATTCTCAAAAGTGTGATGAGTGTTTCCGTGGTTTTCCTACATTTTGTATTTATGAGTTGTTTATGGCTCTGACATTATTTTATGCCAGAATCCATTAACCTTTAAAAAGTTTCTGATATGGTTAGGCACTATTGTCACCTCTGGTTTCTAGACACACAGAATGCATTCTAAAAAGAGGGGGTGGAACTGATAGCATTCAGATTCACTGGAAGCTGCTGTCTTCGGCCACTTGGTCTCTGAGGTGTATGCTGAATGTACTGGAGAGGGCAGAACTGCCTTTGATGTGATGACATTACAGTTCCTTTGTTAGAGCCCCAAATTACAAGCTTCATTCTCTGATAGCTATGATTTCTTGAAAGGTGCGCATCCATATCTTTACTGTAAAGAATAAAAGCGAAATAATGCCACTATTTAAAGAATGGTTTCAAAATATAAAAAAGGGTAATTACCATGGAATCTGTGCATAGCCTTAACGAGCTTATATTCCAACAAAAGCATTTCTCTAAAGGCGACTCCATGGGTAGATTAATGCTACTGTCTGGGATCTGCTCAATGGAGCTTATGGGACTGAATGGGATGGACAATAAAAAACAGACATAAAAACAAAAACCTCTTCCACTTCTTTCTAAACCCTTTCGTCTTTATGCAGCTCAAAAGATGAAGGAAGCATCAGAAATACTGCTTAGCACTTATTAAATCGTGAGCCTTCTGCTGCTAAGTGGTGACTTAGGAAAGACTGAGGCTGAAGTTAGGTCTTTTTTTACATTGATTCGAGGCTGAAATAAAGGTTTATGTCCTTGAAATGATTTGCTGGTGGTTGTTTATTCATTATTTTCTTTATATATTAAATAGGAAGTCCTTTGGTCTTCTTCAAGTTCTGGATGGGCTAATTAGCCATTTTGTAAACCAATATAGTACAGTATTTCATCTGGATAAATTAATTTATAGTCTTGCATTGAAATGTAATTAAAATGTTGTTGCAACTAGTTTTTAGTCCCTAATCAGCAATTGCTGTTACTCTGTACATGAATTGGATGGTAAATTTCATTAGCTTGTTTTCCTGGGCAAAAGATAGTGTCTAATCAGAGTCTCTGAGAGTCTCTGATTCACGAGGCTGCAGAGCAAACCCTTGACTTGAGCTTGCTAAGCAAAAGCTGTTTATGCCCCGTTTTAAAGATATAGGGGTGAAGATGCTTCTTTTTGTTTTGATAATATAATTTTCATTTCCTTGATGTTGTCTCTATGCTTGACAATACCTGCCTTATGAGCTTGAAAGAAATAAGGCTATTTTTTTTGCTGCAATTTAAGCCAGTATTCACTTATTTTATTCTTCCTACATAAGTGCCAAGTACAAGTGCAATCAATTCATCTGTTTGTCTGCCAATGCTACTGAAAAGTAAATTTCAACATTGAAGCTTATCCATTCACTCATTTATTCTGTCACTCAACAAATATTTATGTATGACTACACTATTCAAGGAATTCTGCTAAATAGACCCTGTGATGTGTTTTTGCAAACATAACAAGACAATTTCATAAGTTTAAAATTTGATGTTAGCCAAATTAAAATTTTAAAATATCATATTTTTAGCAGAATGAGGCCAAACTGGTGACAGTATTTACCAGTAAGCATAGTGCATTTTCACAACTCTAATACTCAGTACCTAATTGTGTAAAGAGCAACATATTTGCTGAATTAGTGACTTTTTTGGAAATTTAAATTGCTTGACTAGTAGCCCTTTAAGAAAACACTGACAGACTTTTCAGTAATGGGCTGTGCAATCATGTGATTCCACATCGCTAAGCTTTTTTCCTGGGAAGGCACATTACTTCAGGATCAAAATAAGAAATACTGTACTATGTTTGTGTTACAAACCTCAGTTTTAACACATTTAATAAATTAAATTGGACTAATTAAAAATCAGTGGGGCTTTTGGGTTGCAGAAGCTTGTTTAGAATTTTCAGTAACACCTTAGGTGAGATCTTTTTTTTTAATGCTTAGCGTTGCTTGACAACATTGTTTGAATTTGTAGAAATGAGGTTTTGTGATTGTTTCTATAAACACATATATGTGCACACACACATGCACACACCAATTGACACCCCAGTTCAAAAAAAAAAAAAAAAAGGTTGGGTCTAGGGACACCTCCCTGGCTCAGTTGGTGGAGCATGTGACTCTTGATCTCGAGGTTGTGAGTTTGAGCTCCATGCCGGGTGCAGAGACTACTTAAAAATAAAATCCTTAAAAATAATAAATGAAATAAAATCCTTAAAAGAAAAGAAAGTTGGATCTAGTCAAAACTAGTAGACACAACATAGTTAAAGAATCCATTTGTCTCATTCAAAGTATATCTTTGTCATTGGTTAGGCAATAGGCTAGCAAACTACTCCGGAGTGGGGGCTAGTTTACATTATCCTGAAAAGGGTAAATTAAGAGCAGACAACAGCTTCTCCCCTAAGGGTGTTCTTCGGCATCAGGTCACAACTATCACTCAGCACCACACACCCAGTCTTCAGCAGGTAGGTCCAGATGGACAACCGGCTTTCTAATGTGTGAGTGGTAGGGTGGTGCTGGTTGGTGGGTGTGGAGGCTAGACAGCCCTGGAGTTGAGGGCTGCAGCACTCTGTGGTGGCTGAGCACACAAAACGGGTACCAGGGGCGCCTGGGTGGCGCAGTCGGTTAAGCGTCCGACTTCAGCCAGGTCACGATCTCGCGGTCCGTGAGTTCGAGCCCCGCGTCAGGCTCTGGGCTGATGGCTCAGAGCCTGGAGCCTGATTCCGATTCTGTGTCTCCCTCTCTCTCTGCCCCTCCCCCGTTCATGCTCTGTCTCTCTCTGTCCCAAAAATAAATAAAAAACGTTGAAAAAAAATTAAAAAAAAAAAAAACAAAAAAAAAAAAAACAAAACGGGTACCACTCTTTCACCAGCTTCTCTGTGTCCTACTAGGCTCTTTTTTTTCTGCATTTCTGTCTCTAACATCTTTTCACCAAAGATTTAATAATCCTTCCGCCAATATTTTGTCATTAAAATAGTTGAGAAGACAGCCGCTTTGGAGCATGTGCTCATTGGAGGAGGTGGTTTTCCCATCACTCTGCTATTGTGGGGTTTCTCTAGAGAAGTTTCCCTCACTCGATGCTCTGTTCCAGGTGTCATAGAGAATTAGGGCTATTTATTAGTTTTAGTTAATCAAGTAGCATGTACTCCCAAGGGTAGGAAAAAATCTTAGGATCATTTAAGCCAGCGTTCATCTGATGTTTGGATTTGCTCCATTTTTATTATTATTATTATTATTATTATTATTATTATTGTTTATTTCTGAGAGAGAGCTCAAGCGGGGTGGGGGCAGAGAGAGGGGGTACAGATGATCCAAAGTGGGCCCTGCGCTGATAGCAGCTTCAGCATAGGGAGCCCAGTGTGGAGCTCGAACCTATGAACCAGGAGATCATGACCTGAGCTAAAGTTGAAGGCTGAACTGAATGAGCCACCCACGTGCCCCTGGAGCTGCTTTGCTTTCAAGAAGAGCCTAACAAGTAACTCTCCTTCCTCAGATAGCCCTTATTCAGTGTTTCCTCAGGGGCGTTCTCTTTAATGCCAGTCCCAAGAGGTACTTTACAAAAAGAAGTGTTCCATGGTCAGGTAAGTTTGAGAAGCAATAGTTCTCATTTAAGCTCTGAGTATTCCTACAGAAAACAGACTTATTTAAATGAACCTGCAGTTTCCCTCAACTGATTTTGTCATGAAACCTCTTTCCCCCTCATAACGTGTTAATATCTCATTCCACAGAAAGCGCTTCCAGTATATGTTGTTTCAAATGATGCATGTTTATTAAGGCAACTTACAATTGCATTGACTTTTTGGACTCCTCTATCAAGCTGACCTTTGACTCCTTGAGTCTTATATTTTAGTACAACTTGCTGTTCAGCCACATCTTCTTCATGTTTTGCCATGCTTGCTCTTTGGACTCAGGTGCCGGTCTTCTTTTCTTACATTTCATCTTTGTGGATTCAGCTCACCACTCAGGCTTGCCTTTTTGGATCCCGGCTGTGTCACCCTGTACATTCATCAGCAGTCTGAGATCTGTGCCATTCACTGATGTCATGAGCATGGAATCTACATCTTTACTCAATTTGTTGATTAGAAATGATAAACAGGACTGGGCAAGGTTGATATCATCTCATAAACCATCACCCTTTGGTTCCAGTCATTAATCTCCCTAATTAGGAACAAATCCTTCAGAAGAGAGTTTCCAATTGCTTCTAGTCTTTGTGGTTTGTAAACCTATTTTCTCCTACTTTTAGCTCCCTAATTTTGTTTCTAAATATAGTGGCCCATCAGCTCTTCATAAAACTGATAAAACCTCTTTTGAAGAAGTAATTTTGATCAAAATCCTGCTTTATATTTTGCAGAAAATAATTTTGGGATGTCTTATAACACCCGTGGTGTCTTTCTGTGCCTGGATAATTTAGTTTGTGTGGTTTTTAGTGTATTTGTATTGTAATTTCCTATCTGGAGGAACAGTCTCTTGAAATTGTATACACTAATTAGTGTAGTTTGTAAAATAATAGATACTTTTCACTGTGTGGGAGGTAAGGCTTTCAAATGCAGCATTTTAATATAATTGCTGTTTAAACATCATTTCACTTAAAAGACATGTATTCATTAATTTTTCTTATAACTGCATGTTTGGGTGATCTATTGTTAATTAATCTACACACAAAGCAAAAAAAAAAATCCAATGCATTTCCAAACCTTGCCCCAAAGTCCTATTTTTTCCCCAAACATCCTATTTTTAATGTAGTTTATTTATATTTATGTGCGTATATTTGCAAAGGTTTAGCCCGAACTGTTTATTTCCACTAAATAGAATCCTGGTGAAAAATTTTTACTTTATTTGTAAATCACTAGGGTAGTATTACTAGGATTTTGAATCTACTTTTTAATATCAGAGCATCTTTAGATTTTCATTGTTAATGTCAATTTAGAAAGGAGTATGTCATAGTAGAAAGCTTGAGTTCTGAGACTGAAAAGACGTGAGTTCATAATTGATAACATGACATTTTCTAGCTGAGTTACCTTCAGTAAGTTACTTAGTGTGTCTAAACCTCAGTTCTTCATTTGTAAAGTGGAGATGAGGGTGATGATGGATTCCATACCCCACAGGATTGCTTTGAAGATTACATGAGGAACAGTCAAATAAAACACTTACCACGTTGGCTCACACACACTGAGAAATGGATAAGTGGTTTTCAGTCTCTTAAGTTTCATCTATGAGCAAAACCCTCAAAATGTCCACAAGTTGGCATGTTACAGGTAAAACTTATTTGCACAGAACTCTGGCGATCAAAACGGTTACGTTTCTCAAAAGTCTTCAATTCTCGGAGCGCCTGGGTGGCTGAGTCGGTTGGGCATCTGACTCTTGATTTCAGCTCGGGTCATGATGTCGCGGTTCAGGAATTCGCGCCCTGCATGGGACTCCACGCTGGCAGCGTGGAGCCTGCTTGGGATTCTTTTTCTCCCTCTCTCTGCCCCTCCCCTGCTCATGCTCTCTCTCTTTCAAAATAAATGAATAAAACTTGAAAAAATCTTCAATTCACATGATGACTATGGGTTACATCACTTGACTCACAGTCATACAACACAGCACTATATGTGGAATTCAGACTGTTCCAGACAATCTATTTTATATAGCCACCATCCAGTAGTACCCAAAACATATCTGTCATGGCACTTACCAGAGGGCCCTGAAATGTAGATTGTACGTAGGATAATAGGGTCAACTGCCCTTGCATGGCCCAGACATGGTCCAGACATGGCCCAAGCAGTCTGGAGGAAGAACAAAACAAAACAGGCCCTTTCCATTGGGCATCTGACTATTCTGAATTTGTCAACGTGTAAATAGGCCTCTTTAAGATCATTTAGGTTTAGGATGAGGTTCTGGCTATTTTGTTTCTCTGTCAAAGCCAGATAATTTAACTAATATTTTGTCTGAGTACTTTTCATTTCTTAGGAACAGGCTAAGGTTACAAAAATATAGTAGGTGGTCCTGTGGCCCAGAGTAAAATGTCTTTGGGTGGAGTACACTGCTATGTAATATTAAAAGGGCAATGAGATTTAATGACCACCAATCCCATTTAAGGACCCAGAAGAGACCAACTGGCAGCCAAAGTTCTCTGGAGAGACAGCCCCAGAGAACAAATCTGAGGGATGATATCAAGCAGTCAAGGGCTTCAAGGATGCTTGTGCAATTTGTTTTCTGCATGAAGATGCCCTACTGAGGGGAGAGGACCTTGGGCTGAAGGAGACAGCCTGCACTCCACTCGCAGTTGGCCCTTTGTAGTTGTTCTGCGAGGAGATGGCACCGTGTTGGAATTCTTCCAGCCACAGGTGGTGTCTTGTTCTGTTTTGCACAGAGGTACTTCACAAAGAGTGTAGACCTGTCAGTCTCCACTCAGGCTTTTTTCTACCCCCATGTGCCTTCTGACTGTACTTTGAAGGGACAGAACCCTTTCATAGAAATTTGTCATGCGGTAGGGGCTGAGAAGGCATCACCTGGTGCTTCTCAGAATGATACTCTTGGTTCCCGCCATACTGTGATTATTAATAAAATTATATATAGTCACTCAGATGACCAAGGCTTTCAAATGCAGCATTTTAATATAATTGCTACTTAAACATCATTTCACTTAAAAGACATCTATTCAGGGGCGCCTGGGTGGCTCAGTCAGTTATGCTTCTGACTCTTGGTTTTGGCTCAGATCATGATCTCATGGTTTCATGAGTTCAAGCCCCTCATCAGGCTCTGCACTGGAGGCACGAAGCCTGCTTGGGATTCTCTCTCTCTCCCTCTCTCTGCCCATCCCCTACTTGTGCTGTCTCTGTCTCTCTCAAAATACATAAATAAACTTTAAAAAGTTTTTTTTTTTCTTTCTTTTTTCAACGTTTTTTTTTTTTTTTTTTTTTTTTTTATTTATTTTTGGGACAGAGAGAGACAGAGCATGAATGGGGGAGGGGCAGAGAGAGAGGGAGACACAGAATCGGAAACAGGCTCCAGGCTCCGAGCCATCAGCCCAGAGCCTGACGCGGGGCTCGAACTCACGGACCGTGAGATCGTGACCTGGCTGAAGTCGGACGCTTAACCGACTGCGCCACCCAGGCGCCCCTAAAAAGTTTTTTAAAAAAGAGATACATATTCGTTAGTTTTTCTTAGAACTGCAGGTTTAGGGTGGTGTCTTGTTAATCTCCACACAAAGCAAAAAAAAAAAAAAAAAAATCCAGTGTATTTCACACACTTGCCCCAAAGGTCCTATTTGTAACGTAGTTTGTTTATATTTATGTGAGTATATTTGCAAAAGTTTAGCCCCAACTGTATTTCCACTAAATTGAATCTTATAACTTATTCAGATGACCAAATACGCTTTTGGTCTTCACCCAAGGTTTCCTAGCTCACAGCCACCAAAACCCTTGGAATTTCCGAAGTGTTGAGAGTGATAATGGTGTCTTTTGTATGTTAATGATGTGACCTTTGGAAAGCCCTAAAGGTGGTGGCTGGTTGCCAGGGGAACCGACCAGGTGTTGAGAGTGGTGGAACTTTCAGTACCCACACCCCCAACCTCCAGGGAGGGGAAAGGGGTCGAATCGATCCTGTGGCCAGTGATTTAATCAATCATGACTGCGCGATGAGTCCTCCATAAAGTCCCAAAAGGACAGGGGTCAGAGAGCTTCCGGGTTGGGGCTGGTGAACAAGTGGAGGTTCCGCGAGAGTGGAGCATCTGGAGGACTTTGAAGGCCCTGACCCTTTCCGGTGCCCCGCCCTGTGCATCTCTTCCATCTGGCTGTTCCTGAGTTCCATTCTTTTATGATAAACTGTGATCTAGTAAGTAAAATGTTTCCCTGGAGTTCTGTAAGCCACTGTAGCAAATTAACTGAACCTGAGGAGGACGTCTTGGGAACCACTCATTTATAGCCAGTTGGTCCGAAGTACAGGTAACACCGTGGGCTTGTGGCTAGCATCTGAAGGGTAGTGGGGCAGTCCTACGGGACTGAGTCCTCAGCCTGTCAGAATCTGATGCTGTCTCTGAATAGGTAGTGTCAGAATGGAGTTGAATTATAGGACACCGAGCCGGTGCCCCTAGAATTGCTTGTTGGTGTGGGGACACCCCTTTCGTGCCCCACATTGGGAATGGAGTGTAATACTGGAAGAGTTCCACAATATCTCTAATAATAATACAAGGATCCACCTTAGTGATACGATGGAAAGAACTGAGACTTTGTAGTAAACCCAGGATTTTAATCCTAATTTCAACACTTTTTGGCTTTGTGACCCTGGTCAAGTTAATGAAAAATGTGGGATATACATCATCGAATTGACTCTATAACATTTTAAATGGTCATATATGCCGTGAATTTTCTTAAATTTCAATGTAACTTGGTCCATGAGTAGAAAGAAATGAATGACTTTTGAGACCAAGAAATGACTCTTTGCTCTTTTAAAGCAAAATAGTCATCCTGCCCACAATATTTACCCTAGGTAGAAATCTCTGGTCCATGTTGACTGGTAGAAAATATTTATGATTCTTATAATTGTGTGAGTTCTGGAGATCAGAGAACCATCTCGACTATAATGAACGCCTCTGGGCTTTAGAGGAAGTGACTCCTCTTGCTGTAATCTGGCCCACTGGGGTTTGAGCTGCAGAGAGGAAGCGTCCCACACCACTACAATTTGAATAGCTTGAAATTTGAGAGGAGCAAACCGGATCACTGAAATCAGTCATGCACTGTCCACTATGCCAGCCTTACAAGTGCATTTTAGAAATTGCTGTGTGGCTTACAAGAATCCTATTCTGTTAACAAAGCTTTTTTTTTTTTTTAATTTCCCAAGTAGAAAATTCTGTGGGGAAGAGCTAATTTCATACAGAATACACTTATGAGCAATAATATTCTAAGGTTGTTATTAACCCAGCAGTGGGAAAAACCAGCCGGAGATTCGAGGTAGATGTCATTGATAGAACATGCAGTGTATATAGATTCTGCAGTTGCTAGTCAGGCAGAAGTTGTTTAGCAGGAATTGAGTACGTAACTATAAACTCCGGTAGTAGCCTTATAACTCTTAGTAGTTCCAGGGGTATGGAAACAAGTCCTCCAGAAAATGATTTCCTTTCATGAAAATACTTTTAGTAAGTAACACTAAATCATTGAGAATGTTCTGTGTATTGTTTGCTGGTCGTTTTATAATTTGATCTGTGGTTCGCATATTTAAACCTGCTCTATATCCATCCCTTGTTATTTTCTGGTAGTACTTGGGTCAGAATCCACGTTAATTTGTGGTTTCTCTGGTTCACAAATTCCTACTTCTCTAGAGCATTTTACTTTCATTTTAGACCATAGAATTAAGTTTTCTCTAAAAATTGACTTTTCTAGCATCTATATTCCTTGAAATCACATCTGCTGTTGGATTTCACTTTCCTGAGCAATATTGTCTTTCATTTGACTCCTTTTAATGTGTCTTTGGTTTTTTATTGTTGCTTTCATTGACTACATTTTTGGGAGAAATGTTAAATTAGTTCTACAATTCTTTTCAGCTGCTATAAAGTCTACAAAGCTTTAATTGCAGACTAGTATCGGGAAAAATAATCATCTTATAATGCATAAAACACTTAATCAAGTTTAAGATGACCTTTCTTTTTCCTTTTCTTGATTGAATAGCTTCCTTCTGTTGGGATCCTTAGATTGACAAGCTAGTTAAGCAGGAAATGTGTTTGGTTGGTAGATTGTTTGAGTTGTCACATTCTAGAGAGTTTTGCTTTGATGTGTGCTTTGATTAAAAGAAATTTATATACAAGCGTGGGGCATAATTTCAGCAGTTGGTAGGGACTACCGGGAAATTTTTTTTTCTAATTTCATGTGGACATCTCTCTATTCAAAATATCACATTGGCAGATGCTGGCATAAATCTTTCCCAAGCAAAAAAAGAAGAAAGTTTTAATCATCCATTGTCCTAATTACCACGAAATCATTCATTTCTCCCCTTAAAAATAGTCTTCATGGTTTAAATTATAGCTCCACAGTGTATACAAAGGAAACACTTTCTCTTCTGTATTATTTTGGTTTAGATGTTGGGTTGCCTAAGTGATAGATTTGGATCTTATGAAACTATATTGTGAATGAACATTGGGCTAGCCCTCCTGATCCCTAAATGGCCTTCTTGAGGGCAGGTTTCTGGCTACCTGTCATTACAATCCCCATGGATCAATTCTCCTGACACCCTGGTGTCATTTGCTTGACACACTCAACCTACCTGGTCTCCTGTTCGTTGACTGTATTGCAGTTTAAGTTTCCAAACTTCACTGAGCCCTCAGCATTTCTTTTGTAAGACCATCTTTTTATCCCTCCAAAGTAAGCTTCTTTTTCCATTCTACTCAATAGCTGTCTCTAGCCATGTCTTCCTCCGTCCCAGTAGATGATTAGGCCTAATTTCTCCAAGAAAATGGAGGTTATCAAGCATGAACTCACTCAACTTTCCTCATCTCTCTCTTCAAAATATTGTCAAGCAGTTTTTTTTTTTTTTTTTCTCTTTCCCTCTTGTTTTTGCGTAACAAGCCTGGTTTGCCAATATTTTTGCAAAGGTCCTTTCACTTCCTACTTTTTTGCTGCAAATCCTATAATTCAGGCTGTCATCATCTGTCATCTTCTATCATTGTCTCCAATCTTGTCCCCCACCCTGCCAATCTAATCTCCACAGTATAGCTAAAGTGATTTATTATTCTAATCATGTCACTCCCTTGTTTCTAATTCTTTATTGCCTTAAGTTAACATCTAAAATACTTAACAGGGGCTGCCTGGGTGGCTTAGTTGGTTAAGCATCTGACTCTTGATAGAAGCTCAGGTTGTGATCTCACGGTTTTGAGATTGAGGCCTGCATTGGGGCACGTTCAGCGTGGAGCCTGCTTGGGATTCTCTCTCTCCCCCTCTCCCTCTCCTCCTCCCCTACTTGCTCACTCGCTCTCTCATGTCTCTTTCTCTCAAAATAAATAAATAAACTGAAAAAAAAAGAATGTTAAAAAAATAAAATACTTAGTGACCAAAGTCCCTCCTAATCTGTCTCATTATGTATAATCCCACTTTCCACCATTCCCTTTGCTGTAGTCATAGTCACTATTTTCTTGCACATACCATGTAGTTTTCTATCTTTATGCTTTGCCATGCAGCTGTCTCCGTTGCCTTTACCTAGATTGTCCATGTGAAGTTTTTCCCAGTAGGCCTGCCAGGCAGCATTAATTCCTGTATATATCCATGGTCCTCTTTGCCCTCTTTATTACAATGTCTCCACATTGCCTTGCAACTATTTGTTTATGTGTTTCCCTACTTCCCTGGTGAGCAATGTGTCTTAATCATCTTTGTTTTTCAAGCTTGTGACATAGTGCCTGACATGCTATGGACACTCCACAAATTGTTGAACGACTGGAAGAATGCCAAGTAAGTAGCACAGGTTTTATTTTGGATAGTTAGGCATAACTTGAAGCCTCTAACTCCAGATGCTTGAAGAGATAGCAGGCAGCTTTACAACAGAATTGGAAAACTTGGGGGTGGATGATGACATGGGTAGTGGTGGCAGAGGTAATTCCTGGATCTAAGGCCATACCCTTGTTGAAGCTTTTGTGTGGTGGTGGGGGGACTAGGCAGGGCAGGGATAGACAGGGAAGTAGGGAGGCACACTGAGTGGCTGACGACGATAGGTCCCTTCGCCATCCCATAACCTTGACACATACACCTTTAGATATCATATCTGGCTCTTCCTGTAGTCCTCTTACATAAATGTAGGAAGTCCATGTTTTCCATTTTTCTCCAGAAGTACTTACTCAAGGGGCCCTTCACTATGTTCCTCAAAGTCCTTTCCTACGCTCCTCCATGGCTATGCTTCTCCATGGCAGAAATACCAAAGGGAGGATAATTCAACTTACTCTCTTCTTTTTTTTCTTTAAATTTTTAATGTTTACTTATTTATTTTGAGAGAGAGAGAGAGAGAGAGAGAGAGCGAGCAGAGGAGGAGCAGGGAGAGAGGGAGAGAGGATCCCAAGCAGGCTCCGTACTGTCAGGGCAGAGCCTGACGCTGGACTCGAACCCATGAATCTGTGAGATCATGACCTGCGCAAAAATCAAGAGTCACATGCCCAACAGACTGAGCCACGCAGGCACCCCAACTTACTCCCTTCTTAAACTATTCCTATCTTTACACTCCTCCCATTTGTCTTTATCTCAGACAGCATGCCAAATATTTTTATATAGTTCTGTCTCAAAAGGCATTAAATAGATTTATCTGCCCATGAAGAGTCATGACATAAGTTAAATTATGAGCTTCTAAACTAAATTTGTTGAAAGATTTCCCCATGTGTTCATTGATTCATTAATTCACCAACTCGATTATGAGTGCCTACTGTGTGCCAAATCACAGAGTACTCAGAAACATGTTCATCATGACTTCCAGAGATGGTATATTCTCATATACAAGTTGAAATGATGCATTCCTCCTGCTTTTTAATTTTTAAATAGTTTTTTGGAGTTCAGTTACCAGTCATGTATAAGGATGAATCTTAGACCCAACTATCTTAAAACAATCTGATTGCAGGTGATTCCAGGAAAATCTTGACCAAACAGGGTCTTACAGAGAATTGGTTTTACCATTTAGTTTGGTAAAACCATAACAGAGGGATCTTTTGTTTTAAATTTATTTATTTAAATTCAAGTTAGTTAACATATAGTATAGTATTGGTTTCAGGAGTCAAGCCCAGTGATTCATCACTTACATACAACACCCAGGGCTCATCCCAACAAGTGCATTCCCCATTTAACCCATTCCCCCTGTCCACCACCTCTCCAACAACCCTCAGTTTGTTCTAAAAGGGGGATCTTTAACTGTGAGGCTGACCCTAAAGTTAGGAGCCTTCTCTAGAGATCTTTATAAGAGATCAACACCCCACTAAAATGTTACAGTCATAAACTTGGATTTGTTGATCTTTCTGAGGTCATTTGATCTCTAAGATCCTGTGGTTAGAATCCATGCTTGATATCACGGATTCTAATATAAACCTCTATTCAGTTCTCTGATCTCTTTTTTAAGATCCCATTTAGAAAACTGAACTAAAGCAGTATTTGGGATAATTTGGAATACAGTGAGTCCTGTTAACATCACTGGTAATGGGGAGAGAAGTATTATATCAAGATTTTCTTGGAGCACCTCGGTGGCTCAGTCGGTTAAATGTCTGACTTCAGCTCTAGTCATGATCTCATGGTTTGTGAGTTTGAACCCTGCATCAGGCTCCACACTTAGTGTGGGAGCCTGCTTGGGATTCTCTCTCCATCACTCTCTGCCCCTCCCCCACTCAGCTTTCTCTCTCTTTCAAAATACATAACTTAAGAAAAAGATTTTCCTATATATAGGTATTTTTGAATTTACGATTTGATTTGTGGTATATCCTTTCCTATTGTAATGACTTATGACATTGACATTTAGATTAAGTGGATTTGCTATTAGGAAAAGCTTATACTAGTGTTTTCTCTATACCCATTTTCCTTCAAGAGGGTCAGTTTTCCCTCTTTCTTCATTATAATCCTGTATTTTTTCTGACCTCTTTCCTGTTTTTTGAAATAATAGTTAAAAAATTAATAAACTATTTTTAGAACAGTTTTAAGTTCACAGAAGAATTAAGCAGATGGTACTGAGATTTGTTATTACTACACCCCCACCCTCACCAATACAGTTTCCCTTATTAACATCTTGTATTATTATGGTACATTTGTTACAACTGATGAACCAATAATGATTCATTATTAATAACTAAAGTCCATACTTTATTTAGATTTCCTTAGTTTTTACCTGATGTCTTGTTTCTGTTCCAGGATCCAATCCAGGTTACCCCATTACAGTGAGTTGTCATGTCTCTCTAGGCTATTCTCAGCTGAGACAGTTTCTCAGACTTTTTTGGGAAGGGGTGATTCGGGCAGTTTTGAGGAGTACAGGTCAGGTATAATGTAGAATGACCTTCTCTTGGAATGTGTCTTAATGTTTTTTTTTTCATGATTAGACTGAGGGTACGGGTTTTTGGGAGGAAGGACACAGAAGCCAATAAAATGCCATTTTCTTCACAACATATCAAAGATGCATATTATCAACAAGACTTACTGTTGATGTTGGCCTTGGATCACCTGACTGAGACAGTGTTTATTAGCTTTCTCCACTATAAATTTATTTTTTCTCCCTTTCTATAGTATACCCTTTGGAAGGAAATCATAGTGCACAGTCCACACTTAGATTCCACCTCCTTGAAGGCAGAATATCTACATCAGTTATTTGAAATACTGCACCGAATATTTGTCTCTTCTCTCCCATTCATTTGTTTATTCAGTCATTCATTTATATCCATATGGATTCATGGATATTTCTTTTCTCCTTTGGGTTATAATCCAATACTATTGTTTGTTGCTCAAATTGTTTTTGGCCATTAGGAGATCTTTCACTTGGTTATTGTGCCCCTTGGACATATCCCCACCAATGTTAGGATATTTGTGGGTTTTTTTAGCATTTACTTAGTTTTTGGAACAACGGGATGCTCCTATTTTTTATTTTAATTTCATTTTGCATATTGGCCTCTTTGCTTTTAATATCAGTGATCATTGTAGATGTTGTTAAAAGACCACAGATGACCAGAAACAGCTGATTAATGGTTTAGAAAAGTAGAAGGACCTCATGCCTTTATTACTCTTTCACCTATGACTTCATATCGTAGTTAACAAGAACTCTTCTTGTGCTTTATATTAATTTCCCCCCAAACTTAACTGATTTCTATATCAGAAAACTGGAATTGTGGGTGATGACTTTAACAGATTTATAAAACATTGAGGGGATTTTAGAGTCACTGAGTCAACCTTACTTAGTCTTCAGAAAGAAGTAGTTGATAGGTTTGTGCCCAGCCATCAAAAGCATTAGTTATAATTAATGAGTTAGAAGAGAATGCTTTTCTATATAAAATATTGAAAATATGATATATTGTTTAAATAATTGAAAAGCCATGTACATTATGTCCTAATAGTAACTTAAAGGGAGACAGTGGACATTGAATGACAAGACAATGATTTTAAGAAAAAAAAACCTTGTCAGTTTACATGTATTGCCTATGTATGCAGATATTGTCAGTTATACATACATGACATTACAGATGCTTGTGATACTAGTCTTCTTTTGTAACGTCTGTCTGTCAGCATTTTCATAATAAATCTACTTTTCAAGGGCATATAACATCTTCTTTAAATTTTTGTTTAGGATTTAAACTTGCCAAACACAATTTCAGACTATGAATCTTTTTTTTGAAAATTTAATCAGAATCATTGTTTTTGCCCCAGTGCTTTGACTTTTGTGATAGCTACTTTCTTTCTTCTTGTGTCTTGATAAACGGTTTCTTTCTCATTTGAGAATGATGACTGTTGAATGAGAACACTGCCTTAAATTCTCTGAGTTTGATGGTTGGTATATAACATCATAACTCTTTGATTCTACAGCAGGCAACTTCCAGCAGAGAATATGTTTTCTAAATGGCAATAAGTGTTTCTTCTTTTTTTTAATGGCCTATTAACATGGTCCCTGTGTGTTGTGCTGTACTTCTCTGTTGATGGATCAGCAATAACCAGTTCGAAATTATCCTTATGAGAAAGGAGTCTATTGGCTTTCTCCTTAAAAATAAATATCTTCAAATTCTAAGAACAATTTTAACAAGAAAAATATGAGGCTTATATTTTCTTCAAAACCACCAAATTTTCTGGAGAAACAAATTAAAATTTGAATAAATGGAGAGATATACCATGTTCTTGGCGAGGATGTCTGAATATTTAAAATCTATGTTTTCTCAATTTAGTTGATTTATAGGTTTACAGGTACAGGAAAGTCAAAATTAATTTATAAATTTCATATAAATTCAACAGAAATTTCTGTTCACTCTTTAAACAATGACTCTGAAGTTCATTTTTGAAGAATAATCACATTTTAATTGTTAAAATGTGTTCTAAAAACATCAATAAGGGATATTAAAATACGCCAGTTAGCAATAATTACTAATGTGGTAAGGTTGTAAGAATGGAAAGGTGAATAAAACGAACTAGATAGCCTTGAAAAAATAATATTTTATGATAAAAGAGCATTATAAACAATGGGAAAAGAATCACTTAATAAATAGTTCTTGGAAAATTTGGGAGGTGGGAGGAAAATTTGGGAAAAATTGGGGAGGTGAGGGATTTGCCATAAAATCTCAGGTTAGAGTTTCACTTCACACTATATGCCTAAATACATTTTTGAAACATTTAAGAGTTAAATGTTTTAAAAGGTTCAAAATAGCAAATAAAGTTGACTATTAAATTGATTTTATGATGAGAAGAAATCACAGAAAGAGGATGATTTAAATCTATAACAATATTTTTTCTTAAAAAATTTTTTTTTAATGTTTATTTTTGAGAGAAAGAGAGACAGAGAGAGACAGAGTGCAAGCAGGGGAGGGGCAGAGAGAGATGGAGACTAGAATCTGAAGCAGGCTCCAGGCTCTGAGCTGTCAGCACAGAGCCTGATATGGAGCTCAAACTCATGAACCCTGAGATCATGACCTGAGCTGAAGTCAGATGCTTTAACTGACTGAGTCACCCAGGCGCTGCAAACAATATTTTTTCTTAAAAAACATTAACAGAATGAAAAGGCAAATCATAGTCCTAGAAAATAATATACGCAATGTATATAGCAATGGCCTAATTCCTGTAATATGTAATTTCTCTTATAAATCAATAAGAAAGGGATGCCTGGGTGGCTCAGTTGGTTGAGTGTCTGATTTCAGCTCAGGTCATGATCTTACAGTTCCTGAGTTTGAGCCCAGCATCAGGCTTGCTGCTGTGTGCATGGACCCTGCTTCAGATCCTCTGTCTCTCTCTCTCTGCCCCTCCCCAGCCTGTTTGCATGCATTTTCTCTCTCTCTCTCTCTCTCTCTCTGTGTCTCTCTCAAAAATAAATAAATCTTTAAAAAATCAATAAAAAGATGAACACTTACATAGGAAAATGGCAAAAATGTGAATAGGAAATGAAAAGAGCTAGAAAATAAACATTTGGAAAATACAAGTAGAAATTAAAAGCAGATTCTTTCTCTGCTGATCATATTCACAGAGATTAGAAATAATATTAAGTTCTTGTGAAGGTGCTCTCTTCTAGACATCTAGAGGAGTGTTAATCAGTATAATCTTACCAGAAAACAAATGTCAACATGTACAAAGAGCCTTAAAAAACTGTTAGGCTTTAACCCAGGAATCTTGTATCTAGAAAACAGTGGAGAAAAAAATCTCTGGATGTGGACAAATCGATGCAAGGACAATCATTTTATCATTATTACTAGTGATGAAAGACTAAAACAAATTTAAATGCCAACAAGATGGAAAGAAACATTTAAAAAGTTATGGTACATTTATTGTAATAGGATAATGTATAGGCATTTGCAACCTTCTTGTGTACATGATTTCAGTTGTCATATGAGTAGGTAACTTTTTTTATCCTGAAGATTTCATCCCTGAGCCCGATCAAATTAAAAGACTGGTATTTGAATCAAGGACACTTTACAGAGTTTCCAAAACTCTAGTCACTATTCACTGGTTTACATGTTGGATCTTTTTGCCTGGGTCAGGATGAAGCTCTTTGCTTTTTTCTGGGTGTCAAATTATACTTGTGACTTACTTTTTTACATAACATAACCCTGAAAAGACTTCTCTGAAGTCTAAGACTCAGCTTGTCCTTCCTGGTAGGCACATCAAAAGGTTGACCATTCACTTTCCTAAAACTCTCTTGTCTTTACTGCTTGGTCATTACTCTCTCCTTGTTGTTCACCCGTTTTTCTAATTGTCCCTCTGCTGTCTGCCTAGTATGATGGGGGATGTGCCATGTAGGTTCCTCAAACAACCCTCTGCCATTCAAAATGACTGTACTTTGGATTAAGACACTTACTCCATCATGAAACAGAATGATGGGCATGCGATTTGGGTAGCAGACCCCAGCTCTGCTACCAGCTAGTGGACTTTGGGCAGGTGATTCAGCCTCTCCGAGCCTTAGTTGTAATGGATTAAGAGATAAAATGCATTGGTTCATTGCCTGAGATACAGTACACAAATAAATTGGTAGCTATTATTACTATTTTGTATTAGGGACTGCAGGAGACCAATTTCTAAAGAAAATACTGATGTTTTTAGGAAAAGGTACTTTAGCGTTATCATTAGCAGCTAATGCTACCAGAAGGACTCAGTATCAGCTGAACTGCCATTCTAAGTTACTTAAGTTACAAAGGAAAGAATTGGCTCTCAGGAAATGTTCTAAGCAAGTTGCACTTAGAGATCATGTTTCATCCACCTCTCCATCCCTAGCACCTACCACAGTTCCAAGTACATAGTAGTACTCAATAAAGGCTTGTTGAATAGATGGATGGAAGGATGACCGACTGGCTGGCTGGCTGAGGTGTGACAAATCAAAGCCTGAAGTAGCCAGGGAGTAATGTCAAAGAACCTAGTGCATGTGTATTTGGAGAAGAGAGGTATGGAGGAAGAGAAGGGAAGGCTCAGACAAAGGGAGATGGAAGGGTGTGAAAAGATACCTCTCAGTGCCTTTTGGTATCTTCTAAAATACAAGGATTTGGGGGGGGGCTGTCAGGTTGGTACTGTCATGGATTACACACACACACACACACACACACACACACACACACACACACACTTATTTATTGTAGGAAGTCCTATCAGGATTTCAGATGGGTATATTTTTCCATAGTCATGACCAGAGTAGGGAAGCCCAGAGGTGGTAGAGGAGTCAGGACCCATAGATGTGGTGTTAATCAGACTTGACTGGGGAGGGTAACAAAATAGATTCCAGACCCTAGGAATTCAGTAATAAAAATGTGACTACAAGGGAGTATTAAACATTCATTGGGATTGGAATATGATAATTATTTATGCGTTGTAAGTAAACCAAAGAGTAGATGCATTTGTTCAATGGGAAACCGAATCTTTGTGAAAAGACCCCAAGAGATGTTGGGCTTTTTTTTTTTTTTTAGAGAGAGAGAGAGAGCAAACACAAGTGATCGAGGGGCAGAGAGAGAAGGAAGGAGAGAGAATCCCGCAAGGGGCAGAGAGAGGGAGAGAGAGTGTGGAGCCCAAAGCCGGACTCAAGCTCACCAGATGTGGGACTCATGCTCACCCAATGCAGGGCTCAAACTCACAAACAGTGAGATCATGACCTAAGCCGAAGTCAGATCCTTAACTGACTGAGCCACCCAGGCACCCCTATTTATTTATTTATTTTTAAATGTTTATCTATTATTTTAAGAGAGAGGGAGAGAAAAGGAAAGAGAGAGAGAGAGAGAAAGAGAGAGTAAGCACCAGTGGGGGAGGGGCAGAGAGAGAGAGAGAGGGAGAGAGAATCCCAAGCAGGCTCAATGCTGTAAGCACAGAGCCTGATGTGGAGTTCCATCCCATGAGCCATGAGATCATGACCTGAGTCGAAATCAAGTGTCAGATGCTGAATTGACCGAGCCACCCTGGTGTCCCAGTGGGGATAAATTTATAAAGAATGTAAGCCAAGACAAGGGACTAAAGAATGGTGTGGTAGAACTGCAGTGTTATTGTAACTGATGGCTAAGGGTCTTTGCTCTGAGAAAGTGACACTTGTACAGAGACATGATGAAAGTGTCTGAGCCAGCCATACAATAACAGCCGGGAGGGGAGCAGCATTGGAAACAGTTTGATTAACAAGTGAATATGCCCTAATGTAGTATTAGAGCATTAGAAGAACAGAAAGTAAGCCAGTAAGGCTAGAGTTTAGTGATATGATGGAGGCAGGGACAGTTTGTATGGGGCCCTGTAGGCCATGGTGGAGAATTCATTTTGAGTTTGATGGTAAACCACTGGAGGCTTTTAAGCAGAGGAGTTAGGTGAGCCAATTTATGTTTTAGAAAGATTACACTGGTTGCTGGGTAGAAAGAAATTTTAGGGAGGTGAGAATTGAAACAATGAGGCTAGTTGAAAGGTTTTGTCAGAGTCTGAGTGCAGGCTGAGGGTGGTGTAGCCAAGAGTGGGAGTGGTAAAGGTGGTGAGGCATGACTAGGCTCCGAAGATATTTTTTTAAGTTTATTTTGAGAGAGAGAGAGAGAGAGAGAGAGAGAGAGAGAGAGAGTGAGAGAGTGAGTGCAGGCACACAATCATGGGAGGGGCAGAAAGAGAGAGAGAATCTCAAGCAGGCTCTGTGCTGTCAGCACAGAGCTCCATGTGGGGCTGGAACTCACAAACTGCAAGATCATGACCTGAGCCGAAATCAAGCTGAAATGGGACACTTAACCAACTGAGCCACCCAGATGCCCCGCCTAAAAAGATATTTTGAAGGTAGACCTGGTGTAACTTGATAATTGACTGGCTGTGGGGTAGGAGGAGGAAATTTTCTTTGGTCAAAGCTTCTTCTAGCTGGACTAAGAATTAAATTAACATGAGACAGATCAACAGGAGAACATCAAATTTAGTTTTGTACATAAGGGGAATCCACACAGACGTGGCATTTCAAGACAGGCAACATGAAGCTTATATGACATTCCGAGCTAAATAGAGGGGTAGGGGTCTGGGGATACAAAGAGGAGGAAGACCATTGGTAGGCAGGTGAGAGGAGATGTTGGGAAAACAAAGGTTTCCCTGTTAGGCAGATAAATTTCTTAGATAAAGAGGAATCTCTCGCAATAGCTCTCTTCCTGGTACAGGCTCTCCTTTTCCAATGTAAGTTTGGGCAGTTGAGGAGGACGTAAGAGGTTTTCCTGAATCTGCTGGGGTTTGATTGCTTATTGCACAATCATCATCATGCCAAAGTGGCCCATCTTGGGGTGGCCTGCCCTTGGCCCTTAGCCAGTTTGGAAAGAGGAACAAGCAAGGGCATCAAGGTTTTTGGTCTGAGTAACTGGGTAAGTAATAATGCCATTTATAGAGATGTGATTATAAGGGTGGGGCAAGTTGGGGAGGGAAATCAAGGGACAGATTTTGAACATGTTAAATTTGAGATGCCTATACTGTAACCAAGTGGTTATTAGGAGTATGTAGTTGGGTTCAGGGTGTGGTCAGGATTGAAGTTGTAATCTGAGGAGTGGATACATACAATTTAAACTATGGGACTAGATGAGATAATCTAGGGAATGAGTGTACATAGAGAAGAGAAGAGGTACAACAAATATGCATTCCATAGAAATTATCCTTGCCAAGATTTATTCAGTCAACAAGTATTTCTGAGTGCTTATTATATGCTAGGCACTGTTCTAAGCTCTGGGGATATAGTGTACAATCAGTTAGATAAAGCTATTGTCCTTATAGAGCTTAGAATGAAAAGCTACATGGCTAATAAGAGGATCAGAACCAAAGGGTTGCCCAGAAAGATAGATTAAAATGTTGAGCTTTGTAAAAGAATGTTGTATTCTTTGTGAGAGAATAAAATAAACCTAACAACTGTTAAGTCAAAGTACCAGAAAACTGAGAAAATGAGTATTCAGGATATGTATGAGATGGGGGGGAAGCAGAGACTCCGAGTCAGGGATACCCTCAAGAGTGAGGTTAAATATCTCTGGAGAACATACAGGTAGAGCTAAAGCCTTGAATAGACATTTTTGAGCCTATTGGGAAAATGTCTTTCATGCAGAGTAGATATGGAATGGAAGTACATTCACGTTGCGCCGGAACAGATAGCCTGGAGGCACAAGTAGAGAAAATACCAGAAAGACAGGGGTTATGAGCTCAGGTTCCAAAGTCAGACCGACATGGCTTTGTATTTGCTACCTTCAGCTATATGATATAGGCAACATACTCTTTCTGAGTCCCAGTTTTCCTGTCTATAGGACAGGAAAGAAAAGTTCTGAACTCATACGGTAGATGTAAGGATTAAAGTGGTAAGGTATGGAAAATATCTAACAAGATGCCTTGTATATAATAAACACTGAATAAATGTTGGGTTATAGTGATATTGATTCTGATGATTATAAAGTTTGAAAATCTTCTACAGCTGAACTAGTATTGCTCTCCATCAGGCTGATATTTCCTCCCAGCAAACTGAGTAAAGAAATGGGGTTAATGAGGCCCATAGGTAAACTGTGTTGATGCTTGGTAAATATGCCTGTTTTTGCACTTTTGTGATTTTTGTTCTCAGTTTTACATCTTATCCTCTCTACAGCAATGCTTCTCAAACTTGAATGTGCACAGGAATCACCCGGAGACCTTGCTGACAATTCAGATCCCCATTCAGTAGGTCTGGCGTTGGGACTTGAGATTCCGCATTTCTTAACAAGCTTCCAGGGGATGCTGATGTTGGTGCTGCTTTCAGTGAACCAAACTTTGAGTAGTATTGAGCTAGAAAACTTATCTGAGCTCTAGAAAACGTAGTAGAGGTGGGGCAATCAGTGATCTGAGTCTCAAATAAGTGAGGCATGCCAGCCATGATTAAACCTGCTTCTCATCTCCCACCTCAAGTGGTTCTGTTTTGGCACACCCAGTGTAAAGAGAGGATTTGGGGGTGGCAAATGGAGTTATAAAAACATGAATGCTGCACATGATCCCTTACAGCCTCCATGTTGCCCTGAAACAGATGTGAGTGCACAGCTGTCTAGTACAAAGAGAGCTTCTGAAGAAAGTCTCTATGGAGCAATATATCTTACTTTTATCTTTCTCCTCTTTATGATGTTTTCTTTTCTCAATCCCATGAAAGATCATATAATGGGATTTTATTGTAGCCTGTTTGAATGAATAGGACAATGGAGAAATAATGTCAAGAAAGTGTTCCCACAACTAAGAGTTTATCTGAGAAATGTTTGTGGTGGAACATAAGCAACCATTAAAAATGAAATTTGGGCAAGATGAAAAATCATTCAATATAAATTGCATATTGTTTATCAGAAATACTTGTAATATACAGAAAGATTTTCATTATGATTATTAAGATTAAAATGTGGCTATCAAATACATTGTTCCAATATGACCAGCATATTTTATTGTAAAAATGGTCCTTCCTCAAGAAAGTTGTCTGATAAATAGAGATTGAAATAGACAGTATACTCAGATGCTACTGAATATCCTCAGATATCTTGCTTTTCAGCAAGTAAAGCAGAAATTGATGGTGACAGTGTTCCTGGTTTGTTGGCCTTTTCAGTGTGATCCACCCTTTTAATGAATGAAACATTGAGTTTTATTCTGTTAAGAGGCATTTATGATCTTTGTATATTGTCCAGTCTTTCCTTGCTGTTAAAGATCATTGAGTTTTTTATTTTTAATCCACAATCCTGTATTTTTTCTGTACCTGACTGATTGGTATGAGAGGCAGTATAGTGAGGTGTTGAAGAACGTGGGCTTTAGGAAATGTTTGAATCCTGCCACTGGGATTTATTACCTAGTGTGACTTTGGAGAACTAACGTAAGCTCCTGCTATGAGTTTTCTCAACTGTGAAATGGGAATAATAGTACCTGATTTATAGGATTGTTGTGGGTAATACATGAGTTAATATATGTAAAACAACCAAAACTAATGACCAGCATGTTTGTTAACCCTTACCAAGCATTCAGAATATCTTGGAGAGTCTTAGTAATGATGTTATGTGATAAACCATTTTGTGTCAGTGCTCATGTTTTATCTTCCCAGTCAGACTACAAACACATTTTTAAGTATGGGGACAATATCTTTTATTTTCTGTTTATTTCCTTCAATACATTATTTCTGTATGTTTGCCGTCATCACTGTAGATTTGGTTTGCAGATGCAGCTACGAAGAAGTGCATTATAAATTAAAAATTGGAAAGTGCAATTAGGAAACACTGCCATCAATAAGCAGTGGGTAATGAGGTGGGGCAAATGGAAAGCACATATTTTCTCACTAATAATTAATACTAATTATAAGAAAACTGTTTATCAAGCACCCATTTTACTGTGTTTAGACACTTTATGTCATCTCTTTTGTGCTTCATAATTATTCTATGAATTGGAAAATGGAAACTCAGAGGTTTAGTAGCAAGTTAGGATTCAAACTGATCACTCACTAATTGCAAAGTCTTCATTGCCTCATCTCTGTTTTTAAAATCTGAAATGTGGGGAGACTGGGGTGCTCAGTCAGTTAAACGTCCGACTTCGGCTCAGGTCATGATACCATGGGCTCGTGGGTTCGAGCCCTCTATCGGGTTCTGTGCTGACAGCTTGGAGCCTGGAGCCTCTTTAGGATTCTGTGTCTCCCTCTCTCTCTCCCCCTCCCCCTCTCACACTCTGTCTCTCTCTGCCTCTGTGTCTCTGTCTCTCTCAAGAATAAATAAACATTAAAAAAAATTTTTTTTAATCTGAAATGTGATTCTTGGCTAAAACAGCTGAATTGAGTTCTACTTCTCACTAACCATGTGACAACTTGGAATTCAGTACCCATGCTTGTACAGAAAGACTCTCTAAATCTAAATCTAAAGCTTCTTGGTAAAAGACTTCAGCCTTTGCCATTGCCTTGCCAGGCTGCTTCTCCTGTCTCTAAAACCACATGAGTTGATAATTTCCTCCAGAGTCCCTATGGTTGGTGGCAGCCCCAGGTTTTGTCCTCCCTTTCTTCATAGGTATAAGTTATCATAATGCATTTCTGATTTTCCATTCGGTGAAAATAATCCAAATACGAAAACATTGTATCTCTCTGTTGTGACACTCTGGCTAGCTATTGCATTTTAATTAGTAAGTACTACTCTGAAGCAGTGGTGCAGAACAGAAAGGGAATGATCAGTATTGGTGGTTCAAGGCTAGTTGTACTATAATGAGCATCTTGGACATAAACAGGATTACTTCAGTTGATT
Organism: Panthera onca; assembly: GCF_046562875.1. NCBI lineage: Eukaryota > Metazoa > Chordata > Mammalia > Carnivora > Felidae > Panthera > Panthera onca. The sequence goes on from NC_138357.1 coordinate 26,543,238, forward strand.
CATAGTCTTGACATTAGCAGATTATTAAACCTGATAATCTCCTAGTTCTACTGCGTCTGGGGCCAATAATTTCAAGGGATTTTCCCTTCTCTCCTGATCACTTTTCTTCCTTCAACTATTCTTGTGGGAGTGCGCGATGGATGGAGAGGTTGATTAAGGGTAGGAGTAGAGATGGTGGTAGATCAGAGAGTAAAAAGATCTGTGAATGTACTTTCTTATTCCCAAGAGTCCTTATCCTTAATATGAGAATACATTTTGCTTTATATTGATTCTGTCACCTGAATAATATGTATCTTTGAAGTTTTGATTAGAGATCCTTCATCATTTTCTTTTCTTCCAATTTGAGTATCATTTGCAAACTAGGGAATGTTTTCAATATCCTCATCCAAATAATTACACTCATATAAAAAATCTGTTAATGAAACATTAGAGCTAAGGGTTTAATTGCTGAAAAATCAACTCTCAGAGCTAGAAAATTCAGTTTAGGTTCCATGGCAACAAGATCTATTATTAACTGTATCAATGTTATCTAATAACATTTTGAAATTAACAGGCTAGTTGAGGGACTTGAAGGACTATATATAAGGTAAGGTGCTATTTAAAAATAAAATAGTCTGTTTAAATAGTTTCTCTGGATGAAAATTATGGAAGACTTCCCGTTCCTTCCAATTATTTTATTCCTTATCAAATTTTATGCTTGTTTCTCTATCAGTTAATGAGAAAATGCTCCATTTCTTTTGAAATATGACAGTATTTAATGTCCATGAGTCATATTTCTGTCTCACTTTTTTCTAAAGAAAAAAACCAGCAGAAAAGGAAAATGCAAACACAAACTTAATGAAGTAGGAAAGCTGCTATAGGATGTGTCCTGAGAAGGGAATCTAGGAGAGCAGATTGTCCTTTGAAAGAAAGAGTTCTAGACATGAGAAAATATTTGTGAAATGTTGAAGCATGATAGGGATGACAGAGGCATCTCAAGTTGAGTAAAAGATTTTCCATACTTATTTGCTACCAGAAGGTGAAAACTGGCTTAGGTTAATAAAAATGAGTGGAGGAAGGTGGTAAGAGTTTTTAGAATAAGCATATCATTGATATCAAGGCAAACATGATTGAATGTTGAAACTGCTGAATGTATGACTGAGAACTTTTAGTAAGCGTATTGAAAAGATTCAGGAGTGGGAAGCTCTGCTGAGATTTTTCTCATTCAAACAATGCCCATGCTACAGATGGCAAAACAGGGGCCAGGGCCAGGAAGCAATTTTCCCACTGGCACAAGGCATAATAGTAGCAGCCTCAGCACACAGGAAAGTGCTAGGCTCCACCCTCCAGAGAAAAAACATATCGCTATGAGAGAATCCTTCATGATGATGGTATTGAAGCACTTTGTTTCAAATATAAAACATGTATGTGTACATATATATATATATATATATATATATATATGTATATTTATTCATCACTCTGTTGTTTAACACAGGGGATCCAAACCAAAATGACATGGTATTTGCCCATGAGATGCTTTTTATCAATTTGGGAAAACACGATCTATATTTACATTAACATCATAGAGGACAAGTCCACATTCAGGTGAGACATAGGGATCTAAAAAACTACATGGTGCAAACTATATACATGTTGGCCGGGGCAGTAAATTCCAAGCACATGTAGATATTTCCAGGGTGAGGTGACTCTAAAACATGATGGGGCTTCAGCTGCTCGTGCTGTACTGACACTAAAGGGAAAGATGGAAGATTGACCTTAATAAGAGTAGATATTTAGGTTAATAATAAAGAATAATTTTCATTAATTAGAAAAAATATTAAGAGCTTTTTATAATACTTTTTGGGATTGAGAAGAAGTCAAATGAGTTAAAGTATACACTTCTTGCCCTTCCTTACTTTATGGTTTAGTGTTAGATACAAGGTATCTTTGAGGTGTAAGACATAAATACGGAAATTGATGACTACGTACGCAAGGAGAGACATAAACAGTCAGTCAGGTGAGCAGTTTAGAATGATCTCAGTGAAGGGAGACTGAGGATTAGTGACAACATGGTGATGTGGAAATACTGTAAGCCATGGAGTCATATAGATTGGGTTCAAATGCAGGCTTTGATGTTTATCAGGTATCTGACTTTGCTGATCCTCTGTTTATTGTATCTGTAAAACTAAGGATGTAATACCTAACTTTTAAGGATGCTGTTAAGGTCATCAATAACGGATGCAATGGTATGGGATTTCTTTTTGGGGTAGTGAAAATGTTCAAAATTTGATTGTGGTGATGGTCGCACAACTCTGAATATACTAAAATCCATTGAATTGTATACTTTAAATAGGTGACTGATTATATATATATATATGTATATATAATTATAATTGTCAGATATACATATCATATATATGTTATCAAAAAAGTTCAACATAAATTTACTATATGATCAAACAATTCTACTCCTAGGTATATACACAAGAATAAAAAACAAATAGGTACACACAAAAATTTCTATTTGAATGTTCTTAACAGTATTATTCCTGGTAGCTGAAAAGCAGACACAACCCAAATGTCCGTCAACTGGTAGTGGATGAGGAAAATGTAATACATGCATACAATGGATATACTGTTCAGCCCTAAACAGGAATGAAGCTCTGATAACATGCTACAGCATGGATGAAATTGTCAAAAACATTATGCTAAGTGAAAGAATCCAGAGGTAAAAGACTGCATATTGTATGATCCCATTTGTACATAATTTTCTGAAAAGGCAACTCTATAGAGACAGATAGTAAATTAGTGGTTGCCAGGGACTAGTAGTGGGAGCAGGGAGGGACTGCAGATGGCCACAGGGGGATGCTTTTTTGGGGGTGATGTAAATATTCCAAAATTGGTTTGTGGTGATGATTGCATAACCCAGTAAACTAAAACTCATTGAATTGTACATTCTAAATAGGTGTGTTTTATGGTGTGTAGATTAGATCTCAACAAAACCGTAATGGATTCAAAGTGTCAAGTAATATATGCTTAAGAGATGGTAGCTTTTATCATTGTTGAAGCACTCAGGAAAGGCCTTCTGAAGGAAGGGGACCTTTATTTTTTTATGTTTAAAAAGAATTTTATTTACTTGTAGACTTAAAAAAATGTTTATTTTGAGAGAGAGAGCACGAGTGAGTGGGAGAGGGGTGGAGAGGGGGGAGAGAGAGAACCCCCAAGTAGGCTCCACGCTGTCAGCACAGAGCCCAGTGTTGGGCTCGAAATCACAAAACGCGACCTGAGCTGAAGTCGGAGGCTTAACTGACTGAGCCACTTAGGCACCCCCTTAAATTTTATTTTAGAGAGAGAGAGAAGGTACAGGCAGGAGAGAAGGGCAAAAGGAGAGAGAGAGAGAATATCCCCATGTGGGCCTTGATCCCACGACCCTGGGACCGTGACCAGAGCTGAAACCAAGAGTCCGACGCTCAACTTTCTGGGCCACCCAGGAACCCCAGAAGAGGACCTTTAATAACGGGTGATAGATAGAGTTCGGCTAGAGGATGGGGAAGGGAAGAAGGAAGGATAGGGAAATAGTATAAGCAGTAGTCTGAGTGAGAAATAGGCCTAGTGTAATTAGTGTTGCTCTAGAGCTGACTAGAGTACAGAGTTCGGATGAGGAGGGGCTGTTGGTAGATACGGAACTGCTGGAATTGGACTACCGGTGGCGGGTGCGTGGCTGACACATGCCATCGATGAGGAGTAGAAATGGAGCAGTTCCAGCGGTAGAGGCCCCAGGTGACAGAGATGGTTTTATCAGCTGGAAGTTGCTTATCCACAACCTTTAGAGGCTGAGTTAGGAAGATCTTAGGCGATAGAATGTGATACGGTGTGGTGTGGTGTGGTGTGACAGGTGCCTAAGCAGTAACTTCTCTAAGATCAGTTTTGTGTCTGGACCAGTAGGGAGAAGGGCCAGCCTGATGAGCCAGGCCCAGAGGGACTTGCGTGGCAGCACGGAAGGTAAAACCAGTGTTGTGGAGACATGTAGGTAAAGAAAAAACTAACTGGTGATCCAGCTGGCTATCTTTTCTCTGACTGCTCGTGGAATCCTGTAAGCACCGACTAAGCTGCCTTCTAGTCTTATGAGTTATTCAAGTAAGCAGCGCTGTCAACATTATGCCCTCCAGCTTTCCAACAAATTCAGTGAGGTCGCTGGGGGAGAACTCTGAATGTCTTCTTGAAGTTGTCTAGAATTTTAAAGATTTCCCAACCAACTTGAAGCAAATTCTTACAGTGCTTAATCTAAGTGATGTGATAAGATCATGACCTTTTCAGAAATGCCTTTGATGTCAATCCTAATTCTGCTAAATTTTACCTGACACTGTAAGAATGAAACATTATAAGCCAGTTTGTCAGGCATTTCAGTAATCTGTTGTGGCAATAATCTGCTGCAACTCAGGTGTGCAATGATGGGGCCTGGTGAGTGATGTTCTTTGACTTGGAAGGAACTTATTAAGTGTTTGGCCATTGATTAATGAAGTAAAAATGCACTAGGTAGACCTTGAAGTGATACACTGAGCAGGAACTTTGGCAGCCATTAGTCCCTCCCGCCCACTATCCATATTGTGATTTATTTTGAAAATGAAGACTACTCATTTTCTTACCCACCCACCTACCATGACTCAGAAAAACCAGTGTTGACAATCAACAGATACAGAAATGAAAAGTATTACAGGTAACTCATTTGGAGTTTTAATCATCATTATAAAAGTGGGAAAAAATGTACCAGTGAAGGATTAGAGTTGTGAAAGCCCATTTTTTCCTCAAATGGCCTTTCTGATGTATAAATTAAAAAACTACACTATCATTTCCGATAATATAAACATAAAAGAGCAAGGAAATTGAAATTGCATTTTTATTTTTTCAGGTATACTTTATGATCGGCCATAACAGCAAAGTAATTATGTGATATTTTTTAGTTGATCATTTATTAAGTTTTAGAATGCTTTTAATCTCTTCTTCATCAATGTATCCCATTTTCCCAGAGACCATAGACACTATAGTTCACAAACTGAAGAAATGGGATTATTTTTGCCTTTGTTGCTTTTCTTAATATTTTCATCAGCCATCAGCTTTCTTTCCGTTAGAATTTCCCTCCATGTCCACATAGATTATTGAGTGCTTTAGAGAATTGGCAGCATACAACAAGCTAATTTTCCTGCCCTCTGCCTTGTGCCTCAGTGTGATGCACAATGTTTGATCTGAAATATTTGATACTTTTGTAAACTAGCAGCCATGAATCCCTATTGAGGCTTGTTTACTATGAATAACTCTCAAAACAATGTTTTATTTTTGAGAGAGAGAGAGCATGCACATGCGCGCTAATGGGGGAGGAACAGAGAGAGAGGGAGTCAGAGAATCCAAAGCAGGCTGCGTGCAACAGCAGAGAGCTCTATGCAGGGTTCGAACTCACAAGCATGAGACTGTGACCTGTGCTGAAGTCGGACGCTTAACCGAATGAGCCACCCAGGTGCCCCCATGAATAACTTTTTTTTTTATTGTCCAGGTTAGATTTTAGTTTGTCATTCCAGAATGTAGTCTTTGTAGCTTCTTTCTAGAGGTCTCCATCAATGTGATCACAAGGCAAATGACCAAAAACCTCCTCCTTTATCATAAAAAGAGCTTACATAGCACTTTGAACATAACGTGACACTCACCATGTTCAAAACCAAGTGAGATACAAAACCAAGGTGGCATGGAAGATTCCATCAGTTCTGGAAGGCTTACCGGTGTTGACTTCCAATTTCTTTCCCAGACTTCTAAAGGTCTTCTGTTCATTATATAGCCCCTCAAAACTTTGAATACCACAGCCCCAAATCTTGCTTCATGACATTTCCTGTGTGTGCAATTCATTTCCAAGAATTATGATTTCTTAAAAGGTTTTTTTTAAATGTTTATTTATTTTGAGAGAGAGACAGAGAGAGAGAGAGAGAGAGAGAGAGAGAATGCATGCAAGCAGGGGAGGGGCAGAGAGAGAGAGGGAGAGAGAGAGTCCCAAGTAGGCTCCTCACCATCAGCGTGGAGCCCTACATGGGGCTCCGTGTCACAAACTGTGAGATAATGACCCGAGCCGAGATCAAAAAGAGTTGGTCGCTTAACTGAATGAGCCACCCAGGCACCCCAAGAATTATGATTTCTTAAAAATGAAATCAGAAGTTCTTAGTTTGGTAACACAAAGTAGCTCATCATGTCTTGGTGTCCAACAGGTACTCTTATAAATTACTGACAAATAACAGTAACTGGCAATTCCTGCATTGCTGCCAGTGATAGATAAATCTATGCCATATTATTCCTGCTTTTATTGTCTCTTAAAACATCATCAGATTGATTTTAGAGTAGCAAGGATATAAAATAAATACACAAGATACCTTTCCAATAAAAGAGAAGAAAACCAGCCTTCTTTGTGTCTGAGAATTCTAGTGTCAAAATGGAATGACATTTCTGAGCAACTTCTTGTTTCAGCACAAAAAAAATGTATATCTGTTTCCTACTTGACTCTAAAAAATGCAGAGGCAGTTTGTTGTAGAAGAAAAATCACAGGACCAAGAGAGAGAAAAACCAGTGTTTAGTCCTGCCTCTATCACTAACAAGCTGTATGACCTTTAACAAGTTACTTAAATTGTCTGCATCTTAGTTCCCACCTCTGTAAAATTATATGGTTAAATTAGATGATCTTCAAGATTCCTTTTGGTTTTTTAATATCCTATATTCTACTATGATGAATGCACATAATACTATATGTACTCTATTTATAATTATGTCCCTTATTTGTATGACCTGACAGCAATATGTGACTACAGAGCCAGGAACATTTTGAAGATGAAATAAGAATATGACTACTGAGGCAGGCTAATAATAATAACTAAAACATCTGTGTTATTAATTCAGTGAATTCATTAAAAACCTAGGTGCCATGACAGCGGTAGGTGTAGAGGTAAAAATGAAATATTCCCTTTCCTTTCGCAAGAAATGAAGGACGTGGTTCTATAATATATATATAAAAAAAGCCTTGATTAATGAGATGCTTAGGGAAGGGGATACTAGTTGAAGCTTTTAAAAAATTAAATAGCACAACTATTTTTTATTTTAGTCTTTGTGGTTCAAACATTTTATAAAACTATAGTCCATTTTACTCCCTTAATAAGTACAGTTTAGTGAACATAATTGAATTTTACTTTGGTATTTGGAATATTTTTTCAGGGCCTCAAGTTCATCATTCTGAAATCAGTTCTTATTTTATGAGAAAAGTAGGAGATTGTGATTGATTTATATTGGGCCAGACCATTCCTTGGGAGCCAAATTTGTTTTTCTTTTTGTAAATTTAAGATAATGCTTGCCTAGTCACCATGTTTCTTTTTCCCATAAAGTGGAGTATAGAACATGAAATAAAATGTTTCATTAGTTGGGCTTGAGTTAATTAAGGTTTTACTGTACATAAAATCCTAATTAGTAACATAGGGATCTGGTTGCTTTTTTGGGGAAGTAGTATGCTCAGTTTTCGGTGCCATATTTGGTTAGGAACGGGCTGACTGCATGACGGTATCCAGAAGAAATCAACCAGAAGGGTAAAGGTAAAGCTTGTCGTCATTGTTTTTTTCCCCACCTCTATTAAGATATAATTGATTTGTAACATTGTGTAAGTTTAAGATGTATTCAGAATGGATAAAGGAAGAGAAAGTGTTTGGAGTGAAGAAAAAGGAGCGGGAGACAATATGTATCTTCTGTCTATATGAAGATTTTTCTTGTGGACAAGTGAGTGGAATCCCTTTTGGAAGGAATCTGAAAGGTTGTCTAGTTGAATACCTCTTCTCCCCCCGCCACCCCGTGTGTGTGTGTGTGTGTGTGTGTGTGTGTGTATAATATTATATGGGTAATATAAAATTTTAATCCCTTCTATGGCATTCCATTAGGTGACTGAGAACATCTGGAGAACTTCTGAAGCAGTCCATTCCACCCATGACTGACCCTGTTAGCTCTTTTTCATACTGAGCTCAAATACGTCCAACCACTGGTTTGAGCCATACAGAGTACATCTGATTTCTTCCCATACCGTACATGACCCCTTGGATATTTGAGAAATGTCAAGCATGTCCTCCCATTGGGTCTCATTTTCACTCCCTTGAATCTTAACAAGTAGACTTAGTCTCTAGAAGCTGGAGCCAGCACCAAGAACACTCTCTCATTTAAAACCTGCTGTTGGCTCTCTGTTGCCTACACGATACTGTACAAGTTTCTTGTCATGGCATTTAAGACTCTGCCTACCTTTGGCTTCATTCTTATTATTTCTCCCAATTGCAGGCTCTACTCCAACCTCCTTGGGTCTTTCTCTGTTTCTTGAACAAGTTATTTTGTCTCCATTCATGCTTTTGCCTCTCTTCTGGAATAGCCTTATTTCCCTTCTGCGACCAATGAACTTTCAAGAACATGCTCAAGGCCCAGGTCAAATGTCCTCTCCTTTGTCACATCTTCATACACTCTTCTTAAGACCCACTTCCATCTCTCACAAAACGGATCCCTTATATGTTCTTATACTCCTAGCCCATGTCTCTTTTAAATCTTTTCTATCATTTTATCATTTGTCCAGCTAGAATGTGAACTTCTGAGGTTATGTCTTGTTCATATTTCATTCCCCTAGGTTAACATATCTGAAAAAAATTAATGTGTAAGTGATAAATAAATTTCATTCATCAATTTTGTGGGATGTTACCCAATTTTACCTTTCTGAAATGTGATTCATTCAATCCATACTTAATTTTTGGATTTCCATCATATACCTGTCTTAGCCTTTGTCTTTCCAGGTCTCAGATGCTTAATAATACTTTTTGACTGTTCCCTATTCCATTCATTGTTTTCTGGGTGTTTTTCATATCTAGCATGGAGCAGAACACTGAGCAGGTCTAATTGGAGTTGGGGGGGAGGCATCAGTTGTGGCAATTGATAGCACAATCATCCTAGATGAAAATCCTGAATATTGTCAGACTACCATTATCACTTCTTTTCATTCTAGCTTGCATCCCCCAGGACATCTCCTAATTCTCACTGAATCACAAAGCTGTTGTGATTATTTCCAAGTCAACGGCGTATTATTAGTCTTTCTTTGCTTAATAACTCAAATCAGAGAGTGTTTCATTTGAAATGATGTGCATTTTCAGTGTATGGTACTAGAATGTTCATTCTTACTCTTCCTTTGCACATCTTCCAAAGCACTGCAAGTCAATTCTGAATCAACTTTTCACTGGGATTTACAGAAAAGTACAGGATACTTCAAAACCAACTTTAATTCTCTAAAAACGAGAGGAAGGGTGAGGAGGAAAAGCATAAAGTGTTGAATGGGAGCTTGCAAATTAGTTTCTTTAGGGGCATGTTTGAAAACAAAAACAACCCCTTTCTGAAACAAAACCACACACAAAACGAGAAGTAACCACGTAGAGAAGCCATTTCAAATGTTAGCAGTATGAAGGAAGCTGTGGCCTGCTACGTAGCTCAGACATGATCGAAGTTTGCCTGTCTCGCCAGTAGTCTTTGAATAAGCATTCCCTTTTGATGGCTGCCTGAACTTCAGTTACTGAGAGCCTAGATAGGTTATACAATAGATCAAGTGGGACCCAAGAAGTGAGGAGCAGAGATGAATGCTTTCTAAAATAGAGGGGAGCAATAGGGAAGGCTTTCATTAGATAAACTATAGATGTCCCTCTCCCTATCAACAAATAGCCTTTCAGATTCTTTCTCCTAGAGTCTCTGGCAAAATGTCCCTTACCTGGAAGGCTCCAACATAATAAACTGAAATCTATTTGAACACCAACGTTATTTTGGGAATAAGTGGTCTATAATGCTTGGGAAGCTACTCATGTCACAGGATTTTTGATGAGATTGGATTTTTCCCCAGACCCCTTGACTTGGAGTCTGAGGAAAATTAACCCTTGCTTTGGGAGTGTGGAGGCGAGAATGAGCCCTTAACATTTGCTGTGTATCTCTGCAAACCAATGTACTGTTATGGTGGGAAGTGAACAATGATTCTCTGACCTGTCATTTCTATTTCAGAGAAAAATTACATTTGAAAGTCACTGAAAATGAAGTATTTATGCCTTAAGCCCTACATCTAAAAATACTGTATGTTTGGGCCTTTTACTTTTTCCTATGCTAGGTATTTCTGCCTTTTACATAAATGACATATTTAGACTCAAATATGAAAGTTGAATCAAAAACTAGAAAGAGCCATTCTAATTTGGAGAAATCCTGCTCGAGGAAATTCATAGTAGTGTCCCAGGTTCACTCCTCTTCGGTGGTCTTATTGGGCCTCTGACCTTCTCTCCCAAGCATGGAGTTTTGGCAACAGGTCCCTTTTTTGCTTGATCTGGCATTTGGTATGGTAGGAGTCAGCTCTTTAAAGAAGGATTGTGTGAGATTCTACCAGATTGAGCTAATGTTTTAAAATTGGATCCAAGTTTGGGGCGTCTGCCTGGCTCAGTCAGTTAAGTGGCCAACTCTTGATTTCAGCTCAGGTTATGATCTTACAGTCATGAGATCAGCCCCACATCAGGCTCCACCCTGAGTGTGGAGCCTGCTTGGGATTCTCTCTCCCCTTTCCCTCTGCCCCTCCCCCCTCAAAATAAATAAATAAACATAAAAAAAAAATAAAATTGGACCCAAGTTTAAACAGACCAATCATGCACCAAACAAGAGAACATTTAAAGCAATTAGAACTAGAAAGAAAACTATATTTGCCTGAATCACTGAACTTATTAACGTTCTTTGCGTTGTCGGGACTGAATATGTAGCATGGCAATATTTCATTCAATTTAATTCACTAAGTGAAATGGTGGCTTATTTTCATGTTTTTTGAGTGACTTTGAAAAAAAAACCCATGAAGTATTCTTTAAAAATTAATACAGTTGGGATAGAATTATAGTACATTTTCAGTGTGAAAGTGATTTTAGGAACCATTTAATCTGACTTCCTTCTTTCTCAGATTACAAAACTGAGGAAAAAATCTGAGAAAATGGACTAATGCAAGTTTTATATAACCTTGGTATTCTCTCAGTTCAGTGATTATTCCAATAGTGCCAAATGTTCCCCATGCAGTCAGCTCATTGGGAATTACAACTTGAAGAGAACAATAATGAAGGATGATAAAAATTGCCACTAATTTTCTGTTTCCCTTTGTTAGCATAAGTAGCAAGGCTCTGAATCAGGCTTACTGCAGTGAGGGACTCTGGGCTAGAAGCCAGTAGGAGACGTAACTGAGGAAGTTAGTCCCAGACCATCTGAGTTTCAGAGAAAAGTTGACACCCCCCCAAAATTTATTCATGAATACCCATAATCCAGTAGCAACCCCTGTGTTCCTTAGTTCCTAGCTTCCCATCAGCTCTCACTCTCAGCTTCCAGCTTCTTTCCAGTTTTCTCTCTTTAAGGCACAGACTCAGGCTTAGAAGAACCTTTATATATAAGTCATCTATTCCTGTTGTTTGGAGTCCTTTGCACAATGTTCTTGACAAGTGGCCATTTAACACATGTAGGAATGACATCTCTTCATGCCATCCAACTATCTCCTTGTTCTCTTCTCAACACACCCTATTTGGTCTGTGGCCTTTTCAAGATGAGGGGCCCATAGGTGAATACAGTACTCCAGGTGTAGTCCCAAATCACATCAAGAATAGTATATACCAAGAACACATTTCTTTCTAGGGTCTATATTTCTATTTACACAGCCTATGCTCATATCAACCACATCATCCTTCTAACTCCTTATGCTTACAGTCAACTAATATCTTTTAGTATCTATACATATGCTATTTAAAATTTTTTTTTTAACGTTTATTTATTTTTGAGACAGAGAGAGACAGAGCATGAATGGGAGAGGGTCAGAGAGAGGGAGACACAGAATCTGAAACAGGCTCCAGGCTCTGAGCTGTCAGCACAGAGCCCGACGCGGGGCTTGAACTCACGGACCGGGAGATCACGACCTGAGCTGAAGTCGGACGCTTAACTGACTGAGCCACCCAGGCGCCCCTATACATATGCTGTTTTAAAGCCAAATCAACCACGATGTACTTAATGTAGTAGAGATATTTTTAATGAAAATAAAGGACTTTATATATCTGTCTATGAAATTCTAATATGTTATATTTGGCTCATAGTTACATCCTGGCATGAATTTGGGGCATCCTGGTTATATCATTCAACAGGTTAGCTGTTCGAACTAGTTCTGTGTCCTCTGAAAATGACCTCTTCACCCATGGAATGGATAAAAATGTTGAATAAGATGAGGGAGAGGAGATAACTAGACTGAAATTAACCAAGTGAAACTTTGGTATGGTTGTTCATTCATTTATGTGTCAACTTAATGGCACCATTGTAATATCGTTTACACTCTTCCAATAGTGTATCATGAAATGCTTTGCGAAGTACTTTTTTGAATATAAAACAGTAAAATGTACCCATTTCCTTGTCCTGTCAATTTAGTCATATTGCTTAAAAGGAAAGTGAAGTTAGTCTGTCAAGACATATTCAGAGTATGCCTATGTTGACTCTGGTACTGGCTGCTTTCTATTCTCCGAGCTAAGTCAGTACTCTCAGAAATCTTTCATGAGGGCCTGGAAATATAAGTGTTTTTAACATTAACTCCTCATGAATCCTGGGTTTCAATTTATTCTTGCTATGACTCTGTTATTCTTTTAGTCCCAAAATAAATCTCTTTGACCGAAAAGACAGATGGAAAATAGGGGTTATCTAATTACTGATTTTAGGATTTGACAGGTATCATCATTACACCACTGACAGTAGAATGTTCACATTCACTCATTTTTAATCTCGCCCCAGATAGACCTAAAAAAGCCTCCACTCCTGAGTTTCTTGGTCTCTGTATCTTTCACAAGTTGTGCTAGGTTTAGCTTAATCAGACCCTATTCTTGGTTGTATATTATTATTTCCATCTTTTAGCATCACATTAAAAAAAAATCTGACTGTCAAAAAGTTCCCAACTGTGGCCACATCTTAATCTTATATAAATTTCCCCTTTGTCTCCAGCCAACGTTACTGGGATAATAATGATGAAGGTTACAAGGACGACAGTGACAACAACAATGGTATAAGAGCAAACAGCTATTGTGCACTTACTGTGTGGCAGGCACTGTTCTGTCTTAGTCAATTCAGGCTGCTCTAACAAATTACCAAAGACTGGGTGGCTTAAAATAACAGAAGTATATCTCTCACAGTTCTGGAAGCCAAGAAGTCCAAAACTGAGCTGCCAGCAGATTTGGGTTCTGGTGAGGGCCTGCATCATGTGGAAGAAGTGGCAAGACAGCTCTCTGGGGTCTCTTTTATAAGGACACTAATCCTATTCATGAAGGGTCCAACCTCATGACCTGATCACCTTTCAAAGGCCCTGCCTCTTAACATTGTCACATTGGAGGTTCGGACTTCAACATAAGACTTTTGGGACAACATAAACGTTCAGTCCATAACATACTCAGACTGCTTTTCTGATGTTAACTCTTAATTTTTACAACAACGCTTGGAAAAAGTAGATTCTTCTTATCTCCATTTCACATATAAGCATATGAAGGCATGGAGAGGTTAAACTAGTTCACTCCAAATCCCATGGTAAGTCTCAGAGCTGAAAACCCTGCATTCTGATTTCATAGCATTTGATCTACACCTTTGCTCTATTGCTCGAGAACACAGGTCAGACACTGAAAGGCTCAGTTCTCAAGGGGAATCATGATGCGGTCTCAGAACATCTTACAGGCAAAATTGTGGGTTATTTTGTGTACTAATTATGTATTCATTTTTGGCATGCCCTGTCTCTTCTTCTGCACATTTACCTATCTTTACTGTTTCTTATTGCCGACCTCTGCGTTTCCTCTACCTGTAAGCTATCCTCAGCTCTTCAGCTAAACTGTAAAGTTCCTAGAGAATACGGTTTATGTTATAGTTACTCCTTTGTTACCCACATACTGTAGCCAAGCACATTGTTAAATATGGGGTGTATGTGAAATCTTTGTGGAATTAAATAAGTGGCAAACTTTGGAATTCATTGCTGAAAAATGAGTTGTGTTCTCCTAGAGAGCACTTTCAGGAGCTCAAATGCATTCTCAAATAAACTGTTAGTAGTGAGGGAAAATGCGATACTTGGTATATAGCAATGCTCAGTGACTGTCTACTAGATGAATAAATGAATGAGGCAGAGTTTCCTGGATGAAGATCAATATCAATTGTCCCTGTGCCTTATTTCTACAAAATATATGCTCTTTTGAACTATTAACTAATTGGTGCAGTGTGCTAAAGCTTTTATTCAGATGTGAGTCACAGTAATTATGCCCGCGGTTTACAATACTATTTCATTACAAGTTCAATTAAAAACATGAGTGTGGGTATGTATGGGAAATGTGTATGTGTGTGTGTGTGTGTGTGTGCGTGTGTGTGTGTGTATGTGTGTGTGTGTGTGTCTGTGTGTGTGTGTATAATCTCCAAAGAGAGATAAGGATATGATGGCTTTTTGTTCGGGTAAACAGATCAACTCCTAGTGTCTTTCAGCTAGGTGAATACAGTTTATTATCTTAGTATCTGGGTAAATCTTGAGGTGCAAATTGACTCAGACCTATTCAAATTTAATATCAGACTTTAGACAAATCCTTTCATAACAAAAAATAAATGGAGAACATATGATGGCTTAGGTCTTTTATATATAATTATATGGTTCCCAGAGGGGAGTTATAATTGAATTATAAGCTGCCTCATGAGTATTCTAGCTGGTGTTTAGAGAACCGCGAAGCAGAGCTGAGCAATTTTTTTTCACCAGCTAGAATGTGAACAAGACACCCTATAATTCAATTATAACTAGCATCCAGGAACCATATAATTATATTATAAAGTAGTTTGGGCTAACTGGAAAACTGAATGTTTTTCAACACATTATATATGTTTAAATGATAATATGATATTTTTTCTTTACCTTTCACCTTTCCTAAACACACAGGTATGGGGACACTTTTCGTGACTTTATTCCCATGTACTTTTCACAACTTTCAGAATAAATTATCATCCTAGAAAGTCCTTCATTTATTCTCCTTTGATTATAAGATTCTGTACATACATATGCATCACTTAAACTCTTTGGTCCTCAATTATTTCAGCTATAAATTGATATGATTTCATTTGGATGATCTGTAAAGTACTTTCTAACACTAACACTTGCTGAGTCTTGTATTAGTCTGGATTATTCAGAGAAGCAAAACCAAGAGGATCTATCTATCTATCTATATGTGTGTGTATATATGTGTGTATGTTTATATATATCTGTATCTATATCTATATCCATATATCTATATCTATCTATCTATCTATATGCAGAGAGAGAGAGAGAGAGAGAGAGAGAGAGAGAGATTTATTTTAAGGAGTTGTCTCATGCAATTTGGGGGGGTCTGGCAAACCCAAAATCTGTAGGGCAGACTGGCAGCCTGGAGACCCGGGGAGGAGGTAATGTTGCAGCTTGAGTCTGGAGGCAGTCTGGAAGGAAACTATCTTGTCCCTCAGGGAAGCTCAATGTTTTTTCTTAAGGTTTTCAACTGACTGGATGAGGCCTACTCACGTTATAGAAGGTAACCTGCTTTATTCAAAGTCTGCTGATTTAAATGTTGATCACATCCAAAAAACTTACTTGGACAGCGACATCTAGACTGATGTTTTACCAATACGTGACTACCATGGCCTAGCCAAGTTTACACATAAAATTAACCATCACAAGTCTATATAACAAGAGAAGTTTGTACTATTCTGGATTTGCTTCTCTAGGTTGTGGATTGTCTTTGGGGGACATAAATGTAAATTTGGAAGATGAAACTTCAGCTTTGAAGCTTTGGTATAGTTCAACATTGTCATGAGTACAATATATAGAGCAGATGTTTTTATTTGTAACAAACTGGTTCTAAGAAATATGCTTTCAGGAAAAGAAAATGACATGTTTAAATCTATTTGCGATTGAAAACTTTCTCAGAATTTCCATTCTATAAATAACTGATGGAACATTCCACTTTTCCACCATCTTACCATCTTCTGGAGGTTTCCTCTAAGCAACTAATAGTTGTGGCTGTATTAATTTTTAAAATTTGAACTAGTTTTTATTTAAAAGTAATGCAAACACATGAATGTATCATGTATGTGAATGCTCATAGCAGCACTATCCATAATAGCTAAAAAGGAGAAAAAACCCAGATGTCCATCAACTTGTCTATGAATATACAAAATGTGGTATACACATACAGTGGAATATTATTCAGCCACATGAATTTCTGATTCATGATGCAATAATGATGAACATTGGAAACATTATACTAAGTGCCATAAGATAATCACAGAAGGCCTCATACTGTATGATTCCATTTATAAGAAGTGTCATGAATTGGTAAATCCATAGAACAGAAAGTAGATTGGCAACTATCAGGGACTCAGGGGGAGAGTGGGAAATGGGGAGTGACTGGATGAGTGTAGGCTTTCTTTCTGAGGTGAGAAAATGTTTCAAAAATAGTTGTGATGATTGTACAATTTTGACTATACTATAAACCATTGAATTGTACACATTAAATAGGTGAATTGTATGGTATGTGATGTATATGAGTTAAGCTGTTAAAAAGTAATATACACATAGGAGAAGATTCAAATGTAGAAATTTATTTGTTGGAAAGTTGACATGTTCCTCTCACTTCTACCCCAATCTGTATTCACCCCCCCACCCACACTCCTTATTAGTAACCCCTGCTAACGTGTGTTCCAAACACTGTTCTATCCCTTGATGTTTTTACTCAGTGATGCTTTAACACTCTTTCTGTGTCATCATATGTATATCTTTGATATCTTTTGAATGGCTGTCTAATACTCCTTTATATGGATACAACAGAATCTATTTAAACATTTCCCTTTTGAGGAATTTGTAGTTCTTTCCAGTGCTTGTGACAATACTGCATAAGCATTCTTCCGTATCTGTTCATAAGACAGTGCAAAACTACATCTGTAGGATAAATTCTTACACATGAAATTGTCTAGTCAAAGGAATGTGCATTTTAGATTTTGATAGCTACTGATTGTTTCATTGCCCTATACAATAGCTGGACCAATTTAGATTTCCATTGACAGTGCTTGAGAGTGCTTGTTCCTCCAGATTAACACTAGATATTATCAAACTCGTTGATCTTTTTCAATAGGATGGGTAAAAAAACTTTTCTCATGCCAGTTTTTAATTGTGAACAAAGTCTAACATCTTCTGTTTTGTCATATGTATTTTTTCCTTTGATTTTTCTGTGTGTTTTGTGCACATTTCTATTGGGTTATTGTTTTTTTTTTTTTATTATTGATTTGAAAGAGCCCTCAAACATTAAGAAAATTAGTCCCTTGTCTGTCATAAATGCTGCCAAGATTCCACACTTTTTCATCTGTCTTTATCTTGTGTTTATGGCATTTTTTGGATGGATACTTTTTTAAAGTGTTCTTTTTGTTGCTTTCAAATAGATTGGAATGTGCAAGGGAAAATATAGTACAAACTGAAATCACACTTTTATGTGACTTACTTTTTTTAATCAGGCCATGAAGTAAGTCCCCTCTGGAGGAAACCCTGAGGTTACCGGTGGTGTTAGTGCTCCGCTCTGCAGACCTGTATCCTCATGGATATCACATACTCCCTATTTCACATCCTGAAGTCTGCTTGTAGATAAGGGTATTTTTTGGTTGTTTATTTTTTGATTGGTCACAGCTTGATCAATAAAAACATGATAACATTGAACAGATTTCAGATCTTTTTTCCTTTGCCAGGGCATTCTCACTTCACTCACTAGAACAGCTGCCACAGTGCTTACATTATTTGCTAATTTAACTCTATTGCTCCTTTCGCATATACCACATCAGAGTCTTTACGACATATGATTTTAACATGGAGACAAAAAGACACATAAAATGGTTTAACGTAAAAATGCAATTAAAAATACAAAAAGACCTGACAATAGGGTATTAGCTACTTTTCTCTTCCCTTCCTCTCTGCTTTTTTTCTCCCTCATTTCTATTTTAGTTTTTTCTTTCTTTTTTTTTAATTTTAAAAATGTTTATTTACTCTGAGAGAGAGAGAGCAGGGGAGGGGCAGAGAGAGAACGAGGGAGAGAGAGAATCCCAAGCAGTCTCTGTGTTGTCAGTGCAGAGCCTGACATGGGGCTCCATCTCATGAACTGTGTGAGATCATGACCTGAGCCAAAATCAAGTTGGATGCTTAACCAACTGAGCTACTCAGGCCCCCTAAAGGTTTTTTCTACATTTTTTGTTTCCTTCCTTCCTTCCTTCCTTCCTTCCTTCCTTCCCTCCCTCCCTTCCCTCCCTTCCCTTCCTTCCCTTCCTACTTACTTTCTCCCTCCCATGTTATAAAAGCAATACATACCCACAGTAAAATATGTATGTGTATAGATAGACATAGACATGCACATATCATTATAAACAGGGTGTATACAGTAAAACCTCCCCTATCCCCCACCCCCTCAACCCTCCATTCACATGCCCCAGAAAGTACAAGTTTTTAAATGTATCGTTCTTGAAATTTTCTATGGGAATACAAATGAGTGTGTGTGTGTGTGCAATTTAATACATTATCTTGCAAGAATATATGCATACAAATGAGTGTGATTCCCATAGAAATAATCATCTCAGGCTATACATTGATTCCATGGCTATCATTGCTAAAAATTTCCTTAGGGTTTCTTTCTGGTTATTGCTTTTAGACCTTGGGAATTAAAATAAAATGTTCTCACTTGTGGAATTTGTTTCCTTTGAAGGTGGATTTGATTTTTGGGAACAACCAAATGCTATTTGGAGTCAAGTCTTTTCAGTGTAGGTGTTCAAATTATATAGTATGACCTTTGATCAAAAACTCTAGAGTAGTAAAGCTGATTTTTTAAAAAGCAGCTTGTAAACAAACACTAAAGATAATCTCCAATGAGGAGTTCTAAAAATGTTCTGAGCAATGACAACATTGTTTGTATGTTTATGGCATCACAAGGTGACAGAACCCATGAAGGAGCCAAGGCTCATTTGGGTGTATGAATTCTGCTGTTCTGGTCTTTGGATGTCGGAGTTTTGCTTACAAAATTTGCCTTCATTCCCCTCCTTAAGAGCCTCAAGAGCCTCATTCCAAGTCAGCGGTGTGGTACATCAAGAACAGACTTGTGCTTCTGACAGTAGCCCTGAGGGGTATAATGACAATCTGAGAGATGAGGAGAGTGCTCCCTGGATATTTCTGGTGGTCTTTCCTAACCCATTGTACAATGGCTCTTTCTTTTTTAAAAAAATTTTTTAATGTTTATTTATTTTTGACAGAGAGAGAGAGAGAGAGAGAGAGAGAGAGAGAGAGACAGAGCATGAGCCGGGGAGGGGCAGAGAGAGAGAGGGAGACATAGAATCTGAAGCAGGCTCCAGGCTCTGAGCTGTCAGAACAGAGCCTGACACCGGGCTTGAACTCACGAGCTATGAGATCATGACCTGAGCTGAAGTTGGATTGTTAATCTACTGAGCCACCCAGATGCCCCATGGCTCTTTGTTTTTTAAAAAAATATTTAAAAAACGATTTGATTCCAGTCTGTTTCAGGAGCAGATATATTGTTTCAGTTCAGCTTAAATGGACTTCTTAGCTCTTCAGAGAAGCAAGACATACATCTAATGGCATTCTCTTTCATCTTTTATATTGAGATACTTTTGAAAAAAACTTTGTAAAAGCTGTCATTTAATGAAGTCATCATTATGTTCTAATGTTCAAGAATTCCTTGCTTAAGGACAGCTTGTGTTTTCATTGGCTTTGATAGCCAGTATGGAAGCTTAGAACTTGAACTAATGAAGTTTAAACTAATGATCTATGGTAATCTTGCCTAGTGTGGGTAAGAATTGTGGCACAAATGACTTTTTTCATTGAAGTATCGTTGAGGCGATGTTATATTAGTTTCAGGTGTACAACACAGTGATTAGACGAATGACTTTTTTTTCATTCTGTAACATGTGCAAATGCTAGATGCAACAGAACTAGAAAAAGCATTGCACGGTGGTTATAAAGAGGATTTGTGGGACTAGATGTGGGGCATGAAAGAAAGTAATTATAAAAGCCATTCATGAGAAGTGAGCCTTGGTTTCTAAGTATGATAGGGTAGACAGGAGGAGACCAATGATTTGGACTCTTATGAGCCGTGACTTTCAGAATGAACAACAGTGCTCTTAATGAACTGCATATTTCCTTCAACATTATTTTTCAGATTAAATGTGAAAGGGCAGCCCAAGTTGATCAACTATGTTGAATATATAACTGTTCAAGTCTACAATGAAGCCCTTTGTTAGGGAGCCCCAGTTCTTGTTAAATCAGGACAGCCATATTCCTCTTCATTGGTTTGCCCCTATTTGGAATGTGGCCTGTCACTGCAACTGAATGGGTAAAAATGTGGGTGAAGGTGTCTTCAAAAGGTTTTATTGAATTTATGTTGACAAAATGTCATTCTTTTATGTCAAGAGCCTGTGTTAATTTCCCACAATGTGCCAGTCACTGTGATGGTTTACTGGGGACATGGAAATGAAGAAGATGGCACCTTCCCTTGAAGACCCTGTAGGCTGTAGAGAGAGCTTGGAGTAAGGAATAGATCTGAGAATTGGGGCAATCAAATGTAACAGGTGCCAGAAAAGAAGTATTTTCATGGCATTGACTGACTCTACTAACGGCTTTCTCCATTTTCTTTTCATTACAAAAGTAAATAAAAGGCAAGCTTGCGTTTAAATTTCAGCCCTGCCACTTAACTAGCTGCAAAGCCTGGTGCAACCTCTCCAAACCCCATGAGCCTGTGTTTTCTCTTTGTCTAATGGAGATAATAATAATCATTGCCTTACAGAATTTGGGGGAGCTTTATAATTTATATATATAGAGTAAGACTGGTCTTTTGTGAACAGTGAATAAGTGGCAGCTAGGGTCATGAGCATTAATATATAATTTGCTTATATGGATTGCATGTTGTGTGACTGAAGGGTTTTTTTTCCCCTTCTCAGAAACAAGATTTTTCCAATTTAAAAAGTGACAGACTGTTAGAAAAGAAAATGTCTGTATTTCCTCAATGCCTTACAAGTACCTGTAGATCACACCAAACATGCTTTTGTGGTTACACATTTTGTGTCTGTCCAGCATGGCATGCGTATTATGCTTGCCTTAAACACAATAATTTCATTTGCCACTTAATTTCTGTCTCCCACGTTTTTTTTTTTTTTTTTCAGATTTCCCTTGTAGGGGTCATGCCAAGAAAGGCTGTGCACAGAAGAATGTTAGCCTCCCTTCCCCCACATGTCTCCTTTCTATTCTCTGATATCTTTCCTGTCAAATTAAAGCCTTAAAATTGGACTCACTTTAGGACGTGAAAATCCAGCACTGAATAAAGAAACAAAAATACTTCAACATGACTTATGGCAGAAACTTAACATGTGCTGTTTTCCTCTTTCTGTCCTTTATGTTGCTGGATTCAAGCTTTCTGTACTTAATGTCGAAATATTCAGTCATTGGGAAAAATTCAGCCAAGTTAGTTGGCCATGTATAGACAGATTTTTTTTTAACTGACTGCACTTCTGAAGCTTTGTGACTTTATGATATGTTGTTGCAGACTTAAATGTATCCTTCAAATGAGAGATAATATTTGCTTTGGAGCAAGAGTGTCAAGTTAATTGCATTTGTTTTTTTTGGTTAACTGACTATTAAGCTTAAATTCATTTTTAGTTTATTCCTAGTTAAAAGCCCAGTAAGTAATTTTACTTCCTTAGTAAATTCAGTTAGGCATGAATAGCACATTGCATATGTGTAAATTAAGAAATACGTGTCTACCATGTGCCAGCTATTGTGGTACATCCTGAGGAAGCTGATAAGATGTTAGCTCCCTCCTCCATCTTGAGGAAGGGTCACAGTATAAACAGAAACTTACTATAGAAATTTGATGTGTTCTGTGATATATGAACAGAGATGATAAAGCCATTAACTACCATTCATTCACTTAAGAAATATTTCTTCAGCACCTATTATACATCAGTTACTTTGCAAAGCATTAGATATTTAGCAATGAAATAGACCCAGTCTCTGCCTTTATGGAATCTAAAGTTGAGACAGATAAGAAATGACTCTAAAATTAAAATTGTGATTAGTATGCTGAAGGATAATTACCAAATGCTACAAGAAAATATATCAGGGGCCATGGGGTGCCTGGGTGGCTCAGTCAGTGGCGCCTTCACCTCTTGATCTCAGGGTCATGAGGTCAAGCCCTGCATTGGGCATGAAACCTACTTTAAAAAAAAAAAAAAAAGAAAATATATCAGGACCTCAATTCCAGTCTGTTGGGGAGGGGAGGCTTCCTTAAGTGACATTTAAGTTGAAAAGTGAAGGAAGGGTAGTAGTAACCAATGCAAAGAAAATAGGACAAGAATTTGTTGCATTAGAACAGTATTTCTCAACTGGGGGTGATTTTGCCCCCACCCAGGAGACATTTGGATATTCCCAGAGACATATTTGATTGTCACAACTTGTGGGGAGGTGCTCTTAGCATCTAGTGGACAGAGGCCAGGGATGCCGCTAAACACAGGCATCCACCTCCAATAAACACCTATCCAGCCCGAAATGTCAAAAGTGCTGAGGTTCAGAAATGCTGAATTAGATCCTAAAAGAAGAGAATGAGGTTAGTTTACTTGGGAAAAGTACAGAAATAATATAAAAGAAACTGGAGTTTAGTTCACCAAACTTCACTGAGTATTTACTGTGTACTAGGTGTGCGGGCGGGAGATGTAATTCCCATCCTTAATGAGCTTACTCTAGTAGGGAAAACATAGGTAAAGTCTAGAAATAATACAAGGGATATAATAATCATACTGTGCTAAGGAAGCATTGAGAAGAGATGTCAGTCATTCGGAAGAGGTCAGGAAAAGCTTCCCTGTGGATAGGACACTTGCATAGATTTTAAATTGTGAGTAGGAATTAATCTTTCTGAAACTTCTACAATCACTGATAGAAGAGAGTTAGAAATAGACTAAGGAAATTAAGACTTGGGAACACAACACAAAGGTATGACATTCCAGAAACTAGCAAGCAGGCTCATGGCAGCGGGTGTTGAAACAAAAGTACAAATGGAGACTCAGATCTGCAGCCTGAACCCCTTCCTTGTCATGCCCATCTCTGCATGGCCCGATTTGGGCAAGGAATTGTAGGGGGCGACATGGTAGGGATGGAGGAGAATGGCAGGCTGAGTGTGGGCATGGCTCCCTGGCTCTGCCAAATTCCCTTTCTGTGAGCAAGGACGTCTAGGTAAGAGATAAATCAGGGTCTTCTAACGTGTCTAGGGCAGAATGCCAGTAGCCCAACCAAGGAAATGGAGCTAGAGGCTTGGAGTCCAATGAGTAGTTAAAAGTCAGGGTGCAGAAAACACAAGATTAGTTTTCTTTTTTTTAAACACAAGATTAGTTTTAGGTAGTAGATACACTCTGGATTTAGGATAGCTCCAAGATAGTGAACATGAGACACTCCTAGCAGAGATATTTTGTTCCTGAGACTCCAACCTCAGAAACACCTGTCTTACCCAGAAGCTTGTGTATGTCTCCTGCTAGTGAGGGAACCAATGTAGAAGTATTAAGCAGATAAGTGGATATTTCTTCAAGTTAATTCAAAATTTTGGGTATCTAATGTTCATCCTTTTGAAATTTTCTTTTTTGCTGTACAGAATTGTAGCTAGAGATTTGGTTGATTGTATCTTGACCCTTGGGCTTATGCTGTAACTAAATTCTGGTATTAGTGTAATTAACTCATTGTGGAACTGTGACATTTTCAAAGCAAAAGAGGTCATTAGAATTCATATAGTCTGATGGGCTTCAAAATTTTATGTTTTATTTTTTTAATGTTTTTATTCTATTTTATTTTTTTAATGTATTTTTTGAGAGAGAGAGAGAAAGACAGAGTGCAAGCTGGGGAGGGGCAGAGAGAGACAGACAGACAGACAGAATCTGAAACAGGCTGCAGGCTCTGAGCACTCAGCACAGAGCCCGACGTGGGGCTTGAACTCATGAACTGTGAGATCATGACCTGAGCCGAAATTGGACGCTTAAGCAACTGAGCCACCCAGGCGCCCCTTAATGTTTTTATTTGAGATAGAGAAAGAGAGAGAGAGAGAGAGAGAGAGAGCGGGTGTGCAAGAGCGATAAGGGGAGCAGGGCAGAGGGAGAGAGCGAGAGAGAGAGCAAGAGAGAGAATGAGAATGAATCTCAAGCAGGCGGCATGCTTAGCACAGAACCTGATTCGTGGTTCAGTCCCACGACCCTGGGATCATGACCTGAGCTGAAATCAAGAGTCAGAGGCTCAACCAACTGAACCACCCAGATGCCCCTTTATGCTTTATTTTTTTAAGCATCAGAAACTTTGGTTTTTGAGAAAGCATTGTATAGCGGTTAAGAGGATGGATGGTGGAGGTTCAAATTCTGCATCTTTTATTTACTAACTGTGAGAACATGGGCAAGTTACTTACCTTCTCTTTGCTTGATTCTCTTCTGAAAAATGAGGATCATGTGAAGATTAAATCAGTAGTTCATAAAAAGCACTTAGAATGCTGCTTGGCACAAAGAACATATCATTTAAATACTTAATAATTTTCCAAAGAAGTAATAATTTTATAAAATCCAAACTTATACAGCAGGCAAAGGAAGAGCTACTCTGGTTGATGGGAAAAGAGTGGCAGAAGTGACATTGTGGCCAGCCACACCCCACCCTGTGGCCACTACCAATGTGAATCCATTCCTTTTTCCTCCACTGGACGCACACTTTGTAAACCACTCATCTAAGCCAATCACCTCTTTTTGCAATTGAGAAAATTGCTTTACGTGTGTTAACTCATTTAACAAGTTTCCATTTTTTTGTGTTTAGTAACTTGCTCAAGGTCAGGCTGCTAATAAACTGCAGAGGTGGAATTTGAAGCCACACAGAAAAGCTGGTCAAAGAATATGGATATTTTTACATGTTGGCTCTCACCAACTGCAAAGACCATGGGCCCCTTCCCCAAAGTGGACTTTGGTCAGCCAGAGGTTAGATACTTGACTCTAGAGTCGTCTCTTAACTTTGTTTAATCTCAGTTAAGTCACAGCATAATACGTTAGCATATAGTAAATTTTCAATTAATATTAGCTATTTTTTCTTCCCTAAGATTTTCACAGTCACTTTCTACTATTTTTTTTAATTTTTTTAAGTTTTATTTATTCTTGAGAGATAGAGACAGAGCATGAGCAGGGGAGGGGCAGAGAGAGAGGAGGAGACACAGAATCCGAAGCATGCTCCAGGCTCTGAGCTGTCAGCACAGAGCCCGACGCAGGGCTCGAACTCACAAACCATGAGATCATGACCTGAGCCGAGGCCGGACGCTCAACTGACTGAGCCACCCAGGCGCCTCTCTACTATTTTTTTTAAATAATAGTCTTAGCAATTATTATGTCAACATACTACCTTAAAATTTTCTTAATTAAAGTTGTGCCACTTTTGGAAAATGCATTTGAGGGAACAACCATGATCTCTGCTTCTGTTTTTTGTTGGCAAAGCCTGAAACATTTATCTTCTGCTCATAAAAAGTACATGGCTGTTGCTGGCGGGTAGGGGTGGGAGAGTCCTATTATCCTGTTTTGTTTGAGGGATCTATCCATTGGATTGCAGTTTTTTTACATTTGAACAACATTACTCTTCATGTACAAAATGGAGTAAATGTTCCTTTCACATCATTATTGTTATTATTGTGTCTTTGAAGGAGATGAGACATCTGGTTGCTTCCTTTTATTAGAGGTTGTTGTATATTGGTTGTGTGGGCCACTGTGGTGTAGGAGTTGAGTTTACTCCTGCAGGAAGGCAAGCAGGGTTTTGGTGACTTGGGTTGGGCTCTCTCCAGTATAAAGCGTCTTCAGTTGAAATCGAATGCATTAAATTTGTCTGCTGCGTCCAATTACTTCGATAATGGAAAAGGACAGCATTCCAGTTTAATTATGTGCTCTCATTTCTGTGTTTCTTTGAATTTATGGAACTATAAAAAGTAAAGCAATGCGAAAAAGACAACCATTTGAAGAGCCATTTGGTACTGTTCCTCTTTGACCCTGTCCGTTTGAGATTTCCAGATTTTCTGTGATTTTGGTCTGTCTCCCTAAGCATGGTTTGTTAGCTTCACTGGTTGTTTTGAACAGCACATTAATTGTCCCCTGGGCCCTCCTGCTTTCTGGCTGACATTTGATATTGTTTCTCCTGTCACTTTTAAGATTCTGTA
This sequence comes from Panthera onca, assembly GCF_046562875.1. Taxonomy (NCBI): domain Eukaryota; kingdom Metazoa; phylum Chordata; class Mammalia; order Carnivora; family Felidae; genus Panthera; species Panthera onca. The sequence goes on from NC_138357.1 coordinate 26,569,574, forward strand.
CTTCTCCAGCTGTTGAGTTCTGGAATAATCTGCCTGTGTTGCTTACATCAGAATCACTTAGAAATTACAAGGAAACATGAATGAGGATATGATTGCATCATTATTTCTAATGAGCACTTTTTTATTCCTATAGTTAATAATAATCATAATCATAATCATAAAAAGGAAGAGGAAGGCAGAGGAGGGGGAAGAGGAAGACACCATCAAGAAAGTGAAATGGGAGAAAATATTTTCAAACCATATATCTGATAAGAGACTTGTGTCCAGAATATATAAGGACTCTTATAAGTCCATAATATAAAAATAATTAATACAATTAAAAAATGGGTAGGCATCAGCAAGATGGTGGAATAGGAGGCATGGTATCAATGCTCATGGGCTTCTCCCCTCAGCAATAAAAATTTGATAGCTATCCATGGGCAAAAATACCTTTCTTAGAGCTTTGAGCTCCAGGTAGGAGATTTTGAAACCCCAGTGGTGCCCAAGTCTGTGGAGGGCCATTTTGAGAAGTCAGGCCTCTGTCCAGGTGGCAGATTTCCCAAGCATGGTCCCCAGAGACAGCACTGTCCCCTTATAGAATTAAGCTATAGCCTTATTTGGATTCAGTCCTGCCACAAGTACCATCTGACAAAGAACCTGGAAGGAGTCCTACCTGTCCATGCCCCAGATAACAGGCCCGTTGAACCCAATCCTGGCTGTGGACCGTGAAGTGGCTGTGACCAGGCTCCATTCCCTCTTAGCCTCCAGTCCTTCTTGCTCAGGATTTGGGCAGGACAAATGCCTGCCTGTGTCCCTGAGACAGTCCTTCCAAGCTTGGTCCTACTGCAGATCCTGAAATGGCCCTGTAGCTCAGTCCCAGCCCCTCTTGGCCATGGGTGGACAGCACTCCTGCCCGCCCATGGGACCAGGTGGGACACAAACCTGTCCATGTCCCTGAAGCAACATCAGTCCAACTGCAGATCCTGACCTAGCACTGTAACTCAGCTCAGGCCCCTCTCAGCCATGGGCCAGGAATACCTCTGCCCATCCAGGAACACGCTGGGAAATTTGCCTGTCTGTGCCTCTGGAGGTAGGCCCACCAAACTTGGTTCAACTGTGGACCTTGAAGCAATTATAACTTGGCTCTAACCTTTTCTGATTGTGGTCCAGGAATGGTTCTCTCTCCCAGGGACCTGGAGGGAGCTTGGCCTGTCTATGTCCCCTGAGGCAGGACTGCTGACATCAGTACAACTGCAAATCCTTAGGCAACCTTGTGATGCAACTTCTCCAGACTCAGCGACATTCTGAGGGCAGAAAGCATTCCAGTCCATGCCCCTGGAGGGGGGCCTACAATCCTTGGTCCCAAGCGGAAGGACCTAGAGAGAGCCACAACTGTCTGCCTACCTGGTAACAGGCCTGCCATCTGCAGACACTGAAGAGAACCCTTGTCACATTACCATCCCTACTGGCCAGGGTCCTGGAGGCAGTCCCATGCACCCAGGCATCAGACAGAATCCACACCCACCCGAGACCATGGTGACAGGCCTGCCAACCACGTAATCCACTGCAGACCCAATAGCAGCCACACAGTCTAACTCTTAATAGTTTGCCTCCAATCCCAGAGACAATACCATTAGACTAGGGGCTCTATAGGAAACAGATACTACCAGTCATAACCATTCTTTAAAGACTAGAAGAGGTATTTGCTCTTTCAGATGCACCAACACCAATGCAATATACCAAGCAAACATGATGCCAAAATTTAATAAAGATTCAGTGACCAATCCCAAAGAAATGGAGATCTGTGAATTGGCTGACAAAGAATTCAGGTAATTTTTCCTAAGCAAACCGTGAGGTACAAGAGAACACGGATTGACAACTAAAAAAGAAACTTTCTCCATAGATATGTACATAGGAATGGAATGCCTTAATCTAGAATCTAGTGTATTTACAAACAGCAACAAGACAAAGAGTACTCCATAGTTTTGGGATTAAGTTGAATATCATAACTTTTAGGTATATTTCAGAAAGAAGAGGGGAATTGGGAGTGACTGTTAATGAGTGTGTGTGTGTGTGTGTGTGTGTGTATATATATATATATATATATATAGCAGTGATGGAAATATTTTGGACTTGGATAGTGTTGATGGTTGCACAATTATATGGTAATACTAAAAGCCACTGAATTACATACACTTTAAAAGGGTGAATTCTATAATATGTGAGTTAGATCCAATAAAGCTGTTTTTTTTTTTTTTTTTTTTTTAAGGAGGAGAGTAATAGCCAATACTGGGCACTTGTTGGATTCTAGGCATTAGGCTAAGCACTTTTCCACCCCTGGTCATATTTAATATTCACAACAGCTGTATATGTATAGGTACTATATTATTTCCTCCATTTTACAGATGTGAAAATTGAAGCTTAGTAACATTACTCAAGTTACTTCATAATTTGCCCAACGTCCCAGAGCCTAAAAACAGAAAACTGGAATTGAAAATCTAGATAGCCATCCTGTACTCTAGACTACTACATGTTCTTTCTGCCTACATTTTTTATATTAGTTTTAAGAAATTATTAACATACCATATATTTTGCCAGTTTAAATGAACCACCCATTCACAGTTTTTTAAATATATTTGCAGATATACGCAACCATCACAATAGTCAATTTTAGGACTTTCTTATTATAAACAACCCTCCTCTCCTAGTCCTATAAGCAACCACTAATCTGGCACTGTGGGGTAGATTGATAATGACCCCAGTTGCCATTTCCATCATTGTAGTATCTATTATTGTGTTAGTCGATTATCAGAAATTATGAGATGGTGGGTTAACTTTTAAAAATGGCCTGGAGGGATGCCTGGGTGGCTCAGTCAGTTCAGCATCCATCTTTGGCTCAGGTCATGGTCTCACGGTTCGTGGGTTCGAGCCCCGCATCGGTCTGTGTGCTGACAGCTCAGAGCCTAGAGCCTGCTTCAGATTCTGTGTCTCCCTCTCTCTCTGCCCCTCCCCTACTCATGCTCTTTACTCTTGGTCTCTCAAAAATAAAAATAAACGTTAAAAACATTTTAAAAAATGGCTTGGAAACCTCCATTGTTAGGAAAGAGAAAAACTGAATGTGATATTCCTAAAGGCAAAGGAGAGACCTTTCAGGTGTTGATTTGCCTCTTTCTGGAATCTCATGCATTGTTTTACAGAGGAGCTGGCCTTGCTCAAAAATTAAAACAAAATTTTTTTCAAAACAAAAAAAAATTTGATAAAAGTATATTTTGCTTCTGAGAAAGAATGCAGAAATTGTCAGGAGCTTTCTTTGCCTTTGAAATTGGCACAATGCCCTTTAGCTAAATGGTTTTGCTAAGTGGCTTTGCTAGAAACCTTTCCTACTCTGCTTGTCCTAAAGCTATTGCTTTTCTTCCTGACCCTCTTGACTTCAGTTTGAGTAGATGTCTTCCAGTTAACAAGTAATTTGGGGGAGTGTCAAAAGGTAACTAGTGTCCCCTGGGTTACAATTAACCTAAAAATTAAAAGGTGGAGTTTAAAATCCTCATTAAGTATAACAAAAACATAAAAGGGAGTTTCCAAATTGGAGTTGGATTTAGAAAGTCACCCTTGAATTAATGAAACTGACTGTACTTGGCCATGTACCAGGCTAGGTATTTGAAAGAGGATATATATTTGAGAAAGGCTATATAGTATAGTTTAGTGGTGATAAGTGGTTTAGGCAAAATGAGTAGAAAAAAATCTTTCTGGGTACCTTTTTGCTATGATCCCACTCACTCAGAGTGTAAATGCTAATGCCCTTCAGTTTTAATTGCCACTAATTTCTGAAACATGTGTGTGTTATATTATTTGAATTAAAAATTAGTGTTTTCTCATTTAACCTGGTCAGACATTTGGCAACATCATGTTTGACTGAGAAATTTTGTTGATTTACTTTGAAAGGTAGCATAATAAAAACAGCTGGGGTCTCTGAAAATGACTTATAGTGAATTCTTATAGCTTAGTAATAAATTCTAACTAATATGTATTATTCATAATGGATGCCTATATCTTGTTAACTCTAAGCTAAAAATGGCAAGCAATATTATGGTTCTTACTGTGTAAACCTTAAGCACCCATTTTGTGCTTGATATACTCAGAGCATGGTGAATGTTTAAAATACTTAATAATTCAGATATGCCATTGTTTATTTTTAAATAACTCTAAAAATTGGTTCTAAAAGCAATAAGGTTCTTCTAAAATAGCATTTAGAATCCCATTTTATGGAAGTCAGTTTATGATCTCTATCTAGAAGCAGAAGTGTATAAATATTGTAATCATATACTGAATTGAAAACATTGGGGAAGGACTCAAAAACACCACTGCTTTTTTGGAATATTCAAAACTGAATTGTTTCCACTGATGTGCATGCCCTTTCTTCAACATGTTTCTATTAAATGGTGCTTCAGTAGTAATAAGCCCCCTTTACTTATTTAAACGTATTCCTCTTACCCCATCCCCTAACACACCCACACACTTGAATGAACAAATGTGCTGTGGGTTCCATTGTCTTAACCTTCTGAAGTTGCTTGGCTTTTAGGGAAGTTCATTTGGGGACATGGAAAGATTTAGAGGTGAAATGAAGATGACCCTCCTGACCCAAAGTCAGCAGGACATGTCCCTTGAGTTTAGAAATGCAGATGACCTTGCCAGTTTCTTTGTATCCTGTGACATACATTTCTGCAGCAGCTGGTTGGGGTTAGGCTTTCCTCTATATCCATGGTACAGAGAAAAGATAAGGGGCCCATTTGAAGATCAAACCCCCACCTTCATCTCATTAGTGCCGGGCATTAACCAACGGACATGGAATTATAAAGAAGAGAACGAGTAGCAAAGGGCAACTAGGATTTTATGGCTATCCGACAGAGGGATAGTGTAGGTATCTAGGACATTTTCTTCATTAGGAATGCCTCTGAAGGCTCAGACACTTGAGTTCTTTGGAGAGCCATTTAAGATCTCTCATGTGTAAGGTTACTACTGGATTCAAACAGAGTATGGGTTTCTTGCCTGAGGTCAAAGAAAGGTTTTTAGCTGGTGTGAGTGCATGAGCAAGCTTGACTCTTTAAAATACATGCATACAGATAAAAATAACACTTAAAAAGGGTAGTGCTTTTGTACTTACTTCTTTATCCTTCAAAACATCTGTAAAAAGTGAACAGATTTGGTTACTTAGCAGACCTCTTCTCAATTTAGTTTATATCACCAGAAATGAATTGGCAGTAGTTAGAATTTGTTTTCCTTGTTTGTTTGTTTTTAGTACTACTCTTTCAATATTTTGGGTTTTTTTTCCAAACTATCTCCAAATCAGGAGCGCAACATAGGAATTGGTTGCTTTGCTTCTTAAAGAGACAAGAAAATGTTTCTTCAAGAGAAAAAAAATTTTCTAGTGTTTGTAAATGAAAATGGTATATTCATGCATATGGAGGGAGTCTTTTAGTTAAAATTAAATTGCAACTGATAGGTGCAACTGTTTTTGGCTTCAGCTGAAGGAGCCATTGATGTGCTTTAAACTCTTCCAATAAACAAAGAATTTTGTTGGGAAGAAAGAAATTTCCTCTGCCCTTCAGAATCCTTCTAGCTGGACTAAGAATCAAACTGAAATGAGATAGAGTAAGAGGAGAAAATCAGATTTAGTTTTGTATGTAAGGGAATCCATATAGATATGAAATTCCAGTGCCAGTAAAGCAACATGAAGCTTATGTGACATCTTGAGCTAAGGAGCAGGGCAGGGGTCTGGGGATACAAAGAGGAGGAAGACCATTATTAGTAGGGTGGGAGGAGGAGTTTGGAAAACAAAAGGTTACCCTCTTATGCACATAAGTTTTTTAGGTAAAGGGGAATCTGTTAATATCTCTCTTCATGGTACAGGCTCTTCTTTCCAATGTATATTTGGGCACTTGAAGAGGAAACAAAGATTTTCCTGAATCTGCTGGGTCTTGATTGCTTTTAACTCAAAATAGCTTTCATACCTAAGTGGCCCATCTTGAGGCAGCTTGCCCATGTCCCCTATAATTTGATGGTAGAATATCTGGAACTCACTGGTGATGAGAATTTACTATCTTGTCTGTTGGGAAGTGACTATTTTCTACTTGCACTGAATTCACAATGATGCTCAGAATTTCTATTCACAGGTTTATGCTCAGGACCTCAGTAAACGGGTTTTCTGTCCCATATTTTGTTTGATTAGTTTATCCAGGTCTTTTTCATGATTACTGACTGGCATAATGATTAAGAAATGTGGGTTTTCTGAATCCTGAATGTAGATTTCATAATTTTCCTGGCATTTAATATTGATCAGCTAAAGCAACAAGTAGTAAGGCATTCAGAAGAAAATGAAAAAGGAAAAACGAACATGGTTCCAACTTTCTCCATAGATATGTACATAGGAATGAAATGTCTTAATCTAGAATCTAGTGTATTTACAAACAGCAACAAAACAAAGAGTACTCCATACCTTTGGGATTAAATTGAATATCATAACTTTTAGGTATATTTCAGAAAGAAATAAAAAAAATCTAATCATTAAGAAATGAACCAATAGAATACTAACACCAATGTTAATATAATAAAAAAATCGTCATATCTTTTAACAAATTTGAAGTTATTCAGCAAGTTCCAAGATTTGGTAGTGTGTTTAAGCTCTCCATTCCCCAGATGGTTTTTGTTTTTTTTCACTTAATAGAGAATATCCATGTATAAGGACTTGGATTTAATGGAAAGATGTGAATGTGTTCTAGGCTGATAATACAACACAACCTAGAATTTATATAGTGTCTGTTGTGGATAGTGATGAATACTTAGGCTAAAGAGATGTATTTCAATTTTAATTTGGGTTTATTAAGGAAGATTCCATATGGTATGTTTTTTTAATTTTTTAAGTCTAATTCGATAGGTGTCTACTCATCTCTAAAGATGAAGATCAAATTAACCTGTTTCTAAACTCTCTACCCAAATGTGATTTTCTTACCTGTAATACCCTAATTTGTATAGTGTGCTGACCAACCTGTTGTTTAACTCTAAGTCTGAATCTGACTTCCAACATCTGTCATCCCTCCAGATATGTTTTAAATGTCAGCATCTAGTCAGGGTTTCGAATTTTATTACTTAGTGATAGCCTCTCGTAATTGGTCAGTCATATTTCTTTTAACAGGCCCATTTGATATACAGTATAAAAGAAGGATTTCCCAGTAGTCCCCTCTCCCAAGGTATCTCTATATTTTTGTTTTCTTTTCTCCCCAAAGAGCTCCCACCTGCCCCACTATGGTGCCTGAAATTCCTTCTTTAGAGTTAAGGCATCATTGCTCTGGGAGCCCCGTACTAACTTGCAATTTACCTGTAGTGACATATTTTGACTAATTAGTTTATTTGGGTCATTTTCAGGTTTCTCATTTGAGAGCAGAGTCCTAGAGGGATGGTTAAGTTGTAACTTGGCTCACGTGTGAGAGGAACAAGTCTGAAGATCATATTATTGTCCATTATGCTATTGAGTCAAAAGACTGCGTAAAATTACTGGTGTTACCAAGATAAACAAGGAGAGAGATACAGAAATAGGGAAAGAGGACTTAGAAGGAAAAGCAGATTTACAGAAACCAACATTACCTTCTTTACTCAAGCCTGATTCAAAAATCTAGAGGTAAATCAGCTCATTACTGGCATTCACTTCAAGGTGTATTGCTGGTTTTAAACTGTGTCTAATTCTGTGATGAAGAGAAATTAATGAACAACCTCAACTTTCAAGTATTTTTTTTTCCAAGAGCACTGAAGTCCTACTTAAAGCTGTTGAACAGAAAGTGCCCATTAATTGAAGTATGGGATATGTCCAGAAATGAGAGGTTTTATCTTTTGAAAAGTGCAATGAATAATACAATCTTTAGAAGTCATTAAAGCACGCACATTCTACTTGACCTGCTGTGTTTACATAGGCTTTACCAGCATTTACCCATGTGGTTATATCCTCTCCAGTTTTTTTCTTTTACTATTCCATCCTTTTATCTTCCTTACTATTCATATAAGCTTCCTTCAGCATTTCTGGACAATCCCCTAAATGGTACCATTGAGTGGTACCACTTAAGGAATGTCACAAGATCTACTTGCTAAAGAGTGTCTTCTGCTCTGTCCTGTTCTGGTGCCTGAAATTCCCAACATTTTGGTTATGGTTTGTGGCTAAGGCACTAAACAAACAAACAAACAAATAAAAAAACACCACCAAACTCCATAAGGATAGTGCATACATTCAAGGAAAGTACATTCACATTTATTCCTTAGAAGGCAGAGAGAAGATAAAATCTTCCATTTACTTAATGGAACCTGGCGTGTTAGAGTCAGGAAGGATCTTAGAGATCATCTCTAGTTTTTAATTAAAGTTGGGTTTTTTTGGTTTCCTTTATGTTTTGTTTTAGAATCTTTTCATGAATTGAGATTTGAAAAGTTCATTAAGTAAAATAGATGAATGGGAGAACACTAGGGCTCACCTTCTCTGCTCATTATCAGTTTTGTGTAAGCTTAGTGGTTCCATGGAGTTTAAAATGAACTCCCAGTCCCAGAGACATTTTGTGGAGATAGTGTTACTAGAAGCCAAACCTTCTGATCGCTAATCCAGAGCTCTTTCCATCCATTGAACTAGTCCCAGTGATTACTTCATCCTTTAAATCACCCTAATTTCTTCTACTTGGTGGAAACATTCTGAATTAACATGCTACATAATAACATTGCAGTTGTACTAAAGAGTGAAATGACAGCCATAGGGAAAATAATCCAAAGGGGAAGGAAGAAGGGAGATTCTGAAACAGAAATCTTACTGGCAGAGTCTATAATGTCTAAGAAACTCTCTGAACTATGTAGATGACAATGAAGATTGGGTAAGGGTGTTGTAGTATTGGTAATTTTAATGTTTTAATGACTCCCCAATTGACATTAAAGCAATATCCAAGTAAAGTGGTCTTTAATAGAAAGAGGAATGAATTATAGGTCAGATTCTCCCAACCCCAGAAGATTACTTTCTGAAAACAGATAGCAATATCTGGTGAAAACCAGTTTACTGAGGTCATGAGCCTAAATTTTATTGCAATGCTCCAAATGATGAATAGTGTCAATTTTTTTTTCCTTCAGGTCAGATTTTTAATGTCAGAGAAAGGAATTTTATATATGCCAAAATAGGTGTAATCAGTGGATCCAAGTAGAACAGTTATTGGGCAGTGAAACACTAGATCGAAATGGAATCTTCTTAATCAGAAAATGCTGTCCTAATGGGGTTGATAATTGATATTATCACATACATCTCATGATGTCTTAACATATTATAACTGATGAGAGTTGCCTGTATTAAGCATATGAAAGTTTTTTTTGCAGTGGATGGACCTTTACAGTTTCCCAGTTTGTGGGAGCTGCAATCCAAGTGTTAGAGAGGTGCTGACCACGAGACAGAGAAATAAATATCACATCATGACATTTTATGGTCCTAACTTCCAGAGAGTTCCAATTGTTTATTTTTTGTCCTAAGTTTCCACTGCTTTTCCTTCAGAAACACTTTTCTTTCTGGAAGACATGCAGGCGGCTGACGATCCATGTTTTGTTGGGGCCTGAGGTCTATTACAATATGGGGTCCCCTTTTTAAAAAAAGAATACAAGATCACAAATGCCAAATTTGGTATGCAAGTGAATATTTAGAAGGCCTGTGCAAGTGAGGTGCCCTGAGGCTTAAGCTTCAAGGTAAATTCACTTGTGCACGCAGAACATACCACTAAATAATTTAGTAGTTGATCAGTGAAGGAGAGGGAAATTTTTCAAAAGCCACAGCCCTTTGATATTGGAAGGGTTTTTGATATGTTAATGACATGTATAAATACAAGTGACAAGATTGCAATCATTTGGTCAAAGAAGACAGAATTATAATACACAGTCTGATAAGATGAGATCTAATTGATAGTGCGGAGACAATCTGGTATGTCTTTGTGCAGTGCATCTTGAGGAATTTAGTTACAATTATTTTAAATCACTGATAGTACATTTTATACCGATGAGATGGGAATTACCAAGAAATACATTCAATTTGATCAAGGTTAATAAGAAAAGGCTCAACATTTTCATAAATGCCCTCTTAAACAGATGGTTTTGTGTAACATGTGAAATGAAATCTAGGATTGAAGTCATGATTCATTTTTTAATTTGTGATATAAACTGCAATTTAATCTAGAGTCACTATACTTTTAGGCATCTGATTCTATTGTATGGGTTGTTCACTAAATAATAGCATCTAGTTATCTCCAGCCTCTCTAAGAACCTTTGTGCACATACTTTTTATCTGTCAGTTTTAGGTTTAACTATGTTTTTTAATTCACTGGAGGCTTAATTTAAGGTTTATGTATAATTACTAGCAGGAACATTAGAATGTACACTTATGGTTACTAGTGGTGGATGAGCAATTGATTCCTGCTTTGGGGACCAGCCATAAAGGTTGGGGAAGCGTCTGGCTCCCTGAGTGGTACCATTTGAGAGGGTACCACAGGGTCTACTTGCAAGAATGTCTCTGTATCTGGCACTGATACCTGAAATTCTCACCAGTTTGGTTATGATTTGGGATTAAAATACTGGCCTGAAAACACAAATCATCAGAAAAATTAAACTTGCTAGGAAAAAACTCACCTGGTATCTGTCCATGCCAAATATAAAACTGATAAGATGGGGCGCCTGCGTGGCTCAGTCGGTTAAACGACCGACTTCGGCTCAGGTCATGATCCCGCGGTTTTGTGAGTTAGAGCCCCGCTTCTGTTTCTGCGCTGACAGCTCAGAGCCTGGAGCACGTTTCAGATTCTGTGTCTCCCTCTCTCTCTGCCCCTCCCCTGCTCATGCTCTCTCTCTCTTTCCTTCAAAAAGAAATAAACATTAAAAAAAATAAATAAAAAACTGATGAGAACTAGGCTGTAAATATAGTAAATGGTGTATGATCGAGAGGAAGATAATGAGTGTTATTGGAATGTATTCATAGGTGCACAACATGAGTTTAGGGATAGTATAGGTATGATAAATTGGCTCATTGCTAAAGAGACCTTAGTTCTTTTTTTAAGAATATTTATTTTTGAAAGAGAGAGAGAGAGTGCAAGCGAGGGAGGGGCAGAGAGAGAGGGAGACACAGAATCCAGAGCAGGCTCCAGGCTCTGAGCTGTCAGCACAGAGTCTGACGTGGCGTTCTAACTCATGAATCCCGATCGTGACCTGAGCCGAAGTCAGACGCTTAACCGACTGAGCCATCCAGGTACCCCTAAAGAGATCTTAGCTCTATTCCTTCCTGACTCGGGTATTAGGTATGACTTCAGGAGTTATTTTAATTCTGTAAGTTGTCCCTTGCTGTAACATGTAATTGGTCCCCTCCAGTGACAAAAGCTTGTTTTATTTAAATACATGTTGAGAATCAACTTTTTCTTAGCTAGGTGTACTGGAATATTAATCTGGAGTTCTTTAAACTGAGGTCAATAAGCCACTTGCCACTGATGATCCTAGCAGTTATCATTTGCGGAGGTACTATTAAATTCACGTTCATTTTCCCTTTCTTACTACTTACTTTTGGTGTAGAGGCCCTGGTCGATTATGATGGTTTTTTGAGATGAAAAAATAAATTGAAAAGTGACAATTTTCTAGGCTGATTTTAATAAACTAGAAAATGGCCTACTGTAGACATGTATGTCCTAATTCAAAACAGACATCAGTGTCCATGTGGCCATGATATCTGTTGCATGTAGCTAGATGTGGCCCTCTTAGAACAGAGTATCAGTTTCAATAGCCAAGTGTGCCATTTGCCTATAATAGTTTTTATAAACAATAAGGTGATTTTATAAAGCAAATGCATTTATGTGGCATTGCTTAGAAGTCTGGCACTGTTTTGAGCACTTTAATATTGCCTGATTTAATCTTCACACTATTATGATCTACATTTTACAGATAATCACATTGAGACACAGAGTTGCTAAGTTAACCTGCCAAAGCTCGCAGAGCTCAAAGTGGCAGATGGGAGGATTGAACCGTCTGACGCCAGAGTCATACTGAGTAAAGTAAGCAAAGTGAGGAAAACAGAGGAAGGCTAAAATGTCAAAGGGCATAGAAACATGTCAGTACATAGCCAAGTGAACTATTTCACACCTAGAAAAATATATTCTAAAGTACATATAGTTATTAAGAGCCACCTACAGCAATAGTTTTTAAGAGTGGCTAGCATGAGGGGCGCTTGGGTGACTCAGTGAGTTAAAGCGTCTGACTCTTGACTTCAGCTTAGGTCATGATCTCACGGTTTGTGAGTTTGAGACCTGCATCGGGCTCTGCGCTGACAGCATGGAACCTGCTTGAGATTCTCTCTCTCTCTCTCTCTCTCTCTCTCTCTCTCTCTCTCTTCCCTTCCCCTACTTGCTTGCTCTCTGTCTCCCAAAATAAAAATTAAAAAAACAAACAAACAGTGGCTAGCATGAGACAAAGAGGAAAATGGCTGGACAAATGTGAAAAAGAACACCATGAGGCTCTGCTGTTTTACCGACTCTGTCTTGCTGCCCTGATATAATGGTTTTGCCCTTTGCAGAAGTACACCCATGAATGTGACATTCCACATGCCAATTTGAAACAGATAAAGTTATTTCCCACTTGATTCTGCTGGTATGGTGTGTGGGATGCAGGGCACCTTATAACAAAAGTCTGGGAAAATGAAGTGCACACTGCTGAGAACATTCTAAGAGCCTAGAGAGACTAATTTATGAGGAAAGATTAAAAGGATTAATTATATACATCTTGACTAAGTAATGACTAATGAGAAACACGAGAGCTGTCTATACATATCTGAAGAACAAATATATCAAGGAGAGAAGGGATTTACTTAGTTAGGCACAAATAGATGAAACCAGAAACATTGGTTGAAATTGTAGAAAGGATCGTTTTGGCACAAGAGTATATAAAACTTCTTGGCAGGTGATATCTACTAATCTGTAAAATAGATGCAGGATATAAAAAAAAAAAGGGCCCAGTCTGACCTTTAAGAATATCAGCAGGGTTTTCAGGAAGGTGCAGTGATATATATTAAGAAGTAGAGTCCAGGTTAAATACTCCGGTTTTACAGTATGATATCCCTTAGAGTTGGGAAGGTCACTGCCCTGCTCACAACAATGTTACAGTGCAAGTTAAGGTTGCAATGTTTTACTCAGTTTGCCCAGTGGCGTGTCCAGTAGTTTTTGTGCCTGGTTCTCGGGACAGGTGTTGCCATAGGAAGAGAGAGGACCCCAGTGAGAACCAAAACCTGTTCTCCTGAGGGAGGAAATGTTTCAAGCAGAGACCCGATGCTGGAGCCCGAGAGATTAGACATTACAAATTGGGCATTTTATTTAACATAGTAGGTCTTCACTTGTTATTTATGGAATGAATAAATGGACGAGCGAACAAAACCTCACTGAATCAGAGTGTTCTTATCTATTTAAGATAGTTAGCAAAAAGTACGTACCCATTAGCTAAATTAAAAATATTAATGCGTGTGAAGCCTGACGAACAGTATATATTCCGTATATTCTGTTAAATGGTGGCTATTATTGTCTGCTGCTCAGTGAACTGGTATAGAATGATATCTAAGCTCTTCCTTTGACTGTTCCCTGCCCTTGCACCCCTGATTATGCCTACCTCATCAGGACAGTGTTGACAGGGGTCATAATACTGAAACTACTTGGAGGAAGTCAGGACTACAAAACGAGCCACTATTGAAGCATTCGCTTTTGGATTCAAATTAAGTCATTCCACTCAGAGTGGAAGCCTGATGGTGCCAGTGAAAAGAAAACTAAATTACTGTGTTTCACATCCATTGTTCTGATAGAAGAAATTAAGATTATTTTATACCATAGGTTGCGCTAGTGTTTTCCTATCCTTTTGACTCTTTGTCACTAGAAGTCACCCATGTTAAATAAGCTGAAAGTCCCGGTTGGCCATTGGAATATGCTCAGAAACGTTGAGTTTTGGTGAGCAATGCAATCCTGGCATCCCTCCCTTTTTGAAAGTTCACGTTACACCACTTCGCTTTTATGAAGGCCCTGCATGTGTACCTGTTTTTGCTAACTGAAAAATCCAGAGAGGCATTTTGCTTTTACGGAGAAAGGCAAAGAGCAAAAATAGCATTCGGCATTGGTTTTGCAGCTAGCTGTTATAAAAGCAGCCTGCACCTTGACAGTGAGAGTGGCCCCGCCAAGCTCCTTCCCCAGGAACTACACTGAGCATCTCAGCCTCAAGCTGCCATGGCTTTGAACTGTGTCTGTGAACATCTGTGCTTTATCTGGATTTATTTTGTGCATCCTTCAGCAAGATGTATCCTAAGGTATCAGAAAAGTGTAAGAGAGGTTATTTTTGGGGTCTGGAAATGCTCAAAAACATTTCCATATAAATTAATGGTAATTGCTTCTTTACACCATTTGGCTTATGAAAGGTTTCATAGGAACACTCTCCTTTCTGATAACGAGGAAAGCCTATACATGTCAGTGCAGATGTATTGTGTCCTAACCTCTCCCAACACCCTGTATTATAGCTGCAATCTATGTAGTCTTTGTCTTTATGTTTCTCTTTTACAATTCTTTGTACATTTTGACACCTTAACTCACAAGCATTTCAAACTTAAATGTGTTTTTAATTCTCAGATGTTTAAAATCAACACAAGTATGTTGCAAAACCATGATGCTTTATTTAGGGTGAAAATCATTCTTTTTAAAGATACAGTGGTTGAGCTTTCAACAAATGCATCCTTAAAATGAATATAACAAAAGCAATACCAGGCATAAATAACATTCAAATATAAATCAGGTGGAGATAGAAAATTTTGACTAAGTGCCAACTGGTACATAATGTTGCTAAGACTTAAAGAATACATTTACATTTATTTAGTGAAGATTAAAGGCATCTGTGTTTGCGAAATGTCAATTAATAAGAACCTGCAGTTTTAGAGTGAGCATACATTTTAATTGTTTTGGTGGAATTTTAATAATGATTCAATTGTCCTTGTAACCTGATTACTAGCCCTCAGTCTCTAGAGTAGCCTGAGAGATAATCCATAAAATAGTTTCTGCAGAATTTTTTTTTATAAGCTTATCCATTGAGAGTGACATGCTATTGTTTCTAATGGAGCACCGTAATGGGAGGACGGCACACCTTCTCCATTCACAAGAGACAGGCCCCGAGAACTTCTTGACTCCCCATATCCTCAAATATCACTCTAGCATATAATTTCCCTCATAAAATGCAGTAAAGTATAACTGAAAAATTTAACAGACCCTTTTCAGACCATTATGATTCTATAAATACAAGATGAAAGTCATTTACAAAGCCATTCTCTGAGTAAGAACTAGCACTTTCTCTTCACTGTCAGTATTAGCACTATCTGTTGTTTTTCTTTTCAGGGCCACTTTTCACACAGAAATAAAGTTACCTTCTATCATGTTAGTAGAGTTGCGTATACCCCAATATGTGTAGAAGGGCATAGAGTTTTGGATGCTGGGCAGCTGGCCAGCTGACTCACTAGTTATACCAAATTTAGTATGCCAGCCTCTCTCAGCACCAAAGATCCAAAATCATGTGTCAGCAACTTTACGAGTTAACTACAGGTCATGGACCCTGGAGTCACTTCATGAATAGTTGAAATTGCAAATGTTAAATCCATAAATTCCAAGAATCTACTATATTTACCAGCTTAACGAGCTTGCAGGTTGCTTTTCACTGGTTATAGCAGAGTATCAAAAGCATCTGAGTCTTAATGGTGCTACGATCAACTCTACAAAGAAATCTGGAAAAATATTTCTTGTGATAGGTGTTTGACACCAACACTAGCCTTTATGTTGCTATCCATGTTTAGTTTTTGATACTCCCAAATGTAGTATAGCATTACTAGTAAGTTTCATTTATTTTACTATTAAGACTGTAGAGAGCATTCTATTTATCTGAGAACTAGATGCTAAATAGCAGTATGTATAAGCACTTACTACCCACAATATCCAAACGCTGTGCTTAGCATTATAGTGAATATAAAAACATTAATATAGAAGCTTTCATTTGTTGGTAACTCATCTTATGTCAGACATTGGGTAATCCCTTTAACTTATTATCTCATTATTCCTAAGAATGAGCCTATGAGGTATTCTCTGTACCCTTAAGCAGTCTATAATCTTGTTAAAAATTTTTTTTAACGTTTATTCATTTTTTGAGAGACAGAGAGACAGAGCATGAGTGGGGGAGGAGCAGAGACAGAGGGAGACACAGAATCGGAAGTAGGCTCCAGGCTCCGACCTGTCAGCACAGAGCTCCACGCGAGGCTCAAACCCACGAACCATGAGAGCATGACCCACGCTGAAGTTGGCTGCGTAACCAACTGAGCTATCCAGGCGCCCCAGCAGTCTGCAATCTATTTGAAGTGATCAGTCATAAGTGTTACATTTGATTGGTTCCTTAGGATGGCCTGGTAGGCATAAGGGGTTTTACCCCTCAAAATATAGTAGAAGTCCAACATCTAGTTTTCCAAGTCAACTGCTTCCCCCCACCCCCCCACAAACCAACTAATTTAGAATTTCTGTTAATTGAAGTAGGTATCTCTGAAGTATATATACCTTTGTATATCTAATTTTTAAGAATTTATCAAGAATATTAATAGTAAGACATTATAGTGAATACTTAGTCTTCATTGAACCAATCTGCTTTTGTGCTTCTTATTCCAAAACTTTCCATTGCATATAACAGTATCTTTATTTCCTATTGAAGTAGAGTCTACAGCCTGTAGGACTTGTGGTAGTTTGTGAGTGTACTCTAATTCTATCTGTGATCTTCGATCAAAACATCATCACTTTTCGTGAAAAAGAAAAGACATGAGACAGTTCCAACATTGTTCCTTTAGAGCAAGCTCAACTTACTGAGTTAGAATTTGTTGATCAGTGCAAATTGATGCCAACTTTTGCAAATGACAAGTTTTGGTCTCCTGCCTGCTTTTGGTGTAGAGTTAACTACGAACAGTGTAACACAGAAAATCCTGCAAAACCAAACAGATTGCAGAAGTCTAGCATCTCGGATGGTATGTAGATTTGTTGCTTTTCCTGGAGGGTTCTTCTTATCTGTGAAGCAATAAAGGCAGATAAATAAAGTCTCCTGAGTAATCTATTGTCTAGGGAGTCAAGAGCTCTGGCTTCTAGTTCAGGCCTTGACACAGACTATGTGACTTCTAACAAGTTACTTTATTTCTGGGGACCACAGTAGTCTCTACAGCTATAAAATGGGATGATCATCTCCTAGTGCTGTTGTAAGGGCAAATGCAAAACAAGTCTTCCTTTCAGAAGAAAGGCACAGTGTACATTCAAAGTAGTGTTCTGAAATATGCACATATGTGTTTTTTCATTGTTGACATGTATAATGAAAACGATTTGTCATTTTATTTAACTGTTGCAGCCCAACAAGAGGTACAGATGAATAAAATTTGGTTATAAACAAAGGAAGAATATCGTGTAGATGAGCTCAGTAAATTTTTCTTCTGCAGTGTATGCAGTTTATGATTGTTATAGTCAGGAAGAGGATATGAAAAAAGAAAGCAAATCTGCAGTTATTCAGCACCAATCTGTATAAGGACAAATGTCCTATAGCAAACCCATGGCTCAAGAGAAGGGATTGAGGCTTCCGATGTTTTACCAACCCTTTGTTGTTCCCTGTCTCCTACTACTTCTTGCCAGAGGCTACTTTTTCCACTCCAAAAACTTCTTAGCTGGCCCTGAGGAGGTTTAGCAGGGTCTATTGTCACAGCTTTGTCATATTTATTGATTTCAAAATGCAGTGAGAATGGTGTGATTATCTGCAGAACTAGCCCTCCCCTGGATGACATACTATACGTCGAGTTTTAGGGTTTTTTAAAAAATATGTTTCAAGTCAGTAAGTCTTTACCTAGTACCTACCATGTATGCAGACTAGTATTAGATACTCTGAGGGACTGATGGAAAATAACCAATGTAGTTCTGACACCAAATAGTTTATGTGCTGAGATATAACGTTTTTGTGCAGGACACAAAAACCAACAAGCCATGAGCCATGTCTGGTCCATTTTGTGGCTTTCCATAGTCACTTTTTTAAAAGGAGAGAAAATTCTTCATGTTATGGGACTTCCCCACACTATTACATGATAAATATTATCCCTGGTTTCTCCAGCTAAATGCCGGTAGCGTCTCTCTGTCACTAAAAGCAACCGTGCATGCACATTTTCAAGTTGGGGGCGTCTGTCCCTCCAGCTGAGAGTCACTTTTTAAAGTTTCATAGCTATTACCTCGTACAAGATAAGAGCTCTGTTAATATTTTCTGAAGGGATGAATTCATGAAACCTAACAATTGGAGAATAATACAGCAGAACATAAAATCGCGTGCAAGAATCTTTGGAACAGACTCCTAATACATTAGGGCTCTGGGAAGTAAGACTGTGTTATATTGGGCTGTATGAATTGTCTTGGGCTGTTCCTGAAAGCATAGGTAAGCTTTCAAAACTGGGAGAGCAGCGGGTCCTGTAAGTAAGAGTAACAAAATTAAATAACACAGTTGTTGGAAGTATTCATGCTGACTGGGTTGGAAGATTGTTTGGGGGGATAATATAAGGAACGTTTGGATGTGTAGGAGTGGACCAGACTGTAGACAGCTGGAGTCTGGACTTGATCCTATAACCAGCAGTTTGTTCTCAAAGGCTTTTGTACAAGGCTATAAGATGGAAGTCTTATTTTATAAAGGTGAATTTGGTTATTTGGATGTGAGTTGGATTTAAGACTGCACACACTGGAGACTGGTGACAAGTTAGGAAGTTATTGCTATAATCTAACTGGAGAATATGTAATTTCCCCTTCTTTTTTTTTTTTTTT
Organism: Panthera onca; assembly: GCF_046562875.1. Lineage (NCBI taxonomy): Eukaryota > Metazoa > Chordata > Mammalia > Carnivora > Felidae > Panthera > Panthera onca. Next base: position 26,588,464 of record NC_138357.1, read on the forward strand.
TTTTTTTTTTTTTTTTTTTTAGTTTGTTTTCCCATCCACATTTTCTTTTATTGTTTCTTCATCTCTTTTAGGTAGTGGAATGTTATTTTGATACCAAAACGCATTATCGTTTTCTTTCACTTCTCCTTACCCTTCTAGTACCAGTGGAACCTATTCTACACTTTTGTAATTTTATTTTTTTAATGTTTATTTATGTTGGAGAGAGAGAGAGAGAAAGAGAGAGAGAGAGAGAGGAGGGGAGGGGCAGAGAGAGAGGGAGACACAGAATCCGAAGCAGGCTTCAGGCTCTGAGCTGTCAGCACAGAGCTGATCCGGGGCTCAAACTCGCAAACTGTGAGATCGTGACCTGAGCCGATGTCGGACACTTAACTGACTGAGCCCCTATTGTAATTAAAAAAAAAAAAAAAACTGCTTAGTTTTGCTTTCTAGCCATTATTTCACAATTTAAAAACCTGCAACTTAAAGTACTGGAAGATAGAAACAAGAATCAACTCAGTGATCAATCTGCTGTGCTCCTAGGAGAAATGGGAGAATAAGAGTAAACATCTAACTCTACATCTGGAGGTTCTTAAATATGAATGGATGAAGTTCGCAAGTAGCAATACCTTGCAGTTTCTGAAGAGAGAAATGATGAATTCGGTTATATTAATTCATATTTTTCTTTGCAGATTCTTTTATTCATTTGTCAGTAGTTTAAAATTTCAGTTGGAACTGGGATAAGAAGAGGGGAATGATGTTATGTCCTCACTTCTCAAATCAACTGTTATTCACTCAAGATAACCAGAAAAACGGCAATATACTTAATATAGCAATATAATTTGGCAACAATCATTAATTTATATTAATTCATTAAATGATTCGAATTAATATACCACTACAAGATTCCTAGGTTGGTTATTTAAACTTTTAAAGGAATACATTTCCAAAACATATTTTTACTCAGGCACCCATTTATATAAAACAGTCAGTATACTAGTTTCAAATTATTTTTATATACTCATTAAATGTCCTAAAGGACCACTACTAGTAGCATTTAAGAGTTAGCAAGAATCATTGTTTGCAAATTAAAGTAATGAAAGTATTGCATTAATGAAAATATTCTAGAGTTTAGATCTAAGAAAATTCACAATTTTCTCACACCACTAAAATTTTATTCTCTGTAATATATGTGTTAACATATAACATTAAGCAAAACAACTGTTAGACTGTTAGGTAGAGATAAATGAACTTTGGGCATCTGTCATATATAGTTTGAAAGAATTCTGGGGAAAAGAACAGATAAGACTGAACATTTTTCATGAACAAATAGTTAAGAAAATATGGAATCTAAAAGATGATAAAGGAAGCCATTCTGGTGGTTCAAAACTAGAGAAAATAGAGGCATGGTTTTTTACCTTAATAATTAAATTTCCTTTGACATCTTTTTGAACTGAAGTTTTTTGGTAGGCCAACAAAATACAGCTAAAGTAAATATATTTATGGAACAAAGAAAACAATGCAGTTAAGAGTGAGAAATGTATTTTTCCCATAACTAAGAGTCCAAATGAGCTTCCTGGTTCTGAAATGCTAACCTTCTTTGAGTTTTTCAGGATTTAAGTCTGATACTTAGCCAATTATGATTCTGTGATTTGAAGAGGAAAAAATAGCCTCACGCTGATGGTGAACTCTTTCAAACATTAATTTGATCAACCAAATGATGTGAGACATAAATATATTTAAAATGTCTTGAAATACATATTAGTTAAAAAGTAGCAGATACACTGTAGATAGTCACTGATCAACTTCAATCACTTAGAAAATACAAATAACACAGGTTTAATTCTCAGACTAATCTCTCTTTTAGTTGTGCCAGTAAGTAGGCCAGAATCATGATCTCTAGTCATATTCTAAATATCTGCCATGGCCAAAGTCTTCCTGCTTGGTAACCTTGGTCCTAAATTCTAATCTGTGCCTTACCCTGATGAACTGGGTTTGAGCATGTATCAACTGCAAGGACCCTTTTTGCCTTAGTCAGGGGCAGGCTATAGGGATACAGGGCACTACTGGTTTCCTCTTGGCTTTCGAAAAGAGGCCTGTGGTGAACTTGGGCCTGTCTTCCCGAAGAGAGGACTCCCTGTTACTATACTAGCTGCATGCATTCCAAAACAAAAGTAAAAAGAGGAGAACAGTGTAATATCTAACTTCAAGGTTTACTAAGTTCTCTGAAGCATAAGAGGAGCACATGGACTTTGTGATCACACCACCCTAAATTTCATTCCTAGCTTTGACAAATAGGTGCTTTGTCATGTGACCACAGGCAAGTTGCCGTATCACTGAGTCTGGGTTCCTTGTCTGTAAAATCGTCAAAGGCATGCCTACTACCTGCTAGGATGTTTTGACCTTAAAGTGAGGTAAGACATGAGAAGAGATGGGGTATCTTCTGGATATTGGAAAGAGTTGGTGTAATATAAACTAGTTACAAGCAAGAGTGATTAATCCCTATTGTTGAGGGTTAGCCTGAGGATAAATAACTATTCTTAACATCTGGCTTATGAATAAATTTAATAAAAACCAAATAGGACATAGATCAGGACAAAAGTAAGACTTCAAGGGACTGGAGACAGAGAGCTTTCCAGAAGAAGAATAAAAGAAGTACCTATAAGCTCAGGGTTGGGCAGTATGAAGACCCACCCAAAGCCAAGTGCCGTCATTACTCGGTGTGCATCAACGCAGAGTCAGCAGTGCCCAAGATATCCACAGAGCAGAAATTCAGACTATTTCATGGCCAACATATATAAAATGGAGAACTATGCCAGGAAAACAAGATGTGTGACGTTTTTCATCTAATGCCGATAGACTACAAAGCCCTTTTGCATCCATTAAGTCAGTTAATTCTCACCACAACTCTATGAGATAGGCATGACAGTTATTTTTCTCTCTCTTTTTAGATCTTCTTTTTAAGAGGCTAGTATAGAAACAGGTTTCAAAGAAACAGGAAAAGAAAAGGATAAAAAGATCAAGCCAGGCCAACCCCTAACATTTGCTAGACCTCAGGGTATGAGGAGGTGTCATACATATGGAGGTTGACTTACCATATTACTAAAAAAATTGAAAAGCTATATTTTAAACTGACATACTTTTAAATAAAATATATTTGACAAAGATACCTTCATAGTGACCTACCGGGCCAGGTTCAAATTTAGAACACTTGGACACCTCTAAATGTCCTAATATACACACAGTTGACATCCCAGCCAATATATAAACTCCAGCCACATCTTGTAAACAGCTATCTCTTGACCCTTTTGGACCTGGGGATGTGTATAGAGAAGTCACGTCTGTCTTTAAGGGTAAGGACTTAGGGAAGAAACCCTTATAAATCTTGGAAATGGGTTCCAGCTCTTTAGAATTTCTTTGCTTCTTTGCTTTCTTTTTTAACTACTGCAATTTTGTTGGGGGGCGGCGGTTAGCATTAAGTTGCATTAATATATATTTAAATCAACTTCTCTGACCGTGAAATCATTTGATGTTTTATAGAATTTAATATCTTTGGAGTTAATATTTGGAAATCTTCAGTGGCATGTGAAGTCAACATATAGCTGCTAAATGCTAACTTTAATTCTTCAACACAAACTTTTAATTCTGGTTGAGTTTATCTTGGGTTTTCAGTGCCAGGCTGATGGCTGGTTCCTAAACTGGAGAGAAGTTTTCAGGAACACTGGATGAAATAGTTTTTATTTTCCTTTAAATATGTTTTTATTAATGATGGAATATGTCAAATGTACAAAGATTTCATATAGCAGATACTCCTATGCCTATTCCTCTTTGACTCTGCTTAAATCTAATATGTTACCATGTTTTCTTTACTTTTATTTTCAGGAATTAAAATATTACGTACAAAATTAAAACTTATTTACTCTGTATCTCATTTCCCTTCCTCTCAAATGTAACTCTTAGATGTAACCAGTATCCTGAACTTGATATTTATCATTCCCATATATACTTTTTTTTTTTACAACCTTCATATAAGTTTACATTAAATACATATCCTTCTTCAGTGTTCTTTTGTCTCTTGTTTCTGTGATTTAGCTATGCTGGTATGTGAGGCGCTGTTTCATTTTGTTAATTTGTATGTGTGGTCTATTAGATGAATATACTAATGAATATACTAATTCTCCCATGGAAATGGACAGTTAGACTGTTCCCCAAATTTAACTTTACAGACTGTGCTGCAGTAAACATTCTCGTGAGTACTTTTTGTGTGTATGTGGGAGAGAGTATATCAGGGTATATACACTTAGAAGTGGAATTTCTGACTCAAAGAGCATGAACTAGATGTTGCCAAATTGCTCTCCGAAGTGCACAAGATGAGACTCTGGCCATCAGTACATGAAATTGCTAATTCTCTCTATATTTATCAGCATTCGTTCTTGTTACATTTTTGTCGGTGTGCATACATGTAATGAGTCCTCACTGATAAAATTTACATGCTTGTGATGCACAGGGCCTTTTCATGTCTATTCAGGTTTACTTGTCTGAGAATTGCCTGCTGATATCATTTGTTTACCTTACCACTTTTTGTTTACTTGTATTTTTATGAAAAAAAATAAATCCTAGATAGTAATCTTTGTAGTTCTGATCTGTACTGTTGTTTTCTCCAGGTTTGTGACTTATGTTTCCAGTTTGCTTCTTGTGTCTTTGATTGATTTGCATTGCATCAAATTTATAGATTAATTTGAGTACAATTCATATTTTTATTTCATTGAGTCTTCCAATTCATGAACATATTTTATTTCTCCATTCGTTATAATCTTTTATGTCCTTCAGTAATTTTTGCAGCTTACTCTATAAAGGTTTTCCTCAGCTTCCGCTAGTTTTATTCTCCGGTTCTTTTTAGCTTTTGTTAATACTCTAAATAGAATCTTAGTTCTTTTTCTATTGAATTATCTAATTGGTTATTATTTCTGTAGGGGTTCACTATTGATTTTAATGTATCGATTTTGTTTCCAGAAACCTTGCTAAACTTTGTTAGTTCTGATAGTTTGTACCGACTCTTGGATTTTTCTGTGTGGACAGTTACATCATTTACAAGTAATAACGGTTTTACCTCATCCTTTCCATTTTTATACTTGCTTTATTTTCCTTCTTTTATTGCATTGTTTAGGACTGCCATTAAAATGTTAAATAGAAGTGATGAGAATGGGTGCCTTTGTTCTGACTTTTCTGGGAACAGTTCTAAAATTACAGCACTGATTATTATTTTTAAGTTTTTAAGAAATAATCTTCAAGAAGTCAAGGAACTACTGCTGTATTTCTAATTTGCTATATAAAAATAGGTTTTTAAACATGAAAAATGCTGATTTTTGCTAAATGCTGTTTTTCATCTATTCAGGTCACGTATGTTTTTGTTGGTTTATTTTGTTAATTTGGTTAATTACACCGATTAACTTTTCCAGTGTTGAACCAGCCCTTCATTTCTCGGATAAACTCAGTTTGGCTATGATATACTACCTGTTTACACATTCCTGGATTTGATTTGCTGTTTTTTAAAAGAATTTTTGCATGAGTAAGATAAGTCTGGAATTCTCCTTTCTCAAATTGCCCTTGTCAGGTTTTTGTATCGTGGTTATACAAGCCTCAGTGAATGAGTTGGATAGCTTTTGCTCTTTTTTTTAGTCTCTAAAACAGTTTATATACAGAAGTTATATATTCCTTAAATGTCTGATAGATTTTGCATTTGAAATTGTGTGAGCCTGTTGTATCTTAAAGTGGGAGACTTTTGATTACACATTACACATGTTTAATGGTTTTTGTTTATTTTTCATGTTTAATTTTTTATGTCTTCCTTAGAATGTTTTGGTAACTTGTATTTTCCTAAAAAATATTCCTTTTATCTGATATTTCAAATGTATTTGCATAAAGAGCTTTATAGTTATAGTTTTGTAGTTTTTATTGTGTCTGTATTTTCTCTGTACAGTCTTAGTTTGTTTTTTTTTTTTTTTGCCTTTTCTCCTTTCTATTTATCAGTTTTGTCAAAGGATTGTTTATTTTATAAGTTGTTTTTAAAATGAGCCAGCTTTTAGCTTTCTTTGTTCCCTTCTGTGCTTTCTACTTTCTATTATAGTAATCTCAATGCTTATTTTTATTTTCCTTCCCTTTTACTTTATCTGAGTCTAGCCTGAGGTTATTTTTCTAACTTCTTGAAATATTTCACTCACTTATTTTTCCACCTTTCTGGTTACTTAATAAAGGCACTTAATGCTGTCTGTTTACCTCATTGTATACCTTTAGTCATATCCCACTAATGTCGATATGTAGTATTTTTGCTATCTCTAATTCTGAAATATGTATATTTTTAATTTCTCTTGTGATTTCATCTTTAGCTCATTTTGTATTTGACGGTGCTTTTAAAGTTTCCGTACATCTAGGGCTTGAGGACTGTCATTTTACTGTTGATTTCTTGGTGCTCCTAATTTGTGTTTTAGAGCTGTCACTAATTCTGTCCTTGAGGCATTGGGTATGCAGCTCAAGGTTGGAGTATGAACCTGTGCCTTGTTCTTTTGTCTGTAGGTCAGCAGTTTCTCATAAATCTGTAACCCTATTCAGGAGGTCTTTGCGATTCACCTTGCCTGCCTCAGAGGACGTATCGCTGACGCCCCCTGGAACTGAAGTCTTGGGTAGCACTGCACACTTCTGGGCTCAGAACCCACCACATCATTTGTTTTACACTGCTTTGCAGTTTCTGTTCTGTTCCCGGTCCAAGGAGATGTTAATCTTGTCTTTGAACACAGCTATGGGTTGTTGTTGTTTTTTTTCTTTTCATTTCTCTGTCTCTGTCTCTCTCTCTTTTTTTTTTTTGTTGCTTTTCTCTCTCTCTTTTTTTTAAGTGTTTATTAAGAGTCAGAGCGTGAGCGAGGGAGGGGCAGAGAGAGAGGGAGACACAGAATCTGAAGCAGGCTCCAGGCTCTGAGTTGTCAGCATAGAGCCCAATGTGGGGCTTGGACCCACGAACCCTGAGCAGAACTGAGAAGCTTAACAGACTAAGCCACCCAGGCACCCCTTTGCTTTTCTCTTTTTATGAATAAGCTCTCATTTCTATATATTTAGACTTTCAGTATGTTCTGTAGTGTTAAAGCATTTACTCCTCTGTGAAGATGAGGAATGACATAACATCCTCACTTCCCATTTCTTACCCCCAAATAACACTATAGGTACTTATGGTCTAAGTTAATCTTGTATTTTGACTAAAGATACCTCTTCATACAATATTGAAAATTCCTCTTTACTTTATGGTCATACAGAACGATACTTTTTAAAAGAACATTGCTGTTTATTTTTTTTGACCCTTCAGAAGTGATTATTCCTAAATAAAATAACACCTTGCATTGTGTTGAATATTCTTAATATACCTTTTTAACAATTTTAACTTTTCATATAAAACTGAAGGTGATGTTGCCTGTTGAGAGCTAGCTCACTTGAGTAACAGTGAATCATAAGGCCAAACAGAATTGATTGGGAATTGGCAGGACTCTGCATTTCCAGGTCTTATCAGGAAATTTAGTGAAAGCTAATCACTTTACTACAAAAATAGCTAAAAATGTAAAGCTTTCTCTTGCACTTGGTAAAGCATATGGATAGTACTTAGCTGATAGTAATAAACCTAATTAATTGCATTATTCTAAGCTTATTTTAGTGGATAGTAACAATATAGGTCTTAGTTTCAGGGAGGTATCGAAGAATGTATCTTCTCTACCGGCAGCGTTCATGACTGAGAGGAGTGGCTACATGCTTTAAGAAAATTTTTTTTAAATAAGTTCTATGCCCAACATGGGGCTTGAACTCACCACCCCAAGATCAAGAGTTGCATGCTGTACTGACTGAGCCAGCCAGGTGCCCTAAGTGGCTACATGCTTTATACAGAACCAGCCAGGAGCATTATTTATAATGTGACCCACTGATTTTTTTTTTAGATTCTTTTGTCCGTATTCATGAGACACAAGCTACTCAGTAAAATTGTATGTATGTCATCATCTGTCATCATCCAACGTTACTCTTCTGGAGCATTGTCCTCTCCAGGATAATGAAGAGCCCTGAGACTCTGGTTAGTCTTCTAAACATAATGTCAGTACGTGTTCATGTCTAAAACAGCCAAAGAGTGCATTCCACAACCTGATACTTGTGGCTCTCAGCACTTATATGGACCAAAGCTTAGTGGACCACCTTGTTCTTTGAATCCTCCAAATTATTTCTGTTCACTCAGTATGCAGAATAAGTGATTTATAATAAATCTACATTAAAATGGATGCTAACTGAACACACGCAAGAAAGAAAGGAAGGTTATAAAATTAAGTTGTATTGCTTGGGGATTCCACAGAGAATATATGCACATTTAACGTAGACCTAAGTTTCTCAAACATAAAAATCAATTGTACTTTAACTCATACCTCCGAGGGATAAATGGTCTGTTTTAGTAGGAGCTGCCTTTCTCTAAATTAATTAGGCCTCCTGATGTTAGGCATGCTAAACAGAAATTTTTTTAAGTAATTTTGTAGTCATGGAAATGACTACAAGTTTCATTACATACCATGTTTGAGGCTGGTGCTTTTAGAGCATTGGGCTATTAGTGAAGTTCCTAAAAGCAGGGAACAAACCCCGTTTACAGTAATAATTTTGCTACTTGGTCGTCCTATGATAATGTCATCTGAATCTTGGAGGAGTTAGCCTGAAACTAGATCATATATCTTATACATTTTGACCTGGAAGTTTTCAGCCTAATTTTATTGAGCCCTGACTACCATTTCTTCTTGTGTCTTATTTCTCTTATAGTTTTAGTTTGTTTGAACAATCTATGTGGGTCTTTCAGCCACTGGGTGTAGAGTTACTAAGCCCTAAAGCAAGGCCCTTTTTTCTTGTGCAGAAAGTTATTTGACCTGTTGGGGGAGGCACATATTGATAATATGTGAATGTTGTGGGGCCCTTGCTGCAACTTCTTCAACTTTTTAGTGCCGTATCTGTCATTAGCAGAGGTAAAAAGGTGATAATAATTTTTCTGCCATGTACAAGGGACACCTCAGCAGGGGTTGGCAAATTACGACCCTCAGTCAAACATAGCCTGCCTCCTGTTTTTGCATGATTTGCAAACTAAAAATTATTTTTACATTTTTGAGTGGTTCAAACACAAAATCAAAAGAAGGGTAATATTTTGTGACATGTGAAAATCATATGAAATTCCAGTTTCCGCGCCCATAAACAAAGCTTCATTGAAACATAGCTACATTCATTTATTTACATATCACTTTTGCACTATAAGGGAAGAGCTGTGTAGTTAAGACAGATTTTATATAAACTGCAAAGCCTAAAAAAATTACTGTCTGGCTCTTTAAAGGAAAAAAAAATTGTTTGCCAACCCCTGACTTAGAGGACTGATGAAATGGTTTTCATAAAGAAATCTACTAGGGGAAAAACAGTGCTATATAAGCACAAAAGTGTTATGACTATTTCATTTCTAAATCTGTTGCTATTATTTCTGAGCTATTTGCTAGCAGTCCTTATAATGGTAACAGGTGCTAATGCACAAGAATAGAACAATAACTCCTACCATAATTGTCCACATTCATAGAAAACTGCAGGTATAGCTGCAGCCAGATGTTTAAAGAATGGGAACTGAAATGAAAATGTAAAAGTCTTTACTGGAAAAAAAAGGATAAATGTTATAGGAATTGTACCTAAGACCTGCTAAGAAGCACAGGCAAAAGAATTATTTGTCTTTAATTCCTGTGTATAATCCCTGGGATGGATTTTTAATAGCGTAACAAAAAGCTCAAGAAATTTTGTAAGGCCAGAAAATGGCTTTCTCTTCTAAAGAAAACCTTAATTTCTTTGAGATTTTCATAGCATTAACCAGTTCAAGTAGAAGTTATATTTGATTTTATTAACAGATGAGTCATTTAGAAAATTTTGGCAATTTATTTACAATTATAATATAAAGACTTGATGAGATGTTTATATCCCTATGGGGTAATGTATAGGGTTTTAATTCAATGGCAGAGGGGAGAAAAGAATGAGGTATCAAATTTTGAATAATATAAGGAAAATTGAGCAAATTTTAGGACTATAGCCATATTTCAGGGCTAAAAGCTTACAACAGGCTATCTGAAAACAGCACAAATGGAAGTGAAGTTTAACTAATGGAGTTCATTTAACTAATGTAGACAATAAAACCAGATATTTCACTCCCTGAATGGGATTACGTTTTGGCAGTTATCTAGTTAATTTGATTCATGGGGATTTGTAAATTGGATCATTCGGAGTCCACAGTGAAATGGTGATTTGAATGCAGCCCAATGGCCTCTAGAGAAATAATCAATTCTTTAGAATTCATCTGAAGAATTAAGTTTTATCCTAATTACTCACCTGGAGAATTAACTTGCATTTTCAATCATTTAACTTGGTAAAAAATAAACCTGGGCCTTCCATTTAGAAAAACCCTCCATGGAACAACTTTGGAAAATTCTGGGCCAGGGAACGACAGGCCCAAAGCCTACATTCTTGATAAAAAAAAAAAAAAAAAAATCAATTATATTGCTTCATGGAGTTAGGAGATCCATTCACTTGTTTATTTAGTAAATATTTATGAAATCCTTCTGTGTGCCAAGTACTCGTGTAACCACTGGGAATACAGAAGTAAACATGTAGATGAGACAAATAAGTTCTCTGCCTTCTTGGAGCTCAAGTTCTGTCAGGGGAGAAAAATAACTATGTTTAAAAAGATAATTTCAGTTGGCAACACATGCCATGTAATAAAACAAGGTCATTTGCTAGAGACTGAGATAGGAGGCAGTACAGTAGGCCCTGTGGTCAGGGAAGTCCTCCCCTAGAAGGAAGTTTCTGAGCTGAAACCTGAATGACGAGAAGGAGCCAGTCATGGGGAATAGTTAGAGAAGGTCCACCCAAAGATGTGAACTTAAGTATGGAGGCAGATTTGTTTTCAGAGACTATTTGGTTTCATCCCACAGTGAAACCCAACCTGTCTTTTTTAATGAATACTAATGAGACACCTTCGAAGGACAATTTTGACATGGACTTACTACTATCATTCGTTTTGTTATATTATGATGAACATTTTGTTAGTCAGAAGTTAGATGTTTTCACACATATCCTTCCACTTGAGTCTCATGTGGTGTGAGTACTAACAATCGCCCTATTTCATAGAAGACTTGGGGTACAGGAAGATCAAGTAGCTTACCAGAGCCACTCAGAGAAGAGCTTCTTAATTGTGGAGGTAGGCCCTTGAAGCCAGACTTTTTGTTCCAGATTCCCAAATTGCTCATTTCAGTACACCATTCTACTTTAAGCCACACTTGTAATTATGAGAGTCTGAGTACTGATTAATATCCACAGCAGACAACATATTCCTGTCTGATAAAAATTGCTACCATGTGCCACTTTGAGAAAAGTGACCAGAACAAACTTTGCCATCTGAAACTTCACGATGGTTTACAATCATAATAAAGGATACGATTGATTTTTTATACTATCATGCACGATTATCCCTACCTAGTTTTTTTGCTGCCTTTTTTCAAAATAACTCAACATGTGTAAATATCAACATTGTCATTGGTTTAGTTTTCGGAGGAGAATTGTTCTTTGAACATCAAGTCAGTCATAGTGTAAATTTGCAGTCTGGTGGGGGGTTGGTTTGTTTTGTTTTCTGTTTTGCTTTTGTTTTTGAGCTGCCCTGACACTAACACTGGGTTTGTGGGGTATTCATTGGCTTAATGTCTACAGTAAAGTAGTGCACGTCGTCTTATGTGCAAAACACATTTGGCCATGGTTGACAGGATTTTCATTTTCCATTCACAGATGTAAAGCGTTTTCAATATAACACAAACCTCAGCATAACAAAGTCAGCAATTTATGAGAGGCACACCGCTCTGCTTACCTTTCATTTGTCAAAGGTTGATGGGAAACATCTATATTGCTTGTTCAATCTGTTAATTGTATGTTTTCATCCAAGCTGAACTGACAAGCTAAGATCTGTCCACTCATATTAGTCTGTAGGGATGTGCTTGTCAATAAGGCCTTTAAACTGCTTTACATGTGACCTATAACTCAAGTAATTCTTAATAAAACAACATTCAAAAGGTTATCTACCCTTTAGCATTACATTTGTGGCCCACTCTAAAGAATAGGACATAAACTTCATCTCTAAGCTTTCGAGTTTAGTTAATTTGAGATTGGCTACTCTTAACTTTCAGGAAAGAATTAGGAAATTTACCATTGAAAATATGATGCTTTTAATTTTTAAATGACTCAAACTTTTAAAAAGATTTTGCAGGAGTTTAGATAAGTAACATAGTGAGTTGTAGAGGTTTTTCTCCCAAGATAAGACCCAAAAAATTGTTTCAAAATCTACAGTGTGGAATCCTTGGATTAGAAGCACAGTGGACTGTGAGCCCCTTGAGAGAAATCTCTCAACTGCTTAGCTCTGGGTCTAGTGTATAGAGATGCTTAGTAAACAACTGATGAGTAAATCACCAGTCTCACTTTTTAATTTTACTGTTTTTGAATCTGAGGCCCAAAGAGGTGAAATGACTTTCACATGGTCACACAGCAAGTTAATGGTAGAAGAGGAAAGAGAACTCTGGTGTCATGAATCTGTGTCTGCTCACCACCTTTTCCTCCACGATACCATGTTTCTTCCGGTTATTTACTTTGCTTCCTCAATCCTAATTTCCGGTGACTTGGATTGAGTAGGAGAATGGCTATTTAGGCTAAGTCCCAATATAAGGCTGCACTCTCAAAACAAAGAAAGCTTAGATACTATATCAAAGCATACATATCGAGCCTTTAAGGTTAATAATGATTCCTCCATAAAGGGGTCAGTTTTTATTTGCTGTGCCTACCACGGGTTGAATCTCAACAGTGACAGCTGAAACTAATGTGCAGCATAGCTTTTTCTCATTAAAGAGCTGTTGGGCAACATTGGGAGCAAGAACATTTTCTGAATAAATGATCAAGTTGAATTGCTTGCTCTGATATATTACATATATGCTCCTATGATATATTGCATAATCCTTTGGGAAGTGTTATCTACTTGATGCGCTGGAGGGGAGGTTTCACTAAGCACTGCCAGATAAAACACAGGATGCTCGGTTGAATTTCAACTTCAGATAAACAATTAATATTTCTTTTTCGTATAAATGTGTCCCAAATGGGATTTATTTGCTAAATCTGGCAATCCAAGATTATCTATCATGCAAAAACACCCAAGGATGTCTCTGTTTGCTTTTTGACAGCCTGCTCTTCATTGCTTGGTTTTAATGGTTGTAGTGATTGCTTTGCACCCCCCCCCCCACCCCCCACCCCCGCCCCCATCCTTTTTACCGTGTGTTTAGTGAATCTTCAGAGCATTACTGTGGGCCAGTTGCCAGTGCTGGCGATTTACATGACCTGCTCACGGATTAGCGATCCACGCATGATGGAAACCTTTCCCCAGAGTCTTTTGGGAGCTGGGGCCAAACCCCTGAAACTATTTTTTAACCTATGCAAACACATGTCTCCTTTTAGGAAATATGAAAACTTACCTCCCTGAACTCCACTGAGAATGTTATTTTCTATAGATTCTTTTAGAAAATACTTCACCTTTTCTATTTTACAAATATAAAATTATATTATGATAGTGTGCTTTTTCAAGTTACACTCCATCTAACATTGCTCTAGAGATTTTGAAATCCACCCCTAGAGAACAAGGCCCCCAGTTGAGAATCGGTACTCTATGAGATGGTAAAACCAATCAGCGAAAAGTCAATATTCTATCAGGCTACTCATTTAAAATTTTCTATTTCCTTTTTGCTAAGTCAGTGTTTCTCAAAGGGTAACTTCAACAAAGGTTAAATAATAATTACATAATTACTCTAGTGTGTATTAGAAAATAATGGTTTCCATTCTGTTGTGAAGATAGAAAGCTTCAGTTTGGAAACCACTGGTCCATATAAAAGCAAAAATATAGTTTATCTTTTAAAAAATTCTATTTCCTCCTAACTTTTCCTCCTAAATTGACCAGCTATTTGGGCCTTTTAAATAAGGAGAATATTGTTGCCTGTAAAGATGGCAGGCCACACCTACTTGAAAAGCCTTTTATTGTTAACACCGGTAACATAATTATAATACCTTGCATTTGTTCTCAATTATCTTTTCAACACAGGAATACAATGATGTTATTCCCATTTTGCAGATGAAAAAACTAACACTCAGACCCAAGAGATGCCTGCTTAAACTATTGAGGATCAGATCATAATCTTTATTATAAACCATAGCTTGTTTTTATTTCTGTTGAATTAGTTTTAAAAATTACAGTCCTGCACATTTCTGTGCTTGAAGTGTCTATTGATATATGAACTATTAGATTTAAAGGAGGGAGTTTTTATGAGAAGATTAATATCTAGGCAATTATAGCCCTAGGAAAGAGGCTTAGAGCTATGTATTAATTCTCCTTATAGATGTTTGTTTTATTTTCACCCAAATGATAGGTTTAGCATCATGCAAAGCAGTATGTAAGAGCAGTGTTTTGTATTGTATCATCCACTTGTGGATTAAGTTTGCTGAGCTACTCTAGGAGGCCTAGGGTTCACACACTTAATCTGGTTAGACTGTTGCCTGCCGATTAACTAGGGTTTATTGATTTTTTTTCAAGTTGGAGAGCACTGTGACTCAGAAATCTTTACCCTCTGATTTAATCAACCTAAAATAAATACCAAACTTAAACTGATTTCTGAGTTTATCACATGATATCACTCAAGCGCGGACCATCATTTATCATTGTGGCATATCCCGACCTGCTACATTAAAGGAAAACACAGATTACCTAGTGCACTTCTTTGGTGGAAAGGTATGAAAACACCATTTTGTTAATTAGACATCTAATAACATGTTCTTCATGTTAATAAAAGTCAGAAATGAATAATCAGGATCTGTAGTGGTTTCTGTAGTATGAATTATGTATTTTAAGGTTATTGCAGATTAAAGTATTAAGCACTGATTACTATTAAAATTAAATACTAAGCTATTTATCAGCTCGCTTTAAAATGCATAGTCTGTCTTATAACAAAATTTCTACGGCTTTAAAATTTAGATACAATATCTAAAATCCTAACCTAAAGCAATCATTTTACATTAGTCTTCATTTATGATTGCCCATCCCCATTTGCCTAAACATCTTGATTTTTGAGACTATCAGTTTCATCTTTTCCGTTTATCATCACAGAACATAGAAAGTTATCAGCTGCTTTGGAGAGGAGGACAATGAGGTGTAGGAAGATTAAGTAACTTCAGAAAGGACTTTTCTGAAGCTTCTTCCTCAACCAGCACTAGATAGAATTGTAGATATTGAACATTTTGGGGCTCTGTCTTCCCGATGTAAAACCATTCATAGAAAAAATGAAATGCGGCTTGTTAACTAACTCGCCAGTCTACATAAGGCCCAACTTTTGGGCACTTTGAAAATATCTGGTTGATTGTTTTCACTGGTAAATCAGATGCTTGACTACTGTGTTGACCTAGCCATCTTCTATGTACTTACATAAAAGCTAAAATACCATGGCAACCAGCCAGACACCAAATGACCTCAACTAATATCCGTGATTGTTTTGATCTCATGCACAGCCATCTTTGGTCTTGTGCTTTATCAGTGTTTTCATGTTCTCTTTCTTTAGCCTCTATTTAAGTTGGTTTTAGAGATAACAAAGTATAATTCACATTAAATATAGTTCTCACTTGATTTAGACTGTTGTTTTACGAATATAATTAATGCACTATTCCATGAATATCTAAGTCACTTCCAATTGACTATAATGAGATTATAAAGATATATGTATATATCAAAGAGAATACTTTAATTAAATTATTACAATCTAAAACACTGGCTCTGGATATGATGATACGATTAAATTATTACATTGTAGGATGTGTTTATTTTAAAATATAGTTATACATATATTTAATTTCAACATTTAGTTTAACACTTAAAAATGGTAAGGAGCCAATTCATTTCTACATAGGTAGTCTCATTTGAAAGTAGACAGCAATCTGTTCTTACTTTCTGTCATGGGAATGTTAGATCATTTTTCCTCCAAAGTTTTCTTGAACACGGAAAGTAAAGCAAACCTTAGATTATACTAGTGGAGCATTTATCAAAATATGTTTTCTAGAGATACTCCTTAAACAACACACGTACGCATGTGCGCATGCATACACACACACAAACACACACACAACAACGGCAACAACAAAAAGTTAATCATTTAATACAATGGAGAGATACCACATAACTTACTGTGCTTTCATTTTGGAGATTTGCAATGTATATTAAGTTACTAGAAACTCTAAAAAGTTCTGCAATAAAGAAACTTGTTTATTTCACCCAATGTCTCCCAAACTCTTTGACCATAGGACTCTTTTTGTGGATGGATATAATAATTATTAGCATCCTGAAGGATGGATATTATGGAGAACACACTTGGGCTAATGATGACCTCGTCTAACTTCTTTCGTTATTCTTTTAACGTAATTTTGAACAGCAGCTTAGTTTCCTAGAAAAAGCATAGAGCCAAGGGGCAGGAAAGTTTTCATTACCATATTCCTAGTGCCTAGCACAATATCTTTCATTACCATATTCCTAGTGCCTAGCACAATATCTGACACAGAAAAAGGGACATGTCATTTCTGCTCTGTTACAGACTTATTCTGATATCTGGGACTAGTCTTTTGAATATTTGATTCTTAAATATTTTTTGTCTTATGAAAAGAAAGATCACTTGCCCTATATACTTAATAGATGTTGAGAAGATAATAGAAATTAAAATAATTTGAAGGTCAAAGTACAATATAAAAGGTTATGTTCTTTTTATGCAGAAATATTCGGGGGAGAAAATATGATGTCTGTAATTTAAATACTTCGGCTAAAAAATAAATGAAGCAAATTTAGCAAAATATTAGTAATTATTCAATCTAGGTGATAGCTATATGGGTGTTTATTACACTGTTCTCTATTTTTATGTTTCAAAATTTTCAGAATAAAAAGTCTTAAAAATTCAAAGTGGTATGCCCTTTGTATATAAAGCTGCGATTACTAAATCAGACATGTTTGCATGATTTTATAGAACAAGGTATAGGATTGCAGAGAAGCATGCCTATTGTGTCATCTTGTCCTCCCTGTAACCAAGGGCAGTCGCTTTTTGAACTGTCAAGTGTGGTTAGGGTGATCACATCAGAATTTTCCTCTGTGTAAAACCAATTGACTGAAATGATATTTGACCTTCAAACCATACACTCATTATGACCATGCTGTAGCACAGTAATTCTCAAACTGAGTTCCTTGAACCAGCAACATGGCCATCACCTGGGAACTTGCTGGAGATGCAAATCCACAGGTCCTATCCCAGACTTAGTGAATCAGAAGCTCTGGAGGTGGAGTCTAGAAACCTGTGTTGTAACAAGCCCCCAAGATGATTTTGATGCATGCTCAGGTTAGAATTTTTTTTATTAACTTTATGTTTGAGAGACAGTCAGATCATGAGCGGGAGAGGGGCAGAGAGAGAGGAAGACACAGAATCTGAAGCAGGCTCCAGGCTCTGAGCTGTCGGCACAGAGCCCAACGTGGGGCTGGAACCCAGGAACCGTGAGATCATAACCTGAGCCGAAGCTGGCCGCTTAACCGACTGAGCCACCCAGGCTCCCCTGATGCATGCTCAGATTTTAAAATCACTGCTGTAACCTACTGTGTTGATCTATATAGACTGAAGTGAAATATGAAAACTCCATTTCTATCATTGCATTGTGTGAATTCTCTCTTTAAATAGGAAAAAGGTAACAGGGATTGTATCATGGGTTGACTTAACATGCTTCTTCTCTGTCTTTAGGGCACTATTTACACAGGTTGAGTAGATTGAGTGAGGAGCTGAGAATGTGTCTACCATTTTAATGACCCGAGAGCCTTGCCGCATGCCACAGTGGTCCCATTCACACAAGGCTTGCTTTCGGGATGAGAACCTTTCATTCCACAGATACAGTTAGACACATCATTCAAGTTGTTGATGGCTTGTTATCTTGGATTTGTGATGAGCATATTATCTAGCAGGGTCTGCTTATCTGTAGATAGTAGATAGCAGCCCATCTCCATCCCTGCAATGTACATAAAAGCACACAAGTTACTTGATCCTCAAGTCTGGGTTCGGTAGCTACTTAACTGTGAATGGGTCACTGAAGTGGAAACATCCCTCTCAGATTTGGTAAAAAGCAAAAGCGACCCACAGTCATCACACTGAAGCTGTTCTAACGTGGTCCGAACTGTTCCCCTTGAGGCTCTCTGGTAGAGGTGGCTAACGTTTTATATCTTGAAAATCGAATTCTAAATCAAACTTCTTCAGAGGAATTTGCATCCACTCTTGTTGAATTTGAGAGGAGCGTAATTACTTCTATACAGGGGGAAATTGATGAGGAAATGGAAATTTGGGGACTTTTCTCTAATTGCATAGTTGGCATTATATATGTATTTTAAATGCAAAGCAGTATAGTTCTCTTACATTTTTTAATAAGAAAGGCCATTTTGTTGGTCATACTTCATTTTTTATAATAACACTTGGCCAAACTTCTTCCCTAATGTTCATGGAAACCCAGGATCAGGCATAGCATCACAGGAGATTTCCTGAAGCTGTCTCCCTATTTTTGTTGCCCCATCAAAAAATGGCAGATGCTTTTGGCTTCATAGAGACCAGGACCATTTCTAATCATGACAGCTGTAGTGTGAGATTTACTGGCACTTTCTTGCTGGCAAATTGAGAGCATGTTCTCACTTTGTACATTGAATTAGTATTGCAATAGGTTTTACCATTTACAGTGTTTCCTTCCCTGCCTACTTTTAATTTATTCACTTCTAGAGCAATGAGGACTGTGAAAAATTCCCATTTAACAAATCCCCATTTAACAAATCTCTTGGGTCAGTCAGGAGTTAAGTCAATTTATGAAGAAGTGAGTTGTGGAAACCAAAGTGTCGTTTAGTCAACAGAATTACTTGGGTTTTTAAAGGAAGAACCACTTTTTGGGTCTTTATCTTGCAGTTACTACAATAGAGTCTAGTGAGCAGGAAAAAATGAGGGAGTAACTCTTATGGAAGTGGTCCATTTTCTTCTTTTGCTTGATTTTCATCTAAATCTATATGAAGTGTTTTACTTATTTATTTTAATGTTTATTTTTATTTTTGAGAGAGAGACAGAACAAGCAGCAAAGGGGCAGAGAGAGAGAGGGAGAGAGAGAGAATCCTAAGCAGGCTCATGCTGACAGCAGACAGCCCGATGAGGGGCTTGAACTCATGAACTGCAAGATCATAGAGCCGAAGTCAGACACTTAACTGAGCCACCCATGCACCCCTATATGAAATTTTTTTTAATTTTTTTAAAGTTTTTATTTGCATTTTTGAGAGAGAGAGAGAGCAAGTGGGAGAGAGGTAGAGAGAGAGAGAGGGAGAGAGAGAATCCCAAGCAGGCTCCACACTGTCAGCATGGAGCCTGATGTGGGGCTTGATCCCACCAACCGTGAGATCATGACCTGAGCCAAAAACCAAGAGTCAGATGCTTAACCAACTGAGCCACTCAAGTACCACCCCCCATATGAAATGTTGTAATTGAATCCTATTTGGAAAGGGCTTAATTTTGTGAGTCAGATGTACAGCCATATTTGTTGAAGCTATTTTTCGGCTTTATTGAGATACAATCGACAAATAACAATTAATATGTGTTTAAGGTGTACAGCATGTGATTTGATATATATGTACATTAAAAATTGATGACCATAATCAAGCTAATTAACACATCCATCACCTCACATAGTTACTTGTATGTGTATGGTGAGAACACTTAAGATTTACTTAAGATTTACTTAAGATTACTCTCTTAGCAAATTTGAAGTTTCAGATTCTGTGTCTCCCTGTCTCTCTGCCTTTCCCCTGCTCATACTCCATCTCTCTCTCTCTCTCTCTCTCTCTCTCTCTCTCTCAAAAACAAATAAACATTGAAAAAAATTTTAAATAAAAAAATTGAGCACCTTGCTCTCTGAAGAAGCAGGCAGACAACATACAGCAATTATAATATAAAGTAATAGGGTTTTTAAAAGTTTTTAAATTTATTTTGAGAGAGTGAGAGAGCAGGGGAGGGTGAGACAAAATCCCAAGCAGGCTCTATGCTGTCAGCAAGGAGCCAAAGGTGGGGCTTGAGCTCCCGAACCATGACATCCTGACCTGAGCTGAGATCAAGAGTTGGATGCTTAACCAGCTGAGCCACCCAGGAGCCCCTGGAATAGTGGGTTTAATGGTAGTGCAAGGACAAGGTGCTGTAGGAGCTCAGGTGAGCAGCACTATGTAATTTTTTTTTTTTTTAATTTTTTTTTTTCAACGTTTTTTTATTTATTTTTGGGACAGAGAGAGACAGAGCATGAACGGGGGAGGGGCAGAGAGAGAGGGAGACACAGAATCGGAAACAGGCTCCAGGCTCCGAGCCATCGGCCCAGAGCCTGATGCGGGGCTCGAACTCACGGACCGCGAGATCGTGACCTGGCTGAAGTCGGAGGCTTAACCGACTGCGCCACCCAGGCGCCCCCAGCACTATGTAATTTAAACCCTTGCTCATTCATTAAACAAATATTTACTGGATACCTACTATGTTCCAGGTTCTAGGTGCTGAGAATGCAGTTGTGAGTACGACAGACTTGGCTCCTGCCTTCCTGGGGCATATAGTGTAAGAGGGAAGAAAATTAAACAGCTATATTGCACAGGTGTTGTGACAGTTTAGCCCTTCCAGAATCGTAGATAACTTCATGATTGGCAGTGGAGCCTCGTGTGTGTGTGTGTGTGTGTGTGTGTGTGTGTGTGTGTTTAAAATCTCTCTATACAGATAGAGGTAGAAGTAAAGGTAGAGGTAGGGGTAGAAATATATATATATACATACATACACACACATGAAGTATTACCTAGTAATATGTATTACTATAACAAACAACCCTCAAATTACAGTGTTTAAACACAGCAAAAGTTAACTTTTTTGTCTTCCTTCATAGTCCAGTGTGCATTAGTGGGGTAGGAGTTTAGGGATTTCACCCTGTGCATGCATGCATGCCTCTCATTTTGGTACATGGCCTCTTCCTACCCTGCAGTATATCCTTGTATGGACATATCTTATCACCCTAGCTAGGTTTCAGCCTCCTTTAGAATTTTGCCTCTTTGTTATCCCAGTGTCTATCATATGCTTGTTGAAGATAATTTTCTAGATATGTGTAGATTATTAAATTAAATAATAGAGTGGATTCAAAAGGAGTTGAATCATAGATGGTGAAAAGAACCAGGGAAAAGAACTTGGAGATCATTTAGTCCCAACTACCTCATTTTACAGATCAGGAAACTGAGGTCTAGAAAATAGTCCTAAGACTCATTTCTCTCCATCTCACCTGACATAGCCAGCCAAGTGGAAGCCCTAGCTTACATGCAAAGGGTATTATGGAACCAGAGGAGGTGATAAAAGGTAATTAATTATGGTGTACCCTGCTTCCCATTACTTTGCAAGGTAGGCTAGATGGGTGCTTTAGTTAACACACACTTTCTAGTGCTTGGACTCCATCTGTCATCCCATAAATTTATATGTACAAGGATTTTTTTAAATACATAGCAGAATTTGAAAAGAACTGAAGTTAGGACCAAAAAATAATAAAAACAAGGTTATATATGCACTTACAAGATGTCTGAAGTACACTCTTAGGATACTGGGCTTGCCCTTGGCAGGCTCCTTGCAGGCAAAATTCCTCTGGAATTTAATTAAGACAACTAATTTGAATTGAAACAAGTTGAGGGCAGGGGAAGTGGGTTGACTCAACTATAATAAATGTAATTCCGGAGAAGTCAGTCTGTAGTGGTGATTAGAAGTCTTTGGAAGCTTCAAAAACTAGGAACAGGGATCTCAACCTCATAGAGTCAGCTGCTCAAGATGAGTTTGGGAAGGGGTTTGGTTCAGGATATACAGGCATGCCTCACTTTATTGTGCCTCCCTTTATTGTGCCCCACAGATACTGAAGGTTTGTGGCAACCTTACAGTAAGCAAATCTGTGGACGCCATTTTTCCCACACCATTTGCCCATTCTGTGGCTCTGTGTCACATTTTGGTAATTCTTGGAATATTTCAAACTTTTTCATTAGTATTATATTTGTTTCAGTGCTCCTTGATCAGTGATCTTTGATGTTACTATCCTATTGTTTTGGGGTGCGTGAACTTGCTATGTAACACAGTGAACTTAAAAGCATCAATGCTCTGTGTCCTGACTGCTACACTTACCGGCTGTATCCCCATCTCTCTCCCTCTCCTGGGGCCTTCCTGTTCCCTGAGGCACAACAATATTGAAACTAGGCCAATTAACAACGCTACAGTGACCTCTAAGTGTTTAAGTGAAAGGAAGAGTCCCAGGTCTCTCACTTTAAAACAAAAGCTAAGTCATTAAGCTTAGTGAGGAAGGTGTGTTGAGAGCCGAGATAGGCTGAAAGCTAGGCCTCTTGTGCCAAACAGCTAAGTTGTGAATTCAGGAAAGTTCTTGAGGGAAATTAAAAGTGCTACTTCAGTGAACACACAAATGATAAGAAAGCAAAACAGCCTTATTGCTGATAGGGAGAAAGTTTTAGCAGTCTGGGTACAAGATCTGACCAGCCACCACATTCCCTTAAGCCAGTGCCTAATCCAGAGCAAGGCCTTAACTCCCTTGAGTTCTGTGAAGGCTGAGAGAGGTGAGGAAGCTGCAAAAGAAAAGTTTGAAGGTAGTAGTGGTTGGTTCTTGAAGTTTATGGAAAGAAGCCATCTCCATAACAGTGCAAGGTGAAGCAGCAAATGCTGATGTAAGAAGCTGCAGCAAGGTATCCAGAAGATCCAGCTAAGATAATGAACATGACTACACTAAACAGCAGATGTTCAATATAGACCAAACAGCCTTCTATTGGAAGAAGATGCCATGAAGGACTTAGATAGCTAGAGACGAGAAGTCAGTGCCTGGCTTCAAAGCTTCAAAGGACAGGCTGACACTTGTTAGAAGCAAATGCAGCTGGTGACTTTACACTGAAGCCAGTACTCTTTGACCGTTCTGAAAATTCTAGTGCCCTTATGAATTATGCTACCTCTACTCAGTGCTCTAGAAATGGGACAACAAAGCCTGGATGACAGCGCAGCTGTTTACAGCATGGTTAATTGAATATTGTAAGACCTGCTCAGAAAAAAAAGAATTCTTTCAAATTATAACTACTCATTGACAAAGCACCTGGTCACCCAAGAGCTCTGATGGAGATGTACGATGAGGTTCATGTTGTTTTCCTGCCTGCTAACACAACATCTGTTTTGTAGCTCATGGATAAAACAGGAATTTCAACTTTCAAGTCTAATTTAAGAAATACATTTCAGGGGCACTGGGGTGGCTCAGTAGGTTATGCTTCTGACTCTTGATTTCGCCTCAGGTCATGATGTCATGGTTCGTGGGATCGAGCACTGCATTGGGCTCCACGCTGACAACAGACATAGAGCCTGCTTGGAATTCTCTCTCTCCCTCTCTCTGCCCCTTCCCCATTCATGTGCGCACGCGCGCTCTCTCTCTTTCTCTCTCTCTCTCTCAAAAATAAATAAATAAACTTAAAAAATACATTTTATAAGGCTCCAGCTGCCATAGATAGTGATTCGTCTGATGGATCAGGGCAAAGTAAAGTTAAAACCTGCTGCTGTAAAGGATGCACCATTCTAGATGCCATTAAGAACATTCATGATTCATGGGAAGCAGTTAAAATATCAACATTAACAGGAGTTTGGAAGATTTGATTCCAACCCTCATGGATAACTTTGAAGTGTTCAAGACTTCATTGGAGGAAGTAACTGTAGATGAGGTAGAAAATAGCAGGAGAGCTAGAATTAGAAGTGAGCCTGAAGATGTGACTGAGTTGCTGCAGTCTCGTGATAAAACTTGCACAGATGCTTCTTATAGATGAGCAAAGAAAGTGGTTTCTTGAGATGGAATCTATTCCAGGTGAAGATGCCATTGAAGATTGTTGAAATGACAGCAAAGGATTTAGAATATTGCATCAACTTAGTTGATAAAGCAGGAGCAGGGTTTGAGAGCATTGGCTCCAATTCTGAAAGTTCTGTGGGAAAAATGCAACCAAATGGCATTACATGCTACAGAGAACTCGTTTGTGAAAGGAAGAGTCAATTAGATGAAGCAAACTTCATTGTCTCATTTTAAGAAATTGCCACAGCCACCCCAATTTTCAGCAACCACCACCTTGATCAGTCAGCAGTCATCAACCTCAAGGCAAGACCCTCTGCCAGCAAAAAGATTATGACTCACTGAAAGCTCAGATGGTTGGCAATTTTTAGCAATAAAGTATTTTTTATTAAGGTGTATACATTGTCTTTTTAGACATAATGCTATTGCATACCTAATAGACTACAGTATTGTGTAACTGTAGCTTTTATATGCACTGGGAAGCCAAACAATTCATTTGACTTGCTTTATTGTGACATTTGACAATGAATTGTTTGGCAATGTCTCCAAAGTATGCCTGTATCTCTCAAAGGGCTAGGCTTGCTGGCCAGCAAAAAAAACCATTTGATTGCAACAAATACAACATGTACATGGTCGTCTCTCATTTTATGTGAAGAAGCAGACTCAAATAGGGTTTAGAATTTTTCATACAAGTTTATTACTCGGTTCAAAAAAAGGGGTTATTATTTTGATATTAAGGCAAACAACTTCTGCACATGCCAAGATGTCACCCAGTGTATATTAACATACCTCCTCTCATATTTGTAACATTTGCACTTTGGGAATATGATGTTTTTAAAAGAATTCTGGAAATATAAATCCCACAAAACAATGTAACTTTACTTTTGTTCACTCACTAGTTTTTGTAATCCTGACATAAGTAAGAAGATGGCCCCAGTGTTCAGAGATTTCTGTTATTTTCAACCATGAATTTCAGATGAACTTCCAAGTTTCAACATTTTCCTTGCTCTAGGTCAGACAGTATTTTCAATTATTAAAACCGTAATCTTGAAGACAGGCATAATTTTTGTAGCTTACTTGTAAATTTGTAATTTTAATGACTTAGTTTATGCTGAACATGAATAATAAACTATCACCTATTAAACCTGGAGAGCACCAGAAGTTACTAATATGATTTACAATGCGGTGCAAAATGAGATTCATTATTATCTTGCATTTGTAGATTTGCAGTAGAGTAGTGTAAACAAGTATTTACTTTAATTAAGGACATAGAAAGTATTTTGGGGGGCTGTATTCTATGTAGGAAGTAATTACCCAAGAACCAGAAAGCTCCTACTTGGTCAAAAGAATTCTCTGCATTTACTGAATTCTACTAGAAAATCTGTTCATCCTTTTGAAAGACAATAAGGCATGTCTAAAAGCTTATCTACACGTTCCTGATGGCTCCTTTCAGTTTTTGCCGGCTCACCCTGTCTTTAAAGCAAGGTCAGTGGGGAGGGCCTTTACTCTAGGGAGAGAGAATTTGAAGTATCCATGTTACTTTTCTTTTCTTTTCTTAAATTACCTTTGTGGAGCAAGACATTTATTAGTGAGCCTTGACAGATTCTTGAGACTTACAAAATCACAGGTGGAGGGATAATAGGCTAACTTTAGATCATGTTCAAACTTCTCGACTAGCATTGGTTTGGCGGCCCCTCTCCCCGCTGTAAATTGTGCCCATCATTTTGTGTCTCTTTCTGCTCTCTAACATTAATGTCTGCTTCTGTTGATGTTTTGTTTAAAAATGGGTTTTATGGCAACCTTACCTCCAGTTCATAGATCTGCATGGTGATTGGGTAGCTGTGCTCTGTGTATGTATGATCCCCTTTGGGCTCATGTGTATGAACCATTGGGCTGCTTAGAGTATTTTCTTGCAGTGTTCATGGCTGAGTCACAAAAGAGAATGTGCTATAACAAAAGAAGCTTCAAGTTCCCATTTGTATCGTGTCTGTTAACATTCTATCAGCCAGTGCAAACCACAGAGCTGACTACAAAGTCAACGGTTGTCCAGATATATCTACCTCTTGTAAAACTGAAAAGTTGCATGACAATGAGCATACACACAGGGAGTAGTGAAGGATTGGGTCCACTATTTCGATATTCCTCAAGTTTATGGTAAATCTTACTTCGTGCAAAATATCCCTGTCCTGTATTCCAGATAAATATAATATAACTGTCTTAGCTTGACAGAACTTTTAAATAAATCAATGCATCATTTGATTGGCTTAAAAAATAAAATAAAAATGGGTTTTAGAAGGCTGCTATTTCATATGGATTTGAGTGTTGTTCAAGTCCACTTTTATTAGCTAATCAAATTAGATCCCTTTGTCCTACAATAAAGATCATGTCCCTTGCTTGTTGAAATTTAACTCACTGTTCAAGCCCAAGTTTTCCCAACTGCTTTCCATGAAGTCCTTGTCAACTAATCTAGTTAATGATGATCTCCACATAATTTGAATACCTGTAGTACATGTAATGTATCTGTACTTGGGTATCTCCTATGGAACAATATTGTTCTCTAATGATCTTATATAAAATGTGTGATATAAAATGTATAACCCCTTAACACAAACAAGATTTACATTTTAATATGAGCACACAGACTAAACACAGACTTTATACAGTTAAATTTTCTTCTAAGGAAGTTTTTACTGAGTTTATAGATGCTGCCACTGCTCCTGAATTTTGGCCGGGGGGTGCTTTCCGAATAAAATTCCATCTCATTTCTCCATGTCACGTTGTGTTCTTGACCCCAAATGAAATGATCTTGCTTGATAACCCATTTCATTTGACAGACTTCATTCCAACTTATTATTTTAGATATTTCTAAAATTTTAGAAATAGAAATAACCTCAAAGGTAGAATATTTCCACTAGGGAACAGGATGAGCGTTTCAGGTTTTGAACACAGTCAGTAAAGACGAGTTCCAGAAAGGTTTGCGGCAGTATAAATAAGTGTGTGGCTCCCTAAGGTGAGTATTTTGAACAAGACAATCCTCATTTGTTTGTATAAATTGTGCTCTGTTGTTAAAAAAAAAAATCCATGATTGCTTTGTTCTCCGGAGGCATATGTTAAAGTGTATATCCAACGCTTACTGCCTCGACCAGAAGGCCACCTCATGCTTCTACCAAGCATTTATCCTCAGGAAAGTTCCTGAAGTTCTCTGTCTCACTTTTCCTGTAAGTCACATGGTTAGAATCAGGCCTGAAGACCAAATGCGAACACATAGAGAGCAGTGATACATCGGGCCTGCCATGCAGTAAATACTCGCTATATGTCAGCTGCTATTACTGGTTCTATGGAAATCTTCGTTTACATATGCCCTCTTTTTTCAAATCCTGTGGTCAGATTTCATATTTTGCACCCCAGTCATGTTTTATTAAGTGACCATGCGCAGCACTCGTGCTAAAATATCTTTATCTGTTTCTGAGCTCACTCCTTTTCTTGAAACCTCTTACTGGCTTCCTATTTACCTCTGTTCCAACTTCAAACCCCTTGAAGCCAGTTTCAACGCTTACATCCTATTAACCTCATTGAAATCAGAGACTATACTTCTTTATGGTATCTAGTTCATGTAAATTACATTAATAAATAACAATAATACCATAATGAGCCACACTGAAGAACTAGAAACCTGAAAGGCACTCAGGGAAATACTTGTGGGAAATCTATTTTTGTTTTTCTAAAATGAAACTCTCCAGTTGGAGGCTACACGGTGATCGGCTTCACCCCTTCTGAAACGAACATGGACAACTGATGCTGTTAATAAACAAACTCAGGGATCACTGCCTTGACCTTGTACATAGATGAAAACAGAGTGGTTTAGGATATGGAGGCTTCCCACGGTAGTTTAAAAAATGGTCGGAGGTGGTTCTACTTGAACGACCTTACCATCCATGTTGAAAATGGGACAAGGGAGCAATCAGATCTAAAGTAGAAAATTACAGCCCAATTTGTGTTCAGGTCTCCTCTGTGTCTCCTTTTGGTGTCCAGAGCCACTGCCTCACACCCTGCACTAAATGTATCAGGGAATGCGCGACTTTGGCATTTGACAGAGCACGTTGTCAAAGTTCTTATCGTTTCCTTGACCTAAATTAATGGAAGCATTCATGACGAGAGCACACCGGTAATGTTAAAGCACATTAAACTCAGACCTTTTGTCTCTACAGAAGAATGTTCTGTTTTGAGATTTCTCATGACGCAAAGTAATGAAACAGCCAAATCACTATGTACATCTGTGTTTGTTGATACTTGACATTTGGTTTTAAAGTGAGATTTAAGAGGACCCTCATTTAGTCTGGTTGGACTCTCCTGTGATCCAATTTATTTGCTGCCATTTGGATTTCATGTCTATGTTGAGCATCCAGTTGCCCCAACATAAAATTAAAAGGCCTTCTTCCTTTAATTAATTATACTTACCATATTCTGCACCATGATTCAGCTCATTCACCTGGAAGAATTGGAATTAACCCTATCTCAGGGCCGTAGACAAATGGCGCTCTCAGCTAAAACTGTGCTTTGGAGAGGTTTTGGAATACAGCTGTAATTGCTATTGGCTCGAATTCAAACTCCTTAATCTAGCATTTGAGGCCTTGCATAATCTGGCCCCAATTTGCCTTGTCCTTTCAGAAAACCTCTTGCACATTCCCTGCACAAGGTAGTTGCTTAATAAATCCGTTGTGTTCTTCCTTCTCCCCAGCTTTCTTTGTTATACTTGAATCAAACTGGTGTCTTCATGGTTCTCTGCTTTTCAAACTACCCGTCCTTTAACGTCCACTGAAGTCCCACCCTTTCTTGAAAGTTTTCTTTATAGTATAGTCTCTACTTCTCATTTGAAAGTGCAATCATATTATTCTGGAAAGATAAAAGTGGTTTTGTTTGTTTGTTTGTTGTTGTTGTCATTACTTGCCTTTTAGCTGTAATGGAATCAGTAAATCCCCTCCTGATTTAACGTGGAATCTGTTGGTAAGCAGCTGTTAGGTTTCTAATCCTGAAATGCAGAAAATAAAATTGGACTTTCAACTGCAATATCTATTTTTAGGAGCTCTGTATTAGACATATGTTTTCATATGGACTACTCAGAACCCGACCACATCTGTACGATAGTTGCTAACATAGGGCAGCCTGAATAAATTAGGTTTTTGTGTCACTAAAATATTTTCAGGGACTTAAGAGTGTTTGCAAAAAGCTAGGTCAAAAGTTAATATGGAGACGGATTAAAGAATTTGAAAGATCAGACACCTATTAGATGATTATAGTACTTCAGGATTATAATTTGGATTTGCTAAAGAATATGCACGATTCTCAGATTTCACCATTAAAAGTCCACTTACTAGTCTAAAATAAAAACCTTCAATACGTAGTTTCTCCAGAAAAGTATTTCATACATTTTCTTTATCATTTCACTTTGCTTTTAAAAGCATAAAAATACAGATATCTCAGCATATGTGTTTTCTTTTTAAGGAAGAACAGTGTTCTGTTTTTTTTTTTTTCTTTCAAATAAGTAACAACTCACTGGAAGGTTGTTTGTGATGTTTCTATAAAAACACTAGGCATTTTAAAGAAGAATGAAATTCAGAAACCCAGGTCGGCAAATTGAAAGTATTAGGGAAGAAATTTTTCAAAAAGGAATTTAAATACTTGTACCAGCACTCCATGTTTTCCTTTTATGGTTAATGCTCAAATGCTTCCCTTTAAAATTCACACATATACTACTTAGCTGATAATAACAACACTCTCTACTCCCCTTCTTTAAAGCATGTGATTTATTGTTCTAGCAGTGGGACTGAGCTGCTGATGCATTCATACACTCCCCTTGGTGAAAAATGCCATGCATATGTTTAGCAGCTGGCAGAAGTCGGGCGTTTAGTTTGTTGCCAAGAAATAGAAAAACGCTAAATGTCCCAGTCCTGTGTTGTTGGCCTAAATAGAAGCAGCACTGTGCCATGAAGAGTTCCGAGCTTGGGCTTAGGAGACATGGATGCTAATTCTATGAATTTCTGGAAGTTCATGCATTAGTTTAGTTTTTATTTTTTTTAAATTTTAAAAGTTTATTTATTGAGAGAGAGAGAGAGAGAGAGAGAGAGTTCGAGCAGGGGAGGGGTAGAGACAGTGGGGAGAGAGAGAATCCCAAGCAGTCTCCACACTGTCAGCACAGAGCCCAATGCGGGGCTCGAACTCATGAACTGTGAGATCATGACCTGAGCCGAAATCAAGAGTCGGAAGCTTAACCAACTGAGCCACCTGGGCACCCCCGTGCATTAATTTATTAACTTAATATTTGCTGAGCTAAGGACAAGGCCTTGGGCTAGGTGTGGGGGCTGTGGTAGAGTAAAATAGGCAAGATCCCTGCCCTGATGAAACTTACAGTCTGAAAGACAGACATTACTAAAATAATCACACATATAACTGTACCTGTTAACCCGTCCCTGTGATAAGTATATGGGAGGAAAGATAGAGTGCTGTATAATAGGGGAATTTAAACAAGTCAGGAAGGTCAAAACAGACTTCCCTGAGGAAGTAATGATTCATGCCTGAAGTTACAAACTGGGCAAAGGTGGGGAGGGAAGGTCATTCCAGATATAGGAAAAGCATGTGCAAAGGCCCAGGGGTGTGAGGAGATTTGGCAAATTTAAGGGACTGAAAGCAAGGTAGAGCAGGGGGAGTGAGGGTGCAGGTCGTACAAGATGAGGCTGCAGAGGTCATCAGGAGCCAGGTAGTACATGAAAGAGTTTGTTGTTTATCCTGAGATCAATGGGAGGCCTTTCGAAAGAGTTTTAGGCAGAGATAGGATGTGCTCAGATTTGCAATTTGAAAAGATCAATGACTAGAGCGTGAAGTGCAAATCAGAATGGGGCCAGAGGAGAAGCAGGGAGACCACCTGGGGACCGTTGCAGTGGTCCAGAGCAATGATGATGGCAGCTTGGACTAGGATGGTGGCAGTGGAGAGAAGTAGAAAAATTCAACAGGGAGTCTGTAAAATTGGAAGAGCTTAGACTGGATCTAGGGATAATGAAGAGGGGGCTGTCACGGACGACTTGGAGCTTGCAGGCTTGCATAACTTGGTAGATGGTGGGTGATTCTTTGAAATCAGGAACACCATAGGGGAACTGTGATTGGTGTTGGGCAACCAGCAGGGCAATGAAAACCATGCACTTTTAAATCAGATGTCTTGAGTTTGAGTCACTTAACTTGTTTGGGCCTCAATTTCCTAATCTCTGAGATAAGGGCAATGAATCATTGAGGTCTCCTCTAGAGCAGAGGTCGGCAAATTTTTTTCTTTAAAGGGCCAGATCGTATTTTTGGCTTTATGGCACATGCGGTCTCTGTTGCAACTACTCTGCTCGGCTGTGGTAGCTGGATTTAAAGGACTGTAGCCCAGTTACCAGGTAGAACAGTCCTTAGGCTATGTCCACACAAACGTGCCAACTGATTTGATCAGCTGCTGGAAATAATCAGTCAGTTCGATGACGAGCTGTTTGCATCATGATTAAATGAGTCAAATCAGTACAACTGGGTGATGTAGTAGACTTGAATAGACCTGCCAGTACGAATGTATTATAAATATAACAGACTCTGCTGCCAGCCTAAGGGGTGACAATCAGGAGAGTGTGGATTACCCACCGATACAAAAACGAAGCAAAGCAAATCGGAACAATCATCATGAAATTAGGGATAAACTAGGCAGTAGAAGTTATGTTTTTGCTGATGCTGCTTCCTGTTCCACTCATGGATGTCACCACTGCCTCTGTGCTGGAGCCTCAGTGTAGCTAGTGGGGACAACCCAGTATCAGGGATGGTGTGTGTGTGTGTTGTGTAGACATGCACATTTAGGAAAATAAAATTATATGATGAATATTATATTTCAATCTGCTTTTTAACTTAATGTTTTGGACATTTGTTAATTTTAACTCACTTTTTGTTCCAAATATGCCTATTCTTAACTTTGTGGACTGTCTGTATTTAATTCTCGTTTGACTTTGTCCTTGCCGCCTAATATTTTTCGGAAATAGTTTCTTCTCATTCTCAATGTTTGTGTAAACCTTTGTGTTGGAGGGGATAGAAACATCATATAATGTATTCCTAAAGCTCAGTAATTTTAGGTTTTGAATAATACACTAGTGTGGACGAAATGTTTTTCTGCTTCTCACCATTAACAAGGATGATCAAGGGTTAACCATGTTCGAACATGACTTACACACTAGGTATGCAAAATGAGGCTTCTGAGTATACGGGCTATGGCAATTGGGTGAATAATTGACTATCTCAGGAAAAAGTGAAAATTTTAATCGAATCATACCCATAATTCATCCTTATGGAATGCTAGTTCATTTCCATTCTTTACAGCTTGTTATGAATGAATATAAGAAAGCTAAGCCTAAAGCCAAAGATATTTTTCATAAAATTCTTTCAATTTGAGACAGGTAGGTTGACATTTCCATGATTTATTTAATGAGATACTTTCTCTTTCATGCTATATTATTGTTATTTAATATTTATTGAACACTCTAGACTGAGATGGTTGGAGGGGGAAAAGAAGGGTGTTTGTCAAGTCTTAGTTTACATCAGTAATGAGCAAAAGTTTTGCTGTAGCACTGAGTCAAAGCCACTAGCTCTCCCTATCATGTCTGGAACATGACCGGCAGTAAGGTAGCCCAAACTAAAGTAGCCAAAGTCTGGAAGCCAGGCAGATGGAGAGGGGCTGGACAGAGCACTGCAAAGATCCAGGAAGGTTTGGTGATAGGGAATAAACAGAAGGAAGTCTAGACATGTAGGTAATTGTCCTCAGGGAAGCTGAGCTGTAAAATACAAAACCTAATAAGGTTGTGTGTGCATCAGAGAAGGCCAAAGGCAGATGTTTTGTATTCTGTGAGTCACTGAATGTCAGGACTAGCCCTACTGGGAGATGAAGGGACCTGAGATTTGAAGCCAGATTTGCAGAACTACTGGGGTGAAGACACTTCCCACACCTAGGGGCACTGTAGTTTTTGGGAAGGGAATTACAAGGAGGCAAGACAAAACACTTGGTTTCCAGAACTATCATCAAAGATGGGGCTTCATTGTGAAGGAGCAATACCGAAATAGTAAGAGTTCACAAGGTTAGAGCAAGTCCAGCAGCAAAGCTGGTTTGATGCCAGATATTAGAGTCACATAGAGATTTTTTTTTTTTTAAAAATTAAGATTCCACTTGTTTAAATCACAATTGGTCCCAGATTCTGGGATGGGGAGCATTGGTCATAAATGTGGGGTCTTAGTGACACTGGCTCCTTATATTAGAAGAATATGGAGTCAAGACATCTAAGTATATACTATCATTGTCAGAGTAGGATGATAAGTGGTATAAATTCCCTTTTTTTCTGTCAACCAAGTGACTGAAAATTATGGTAGAAATATTCTGAGAATGACTTTGCTACATGAATTTGAATTCTCTCTCTCTTATACACACACACACACACACACACACACACACACTTATTCACTCATGCTGTCATAAATATGTGGATGCATAAGAAGAGAATGGAGCTGGCTTTCAGTGTACATAGCCATCCCTGTGATGAGACGTGCCCTCCCCCAACCATGGCCATCTCCTGCCTTGACTGCCTTGAAATCCCTCTACTGGTCACTACTTTGGGAAGAAAAAGAGATGGTTGCTGCATGGTTGCTTTGAAGGGAATATATTCCAGATATTTCAGGGAAAACACAGAAGGGAGATAGGAAGTGGTGCTTTGTCCAGGGATCATCTTGTAACAAAATCCTTAAGTAGGCGTGGAATCGATCTCTGCATCTCTCCCACCTCACCTTTCATACCCTTTTCCCCAGTATGTCAAGTCTGTCAAATTATGTTCAACCTCTTCTGCCCAAAACCAAAACTCCCAATCATATAGCTTCAATCTACCTTTCTAGACTTATCACACTCTCTACTCTCCTATACTGTCCCTCTACTTCAGACAGACAGACCTGCTCAGTATTCTGTGAACGACATCAGCAAATTCCCACCACCATGCATGGGCTCATACTCTTCCCTCTGCCTACAAACCTTTCTGTGGGATTCTATGTTTGCCTCTTGCAACCACCTACATCCTAGGTATCTACATCTCAGTTCCTCCACTTACTGTGTGACTCTGAACAAGTTGTTTCACTTTCTCTAAACCTTGGTTTCCACACGTTTAAGATGAAAGGAATAGTCCCTTCCTTGTAGGGGGGTTAGGTTGTGAGAATTGAATGAGATAATGAATAAAAGGCACATAGTACAGTGCCTGATACGTAGATGCTCGCTCACATGCTCACTTGTTCACTTGCTCATGCTTGCACTCTCCTCCCACCCCCTCTGGTTTATGATTGTATCTTAAATACCCTACCTCTTTCATGAAATCCCTGATTGATTTTTTTATGTGCTTTGGACCTGTTTCAGCATTCTTTTTCATTTCCAGAAATTCTTTCATAGTTCATTATCACTACTATTACACTGGCAATAGATAATCGTGATATTGTGATTTATAAAAGAAATATATATTTGGTCGTTGTCCACTGTTCCTGGCACAGTGAACACTCTTGGAATTTCCTAATTGGTGAGAGCAATGCAATTGACTCTTGTTATGTTAACGGAGTGACTTTTGGACCTTACTTCCCTAAGGATGGGGCTGATTGCCACAGAGGCAACCATGTGACCAAAGGGTTGGAACTTTCAGTTCCACCCCCTGACCTCCAGGGAGAAGAAGCGCCTAGAGATTGAGTTTAAATGCAAAAGGCCAATGATTTAACCAGCCATGCCTTCATAAGGAAACTTCTATAAAAACGTGAGAAGGACAGGGTTCAGAGAACTTTCAGTTTGGTGAACACGTGGAGGTTTGGGGAGAGTGGTGCACCTGGAGGAGGCACGGGAGCCCTGGTCCCCTTCCCACATACTTTGTAAGATGCATCTCTTCTATATGCAACTCTTCCTGAGTTCTACCCTTTATAATAATCTGGCGATCTAGTAAGTAAAATGTTTCTCTGAGTTCTGCGAGCTGCTCTAGCAGATTAGTTGAACGTGAGGAGGGGGTCGTTGGAACCTTGCCAGTCAGGTAATAACCTGGACTTCAACTGGTGTCTAAAGTGGGAACAGGAGTGGCACTTTCATAGAACTGAACCTTTAACCTGTGGAATCTGATGCCACCCCTGGATAGATAGAATTAAGTTAGTGTCCTGAGAATTGCTTTCTGGTGTGGGGAATTCTCCCTGCTACATTGGAATTGATACCAGAATCAATTTAATAATGATAGCAACCATTTTTTTAGAGCTCTTACTTCATGCCAGGCACTATATTAAGCACTTCACATGCGTTACCACATTCAGTCCCTACCCCAGTTCTGTGGGGGAGGCACGTTTCCTCTTTCTCCAGGCACCAAATTCTCCATGTCTATGGGGAAAGTTAAAAATGCATCTATTCTTCTTTCTAGCCTTAGTGACTAGCACTGTGGCTGTGATGTTATAGGTACTCGATGGAAGATTGTTGGTTAAGTGAGTGAATGTGGTTTTCTTGCTGCTCAAAGCCTCCAACCATGGTGTGTTACCTAGGCTTGAACACCTGAGCTCATTCCTAGCTCTGCCCACATTACCTTGTATCTTTCATACCTTCGATACCCTCAAGGTTTTTATTTCCGCTGGACAGTTGATAAATTAATCCTGATAGGATGAGAGCAGCAGATAATTACGGTGAGTATGTTAATGTGTCACCCCTCCTACATAGCTTATTTGCATTTTAATGGGGCAATTCTGGAGATAATCCCTTAAGGCAAAGGAATGAATCTTGAGGGTTGAGAAAGCCAGATTCGGTGCCAAGCTGCAGTTGTGGAGGTGGGGAGAAAGGTGGTGATGTACAGGTTTCAGAAGTGACACCATATAGACAGCTGCCTACTTCACCTATGTGCTGTGTCAGCTTTGATGAATAATTTTTAAAAGACAGAATTATGATCTATTGCTGTTCTTCCTTAATTTTATATGAGATTTGTTGATTCTCTAGAGCAAAACCTCAAAGCCCTTTTGGGCAAAGACGAATGGCTAAGCCTAATAAGATGCATGGTGCTGTGAAATTAGATTAATTAAGTAGGATTTGAGTTGAAGTTGTTTTCAAGACAAAATTTGTCCAAAATGTATTCTTGTGAAATGTTCGTTTGCAGTGCCTACAGTGCACCACATTGAATGTAATTCTTCTTTTGATAATGGGAAGGAGAGCATGTAGTCAGCCAGTGCAGAAGAGGAGAAAAATATCTCACTCTATACCCTTCTCTCATCCTGAAGTTATACCTTTCTCTCATCCCAAAGACTTGCTTAACTCACCATGTATATTCCATTTTGGTCAATTATATCCCTAAGAGGTCTATAAGAAGTATATTACCACAGATTTTTTTAAGTTTTAGTAATTCTCCTAAAACATATGCACATAGTCAGCTTTAATACATAAATGATTCATTTTCACGTTGATGGAGCTGGATTATTTTCAAGTAACAAGATGATGTCATTTACCATAGAGGATTAATTAAATCTCTTCCAAATGGCTTTCTGACCTAGTGTGAATGCTTGAGATGGCCATTTATTCAACAAGTGTGTGACGAACACCAACTATTTACCAGAAACTAAAAGGCACAATGGAAATGTAAAGATTATTAATAAATATACTTAATATATTTTCAAGCCAGATCTTGGGTTTCAAACTTTTTTCCTGTAGAAGACCTCTTTTAGAAACTGCTTCCATTTGGTTCCATTGATATATTTACCTTTTCTTACACCAACACTACACTTTCTTGATTACAGCCATTTTGTAACGTTTTAAAATCAGGTAGCACAATTCCTTCAACATTGTTCTTCTTTTTCAAGACTGTTTTGGCTATTCTGAATCCTGTGACTTTCTACTTGAATTTTAGAATCAGCTTGTCAATTTCTACCAAAAAAAAAAAAAAAGCCTTCTGTTACTTTGATTGGGAAGGCAGTTTGGGGAGAATCAACATCTTAATGATACATATCCACAAACATAATGTGTTTCTTCATTTACCTAGATCTAGTTTAGTTTCACTCAGTAATGTTTCACTGTTTTAAGCACAGAGGTCTTGCACATTTTTGTTAAAATTTTTCTTAAATATTTTGTATTTTTGATGCCATAGTAATTGGCATTGTAATTTTTCTAGTTGTTTGTTGCTAGTATGTAGAAATACAACAAGATTTTCTTTTTTTAATACAAAAGATTTTCATAGAGTGATCATGAATCCTGTGACCTTCATTAATTCACTTAGTTTCTAGTAGCTAATTTGTAATCACCTTAGGATTCTCTGTGTAGACAGTCATGCCATTTGCAAAAAAAAAAAAAGTAGTTTTATTTCCTTCTTTAAAATCTGAATCCTTTTTATTTCTTTTGCTTGCCTTATTATGTGGCCTAGGTTTTCTAGTACAATATTGACTAGAAGTGGTGAAGCTAGACATCTTTCCCTTGTTCCTGATCTTAGAAGAAACATTTCTAATCTTTCACTATTAAGTATGATGTTAACTATAAGTTTTTTTATAGATGCCCTTTACAGGTTCAAGAAATTCTTTCTTATTCATAGTTTGTTGAAAAATTTTTAAAATCATTAGTGGGTGTTAAATTTTGTTGAATATTTTTCTCCACTCATTGAGATGATCATATGAATTTTATCTTTTATTCTTTCAATAGTGTGAGTAACGTTGGTTGATACTTGAATATTGTACCAATCTTGCATCCCTGGGATAAACCCTATGTGGTTATGATTTATTTTCCTTTATATATTACTTGATTTCATTTGGTAATTTTGTGTTCGTGATTTTGTGTTTATGTTTATAACACATAATAATGTATACTTTTTTTTGTAACGTATTTGACATATTTGTGGATTGGAGTTACGCTGGCCTAGTAAAATGAGTTGGGAATATTTTCTCTTCTGTTTTCTTAAATAGCTTGTTTAAGATGACTATTATTTATTTTTAAAATGTTCGACAGAATTCACCAGTAAAACTATCTGAGTCAAAAGTTCTGTCTTTGGAACTGGTTTAAAAACTACAAGTTCAGTGTCCTCAATAGATATGGGGATAATTAGGTTTTTTTAATTGCTTTTTGCATAAGTTTTGCCAGTTTTTAAAGGAATTTGCCCATGTCATCTGTGATATTGAATTTGTTGCTATAAAGTTGTCCCTAATATTCCCTTATTTTCTTTAATGTCTGTAGGATCTGTAGTGCTGTCCCCACCTTTCATTCTTGATATGTCTTCCACCGTATTTGGTGCTGGTTCAAAATAGTTCAATCCCGAACAATGTATAATTATGAATATCCCTCTTTAGCCAGTGTTTCTTAATCTCCAAGCACTTGTTTCTCTTTTCCATAATCTA
This sequence comes from Panthera onca, assembly GCF_046562875.1. Lineage (NCBI taxonomy): Eukaryota > Metazoa > Chordata > Mammalia > Carnivora > Felidae > Panthera > Panthera onca. Next base: position 26,626,924 of record NC_138357.1, read on the forward strand.
CCACCTACCCTTCCCAAACTACTATAATTACCCAGAAAAGTGATTTTATTTTTCTGTATAAACAAACCACTGCTATTTTTTTCCAGAGAATTTTTAATCAATAAGAAACAATAGATTATCTTGAGCCAATCAAACCTTATTCCAAAAATAGCTACTACCTTTGAACTTTGATAAGCTATAGTTTTCAGACTCTTTGAGAAATAATAAAAATCTGATATTAGTGTAAATGCTTGGATTAATCATCCAGAGGTCATGGTTCTAGAGGTGTTCTTCTAAAATCCTCGGGGGTGAAACATAAAAGTAGTTAACAAATGAAACAAATGAACATAGGGGAAAAACAAAAGAGAGAGGCAAACCGTAAACCAGACTCTTTAACTACAGAGAACAAACTGAGAGGGTTGCTGGAGGGGAGGTGGGTGAGGGGATGGGCTAAATGGGTGATGGGTATTTAGGAGGGCACTGGTGATGAGCACTGAGTGTTGTATATAAGTGATGAATCACTAAACTCTACTCCTGAAACTAATATTATACCCTATGTTAACTAACTAGAATTTAAACAAAAACTTGAAACAAAACAAAACAGAGTTAAGAAGTATAAAATCTTAGCTGAAAATTAGATAAGTGTCTTTGAAGGCAGACTCATACCATCTTTTAAAATTGAAAAATAGGTGAAGGGGATGAAGAGGTACAAACTTCCAGTTATAAAATAAATAAGTCACAGAGGTGGCGAGTGTAGCATAGGGAATATAGTCAATAATATTATAATAGTGCTGTATGGTGACAGATGGTGACTACACTTATTGTGGTGAGCATTGAGTAATGTATATAATTGTCAAATTACTGTGTTATACACCTAAAGCTAATATAACATTGTATATCAACTATACTTCAATAAAAGCTAATATAGGGGCACCTGGATGGCTCAATTGGTTAAACGTCCGACTTTGTCTCAAGTCATGATCTCGGGGTTTGTGAGTTCGAGCCCCGCGTCTGGCTCTGTGCTGACAGCTCAGAGCCTGGAGCTGCTTTGGATTCTGTGTCTCCCTCTCTCTCTTCCTCTCTTTGCTCTTCCTCTGCTCATGCTCTGTCTCTCTTTCTCTCAAAAATAAACATTAAAAAAATTAAAAATAATAAAAGCTGATATCACATTGTATGTCAACTATACTTCAATAATAATAAAAAAAATGATACATGCACCCATAATGCAAAGCATGTGGACAATCTATATCATTCATAGTTCCAACATCTTAACTGCTGTCACTTGTATGCATTTTCATTTGGCCCTTTTTAGGTGTTTCTATTTGGTCCTTTTTATGTACTGATTTGTTTTAACTTAGTTATAAACAATAGAGTATATTTATTTTTCCTTCACTTAACATTATGTCATAAGCCTGTTTTCAAGTGTCTACATAAATTTTTTGCCTTCAGTTTTTTAAAATTTTATTTTATTTAAAAATTTTTTAAGTTTATGTATTTATTTTGAGAGAGAGAGAGAGAGAGAGAGAGCATGAGCAAGCAGGGGAGGGGCAGAAAGCAAGGGAGAGAGAGAATCCCAAGCAGGCTCTGCACTGGCTGCATTCACAACTCACCAGCTGTGAGATCATGACCTGAGCCAAAACCAAGAGTTGGAGGCTTAACTGACTGAGCCACCCAGGCACTCCTTAAATTTTATTTTAGAGAGAGAGAAAGAGAGAGAGCGAGTGGGGGAGAGGGGCAGAGGGAGAGAGAGAATACAGAGCAGGCTCCATGCTCACTGCAGAGCCCAATGTAAGGCTCAATCCTATGACCCTGGGACCATGACCTGAGCTGAAATCAAGAGTCAGAGGCTCAACCAACTGAGCCACCCAAGCACTCAGCCTTCACTTTTTAAAAATTTTTTACTATTTCATTTGAGAGAGAGAGCATAAGCAGGGGAGAGGCAGAGAGAGAGGAAGAGAGAGAATCCCAAACAGGCTCCACACTACCAGTGCAGAGCCCGACATGGGCCTTGATCCCATGAACCGCAAGGTCATGACCTGAGCCGAAATCCAGAGTCAGTCCAACTGAGTCACCCAGGTGCCCCTGCCTTCACTTTTAATGATGGCATAATAGTAAATCAAGTGGCTATACAAAAATATAACTATTTTCCTCCTTTGGCCTGTTGGATTTTTTCCCCCAGTATTTTGATTCTCTAAACAATACTAAAATGAGTATCTTCACATATATAACTTTTCCCAGTATTTTTCATTTTTTAATTAGTATAGTTGCACAGAGGTGAGATTATTATCATGTGTTAAATAAGAAAGCCACAAGAGTTTTGTTTTTTTTTTTAATTTGTCAACCATAGAGACTTGTGGTCATGAACTTTGTACTGGATTTTTTTTTTACATGTTGACGATGATGATTAATGTTATTATCATGGGATCTCAACTTGGTATACTAAAAAAAAATTCTTCTGTGCAAAATATAAGGCATAGTGTAGCAGAAACATAGAAGCACGTTAAGCCTTTCAAGATCATGGAGTTATTGGGAACCCAGGTCTACGAGAAGGCTGTGGTAAAGGAATGGTAGGGAGAGGTGTGCATTTGGTTCCACTGAAGAGTCAGAAGACATGTAGCAGCTTAAAAAGTCCTGCCACTGAGAGATCTGAGACACATTCAACTGGAAGGCCCTTGTTTCATAGAAAAGCCATTTAAATATTCTCTGTAAGAATTCAAAGTTGCAAACAATATGATTGCTTCTAAGGTTTGGGGCATTATATTGCCTTGTATTCAGAGAGAAGTATGTAAGTATTTCATATGAGAGTCCCTGCAAGAGAGTTTTGTATGATCAAGTAAACCCTAGGACAGTAGACTCCATGCTTGGAAAAGTCAAGAACGCTTTCAGATTCCTCCTCAGCATAAGGTTTAAGTAGTATATGAAAGTGACAACTTCATTTCATTTCTTTTTTTTTTTTAAGTTTTATTTTTATTTCTGACAGAGAGAGAGAGAGAGTGCAAGCATGAGCTAGGGAGGGGCAGAGAGAGAGGGAGACAGAGAATCCGAAGCAGGCTCCAGGCTCCGAGCCGTCAGCACAGAGCCTGACATGGGGCCCAAACTCACGAACCGTGAGATCATGACCTGGGCCGAAGTCGGACACTTAACCGGCTGAGCCACCCAGCCACCCCCATTTCATTTCTTAATTAAGAGGAGAAAGGTCCCCCCTAACTAACGTAAGCAGAAAGATTCATGAAAAAAATCAAAAGTATATGCTATGGATACCCATTCCCAAAGAAATCTCACACCTTAATATTTCATTTTCACCGACTGAAAGCAATCAGGGATCAGGGGAAAGGGAATATAAGAAATAGAACATGAAAGAACTTCTTTAACATGTATCTGATTTTGAGTGGAGCTGTTGTCAGTAGTATTAATTAAACAATAATAGCGATCACCTGTCCTTATATTTCCCCTGTGCATCAGCTTGTATACCATTCTTCCTAACTTACGTGCCGACTGTCGGTTAGAAACTGTAAACTTTTAACTACCAGATTTCCCCCCACTGGCACCACAGCTCAGTACAGTTGATGTGCCACATTTAATTTTCAATGCTTTTTAAAATGATGTTTGAGTTGTGATGTTGTGTAGAAATGTCAGGGCTCCTGACTTGTCAACCTCATTATGCTGTGCTCCAGTGACTGCTTCCCAAACATTAATTACATTGCACAGAGACCATGTCTATTGTTTTTAGGGTTTTTTCCCCTTTAAACTATGAACTTTAAATTGCTTTAAAAATTAAATGCAGCTAGTTAGTGTTTATAATATTTTCTTAATTCAACACAATTAGAAGTCAAGGCTACGTTTTATATGAAATGCTCGCGGCGTTGCCAAAAGATAGCCCACACCCAGTTCATTTTCTTTGACAAGTAGTTTGTAAATGATTACAACTCATGCCACATTTGTCAACCTATGTGTGTTCTGATGTCAAGATACCTTAGAGATATAAATGACTACTTATCTCTAAGCACAGTGGATGTCATCCATGTGTTAGTCACACTTGCTCATGAGTAAATGCTTTCAGGTGACAGTGCATCAAAGAAAGTTATAGTGGGCCTAGAGGCTCATTCAGAGGTGTGTGCCTTGATGGTAGTATTTTTATAAATTCAGCATGATTGAAAAATCAAATGCCTTGCTTAATCAAACAATATGCTCTGTACCACTCCCAAGAAAGAGAATTTAGTAAACTGCGTTAAATGTAAAACAATAATGAATGGAATATACTCAGTTTTTGAATATTCAGAAGGCATTTCCAGTTTATGCTGTTCTTCAGGGTCGTCGTTAGAACTATCTTTTATGGTACTGGCTAAAGCCCCGATCAATAGTGGTTTCTTGCTGACAGAATGCCAGAACACAGAGTGTTGACTGTAATTCACAGGCTTTGTTGAAGACAAAAGGCTTAGGGTCGTTTACTGTGGGCATTTTTAACCTGAAATTTTTTAAATAAACGCCAAATGAGACTCAGTGAAAAAAAATTCTAGAAATGCCAATTCTTTTTCGGTGACTTGAGGCCAGTAGCTTTTTCCAGGACTTGTATAACATTGGCAGAGGGGGGAAAAAGCCCAGGTTTGTATCACTGAATCCTATTAGAAAAATTTTATATAAGCACATGGATACTACAATTTACAGGAAGTCTGAAATCTTAACTTACTCAACCGTGTTCATTCATATGTTCAAGCAACCAATGATATAACACCAAGTCCCTTTGAGGCTGTGAAGGGGAAGCCATTTATCACTATTAGTTTCTATCTAGGAATGAGCTCAATTCTTCTCACTTAATATTAAAGCCACGGAAGGCATTCCATGAGGATTTAGGCTAGTCCTATCTCTGCCCTGAGGCTCAATCGGGTCCTGCTAGAATTCAGCCCCATAAAATCAGTTGTTGCTGGGATACTTTGACTTGGGAAGCAAGCACAAAGGAAAGCACTCTCCAGTCACAAGATCTCTTCCTTAATGGTTTACTCAGGGGCCTAAACATCAAAACTAGAAATTAATACCTTTAGTCAAAGATGTGGGATTTCCAAATGACCTCTGTACATTTTAACTTCTTCAAAATTAGTTCTGATTCATCATTAATCATGTTGAATAAGTTGTTGACAGGGAGACATCTGGAAAAGACACGAGAGAAAGGGATATATAGACATATCAAGTAAACTTTGATATAGAAGATGCAAGAGGAATAGATTTGGAATAGAGGTGAAGGGAAAGTGTCATAGTAGGGTCACTTATTTGGTCTAGGAGCAGCAAAAAGCCACTGAGATTCTGAAGAAGTGAGGGAAAGGGATTTCCTGTGTGTGTGTGTGTGTGTGTGTGTGTGTGCGCGCGCGCGCGCGCGCGCGCATGCTCACGCACACGTGCACATGCTCACATGCGTATATTCGTGATTAAGAGGGAAGGCAGTGATTTCAGAGAAAAATTTTACCAGCTGATTGTAATCTATGAGAATTGGTAAATAATTACTGAAAAGCATTGTTATTCTTTAATTTTTATTATTGGAAGTCCTTTCCGTTTTGGATATAATTTTGTTTCTGTCAAATCTTCATTATCATTCTTGCATATACTGTTCCCTTGTCAAGATTTCCCTCCATTGTAAGTAATCTGATTCATTGAGGGTCTATTATGGTTGCTCAGGTTTGGGTTGGTGACTTTCTCAACCAAATCTATTTACTCATGATTCATGAAATGATATGTGTCCATGTATGTGTGTATTTCAGGCAGTGTGTTAGGCATTTTATGTGCTTCTGAGATATACAGAATTAAGTAAGCTACTAAACCTCTCTAAGCCTCTGGTTTTCACACTTATGATAGGAAAGGTTAGATGATGAGGATACTAATGACAACAATGATGGCAGCCAACAATGAGGAAGTGAGTGCTTATTGTGTGTACCACACAAGCATAGGAACTTCACATATATTATTTTAAAATAGTATGCAATATTATTTTCCTCATTATATTAGAATATGTTCATTGTGAGAAAACATTAAGACCATAAAAAGAAAATAATAAAAGTTTGTCTTGAATGCTATCATCTAATAATCAACCTAAGAATTCTCTCATCTAACCATTACTGATACCTTGCTGATGTATATATTTTCAAACTTGTTGCTACAAAATACATCCAGCATATGTTTTTGTTAATTATCACATCAACATTGCAAGGCAGATATTGTTATTCTAATTTTATAGATGGGCAAACATGAAATTAAGTGAATGGGAAAGCTGGTAGTAGAACCCAGGTCTGTCTGTCTCCAAAGCTTGCTTCAATATGCAGTTTGTCATTCTGCTGTAATAGAGGTATTTAAGGATGCATACTCCTCCCTTTGGCCAGTTAACCGTCTGCACTTAAAAAGAACTCCAAAATATTTTATTTCTTCCCTAATGCAAACCGGCTTCCCAGTAAGCAGTCACCTGCATGTAAGACAAGGTTTACCAAATGAGAAAGATTGGCCATACCAGTTGGAGGACCAAGTCCTCCAAAATGACAGTAATATTTCTGGAAAAGACCCCTGTCTCACCTCGCAGATGCCTCCACTTTAAACATAAGGTCTTCTTTCTAGATTGGTATTTTCCCCTAAAGTTTCTGTTGATGCAGTAGCAAATTTTCCTGTGGCAGATAAAGCAAAAATTTCTTGTTCTAAGAAATCTACATAGACGTCTTCTCCACATACCCTGCAGGGCCCTGTTCTGCTCTCCAGGGCCTCCCTTCCCTCCTAGAGAAGAGATAGACTCACTTGCAACCAGGATTAGAGCCTTTGCACTGAAGTAAGACCTCCTTGGGGGTTTTACTATCCCCCCCTCCGGCACAAAGATAACATTCTACATAAGGACACTTAGCTAATTTTTCCCTATACAGGCATACCTTGTTTTATTGTGCTTTGCTTTATTGAACTTTGTAGATAGTTTGTGGGTTTTTTTTTTTCATATAAATTGAAGGTTTGTGGCAACCCTTTGTCAAGCAAGTCTATCTGTGCCGTTTCTCCAACAGCATTTGCTCATTTCGTGTCTCTGTGTCACATTTTGGTAATTCTCACAATATTTCAAACTTTTATATTGTCACTGTATTTCTTATGATGATCTGTGATCAGCGATTATGACTTGCTAAAAGCTCAGATGATGGTTAGCATTTTTTAGCATTATTTTTAATAAAAATACATGTATGTAATGTTATTGCACACTTCATAGGCTCCAGGATTGTGCCAGCATAACTTTTACATGCACTGCAGAACCAAAAAATTCATTTGATTCACTTTACTGTGATATTTGCTTTATTGTGGTGGTCTGGAACTGAACCTTCAATATCTCGAAAGTACACCTGTACTTTTAGTATACTTAGTTGCTTCCTGGGTTAACTTTCATTTCCTTTTCTGGGGGTTATTTTTATTCTCTGAAATTATAAATCCTTAATGCCTAGCCAGAGATAAACCTAAGACTCAATCGTATCCCCATTTTTCCCTGAGCTGATGGAGAATCCAGATGACAATCTAGAGTCCTTCTCTGCAGTAGAAAGTCTGGATTGTTTGTACCCACAAATGGGTCAAGCATATTGCATTCAATGTTCCATCAAGTCATGCCAAGTCCATGCTCTCCTGGGTTTACATTTCAAAAGAAAGGGCTAGGAGGTTGTGCGTTTCCTGGCATGGGGTATACCTCTTAGTGAAATGAAAGACACTTTGCAGACCAAAAGCTGGCATGAAACATACCTTTGATTTCATCAGCAAGCGTGCCATATGTCACACAATTCTACTGCTTCCTCCCTGTTATTTCATCTGAGCGCCTCTTTCCTGCACATGGCTCTCAGTTGCAGTTCAGTAAAATGGATAGTACAGTTAATTGATGTAAATAACTTGAATTCAATTGGACTAAGTTAGTTATTTGCTAAATTAATAGTATTCTGAGTTGGATACTCTTTATGGGAGGCAACATGTTACAGTGAAAAGAGCACCAGACTAGGAGTAATGAAACCTGGGTTCTCATCCAAGGTTTGCTACTTCCTCGCTATGTTTTGCAAATATTTGAGGCTCTGCTTTCTCATCTGAAAATGAGAGTAATAATGTCTTCCTGATGTGCTCTATCAGAGGGACATAAGCATATAAATTGTAATCTTGTAGCTGAAATTTAGAAGTGTGAAAATGTCTAAAATGCCTTGCAATGTGTGAGGTGCTATTAATATGTACCATCTAATGAATGGCCAAGTAGCCACACGTCTATATGAGCATGGATAGGAAGAGCAGAAAGGAAAGTAAAAATTTCAAGTTTTCCACGTAAAACTTGTCATTCCTGCTTTTCTGATGGAAAAGTAATAAATCCTCAGTATAGAGAATAGGGAAAATATAAAGGAAATAAAAGTTATTTGTAATCACACAGCACAGAGATAATTACCATTAGTTATTTTGATGTATTTCCTTTCAGTTTTTCAATTTTTTTTCAAATAATTGGTAATAAACCTCTATGAGTACTGTTTTTCTGATTAAAAGTCAGTAGAAGTTAATTACAGAGAATTTAGTAGAAAGTTAAAGTTCTATGTAATCACTCCCTCAACCCATGAAATTAGTTTTAACATTTCATTATTTATTTCCATTTTGTATCTTATTTTTTTCATTTAACATTGTAGTCTAGTGTTTCCACAAATCATTAAACTCTCCAAAACTATTTTATTTTAACTTTTTATTACCTAAAAATTTAAACATATACAGTAGAGAGCATGGTTGAATGAACTCAACACTTCACTATCACATAATTTCAGTCATTTTCAACTTATGGGCAATCTTGCTCCATCTACACTGCAACCAATTCCATCTCTTATGTCCCTAGATTTTTTTAAGTAAGTCCAAGGTATCCTAGGATTTCATCCATAAAACTTCAGTATATGGTTATAAGATACGAAGACTGTAGTTTAACTATAATACCCTATCACACCTTAAAAATAAACAATAAACCTTTAATATCATTAGATATGTATATTTTCATATTTCCCGGACTATCTGATAAATGTATGTGTAGTTTTTTCATTGGTTTCCTCAGATGAGAATCCTAATGAGAGGTACACATTCAATTTATAGCTAGATCTCTTAAGTCTCTTTTAATCCCTATATTTCCCTTTCCTCTTTTCATTTCTTCCCTTGCAATTTATTTGTTGAAGATATTGGATCATTTTTTCCCATTTCTTATACTCTTGATTTCACTGTCTGTATCTCTGTTGCATTATTTGATATGTTTCTCTGTCTCTAATCATTTTTTATAAACTGGATATTAGATCTAGAATAGAAATATAATGCAGGACATTGGGGCGCCTGGGTGGCTCAGTCGGTTAAGCGGCCGACTTCGGCTCAGGTCATGATCTCGCGGTCCGTGAGTTTGAGCCCCGCGACTGCTCAGAGCCTGGAGCCTGTTTCAGATTCTGTGTCTCCCTCTCTCTGACCCTCCCCTGTTCATGCTCTGTCTCTCTCTGTCTCAAAAATAAATAAACGTTAAAAAAAAATTAAAAAACAAAAAGAAATATAATGCAGGACATATATGTATGTTTTTTTAAATTCTGGGGAGTCATATTAAAAAGGAAAAAAGTGAACAGGTGAAATTAGTTTTATTAATCGATTTAACTTAACCAAGTATACCCAAATATTATAATACCAGCATATACAATCAACATATAATATCAATATAAAATTATTAATGAGACATTTCACATTGTTTTTCTTGTATTAAGTCTTTGAAATATGAAGCCAAAACCCCACCTATCCTTAATGTGTAGCATTTCTATCAAGTTCTGCCATTACAAGGTCAGTGGTGGGCAGGATTTCTGACTGTAGCCTAGTGAGGATCTACAAATCCACATCTACCTAAAAAACAACTATGAACCAAAAAGCTTAACAAGTTGACAAAAACAACCCTTTTAAGCACTCTGGGAGTCAACCAAAGGCCTACAAACAATCCAAGAAACACTTATATTTGAATAAACGGTTGGACTTTGGGTAACAAAAGTGGAAAGCTCTGGTGTTTTGGCCTGGGGCTGCTCATGCTCCACCACCCCCTCTCCCTGACACACACACACACAGATTGATCAGTGCCCAGGGTGGGGTGGGCTGTAAGAATTGTAACTGCACTGCCGTGGTTGAAGATGGTTCCCTTGATGTGGACAGGTGCAAGACGCCCATGTCCAGTGGCAGTGTTTGTAGAATTGGCAATCTCCGTGGAGTTCGGCCTGTGGAGAGGGCCAGCAGTTCTCCTAACCTGAGTTGTGGAAAGTATATTCCTGTCTGAGACTCTGCACAAGTGTAGCAGACAGTGAAGATTTGGGAGGGCTCAGTCTAGCAACACTTGTACAGAAGAGATACAAAAAGGCCCGGTGGAAAATAAAAGTTGTGGCAAACTGGAAGATGGCATGAATTTGGGGCACCTGGGTGGCTCAGTTGGTTAAGCATCTGACTTTGGCTCAGGTCATGATCTCACAAGTTTGTGGGTTCGAGCCCCATGTTGGGCTCTCTGCTGTCAGTGTGGAGCCTGCTTTGGATCCTCTGTCCCCCTCTCTCTGCCCCTGCCCCACTTGTGCTCTCTCTCTCTGTCTCAAAATAAACAAATTAACGTACAAAAAAAAAAAAGAAAATGGCATGAACTTTAAGTGTGCTCCCTTTCCCACACACAGATCCACTGCAGAAGATAAAACACAGTCTCGAGATGGTTTAGTATAGCCCCTGTGAAATCGTTGACCACAGAGCTACAGGGACACAGAGTTCATCCTTAGAAAAACAGGCTTAAAAAAAAAGAGAATATGACAAAAATACGACCAGATAAATCAGCATGCATACATCATTGGGCAACATGTTTCACAGATCCACCCCAGCCAGATTACTAAATAGTGAAAAAAATCAGCAACAATTACCTTCAGGGGAAAAGTCAGAATCCAGAGTTGCTACAATATATTATCCATCCAAAATTTCCAGTTTTCAAGAAAAAGTTATGAAATATACAAAGAAAGAGGAGAGAATGACCTATACTGTGTAAAAAAAATCAGTCATATAAACTGTCTCAGAGTGTCTCCAGATGTTGCAATTAACAAGCAAGTCTTCAAGGCAGCTATTACAAGTATATTCAAAGAAGTAGAGAAAAGCATGAATAAAGACTTAATGGAAAGTATGACAAAAGTGAACAAACTAGTGATTTTCAAGAGGGAAGTAGAAATTATAAAAAGAACCACATGGAAATTTTATGATTGAAAAGTACAATAAGTGAAATGAAAAATTCACTAGAGGGACTCAACAGCAGATTCAGGATGGCAAAACAAACAATCAGTTAACATGAAGATTGATCTATACAAATTGTTCAATCTGAAGAACAGACAGAAAAAAGATAAAAGTAAAATGAACAGGGATATGTGAGGCAACATCAAGATTACCAACATATGCATAATATGAATCCCAGTAGGAGAGGTGAAAAAGAAAGGGACAGATCATTCTCTTTTTTTTTAAGTTTATTTATTTATTTTTGAGAGAGAGAGAGAGAGAGAGAGAGAGAAGGGTGCATGCGCATGAGCTGGGGAGGAGCAGAGAGAGAGGGAGAGAGAGAATCCCAAGCAGACTCTGCAGTGTCACTGTGGAGCCAATGCAGGACTCAGACTCATGAACCATGAGATCGTGAACTGAGCCGAAATCAAGAGTTGGACGTTTAACTGACTGAGCCACCCAGGTGCCCCTGGGACCGAACATTCTTAACAACAACAAAAAATTCACAAATGTAACACAAAAGGTCAAAAGGTTCATACTAGAAATAAAATGGAGTGAAATACTAATACACGCTGCAGCATGAATGAACAAGAGCATTATAAAAATGTTGTGAAAGAAGCCAGATGCAGAAGACCACATTTTGTAGGATTTCATTTATAGAGAATGTCCAGAATAGGCAAATGGATAGAGACAGCAAGTGTATTAGTAGTTGCCAGGGGCTGGAAGGAGGTTGAATTGGGAGTGACTGCTTAATGGATGTGGGCATTATTTTTAGGGCGATGGAAATGTTCTAAAACTGGATGGTAGTAATAGTTTCAAAACTCTGTAAATGTACCCCACATCATTGGATTTTACATTTAAAATGGTTGGTGTGTGTGTTATTTAAATTATACTTCAGTGAAGCTGTTTCAAAAAGAAATCGTAAACCAACAATAAAAATGAAAATAAAAGATCAGGAGCATCGACTCCTTGAGTAACATTTTTCCCAAACAATAGGTAACCTAGACTTGATAATTTGCAGTTACAAAAATTAATAATTACGACTATATAAATTATTTTACAGTTGACATGGTGCTTTTTCATATGTATTATTGGACTCCTCTGCCGGCACTCTTAGGGAGGAAGGGCATTTAGCCTTTATTGTGCAAAAGGAAGAGAGGTTAGCTCATTTATCCAGTGTCCTACAGGAAATGACACAAGATGGGCCCAAACTCCGACTTCCTGACTCCAGGTTCAGCGCCCTTCCTACTACATTATGCCAAAGCTATTCTCTGTGGTGGCAACCCAATTGTAATTACATTGCATTACTCCCTGTAGGTGAATATGGAAATTTAGATATTAGAAGAGGGAATCACAGAGGTGAAAATTGCAGCTTAATCTGTGCTGTGTTCTTACTATTTGTCGGTAAAGGAGGCTGAGGACATCTAGTAAAATTCCGGCTTGTGACCTGCACCATGGTGCAGAGACCTGTGTCAAACTGATCACACATGACCAGCAATACTAAGTCAGTTCTGGCTATCGTTCATCTGGAATGTCTAGTAAATGCAAAATGTGGCAGGCAGGGGAATTGGGTTGCAGGCTGACACCTTATAAGTAAAAGGCCTAGAATCTGTGACCCTCATATAGCAAAGAGATTAAGAGTATAGACTCTTAAGCTGGACCTTTTGGATTTGACTTCTAGCTTCACTAGCTGTGTGATCTGAGTAAAATTACTTAGATTTTTTTCTACCTCTATGTCTTTTTCTGTAAAATAGGGAAAACAAATCTCATGAAATTTGTGAGGATTGAAAGCAAACATGGATATAAATTGCTTTAAAAAGTGTCTGGATCTTTGTTCTAGTCCTCTTACTTCTGATAATAGTAATAGTAATAATAATAAGAAACAGCAGCATTATTATTTGAGCAAACCGACAACTTACATTTCCATGAGGGCCTTTCCTCTGGTACTTGTTTTTTAAAACTTTCAATCCTATTGTTTTCATGGGCTCTACCAGAATAGCCCTGTGAGGTTCATAGGATTAATGATAGATAGGTATTTTCCCGCTTTATGGTAAGAAAATGGTACCACACTACTTTGTCAGAAAGCTGGGTGAAGAGTCTACATTTTAGGGCTCCTTCTAATATGGCCTGCTGCCTTTGGCATATCGTAGTTCCCCCTTATCTACAGTTTCACTTTCCATGGTTTCCGTTACCCATGGTGGACTGAGTGAGGTTTGGAAGCAGATTATCTTCCTGATGTATCTCACAAAGTCAGTAGTAGCCTAATGCTATGTCACAAGGCCAATGCCATTCGCTGCACTGCATCTCATCATGTAGGCATCTTATCATCTCACACCTTCCCAAGAAGGGTGTGTACAATAAGATATTTTGAGAGAGACAGAAAGAGAGAGACCCCATTCTCATAACTTTTATTATATTATTATAGTTGTTCTACTTTATTATTAGTTATTGTTGTTAATCTCTCACTGTGCCTAATTTAGAAATTAAGTTCTATCGTAGGTATGTATGTGTAGGAAAACACACGGTCCGTATAGGGTTTGGTACTATCCCTGGTTTCAGGCATCCACTGGAGATCTTGAAACATATACCCCGTGGGTAACGAGGGCCTAATGTATTTAGCATTTGCCTACAGGAGCAAAAGATTTGGTGCAAACCCCCGCAATCATTATTAACCCCTGAATCCACCTCTACAATTAAGTCACTAAAGGGTCTACATCTTTGTAACATATGTCTATTAATTTGGTGAGCTCCACTTCCATCTAATATTTAACGTAAGTGAAAATGAGGTTCAAGTAGTCAGCAGTGAAAATTCTTCTGCTCCCCATTGTTAAACATGGAAATTCAGAGAGTGACTGAAAATGTACAAATTTCACTGAACTAATGTGGAATGTGGATGGCAATAAAGAGCTATGATTAAAAATTGCTATTTGCAAGCTGTGGAGCAAAGTGGTATCTCTGGTTGTTCAATACCATATTTAAAGCCTATTACTTCTCGAGATACCATGTTAAATTTGATGCTACATTTTAGATAAGTATGTTAATGCTAACATTACCACGAAAGTTACAAAATCCCAATGGATTTCATTGTAAGAAAAATGAATTGACTATGATTGTTTACTTGGTGAAATAAGCAGCGATTGTTCTTTTCCAAAGAGTAAAAAAAGCTTTTATACATTGAGTTATCTTCAATTTTCTCGAAGATTGCTCCCATATTAAGTGTTTAGTTGATTTACATAATCTACCACAACGGGTATTGAAAAGTTACAAAGAGAAAGATAATTTGAGATTACTTTAGGAAGTTGTTGGATTTCCAGAAGAGATGGTGTCATGGAGATAGATGTCACAGCGATTCAGATGTTGTATTCTTTTTGGATTACTAAGAGGTAGAGATGTGCTTTGTAGTTATAACAATTAAAAAAAATCTCTGCCTCGGTTGAAAATAAGAACTAGGGATTCTGGGCCCTCATTTTGGCATGCTGTTTCCATTCATCTATTGAAGTATTTATCTATTGAAATACTTGACAAATCTTCAGAATCATGATATGTATGATTCTAGTCCCTCAGAACTTTGTCCAGACTCACGTGTGTTTGCGTGTGTGTGTGTGTGTGTGTGTGTGTGTGTGTGTGTGTGTGTGTTGTATGGGCAAGTTATGGAGTCTAGATTCCCTGAGCAGAATGGAGAATACTAAATGAGAGAAAATATCCTAAATAATTGGTCTAGAGTTCCGGAAGTTGATTTTTCTTTTAAAAACATTTTCCAGGGGCACCTCAGTGGCTCAGTAGTCAGGCGACTGGCTCTTGATTTTGGCTCAGGTC